>NW_024525156.1:0-1292564 GCF_017590135.1 Pyrgilauda ruficollis
AACATGGAATCAGATTCATCATTCCTTTCATCATTTGGGAACCCCGCAAGTACAAGACTGTATGGTCAAGTTAAGAAAGAGTTAAAATATGCTGGTCTGGAACATCTTGAGCAGTAGGAAGTAACACCTACCTATTGGGAACCCACAAATACATTCATGACTACCTTCCTTTTCAGACCAGCCTGGAACAGTAGTTTAAATAGACATTTAGGCAAACAATTTAAATTGTTATTTAACAATACAATTTTTGTTATTTAATAATACAATTAACAATACAATTGTTAATTGTATTGTTAAAAACAGTAATTAGAAGTTAGATATGAATAGTTACATGTGTTACTTTTAAGTAAATTTATAGGCACAGCAGGTGATGTGTACAATGGTTGATAGGAAAAGTATAATATGTTTGGTTATAGAAATGTGTATTTGAGAAATAGGCACAGACTTCAGTAAATAAAACCAGTTACAAGTGATGTCAAAAGAATTCTCTTAAGGTTTGTGTTTAACATGCACAGTCATTACTGCCATTCAATATTATCACTTGGCAAATCATTCCTGAGTTTACAGCTGTGGTATGTTTTTCTTTTTAAAAGGACAATGCTGTTGGGGAGAGCAGCATCCTTGGAAAGGAAAAGATACTAAATCAGCAAAGCAACAAATAGGCTTTAAACTTTGAAAATAGGAGTGGTTTTTGCATGAAGACATTGCTACTGGTCCTATCTTTATTTTACACATAGATTATTTGGAAAATCAAATGAATTAGAATGTAACAGTAGTTTACCAAGCTAGAAATTTCCAAGTCTACTATATACTCAATATACTTCTTAATCCAAATGCTTTTGTAAAGCAGGCACTCAGCAGTGACCTTAGAAAATAAAGGTAGTTCCTTTGGTTCAGAAGAAGCATGGTTTGCAAACCTGGTATAACTACATTGTTAAAACACTGACTCCCAGGGAAGAGATCCTGATTTGCAGGGAACTTATCGAATTACTCGTTGTGGTGTGATAAACTGTATTATCTTTCTAATATGTACTGCAAATACCTTGGGAGAGATGTGTGGTATTTGCATATATTACAGTTTTATCTCATTGACACTTAATAAATAATAATAATCCCATGATCATCAGAGTCAGCAAACAGTTTCATCCTAGGAACAGCTTAGTATCAGGTGCAATTACTGGCTAACTCTTAAGCCAACAGTTCTGGAGAAACTGCTACTTCCAGTGGATTATTTCAGAATTTTGCATGCAGTGTTGTCAAGAGACTTACACTGTTGTACAGTAAGGCTGTTTTATCTTGGGGAAAGTATCTGTTGATTTGCTTTGTCTTAGCAGGAACTTGGAAGGCTGTGTTGTCTGATGCATAATTAACATCTGAAAGCAAAGGTCACTGGAAAGCTTTAGCATTTAACATATAATGCTGGCATGCATTTGAATTTTTTTTTTTTATTCTTGTCTTGAAATATTTAAAAAATCTCAGCTATGGCTTTTACGTACATAATAGAGCTGGCAGCTATTTAGGCAAGTCTTATACAACTTTTCATAAATATTCCCTTGACAGCTGAACACTTCTACCTCAAGTATACATTTTTCATAGAAAATGACACTGCTGCCAGTTTCATTCTGAAGTCTGTCAAGAAAAGGGTACTTTGCTTTTGATGTTCTCACTGGATTTTCAGGTGTTGCTGTAACGTGCTTTTCTCCCTTGTTTTATACCATCTGTCTTGTCTCTGCCAAAAGAAAGGAGAGCAGGCACACACTGCTCGTGGCTATTTTTGAAATGGTACAGGAAAGTCTCATTTTGAGTACCTGGTTACCTTTGGAGAGCTTAGCTGCATCCTGAGCAAGACAAGTGAGGAATCCAGAGACTGCAGATGAGTCAGATCATGATTGTACACGTCTAAATGTGATTCAGTTGGATTTATGAAATGGAAATATAAAAGACAACACTGACTGCATGTTCATACCTATTGTTGAAGAAAGATCCCCTTGAGACACCAGTGCTCTTCAGCCATTGCTTTTCCCAGCCCTGAGCAGAGCCTGGCCTGGGCTTGAGCTTTGCAGTAGGGGGGAAGGTCTGCAGGTGGGTAGTGAGGCCCTTTGCTGCAGACACAGGCTACAGATTTCTGCTTTTCTCTAACAATTACTTTAAGCTGCAGAGAAATGCTCTAGCTGCAGCTGATGATGGGGTTTGAGGTGGAGGGTGCAGGGACAGAGATATTTGCCATTCTCCTCAGTCTCTCCAGTTAACGTGGAGCTCTCTTATAGTTGTACTTTCAATGCCAACATTCAGGCTCAGAACTGAGTTACCACAGCTCTGCCCGTCTCTCTTTGTGCTCTTAGCCCAGGGAAAATGGAAGGCAAATTGATTTAATAAAGTGTGTTTCAGAAGAGTTGCTTACCTCTGTCTTTTCCCTGGTACTGGAGCATGTCCATCAGCTGTTTTAGTGATCATAGGAACCAGGTTGCATGTTCAAGCCCTAAGGTGTCACCTCTGGAAAAGACAGGGAGAAAAATAATTTTTTTCATGCGTAGTAAAGCACAGAAATAGAAATGTTTTATGCTCAAAACTTGACATTTTAATTTCTGTTTTAACAGGAAAACTTAAGAAACCACTGGATTTATTTGTAATAGTAATATTTTATTAAAAATAATATTTTATTACAAAAATAATATTTTTAATAGTTATATTTAAGAGTGTAAAAGTTTCAAAAGTCTGACTTCTTTAAATACTGTTTTCAGTGTAGCCCATGAGGGCTAGATGCTGCTATCTAGAAACTGAGCGCCCTGTGAGATCTGCCTCGGAGCTGATAACATATATCCTTTGTGTATGATAATCTTGAGGCCTCAACAGTGCTTCAGAAAAGATGGAATCCAGCCCATCCTTCTGCAAGGGGGTGTTCTGAGGTGCAGGAGAAAGGAGGGTGAAATTGAATTACGTGTTAATTTGTACTGGTTTCCTCTTGTCTTTCCTACTGCAAGAGATCTAAGTACAACAGTTATCAGATGATTGCTTTTGTATTCTTTACAGTGAAATAAATGCAAAAACATTTTATAAATATGAATGATGTTTATCCAAAGGAATGAAAGTAATTTTTTGTATTGGATGAGCAAGCAGCTGGAGGGCTGTGCCCAAAAAAATATCATAGTTATTGTGTATTTGTGCCTGCGTTGCAGAGACAGTAAAGATTTTATTTAGCTTTAGCTGAAAAATCTGAAGTGATAATTACATCTGTGTGTTTATCAAACATCTGTAAATTTTTCCATTTCAGTGAACACAGCTAGTGCCTCCCACTGGTTATTTGTAACCATCCCTCTTAATCAGTGCCATGAAGAGCTGAGATTTTTAGAGCATAAGAATGCAGTTTGCTATTGTGGAAATAACAGAGTAACAGAGTCACAGAGTCACATGCTGCCTGATGAAATGTCAACCATAAGGATCTTCAGTCTTCAGAAAAATTGTAAAAAAACAGTACTTTAGTAAAAAAAAAACAAAAAAAAAAACAAAAAAAAAAAAAAAAAAAACCAAAACCAAACCAAGCAAAAAAATCAAAAAAAGTATCTAAAAACATTACATGTCACTAGATTTTCTTTTTTAAAGACTTTTTTTCTCGTAATGTAAAAGGAGTTGGTGCATTTTCCCTAATTAGACACAGTGCAATTACTATTTCATATTTGATTTTTAAATGTCCAGTAAAATTTAAAAAAGGAAACACTAAATACAAGTTTGAGAGATTTAAGTAATGTAAATAATAATGTAAAAAATATTTAAACCTCTCTTCCCCCACAAAAAAAAAGCCATCAAACACCCTGCTATAAAACATAAGGATGTTAAATTCTGTAACTTTTAACCAAGTTAAAGACTCTGTTGCATCAGCACCTGTGACACGCAGTGAACACATTCCACATCTGGAATGTTTCATGTACGATGGATTATCAGATTCTTCAGTTCTGAAACTTCAATTTCTTCTATATGTGTACTAGTCAGACAGGAATTTGTATAAATATTGATGTAAATTATTAATCTACAATTTAAGAACAACTTAGCAAGTTTTAAAAGATTAAAACCAGATAGAGGGTCCATCAATTTAAATATGTTCAGCTTGGCAGACCACTTAGTTTTTCAGAATAAGTAGGTGAAGTGAGGTTAATTACTGTCTTCCAGCCTTGATTTCCTATACATTGTGAAGGAGGGGGTATATATGAAGGTAGAAATGAGATTTGATTTTG
The DNA here is from genome assembly GCF_017590135.1 of Pyrgilauda ruficollis. NCBI lineage: Eukaryota > Metazoa > Chordata > Aves > Passeriformes > Passeridae > Pyrgilauda > Pyrgilauda ruficollis. The sequence continues at coordinate 4,230 of NW_024525156.1, forward strand.
ATAATATTTTCCTTGGAATCAATTCAAGCTGACAGCTTTAAGATCTCACTTCTGGGAAATGCTGAGCACCTGCAACTGTGAGCAATCAGTAGCAGCCAGGAGTGTTTTCCTTTCAGGAGGTCAAGCCCTCTGTGAGGAGGTCTTCTCAGCAGTGAAGAAAGATGAATGGGTTGAAGGAGTATGTACGTGATGCAAAATCATTTAAGAGATAGGTATGAGTCATGTTGGGTATTATTACATATGTATGCATAGTTGTTTACTTTTTGAGAAAATGCAGGCATTTTGTTAGGTGAACAGGAGCTTCCCAAGAAAATAACTGCACATTTTTCATAAAACTACGATGTGTTTCTTCATTTGAAATGTGAAGAAATGTGATATTTACCTTATGTAAAGCATTTATGACTTTCTTTTCTATTCTGAATGCTTCATGATCATCCAATAGGCAGCGGGAATGTTTTGCTCATGGCAGTGTCTCACAAGTAGGTAGGAATCTCAGGGTGATGACATAGGATAGGAGGAAGAAACCTAGAACTGTTTTCAGGAAAATATTTTAGTTTCTAATAAAACAACCACTGCCATAAGCAATGACAACCCAGTGATGCCTTCTAGAAGCTGGCACAGAATATTCTGCTGAAAAAGCAATTCTGGTGAAAAAATGTGCCTGTGGCACATAGACTCTAGCAAATGAATCACCACTGAAAGGCTGTGTTTAACAGAGTAGCTATCTAAGTTGATTTTAATAGCAGGCATCCAGGCCTTTAAGGTTCTTAAATCCACTTCAGTGAATATTGATTTGGATAATAAGAAATATTTCCTTAGGGAAACACTTGATAAAAGAGCTTAAAGCAAGGGGAAGTGATTTTGCACTGAGTGAATGTGAAGAAGGAGAATATTTAGCCAAACAGCAATCTCTGTGATCGGCTGTGTTTCTGACTTTTTGTGCTGACGCATCTGAAGAGTTTGGGTACCTCCCCTGGAGCCTGGAAGCCCTGCTGCTCTCAGGGTGATTCTGCCCTTGACAGGAGAAAGGCTGCTGCTGCTCCTGGGCGAGCTCCCTGAGCTCACCTGGGAGAACAAGCAGGGCATGTCAGCCCGTGAATAAACTCAGGGCTGCTCAGGCTGCAGGGCAGTAATGTGCCTCTGAGAGGGGGCTGCGAGGGTGCTGCTCTGCAGGGCAGTAATGTGCCCAGGGGCAGCAGCTCTGTGCCAGCTTCTTCCAGCACCCCCAGACCTTCAAGTCTGAAGGTCCACTCTGCCACTGCTCTGACGATGTGCGGCAAAAATTAGGAATCATTATGGACAGACCTGGCCTCAAGTTTAGACTTGTTCAGTAGCCCAGATTCTGTCCAACAAGCGTCGGGATCAGGTTCATTGCATGCTGTATTTAACCAGGATACTGGGATAGCAAGCATGCTTGAAATGTGTTCTGAGAAGCAAAGGGAGAGGAAGGGATTGGTGATTAACTGACAGTCACCAAGTGATTGGTGACAGACTTTTCTTTTGAAAAAGAGTGACTTCTGAAGTTATCATGCATGTTTACTTGAACCTGTGTTTCAGTTCGTTCTTATGACATTTAAATTAGAGCTAAATAAAAATTTTTCTGTCCCCTCTCACCTCCTACTGCAGTCCAGACCTGCTTGACATTTTTCAGATGCAAGATGAGTGCTGCCCCTGAGGCCTATGCAGTGTTCCCTGTGCTGCTGGAACAAGGTGGTGATCCATTTGGGAGGGTGAGGATGGTGTCACTGAAAGCAGAAATGGAGCTGCACTGGAAGCATTCCTTTAGTTCACCCCCTTTCAGTACTCATTTGCTGATGCTCAGTTCCCTGAACGTGGGCTCTTTTGTTTAATTCCACACCCCTCCCCTTTGCTTTGCATTCCAAACCTACTGATGTACCAGGTGCTGTGAGAGACCTCACTCTGATCAAGATGACTTAAAAGAGCCTGAGTGAGTAGGATCTGAGGAAACTGGAGCTTGGTGGCAGCAATGCCCAGCAGTGCAGCTGGGAAGACCCCAAGGACTTGTGACTGAAAGGGGTGAGTAAAATGTAAAATGATGCACTGGAGTGTAGAAAGATTTCTGAAAGTTGGGTTTTGGTACACTGCTGGTGTAACTGGAGAGCTTTGAGTGACTAGCTAAGGCCCAGCATATTGTAAAGGCACTCTGATAATGGAGTTAAGGAATTAAGTGATATGGCAGCAGTGACAGAGGACCCTTTGTGATTATTTTCAGCATGTCAGCCAGATGAGGAGAAATGGAACAGGTGTGGAGAGTGGAAAGGCGGGAACAGATACAAGGAAGACACAAATAAAGAATTTAGAGGTGGAAAAATGGAAAAGAGATGGATTTTGTAATTCCAGACAAGTTTTGACCTACCTTTAGAACTGAAAAACAGAGGTTTGTGGGATCGTTTATATCCTTCAGAATAGAATGTATCGTTTTTTAAAGATATATAAGTGACATGCAGATATTTTTTGAGTAAAGTGAAAACCAGATTTTGTATAGAGCAAGTTTCAATATGGTGAATCTCTCAACTTTCAGGTTCCTGAATATTTCAGGAGGAAGGTAGAAAAAAGAGGAAGACTGATCATGTGTTTGAAATAAGTTACCTTTGATATGTTTTGAAGAAGGAGGGAAAGAATAAATGTCAACCTTCAAACAGGAGTTAAGCATGAATAATCTGGGTAGAGGTACATGCCAATCTTGTTAGGGAGGCAGCTGCTTCATATTTTTGTCAACAACATAACTGACCATTACTAGAAAGTATATTGATGAAAAGAACTCGCCTTTTGCAATTCTTCTATTTATAAGTGCATTTCAGTAGGCACAGAGGACTGGATGCAGCTCTGTGGATGCTGGGAAAAAGAGGGGAGAGAAAGTATTGTGAATTCATTAGCAAGCACTCAATCCAGCTTGGAATATACAAAACATGCTGACAGGAGAGGGAGAAGAAAAGGTTGTGTGAGTTTGGGTTAGTCCTTGCCTGCAGGATTGTATCCTCAGTCATGAGTGGTCAGTGCCTCAATTTTTCATTTTTACACAGGACTTGGATGCCTTGAGGAATGCTTTGAGATGACATTTTATACACCTTTTCAAAGGCAGCTGTTGGTTGGGATGAGTGAAACCTTTGAAGGTTTGTGAATCTGTTCTCTGAGGTCACAAAAGTAGATTGATTTTGTGACCTTATAATAAAAAATACCTGGTATGTACAAAAGCCCTGTAATAGAGTTAACAGAAATAGAGATAGTCATGGAAGTAGAATGTAGCAGATAGAAGGTAAAAGTAAAAAGTCAATAAGGGAAAATACAGCTCAAGCAATTATACTTCTTCCATTCCTATGGCAGGCATTGTTACCCATTCTTGTGATTATTATGTTGAAGTGGTTGTTTTGTTTTTTTTTTTAGTCAACTGAAAACAAAAGAAAAAAGTCTTGAAAGTATGCTTAGAAGCGATAAAAATGAGAAATTATGAATAACATTGAAATTAATAAAGTCAAGTGTCATAGGGAGCAGTTATTAAATTAATTGTCATATTACAGATAGTCTGTACATGGCTTGTATGCTTTTTCTCCTTTTTTGCAAAAAGAAAAAAATTATATATGTTTTTTTTTTTTTTTTTTTTTTTTTTTTTTTTTTAGACCTATTAGAGTCTTAGGGTGCTCTATTTTCCATCTTGGGTTATCACATGTCCCTTTTGATGGGAACTTTAGGGGGTACTCTAGTTGTCTGGGTGTTTTTTTTTTAATTTGGGTTGGGGGTTTTTTGGGGTTTTTTTTTTTTTTTTTTTTTTTTTTTTTTTTTTTTTTTTTTTAATAACTGCTGTTTCCTCTGCAAGTTGCACATAGTATAATCTATAATTTACCTGACCTTGTGGCAGTCTTGGGACTCCAGATTATAGTGAGTGACTTGCTTTTCTCTTGCTTGTTTGTTTTGTCTTGAATGTTTGTAGAGCCCTAATGTGTTTCTCACAGCACATTCTTATCTCCTGTTGAACACAACGCCAGCAGCTCCCAATGCAAGCATCATTCCTGAAGCTCAGACCTTACAGTGCTCAGTCCGAGGCTTCATTTTCCCCTGGCATGCTTCCTCAGACTGTTCATTGCCCCTGCCCTGTGTGTACCACATAGGTATGGACCCGTTCTAACTCAGTGAGCCCCTAAACGCTGAAATCAGCACTTGCTCACCTTTGCCATTTATGCCCATGTTTTACCTCATTGTCCTATTGGGGATTAGCTCACTACAACAAACCCTCCAAACACGTCTTGTGACAACCCTTTCCTTGTTTACATCACTGTTTCTGATGCTGCATTTATCCAACCCAAGCATCCCAGTGGCTTTCAGGCTGAGCTTGTGCTCAGCTGCTGCAATTTTTTCCATGGTTCCTACTGAAATGTCCTTCTCGACCTACAACTGCTATCTCAGTCAACTCTTGAATATTGCCATTTGATTCCAATGTTCTTTGTTAGTGCTTTATTTACTATAAATATATTAAAAAGCAAGTTTTTCTGCCATTTTGGGGCTCAGTTCTTTAATTTAACTTTAATGGGGGATTTTTTTTCCAAAGCTTCTTATAGTATTTAACAACTAGAAGACATTAATGTCACCAAAACCAGTATTTTGGTGTTCTTTGTGAGTCACTAGTAAGTATATTAACTATTTCTTGTGCCTGCAACCACCCTATTGTGTTTTGGCATGACTTGGCTCAAGTTCAGTTTTATTTCTTTGGTTTCTGTTAGTCTCCTACTTTTTTTGCCATACTGTAAGCTAATGAGAGGAGGTTTGGTGGACAGAGTTTTCCAAATAAAGCTTTTGTGAGGATCATTATCAAAAGGTTTCAGGAACACTAAAGAAATTCATCTCAGTTTCACCTTCACAAACATCACTCTTGTGTATCTTCTTACCTGGTGGATAACTCAAAAGCTGTTTATTTATTTGCTCACACTTGATTTAGATTAAGATACTATTTTATTTAGAAAGGAAATTTGGCATGATGAGGGAAGACTTTGTTTCAACTTTTTCTGAGAAGTTTGGCTTAAATTTTCTGGGATTTTTTCTTTAGAAATAAGCAGAAAAGACAAAAATATTTGCTCCACATGAAAGTTGCTTACACACATTTATTTAAGGCTTAATTGCCCTAAAAATAATGCTCTGTGACACTGCTGGCTTCTGCCCAAGGTCAGAATGAGGGACACAGATTACTGACTTATTATACATATTTTAAGGTGCATGAAAGAGTATATATTTCTGAGGCTTGGCAAATTTGACAGGTGAGGCATCAATTTTTGGAAATGCTCTCTGTAGATATTTTTCTACTGTTTCTTAAATTATTTGTGACATTTCTGGGGAGGATTGGGGGTTGATGAGATAACATGGCTGTTAAAAATTGCGTGTATGAGTGCTATAACTAGGGGTGATGGAAATATCTGTATTGCATGACTACCTTTTTCTACAATATGCCTTGGGTTGGCAGTCGTATTTTCCCACTATCGTGACAGAAGCATGATGGTAAATTCACATTTCAAGGGTGATTACATGAAATTGATTTGGTCAGAACGTTTCAAGTCTTGCTTCTCTCTGGCCTTCGATGGAAAGAAGATACCGAGCTGCAATCAATAGTGTTTACTTTCTCAATTATCATGTGTAAATTCAAGTCTAAGCTTTTGCAATTCAGCTGAAACAACCCTTAGATAACCACTCACCAATCACCCATGAAGTCACACTACTTTTCCCCAAATTCTTGCTTTTGGTTGAAGGGAATTTAGAGAATAACTTCATCTCTAAATGATGCCTGCCTGAGAATACTTATGAATGTACTGGAAGTGTTGTGACATGTTTAAGCAATTTGTACCTGTAAGTTGAAATGTAACTTTTCAGTTTTCACAGCCATCTTGCAGCTTATTGATAGATTAAAAACTGGAAGCAAAGCCACCCCATATATTCCAGTCTCCCAGGAATATTACAGGCTAAATAAAGATAATTGCTGGGATGGCCAATAGAATTATAGTTAAGGACCATAGAAATAAATTCAGTTAAAATGTGGCAGCTCTTAGAAATTTTCTTTGCAATTTACAGTTTGGGTGGGGTTTTTTTTCCTTCTTTTTTTTTTTTTTCTATGAAATCTAACTTTCTGGAAAGGAAAGTGAGTGTATGTGCAATGCTGTGACCTGTCTTTTATTGGTCTTATGGAAGAAACAGCACTTGACATGGGTTGGGTGGCTCTATGATTTTTTAAAAAACTGCCTGCAGTGATGTTGCAGGTAAGGTGAACCTGCAACCTGCAGTGTATTTCTTTATTAGATGTATTTTCTTACTGTTGTATCCTCTTATGGCCTTTCTTTTTTTGGTTCTGGCTGCTCAGATCTCATCTGTACTTCTCTGATGCTGCTGGGGGAGACCTTCAAAACTCTTGAGGACCTTTTTATTTAAGTGAAAGCCCTCAAGTAGCTCTCCTGGACTGATCTGGCTGCCAGCTATTGTGCTGCTCAGTGTGTGAAATGGTCTAAAAATCAGAAGATGATACCCTTCTTGCACTAATGATAATTCTCTCGCACACCAGTTGTCCCTTTTTATTTAACAGTGTGGATGTAGTGGTGGTGAGAGATGTCCTTTTGATAGTGCTGTGGAAGAATATTAAGTAGAAAAAGTGACTGTCATACATAAGTGTGCAAGCATGCCCAAACATGTGAGAGGTGGAAGTTTAAGGAATTTTCTTAGAAACAGAAATGAGTTTAATCTCCATGGTCCATGTAGGTCTGGTCTCCACACAGTGTGCTAACTACTGCCAAGTGCAATGATGAGTTAGTTTTGAGACAGAGAAACATATTGCATCCACATGCCACCACTTGGCCTAAATGGAAATAGAATTAAACCCTCACTGGCAGATAAAACACACACCATTGGCTCTGAGGTGGTGAGCTGTGCTCTTGGGACAAAGCCAGTAACTTTTCAAAGAATGTTGAAGTTCTATACTTGAACATGGAATGCAAGAGGAAAGGTTACTTCTGTCATCCTTATTCAAGCATGGATCAATTTTCATAGTCACGGCTGCAGTTTCAGGAGAAAGCAGGATGTGTTCCATGTCTAGCTGTCCCAGGCTTCCATCACTCGAGCTGGCATAACTAAGGTAACAGGCTGGGGTTTCACACTCTCATTTTTGATGTGCCTGCAGAGAATATATCACTAAAGTTTGGTTCCAAGGTTAGGGATTCTGGTAGCCAGCAGGTTTTCCCGCACTGTGCCTTGAACAGTAGCTTCACTTTCTGGCAAGGTGTAGAGTGGTGGCTGGAGCAGTGCTTACACACAGGTTCGCAGCGTATACAGCTCTGTAGGTGTGGCCTGTTTGTTCTGAAAGTAACATGGCAAAAGTCTTTAGGCTGGAGGCTCGTTTCAGTCTCCAGTGTGCCTGAAGTGTCTTTGGGCAACATTTCATTTCTCTGAGTGGGAAAATGCGGGATACCATTGCAGAGGGAAATGCAAACCCCACTACCCCATTGCTGTAGGTGCCCTGAGCAGAGGTGCCAGAGGCCTTTCTAGAGGTCTGTAGTGGGCAGCAATACATGGCATCCTCCCCAGAGTGGAGGCAGTTATTTGGGGAAATAATTTCAAACATTTCTGAAAAATGTAGTTTTCTTCCATTAAGTATTATGACTACTGAACCCTATAAACAAGTACTGATGAGGGCACGTTACCCAGGGTGAGCTCTTAAATTCCATCTGAAAGGGGGGCACTCCGGTACACATCATTATTGTAGAAACATTATATTTTTAACTGGTCGCCTTTTGCTTCCCAGAGCTGAACAGCATGTCGCATTGACACTTTCTTTGTGCTTTACTTGCTTCTCTGAAACCCTGTAAAAATATATTTATTACATATCCTTTGGCAAAAGGTTGATTTCCTGTGGCTTGTCCTGCCTTACAAAGATGTGTATCATTGTCCTGGAGCACTGGTCCTGTCACTGGGTTTTAAGTAGTGAGGTCTCAAGATTATTTGTTATGGCCCTGTGACTTCTAAAAGGAAGTGGAAGCTAACGATTTTCTAAATAGCTTTTACTCCACCCTTTAGATCCACTTCCACAAAACAAACCCTAGAACCCATTTCATAAAATTATTTGAATTGCAGGGTTTAACCATGTTGCTTGTGTGCCAGAGAGAGGTGGGGACTGGGGAGAAAAGGGTAGAGTAGATGTCTTGGGAAAATAAGATTCATTCTCTATTTGGAACAGCAATTACTCTAGCTATGAGTACAGAATCCGACAGGGTGGGCTAAAACAAAATTGAATATCAGTTCTCCATGGAGCTGGGTGATTGTTAAACTCTAGGAGCAATTTCTGGACTGCAACCACAACTACCAATGCAGGCTGTGAGTGCCTGTAACAGAAAGGTAGTGAGAATATTATGCACATACTTGTTTTGTTTTTTATGGGATGAAAACTTGGCTAAACCTTGGTTTTCTTTTAAAAACTAACCAAACACTGAACGAACCCTCAGTATTCAGACTGTTCATCTCGAGGAATTAATAGATTGTAACTGGCGCACGCATACGTAGCTGCCAACTAATTTCTGCTCGGTGTGAGCATTTCTCTTTGACAGCTGGAGAGCAGCAGTGCTCTGGGTGGAGACTGGCTATTCCTGCTGCAGGGCACTCTTGCCATTCTCCATAGCTCTGTGCAGATGTTGGATGCTGTCCCTCAGCTGTGGGAGAGCTTCCTCTAGCAGCTCTTCAGTCTCCTGTGGAATCTATCCAGTCTGAATAGAAAAAGAATGTGCATGTCCCCAGGCCTTGGATAGTCACATGCAGGTAGTAAACAGCATTACAAGCAGTTGTCTATATGTATGCAGTTTCCTTGAAACCTTAGCCTTAATTAGACACAGCCAAGTTGAATCTAATCACAGTCTGTGGGGCGTTTTATGACTCCTTCACTTTTATCTACAATGGACAATTAGTTAGGCTGGAGTTTTCCCATTCGCAATTTAATCCTTCCAATTGATATTTTTCTGATATTTGAATTTTAAGAAGTTCAGGTTTTTGTTTTGTGTTGTTTTGTTTTGTTTTTTAATTAGGAAAGCTTCCTCTATACTCTGTGTAAATCTAGACAAGGGTGAAATTTGAATAACTGCCATCTAAATCTCCTTGAAAATGACCTGTTCTTACTGTATTTTGAGGTTGTATCTTGATGAGATAAAGATAACTGAAACTGGTGGAGTCTAGGCATGAAGATGAATGGGACAGATAGGTGTGTCTTGGGCTGCTTTGGGGAGCATGAAGGTGCTGAGGATCTCAGCAGTGCACACAAAGCAGAAGGCTAAGGGCTGGCACTCGCTGGAGGCTGGAATGAGATCCTGTTATTAACCACCTGTTTTAACTCTTCCTGAGCTCCAGCCCATGGCACCTAGTCTCTCACTTTTCTGTTGGGCACCTTAGCAAGGAGGAGAGAAAGTAACTCACTTTTCAGTTTTGTGATTTCTCTAACAATTTCCATAATGCAGACCATGAAATCATAGAATATCCTGAGTTGGAAGGGACCCGCAAAGATTAAGTGCAACTCTTAGACCTGCACGTGGCCATCCCCCAAGAATCACCCTCTGGGTGAAAAACCTCTTCCTGATATCCAACCCAAACCTCCCTTTCCTCAGCTTCATTTCCTGGAGTCCTGTCCCTGGTCACAAGAGTGAAGAGACTGTTCCTGCCCCTCCACTCCCCCTCTCTGAGGATGTTGAACTCCACAATGTGGTCTATTATGGTCTCCTCTTCTCCAGGCTAAACAGGCCAAATTACCTCAGTCACTCCTCATAAGGCTGCCCATCCAGACCCTTCATCATCCTTGTGGCACTCCTTTAGATGCTCTCTAATCATTTAATATCTTTTTTATATTGTGGCACCCAAAACTGCCCCCAGCACTTGGGATGAGGCTCCTCCAGTGCAGAGCAGAGCAGGACAATCCCCTCCCTTCCCCGGTGATGCTGTACCTGATGCCCCCAGGACATGCTTGGCCCTCCTGGCTGCCAGGGCACCGCTGAATCTTGTTCAACTTGTCATTGATGAGGACCCCCAGGTCCCTTTCTGTGGTGCTTCTTTCCAACATCTTGTTCCCCAGAATCTGACACAGGCCCTTTTAAAGCATACTGGAAAGAGTCACTGTAGCACATTGCCTAGGACTGCTGTAGTAGAGGCAAGAGATTTAGTCTTATATAAGGCATGAGAATTAGGTCTGTGACCAAATTATTCTTGTATTTTTATCCTGATTCTAATATTGCTCTTCAAAGAGCTGAGCCAATCCTTTTCACTGCCTCGGTTTTGTTAATTTTAAAATAGGTGGGAGTTTATTGACTTGTGGAGGATTATAATGGCTTCATACTTGGAAGATTGTTATGTCATGCTCGGATCTCCTGCATACACTTTGAGAATGACATTGAAAAAGTGGAGAGAGGGTTGCAAAGCATGACTGGGAAACTGTAAGATACATCTTCTAGTGAAGGACTTACAGAACTCCATTTGTTTAGCTTCATTGCACAGAAAGGTGACTTGATGAGTGAATTCTGCAAGTACTTTTATGAGAAGAAAATGCTGGGTTCTTAAAAAGTCCTTTTATCTTGTGGAAAAAAGCATAACAAGAAGCAATGGCTGGGAGATAAAGCCAGACAAAATCTATTTGAAAGAGAAACTGTTGAGTTTGGGGGACAATAAACGTGATTTTAACAGAGGGAGAGTGGTTAACTGTTGGGATAAACCAACAAGCCCTAGAAATTTTCAACAAAAAATGTGATGCCTTGCTGCAAGATATACTGTAGCAAAATGTAAAAGTCTGGGTTTCAGCAGGCTTCACAGGTTTTTATTGTACTGAAGTAAATTATCTAGTAGTCATTTCTGATTTTAAAATGCAGAATTCTGTGCACATAACACTTCTCTTCATCCATACGTATGCATGCAGCAATTTTAAAATAATAAATATTGAACTATATGCGTAGATTATACCTCTAAAATATTTAACATCTTTTCCAAAATACATAGTACTAAGCAGACACATGCAATTTTTATTGATTTAATTTACATATATAATATTTTTTTAAAAATCACTTTTTGGTATAAAGGTAATTGTCAAAATGTAAATGTGATATTACTCAAAAATACCTAGGTTTCCAGTACCTGAAGTTACTTTAATTGATGTTTTTGCTGTAATTTTTCTTTATCAAAAATTAGGCTTCTCATGATAAAGTAAAAAACGAAGCCAAGCAAAAAATTAGTCACAAGTCAAAACGTATTTGAGTTTGAAGAAAGGGCATTTTTTCAGTGTCTCAACATGAACTCTGAAGGGCAGAGAGTGTATTCATTTTGGATTATGTGTGGTTTTTTTCTTTCAATATCAAAACATAATCTGAAAGTGTAATAAACAAAAGAATTAGTCAAATAAGCCCTGTAGTTTTATGACTTTGAGGATAATCTTCCTCTGGTTCACTTGTGCTTTTAATTAGTGTGACAGTTACTTTATTTTGTTGTCTTAAAAAAACCAACAAAGTAAAGGATCAAGATGGAGCACCCAGAGTTTATTTGCAGATATTTGGTTTAAGCTAAGAAACTGGGATTATTAGGATTGCAATAACCTGGTTCTGCTTTTGTTGTTACCAATGTATACTGACCACAGTGCTGTTACCTGTTGCCCAAAGGTTTCTCCATTGGGCCTGTGCTGCAGACATTTACTACTTTTCTGGCAGCAGCCAGTTGGTTCCTCAGTGTCATGAATGCAGTATAACTACCCCAACTACTGGAAATGTACTCTCCAGAACTGCCCTGCTCTTCATCCTGTCTGCATTTTAGGGCACACCCCAAGCAGTGGCGTTTTTTGCAGTTCCCAAACAATGCAGACTGCATGTATGGAGCAGGTTTTTTCAATCTTTTTCACTAAAGCAAGCAAGGTGTTTGTGTGGAGGCTGCTTTGGATATTTAGAATTTGGGTGGAGGACTTTGTGATAAAATACAAAATGTGCTAGGTTATGTCTACAGTGAAAAATTTGGGAGAAACCTGGTACTTTCCATGTCAGCTTTATTGCCTTCTTTATAACAGAAGAGTAGTGAAGAGATGTCTCCATTAACAGCAGCTGACACGGACATTTCAAGCAAAGGCATAAATAAATAAAGGAGGGGGAGGGAGAATTGGCTATGAATAAACAGGAATCCAAGAACAGATGATTGTGGGTGCATTTGTGGATACACGTACATGTGCATGCACAAGCACAGAGGTCAGTACAGTTGATGTCTTCTGCAAAATAACTTTTTACAACTGAAAAAGCAAAGAATGCTGGCACATGGGGGAAACCAGAGGTGAAAACAGAACATTATTTTCATTGTTAATGCAGACTTTTTTGAAGAAGAAAGAGCAGCAGGGAAGGTTTTGGCTTTGCAAGCAGACCTAGAAATGTCTGTCAGCTCATAATGAACCTGCTTTCGCCTGAGTTGTCAGTGTTTGTGTTTCCCTTTTTCCTTCCTCTCTCTGAACTTCTTCCTTGATCAAAGCTCCTATTTTATTTTTAAACTTTTCATTCCTGTAAATGACTGGAAGCTGTCCAGCTGAGCTTGGCTAAATCCAGAGGGGACTGGAAGCAGAGAGCAAGGACAGATGTGAGGACAAATTACAGACACTTGAGGGACACTCCTTTAAAGTGGCAAGAAGCAGCTCTCCTTCCTCTCCTTGCATTTTAGCTCTTTCCAGTTTTTTGTAAGGAGCAGAGAATTTTATTTTACATCCCAATGCAGGAAGAGATGTCAAGGAGACAGGGAAAGACCTTGGCAGTGCAAACAGCTTAGATGTTTTTAAAGGATGTGAATACTTATTTTTGGAAAGTTAAAATAATTCATTCATTATGATATGGGCAGCTGCACATAAGATTTAGACTGAAATGACAGGTTTGAATGCAAAAACATTAGGATACAGCCAAAGGGCACTGTCACCTGAACAATTTATGCCTAAATAACCGAGGATAGCATCTCAATATCTACCTGGCAAGAAATAACAGGCAGTAGTAGTTTTTTGCTGTGCGTGACTGGATGCTAAGAAAGGCAGTCTGCCCTGTAACCAATTCAGGCCCCTCTTTGCTCTTACCTGAGGCGTGGAGTGTACCAGGCAGATGGAGAACAGAGTGGGGAGGCAGAGTTGGGCTGTTTTTGTTGCTGATGCTGGCCTTGCATGACCTATGTGTCCAAGATTCTCCCTCTGTGAGGGATCATGGATGAAGGATGAATGCAATAGTTCCTAGGGATGATGGCAAAAAACTAAGAGAGTCTTTTAACATTAAAGCAACAAAAAAGTATTTCCTCTTCTTCAGGCACATTTAAACAATAACTGTATCTTAGTAATTTGGTGTGCCTGATCAGTCATATTTTCTCTTGCTCTTAAGCCACTTTTTAATTTACTTTTTCAACATTATTTTCCTGTGTACCACCTGAACTATCTCAATTTAAAGAATATTTTACTAGTATTTCTGCCAATATATTGGCAAGAGAGAAGGAGACAGTCATACCAATGCTAGGTGGAAAGCAGCTCCTTTTCATCATACCACTGAGATGCCCTTTAAAATGTGCTCCAGCTTATAGGGTTGCTCTCCATTTTTGTATCAGCTTTATAAAGGGACCTGATAACCTTCTCACAAAGGCTGTCAAAGTCAAGCTAGGCCTGGCGTGAAGAAGAAGTTCACATATTTATAGGAACGTTGAAATTTATTAGACTGTAGGATTAACCAGCCTTAACTTAAGGAGACATTGTCAGCTTAAATCTCACCCATCGTTAACATCTTGTATAAATAAGCTGTTAAAAATACTATGCCTGATAGGGGAAAAAAAATCTTCTCTTTAAAAAATAAACAAATGCAGGCTTTTCCCTGAACTGTGTGAAAACCCAACACACAAAGGACTGACCCTATGTTGACAGTAAGTGTCAAATAAAAGTGAAATGAATTTTGTGTCTGTGCTGAAAGAAATGCAGTTAGTTTAAAAAAAATAAATAAAAAAGAGACTACTTCCTTTTGGTGAATACCAGGCCTTGAACATCTCCGTTACTCTGCAGTAGTTTCACAGTCCTGCCACTCTGTATGGGTGTCAGAGAATATCAGATACGGCAGTTTATTGATAAAAATCTGTTTCCTGAAGTGTCCTATCCGTGGTGTAGGCCTCTCCCATACCCTGTGGTTTCGATAAGCCGGGTGCTGTGCACAAGCATCAGCATCAGCATCCCACAGTCAGCCCTGGTCTTGTTTCATCCTTGATGCAAGGACAACAGCAGGCTGTTGTTGTTGCAGCAACCCTGTGCTTGTTGCTCTTAGATCTGTGTTCTGCTGAGCAGCTGTGCCTGGTCATGGGATGAGAAATGGACCACAGGGCAGTTCCTGGACTAGGTATCTGCACTCCAGGATCCAGGGCCAAGGAGGTCCTTTGAGGATACAGTGCATCCCTTAGTCACCACTTACTAAGGTGTCCCTGCTACCATCTTGTGTCCTCACATGTACCCAAGTTTCTGTTTTCCTAGCAAATTGTCCCATGTCTTTTAGGTGAATAAAGCTTTGAAAAACATCAAGACTATAATTTTTTCATCCAAAGAGCTGAGAGAGTACCATTTGTTAATGGTACTATATCTGTATTATTACTGTGAGGGATGGCTACTCTTGATATCCTAGTGCTGTGACCCTTTTTTCAATTTTTCCATTTCATCAGTGTCTGCCTTCACCTCCAACTGACATTCAAAACAAAACTCTCTTATTTGACTGCCTTGTCAAAGGTACTAGCCTTGTAACTTGTCTGTCAGCTTCCTTATTCTTCCTTGGCATTTCATACACAGGAAAGGACCAGAGGCTTTCCTAGCAAGAAAGGCATTCCCAAATATACATGTTTCTGCCCAAATATATGTGAACTCTTACATTCAGCCAAGATGTTTGCAGGATATTTGAGCTATGCTGTTTGGTCTGTGAATTGTTTTCCAACAGTGCTGCCATTATTTGAATATGCTTACTGTCTTCAAAGCTGGATCAGTGAGTGCATCACAGTGTGAAGGGAAGAGTTTCGAGTTACCAAACGTCCTCTGCTGCTAAAGTGCCTAAGACTCCTGTCACCCTGGCAGTTGTAGAGAGGACATGATTTGTCCTGGCCTGGAACTGAATCTCAATGTGATTCATAGCATAGATTGATCCACCAAAACTACATCAGTGAAACGCTTGTTCTTCATTAAGAGTTAGAAAAATTGATGTTCTGGGTTTTTCCTCAACAGCAAAAAAAAGATATTTTTATTTGCAGAGTTCAGTTCTCAGCCCTGTCACAGACTGGACAGATGATTAGCTTGCCTGTAAAATACAGACATTGCTCCTGAAGAAAATATCCCTGGTGAAGTAGCTTATCCCTTTGGTTAGCCTTAGATCACTGGTGTTGAAAACTAGTGACAGATGGGACTACACTGATAATACCTTAGAAAGCTCTTCTTCTTTCTTTCACAAGTTACAGATTTGGCCCTTTTAGGTCTGATTTTCATATCAGATAAGCTGTTTCCTCAAAAGCTTTGTGGCAGATCACATTTTAAAATTCAATTTTATTCTTCTCTTCCCAAAATGAGAAGCCCCTGTGGCACATATGATGGGCCTTTTGTGCAGCACTTAGCAAGTTTAGGGTCAAATTCCAATGGCCTTGTAGGAAGCATCCAACTGTGAGGCTTGGCTGTATGGCCTTCAGAGGCATTTGCCAACTCATCTGAGTTCCCTACGGAGAACAAAGAGAAGAGCCTGAGTGGGTTGCCTTCTTAATAGACTCCCGAGTATTTCTTCAAGATATGTTCTTCGATGGGCTTCACCATTTTATGCCAAGAGCTGTGCCCAAACTCATTTTTCTCCATTTGAAAGCAAACTTGTGTATTCCCAGAAAACAACTTATCATACACTGAAATGTATCAGAGATGCCCAACATTCACCATAAGATATAATCCAGAAATGTGCCATCTTCCTTCTGGATAAGCTCTCATTAGATAGACGTGTGGTTCTGTTCCATAGATATCTGGTGCTGTATGTCTTGGTTTCTTAAGTAGGTGAGTTAGACGGAAGAAAATCTGCTGTTATTTTTCCAGGTTTTCCTTAGGTGTAGACGGAGTAAATGTTGAAAGCTAATGCTCGAATACTTTTGCTGTCATGTGATACTGGTTCAGAGTGACTACTCCATGAGGCATTTTGTTTCCTGTGACTGCAAAATCTTTGAACATCTAATTTTTATACTGTTTTCTTTAAGGGAAATCCATAAAAGCAAAATGACTGTATGCTGGTATTTTCCATGTAGTCACATTTGGTAATGATTACTTTTGGTTATCGCATTCCCTGCTCTTCAGATTTGCTGTTTAAGTCACACTGTGGCATTGCATTCCCCTCTCAGCCTCCTTCTGCTAATGAAGGAGAAGAGAAGCAGTCAGGTTGTTTCAGAGAGGATGAGCATGAATTCTAATTTAATTCTAGTGTAGCTGGCTTCCTACATTTTTATCATTACAGTGTGACCTCTCCCCTCTGAATACAAGGAGTAGAGAATTCAGAAGAGTTTTGCCACCCAGGCTCAGACTTTTCTTTCCTTGGTCTGCAGCAAAATGGAAAGAGAAGCCAAAACCAGAATTTACAACCAGAAAAGTCAAATGAACATTTCAAATTATGTATTTTAATAGAAGTACCCTAGATCTTAATATGATAAAGGCTTATCTCTGCAGGCATGACTGATTTCAGAGTGTCACTAATGTGGAAAGCACAAAACCTTGCTGGGAGGCAAAACTAGAATCATTCTGAACAAGTTTTTGTCTGTGCTGTGATTTCTTAAAGTCACTATGGAAACTGAGCTCAGACTGTACTCCTTCCCCTCTCCCAGCCAAACCTATATCCCACAATTAGAAGGAGTGCTTTAAAACCATATTTGCTCTCCTGTTCTGTAAAACACTTTTTGGGTTAAAAAGCCCAAATGGGCAAAATCTGTATAGCAAAAGATTACAAATGCATACTAAACACTGTTGCATGCTGCAGCATGAAGCTGCTGTGAAATAGTCCCACTCAATGACTGGCTGTTGCACTTTAGGGTAGAAATTACTAAATTATCTGCAACATGGGTAATATGCTGGTAGAAATATTTATGATCCCAAATGATTTTTTGATGAGTGCCAGAGCCTTCAAGTTCTTTCTTATTTTCTCTCTCACAATTTAGTGATGTAGCTGTCTTACATCCATGTACACAAACCCCTGGAAAAGTCATACAGCATTTAAATAGGTTTGGTTTGGTTAATTTTTTGGGGTTTCATCTTGTTGTTGTCCATTTGGGTGGCTTTTTTTTTTTTTTTTACGAAGTCCATCACACCATTATAACCTCAACAAAATGGAGGTTTGGAGTTTATTTCATCACAGATTCTTTTTGCTTTCATCATATCCATAAGTTCCTAAGCTTATGAACTGCTTCTGCCATAACACATGTATTATGATCTGCTAGTATAGTGCTAAAATCACAGATTTCCAGGAAATCCTTGCTTGCTGTAGCCTAACTGTCTAATTCCTCCTTCAGTGCTGAGTTCATCTCCTCGATGTAAACTCTTTGTGAGCTCATGTGAGCCTGCAAGCCTGCATCATCCAGAGCTGCAGTGAGGACTGGCAATGCCTGTGGCATACACTTGTGCTTTCTCACTATCTGTTACACCTTCAGAGTTCCCCACTGTGCCCCCACAGCCCTTCTGGCAATGTACTGAATTTTTTGGACTTGGCATACATATCCATGTTGTACCCTCTAATCCTTATCCTTTCAAGGCCTTAAATAACATTTTAACAACGAGTGTGATTAAAATGCAGAAGCAAGGTAAGATAGGTAATTTCCTTGTACTGTGGGTAAGCCAGTGTCAGGCAATTTCTCGTGGCCTTAATGATAATTGGTCTCCTTCGGTTTCTGTCAAGGCTGATATTTTAACATCTTCTAGCAAGGTAGATTGTCTTACTTCCTGTGGTTTTCCTGATCGCCTGCAGCCTTCTTGGTATCATGCCCTGGACATTTTGCATGTATCCTGTTGTTGAGGAGTGATTTTTCCCCTGTTTGTTATATTTGGCGGGAGGCCCTGGTGATACTTTATTTTAGCTAAGATTTTTTCCACCTTGTTCATGAAACCTCAGAAACATAGCACAGCCTTGGTGTTTTTTCTGTGTCAGGCATTTAATGAATTTTCTCTTACCCCTATATTAAATTTTTGTGACTCAGTCACTCCTCTCATTACCAACATATTGAAAATATATTTTTCTTATTTGAAAATATTGAAACCTTTCTGCCTTTTTTTGGGATAGTAATATTTATAGCTACTAATGATAGCTGGGAATTTATAAAATATGTAGTCATAAGAGAAAGTTATCTTTTTCCAGTTTTGTGTGCTTTTATTTTCCCTAATGATCCCATTGAGAACTGTTGCCAGAAGCCCTGTAGGTGTACAGTTCTGCATTCCAATTTCTTGCCGGGGTATAATCTAGTAGATAATCATAACCACCTTGCTAGGTGAAAGAGTCTGGATGATAAGGCAGTTAGGTTGTCTGTGTGCTACATCTTTTGAGGGTGCTGGTTGCAAAATAGAAACAATTTGTGAGATGGGGTCCATCTGTTTGAATTTTGGTTATCTGTTTCTGCCCCCTGTATTCTTAAGCATAGCTGGAATCCATGCTGTGACTCATGTGCTTGGACAGGGACTATTGAGCAATTCATTTGTGCTGATTTAGAAGAGCCACTATGGTGAAAAGTGGGAAATTAACTCATTTGTCCCATAAGCACTAATCAATGTGAAGTCTCCTTCCCCACGTCATTGTCATTTCTTATGTCTGGATCTGTTGTTTCTATAGGAGATATTCTTCTAGATAAATGATCAGACATCTTGCTTTTAATTTGCCCTTCTCTTGTTTCATTTTTGTGTGGATTTTTTGTCTGTTTTTTTGGTTTTGGTTTTGTTTTGGTTGGTTGGTTTTTGTTTGTTTGTGGGATTTTTTTGTGGGGAGAGGCGGGGGTGTTTGCTAATGAATAGATGACAGCCAGAGCAGCTTTGATTGTATGCAGTTTGGGCTCATAAAAGCAGAACTGAAAATAGCCTAGCTGAAGTAGCCATGGACTTTAACTAAATCATTAAACTTTCATTTTTGTTTTTCAGTCATGTCTTCCTAATTGAATATTCTGCTTGGAATCCTTTTTGAAGTGATTTGAGCAGAGGATTGAGACGTGCCAGACGGTAGATTAGAGGCATTATATTTGGAATGACTGAAAAACGCATGTGATAGAAGGAGAAACTCACCTCTAGTAGGAAAAAGCCCTTGTTAAATGAATGCAATGAGAAAATTCTTCCTTAAATATGTAAGATAGAAATAGAAGAATAATATAGGCAAACAGTATCTTGTCCCACCTTAGCACAAAGCAAAGTCAGCTCAACAATTGAGTGCTTTAATTAGGATCCAAACCAGTGATATTTGACAACAGCTGAAAGGGAAAAAAATTACTCAAATGTTCCAAGAAATGAAGCGGGAGGAAAAGACACCCCATGCTGAGAATCATTAAGACCCAAAAGTAATTAATCACAGGCACAACTAACCTTATTACGGGAGAGTTGCATTGTCTTCATGGTGCAGGCATTGATTCCATGCTAGGAAATGAACATAAAGGCGCCTTTAGTGGTAAAACCAAAAATATTAAATTGCTCCTGAAGATTGTAGATGTGCTGTTTACTCCATTAAGGAAGGATAATGAGACTGTTGAGGGAAGTCCAGCCAGCCAGCTTAAAGAATGTATTTTGTTAAATACTAATTAAAGACTAATTTCAGCTGAACACTGTCCAAGCAGTGAATTATTTATTGAAAAAAGGAAGGCTTGTGAAAAAAAAAGCAAATTTTTTCAGCTGTCAGAAGCCACCCAAAATTTTTGTGAGTTACTGTCCAGGTTAACTGTTTATTTACCACAATTACTTGCCTAGTAGCATAAAAGAGAGCTCATCTTTCTTCCTGCTGGGCTCTCTTGTTTGCTGTTAGTCAAGGGCTTCATCCACTGCCATTCACAGACTAATGGATCTTGCTAGAATGTAGAGAAGCTAAGACAGCCCTGTGGCTCGTGGAGTTAGTCCAGGTCTAAGAGGGTCAATGCCCAGCTCAAACTGGCTTGAGCAAAAGGTGGCTTTGTGTACAGTGTTGTAAGTGTCCGTGCCACGTTTTTCTTGGTGTTTCACATTTCCCAGGCTCTCCAGGTATTTTTGCTGTATTGAAGTGAGGTAAAACTGGAAACATCATCATTCACCCCAGCTCTGATCATTAATTAGCAGTTTAGTTCACAGACAACTTGGCCTCAGTTTGCTAGATCATGGACATGTGAACCTGCTGGGTAGATTAAACTAAATTCTTATGCAGAGAACAACAGCTGTTCCAAGTGATATCATGACAAATACATTGACAAAAAGAGCCTCGGCATACACTGACTTGGCTGGGATGTTTCTTCAAAATATATGTGGAAAAAATTATGAGGAACTCAGCATTGAGATCTGATGGTGAGTATGGACAAGAATAAACGGGATTTCCAGATGAAACGAAGTGAAGGAGCAGTTTGTGGAGCAATGGGAGCGGGCCAGGTGTCCCTTAGGATTCTGGTAGTTCAAAATGTTTGGAGCACTCTTGTTAAAACTTTATTTGATTTAGGAAGTGAAGTTTGTAGAAGTCTGGGATTTGATTACTAACCTAAGTAGAGAGCTCTCTGTTCTCCCACCGGCCAAAGTGGTGGGATGAAGTAGCTTTGAAAGTCAGTAGACATGTTAGATGTACTGTCCTGGACTGTCTGCTACTGTACAAGTAGTGTTGAACACAGATCCTCAGACATCCTTTGTGGGATCAGGGGAGAGATCTTGAAGTATACATGGCACATCCTTTGCTTATACCACTAAGGTCTTTCAAGGGATAGCAGGGAGTGGGAGGAAAGGACGTGCATCCTGGTCTCATCCTGATGTCCTATGTGGATATGGGCAGAGAACGCCGCTTCGAAAGTCAAAACCTGCTGGAAATACCTAAGGAATGCTCCTTTACTACAATTTTGAGACAATCATTTAAAGTCCCTAGTAATTTTGTATGCCTAAAAGCCCGGGTCCCTAAAAAAAAATATTTCAGTGGATGATAAGCTGAAGTGAGAGGATTTTAATTGAAGTGGAGGTTGACATGTGGATACTGGAGTTACTGTGAAGTCCTTGATCCTGCTACATCATTAAGAACATCATGCAGACAAGGGTCTTGTTCAGAGTCAGAGCTGTGATTGCTTCAGTGAAATAGGTAGTAGAATACTTTAAAAGTCTGGGCTTCTTCAGTGTCAGGAGACAGGTCCACCTGCAGTTTGACTCTTTCAAGCCTGGTCAATGGGATAGAATTAGGAGAGAAATCTTTTAAATAACTTCCTTCTGGCCTTAGCAGCAACTTCCAGATGTTGAGGGAAAGGCTGGGGCCTGGCCTACCGGTGAAGTATCTGATTCATTATTTGGCCCTTCCAAGTTTCCACTGCTCGCTCTTTCCTTTGCATAAAAGAGCTGTTCATTTAACCCTGGAACGTTTTGCATGCAGGTGTGCATACTGCTTATCATCAATGCTCCTGTGGTGTAATTTAATTTCAGAATGAGAACTATACATTTTTTAAAAGAACTTTGGAAGTCAAACTGCCTGGCAGTAAGGTTAGTCCATGACAGAAAAGAAAACTGATAAGCAATCACTATGCTTGGATAAAGTGGCAAGCAAATTGGTTGATAAACTAGGCAAGGAGGTGAAGCTGTGTTTTTTTGCAGCATGAAAACTGAGCAGGATCATCCAGTTCAGTGCTGGAGAAGCACAGATCATAAGGGCAAGTTCCTTTCAAAAATACATCCCATCAGAGATAGAAGTTTAAGCATATTTCCCCACACGTAGCTCCCTATTGGTGTGGCAGTTTTGGGGACCAAGATTTGGTTTTGAATTTTGCTCTCCCCAAGCTAGTTCTCTTAGCACCAAAGTCTCCTGACTCTGATAAAGGCTCAGAAAGGAGGCAGTCATTCTTTCATCTTTCAGAAGTTTAATCAGATCAAATAGATTTCAGTTAATGCTTGCTTAGAGAGAATCTTTCATGAGAAACAGATCCTTTCCAAAGCTGCAAAAGGGATGTGATGGTCCAGCTACACATCTTTTGTATTACAGCCTAATTGGCTAGAACACACGCTGAGAGAATGTGTGCCCAGGATAAATTCCTTTCTCAGTCTGAAGGAGTTTTATCTTTTGTTACTCACCTCCAAGAGCAGAGGAAGTGCTGAGTGGCAACTGTTTTCCTAGCCTGAATCAGGCTGCCTTCCAGTAAACAGGGTTAGTATAAAAATTGAACATTTCTTTGATCAAAAGAGAGAGAGCACAAGGAAGGGCATTATTGCAGTGATTAAGGCCTTCTCTGTGGTTTGGGTTATGCTTTTGTTTGCTTCAGTGACTTTACAAAGGAAGAAGCAGAACTCATGACCACCAGCAAGGCTTAACAGGCTGATTGTCACCCTCTCCTCTGCACTCTGGCCCACAGTACCCAGAAAGGTTCTCCCATTTAGCCAAGCGTGTAAGGTGGGTCTTGAGGAGGCAGAAAATAAAAATTTGAATCCCATCAGGCTCAGTTAAGCATTGACCTCGGGTCTCCTATTTGCTGGCTTACTGTTTTAAGAAGGAAATCATTAAAGGTAGCTCTCACTCCTCCAAAGAAGATCCTTGCTCAATGTTATTCTCTTTTTTTCTCAACATGTAGCTATATCTCATGGAAGGAGAGGATTTGGGACTTTAGATTGAGGAAAGCATGCTCACAACTCTTAATCCTGTTGCCTAATTTCATTCTAATTAATACTTTAGATGCTTTTATGTATTTATTCCAATTAACTGAAATTTATTTTACTTGGTTTTCCATTTCCCAAGGGAGTCATCATTTTGCTCATCACTTTGTGTAAGTTAGCTCCTTCAGCTCTTTGCACAAACTGTAGTGTGTGGGGAAGAGGTCTGGTAAATTCAGAAAGCATTAGGAGATAAGGAGGCAGTTGAATTTTGGTGTTATGGTGAGCTAGCATTGGCTGGCAGTGAAATGTCCTTCCACCTGCTCTCTCATTGCCCCATCCTCAGCAAGCTGGGGAAAAAATAGGTGGAGAAAGTCAATGGGTCAAGGTAAAGACAGGGAGACTGCTTACCGATTACAGCTGGAGGTGAAACAGACTCAAGCTGGGGAAAATTACTTTGATTAATTCTCATTAAAACAGATTTGAGTAGTGAAAAAAACCAAAAAATATTAAAACAACAACTTCTCCCTTTTTTTCACAAGCTCAGTTTCAACAATGCATTTCTGACTGCTCTCACTCACTCAACCCTGAACGGTGCAGGGGGCATGAGAGGCAGGGCATTGTGTCCAATGTATAACACTTTGCCTGATGCTCCCTCCTCATTCTGGTCCCTGGCTCCAACACTGGTCTTTCCATGGGCTGCAATTCTTCAGGAGAAATGGCCATTGCTTGTGTGTGCTGCTGCTAACCAGGCCTAGGTGCTGCTCTCCTGTTGTAAACACCCATGTTCACTATGTATGTCATCTGGCTGCTTGAAAACCAGTCTTGATTAATTTATTTGATTGAAGTACGTCAGGAAATAATACTGTGAAGTCCATCCTTCAGTCAAGTTTTTGAACATTAAACAGAGAAAAAAAATGAATGTACATGTATTTTGCTGACATTCTGTTATTTCAGGAGGGACTGCTTTATAGTTTCAGACCCCACTAAAAGAATAAATATGTTGGAAGTTACATAAGTGGATTTAAATTTGATTTTTAAACTCTCTAGTTTTGTTTTTTTTTTTTTTTTTTTTTTTTTTTTTTTTTTTTTTTTTTTTTGTAGCTGTGCAAAAAATGTCTGCTTTTGTGGTTCAGAGAAAGGGTGACTCTGTGGACATTCTTCATATATATGAATTAGTTGTGGAAGGAAGTAACCTCACCACTGCTGCTATGGGAAAAATCTGGGGAACAGCAATGGTATGAGAACAGAACCAACAGAGAAAAGCACTAAAATGCATTAAAGGAAAGGAGGGAAGGAGACCTGGAGAAACTTGACATAAAATGTCACACTGCTGAATATTTTTAAGGATAACATATAAAAGTCTCCAGAATGTAACAGCTCCAACCTTAATCCACAAACCAGAAAGTGATTTCTAAATTAATCTCCTTTCACTAAAGCCCATTAAGAAAATTTTTTTCCATTTTTCACTTAGTAGAATTTTCTTAGGAGTTAAATGATGTGTTTTTGAGAGATGGTGTTTTATTGATCACAATTTGCATGTTTCTGTTTGGGAGCATGTATATGCAGGTCAGGCATCAGATTCCTTTGTCTTCAGTTTTCTTTTAGGATGCTATTTTCTTTCCAAAAATCGGCTGCATATATCATATACATGAAGACAAGAATAGATTCCTTGATACATGCATGATTTTTTTTTAAAGAAAACAACCAAAAAACTAAAAAAAAATCCAAAAGGAGAAAAGACAAAGAGAAAAATATAAAAATTATAAATATTATAAAACCAATCCAAGCTGTAGTTATTTCTGGAAAATAAGTAATTTTATAAAACCTGGACATCTCCTTGAAATAGAAGAAAACTAGAGGAACAGAAATGTAATTGTAGATCATAGAACCATAGAAGAGATTGGGTTGGAAGGGACTTTAAAGATCATCTAATTCTGAGCCCCCTTGCATGGGTAGGGAAACCTTTCACTAGACCAGGTTGTTCATAGCCATCCAAACCAGCCTTTCTTCTCACATCTCCAAGGGCACTGGAGATTTTAGGTTGTCATTCCACATCCCTTGGGACAGCTCTTTGGGACAGGCCTTTGTCAATATTGTGTTTCCAGTCCTAATCCTTGGCCAAGGTCCCTGGCTTACTGGGACATGGACTTAAAGCCACTCCAATGCATTCTGTGTGCTCAGGATGGCCTCCAGCCCCTCCAGGCCTGTCAGCTCTGGCTGCCCAAGGCTGACAAATGAGTTCACCTGCCAGATGAGAAAAGAGAGAGAGCGGGGTGTTCTGTAGGAGTTCTTCCTCAGGCCTTGAGGAAAAACTTCTTTACACTGAGGGTGGCAGAGTTCTGGAAGGGACTGCCCCAGGGGGTCGTAAAATCTCCCTCTCTGCAGACATTCCAAATCCACCTGGATGCTTTCCTGTGTAACCTATCCTGTCCCAGGCCATGCCATCCTGTCCCTGGCACTCAGCTGCCTGGGTTGGTCACTGAGCCACCAAGACCATGCCAGGGAGGAAAGCTGCTCCTCTGCCTCCTGCTGCTGCAGCTCCTTCCCCTCCAGGCTGTCCAGCTGCTTTGGCAGAGTAGATTTTCTCCATGGAGCCCTGCACCTGGGGTGTGCCTGGCCACCCTTCTCCAGCCTCTGTGGATCCTTCATCTTGCTGGACATGATGGTTTGGTGATTCCCAGCATCCTGGGAGCTCTGTGGGCAGGGGAGTGGTGGCAGCCTGTGCCATGGGGTGCTGAGACCTGGCCCTGGCTGTCCTGAGGAGCTGCATGTCCTTCCCCTTGGCCCACACACAGGAAAGAAAGAGGAGGAGGAGGAGACATGGGATAAAGGCCTTGGAGGTTTCTGCTCGTGCCTTGAGGGGTACTTGTCTCTGCTTCATCCTTTGCCTTTGGCTGTACCCCTGGACAGACCTCACACCTGGTTTGCTCCCTCACCATGTCTGGGGCTGCCAGTAGAGCCTGTTCAACATCTGGATCTGCCTGCTGCCCTCTGGCTGCTGTTGATGCTTCCTGTGCTGGAGTCACCCTTGGCTTAGAGAGTGGTCAAGTTTTCTGCTTCCTGACCTTCTGTCCTGATAGGTTTTTGCTTTCTCCTTTTTGTCTTTGCAATTAGTGATAATGATGTGTGGGTAGTAGCATTGCCTTCCTGTTTTGTTTGGAAATCAAAGGAGATGGTGGTGGGAATTAATTTTTGTGTGACTGCAGTCACAGGTTCACTAATTATTTTGTGAGACTGGGTAGGATGTGTAGAATTGCGATTTTAGATTGCTGTAAAATCCTAGTGTCAGACTGCATCCTGCTGTCATTGCCCCTTTGGGAGCCAGGCACTAGCAGATTGCAACCTCTAGTCCACGCTCACTCAAACCCTTTATCAGATCCAGCCTCCATATTATGGATGTGAATAGCTGTTCTGTCTAAGTTTCCAAAATGTTTTTCTCCTTGTCAGCATCTTCTGTCCTCAGCCAGCTCTCTGACTGAGAATCTAATTATGGCTAGTCAAGGGTAAATTTGATCAGAGATGTTACTCTGCCTCTGAGCTCCAAAGGCAGGCCTTGCTGCTCCAACACTATTGATGCTGCAATGTTCCTCTGGCTGTCAGGATTCCCTTCATCTTCCAGTGGTTCTGTGTCTTTGCTAAACAATGCAGCACTACAGACTCACAATAAATATACTGCTCTTATTTCCAGTCATCAGCAGTTTGGTTTCATAGAGATTTTCCAGGTTGTAGGAGGAGATTCTGTGATTTATTCTGTTATTTTCTGCAGCCTCACACTTACTCAGTTTCAGTTCTCTGGGGTTTTTCTTTCCTTTGCCGTGTCAACAGAGCACATTAAAAAAAGTTCCTGCAGTTTGCATTGGAATACTTGGAGAGGCTACATTGAAAACTCTCCCATACTAGGTTAATTCAGGTCCTGCAGCAATTCCTTAAGCACACCTCACAAAAACCTGCCTGCTCTAAAGAAACATTAGGCTGGCTTGTGTATTGTCTTTATTGTACCAAATAATCTTTGGCTTGTGCTTCTCCTGTCTCTAGCTAAAGCTGCTGCATGTTCGGGCCATGAGAGTATGCAAACGACTGAAGAACCCGTGTCTGCTTCAAAAGTGCTCTTGAAAATTTCACTGATAATTTCCAGTTGTTTAACTGCCTGACCTGTGCTTGAGCTGTGTGAATCTACCATTCCTTTCAACACAGCTTGTTTTTATCTGACCTTGCTCAGGCATAATCTGGCTAACAAGTCAAATTCACTTTGATTTCACTTTTCATAGCTAGGGGAAGTATTTTTGCTGCAATTTTTTATTACTTTAGCATTAATACATCCCCCAATCTACTAAACATTTAATCTTCTACATTCATCCCTTAAAAAAATTGCCACCAAACACCTACAACACAATTTGCATGTGTGAACTTTCCTTCTCAGCCTCCAGAGACAGCACTTTTGATTCCTATATATCAGAACCAAGTAGTAACTTTGATCTTTTACTTTTGGGTATTTTTGGCATTATGTCAACCTTTGTTTTAAGAAACATGTTGTTGCTTGAGTAAATTTTGATTTTTTTTTCTCTTAATAAAGACTTTTTATTTTCTGTAAAAGGAGTTGGATGGTGAGCATCTTAGACTTGCATATCTGACTTTAATTGTTCAGATGTTTAACTTTTGCCCAATGTGGGCACCTAAAAAAGACAGGGACAGATAGATCCAACCAGAAAGTATTTGAAATGTAACTGGGAAGCAGAACAAAGCAGAATTCTGTGAGAAAAGAGACATATCATCCCAGTGTCTGTTCATTTGCCAAACTAGTGAAAGCACGTTTTCAAAGCTAAACAAGTACCTTTGAGCTGCTCATTCTCATCTTTTTATAGGAAATGGAAATAAAAGGCAATTTCCAGAGTAAAATTCATCTCAGCCAAAGGTAAGTGCCCATTCCCACCCTTCTCCTTAGCAGTCATGAAGTTATAACAGGTATGGGTAACACCTTATTTGGTTCTTCTGGAATCCAGTGGAGTTTCCTGTCTGGCTGTCAGTGAAACTCAGCTAGCAGTAATACTGCCTGCAAAAGAGAGTAGATGTTGCTAAAGAATTAGCCATACCAAAAAACTCCAAGCCAAACAAAAAATTAATATTTAAATTTTCAGTCAGATTAACTTCTAAGCAGAGACCCTGAAAACTGAAGTCCTGGCATTAGTTTGTCAGGGGCATGCATGTTCCTCAGCCTGGGGTAGAACAGGGCTGGTCCTTCTGGGGCTGCAGTAGTTTTGGGTCAGTTTGGCTGTTTGGAGTTTATGTGGGCTCAGTCATGGTGTTTAAAAAGGCTTGCCTCAATGTGGATTGATTTAAAAGTAAAAATATTCCTGATGTTTTAGGAGGAACCATCTTCTGAATGACTTTTTTATCAGCTTGATACCTTTGACATCTACAGTCAAATATGCTGCATAATTGCTGGAAATCCATTCTTATTATGTTCAGTAGAATGTACCCTCAGCAACCTTATCTGACACCAGTAATTGCATTGAGGAAGAATTTTTATATTTCCTCAGAGCACTGTCTCCATTTCTGTCATCTGCTTTTTTGGAAAAGGTGGTTTGGTTATTTTTTTATTTGCTTCACTCAGCTGATCACTTGAGAAACCATTCAGTGATGAAATGGTAAAAGATTTAATTTCATTTCCCAGTCCCTAACCCCCTGGCTTTTTTCCATTTATGAAAGGATAATGTGTACTGGGGGCTGATGTTGGCTGGTTTCAGTAGCTGTTTTGACACTGCAATTATTGTCAAAATTATTACAACAAATAGCCATTTAAAACTTTAAAACATGCGTGTAGCAGGTTTGAGTTCCAGGGCTTTTGGATCAGTTAAGTGCACCAGAAAGCTTGCTGCATCATAGAGAGATGAGCAGAACTTGCCAAGTGAGCTGTAAAAGAAACAATCTCTAAATGGGACTTAAATGTTCTAAAGGGTCTGCCTTAAGGTTCTATTATACAATTGCTTTGGAATGCCAGGACCTAATGAAGTGCCCCATTCTGCCAACCAGCAGCAATAATCTCTGCTTGAAGGCAAGGGTTGATTCCTGCTCTCTTGCAAAAGAATTGCTCATTTGTCATGGCAGAAAGGACTTTGAGACTTTTATGCAGTCTCTGTAAAATTGCATGAATAGTTGGTGTTGCTACACTTTTTCTCCTATGTAAAAGCACATAGGCTGCCAGTCCCTCATGGATGTATTTTGTGGCCTGTGCCTTCACTTTACTAAAAAAAAGCAATTTCTGAGATTAAATAGATCTAATGAAACATAACTTTCTTTGTTTCCTGATCAGGGGGTCAAGACCTGCAACATTCTGCTTAAGAGCGCATGTAACCAGTGGCAAATACATGTTCAGCTGACTGCTTACAGCTGTGAAGGACATGTCTTCCTGATGCTCAAACCGTGGTCTTCTCTTTAGGTCTTGGTACTTCTTTCCAGCTCTCTTGAGTGTTCATTCTGCCTCTCAAAAGGTAGTGGCCATTGGAGGCATTTTTTATAGGCAGTGCTTGCTGGTCACTGTAGAATTGCAAGTAAAAGGAAGATCTGGGACTCTGAAGATCTGTTTTCACATTTCTGTGTTTAGCTATTTAAACGTAGAACAAAATGCTTTTGCATCACTGTAGAAATGCATAGTAGATAATAAGTGGTTGAATATCTTCGGTCTATTGGTTTGGGATTTTTAAAGTTGTTTCTTAAAAGTCCTTTTTCACAGACAGTGGAAAAGAAAACAAGGATGAAAAGGGAATTTTTGAAGAAATACGGTCAGTTCTCATGGATTCCTGTGGGAAGCATTTGCTATTGGTGGAACAGCTTAGCAACATTATGCCTAATTTGCTTTAGCTTTTTCAATTTTTTTTTTCTTGCCTGGTTAGAGCCATAATAATTGCGGTGTCCTAATGTATGCTCTTTGAAGTGGCAATTATAAATTGATCCAGGTGCCTGTGAGGAGAGCTGTTGTGAGTCCTCTTAATTTTGTTGTGAAACTACTTCAGTGTGTGGTATGGCACTGGGAAAGTCAGTGTCACAAATTTTCGACAGAGCATGTTGTGATGGAGAGACCCAGGGCTACCATCATTTTTTCGAAATTTTCTTCCTAAACCACATTCAATACAGAGTCTTCTCTTTCTGTTGATCCTTTGTCTGGGATTTGAACCTCTTGCTACTATTCAAACTGAGTTCCCTACCTTGGAGCAGTTTGCCTTTTAGAGCACTGGTAAGATGCCTTTGGGACTTTTGCACAGATTTGTGATGAGATTTTAGACAACTCACTTTATTTTTTGCTGCAAGCCTATTAAAATCGAACCAGTTTCTTAAGGTTTATAAAAAATTTTTATATTCACAAACATGTACAATCTTTAAAACCATATTTTCCAGGCCTCTGTAGGTGCTGAAGTGAAATATGATTCTCAGGTAATAGTCACGTACTGAAGGTAATAGGGAGGATGATTTAAAAATACTCAAAACCCATCATGAGGGTTGGATATACTATTTAATCAGCCTTGTTACTTAATTTGTTTCACTGAAGAATGTGAGTGGTACAGGTAGAAGACAAAATTTTCTAGGTAGAGAAAATGCAGTAGACATTGTCAGAGGCCTGCTTAATCTCATTAAAACATTGTGGTAAAGCTAGAAATAGTTTGATCCCAAGATTCCCTATTAGCATCAGATGCCCTGCTCTGTTTCTCTGAAATTGAACTCGTTTGGTTTTGAACTCATTTTCTCTGAAATTGAACTCGTTTCTGTTTTAGGTCTCATGTGGGTTGCAGTTGGCAGAGGAAGGACAGTGTGCAGTTAAGCAGATTGAGTGATATGAACTTGTGTAACTCATGAATGGGCTGTGGAGGACCACCAGGAAAATAAACATTTCAAAGGAGTGCGACTGAATGTCGCATATTCCTTATGTCTGTTCCTGGTTTCGAAGTATTTTGAAACTCATTAGAGGACATTATAAAGAAAAAAATAAAGAGAAAAACAATCTTTGTAGCAACATGCAAGTTAAGGATTTTATTTCCTTACAAATCTTCCCTTTGAGACTAAGGCATACTTGGACTTGTGCTCTAATGAATAAGAAAAAAATATTCTAGTGATAGGGTTAAAGAGCAGTCTTCCTAACTGTTGAAATTTCTATTTAAAGCACTAGACATTGCTTGAATGTTTTCAGCTGAGCATTCTTATTCTATTTTTCCTCCTTCACCTGGACTCTGAAGCACTTTATGTGAAAACATTTTAAAAGAAACAGCCTTACAAAAACTGACTTTCATCATGATAAGATCAATGTAATTTGCTTTGAGCAACTGGCTGCTATCATCATAGTGGAGACCTTGAAGCAGAGCTGGAAAAAAATAGTTGGAAGATGGAAATCTTTTGGAAGAAAATGGAAATCTTTTGATGGAAACCTTTTGAAGGAAATCTTTTGAGATGCTGTGAAGTAGTAGCACAGGAAGAATCCTTCTGTTCATGGTCTTTGTTTCTGGGTGGTGCCATCACTGTCTGATCTTCACAAAGTAAGGTGGTTCAGTGGTTGTTCTCAGAAGTTTTATGCCATTCTTTCAGTCACTTACTGTTTATGTCTTCTGCCTTTAGATAGCTGAAAACTACATGGCAACAAAGCCACTAACTACGCTCACCTGCATTTACTGTCATTGGAGAAAAACCCGGCAGCTCCAGGGAGGTGTTCCTCTAACCTGCTTTAGAAAGTAGTTTCAGGATGAAATTACCTGCCTTCTTTAGATCCCTTTTTATCTACTTTGACTTTAAGGTGTGGCTTGGAAAGAGCTCATGCCTACATGCCCTTTAGCTGCCTGTGTTAGATGGACTGAATCTCTCTGCCTCAGAAGAAACTGAATGCAGTTACTTCTTGTTTCTGAAGAAACTTACCATCGCTTTCCAGTAAGGATGGGTTAGAGAAAAGGCCTATCAGAGCGAAGTGCTGTGCTTGTAAGACTCTCACAGCTGTGACCAAGAACAGAGATAATTTCTGGTTTGGAACAGCCTGGCTTCTAGATCATAAATTGGGCTGATTTATGTCACAGTGCTGTCTCCAAATAATGTCATTCTTCATTGCTTAATAAACATTAAAAGTCTGTTTCTAACCCCCAGAAAACACCACAAATAAAAAATAGTTGCACTGGAATTACTCTGCTTTGGCAGCAGAGAACAAACCCAGCCCATTCCCTCAAAAAGACCCACATTAAAAGTGAGGGCACTCTACAGCCAGGGGAGAAAATTATCTTTG
The DNA here is from genome assembly GCF_017590135.1 of Pyrgilauda ruficollis. Lineage (NCBI taxonomy): Eukaryota > Metazoa > Chordata > Aves > Passeriformes > Passeridae > Pyrgilauda > Pyrgilauda ruficollis. The sequence continues at coordinate 36,278 of NW_024525156.1, forward strand.
GTTTGCCAATACAACACAGTCCTCAAAGCACTGTGCTATTTTTTTTTTTGTGTTGTGCTGAATCCCCTACTGCTAGTGTACAATCTGAGATTTTCTCTCAAGGAAAAAAAAAGAAAAAACAAAAAAAGTAAGACTGTGCTAATCCATTGGGTTATTTACTTGCCTTTGAGGTGCTTTGGAGCTACTTTCTATACAGACATTCCTTTCTATGTTTCCTATGTGTGAAGATTACCTAAGAAATCAGTACTATTTCACTTTGAAATTGCACCTGTGAGTTGGGTAATAGTTCAGCAGTTAGCATCCAAGGAAGATGTGAGCCTGAGCAGGGGTGTACAAGATCCTCTGAAATATGAGGAGCTGAAACAAAATCATACAGTGGTGGCAAGACACACTCAAGCAAGTGAGTCAGTTATGAACATTGTGGACAGCTTAGGGATTGTTACTGACATGTTATTCTAGATGAATTTAACTTATACCTAAATTTATTTGGCTGATGTTTTTTAAAAATATGTTGAACATTTCAACTTTATTGACTAAAGACATTAGGACTAATAAAAGGAGATGGATTGATTTGCTTGGAAATCAAAGTCTTTGACCAGCTAAGTAGTGATTGCATAGATGAAGCTCCGTTTCTAGATGGCAGCAAATCATCAGAACGACACATGGGCTGCATGTAGTGTTTGTGAATAAATGGGGCCAATGTAGATTTTGCTCCTGCAATTGTAATCCCAAAGTTTTTTTCCATCCTTTTGCATCTCTGGCTCCAAAACACTGTTCTGATTAAGGCATAAAAAAGTCTACCAATAGTTTCAATTTTTTTTTTCAATTTTTGCTTTTGTGAATGAATTGTTTCACACATGAAAGCAATGATGATTGTATTGAAGCTGGGTACTGTCACTCTTTACTCTGGATTCCTTATTTATTTTTATCAATTTTTGCATTGCTTTCTGCTTCACTCATTTTGATGACCTCTAATAAAATCCATTAGTTTAAGGAAGTGGCTTTGTTGGTGACTCAGACACCATCTCTTATTTTACTTTCAGTTTATTGGGGCTTTAATTTTTAATTTAGTAAGTTCTGCAAGTATCTGCTGCTTTATTTAGAGTGGAATGTGTATTGCCTTTCAATCATGTTGTCAAACTGTGGTAGTTTAATGCCCTAAAATACCTTGATTTTTGTCATGTAATGGTGCATGATTAAACTAGATGTTTTTGCAGTCCCTTTCCATCTTCAAAATCTCTGAATCTGTCTGGTTTTTGTGTTTCAGTTACCTTATAATGCTGCTGATCATGAACACAACATTTCTGATTGTAGCACTCACATACCAGTTTGTAATTATGCAACATGAAGTACAAAAAAAATTTGTACTTTTGTAAAATTTTGAAAGTCCTATTGAATTGCCTGGCTTTTAAATATATGATATATGTGCATAAAACACTTCATAGCCTGGATGTGACTGGAGAGAGATCTGATTAATGCTTTCTCTAACAATCATTCTTCATAGATAATGTGTATTAAATGTGCAATATTTTATTCTCTCATACCTCATACAGGAACAAACAATTTGTACATTTTCATACTTTTCCCCTGGTTCTATTGCCATGACGTACAGTAGGAACAATTTTTGCCAGGAACACTTGTTGTGAGACTAATTTTGAAGTGGCTTTTCATTTTCCTGTTTTGTTTGAGGTTGAATCCCAGAATCACAGTATGTTTTCAAGAAGTGTCCCTCCTACCTCCTTTCAGTTGTGTAACATTGCCAGTGACTGGGGGGGCTTGGCTTAGGCTAACACAAATTATTTAGCTGTTTACCCTGCTGACTTATAAAGATATTATGCTTAGGGCATAATTAGTAAAAGCCTTTGGATTGTAAGATAGGAGATTTTAGAGGTGCAAGGTATGTATGCAATTTTGTTTCACTTCATTTTCAGATGTTACTGATTTCAAGTATTTTTGAATCATTCTAGTAAAGAAATGTGAAGTTTTCATTCTTGGTTCTCTGGTGTGTTCGTTTGAGTGCATTAGGGCAGACACCAGTTCAGATCATAAAGGAATAATTACCTCAAGAAGCAAATCCTACTGAAATAGAATTTGATAATTTTGTTTTCTGAACTGACCTGTCTAATCACTTTTTTCTTGCAAGGCAAACTAATTCCTCTCTGTTTGTGACACAGTGAAGGTTCTGAGATCAAGCCAACCAACCAGACAGAAAGGTCCACTTCTTGCAGTAGACAAGAACTGAGTGCTCTTTCTGACTGGAACTCAGGGGAAAAAGGAGGGTTTATAATCCTTCAAAGAAGGGGCAGGCAACTCAGGGAGGAATACAAGGATGTTGTGAAGTAATGTAGGGAGAAAATTAGAAGGGCTAAAGCCCTACTAGAACAAGAATCTGGCTACTGCTGTAAAAGACAAGAAAAATATTTCTGTAAACACATCAACAACAAAATGAGGTCTAAAGAGAATCTCCATCCTTTAATGGATGTGGTGGGAAACATAGTGACAAAAGCTGGGGAATTTAATGCCTTCTTTACATTAATAATAAACCTTTAATAATAAGACCAACTGTTCTCTGGGTAACCAGCCCTCTTGAGATGGAAGACAGAAACAGGGAGCAGAATGGAGCCCTCATAATCCAAAGGGAAATGCCAGCATGTACCCAGGTGTCCAAGAAGGCCAGTGGCATCCTGGCCTGTATCCGAGAGAGTCAGGACCAGGGCCCTTGTTGTGGGCCTGTACTTAGCAGTGATAAGGCTGCACCTGGAATCCTGTGTTCAGTTTTGGGTCCCTCAATACAAGAAAGACATTGAGGTACTTCAGTGAAGGGCATGGAGCCCAGATGTGGTGAAGGCTGTGGAGCACAAGTCTGCTGAGGAGCAGCTGATGGAGCTGGGGTGGTTTACCCTGGAGAGAAGGAAGCCCAGGGGGACCTTATCGCTCCCTACAACTCCCTGAAAGGAGGCTGTACCCAGATGGTGGTCACTCTCTTCTCCAAAATGAAATGTGATAGGACAAGAGAACATAGCCTCAGGTTGTGCCAAGGGGGGTTTAGCTAGGATACTAGGAACATTCTTCATGGAAAGGGTTACGAAGCTCTGGCACAGGTTGCCCAGGGAAGTATAGACAGGGTACTTGGTGACATGGTTTAGAAGTGAACTTGCCAGTGCTGGGTTAACAGCTGGACTGAAGGGTCCTAAAAACCTTTTCCAGCCTAGGCAATTCTATGATTCTGTGTTCATTGTCAGCACTTACTGTGTTTGACGAATGAGAGGAAATGAACACATGTGTTTGGCAAGCCAAGCCTGGATCGAATGTTGCACACAGATTTGGATGTTAGGCTGCTCATTCTGAGGCTGGTACCTTCCATAGGTTGTGTCCTTGTGCTGAAAAGGTGGTTACAGCAATCTTTTGGCTTTTATGGAATTTCCCTGCTGTTTGCAGGCAGGTTGCCAGTGTAGGTCATTCTGTTGAAGTAGATTGCCAATAACAGCACCCTTGTTAGACTATGCAGTGAATTGGTTTATTCTAGTCAGTTAGCTGCATAATCAGGGTGGAAATGAGAGTAATAAATATACTTAAGTGTTTGGAAATGTCTTTCTTCCTGATAATTTTTCAGTGAGTGAAAATTAGGATTAATTCTAAAGGAGGACTGACTTTAAAAACTCCATTACAATTGACCTTAGAGCCAACAATCTTTCAGTTACTGAGAAACATTCTCTAAAACTTAATTGAAAAGATCATTGAAACTTGACCCATGTTATAACAATACTGATATTTTTTTGCTCATAATGTCACTTCATTTATACAGATGTGTTAAAACCAGAACAATGTCTATCACTTCCGTAAGGGAAGTGACGAGAATCCAAGAGCCAAAATTTATGTGTTAGTATTTACCATTTCTTTTTTCCATGTTTTGTTTCCTTACTTCACTTGTCTAAAATACTCAGAGTGGCATGTTGATTTAGAGGTACAAAACACACATAATGAACCTCTTTTCTGTTTTGTCAAATCTGCAGGAAGTCCCGCTTATGCAGTTTGCAGTTTAGAATTTTTAACTGTTTTACTACATATTTTCTTTTTTTTTATCAGACAAAAGGACATCAAATTAGCCTTTGAGTGGTTCAAAATCTTGAAAGCTTATTCATCGTACAACAACTCAAATTCAGCATAATCTCCTCTTGATGTTTGTAATTTTTTTATTGTTTGGATTCCCACTAAACTGTGTCCTAGGTATCATTTTTTCTTGCACAAGTCCTGAAAACCTCTTATCTTGAAAGGTTTCTCATGTAAAAAGTTTCCCTGCAGTGAGGAGTTTATGGAACAGGGTTCAACTTAAAACATAACTTAAAATTTAATTCCATATCCACTTTACCTTCATTAAAGCTCAGTCTGGCTGTGTATTTTCATGCTTTTAAGTGCCTACAGTGTAGGTAAATGTTATTTTAAACAATGTCAACTTGTCTTCTCCCATGGCAAAATAAAGGCCAGTGCATGCTGTTGCCATACAAGTGAACTACGAATAGCTGAAAAGTAGAAAATAAGTTTTCAAACCTTATATCCAAAAATCAGAACTGTACTGGGAGAGCCAGTGAGGTTTATATTGTCCTGTTCTGCTTGAACAAAATGCTTTCCTCACCACAGTGGGTTTGTCTCAATGTCTGAGTATGCTTTTTCATAATTTCGTGCCCTGAACAGTAAATGGTACCTTATTCTAGGTCCGTAATATTTTAGGGAGCAGCAGCTGCAGAAACAACTAAGAGTTGCTTCTGTGCAAGTGCTTTAAGCTTGTTGACTGGGGGGAAAAAATGGACTGCAAGCCAGGCTTCCTGCCCCGTCTCCCAAGCTCCACCCTGTAGGGATTTTTCTCTGCAGTCATTTCACTGAAAAAACACAGAAATCAGGAAGCTTTGTTAAAACTGATGTGGTGCCCTTTGCTTGGGGTATGATGTAGGAGTCATGGACTAAGTGGCATGACAAGAGTTCACACACATTTGTGGCCTGTTAACAGAGACTATTAAATCCCTTGTTACCAGAGATAGTTAAGGCCCAATATTCTTTTTGTTTATAGCAGTATCAGCTCTGTGTTTCATAGAGTTGTTACTTCTTTCCTTGGTAAATTTTTCTAGCTTATTCCCAGTTACATTTTTGTGACATATACATTGTGTAAGTTTATCTGCCTGTGTAGAAACACACACATGCAAATATGCATGTGTCTCTATATAGGGCACACATAGGCACCCCGAAATCCAGTGGCATTTTTTCATGTCTTGGTTAACAGATGTTCCTTTGGAGGAAACAGTAATGCATAGTAATATGTAATATATAAAGGTATTCCACTGATAGCACAGATAGTCAGTTGCTTCCAGAGTAAATCATAAATGTTATTTTACAGTGAACAACAACAGTTAAGGACAGGAAATTAAAAAGAAGGCAAAAGATACTTGAAAATATTGGGAAGATATCTGTGAAGAAGTTGCTAGTTGCTAATTATACTGAAGTCTGGACAGGCCAACTAGTTGAACTCCCTCGTCTGGGGACATGGCAGCAAACTCTTCTGTTTCTGAAGTATTTACGCTTACAGAAAAACACTTCAAATGTAGTTTTTTTCTTTGAGTGCCTTATTAAATTATTCATATACTTTCACTTTTGCTTAATGGATCAGTGGAAGTGCAGTATTTCTACGCTTAAGTATTTGTTCTTCTATTCTTCGAGATGGACAAGAAAGGTGGTTTGGGGCTCACATATATAGGAATAAACATGAGCTCTAGAGTGCAATATATATGGCATACAAATTAATCTAAAAGTCCTCATACAGACTCTTCTTGAGTGTGGACAAACATTCCCAAACTAGCCCTAGATCCACTGGGTCTTCTACTAATTTTTGGGATTTGCAGAAACCCGGAGGAGAGCACTCAGTAAGTCAGTGTCTGAGAACCTTAACTCTCAAATTGTAGCTGAGAGGGCTGGGCAGTGCCTGGCCTGAGGCTCATCACTTGTCTCTGGAGCCATCAGGGGCTCAGCTGGAGGAAACAGGTGCTTGTAGTTAGCAGACCTGAGAAAAGATGAGAGGAGATTGGTGACCTAGCCTGCCTGGGGTAGAGACAGGATACTTCTTGGACTGATGATCCTGACGTGTCCCTTCCAACTCAGAATATTTTATGATTCTACTTTATGAAGGCTAAAACTACAACTGAAAGGAAAGCCCTTCTGCCTGGCTGAGGGAAGGCATTGCAAGTGGAGGTGTTACAGTTCTTTAAAGCCATTCAGGTATGTGGATGGATGGAATGTAGGATAATAGAGATAGCGATGAAGGTAATCTCACCCCTAAGGAGTTACAGCTGCACTAATTACCAATAATTGGGAACAGGCCTGCCCTTAATAGGCCACAGCTAGGTCCAATTAGGATGGGTGCTGTAAAAGAGTAGGTTGGCTGGTAGAGAAGTCAGATGGAGTTTGTTGGCTGTGTTGTCAGGAGTTGGTATTGTGAGAAGCTGCCCATAAGAAATCACCAAGAAGGCATGGAGCTTTTGCAATAAGATGACAACACAGGTATTATTCCTTATTATCTGCAAGATGTTCTTTTGCATTCTCTAAGGTAGGACCTTAGTTTTGGATGATGTGCTTTTGGGCTCTGCTGCTGTACAGTGCTGTGGATTAGGAGGTACAGAACAGGCAAAACATTTGGGAGACTCTTTGTTTGCCCTAGCACATAACCTTGATGTTCTAGAAGTGATAAATGGTCTCCCTCTCTTGTGACTTAAGGTGCCTGTTCCATTTGTTACTTCACTGCTGCCAGCAATTGACAGCAAGCTGGGAGAAGCTAAGAAACTGGGAACTGTTCATATCAAGGCACTTCACTGATTTTGACTATGCTCAAGAAGACATGGTAGGACTTGGTACTGGGTTTTCACAGCTAGCCTGCTTTGTTTTTAGAAGTAGCAAGAGAAGCATGAGCAATATTCTTGGTTTGTATAGCAAGGGAGCAGGCTGAAATGTAAAGTTAAGAGGCCCAGTGGTCTGACTGTTTGCAGCTGTTGAAGAAAAAGAAGATAGTGGCAATAATTTCCTGTGTGTTTAAGCTCTGCTTTTACAGTCTCTGAACTTTGATGCTGTAATATAGAACTTATCCTTTAACCTGTTTTTTCTTCCTTCAGATTTCCCATGGCAAGATCAGGCTTTTTTAAAAAAAGTGTGTATTTTCATGACTGCTGCCAAACCATGATGTTCTCACTGGCAAGCAGAATCAGAGATAGGAAGGATATATGGAAGGCATGACTAAACCTAACAGTTATGGTTGATCCATTTTCTGTTTTGTGTGATATCATGTTTGGGACTCTGAGCCCAAAGAAAAACATGGAGAATCCAGGGCATGTTCAGCAAATGAGACCTGAGAGATTTTCCTCTCAAGACCATGTTTAATCAGGAGACTGGTGTATGAAAATGACGATAAGAAGAAGGAACTGTTTTTTCTCTGTTTGTGCTGGGCATTTCAAGAAATAATGGGATCACATTGTAGCACAAGAGATTTTTCTAAGTTTAGGTGAGAAAAGTAACCACAAAGAGAGTTCAGTGGTGGATTAGGATGCCTAGGAAAGGTGTGACTGCCTCATTGGAGGTATATAAGAGGAGATGAGGCAAAACTGTAATGAATGTTTTGTGTCTAGTGGTCTTCCCTGAGGCAGGGGATTAGGCTTGGGTAAGCTTCCAGACTTTTTTTTTTTTGCTGGGTCTCTGAATATTCAAGAAGTCCTGTGTTGTTCTAATGCCTAGAGGAAGCAAGGCAGCAGACAAACTGCTAGACCAGAAAAAGCAATGTAGGTTAGAGGACTGATGCATTGCTAGCCTGTGGGGAGAGATGGGAGCAGAGAGCTCTGGTGTTGCTGCTGCAGAACACTGCCTGCACGCCCCTTGTTTATGCGACGTATTGAACCACATCACTCCACTGTTGCATCTGGGGCAGTAGCTTAGCAGCCTTCAACAGAGAGAGAGAGGAGGATATGAAGGGCAATGAGAAGAAGCAAATGAGCTGTGCTTTACCCTTTGCTGTTTTCTCTGTACCCACAGGATAAAAGACACCACAAGTAATCAAATAAATGCAAAGTTAATTGTTACAATATTTACCAACTCTGCGTCTGTGTCCCCACTTGGTATGGTTCCCTCTCAGGAATCTATTGAAGGATTAAAAAATCCCCAACCAAATAAACAACCAACTAATTCCAGTGATTTCGCTAGTGAAAGCTTCTGTAATTTATATTACTCAGAGGAGCTTCTGTTAAGTTTCTCCATAAGCTGGAGTTTTTCAGGCTTTGCAAAATTTCATAATGTGTATGCTTTTTCCATTGCTCTATTCTGCTTGATATTGAGCCCATCTGAAAGAAAAAATGTGCAGAAAGGCAAAGTTTAATGGGTGAAGTTGTCTTGTTGTGTGTGAAGGTGAATTAAGGTGTGTTTAAGAAACTCTGAGTGCACTAGAAGACCTCCCCCAAACTCTCCTTGGCAAGTCTGTGGTAAGGGAGGAAATAATCCTAATTCTGTCAAGTGGGGCTTTGCTACAAAGAGCTTGTACAAGAGAGCAGAGTAACATAATATAGATGTGGTTGTTGTGCTCTCCTAAATAGATGGATGTATGAAGACAGAATTCATCAGGGTTTTTTTGCATGATGTGAGCAGTCCATGGCTAACATGACTAAGGCTCTGGACTTTCCTGGGATGTGGGCTAATTCTGGGGAAGCTGTGCAAGATGGATGCCCCTGAGTGGAGTACTTTAATAGCTGAGTCAGTTGTGCATGAACTGCAGTGTAGGTGTGCCAACCTAGTGCCTTCCTCCCTTCTGAGATGGTCTTGGAGGATTGTTTTGTGCTTTAGATAAGCCATGCAATTCTACTGGCGTGATATGATTGTCAGTGTATCTAAAAAAAAATGCATCTGTGATGCAAGCTGTCTTTTTTTTAAGGTAGAAATGGGTTTTACTACTCTGCAGATTACTGTGGGAAGACGGGTTTTAGCCATTTCTGGCGATCTTTGAATATCAGAAGTTTGTTGTCAAGTTTTTTCTTTGGAAAAAATAAGAACTTGATGACAATTATGATGGAAACTTCTGTCAACAGTGTTGGTGGCTATAAGTATTTGAAAGCCTTGAGCTCAATAGACTGGGCTGAAATCACAAGATTTTAAAAACATCAGGTTCTTATTTGCCTTTTTGTTCCCTCTTTTGAATAACGAAATGTATCTTTGTTGTGGCTTTGAACCTTTATTAATCAGTATAAAGTTTGGTGCTGTTTATATAATTATTTCAAACAAATAGAAGGAAATAAAAGCTTCTCCTTAATGTGTGAATCTTGATATTGTAATTTTGAGCAAATTGAACCTAGCGTCTCTGAGAAGTTGCTGGCTGGTGTCATGGCCATGCATTGCAAGATGCTCGAGAGGTGTGGGCTGAGTGCTGTTGCATGTGCAGATAATGTTTCCAACTTAATGTGCCTGCAAATTCCCAAGAGCAATATGGGTCTGTCTTTTCCCCTGTCTTTTCTGTGTGATGGCTAGACCTAATTAAGATCAAGAAGTGCTATTGCATGTTTCTTTATTAAGGAATTGCTTAAAGCTTTTGTAGATGGGAGCATACATGTTTCTGTACTCCTCGTCTAGCTGTCTTCTCTCTCAAGTCTCTAAGGCAGCATTATGAATTATTTCAAGCTTTCCTAAGCTTGTGTGGAATGAGTGTGAGGCTCAGAAAGTTGGGAAGTTGCTCTCCTGGGAATGTGAGTAGTGCCAGCTCCAGAGAATTTTAACTGAAGATGAGGGATTTGCCTTACCCCTTGGCTCTTGGAGCTGAGCAGAGGCAGACATATTGTGAAGTTCATCCTATAGCAACAGAAATGCAGCTCCAGTGGGTGAGGCTGGGCGTGTTCTCCACGCCAGTGGACTCAGCAGTTATACCCTCATTATGCTGAGTTATACCCTCATTGTGCTGATGTGCTCTGTATCCATAACCTCATTTTAGCAGCTGTGTATCTTGCCATACCCTTGACTGCTTGCCAGGGCACGAGATGTTTCTCAAAGCCTGGAGGAGGGTATACCATCCATAGCTGTCATGCCATTTCCTGGAATAACTGTTATATTTTGTATCTTTATTGATTTTCCAAGGGAATGATTTGTGTTCAAACCTTCTACTATTGGCATCAGGAGACTGGTTTACTTTGTCTGTTATTCTTAGCAGATCTTATGTTCTGCTGGAAGTCAGAGAACACGTTGGCTTAGCTCTCAGGTCGTGTGAGCCCTTCATTGTGTGATCAGTTCTCGAAAGGATTAAAACAAATGGTTCTAAAAAAAAAAACAGAAGTATATTTACCCCTTCACCCCCACCAAAAGGAGATAACTTTTGTCAATATATTTATGGTTTCCTGCTGAAACTAAGTTCCTCACTTTGGGATTTCAGTATTATCTGAATATTGCCAAGAAAATTCATCCAGTTGTTAGTTCTATTGACTGTTCAGAATAAACCCCTATTCCCACTCTACCAAATTTAAGAATGTTTGCTTTATAGAGCGAATTTCAGATTTTACTTCTTTCTACCTTATCCATTGAGAGATGAGCCATTGGCACATGTACTATACTGGATTTTTAGAATAAATTGTTAAAGTACCATTAATATTCACTTTTATGCTAGTGCTTTGGAATTTGTAACATTCTAGCCAGAATGTGAGGTTCAGTAAATTGATAATTCATGTATCTACTGCTAACAGTGGGGATCAGTGAAAAATAGCAGCACTCTTGAAATTTTTCCTGGAGTTTTTCAGTAAACTTTGAACTGGTTTTTACTCAGGAAAAATATCTAAAACAAAGTGAAAATGAAGGTAGCTAGGCCAAAAGATTTTTTTTTTTTTTCTGCTGGAATTGCTATCGTGGTGCTTTCTTATTAGCCAGGTTTGCTTATGCTTGTATTGAGCGCTGACTTGGCTTCCTGATGAGGCTGATACATCCCATGCTGTACCAGTCCTGAAGCTTGCTTTTGTGTTTTCCTTATTAGCTTAACTCATGTCATGGGTGGATGTGGGAATGTCCGCTGTGTCTACTCCTCAAGTCTTTATATAATACAACTTGCATTCAAAGAGCAGCCAAAAACCTAGCACAGGAAATTGCTTTACTTACACAGGTATTCCCTGGGTAGGAGAAGGATAAGTTTTTTTTGTCTGGTATTGCAGGAATAGGATTTTGCATTCAAGATTTTTGTATATGTAAACTCTTTTTTTTTGTCACATGCTCCTGTGTGTGTTTAATCTGCAGAGGTTATGCTGACAGACTGTTGTGGAAATCTCTCACTAGTTTGTACACTAGGATACTGGCAATGGGAGGAAAACTTTGTAATGGCCAGGGGGATGGATGTTCATCATCATCAGTAGTCTTCTGCTCTCTTGAAGATTTGAAAAGTCCTAAGGTGCTCTTCAGAAAACAAGCAATGGCTTTCGGTCCAGACAGCTGTTTCCAGCAGATGTAATAGCAACGCTGAGTGTTGAAAACATGGTCATTCCAGTCTATGAGGCTGACAGATGTTGTGGAATGGGTTGTTAAGGTTGTTCTTTGGGGAGCAACTGAAGATGTGTTAGAGCTTGGATAAGATATTCAACCAGATTCTCATGACAGAAGGTAATAATGCAATATAAATGCAGCCAAAGCCCTCTACAACAGACTGGAATTGTGGCAGCTGCCCTGTGTCTGCAGTAACACAAATCATGTATTGCATGCCTTCTTTCCAGATCTGATATTTTTGAACTAGTACAGATATGTGGCAAAAAATTTTAGTAGGCAGGAGGCTGTGAATTACAATTTAAATATGGTGTGGCCAATAGCAACATTTTTTAAAATCAGAGAATAATCAGAGTAGTAGCAAAAATGCTTTTAGTCTTCTTGCATGGAAGAAGTGTTCCATTTCTATTTTCTTGACTAAGATCCTTGACTTTAATCAGAGGGAAAATTATTTCTGCTGGATGCTTTGGGTCAGGTGTGATGCTTTTCAAAACACGGAAGTGTCTGCTTTTCCTTCCTGCTTTACATGTATTTTAAAGCAAGCTGTAGAAATACACTAAGATGTAGGGCTCCTTTGTCCTTAGGCTTTATTTCCAAGGTTACATGTTCCACCTTCAGAAGTAGGAGGATATCTGAAGCCCAAAAAAAGTCATAGAGCAGCTGAAGATTGAGGAAAAGAAACAAGAAGAGTGGTGTGACAAACCACTCTTTTATATATATAAAAGACATATATATTGGAGCAGTAAACAAGATTCGTTTATTTATTTAACCCTCTGAGCCACCTAACACTTCTTTAATCTAAATCTGGGCTATAAAAAGGTACTCATTGCAGTAATTCAAAAACTGTGTTGTGAGCAACATATGGCATTAAATCCTGTATGGCTTAGCAAAGCTCAAGAAGTGCTTGTAGCTCTTCTCTGCTGACCTCACAGGTAGTGCCACCTCACCCTCCAGTCTGTAGAATGCAGTAAGAGGCATCAAGGAAATGTTCTTTAGTTACAATTCTTATTCAGTAATAGAAAAAAAAAAAAGATAATTAAAAGGATATAATCTGTTATGTGTTTTTCCTTTGTATGTATGTAAAATATATTTATTTGGATAAGGATTGGCAACTAGCTGACAAGGGAAGAGAGTGAGAACTCTTGACTCCTTTTCATTATTTCTCTCAACATCTGCTCTTTTAGACACTTTGAATCTTTGCTGCTGTTGTGTGCAAAGCCTCATGCAATATATTCATTCTGTGTTATTTAGTAAGCTACAGGAAATCAATGAAAGGCCTCGTCATTAATAGAACCTAGCATTCATGGTTACAAGAAATACCTCGAGTCTCCTCAGTCACCTTTGAATGCCACTGATTGGTAGAAATCATGGATTAGAGAAGAAAAAAGTCACGCATTCCTCTTAACTTTTAGAGGACAGAAAAACCCGCAAATGCTTTAAAAAGGTGCAAACATTAGCTATATATCAGGTTTGAATATTTAGCAATCGTAATCTGTGCCTATTGGGTTGTATGTGTGTATATGCATATAATGACTTTGCTGACAGAAAAATAAAACAGAAAAAGAGAGATTTTTTTCTGTGTATACTGTCTGCAGGTGGCTCCTTGCCATTTTGTTAGACTGAAGCCAACTCCATTTTTTTTTTTTTGTCTTGTTGTCAGCCTCTTTGCATTCTTGGTGTGTGGTTACTTTGAAGATAGTTATAATTGTGAGTATCCTCTGAGGTCAGCCTAAATCTTGTAGCATTGTGCTTCCTGAGTACATTTATATTTATGCAGCTCATCAGTTCTCTGCAGATGTAACATGTGAAGTCTTAGAAGCAATTTGGTGTTGTAAGCACAGCATTACTTTGAGCTAATAAACTTTGCCTCTCAACAAAGCTAATTGCCTTAGATAAAGCAGTGAGCTGATAAGATTCCATGGTTTCTGGTGCCTGAGCAAGCCTAGTCCCTCTTAATGCCAGTATCTGTACTTCCACTGTAGTACAGTTAATACAGGAATAACATCTATGAGGGCCACAGCATTTAGCATTTGCCAGTTCTCAGCTGAATAAATTCACTGGAGTGCTGAAATGAAAAGCTTGGCTCTTATGTCAAGGAGGTGTATTTTTTTCCTGCCCACCAGCATTCTTGAACAAGCCCTGTTTTTTTGCTGCAAAATGCAAGATGAGAAATATCAGACTGAACCTACTGAATAAACAGAGGTGTTTTTCAGGCTACAGGATACTTATCTGTATCTATAGATATGTTTAAATGTGGGGGAGCACTTTGGAGGACAAAATTATTCCAGAGTCGCTGATTTGTTTAGTAACTAAAGATAATGTACCTTTAGTGCTAGGGTACACCATAAAAAGGTTAATTTATTTACACTCTTAGAAGCAAATTTGGCCATGTACTACTTCTTGCTGTCCTGCAGCAACAGGAAAATGACAATGTTTTTGTTTTGCCAGGCCTTTTTGGATGGATGCACTAGGAATATTTGTTGCTGTCTCACTTTGCACTGCCTTATCTGCTCTGACATCTAAAGATCTTCACTGGTACCTAGTTTGTAATTTACACTTAGGAGAACTTAAAGGCTCCTGTACTTACTGCAGGTTGTGTAGGGTACTCTGCTGTCAGCTCCTTATGCATCGTGTTGCTCTCTGAGAATGTGTGATTCCAGTCATAGTAACCATCTGTATGAAATGTCTGACTTGCTGCCTTCAGTGTTTGTCATTGCTGTGGCTTCTTCATAATGTTGAGAACGACTAAGGAATCTTTTGATTTTATTTGTTCCTTTTTTCCTATGGGATGAGTGAATAGAGTCCCCTTTTCCAACACATTCATTAGTCACACAAATAAGTTGTCAAGTAAATTTCACAATTCTTTGATTCAGCAAAGAGTAAAGTCCCAATTTTTGTCAATGGGTAGCATTTTAGTCATTCAGCTGCCTAAATTGACTATCATACCTCAGGCATAACAATCAAACTGTGGTGCGGATAACCATATTCATGTTATGCCATCTCCAAATAGCCTACTCTTTCTATTTTTATTTTGTTTTGCCAGTTGCAATGGCCAAGGATAAACTCAATTCTTCTTGCATCACTAAATGTCATCTGGCTGTCCTTTATTCACTATTTTATTGATGAATTTACAGAGCTATTTTAGACTGATCAAGCACAATTTTTCTTGTTAGAGGTTGCTCTTGGTTGCACCCCATCTTACTGGAACCTGAGGTATGGTGGTGCTAAAGTTGCAGAAGGCATTGGTATGAGAGACATAACCCGATGTTTTGGAATGAGGTGTTTGTATGCAAGGAACATCAGTCTGAGAGGAAGATGCTCAAGCAGAAAAGCTCAGAGGTTGTTTTTTTTGAAAACCCCTCAGTTTTCAGGAATGTATGTGACTTATTTTTCTACTTTTAATTACAAGTATTTAGTTCTTAAACCTAAGGCATTTGCTAACTCAGTTTCTTCTCTCCTGGCTACTTACTGAACGGCGTTTAAGTACAATGTTTTAATAAGCAGGCTTGCATTGTCTAATGGAGAAAGAGAAGAAGAATATATTTCTTGAATTTTTTTCAAAGCTGATATGTTCTCATGATCCATTATAGAGGCTGCAGAAAGATATTAACAGTGGAAGAGTTATATTCACTATTTGCGCTGATATTCAAATGATTTTGACTTAGATGGTAGGGAAAAATTCATTTCCTTACTCTGACATTTGTAGTTTCAGAAGAATGAAGTGTTCAGGAATCTTCATGGAATTTTTTCCCTTCTGTAACACTTGAGGAAACAGTGGGTTTTTAAAAAGCCTGATGTATGTATTAGTATTTGTCTTTCCTATTGAAGGTATGACTTGCAGCAGATTCTGTTAGTAAAGATTGTTTTACAAAAGCAAGGAGAGTAGGAAGTCTTACTTTCCAGTTCATTATGATATTTATTTTAAAAAATTCACTATCAATTATATGACAAAAACCTATGAGTCAGCACCTCTGATACTGACTTTCAAATATTCTTAAACCAAACTGGAAGACTGCATACAGATAATATGCTTAAAAATTAGATTTCAATATCAGTGCTGTCCTATTGTTGTGTTCTGAATGCTTTAAGAATATCGAAGTTGTCACTTCTTTGTATATCTCTGGGTGATATCTTTCAAATAAAAGCATTTAACACCCCAGCATACCACTGAAGCGCACGCTGTGAGGAGAGAGCACAGATCTGGAGCAGTGTGTGCAGAGCTGTGATCCTAATCATGGAGAGAACCTGAAGAGTCCCAGATGAGTTTTCATTTTCTTTCCTCCCCACCTTGCTGCTAGCCTCTCAGCAGATCAGCAGGATCTTTAACCTTCCTTCTGCATTTTTTCCTTGCTGCTTGTTTATCTTTGCAGGACTAGGCTGAGCTTTCCCTTCTCCCTCAAAGTACTGCCAGGCACTTCTCCACTACTTCTCTCTGGTGATGGTTTGAATTTGACCTCCTCCCGTCCTCTGTGGAGATGGAAATAGCTTTGTGCACTGTTATTTCCCAGGCATTTTTGTAGGCCTTCATACATTTTTGTGGGCATTTGTAAAACAGCTTGCACACGAGGCAAAGTAGCTGTCCCTGAGCAGCTGGGTATTTATGACCCATTAACATGTGCTGAGTTTTGAGACTTTGTCAAATGATGATACAGAGCTAGAGTACTGATCATGAGGGAGGTATTTGCTGCCTCAGTGCTTAGCACTTCAATGCAATTTTTTATTGCTTTGATGTTATATTTAGTGGTGTGTTGGGAAGTGTTTTGTGCTTACAGAATCAGCTCTTTGGGCTGCTATTTTATGCAGTATGTCTGGCTGGAAATTCTCTTCTTTGTTAGCTGATTCTCCATCAAAGAAAACTTGTGACTATGTTTTCTTTGTTTCAGAAAACAAGCTGGTCGCAGCTGTGTTACTCAGGGTAACTGTCTGTAACCAGAACCTCTGACAGCTTGAAGTTCTAGTCTGCACTGCTACCAAATAGGGAGGGAGGAAAAGAGTACAGCATCTGCAGATGAAAGAACTGAAGGGGTAGAGTCGCTCACATGATGTTTCCAAGGGTAGAAAGGTGATGACCTAATGCCAACATAGACATTACTTTTTATATAAACTGGTCAAGTCAAAATATTTTTTTTAATGCTTATCTCAACTATTTAGTTTCAAATGGCAATTTTTCTTCATGTTATGAACTCATATGTAAAGTCACCCTGTCTATTTTCTGCTGACCTGTATAGTTTTTTCTTAAGTAAATATTTTAAAATGTTGTTTGGGGTTGAGGAGGTGAACGTAAAGGTTTGAGGTTGAGGGGGAAGAAATAAAAATGTGTTCATCAAACATCTAATTTTGAAAAAGTAGAATTGCATTTGTTTTAAATGACAGCTCTGTAAGATTTTGCTTCTTTCTGTTGCCTGTCAAATTTGTGCGACTTCTCATTTATCCAGGGTGCAACTTTTCAGAGAGCAGTAATTGGGAGTTATTTAGATTTGGAGCTGAGAAAGGCAGACAGGTGTTGGGAAGAATTCAGGTCAGACAGATATGTTAATAAAACCTAGATGCTTTTTAGCCTAGTAAGGAGGAGGAGGAACAGATGGAGATCCTGGAGTTAAAATGTCAGAGCACAAAGGTAAAATGAGTGTGTCAGACTAGAATCTAAAAGAAAATGACTGCCATTGTCTGTACACCTGTGTGAGAAGCTAGAAAGCGAGAAAAGATTAACTCCTTTGTCCATTGTTACTGAGGCATGGCAGAATGATAGGAATTGATGGACATCTGTGCTTCCTTACTGCTGAGTGCACACAGGATGAATTGGACCATAGATCTGAGTGGGAGTGTTCAATGATTCTGTAGAACCAAGAAAGGAGATGTGACTAGCTTACTGCTCTGACTGCATTTTAATGCACTCTCATATGGTCATTCTGCTTCGTGATGTGCACATCCAGAGAAGCAGGGTTAACTTTTCAGCCTTGGTTTTGCACCTTTTGAATTTGGCAGTGCTGGCTTCATATTCAGTTCATATAGATTTGCTGGTTTTCAGTAGGTTTGTAATGAATGTGTTGTGCAGACAGCTATGTGGGAAAGCCTGAGCAGAAGTACAGATTATATGCAAGATTTTCTGCTCTTTTGTGGGTAATCTGTTCTGTTATGTAAGCAGGTTGTTGACAGTTTGCTTAATCAGTATTCAATTTTTACAGGGAGGTGCTCTACTTCTGCCCTGGAGTTTAATAAAGATGTTTTTGTTGTGAGACTTTTGTCACCCTAGCAGGACAGAGTTTTCCTTTTACTGGATGAATTTGGAAAAAGTAGTGATGGTAAAAGATGCCCCAGGGCAGGAGATGGTAATTAAGGGGAGATGCTGCCTTGTACTTTTTTCTTCAGAAGCATCACATACTTTGTTTCATAACAGAGACATACAAAACCAGTTGATTTTGGCCCATACCCTGTTGCATGAGGCATTTTGTAAAAGTGTTTGTATCTTGTATAGCAGATCAAAAAAAACTTTTTACCATAAGAAACACAGTAAAAAAGGAGAAGAATCTGATCCCTCCAGATGCTTGAGAAAACCATATTATGCTGTTTCCCTCTGATACATGAGGTTGGTGGTTTCTTAGGGCTAATTAATATTCATATCTTCAGTTCTTAAAAAACAATTAAAAAAAAGGTCCCTAAATAATGCTTGGCTGGAACTATAGATAAGTCTGTCTATCACCATCTGAAACAGTCTAGTATCCTCACAGACATTTGAATAGTCTCCAAACACTGTAACTGCACAGGGGAGAAAGGTCCTGCTGAGCACTATCACTCCTTGTTTATCTCTCCAGTTGGAAATAATTCATGTGTAGTCTGTAGCTAACCTAACAGCGTGTTTCTGGCAGACTGGGGAGGGAGCCTGACATTATATAATTGAAAAACTGTGAACAGGGATGGTAGTTTTCAGATAGCTGTTCTCTGTTGATTTCCTAAAACTGAGGGGTAAAAATGGGAGTTGTGGGATCCAAGTCACTAAAGAAGCAGATCACTGGAGCAATTATTTAGTGCCTATCTTGTAGACCCACAACTTCCTCAGATTGGGTGACCGGGAAGAACAAGAGTAATTCTTTTGGTAATCAGAAGAAGTGCAAATAAAAGTACAGTTTATTTAGAGGCTGCAGGAAATGTGTTAGGGCAGAGGATCATCACTCTCCATGGATTCCTCAGTGAAACAAATTGAAATACAGCACTGGAAATGGATGGGAAGGAGGAAGAAAAAGAAACCAGGTAGAAGTTGTTGTCTGTCTCATGATCATCCATGCCATCTAAGAATAAGTATTTTTGGAAGTAAAATCTAATAGGAACTAGTATTGGCTTGTGCTAGGCAGCTTGTGATGAGATGCATCATCACAAGCCGTGTATGTTGAGAGTGGATCCTGCAGAGAAATTTCGTGGGCAGCTTGGCACAGCAAAGACAGTGTGCAGCCACATCCATCTTTTCCTAAACACTCAGTAATAAGAAGTGATCCACATAGAAAAATGTCAGTATTGATGCTTGTGTGATACTTGACATCATGCTGGTATCTTACCGACATGAGTTCTGGACTCTGCTGTAAGGTGGTCTTTTCTCTGTGCATGTGTGTGAAAATGGGTCTGCTACACAACACATAGAATCCACCACACTATACACTGCTTTCTTAATCTCTGAAATTCAAATAAAGGTAGAGACTTGATGGCAAAAAAAAAAAAAAAAGGCAAAACCAGATAATCTTTTATTATTGCATTATTCATATACACATTAAACTGTAAAGGGTGATTTGCTGAACACTAACTCAGTTTCTGGGTATTGAGCCACTGGCAAAGAGGTTGATGCCTCCAGGTAGCTATTAAAGTACAAAATGGGACCTTAAACAATTGTGAGTTTTTTTATTGAAGTAATTGAAATATCATTATCTAAACAGCTTTTCATTTGAACATCAACAAGAATGTTTAAAATCAAGTGGGATCTCTTTGACTATTAAGCAGCCCTGATAGCAATATTAAGGCTAAATAATAACATTTAACAAACTCATCTGTTTGAATGTGTTCATGAGAAAACAAAAGCACTAATAATTTTGAATTGCTATTTTAACTTACTGATAGTGATTATAAAACTTATGTGGCTCTAAACAAAACATGTTAGGTACTAATGCAGTTTTCCTGTCTTCAAATCCCTGAGAAATCCTTTGCATCAGTAACACGAATGAGGGTATTTTTCATTCGTATATTAGCGCATGACTTGACATGAATTTTAAGAAAAATAAAATGTTTTTGCAGGTCTGTCCAGTATACTGGGTAGTACTCCTGACAGACACAAGGAAGGAAATACAAACAGGATCTTTAGCAAGAACTAGGCTGTCTTCTGAAATTGAATTACATTTGCCTTTCAGTAGGATATAAGTCGACTTCTGTGGCTACCTGAGAAAAACTTGTGCACAGCGAATGGCCATTGATGCCTTCAGAAAGGTGGGTGTTGGTTACCTGTGTGTGAAACAAGAAAGAATGGCTTTGCAACGTGTGTAAAGGATACTGAATAGGTCTTCCAGAGATGGAAATAGCCCACACTTATCCAAAAACAAGAGCAAGGGACAGTGTGTACACTATGGAAAAGAGAGGTGTAGCATTTTAGAAGCAGAGTTTGTATGTTGATAGGACCCTGTCAAGATGGTGGCCTCAGATATCCCGAGAAAAAGAAAGGGAAAACTCATCAGTTTTCATGTAGAGATCATTGCAGCACGATCACTCTGCTTAAATGAAAGGATTTAAAACTGCTTCATGCTCTTTCCTTTAATATTGTTAGTGCTTTGTGCATGTAAATGTGATATCAGATAATGCAATTCAATATCTGCTTTAGTGTATCAGTTATTTTTTGGAAGAGAGTTATTCCCTTAAGAATGTCAGAGAAGCTCCCAAAAGGGAGGTTTTATTGTTCATTAAACAGATCCCTTTTGATCCATGTGTGGTTGGGTTTTTTTGTTTTTTTTTTTTTTTTTTTAGTTGTGCAGGCAACCCATGCTAGAAAGTAAGGCTCTGGCAGGTATCAATGTTCCTTCTAAAGGCCAGTGTAGTTAGAAAAGGCTGAGAATACGAGTTCATTAACTTCCTGTTTCAGTGAACAAGAGGTCTGTGGCCACCTCTGGATGTATGCTGTTTGGACCAGTGGTGGTGACCAAAACATTGCAATTACAGTGAGGCTGAAGCTCTTGTCCTGTTTTCTATGCTCTGCCATGATGTGCTCTCTGCAACTTTTAATCTAACACAAGAGGAGAGGAGGAGGAAGGGTGTGAGCAATGCTGATAAGTGCCTGCAATTACTTTTTCAGTTTAAATCCCATCTGGAACTTGATTAATATGCCCCTTCTAGTGTAGCGTGAAGTGGGGCTTGTTCACAGTGTTATCTTTTCACACAGTTTTTCATTAACATGTTGTGTCTGACTCCTAACAAACAGGATGTTTTAATGACAGATTCCTGAACGCATAGGCAGAAAGAGGTTATTTCGAATAGAGTGTAGCAAGCATGAAATTAATTTTGATAGTTTGTAGTTTTAGGTAAGTGCAACCTAACCAAATAAGAGAACTGAAGTGCCTTAGTATTTTGATTCAGAGAAGTCTGATGATGTATCCTGTGTTGAATAAATTGACTGACTGGATTCCACAGAAGGCCATGGTATCAGGATTGGATTGTCTGACAAAAAACTGGCAACTCAAGTTTTGGCTGGACTTTGCGATTAAAGGGAAAAGTCAATACTGTATTTGGTTACACTTGGGAGAGAAACATTAAGGTAAGTCCACAGGTTTTTAGGGTGTTGAAATGTGGTTTTAGTAAGTACCTGAGACTTGAGATGTTTGTTTAACTGTGCATCTCTTTATTTGATACCTGACTATCAATAGCTTGTCATCTGATGCTTAGAAATACATTACTGCAAGTGGAACACAAGTGAGTCTTCTCATTTTCAGTACAGATGAAATTCTCATTGCATGAAATTGCGTAGCAGTGCCTAGAATGCACAAAACATAGGTTCTCACGCTTTTCTGTAACAGGAAGCCAAGAGGGAGGATTTTTTGTTGAAAATCTTAATTTAAAGAAAAGTTTGAGCTGGTATCATCAGAGGTACTCTGACGATTTTTTTCTTTACTTTGATTTTTGGAAGCTGTGCATTTCTGTTGATGTTGAATGTACTTCCAAACTTATTTTCTAAATTTCAGCAGCTCCTCAGCCTCTTAATATTTGACAGGTTGATTAAACTTTCTCTATTTTCATAGCTCTATTTGTTGCAAGTTTGTTCTGTATGTCCCTTAAGTGTATTAGAAAACTTTCTTCCTACCTAATTGAAGTGTGTGTTTCTGCAGTTGTGAAATGTTTTGCTTTTGGGTAATGAAGGCTTTTGCAACCAGCTCTAGAAGCATGAGAGAATTACAGTGCTGCAGTTGTACTGTAGTATTGGAGAGGCCCATCGTCAGGCATGAGTCATTCAGATCTGCCACAGATCACTGAATCCTTGTGAGGAGTCCATATACGAGTTCCTCAAGGCTATTCAGCATTTGGGCTAAGATGGTCCTAATAAATATTTTTTAAACATAAAAGTAACAGCTTTTTCTGGAGAATGCAGTTGGTTGTTCTTAGGATTTAAAAAAAAATGTCTGGGGGCTTCATCCTGCCTCATATCTGGGTGGTTGGTTGTGGGAAGGCAGCTGTCGTGTCAGTGCGATTTGTAGTTGCCTGTGTGTATTTGAGCAGTGTCACTAATGGGCTTTTACTGCTTCCGCAAGCAGAGACTGAGGCACTTCATGAACAAACTTCCAAGCTTTGGGAGATGTTTCTTCCTCTGCAATACTAGATGTGGTTGAGTATAGACTTTATTTTTTAGAAGTTGTTTTCTGAGGGCTGAACTAGTGAATTAGTACATTGCCCTTCTTGGACTGTAGCTGCTGATTGTTACTTTGTCTGGGTGCTTTGGGGTTGATATGTCTAGGATTGCTGATGTGATCCGTCTAAATGCACTTTTTGTTTTAACTTTTCATTATTAAGTGGACATTGTCATTCTCAGTTTCTGATTTGATACCTCAGCTTTCTTGAGGATTGATATGATTTTATTTTAATCAATAACTACATGTTCCATAAAGGTGCTGCTTGTGAATCATTTGCCATTCTGGGTGTGAGGTACAGGGTGTAGATGATGTTGATCCCTGTGCAGAGGGGCCAGCAAATCAAATTTCTGTTTGAATTTATAACAAAAACTTAATCTCTAAATCATGCATCTGCAATCCTGATGAGCTTACTTCAGAAGTGCCAGCAAAAAATTGTTCCTTAAAGTCCTCAATGGCTTCCGAGCTTCCTTGCAAGGTCACCTCCATCAGTCCTGGGCCAGTGCCTTTCTAGCCTACAGATGCCTCTGATGGGTGTTTCTGCTTGCAACATTTCAGATCTCCTTCTTGCTTTCTCTCTTTTATAGCTCTGTCTCTGTAAAATCTGATGGAAGAAGCTTTCCCCTTCCAGGCTCAGTCTTTAAGCAGTCCCTTGGCTGAGGCTGGCCCGAAGCAGCTGGGAGCTACAGCTGTAAGGCAGCAGAACTGCTCGATCAGCAGACACACATGGGATGCAGATGGTACTATTATGGTGCTTGTAACTCCTAACAAACTATAGTGGAAACAGTCTTTTTTTCTCCACCTGTCAACTTATCTAAGGTGATGTTTGGGTAGCTGGGATCACAGCCACAAATGCAGACCATCCCTACTGAATCTCAAGATGGCTTCTTGAGAGCATCAGAGTGCTGGATCTTCTAGCAAACTATGTTCTTGGTTTTTTTGTTAACAGAAATAAAACCTACTGTACCCTGGCCTGCCTTCACAAGACATGACCTGTTTTGGCTAAAATTTCCATTAAACAAAATAAAAATGTTGAACTCTGCCATGGAAAACTTCAGCTTGAACAGCTTGTCAAAGCTGCAAGTAACTGAAAGCAGGGAGTTCTCATGGAAATGCCTGGCAGTTTTAATAGTTGGCAGCACTGCCAGTCACACCTATTGTCAAGTGCTTCCTGATTTATTATGTGCCATTGGGATGGTGACCTGTTTAGCCAAACACTTTAATAAATAACTCTTGGGCAATTGACATAGAAGACCAATACCGTGACATTTTGGAACACTTCTGAATAACAGATTTATAGTGAAACAGGGCTGGTGATTATGTGGGTAATAGAAAAGAAAAAGTACACATTGATGGATTGTGTTCAAACTGTATTTTAGAGAGTGCCCTTGGGCTCAGCACTCTAAGTTATTTTATTTGCTTTGACCTTTGTGTAGATGTTAGAACTGTTGACTAACCTCCTCGTGCTGACAGTGTCATTAGGTATTTTGAGGAGACTTCTGCAAATGCAGACATATTCTTACATTATTCAAAATGCCTTGAAAGTTTACAGACTTTTGTGGAATATCAACATGATGACCTTTGCTTCTGATAGCAAAAGAAATCTCATTACAGACACTGCAGTATAACTTTGGTATTACTCACTGTTGTGTTTCTTTCTAAAAAAAAGTCAAAAACCAACCTGCACAAAATGTAATTCAGCCCATAAGGCTAAGGTATTTTATCCTATGGTTTTATGATAGTTTTCTTATTCCTGTGAGAAGTGTGTTTCAGGGAATGTAGAAAGCATTTGTAACAGCTTTTGGAAGGAGGACTAAAAATACTTCCAGTTCTGTAGGCGTCCTTTTGTTCCCTGTGTGGTTGGTAATTGCTAACCTAACATAAATTAGCATGGATATATTGCTAGGTATTGCTAACCTGGCATAGAAAAGCTGACCTAAAGCCAGAAAGCATAATTAGTCACCTCCACTGCCTGTGAAGCCTGTTCTCAGGACTTGCTCTGATGTTATGCCCTGGGCCACGGATGTGCCAGCTGCTCAGGAGCCCTTCTGTGGTTGTAAGATCACTGATAGACTGAAACATTATGTTGACTCCTGTCTGGATATTTGACCAGATCTGTCATTTTTTAAAATTATCAGCACCTCCAAAATCATCAAAGGTTTTTAGACTCTGGGTATATTTTGGAGTATAATAAAGGTTGTTTGATTGTGGAGCTGAGGACACTGGGGGTCGGTCTATGAGCAGCACCACAGTTTTAGAAGCCCTTATTTTCAGCCACTGAGAGTCCTGTACTGTTAATGAGGAGGTGGCCTTTGGATTGTGTTGCTTGTAGCCCCAGAAAGTGCCGTTGAGGTTGTGGTCTCAGTTTCTGGTGCTTGCATCACAGGCCACATTTGATAAGGCACCACGGGATACAAATCACAAGAGTCCCTTCATTTTCCCTGTGTCTGTTTGACTTTTTGTGCTCTTGGGAGCAAAAAAAATGGCATAAATGCTAAAGAAACAAAAGTACAGGTTGTCTTTTCCAGCTACCAAACCTTTTTTTATTGAGCTGCTATGTAGAGTGCACTTTATCCTGCGCCCACCACTGCAAGGCCTCCTCTCTTACTGTTTTTGAAACCTGCTGGGGTGGTTCAGATACTCTGAAATATCAAATACAGCAGTAGTGCCAATAGACTGTTATTTCAATAACATTTTATCACTTCCCAGTAATTATTTCATAGTTCACTGTGCCAGCCAAAAGAGAACCTGCTTCTTGCCATAAATATGTGTTTAAACAATGTGCAGCTCTGTCAGAGTGACAAGAGTGGTCTCTCTGATATGCTGGGGAGGAAGGAAGAAACAGACTAACCTGGGAGGGCTGTAGATTTTAGAATTAAATGGCCTTTTTAACCAAGAGTTCTTTGGAAGAATTTGATGCATGTGACAAAAAAACCCAAACCAGCAATCACAAAACCAACAACAACAAAAATCCAAACAAAAAAAAAATAAAATCCAAACCTCCAAAAAATCCTGGAATGCTCTAACATTTTGAAAGGATATTTAGGCATTTGATATTATTCCCTTCTTTGTGTTCTCTTTATACAGGTGTATTTCTAGAAAAAACAGCTTGGAATCAGTCATATCCCATGGATGTGTCTGGGAGCCAGGTGAAACTGTCTTATACGTTGACCCATTATCCTTCTTTCTGAGGAACTTCTGGCTTCCCCTGGTTCCCTGGGGTTAAATTCCATTTTGAAATAAATGAATGCAATTTGAATAGGTTGTAAACTGCATTCTGTTTTCCTTGCTTCTCTACAGCAGTCAAGCAGAAGTGATAGTCTGCTTCCTGATAGCTTCTGTTGGGAGAGATACAGGGATTTTCAGCTCTGAAAAGCATTATATTTTTCTGATGATATTCCCAATTGCAGGGAGGAATACCTCATATCCCCCCAGTATGAGGCAGTCTGGAGGAGGAATATTTTGAATTTTTTCTAATTAATTTTTGCCTTTGTGTTGGTAAAGCAAACTCTATGAATACCAGAAAGCTTAATTAGGTGTATTCATACCCTTAAGATCTGCTTAAATGGGAATAAAATGAAATGCTTTTATTTTAGTAGCTACCAGTAAAAGGAATTTCTTTTGAAGATGCTTGAAAGCACATTGAGAAATTAGTTCCTAAAATGTTTTCCCACTAACATTTATGTAGGCACTGATTAACAGTTGAGGAGACTAAGCTGAAACTCATCTGTTTTGCCTTGTTTCTTCTCTCTCAGAAGACACCTGACAGAAGAGGTAGATCTTAAACTCTTACAAACATGTCAGTGGATTCTTGGCCTTTGGGTGAATTGGCTAGAAAAAAAAAAACAAACCCAAAACAATCTGAGACCAGAGGGAAGAGGAAGTGCTGTGTTGCAGGAAGCAGCTGCAACAATCGCTGTTTCTGGCTCAGATGGAATGTCCCAGCCACTGTAAAGTCATGTCTCAGGATCTTCTGTGACCTCAGTATCTGGCAAGCTGCTGTTGATTTTTTTTTTAACCTACAAAGAGGATGGGGGAGTGACACACTTTTTCTGTCAGGACTGGCAGTGCTTGGACAGTTTGTTCTCTTGTCTGGCAAGCCCAGTGGCTGCCAACATCCACTGTGCTGCTGCTTAGCTGCTCTGCACTAAGGGCAATAAGAAGGCTTTTATCCTCTTCCAACTCATTCTTCTCATCATAGTATTTTTAGTACCTTCACGTAGTTACAGACTGATTGATCTTTATCTCTGTCTCACCCTTACTGCTTCACTTCTGTGCAGCCCTGGTCTACAGAGGTCTTCTCAAAGAAGAAAAATGGCCTTTTTTTCTTCTTTGTGTTCAGTTCTTAGTCTCTGTGGACAGAGAACCAAATGAAAATTAGTGTTACTTACTTGTTCCAATAACACTGATCTTGGAGACAGTTAACACTATTTCTGCTGGACTGGATTAAAGGTAAGTGACATTGTATGAGAGAACTTTGTTGGACACATTTATGTAGCAGCCAGTGTGGGCCCTAGGCTGTTGCTACTGCTTGAGTTTTGAGCCCATGATTGGGCTTTAATGGAACTAACCTCATGCTGTGAAAGTGTTTTAAGGGTGCTGAAATATTTTAGATCTGAGTATGAGATTGTTATTGTGTAGCTGGTTTTTGGATCAAAATGAAAGAGGAGTAGTTTTGTACTGTCACCTGTTACTGGATGTTGGCTCTCCAAGACACTGCTTGACTGAGCTCTTGTGCAAAGTCAGGGTTTATGCATGAGTGTGGGTAAAAGTCAAGGGATGTTGTCAGAAAATATTGTAACACCCTGGGGACCCTGGATGTGCACAACTTAAAATCAGGTAGATATGTGTGAAGCTGTTAATCTGAAATAATTCTGCTATGCTGCTTGGCTGATGAGTTCATTGACACAGAGGCACCAAACCAGAGACAGTGGGGAGCACTGAACTTTTGCAACTATCCTTGAGAAAAAACAGCAATTAGAACTGGGACAATTCCATTTTGCCCTCTGTTTTTAGTGAGAGAAATGTAGGAGGAAATTCACCTTTCCTGAGGAGAACAAAAGATTAGAGATCATAAGCATACAAAAATAACAGAGAGAATAAAAAGGTTGACCTTGCCTGGAAAGTCCAGGGCAGACCAACAAGAAGAGGCAAGCAAGCTGTCAGAGAAGCATGGCAGCTTCACTTTACCCTCTGACCCTGGTGGGCCTGAATAGGAGTGAGGTGGGAATTATAATCTGCTCAGAGAATCCTGGGCTGCCATCAGAAAGGAATTGACACAAGACCAAAGTGACAAGTGGCCCAAAAAATGAGAGAAGAGAATGCACAAGGAGTGTATTCTCCTTCTTCTTGACCTGTATTTCTCATGTGAACTAAAAAGCAGCCTTAGTTATGGAACTAATGAGTAGAGTCATCTTGAGTAAATACTCAAAACGTAACTCCAGGCTTGAATTGCCATGCAGCATACCTAGATAATAGTCAGAGAATAACAAGTGCTAGATTGGAGAGGCAGCACTTGTCCTGCAAGGTCAAGGCTGTTGGGCAAAAGCCTTCATGAAAAACTACGTGCCTGTCAAAATCAAGGGAGTAAAATACAAGTTCTCAAAGCTAATTTTATATTTTCAAGCTTAGTCAAGTAATTCTACATTTTCTGTGTTCAAGATGTCTGTTTACTTGACTGGGCTGAACCTCTTTGAATTTTTTCAGATAAATGGTAATTTGATAAGTATTGTCATAAACTGGCAGCAGAGCATATTTGACAGTGGAGCTGTTTTATGCTGGAAGCAGATTGGTTTGGAAAATGCAAGTTCATTTAAGCTTACTGTCAGCAGTTAAGAGGTTTTTGCAAAGGAGCTTTGTCAGGAAAGTTTCTTCATTCCTAAGGGAAATATCTTGTCAAAAACATAGGAAAAAAAAAATAGAGTTCTGTGAAAAAGGAAAGGCTTTTCAGAAAGAAAAAAAATCTTCAGTTATAATATTGGAACAGAAATCTGAAAAATGGGTTGTATTTTCAATTCTGCAACTGAATTTTTGTCGTCTTGGGCAGATCACAAGTGCTTTCTTGTTTAGAACTATCAATGAAATCTGAGCAGTTTTATTTTTGGTTAATTGTTTAAGAGCAATAGACTGTGCTATTCAGTGTTTTAAAACTGGGTGATTGACACTGGGTGTCATGTGTAAAGTACTTAGGAGACAAGTTCATGAACACTTAAAGGAAATATATAGGCCTAAATCTCTTCTGGTTTTCCTGATATGAAATGCAAACTAGTGCTGATTTGTAGCTAGAGTTAGCAATTTGTGAGAAATTCCAGGAACGGAAAAGAGAGGCTGAAGTTGGTGACTAAGTACAAACTCCTACAAAATTTGAATTGTAGAAGCTCTGATATGTTTCATTTTAATGTTTAACACTCTTACATTTTACTAGAAAAGACTGTGCAATTAGAAAGGCTGGACCCATATTGTCTAAGTATTCTGCCGTTTTGTTCTTGCTCTGATGACAATTCTTGGGGTCTGTTATTAAGTGATAATATGTGGAGGCAAGTCCAAGAATTCACTTATCAGAAAGCTTCTCAGTTTCAAAAGAACCAAGGGTTAGAAGAGCACAGAACTGGTTTGTAGTCGCTCAATTTTTCTTGCATGTGGGAAAAACATAGTTTGCTGCAGCCCTTCCGAAGGGAGAGATGTGACTGAAGTATCAAATGAACTTAATGTTATTAATGACCTCCATGGAAAAGCTTTACTGAATTACCATCTGTTAGCCCCTCGCTGCCAAAATGGCACAATACTGGTGTGGCTGAATGTAAGGAGGCAGCACATCCAGAATTTTGTTACAGCCTGCAAAGGCTGGTAGCACTGACTTTGGGAGTGACCCAGCTGGGGTGTATATACCTTGTAGACTTGTATGGCTTTAATAATGAAGTGCTATCAATATCAGGCTGGCCTAAATAAGAAGTAGTAAGATTTACAGGAATTACTGAAGTGTCCCAGTTTTAGAGGTATTTACACCTTGAGCTATGCAACTGATTAAGTAAGTAGGGAAGCTATTGTTAATCCAGAGAATTTAACAAACATAGTTCCGTATCTTTCTTCAGCACAGAAAATGAAGGAGCAGAAAATTTACAAGGTTCACAATGCTAGTGCTAACAAGTTTTTCTTTAAATAAAATTCATTGCTGCATAATGTAACTATGATTTTTCTTTCCCCTGTTGGCTGAAGACTTGCTTTTCTATTTTTTTAATGAGTTGCTGTTAGCTCAGCTCTTCATTGTTTTTTTGTGAAAATGATAGCTCAGACCAGTAACTAGTTTAGGTAGCCTATCCCTTCTTCTGTGGCAGAAACCTTCTGTGTGTGGATAGGATGGATTGTGGTGTCAACCACCTGAAAATCTGCCCCTGGTATGCCAGAAGTTGCTTCAGTGGGTCACTGTGAAAGACACAAAATATTTTACTTACTTTTTTTTTTCAGTGTGGAACTAGTGGAGAGAGCAGGCTGTTGGAGTAATATCTTTTCTTTGACAAGTGGGAAACAACGAAATTTGCTGTCATTTTGAGTCATCATTGTTCCATGGTTCATAGGTGACATGAGAATTGACACTAGGACTATAGAAGCATAACCTTAGATGGCGGTTTGGTCTTTTGGCTAGCCAGAGATTATAACAGCAGTTCTTTGTTAGGGTCATTCATCATCTTCATGACATTAAACCTCAGGGAAGCTACTCCCCATTCACCTTCTACCCTCTCAGCCTGTAATGACTCTGTGTAAAGCACTTATCCTCTGGATGTTCTCATTGCTCATTTAATTGCTGAGAGGCAACAGGTATAAATTAATACAGATGAGATTCCATCTGATGGAAGAAGAAATTTTTTCCCCTGAGGGTGGTAAAAATTGGAACAGGTTTCCCAGAGAATTGCAGTGTGCCTATCTGTGGAGACATTTAAAACCCAACCAGACATGGTCCTGGACAGCCTTCTCTAGCTGAGCCTGCTTGAGCAGTGGAATTGTACTCAACAGCACAGAGGTTCCTTCTGATCCTCCTTCTGCCATTCTGCTTCTGACTCATCTGCATCCTTGAGATGAGAACTGTATGCAGTACACAAGAGGTGAGCATACAGGAATGTTACACTATGGAAGAATAGCTTCTTATGCCTTTTTTTCACTTCAGTTTTCTCTCTTGTCAGGTTTTTTGTCTGCTCAGTTGGCTCCCTGAACTCCTTTTGAAGTTTCTTTCCTTTAGCATAGCATTCAGCTGCTTGCAAGTGTTTAGTAGCATTCCCAAACCAAGGTCACTGGTGAAGATATGGAGTAGAAAAGGTCTCAACTCTTATTCCCTAAAGACTCCACTGCTTACTCTTCATCCTGAAAATTGATTGTCAGTCTCAAAGGCTCATGGAATAATTTATTAAGGAACCTTTATTATCCACTCATACTCTTTCTGGAAATTACTCTTCAGTTGTCCCCATAATGCTCTTTAGAGCCCTTTTTGGACTCCTTTGACAGTCTTGTAGCAAAGCAGCTTTTTGTGTTTATCACCTACGAAGCTTAGCCAGAAGTTCCACAGTTCCACACCTGAGTTTCCCCAGAGCTGTCAAGTGAATGCCATCCACTCCTGGTGATGCAATGACCTCCAATTTTCTGTTTGGTCTAATAGTGCCTGAGTCCTTGCTTTAGACTGATACAGCTTCTCTGAGCTATCTGCTGCAATGAATGCATAAGGTGTGGGATCTCTCCAATACCTTCTATAGCAGCAACTGGCCAAAAGAGTGCACTGAGCTTCTTGGCTTCATCCTTCCTGAGTGCCTGTTCTGTAACACAGTCATCAAGAAGTCCTTTCACCTTCCTTGCTGGACTTCTAGGGCAGCTAAGATATATTGTAGTGGCTAGTATTGAGTGTATGGAAGGCACTCCCCAAATTCTCAGTCCCTCTGTTTTCTGTGCTATTTCATGAAGCCTTCTGTTCTAGTTTGGATAGGCTTAGTATTTTTTTACATTGTACATTCATTGGAAATTATGCCCTAAAAAAGTCTCTTGTTTATTGTTACAGTCATAGACAATAAGGTTTGTTGAAATCCTGGACCACTCAGAATCAGGTGAGACCCTTTTTGGCACCTCCCCAACACACACTTCTGTTATTATTGCCTTTGATTTGAGTAGCTAAAGTGCCAGTGCTCAGTGTGCTACTTGGGTGCAGCACGTCTGTGCTGGCTCTGGAATGAACAGCTGTTACTGTTGTGGCTGGTTACAAAATGAGCTTGTCATAATGAAATGGCTCACTGCAGTTATGTTCACAGCATATCATAAGAGATGAATCCCTGGGAGCTGGGAAGCAGAGAAAATCTGAGAACAGAGGATTGAAAAGTATTTCAGTAATTAAGTAATTTTGTGTAAGTCCTGGACATCAAGTTAATACATCACACTGTCTCTCACCCTCTTCAGTTTTGTGGGCCCAAGTGGGCTAAAAACACCACCTGGCAAAACTGGAGTCTTTTGTGCTTCAACAGGTCAACAGTAATGGCTCTGTAATAAAACTTAGGGCCAGCATGTATGAAGAATCATTAAGTGTCCAAATCCTGACTTTTTGATGGGGCTGTCCAGATTTTATCTGCAGTGATGAACCCTGACTTCCCTAATGTCACAACTGAGAACGTATGAAGCCAAGCTGAAACCCCTGATATTCTCTGATAAAAAGAAATGTAAATGACTTGGATAGAGATCTGTGTGAGAAGAGAGCTGTGATAGAATCAAAGCTGGTTTTCAAGTCGAGTAGCTGTTGACCAAATGGAGACCTCAAGTTAGCCTTCAGTTGTTTTACTTTCCAATTGAGTGTTTTTCTCTATGCTGTGTTACTGAAATACTTACACATCTACCATTTAGTGCATGTATATAAGAGAATACTATTTTAAACAGAAATGTTGAGAGTAAAAATATGTATCAACTCCAAAGGCAAAATAGATCAGTCTTTCTGGAGAAAGTATTTAAGTTGGTGCAAGTAGGCTGACTCCTTCCTTCACAAGATATATCAGGACCTGACCTTGTTAGGAGAAATAAACACTGTTATCCAACAGTTTATCTTGAATGCTCACCATCACCAGGTGTTCTTGAGGAAATCAAGCATCAAACTAAAGAGTAGTTTGAGTCTGGGATTGGTTCTGACTTTGTGTGGTGACCAGCAAACTTGTCCAAGTTTTGTGGGCAACTGCTGCTATTTGGTAGGATTTTATAAACCTCAGTTTCAATGAACAGTTTTTAGAGAAACCTCATCTGGTGATATTTGTTGTAGCCATTCAGACATTGTTCTGTGTTTGAAGTGTCTGTGTGTGCCACGTGTGGCTTACTTTGGAGTAGTGCTCAATGACAGCAACTTTGAGTACTGATTGATTAGGCACCAGCCATCTGGGTCCATCTGAGCTACATTTCTTGCCATATTACTTTCTTGAGGAGCTAATGAATGGATGGATTCTTCTGGCCTCCTTTCCAGAAAAAAATAAATTACACTTCCAGCCCCTCTTCTAGGTTCATGTAGCCTGTGAAAGATGGGGAGTGTGCTGGAAAAGTTTAAAAACGTGTTCAGAATTTGAAATGCAATGTGTGTCAGGGTCAGAGGGTTAATTGTGGTCTTTTTAAAAATCTGCCATGTATGCATACACTTCAGAATAAAGCCTGCATTTTTCTTGGACATGAAACTGGGGAAGCAGCTTTTTATCAGCCCTTACATCTGTTGGTGCCCCAGGCTATACAGACAGTAACTATTGCCAGGAAACCCAGAATGTGACAAAGTACTGGCAAATTGTGTTTTATCCAATTTGTTTGTTTGACACTGTGGTAGGAGTATCAATTAGCAGAACGACTGTATTCTAGCCAAATGAAGGAAGAATTATGGTAAGCCAATGCTTGCAACTCTCTTTGCTTGTTTGAATGTGTCTGCCCTGCAGTAAGGTGGTATGTCTGTTTGGTACATAACATTTTAGAGCCTTATGTTTGCTCCTTACAGCATGAGGAAAGCATGTTTCTCCCAAAATAGTGGATGGGAAAAATCCTCAGGGCTGTTGATACATAACTGTCAAGCACTGAGTGGCTCCTGGCTGTTTCTGAAGAGCTTTGAAACAGTGACAAAGCTGCTTCACGAAAAGGTGGAACCCTTCACTGCAAAGGTGTCACTCCTCAAGACGAGTCTTTTCCTTCAAATCCTCTGCTTCATTACCCTGCATAGGTGGTGTGAGGGGAGGGGGCAGACCTGGGAATGCCCAAGTACAGTGTGTTTGTTTGCCCTGCAAGCAGATGTGAGGGTGGCTGTCGGCACTGCAGCAATGCTGACGGACTGAAGGACCAGGATAGTCTGCGTGTCGGTGTGGTAGTTTCCAGAAGTCATCGTACAGACATTGGTGTGTGTGAATGAAAAAGTAGCAAGGGTTTGATTTCTTTTTTTCTCAAGTGCTTGGAACTGTCTGCTTTAGAAACAAAAGCATTGTTGAGGATGTGGAAGTAGTACTTATGATTCAATTGAAAGAGCACAGATAGAATCAGATTGGAGGATGTGCATTGGGGCAGATAAAGGAGTGGGTACTGGGCTTAAAACATCTTATTCTGATACAATAAAATAAAATTGTCTCCCAAATCCCATTAGTTATCCTGTATTTACAGCAGGTGGGGAATGTATGGAATGAAAGTATAATCTTGTTTTGGTTTTTTTTTATGACAAAATACATCATAAACTTCTTCTATGTTTGTTACTCAAACACCATTTTTTAATACTTGGTTTTTGCCTGACAGATTCCCCTCTCTGCAGTAACCCCCCAAGATTTCCCTATCTGCACTTCGTGGAATGAAAAGATGATTTTCTTGTACTTGTTCAATAGTTGAAAGTCCCTAGACAGATCTTTGAAAAATGGGTGTTAATTTTCCCACACCTTGCCCCCTTTCCCCACCAGGGACAAATACAATCACCATTACTGCAAATCCTGCAGTCAGGTTTCTTGCATTTGGTGAAAGTAGGTCTAAAGGAAATGAGCTGAGCATAGGTATCATATGTGTTTTCTATCACCTGTCACAACTCAGGGTTAGAAGAGTTTAATTATGGACAGCTATCAGATTGTCATTCTGTCTCTGAGGCATGTAGCATTTTCCTTCCAAGCAGTAGAGTCATGACCAAGTCTCTTAGCACTACTAGTTCCCTCAGTCTTAAAATACAGAACCAGCCATATTTTAAAATTATTATAATGGTAGTGAAGTGCAAGAAGAAAGCACTAGCCAATAGTTACACACCTGCAAAATAACAGAGATGTCACTTGGCAAAGAATGGCCTTACAGTAGTTAGGGTCAGCCTATTGCTCTTGGGCTATTCATCCTCTGTCAGGACTATCCTCATGGTTTATTCCTGGCTACCAGTGTTTCCAAAGGTACAGTTATACCAAAGGTGTAATTTTCAGCTCATAAAAGGCCCTTCAGGAGAAAGTCTGTCCTACTGCACAGGTACAGACTAACAGTGTGTATATTGTGGGTTTTGTGATGGGAGCAAAGCAGTGTCATCTGCCAAACTGGAAACCTTGGATGCTGACCCTGGGAAGAGTTTACCATTCTCAGAGCAGGAGAAGCAGTAAGCTTTGGAGAGTGTGTTTCCAGAAGGAGATGGAGGTTCACAGTGCTTTTAGTTAGGAGTTGCAGGATGTACTAGCTACAGTGGAGTAGAGACTCATGACTGAATACTTAAAAATCAACAAGCATGAAGGCTTAATGTATGTTTTCTCACTTTTCCTGTTAAGTGATAGTGAGTAAGAAGATATCACCAACTTGCCAGCAGTTTTTAAGTAACACGTATTGCTGGTAATATATCCTTCCCTGAGTATCCTCTTGGTGTTGCTTGAAAATCTGAATGGCCTTAGGAAGAACCAGGCATTCAGAGGTTTCACAGAATTTCACAACATTCATTTTAAGATGTGGTAATGTAAAACCAGATAAAAATCAATGACTTGTGTAGGAAGGGAAACAGAGCAAAGAAAGACCTTTAGAAAAAATCAGCAGGAAAACAGCAGCACTAATCATCTTTAAAAATGTGCGTGTAAACCTATGGTTTCTGTTTTTTCAGTGTCACTTTTACTGTGGTAACTTTTCTAATGTGTATGGAAAAATCTGGAATTCATGACCATTTAAATATAAAATTAAATTAGTGTTCTTAGTCTCAAAATAAAACCTGAATTACCTGGCATCTGTCATTTGAAGAGGGAAAACAAAGCATTACATTACTGCAAGAGTGTAAATCTTGATTACTTAGATTCTCTTACAGAGTTTTGTATTGATTTATCCTTTCTTGATAGAGATTTAATGGTAGTACTTGTTCTTATGTCAAAACTGGTGAGTATTTAATTGAATGAATTCTCTAGGTAGTTTTCAGGCATGAATATGCATGGACCATGCTCCTTTACATAACAGGTATTTTAATCCTATTTTGTCAAAACATAACTTAGATCAAAGCCCATTGAAACATCATGGTCAGATATGAAGCTTTTGCCTAATGCCAGAAAAAAAAAGAGGAAAGGAAGAGATGGAAAAAGATTAAATTTGCTTGGAGCCAAAGCAATCACTCAGTGTACAAGTTTTGCTTCCCCAGTGGCTGGTCTAATTTACTTTTGTGAGAACCATATTTTCCTGTTTTATCTTGGAAGAAAAAAAGCGACATGGAAATTCAGTTTAGATAGCTGTTCAGAGGTTGAAAAAGCTGTTCAGTCTAGATCAGTCTGGAGAGCTAAGATCTGCTGTTGACAGATTCAGCTATAGTGGAGGTGTCATTTATATCACAGGCAGGCTCATTCCATTTTCTTGGAACCAGTTATTCTGTAACTGATGTCAGTTGAGAAACATGATGGACATGAGTTTTGTGTCTTGTGGGAGGGCGAATCAGTCCAGGAAATGACTCCAGCACATCAACATAAGAGGTCCAGATACGAGGTTTGCAGTCCTGACTGGGTTGGGTGTCTCACCTGATGCTCCTTAGGTGTTCCTGGGGGTCTCTTTTAGGCCCCTCCTGTAATGAGTGCAGGTGCCCTCCCTTCTGGGGTCAGGCAGTGCATTCCCAATCCCAATTCAGGCTCCTGTGGCACCCAGCCATTTACTGTTTCCATCTCTTTTGCTCACACTCTGCCACTCTCAAAGACTCTAGCTCTGTCAGCAAGGGACAGGCTTACAGCCTTACTGCCCCAGGTTTCTTCTTTCCTCACTGCTGCAGGTTCCATTTTCTTTCATGTTGTCTCAAAACTGGTCTCTGGTTTATTGGGCTGAAGGCAGGTTGGTGTGCAGAATGGTGACAGCCAGCCTGGCTTGCATGGCCACAAGGAAAGCAAGAGCTCTGTTAAATGTCATTTTTACCATATGCTGTGTGTTTTCAAATGTAAATGTGTTTGAACAATAGGATCCTTCACAGAAAGAGCAAGAAAACTGCAAATTGAGAGACAGCTGCTCTTCAGGCACTGCACTTCCTCATGGTCAGTAAATAGAGATAATGATAATTGCTCTGTGTGGACAAAACACCCTAAGCAAGACTGAAATTTCTTAACAGACATGCAAGTTCTCGTAATTTTCTCATGATAGTTTATACTAAAATCTCGTAGTTGTATGTGAAGAAACAATCCCAATCAGTGCTGGCCCAGTGAAGTTTATCCCCAGGTTTCTATCAGTGACTCCTTTATTATAATAATATTGTTTTCCCTCTTCTGATAGGAGTGAAGGAGTAATGGCAGAGTTTTTCCAAGTTCTCATTGGCAAACCATCATATCATGTGAGTTTCTGGCCCAAAAGCTCTATCTGGTCCACTCTCATGCTGGCAGTTATTTAGCTGCAGATTTGTGATGATTACAAGTGGGTAGGTGGAGTCGATGGGTTTCTCAGAATACAAGTCCACCCTATTGTGCTGGCTGAGCTTCTAAACATCTGTGCCCAAAGCAGGTATGCCCTGGCTGCTGCAGGGAAATTTTACTGAAGATGGCAGCACTTTCTTGTGTTCTCCCATTGCTACTGTTTTACTTTTTTTCTAAGCGTAAAAATTAAAAGACATTTCTGAACAAAAGTAGTTTTCCTTACAGTGGTGGAACGTGTGTAGGCATCTGAGCAATTCTATTGTTTCCCAAAAGAAGAGGTGTTGCCCAAGGTCTCGTTTAAAGTACTATTCTGGGAAACTTACACCAGAAATCATCTAGTGGCTCCTCTGGTTATATTTTAAAATCCTGTAACTTGAGCTCCCACAGGAGAAAGAATCAGTATTTCCTTTTCTCTTTTGTATGACTTTCTCTGAACCTGTATTGAATGTAGGAAAGGTTGAGATCTTGCTTTGGAATTTGAAAGTGAACTTGTGATGGGAATTGTTTTGAAAGAGAGTATTCCACAGTGTGATTTTTTATCTTTTTTTTTTTTTTATCTGAAGCAACAGTGTGTTACTAAATGCTTTGTTGTTTTATCAGTTTTATAATTCTAGTTTTCTGAATATGGTCTACAACACATCTAGTGTGTTTTTCAGTCTATGGCTAAATCTCATGGTCATGCCTTTAATATAGTCAGATAATTCCTCTTATTTCACAGATATGAGAAGAGAAAGCTGAACATCCAAGATTTTCTCAAATCTTGCAGGTAGAGAACCCAAGTCTCTTGGAGTTTTTGTTGGGTATTTTGGAGTGTGAGGGTGTTTGTTTTATTGTTTGTTTGTTTTCATTTTTGGGGAAGTATTTAGGTCATTTCTTGGCAAAGAGTCTTTCAAAGATGCTGCTATTTTTCTCTGTTGCTTTAATAGGACAGTCCTACTTTTTGAGACATAACAAAACCTTTTACAATACAAGAAATTACAGAATAGGAAAAAACAGCCATTTGACATCTGAATGATTTCTCTGTTGTTGCATGCTCAGTATAAGGTACCTGCAACAAATCTGTGGTATCTTTGACATATACAGTAAGGATTGAAGTTTATTCCATCAGAATAAACCACCAGGTTCTGTCACCTGTAGTGGCCTGTGTTTGATTGCCATTGGTTTTGTGAGCCAGTGTTGCAGCAGGCAGATGGAATACACTTCATCTTTCCAATTGCAAAAGGAATAGAAATTCAACCAGTGAATACCTGGATAAGTTGTGTAAAATTGAAATTCAAATAAATTTTGGAGCTCTAGCTTCTGATTTTTTGCAGTTGTAAGCATTCATGATTGTTGTATGGAAGGTGCAGGCAGATGTTTGGGCTTTGTCTTAATGCTGGGTGGGCAGATCTGGAGTTGGAGATCTAATTTCCTTTTCAGTTCTGTTTGTCTTTGTCTCAGTCTTCTCGGTGGACTATAAGGATGAGATAGATGAGCGAGTTACTTGCTCAAATCTCACCTGGCTTCTGAAACACTGACATTTGGGCTAGTCTGTGTTCAGGTTTTTCCAGCCACCTCTCAATTTTTTTTTTTTGCCAATACATTTTGCTCAGTTGTTGCGGACTGTAGATATTTCACCAATGCAGATGAAGCCTGGCCAGGGCACCTGCATGCTTTCATGCTGTTGTTGTTGCCTACTCTCTTTTGCTGTATTCTCTGTGGTGATCAGTGACAGGACCTGAGGAAATGGCTGAAGTAGTGTCGGGGAGATTTAGGTTGGATATTAGTAAAATGTTCTTCACCCAGAGGGTGGCTGGGCACTGGAACAGCTCCCCAGGAGAGTCTGACAGAGTTCAAGAAGTGTTTGGACAATGCTCTCAGGCACATGGTGTGATTCTTGGGGTCAGTCCCTTGAAGGGCCAGGATGGACCCGTCAGCCTTTGTGGGTCTCTTCCAACTCAGCATATTCTGTGAAAACAGATGCATTTCTGTCCAGGAAACCTGAAGGTAGTCTCACAGCCTAAAGATCTATCTAGCGCTTTGCTTTATCTTTATGAGATCTTTACTCATTCAAAACTTGGTTGTCAAATCTGAATTTGCAATTTAATACAGTTATTTATGCTATGGATCTAACCAAGTGGATATCAGGAACAGAGGATTTCTTTGCTCTTTGAAGCAATAATTGATAAACATAAAAAGTATTACTATGTCATCCAGCAAAAAAAATTGCCTTTTTCTTCTGAGTAGTAAGTGATTGTCTTCACAATCACTCTCACTTCCACACTTGTCTTTCTTACAGATCTAAGGCATAAATATCTTTTGTCTCTTGTAATGAAAAATTTAAAAAAGCTCGAGAGATGTCTTTCACTGAAAAAAAACTGAGTTACTACATTAATTGCATTACTTATCTTTTAGATGAAGTAGACAAGATGATTCTAGTGTAAGCTGAATGTTGTGTGCTTATATCCCTATATGTATATGGGAAACCATGCATACTTTTCAAAGATTTGAGATGTTTTTTGAAGAAGCAAAGCATCTCCCACCATTTTCATCTGTGCTACAATTAAGTTGCTTTTGCTCCCTTTTCTTTTGGAATGGGAACAGTCTTCTCAACTGCAACTTTTTTTTTCCTCTCAAACTATGAACAGTCAGATGTCATTGACTTTGCAGTAGATCCAGTGTGATGGACAGGATGTCTTCCTTGTGAGACTGAGCAACATAAAGGACACTCCCAAATATAAATGACACTCCCACTATAGCTGAATCTGTCAACTCCCCTGTGATACCAGTAACAAAAGTTTGTATTTCCATGAGAAATATGTGAGCAAGTGAGAAAGTTCATAGAGAATCATGAAGTTCTCATTCAGAGTTGTACAGATAACCACCTCTCTTGTTTCATCTTATGGAGACAAGCATAAGTCAAGCCTGATTCTGTGCACCCACCAGCTGTCTGTCTGAACAGGTTTGTGAGCGTTATGACAGTGTCCCTATGTGAAGACAGAGGTGGCCTGGGGGACAAATGTATGTCCAAAACTACTGATAAGCCAATTGCTCTTCTGAACCTGGTGCTTCTAGTGCTGGCATAATTAAGATCTATTGGAAAGTGTTTTGCAGTGCTGTGTGAGATTCAATTGATAAAGGTGTTATAGCTGGTTTTATGTGTTTCCTGTGTTAAAACTTTACAAGGTAAAACTAAAACCAAACATAATGAAAACTGAAACAAAGAAAATAAATTACTCCCTTTCCTATACCTGAAGAGGTGGGTTTTTTGTTTGTTTTCCT
This sequence comes from Pyrgilauda ruficollis, assembly GCF_017590135.1. NCBI lineage: Eukaryota > Metazoa > Chordata > Aves > Passeriformes > Passeridae > Pyrgilauda > Pyrgilauda ruficollis. The sequence goes on from NW_024525156.1 coordinate 76,767, forward strand.
GTATCAGTGTTGGTCAGTTTTCTACCCTGAATATTAAAGAAACTGACTAAGAACACATTTGCTTCTGTTTGTGTTCTGCAATCTGACTGACACTACTGCAAATGTGTATATATGTTTATCTGAAAATGAATCAGATATAGATAGGAAGTGAAGTTCTCCTAATACCTTATTTATTCAGATATATTCTCTCTGTGTAGAATAACCACATATTCAATTTATCTTTGATAAACCCAAAAATCCTGCCAAATATCTCTATATAAATCCCAGCAATCTATTCTCATTTTATTTATTTTAAAAAATGAGAGAAGGTGTTTCATCTTGTAAATGGGGTGTATGGGTTAAGTTCTGGGAGCAATGAATATTCCAGAGAAAGAGACAAACAGATTTCATCTTTATCCATGCACACCATCTTAACTGTACAGAAGTAACTCTTTGAGGATTGAGAAAGGGCTGTGAGCCACAGTGAATTCTAGAAGAAATCATGAAAACTGTGTCACCAGTTATATTTGTATCAACAGGTACAAAGGGTTCAAAGGCAGGTGGTTAAAAGAGCAGTGAGATCTTGGATGAAAAGTGAAAAATTGCCAAGGAAACAATATTAAAGGACTGGTACTGTAAAACACATGGAGTTTTTAAGCTCAGGTAATACAAATATAATTTGTACTTCACTGTGAATGACAGCTGCCTCAGCATCCAGATCTGGAGGAAGTTTGGTAGTGACTGACAGAAGACACAATTCCCTATGAGTATGGAATCATCAGCTCACAGCTGTGTCACCTTGTTTTCACAGGGGCCTCTGAGACACACCCTCCCTAGCTTGTGATATTTTGGCAAAAATTCAGAAGGGACTGTGCAGCACTTGGAAAGGTGTGGCTGTTTCTCTTAGTGACTCAGCTGCGTTTGTGTCCCAAAGGACACTGGCTCTGATCAAGGGTTTCACACACCACAGAACAATCCTGCCCCACTGAATTATCTTATGCTCAGCAGTCTCTTCTAGCACTCAGGATCTTTACCCATGCAATTGCTCCTTCTTTTCAATTTCTTTATTGGTATCCTTTCTCCTCTGCTGCCAGAATACAGCTTTGAATTCAGATTTACATCATGTCTGGCTAAAAAAATATTGGGGAACTCCCCTTACTACTGTTCCCTTTCTGTTTCCCTTGTTCTACTAAGCAATTTGAATTCAGTCTGAGGGAGAGAGGAAAAAAAATCCTGCTGCCTTCCTTGTACTGGCTATATCTCATCAGAATAAGTCCATAGCTGATGTAAACTAGCACACTGCTGATGTCACCTGTATGCGTGTTGCTTGCACTGAGTTTGGTTGGAAGGTTGTCACTGGGCATTTGTGACTTGGTAGCACAAGCTGACCAGCCAAGTCAAACAAATTGGTATGGAGCTTTGTTGCCAAAAGATGCAGTTGCAAAAAACCATCTGTGTACTTGGGTGAGACTTGGAAACAGTCTCATCTTCAGTAAAGATGACAACAGTGATGAAATGAGGCGGTGAAGTGTCTGTCTCTGGAGATTTTCAAGGGGGGGTTGTCCAAAATGATCTCTAGAGGTTTTAAGAACCACAGAATATCCTGAGCTGGAGAGGACTCACAAGGATTACTGAGCCCACTCCTTCCCTTTTACAGGACTATCCCCAAGAGTTACACCATGTGCCTGAAAGTGTTGTCCCAACACTTCTTTAACTACATCCTTCCAACACAAACCACCCTGTGATTCTGTGGTTTTTCTAACTGATATTTTGTTATAGGAAGCCCTAGTAAGCATAATTAAAAGAATGGAAAAAACAATCTCAAATGAAATAAAATGTCATATTTCAAACACAACCAAATTTTTTTCAATTTTTTAGATCAGTTGCAAATGAAAAACACTTATTTTGGGTTATTCTGAAACTGATTTCTATGCACACACTCTTGCATTTCAACTACTGAAAAAATAAATCAATTTGTTTTGTAGGTCGAGTGTTGAATATTCTGGAATTCACTTGCTTTCCTTAATTCAAGGATTAAGCCTTTTAAAACACACTTTTGAAAAATTATTGAATGTTGTTTTATTAAGCGTTGCTTGTGAGAGAACTTTAGATTATAATAATACACTGGTTGGCTGAAATCTTTCTATTGACATAGAAAAATAAATGGAAACTGCTTTCAGTTTGGTTTTTTTTTTTTTTTTAACAGTACCAGGTTCAATTTGTATATACAGAAAGTGCTGTAAGCTTGGCTGGCTATCTGTTTTTACAAATTGCTACCTTCTTTTGAGACCATTGAATTATGTTCTGGAAGTCCAGTGAGTCAACTCTTGCTTAGGGCGGTAAGAGGGCAGTGCTGTGTCTACACCTAAGGCACTACAGACTTTGTTATGTATCTGCTGGATCACAGGTCACCCCACACAGTAAAACTACTGACTAGTGTTTGGGAGTGAAGGACTCTGGAGTTGTTTGTGTTGTTGATCTTAATTGCAGCAACATCTTCCCAGATAAGAATTGAATCAATGCAGCTTCATGGTCTTTAAGTGCGTGTTTCTGTGAAACCGAGCATCTTCTTTCTGCTGTTGTAATTGATTCTGAAGAGATCATGACTCCTAGCAAGATGAAAAAATAAAATCCCCAGGAGTTTGCTTGTTGGGCTCTTGTTTAATAATAGAGGGGGGAGCAGAAGAGACAGACTTGTATTTTTTTTGCCTTTTTTTAAACCATTTGCCTGTTTTGAGTGTGTGTCAGGAATCCAGCTGACAAAACTGTGTACTATTGAAATCTAGAGTGACAGAATGAGGACATGAGGATATTACTTTCTTAGGAATATGAGACTGAAGTCATACAAGGTGCCAAATTAAGTAGTAGCTTGTATAGACTTGGTCTGAATCTTGCTGATTTGGTATCTAGAGACAGAGTTGAGAGCTGACATGTTTTAAGTTCTCACTGTGGCTTCATCCTTAAAGGCTGGTGCTTTACAGTTGTAGCCCTTTCTGCTTAAGCTCTTTGTTGAATAAAGATGGTATTCACTTTACTCTGAAAAGGAGCTACTCTGAAAACTGTAATGAGAAAATGAATCTGCTGTTCTTAAACTTCTTTGATGATCCTCAGGAAGAATCTTTGCTTTAAAGGATTTGTTTTGCTGACCTGTGGGTTGAATTTGGAATCTATTTTATCTTAAATTCTCTAATGTGTAAAGATGAGAAGTGGTGACATCTGTAATCTCTGCAGCAGCTGTCACTTTTGCTGACCCAGTGTTCCCAGCTGGCACCAGGCATCTTGCTGTGAAATGCAGGCACCTTCTTGTGCTGGTTCAGGCTGTACTGTCAGTGGCCGTGTATTTGTGCTTTTCTGTCTGCTTAGAGCCCATCGATCCCATGATTTTGCAAGGTGCTGGGTCAGAGCACTGAATGAAAACCACTGTGTGACAAATCTTTTCAAGGAGAAGCAACTTCATGGAAATGGTTGGGTTTTTTTGGTTTTTTTTTTTTTTTTTTGTGTGTGTGTTTTGTTTGTTTTTTTTTTCATTTTCATAGCAAAGGTCACAGCACAGAACAAAACCTTAGGGATTCTGAGCTTGCTATTTTCACAAGCTGCATGGTACATAGATCAATGGTAATTTTCTTATGCTGAAAAGCATTAATACTGACTATGAGAATAAAATATTAATTTAAAACTAATAACAGAAATATTAAATATTAAGTTTGCATCTAGCAAAGGGAAGTGAGGCAAGGTAAGAAGTGGAGCAGGGGAAGAAAGAAGACTTGAGAAAGAAAATGGCAAAGAGAAGGTCTGAAGCTTCAACTGTTCTCAAGCATAATTCCACATTTCTTCATATTCATGTTTTCAGGTTTGTTGTAGGACATGATCCTTTCCTGAGAAGAGCCATCAGAGCAGCTCTATCATTATGGCTGCTTTTGAGAATGCTATGAGGCCACAATTCATGGGGGAGATGACGTGAATCTAACAGTTCATGGAGATGATTATGCATATCTTGATGAGAAAATGATTGCTAAAGATCCAGTCAACCTTATTATTGTGCTAGCTGCTTTTCCAAAATGTCTACCTGTAGGATATTCCTACCACATGTTCAGCAGGTTTTTTTAACTTTACATTGTCATCAGAATGTGTTTCTGGAGAGTTTGCTATGTATGATGCTTTCAAAATAGAAAAAATTGAGTTTACAATAGGTGTCCAATAGAAGTATCTTGGATTACAAGGTAGCATTGAACAAGCTACCTATTGTGAAGCTGGGAAACCACTCTCAATTACACTATCCTGCATCTTAGTTTCTGCTGCATCTTGAAGATATTTTCCTTATTTAGAATGAATATGTTGTTGATATTAGTGAGAAGAGCAGGTGAAATATTGATGCTGTATCCTATCATACACTGTGTACAATATTGATATTGTCACATTCTGCTACTTCTTTTTCTTTATCCCTCTGCAATTAGGATTTTTACATCTGTAAAAGATGGCTTTTATACGTGGGTATACTTGGCTTTTGGACACTGATGGTGGAATGCATATTTCATTAGAGTCCTTCCAACTAGTTTATATATTCTTCTTCATAGTTCTGGTCATTATTTAGCTAGATGTGCAAAGTTTACATAAAAATTTAAGAGATTAAATTAATTTACCCTTTCTTGTTGGATATAGTACAATTTTTGTACGATACAAATTTCATGTTCTGGATTGATTCCCATGAGGAGAGTAAGAAGTATAAAAATGATACTGAGGAGCTCCAGAGGCTTTATTATGGTTCTGACATCCCATGATGCATGTCAGTGATCCCTTCTCTTTCTGTAACACAGAGCAATACAGGGGTATGGAGAACAACCACAAAACTGTTTCCCCTGTTTCTGGAGTCCTGTGAAGAAACTCTGTGCAAACACCAGAGAAGGATGTTGAGACACCTAAATAAATTGCCTTTGTGAACCTGGGACCGTCATGTTATAAGGCTGCTTGTATGTTTGTATGAGGGCTTGGACACCCTGGGCCTTTTATCTCTCTGTGGTAATAATGAAAATGGATGTGACTGCCACATGCTATCCTCTAAACTGAGGAAATCTAGCTTGGACCAGTTAAAGTAGCTTCAGGGCACCTTTCCTCTGAAAATGCTTCTTCTGCACTTGCCATGCTTTGTTGTCTCAACATATAAAGTCAAACTGGGCAAGATCTTGTAGAGCACTGGGAGCAGTGATGGTCCACTGAGAGTCTTGCACATTCAGCATCTTTCTTCTTCTAAGTAATTGACAGGGGGTTGGGCTCTGGAAATTGGTCCTGCTGTTAGATGAAGCCCCAGTTCAAACAAGCTTGAGATCTTCTGGTCTAGGTATATTTACTGTTTTTTCCCATGAAGTGATTTTTGTCTCAAGTTTCACATGAGGTTCTGAGTTTTTACCAGTCTCCTTTCTTAGATTGTTCAATGTCTGCAGTAGTTTTTTTCTACCTCTCCTACTTTTAGGCTATCTCAGCTTTTTGTTATTTTTTTACTGCATTTATGTATTATCTCCTTCAATTTTCTTCTATCTTTTTGAAGCATGCTGAATTTTAATGGTATGTAAATTAACATTAGCCTTTCCTGTGTAGGAAGCTGGCCTGCTGCAGTTCCCTTCATGCCCTCTTGACATTTTAAGCTTTACATCCAGATGGTGCTGGCTAGAAAAAGGAATTTCTCTCCTATGCAATTTTCCTAGGGAGGAAAATATTCTTCCTAGCTTGTGGGGTGGGAAAGGTTGGAACAAGGAATTTTTTTGTACCAAATTGGATCAAATGCTTAAAAAAATAGTAATTTTAATGTAGTTCAAATATTTGTGAGGAGAAACCCAGTGAACAAGTCAACAAAAAGATTGTTTTGTTTAAAGCCATTCCCTAGGCAGCTGACTTCCTAGGCCATCAGGGTGTTCAAGGTTATAGGAATCTGATTTCCAGCTTGGTAGGCAGCTGGCAGAATGCAGGTTCTCCCAGAGTTTTAAATCGGCTTTATTTACAGTAAATGCATATTAATGTTTTTGCCTGCTTAAAATAAGTGGTTGCTTTAGAGCTCAATGCTCTAAAGATTAAATGGTAATTATTAAATGGTAAGTAATACCTAAAGAGTTTTGTCTGAAGACCCATTTATCTGATAAGATGATGCAAACCCTTAAAATTCCTACCAACCTTTTTTTTTTTCCTGCATTATTCATACCTGGACTTAGCTTTGCCCTGTCTTAGGACAGAAAGCTTTGTCCTGCCGCAGGGCAGCCAGCACCGTCAGAATTACAAAGCATCAGTACTCGTCCTGTGAACAAACTTACCAAAAAGTTATAACAGCAAGAGTTGATGATTTCATGTTTATGAAAGGAAAATGTAGCAGGGCCATGAAGTTTTCAAATTAAGCAGACCATGTTTTATTGGGAGGTCAAAGACCCTTCGAACTTCCTGAGAGATACTGAGCATCCCTATGTGCCACCAAGGAAGATCCTGCCCTTTTCCTTGGTATATAACATGCAGTAGTATTTTCAAAACTGCTTCATACCCAGCAAAACAGAAGGTTGGCTTTGAAGTGGCTCTTACTGCTGCTGCTGGCAGAGTAACTGCAGCAGTACACTGCTCAGTGTGCAGAACAGCAAATCGTTTGTCTACGTGAAATGAACACCACTGAAGGTAACTAAGGGCTCTCCACCACTCTGGGTATGCTGAACTTCCACAAAGTGCATCCTGTTTTAAGAGGCTCAAATTACAGTGAATTCCATTTACATCCTTCATTGACCTTGATTAGCCTAAGGAAGTTTGTGTTGACAATAATAAACATTCAAAAGGGGTAGCAAGGGCATGCTAACTGACTGATTATTGCAGCACTTGCCAAAATATGAAAAAATCATATTAACCTAACCTGTGTTAGGTTTTTTGGAATTGTTTTTTCCAGGGATCTATTCATCCTTTTGAAGTCTCCATAAGGATGATTGGCATAGTTTCAACTAATTCTCTGCATCTCCTTGTTGATTTTCTTGCCATTTTGAAGTAGAGTCTGTCTTTATGGCACTCACCACCACAGCATGAAAAGTCCTTCTCAGTGGCTGAACTTAGATGTCAGTGTCCAAATAATCTTACTGCATCAAGTTCTGTCAATTTATTGTAAAAATATAGACCCCTTGAGAACAGCACAGTCCTTGAAATTCTTAGCTTTTTTCTTGAGAGTCCATGTTATTTCTTTATCTTTGTAAATTACCATTTTGTAATAATTTTCTAACTTTTAACTGGCTTCTGGTCCTCTTCAAGATGTAAGTAAACCTGAATGATTTTTTATTTTTCTGCACCTAACTTCAATACTATTTCAGAAAACAAGATGAGGCTGATTGTATTTTGTTGGGAAGCTTTCACTTGTTCCAAGGTTAGGGTTAGCAGTGAGGATGAACTCATGCGAAAGTGAATTTCCCACAACAATCCTGTCTTCACCTTATTTGCATTTAGCTATTATACAAGTGTTCCTCATTTTGAAACTTAAGCAAAGGGTGAGGGGGAGAGATTATATTTATTATATAATACAACATAACATTCAAAGGAGAGCTGCTGTGTCTGGCAAATAGAAGTATGTTTGCTCCATCTAATAATACTTTTAACTTTGCATAGAATAGGGTTTTATAAAAAATATCGGTCTTGCAATATTTGTTCTATTTAGCAGAGGCAACCTAGAGGTTGCTCTTTACAAAGATAGCAGGTAAAGCCCACCTAGAAAAGCTGGCTGGCTCTGGGCAAATGTTTGATTACTCAAGGGATAGCACGTAGCTTTCCATGCAGAGCCTGAGCTTACTCTGCTCTTGCCAGCAGGTATTGAAATAGCAGTACTAAGAGCTGAAATAGCTGAACTGAGGTTTATTGTCACCTGCCCTGTGACAGGTGACCAGCCTAGAAATCTGACCCCACCAGTCAGGTTGTCATCTTCTCATGTGCCCCCTGGTGAAAAGTAGAGCTGTAATTACTTAGGTGCTGCCTTTCACATTCAACTGGCTTCATTTGTCCTACTAAACACCACACCATGCTTGCAAGTCATCTGTCTATCCCCACTTTGCATGGCAGAATGATGGCAGGTTTGTTGATGCTGAGCTCAATAATCACAAATTCAGACTTGGTTCTGTCTGTGTGTGAGCAGCACCGAGCATATTGCTGTGTTGTAGCTGTTTGGCAACAACACATTCACACCTGAAGTTTGATTTATTTGTTTGACACTTTCAAATTCTATACTTCGTAATTTATTGCAATAATGATCCCTCCCATAAAATACATCAAAGCTATGTAGAGAAATATTTTGTGGTACCAATGAGATATAGAAACCATTTTTATATTTAGCATATAAATAAGCAGTGTGTTTGTGTGCTTTCAAACCTTTGTTTAGCTGGGTGTGTGATATCAATGGGGTTATGTCAAACCCTTGTGTGCATCAGAAAATAAAAATCTTTGAATGTTATTCTCAGCACATAACCAGACTGACTGGTAACACAGACTGTTGCTGTCAATGAGTAAATTTAGTGATAAGTGTGTGAAATTCATGACTGATGGTAGTAGAGTATAGGGTATGAGGATTATTTAGTCATGATTTTGAAGTGTACTTTGATTTGTTACCTGACTGGATAATGAACTAGGAAACGCAGCAAAAAAACCTCTGCCAACTGCTCAAAAATATATCCTTTTTTCAGCCACAGGAAAAGGCAGGTGAGGCATAAACAATGGCATCCTGAGCATCAAAAGCTAAAGAAATGAAGACAACTGGCTGGTGGCCTGACTTCATTTGGAGGTGAGCAACAAAGGAGAATGCTGGAATGATTGGCCTGACTGAGAAATGCACAGTAAAATTGTCAGTGCTTATAAAGACCTTCAATTCCCACTGTCAAATGCAACTTTTGGTGAATTTTAAAATGGATGGTACTTCTGAAATTGAGTTTTGTGACTTTATAAATTTCTGAAATCTCCCCACTGCTTTTGTGATGTAGCAGTCTCTCAATAATTAAGGTAGTAGTCAGCTTCTCTCTATGAACTATTTTTCCCTTTTCTCCCCTTGATGTATTGTGCTCAGAAATGGTTCTGCCAGCTTCAGCTGTAAATCTCAAGTCGATGACAATGGAAGTGATTTTGTGAAACAAATGGCAGTGTGAAAGATACGATGTTGACCATAAAAATGCCCACATTGTGCTTAGAGTTCAGATGTCACAAAACTTAGTGGATGTAGAAAGGAGGAGTGGACAAAGTCATACCAATAGCATTATGGGGTTTTTTTTTTATCTTATTGGAATGTGCACAAATAGTAGTAGATCTGTGGCAAATATAAGAAGCTGTTGTATCTTTCAGCTAAAAAAGCTAGGCAATACCAGAAGGCCTGAATATTTGAAGTTTTGTTCTTCTCTGATAGGTGGGCTTAATTGTATCTTTGGCTGGGTAGATGTTAGAATCCTAAGGTTCTTCATGAGGAAGATTCAGTCACAAGGGAGGCTGTTCATCATAAACAATAAGAGGGTTGTTATGTTATGTATGTTAAAGCTAGAAATGGCTAGTGACTTATCTAGTGTTTTCTTATCTAGTGTCTCTCTGTCATTCTCACCCATTAAATTCTGATAGAAGCCTTTCTCTTTAGTCTCTTTGCTGTTATGTGTGGTCTTGTTCCTTGAACTTTCCCAGAAAAGAGTCATAGTTCAATTCCTAATTGGTAATGAGGAGTGGAGAGAAATGTGTTCTGTTGGTCACTGGAACAGAGTTTACTATGACTGTGTTAAGGAGCTCTGGACTAGGCAGAAAAGAAATTGGAAGAGGTTCCAGCACTCTGTAGGAGGCCACAGTAAAGTCCCTTGTGCCACTGACTGTTTTGGGGAGCTGCAACACTTGAGAGGCTGTGAGGAGATTGGGCAGCATCCAACTGATAAGTGGGATCAAGCTAATATACAAGGGGCTCTTGAAACTTGAAATTTTACTTACTTGGAAGAGCCAGGGGTTACAGATGGAGGATGTCCACATCCAGCTTCAGAGGTGAGATAATGTCCCCAAGCAATAAATTTGCAAGAAATGGCATATTCTTCAGTGGCAAGAGCACAGACCTTTCTATAATATTGGCTTTCTTCCAGTCTGAACAATACTGAAGCACAGGGGAGACTTCCTGTTTGCCTTGAGAGCTGAGACATGTACTGAGTTTGTGGTTGTATGGACAAAGAATTTAGAGATGTTGACTTGTCTGCTTCAGTTGAAATATTGTTTTGTGTTGTCCCATTTCCTGTTGTCTTCTTCCTTATAAGCTTCCTATTGAAGTTGTGCTTTGTTTGCATTCATCTGTTGGATTCTCTGTCTGTAGGTAGATAAATATGGCTGGTAACTCCTACCCTGGCTGCGTGTGTAGGTTGCCAGTTTTCTAGACCAGAGGAAACTTGAGACTGTTCTTGTCAGTGGAAACATCTAGAAAATGCATTTTTCTAATGAAAATATATATAATTTACTGATCATGATTCTTTGCAGTCTTTGCTGGAAGATGGGTTAAGGTAAATGGTAAAAATAAGTCGTGCAGAATCTAATTAGAGCATTTCTATCTTGTCCAGAATTTGTGTATTGTAAAGGCTTTCTCTAATATCAACTTTCCTTTTGAGTAGTGTATTTGACTTCTTTTGAAATAGTAATTAAAAGGTTGTTTTTCATTATAATAATGATATTTGGATTCACTGTAACTTTTACTTATGGCTCCATTTTAGCCTGGAGATAGATCAGTATGGACAGATTTTTGCTGGATCATTCAAGTTGTCTAGGTATTCAGAGATTATAATAAGATCAGTTTTCTCATAACTATAGCCAAAGGGAAAAATCAATGAGTGACCATGGCACATTTTCCTTGGGTATGACAAATCGATGAAATATGCAAATAAGTATTTCACTAACATGACCTGAAACCATGTGTGCAGGAATGTGGACCTAGAGGACATACTGAGAAAGTGAAGGGCGAATTTTGGTGCCATATATATTGACAGTTATCTGTGTCGCAGCAGATACAATACTAAGGGCATCAGCAATATTATGATTAAAAAAATAAATCAATGAGCAGAGAAATTCAATTAGAGCAAAGGTTAAACTTTAAATATGACTATAGTTCATCCAGTTTTTGAGTAGAACTAATGAGACATTACATTAAAAATGTAGTCATTAAACAATGTCTGTGCAGATACATGAAGTAGTGAGGTAGCCAGAAAGAAAAGATTCTTAGCGCGATACTTTTAGTCCTTTTATGGACTAAAAGGACTAAAAATATGCCAGGGATTCTGGCTTTGCCTATGAAATAACAGGTAATGGTGGATCACTAACATAAAAATTGTTTTTATGGGAGGAAGGAAGGACAAACATAAAACGATGGTAGCACATTGTTAAAACAAAGAAGCCTAGAAAATTTTAGGACTCTAGAGGAGACTTAAAGTTTGACTGGAAGGAAACTTTACCTTAGTCCTTCTGTGTGTCTTGGGCCTGGGGAATTTTGTGCACTCCTGAGAAAATGTTGCTGAATACAATCCAACTCAAGTGAGCTTCTCAAATTAATGTACATTAGAAATTGTGTAAAAGTTTTGAATGAACAGTAAGATTCTCTTGGTAAGCTGCTATCACTGTACCTCTTGGGTCTGAGCATGCCTGTTTCCATAACACAGAATCACAGACTAAGCTGAGTGGGAAGAATCATTGATTCCAACTCAGCCCTGCACAGCATCATTCCCAAGAATCACACCATATGTTCAAGAGCATTGTTTTAACACCTGTTAGGCTGAACAGCACCAAGCCTGAACTCTGTCAGGCTTGGTGCTGTGACCACTTCCTGGGAGCCTGTTCCAGTGCCCAGCCACCCTCTCCGGCTGAACAACCTCGTTTTAGTATCCGGTCTAAACCTCCCCTGACACCACTTCATGCTGTTTTCCCAGGTATTTTTCTTGACAGAGGCAGATTTTTGCTGTCTTAACTGTGCCTGTATGCTTAATTAGCAATGCCCTATTACATAAGGATGTGTACATACTGGTACTTTTATCCCTTTCTCTGCTGCTCTTTATCAAAAATTTTCTAGACAGTTATGAAAATTCCCACCAGTTACAAAGAGTGATGCCTAAGTTGCTCCAGATTATTTTTTGCTAGGTACATAGCATCACCAGTCTCAAGGTTATGAATTTAAATATAGTTGTTCAGTGAACAGTAGTCTATTTAATTTGGGGTTTTGTGGGTGTTTTTTCTTCTGTGAGGTGATTTCCTATCACTTGAGGGAGACATGTCACACTTCTGTCTCCTATTGCAAAGCAAATCAGATTGTGCTCTTGTTTAGAAATTGAGATTGTTTTTTTGAGCGCAGTTTATTCATATGTGGATTTTGTATTATTATTATTTGATTTAGTTCTGTATTTCTAAAAATGGCTTCGTTTAGTACAGCTATATTTTCACACTTCTCAGTGCCTGCACAGTGGTTAGGAAGCACTGGAGTTATTTTCTTATCCAAGAAAGAAGGGACAAGTCCTGCTACAGTCTTTTCTTGTTTAGGCAGTGCAGTAGACTTTTGTCCCTTGCAGAGGTGAGCCTAGGTCAGGCACAGGCTTACCCTGACACCAGCCCAAGGAAAGGAGATCTCTTAACTGCAGTGAAATTGCAGTAACTTCATGTTGGAAGTTGTGAGAAGCACATGTTTTCCAGATTTCCTAGCAGAGTAAAGCCCCTCCTGAAATGCTTTATGGGTTGTTCATGCAAACCTGCCTTCTGCAGGGCTAGTTCATCTTTTCTACATCTAAGGTGATACATGTTCCTAGACACAGCGATGTGGAGGTCAGTTTCTGAAGCAGCATAGTATTGCTGGCAGTGGAAATGAGATTTTTCTGGGCATGTACTTCTTGTATCTATGGATCATCGTAATGTTGTTTTCACAGACAGGACCTTCACTCATCAGACAGCTCTTGCAAAGCAAGCAGAATACTGTCATCTATCATAGGGAGAATCTGCTCAAATATTATTTTTATAAATAGTTTTGAAAATATGACTGGATTTAAAATGAGCAGTACAAAAACCTGGGGCACTTGCAAGTCATTTGAAAGCTGAACTTTTAAGGAAAGCTGGGATAAAGTTTTTATTTCCAATCTCTGTATCTGTGACTCCTCTTCATCGTAGTGTCTAACTACCAGAGAGTGGACTTGAAACTCTACTTTGGTGAGGCAAAAGTGAGTACAGTAGGAAAGCATCAAAACAGGAAGGCAAAAGATTGGAGCAGCGTTTTTTAGAAAAAGCTTTACACAAGAAGCAAGGCTGGCAGGTAGGAAGACTAACCTTAGGGAAGGGATTTTTTGAGGTAAGAAGTCTTTTGGAATATCTGCTAATGAAGGTGAGTCAGTGCAGACAGCTACAAGAGGATAATGTAGGTGGAATTATGGCATCTTTTTTCACAGATACAGCATTAGACTGTTGATAGGACAACTCAAATTTTGTATAAAAGATGACTATTCCCTGAAGCTTTAAACAGGGAAGCATAGTGTCCCTGTATGTGAAAGGATTTAAGCAGAGTGTAAACAGCAATGCTCTGACCTGTTGAAGTAGACAAATAATTCCTTAGGGTTAAAATCTGACGTAAGTCTGAAGTGGTGATTTCCGATTTTTCTCTTTCATTCTGATATCCAATGGAAAGGATACTTCTGCAGGGGTTTGTGTTGCAGTTTCAGATTGCTTACTCCTGTAAGATACTCACATTAGTGAATTCACTGTTTTCATCCCTAATTGTTTTTTCAGTGATTTAATGCTTTTAATGAAGACCGGTGTTGTCTGAACAATTTGGATCCAGCTGTGAAAACACTTGGAGAATCAATGTATTTTTGTTGTCATTTTTTGGCATTTGTTTTGGTATGGCTATCTTGCCTTCTAATTGCTACACATATAAAATTTTAGTTTGATTGTGCTATTTGGCAAACTCTATTCATAAGTAAGAGTTTTACCTCAAAAATTGTGTTTCTATTCAGAAAATAACATTGTCTCTGAAAAACCTAGCAAAATATATTTTCATCATGACAGGCTTGGGGAATTAAAAATTTATGTGGTTTTTAAACTTTCTGTAGGGTAAATGAGGCAGAGACAGAGGTTAGCACACTGTAGGTTTTTTTTCCTAGACTGCAGAAAGAGCACAGCTGGAATGGGTGCCAGAACAGTTTATTTGATATAGTTCTCTTACATGATGCAAAGTGGAGAATGATGATTTTGGTTTTATTCATAGCAAGAATTTCCTTCCCTCATGCAGGGCTGTCTTTGTCCATTAAAAAAAAAAAATAAGTCTGTAGGTGAGTAAATGGGTTCATGCAGAAGAGACCAACTAAGTGTTGGCACCTGTCTAAATCTCAAATTATCTTGGTGGTGGGAGTGTGCAATGGTTAAAAGGGAAGCAATAAAATGCTTTCCTGCACGGAAAAGATTTCCATACAAATGAAGAAAATTGTACATACTGTAAACATTTACGACTAAGTGTTCATCACTTCATGATGATTGTCAAGATTACTCTGGTTTTAACTCTAAGGGCTCCTAATATCTGAGTAACAGTTCTGGTTTTTGGGATTCAGTTGTTATTCTGGAATGCCTGTTGGGAAGCAACAAGGAGCCGTATTAAATACTTATCTGAACATGAAGTTTAGTTTCATTAAAAAGTAATCATATAATCATATAATTGTAGCATACCATGCTAGTAGGGAACTCAAATAGCATTTGAGACTAACTTTCTTGGCAAAAGCATGGTCTAGAAAAGCTGTCCCTTCACCATGTCCATCTGAATCTTAAAAGTGTCTAATACTGGGGAATTCACCACTTCCCTGGGGAGATTATTCCAATGGAAATTGTTCTTGTTGTTAAAAATTTTCCTCTTGCCTCCAATCAGAATCTCATGAGTAACTTGTATCCATTACCCCTCATTTTTCCCATATAATGCTTTGTAAAAAGGGAGCCTCCATCTTCTTTGCTGACAGTCTTTAAGGAGGTGTCCCATAAACCTTTTTTTCTCAAGTCTGAACAAGCCCAATTCCTTAAGATTTCCTCATGTCAGTCTTCCCAACCCTCTGATCAGCTCTGTGGCCCTCTTCAGGACTCTTTGCAGCCTGTCCACATCTTCTTCTTCATCAGGATCTAATACTTAGGGATAACCAGAACAGAGTTTGCTTGAAGAGGGGGTTTAAACCAAAACAACATACTGTGGCCATATCAGGAAGTTCCAGAACTGTGTGGTCCTTGTGCTACTGCTGGTGTGATGTGTCCATGGAGCAGAGAGGTGCTGCAGGACAGTGGATGACCTCCATGAGGCAAGTGGGATGGGAGGGAGCTTGCTACTGAAAACTTACACAGAATTTTTAACTACTTTTGCATGAGAGGACAGGGCGTTTGCAGACTGTCAGCAACATCTGCCCAGAGGTGAATTTGAAATGGTGTAATGGGTAACAGTGGGTAAAAAAACAGTATGGGAGAGGAAGTTAAGGATATTCTCTCAAGTGTCACATTTCAAAAGCCAACAGCATGTCTTAGATTGCAGTTAGAATAAAGGTGTAGTGTTACAGCAGTTCAGTTTTCTCAATATGGTGTATCTCAACAGATTATTTGGTATAGCCCTCATTCCTGGAGCTCTTGGGATTGCACAATATGTTGTTTTGGATGGCAGACTGGCATAAATATTGCCTTCCCTCAAGGCAAATAATCTTACCCTTCTGTCTTAAATAGTTTGTTTAGAGTATGGCCATGTTGTGAGCCTGCTCTGGAAACTGATCACTCTCAAAAGTAATCTGTCAGAAGTACAGAGATGTTTTAAAGCCAGATCAGCTCACAACAGAGCTACACAAATGTCATTCTAACACAGCTATCTTATCTAGAGAGGTAGATTGGAGGAGTGATTCTGACAATACCTGAAGAAAGGATTTTTGTGAGAAGCTTTGTAATGGAATATTGCAATTATTATTATGGGCAAAGAAAGCATTATTTTGCAGATGAGAACTGAAATAATGTGAGGGTAAGGACTCCTCTCTACCAGATTTTTTTTCCTTTTTTTTTTTTTTTTTTTTTTGTTTTTAATAGAACCGTGTTAACACTATTTCATGTCAACAGACTTAAAGTCAATCTTCATTCTGGGGTGGATGTAAGCTGTACTACAACCATAAGCTCCAGTATAATTGTATCCATGTTTGCATGCCCATCAAGGTAACTGGGAAGCCTCCCTGGCAACCCACACCCCTAGCAGCACTGTTTCAAAAATGTCACACTCACAGGAAGGGCCAAAGCAATTGGTTGAAGACAGGGAGGAGGAAGAAAACCCTGACTCCCACTTGTTGGATGAACAAGCAAACACTCACCATTGAACTATTTTCCTTACCTGTCAGGCACATAATTTCCAAAAATGGTAACAGACAGACTTTTAAAAGCAAACCCCTTGATCACAAGCCTAAGTCCATTCAAAGGCTGGCAGAGTTAGGGTACAGGCTGAATCTGGAGTGCCAGATTTCAAATAACTCCTTATGCAGGAGAGACTTCTCTGGTTTTTGCGCCTTTGAAAAGCTCTCCTTCAAAACTCAAGTGTTTAAGAAGCTAAACAAGCGGAGAAATTGTATATAATTTCTGTCATCAACATAAATATGGTTAACTTCAATATGATCATAACTTTTTGATTCAAGATATCTAATCTAGATAAGTTACACCTATAAAAATTATGAAGCCACACAAGGTTAATTGTTAAATTAAGCCCAAGTGAAAAATATCCCCCTTGACAAGGAGTAGTCACAGTGATCTCGAACTTCTGAACAGTCTCTGACTGCAAGAAACTTTTTTGACAGTTTTGAAGAAACATCTGTTTATTATTAAAGCATATAAAATATAAACAGGGAAGAACTCTTCTGATTGAGTGGTTATATAAACAGAACTAAATTAGTGTAGGCACTCCCTCTGAGAGACTCAGTCTGTTAATGCTAAGTGACATCATTGGATCAACAGGACACTTGCCAGAAAACCTGCAGATAGAGGGGTATTTTAGCACCTTTGCTCCACAGCAGGCCTGAGGGCAGACTTTGTGATGCCTGGGGGCAGGTTATCAAAATGCAGGGTGCCTGTCCTTGGGTATCGTGCTGGAGGGCTCTGCTGGTCAGCTCTCACCCACAACGTGCTTGGTCTCTCCACAGCCTCACCATCCCAGGAGTCCTTACCTGCCAACATACAAAAAACATGCTCCTCTCTGGAAAAGTGCTGTGTAGAGATTTTGTGCCCAGGCTAAAAAAAAAAAAAGCCTTTTAAAAGTAGCAGTGACTATCAGCTTTCTGTAAAATAGACAGTCTTTACTTTGAGATGGGTAGTTCTTAACCTTTGGACCACATGGAGGAGGAGCAAAGTAAAATGAGATGCTTACCAAATTAACTGCTCTGGACCTTACCTTTCATCTTCCCTGTCTTTCATGTGAAAGGCTGAGAACTCAGGATCTGGTTCATGAGGATCTGCAAAAAAGATTATTTTTATCAAGAGTTCATGTTTTTAAAGCAAGAGTGTCTGTGGCTAGTTAACATGGTTTAAGGGCTTCAATAATGCCTTTTGCATACTTTATTGGCAATAAAATAGATCTAGTGCAGAAATGAGGGACACAAAATTGCAACTTTACCTTGTTCTAGGAATTAATGTTAAATGAACATGAAGTAGAGGGAAATATATTTTGAATAGTTTCAGACACATGTCTCAACAGGAAATACCTTCAGTGTAGGTCTCAGCAAAAAACTTTAATGACCTTTTCCTTTAATGGTGGATCTTGTGTACTGTGGTCTCAGTTGGCAATGGCTGAATGAAAGTCAGAGAGGAAGAGGCCGTCAGGAGAGTCAAGTCCTTCACCATTAAGGGATCTAACAAGCTCTCGTAGGACAGCATAAGAGCAGACAATGTAATCAGTCACTGGCTGTGCAGCCACTGAGTAGGAATGCTGCTGTGCGCTGCAATGGCAGGGAGGTCTGCTGAGCCTTCTGGCCAAACAGAATAACGTGAAATGAAAACAAAAGCTACTGGGATCCACTTTGAAAGCAACTCATTCTATAATGCCTCTATCATAAGAGTATTTAAAAACCTTTTGTTATATCAAAGCACTATGACAGTTCCAATATTGTTTGGGTGCTGTTGACTGTCAAAAATCTACATTTTTAGAGTCTGTATTACCTTTTTTTTTTTTTTTAAAGGTGGCATAGAAAATAATGAGAGACAGAACTTTTTGCTGAAAATGGACCTTATGGTAGATTGCTGTATGTACACCTGTAACAAGAAAGGTATGATTTAAATAGTGCCAGAAGAAATAGTTTAGCTTGGTTTCATGTCACTTCTCTAAAAGTCCTGCATATTCTGTGGGGAGCTTACCTTGAGTGCAGTGACCATGGTATCTGCAACATCCCACAGGAGCTCAGCAGCAGTCTGGAAAATGTATGGCATCATCAGATAAAACATTAAATGGAGGATTGTACTGGAATAGAGATAAAGCTAATGTGTAAAAGGGTGGTTTCTCTACTCTTTTCACTGATAAGAAGTGCCATTTCCTTTATGCTTCTCTGAATCTCAATTGTCTCAACTACCTAAAAGAAGTTGAAGTCCATTGTGAATCATATTGGGTCTGACTGCCAGTAGAGCAAGATGTAGCTACATCCCTTTCACTTGTTTTTGCATCCAGAAGTTTTTCTTTTAAATGAGAGCTAGAAGGGTGCTATATAATTTTAATTGTATCAGATTTTGTTGTCCAGCTATGCAAAAGAAGAGTAGCTGTTTGAACTTCATGGAAAACTCACATGTGCTCTTTAAATGATACAACAAAGGCAGAACTCACATTTCATATTGTTCATCAGAATTTTGCTCAGAACATGAGCCTGAGTTCAGACTTTCTCTAAGTCTGGCAATTCATCTAGGTTCTGGAATTTTTTAAAGGAACAAAAAAAAAGTTCTGGAGGATCATATTTTAAAACCTTTTTCCTTTTGTAAAGTTGTTTTGCTCTTTTGAGAAAGAGCAAAAATTTGCAAGATACTGTGTGGTGTTTTTCTCCACTGCCAAGTGCTTAGAGGGACAAAAAAAAGTTCTTATTAGACAGCTAGGCTAGAATATTGAGCTGATCCTGTAATGCTCCTTCAATGGCATATGGTTTTTGTTCCAGGATAAAATTAACTCTGCTGCTTTTTTTGTGAGAGGGAGGAATAATTACCATGCTTTGCTCTTTCTCATCAGTATGCTGGCTGGCTGCCCTGGCTTTTTAAGTACCTGGTTTTCAGGCAACAGTAGCTTGGTTTTGTTTCCTTCTACTTTGTCCTTCAGCCACCAGTGTTTGCATGGTCATTTCACCTTGTGTGTTAATGGCCCTGCTTTCTAAACCCCAGCTATCTTACTTCCACTGTGCTGTTCTGTGCTGATACTATACCATTAATCATTTTCACTTCTTCCACTGCTTGGGTATTCATCAGATGTCCTGAAGTTTGCTTTATGTTGTCGCTCTCTGTGCTGTTTTCCCTTTCAAGGGAAAATTCCTCAAGGACCTTTACACAAGTATTAACAGATTGCTATCAAACAAGTTGCAATTAAATGGTGAGCTTATGCTTTGATCAAGGGAAGTACAAACATATTATTTTCTCTTGTAGGACAGCTTAAAACTTTTTTGTTTGTTTGCTTGTTTCTGTTTGTTTTTTTATCAAGTGAAATGTTCTCAACTCTGTGCAGCATTTAATGGGGTTAAGGTACAATGATTTAATGGGGTTAAGGTACCTACTTTCTGTAGGTAGCTATCATTCCTAAATGCAGAAGCATAAGATTTAATTGACTGATGCAGTGAAATAGTGTGGTGAGAAATTTCAGTAAAGAGAACAGTCCATACATTTGACCTCACACAAAATAGCTGGGTAGTCTACATTAGTCTAGATCTGGCAGGCTCATACTGGTGAAATCACTATACAGTGTTTTCAGAAAGGGTTTTGGGGTTCAGTGTGTTGCTCATACTCAGCGTTAGCTGAAAGATGCCAGACTTTTTAAAATTGCTTTATGAGAAATTAGTTGACAGCCTTTCTTATACATCTGTCATCTGGCTGAAAAGTAAGCATCAGGATCTTTTCAACTGTCAGCCAGCCAGAGAGCCCCTTTCCCTGCACAGGAGAGATAGGAAACAGACATTGGCACCTCTTACTAGGATTTCAGCATTAGTGTTTGAAGGAAAGCTCTGTGGGTGTGAAGTTGATCTCTACTATTCTGGCAAGTCTGTGCTGCCCTGGCACAGATAATCAGAAAAGTTTCTTTTTAGTTCATAATGAGGACTGCAAAACACTTTTGCTTGGGGCAACTGCTGCTTGTAGTGACCCTGCCGAGAGTGAGTTCTGGTGATTTATTTTTTCAGTTTGGTGCTTTTGGAGAAGGATTGAAAATTGCAGTAGGATGTGGTGTGTAAAACCATGGTGGAGCCCACAGCAAAACAGTGGAGACAACACCTCAATGCTGACTTCCAGGACATAGAGTTCCCATTTGTCTCAAAGTAGCCTGAGCAAGTCCAGCTGTTGTGATTGCAAGGATTCTGGCAGGCTATGATGTCTGATGCAAGACCAGAGCTCCTCATCATGTCATCATGCTTCAGGCTGAAACATGTTCCTTTATTCCTCTCGGTCCCTCCAGACTTCCCAAAACATCCAGAATACCAATGCATCTAAAATATTGCAAGCAGATAAATATTTTAACAGATTACTAGGAGGTACTGGTCTGGCATGCTACACTGTAAGAATGCCAAAGCAAATGTTGAGAGAGACTCTTTTTTTTTTTTTTTTTTTTTTTTTTTAAACAAGGTCTGAGAATGCTGTCTGTCTTCAGCTTGGGTCTTTTAGTTGGGATTTTTTTTTTTTTTTGGCATGTTTTTAGTAAGCTTTCACCACAAGAAATCTGATGGAGTTCTTCTGAGTTATGGTGTGCTGCAAAAGTATATCAAATGGCTCTGTTCCAGGGAAAAAATACAGCCAATCCAAATCATAACAGACTTGTTTTATGTCTGTAGGCCCTTGATGAAGCATGGACCTGATTCAGACCTCTGTTCAGCACTGCATCTCACAATGTCCCTTTCCTGAGGTTTAGCCAAACCACATTCCCCAACACGAGATGCTGTTGCCAGTCAGGTGGTGATCGTGATCTATCACACAGCTGACTGTGGCACCCAAAATAGGAATTCTGTGGTGACCTATCACCTGAAGATGTCATATTTCTTCTTAATGGGTTGTCCTCTGCTGTTCTGTTGAGTTGTCTGTTCACAGGCTGGCTCTTAAAATTCATGACCAGCACCATCAACCTGTATTGTTCATACTCTCACAGTGACTGATTCAGTCTGCCTGTGACATCCTTATCCTATACAGGACAAGGGGAGGAGTGGTGTATTTTGGCTCACCAAATCAATGGAGAACCCTGGCAATCACCTGCATCATTATAGTTTATGAATATCAGTCACTGCTGTTTCCTGAGCTGAACCAGCAGTTTCCTTGTCTGTGTCTGGTTCTCCCATTAGTGTGAGCACCTCTGTTTATAAGTTTGTACTTCCTCAGTTTGCACATTCCTTTCTGCTTTGGAGCCTTTGTGCCTTGGCTTTGTTTGTTCAGGGAAGTAGCTAATTAAAAAGCAGCAACTTTTTTTTTTTTCTTCTTTCTTTTTTCTTTCTTTTTGGTACTTTCTTTCATGTATTTTGCTTCAGAATGTGATTTGTGGCCTGAAGTTCTACAGGTGGGAGCTTGCTGATTGCATTTGTTGCTGAGCAGAGAGGGCAAGGACCCAGAGCAGCTTTGTGGCTCCAGTGAGACAAAAGAGGTGGAGGAAAGTTAATACATCCTGGCTGTTGTGAATGTATGCAAGGGGCAGAAACTGTATGTCAGACTGATGCACCTGGTTCAGACATGGTCACACTGTCAAGGCTGTAGGTGTGTGTTCCTCCTTGTTGAGGAAGCAGTGCTGTCCTGCGTGTGCACTGAGTAAGGCACTGAAAACCAGAACACAACACACTCATAACACCAGAACCAAGAGCTTTTGGTTTTCAGTTCTGTGACTATAAACTCTAGCCAGCATGGATAAGAGCTCCTTCCTCTGTGGGTTTTCTGGTGTCTTAAATGGTGCAAGTTTTCATTGCACTGATTCCTTTACTTGTGGGGGTTACAGAATATTTCTCCACTATTAGGGTGATTTTTTTATGAAGGAACCTCAGAGACCTCAGCAGAGCTAAAATCATTGCTTTAGGTTCTAAAGTTAGTGGTGGTAGAAAAAAAAGAGTAAGAAAAGGAGCAAGAAGCTTAGAAGAAAAGATACACATAGGCAAATACTACCTCAGCCTCATTTCCATAGCAAGACAGGTTAAGGGAAGGCAAAAATAGCAGCTATTGCTTTTTTCCCCCCACTGGGTCTGTATAACTGTTTGAAAGGGCTGTTTAAATGTTCATGCACCTGTTTTTTTTACACCTTGGAGATTCGGTACTGAATCTCTGTGGCTTTGAGGAGGTTGGCAGGCAATACATCCATTGCTTGAGCTGAAGCTCTGGAAAGCTGTGATTGAATTAAGAGGTGGCCTCCAGTGAAGGACTCCTTTTCTACTTATCAGCAAATAAAAGCATGCAGCTGAGAGAGCTTCAAGTAGTGCCTTCAGAGCCATTCATCTCTTCATGCCCAGAGCTGAACCTGAACAGCAAACTGCAATTGTGGCAGCAGAGAAGGAAGGCTCGTGCCAGCTCTGAAACATTGGTTCAACAGTCGCTCACAGCTGTGAGAAAAAGGCTGAACTTAGATGCATTGCTGAGAAATTCTGGGGATGGGAATGCCTTACCTAGAAGATATAGTTGATTTATCACTTTGCCAAGTTTGTTTTGTTTCTCACTGAGTCTTTTCTCCTCCACCCAAAATACACTTTTGCTTTATTATCTTGTAATAGAGGGACTATTGCAAGTAAAGACTCTTAGTTAAGTCTCTCCAGATGTCTGTATGGGACTCAAACCATGATTGCTCAAATAATAAGAGGAACACCTAGATATCTGAAATTGTCCCCTCATGCTGCCGACAGAACATGACTAAAAGATTTTTTTAAAAATTATTAATCTTTGTAAGTTCAGCATACCAAGGAATTTAGGAATAAGTATTTTAAATGTCAGTGTCTTATGGCACTGAGAATCAAATAGATCCCACCCAGGTTTTTCTTTTAGAACTTTCTTTTTAAAGCAGCTTATAGGTTAGAATCTGATATTTGTTTCTGCATGGTGAAGTTCTATGATGGATGCCTTGCTGCAACTCAGTAGCAGCTGTTCTCCAGTCTTTTCCATGGCAGGCTTTCTTAATGCTTAGAGGAAATTTTAGGAAATGAGAAATGCTTTTAGAGAAACTGCAAGAAGGAGAGTAATTAACTTATCTTCAACAAAACATGACAAAAGTGAGAGAAATTATTATACCTACTCCTTTTGAAGGAACACAGAAACATTGGCCCCTTGCTTCCTCTATGGCTCTGCTGTGCCTGGATAAATGCTGGAGCAAACCAGGAGAGCAGAACATGGTGGTTCCAAATGGGGAAGTGCATTTTTGGTCTGCAAGATACAGAAAGGGATCTGTTGCCTGAAATGGTTTTCAGTGACTTCAGCAGGCACACTTGGAGCTCAGTCTTGCTGCCTGTCCTCTTCTAAGCCAGTCCATCATAGTTTATTTGCAGTTCTGCCTGATGTGGTGGCACTGGTCTTATTTGTATAAGGTTTCTTCTTGAAGTATTTATCTATTGCAGTGCAGCAGTCAAGCTTTTCCTTGACAAACATTGTAGCAAAGTCTTTGGAGACAACCCAAATTGTGGGTTATTCATCATCTTGTATTGTTCTGTGGCACACAAAGTACCAACAGGTGCCATTAGAGATGCTGCTCTGACACTGCTTTTATAATAGTTGCAGAATGATCCCAGCTGTCCCCAAGCCAGCTGTGTGTATCCTAGGCCTGTGACTTCACCAGCAACTTTTAATTTAAAATCCAAATATTGGCATAAGTTCACCGAAGGGTAATGCAATGAGTGTAAGGACTGCTATAAAGGAGTAAGAATTTTCCAGAGATATTCTGAAGACCTGTTGTTCCTTGGCCAATTAGTTTTTGCAGCCTGAAGACGAGCATCCTGCTATTCTTACAGAAGAACAGAAGAGCAGACTGGAGAGAGATTAGCACTGTTTCTGTTCGTGGACTGCAACCTGGGATTTTTAAGTAGTTGTGTGCCAGTTATTGTATAGATGAATACGTCATGAAAAGTGGAGACAAATGTTTACTCTAATGTGATGCCCAGATTTAATAAATCCTGACAGACAGCCAAGATACAGGAAGCTCTGAAACTGCATACCAAAAGATCTGTGATTACTGAATTACTTGAGAGAATTTTTTCAACATGAATCCCTCCTTAATGCACCTTCCTCCATGTCCCCACAGGAACAAACTCAAAGGCAAGCAGCACTTAGAAGGCTTTTAAGTTGAGAATTGCATTTTGTGAGACACGTTTTTAAGAGGAAGATCTATAGCATTTCAGTGAAGTAAAATGCCAAGTTAATGAAAGTGTGAAGAAAAGAAATCTGTTGTAGTTAAAAAAGCTGGGCTATGTTTTCTTTAAAAGCGCTACAATTCAAAAAATTAGTTCTGCTTTGGTATACATCTTCGTGGCTGTAATGAAATTTGGGAAGGACTTTAAAGTTGTTCAGTTTTCTTTTCCTTAGCTTTTCAGATGCCTATTCCCGAACAAAACCTGCTGCAACTCATGTCCTGGAAGAAATATACAGTTTTCTTCAGCCAAAATTGCTACACCCACAGGCTATTATGGAAGTGGGTTACAGGTCCCTCCAAGAAATTCTTTGTTTCTCATAGTATAAAAAGTCTTTGGAAAGGGAGGGGTAAGTGGCCTGTCCTGTTCGCACTGAAGGTCATTCCACTTCATTTGATCCAGCTGTGAATGGCACCGGAACTGTTGGGATGATGTTGTGTTTTTCTGGAAGAACTTGAGCCAACTGAGAGAAATCAGCCTTCTGGTTGTAATTTGCACCCCATGAACTGACAACAGGTTTTTTCTTGTGTTGTGAAAAGGTAAAGATTTTGTCTCCCTGGGAGTTATCTGTCCTAATTGGGCACTAACTCTGATTGCTATTTTTTCTTTAAAGTGCTTATTTAATTACACTGTCTTGTAGATTTGGAGGACTCTGAGTTTAGACACAGTGTAAAAGTAGAGGACTGTTCCTTGGTTTTTTGGTTTTTTTTTTGTTTTGTTTTGATGAGATTGGTCTTCCTGCTGTCACTGCACTTACCTCTCTATAGTAGTAATTAAATATTTGTATGGTTGGAACAGGGTATGATGCTCTTATGCTGTGGAACCTTGTGCAGGCTGACCTGAGTAACTGGAACTGAAATCAACAGCAAGAGGTTGTGGGGCAGTGCCTAAGCAGTTGATGTTCCACCTGACACCTGCCCAGTTTGGGGAGTTTTAGGGTTGTGTCATGTGGACATATCTTTTGACCTCTGCAATTCTCCTAGAAGCTTCACAAGAAGCAACAGCAAGATGTAGCTCTATGTTTTGAAAATATGATTAAATGGACAAATTTAAGTTAATTAAAATAACTATTTGGGGACCTTAAAGGTTAGAGCTCTGAACACCTCATCCTCATTGTTGTGAATGAAGAGACCAATTGGCTTGGTCCTCATTACCATTGCTTCCCTGTGGCTGTGCTACACTGTGTTTTAGGTTATGGGTTGCCTCTAAGTGTTTCACATGTGACAGTGAGAAACATTTACTGCTTCCCGGCATGAGATGCACTCTATGCTCCACATTGCCCAGATGCTTATTGGAAAAGTCACTGTAATTAAGTGTTTCTACTGCCTGTCAGAGCTGTAAGAGTGAAATCCTCAAGGAAGGTTCTTTGTGCCACAGCTGTTGGCAGTCAGGGAGTTTGTGGCCTGCAGGTGGGGATGCTCACCCTGGTGCTCCTCATGTTTCAGTGCTGTGGGTTCACTAGGAGTCCTGGAAGAATAACCCTGACCAATTTGTGCTGCAGGTAGAGGGCTGAAGTTCAGCTCTTGCTGAGGTGCTCTCCCCACTGATTCCTGAGATTTGTGCCTGGGTTTAAGCACCTGGATTTCACTGATAATTACTTGATATATATTTGTAAAATAAAATGCAATTTTGAACTGCTTTCTATTCCTTCACTTTTGCCTCTTAAAATACTGCCTTTAGAACCAAGTAGTTTAATGACATTTTGAGAAAACTACAAGTTCAGAAATTGAACTGCTAGAGGTGAATTTTTTAGTTTACTATTAAATACATTTGCTGGGGTTATATCCTAATCTCTGCTGAATAGCTTTGCTGTTCAGCCATTTACCAGAGGAACATATTCCAACTGAACATTCCCAGGGGTGCAGAGGCCAGGCAAGTCCTGGTGGGCATCAGCACACCAGATGAGGATGTTTGGTGCTTCAAGCCTGGATAAACCCTACCATTCTCTTTTCCCAGGTTTTCTGGCTTGATGTTTAAGCACAGTGCCCTCTGTTCACTGTCTGTATGGGTCAATCGGTTCATGATACAGCTGCCTTGGTGCCTCCCCAGCCCAGTGCAGACAGCAGTGTATCCCACAGCTCCACAATTCAATACAACGTGGAAAAGGAGATAAAAAGAAGTTCTATGAAAATTCCAAACCACGTCGCTTTCCCAAGCTACTGCAAGAACTGTGCCATAGTGCATAAAGCAATAAAAAAATCATGTCCCAGCCTCCCTTTTGCTGGGGAACAGTAACTGACACTAGGCACAAATTTTACAGGATTCAGATTCCCTTTTGTGGCTTCTTGTCTGAATTGCACATTTGAATGTCTGCTGACAGCTTTTTTCTTACCTGCTGGTGCAGGCAAAGAGTCACCTCTCAATTTTTCCCATGGTGCTCAACTTTCCATCATTTGTTCAAGTATTGGCCTCTCCCCACTCACCCTCCCTCCAACCCCAACTCTTTTAAGCTCTGTGGTCTCCAAGCCTGACACCTGAGCCCTTGTTCTCCTTCTGTGGAAATATGATTTTTTTCAGCTTTCTCCACATAAGTTAGGGAAAAACAGCTTTATCAAGGATATTGCACCTCTTCGTTCTCCCCAGGCAGCATTGGCTCAGGTAGTGATAATCTTTAATAATCAGCCTGTTTTGAGACAGATCATCCTAGACACTTCCTTCCTTCTCCAAAATATATTGAGCAGCTCACAGAATACAGTGAAATATTTAAGAAAAGAGACTGTTTATAAAATCAAATTGAAATTCATGTATCGTACAAGGATAGATTCCCCAAACTGTCTTTCACCCACACTAATTATGAAAAAAGGGATGTATTTATAAACACACATGTCTCTTTCCATAACTAAAATGTTTCCATCATAATAAGCTGTTAATTAAATTTGGTTAGACTACCAGGTATTACCATTCTGATAAAGTTAATATTAAAAAAAATTGTCATTTACATTTGACTAATCACAGGACAGATTTAAATGGATTATTTTAATTGCATGTAATTGTCACATGTAGGTATTCCTTAGAGCTGTAAAATTATGTCTGTGAAAAAAATATATAGTCTTATTGTTAATAGTTAGGAAAAATTAAAATCCTGTATGCTTATTATGTCTTTTATCTCAGTAGAAATCTTACAGAAATAAAACCCCAGGAGAGCTGAATTCATAATTTGGAATGTTATGCAAATGGAACAACCACAGTTAGAAGTGGAAGAAGCACTTCATGCTCAAAAAATGAAAACACATTATAAATATGACCAATTGTATTTCAGGCAGAAGTTGTAGAAAAAGAAGTAGACACAATGAATCAAAACAATGCTAAGAGTAATTAACAGCACTAACTAGGAAGATATTTTGGTAACTGCTTTCAAAGGCTGAAGGTTCTGAGAAAGGCTCGAGCAGTCTTTCAGATAGCTCAGACGCACCTCATGACTGCAATATGCAAATAGCTTCATGCCATTAGCAGAAGTTAAAAAGTATTGATAAAGTAAGGGGTGTATTTCATGTACCTCCTCCAGGTGAGCTCTCAGAGAGCAGAAAGGGCAGCTGGCTGAAGAGATGTGCTCTCCAATGTCTGTGTTATATTAAATCCATTATATTTTGCATGTAATCCAAAATGCAGTTGTGAGGGAGATTAATAACCTGAGCTGGGCATTTTTCTATGCAAGGAAGACTTCATTTCATTGGGGAGGAACAGAGCAGAATGGCAAAGCCTCCTCTTGCAGTTCAAGATATGCAGGCACTAATGTGAGATTTATGCGCAGTTCACAGGACTGCCGTCAAAAGTGTGTGGCATTGCTAGCTGGGGGATCTACTGAATGAATAAAAGAAGGGGTAGAAATACTGTCTCTGAATGCCTGCTAGAGCTAGATTCAGACTGAAAACTGATGGCAATAATACAGGGAGCAGTCATAACTGTGGAGGGAAGACCGAGGGAGAAAATTGGACCAGAAGTACCCTTCATTTTTTCTCGAATCTGTAGTTTTTTGGATAAATAGAATGACTTTATAAGAATGGCCACAGAGACTTAGTGAACAATGGAAAATTAATTCCTGAGGGAGTAGAAAAAAATCAGTAATGTAGTATTGAAGTACTGATTTTAATAGCAACCTGTTGGATTAATATGTTGCCATCATATGTTCCTGATATTAGTCCAAAACAGGCATGTGTTTTGTTATCAAGGGTTTGCTGACTAAGGCTGAAATTGGAATCACTTGGGACAAGTATATTATTAAGGAATGCAATGGAAATTGGAGGAGTATATTTGAAAATTGTGCAAATCCCTGTGTCACTCACTGAATATAAGCATCGCTCTTCCTCTTCTCCAGTTTTGCTATCTGCCTCTTCTCAGCACTCTTAGGGTCACCCTTCATGTCATGCTCTTCAGCTCTTTCACCACTCTGGATCTGGGAAGCTTTCCTGGCTGTTCCCTGGAGTCTGACTTGTGCTCCTTTCTTCCTTCTGTTAGCTAGAATGGCTGCCCTGGGGGAACCCATGGGAATAATTTCTCTCCTTTGTGCTGCCTTGAAATCCCCTGTAGCATTTCTGACCCTTTAAGCTTGGGAAACGTTAGGATGGTAAGGATGAAGTTTTATTGGGTTTTGTTTAGCTTTTTTTTTTTTTTTTTTTTTTTTTTTTAATACAGCCCTTCAAAATTCTAAAAGCAGGTTGTATTTTTCATAGCAACTTAGTCTTCATAAAGTTCAGCCAAAAATGTTTAAATTCTGAAGTGTTGTTGACTATGGGGGGCATAGTGAAGAAGTAAATTCCTCGTAGGTTTGGTATGTGCAGCTATGGGGTTAGACCTTGCAGATGGAGTAGATTATTCTTCCATCACTTTTTTGTTATTTTAAAATAGGCAGTGTGAAAAAAACTCCTAAGTGGTGTTTTTCTTGCTTCTGAAGAGGTTTACTCTTGTTTTGTGTTGGGGTTTATCTTGCACTTTGCATACCAACTGAGGTGACTTAGCACAGCAGACTTCATTCATCATGGCACACTGTAATTGAGAAGCTATGTATTTTTTGAAGAGTTATGTTACAGGTGCCCTATGGGTTATAAAAATAATTTTGGTCAGGTTTTGAATTTGTTAACTTTGGGTTTTATCACAAGTACCTACATAGACATTGGTGTATCTACATCATGCTTAAATTAGCATAAGGGGGAGAGTAAGCAGAATTTAACAGAAAGCTACAGTGAAAGCCTTTTCTATGAGAGAACTTTATGGAACATGTTGTATTATTTTAAGAAGGCAGTGAGTACTAAAATGTTTTTGCAAATAGGCTTGACACTCAAAGCTGGGAGCTTCAGTGGCTTCCTGAGACCAGCTGGGCTGGTTGCCTCTGAGCATGAGTTCTCTGACCAGTTCAAAATAATGCCAGCTGCAGATCTTCAGGACTGGTCATGCTCTGGTCTTTTCACTCATTCATATGTGTTGTATTCCATGGCTCTGAAATTCCTTATCAGGAAGGAACTGGCATTACTGCAGTGGTTCAGTTGGTGTATGGGGAGCTCTTTGCCTATGGCAACAAAATAGGTGAAATCTCACTTCTCCCTTCCCTCTTCTTTCCTCGCTAGTTATTCTGTCCTTTAAGGACAAGTCTAGGATTTGCTGGCATACATTGACATGATCCGTCCTGGGGGAAAAGATTCGTGAAGGTTCTTTTCACTGATCTCAGGGTGCAAAATCTGACATGACAAGGGGGTTTTGCAGTAAAATCAAAACAAA
Organism: Pyrgilauda ruficollis; assembly: GCF_017590135.1. Taxonomy (NCBI): domain Eukaryota; kingdom Metazoa; phylum Chordata; class Aves; order Passeriformes; family Passeridae; genus Pyrgilauda; species Pyrgilauda ruficollis. Next base: position 106,994 of record NW_024525156.1, read on the forward strand.
TGTACTTTGATTGAATAACTACAGCAAAAATGTGTTAGGGAGAAGAGGAATGAAGAGAAGGGAAAGAATAAGAAAAAAAAAAGAGGGGAGGAAAAGAAAGGAGGTGTATAGCTACCAGACGTGTGGATGAAAAAGTCCCTCGAAGTCCAGTTGACGAAGAGGCTGTCATCTTCATGTCAGGGGAGACCTCAAGGGTACCAGTCAGCTCTAACCTCTTTTATAGTCCTTTTTGACTGGGGGAAGGGGACACATTTCAAAATAATCTATTGAGAAAGGGTACAAGAAGTCCATCAGCTGTCCATCAGCAGAAGGCATCATACAGAAAGTCCATCAGCAGCAGGCAAGAACCATTGTCTTCTCGGTCCAGTGGTCGCTTGCAAGCTTGCTTTGGTTACCGGGCCTTTCCCGCACACGCCTTCCCCCACCCTACAGTAGGGATTTCAGTCTCAGTCTTTTAGGGAAGACGAAGGAGCTTTTCCATGTAGGGGTCGTGTGTCTCAGTCCTTGAGGGGAGAACCTTCTCCCCTCTCTGTCACGGTGGTTGATGTATGGTGAATGGAGGGTCTTTTTGTGGTGACCACCAAGAAGGTCATTCCTTCCAGCCAAGTCAGGAGGGTGGAGAAATTCCAGGGCCAGTGTTGTTAAGTGATGCAGGCGACGGAGAGCACACTGCCCCTTCTCGGGTGCAGTGTTCCATGGGTTGAGCAAACACACCTGTAGAAAATAATTTGGCTTGGTGGACCAGTCAGACCTGGATTTTCAGAACAGGATCTTTTCCTTTCCCTTGTGGTCTCAACTTTGATGACGATCGAGAGGCAAAGAATGAGGGAAATTTCAGACAGACACTCACATACATGCATATCCCATTTGTTTTAGTAAAGGTCTGGCAGTGAGTAAGAGAATAAATTAAAGTTTAAGAAAAAAAACAACGTAGGGAAACCAGTGTCTCTGAGCATGGCAGTTCATGCTTATTGTCTCAAAATTAACCAGTGAGATTAAACCAGCTTCAGTCATCATGTTTTCGTTCCAGATTCTTTGTTTCACAGGAGACTCTTTGTGCAGTGCAAAAGGGAAGAAAAATCAGGGTTTAGAGCGGAAGCACCTTCCCAACCTTTAGTTTGTGTCAGTGCTGCACAGTGGGGTGTCAGCCTGCTTCAGACCTAGTGCTTCTCTTCTTTGAAATGAGGGATTGTCATGGTTTCACCCTCTGCAGCAGCCAAGCTCCACACAGCTGCTCAATCACTGCTCAAGCAGCAGGATTGTGGAGACAATTGGAAGGGTAAAAACAAAGGAACGCCTGGGTTGAGATAATGACATTTTAACAGAGAGAGAAAAAGCTGAGCATTACAAGCAAAGCAAAACAAGGAATTGATTCAGTGCTCCCCTTGGGCAGGCAGGTGTTCAGCCAGCTCCAGGAGAGCAGGTCCCCTCACACGTAACAGTGAACTGGGGTAACAAACTCCATCACTCCAAATGTCCCTTCTCCCCCCTTCTTTTACTGTATGTACTGAACAGGATTTCGTATGGTTTGGAATATCCCCTTGGTCAGTTGAGGTCACCTGTCCTGGCTGTGTCTCCTCCCAAGCACCCCCAGCCCCCTCACCAGCATGGCAGTATGAAAAGCAGCAAAGACCTTGGCTCTGTGTAAGCCCTGCTCAGCAATAACAAAAATCCCTGTTTATCAGCCCTGCACAAATCCAAAACGCAGCCCCGTACCACCTACTCTGACAAAAAATTAACTCTATCCCAGCCAAAACCAGCATGTGGTAGTTGTTACCTTCAGGAGCCATGCCAAGCTTAGTCTGAGTCTGTTTACCTCTGAAATAGTATTTTATATTTATATAGTAATACTAATATGATCAAATGTATTTGTAAGCCATATAGTTTTACTGGACAAGTTTTCTGATTGGAAGGGATTCTTATCTCATTAGTATGTGATTCCGAAAGGAAAAAAGGATAAAGAAAGTGAGTCTTTCTTGAAGGAACTCAGGTAAACTTGTGCAGCCCTAAGACTTAACAGACGACTGTCTAGTGTTTGTTTATAAATATTATGTTTAGGCAATAATTGATTTAAAGAAAACTACATTGGCCACTTTTGAGTAGCACTGACTGCATGCAACTTCCAAAGTCAAAAACAGGCAGTCAAACCTACTTTATTGCTCTTCCTTTTGTCACCTCCAGCAGACATCTGGTCTTCAAAACTGTCTTCTTCACCAGTGTCTACAGACCCTCACATCTCAAAGCAGACACACCAATGGTCCTGTGTGGTACATGACTCTGTGTGTACATGCATGTGCACACCCTCACATCATTTGTGCTCAGAATTTTATGCACACAGATACACAGGACAGGGCACTTGTGAGTCTAGAGTCACAGATCCCACTTTGCACACTGCTCAGATGGATATCTGCTTTTGGAAACTGAGTTCTTAAGCTTTGGAAATTTACAGGAAAATGAAACAATGATTAATGACAATCCTAGTTTCTGGTGTCCCAGTTTATTTCTTAAATTACTTTAACATGTGTCGCTTTTGAAAAATACCTTTTTTTTTTTTTTAAAGTTCAATAAGTTTTTGTTTTCTCCATTTTTGGTAACAAAAAAGTACCTGTGATTTTCTAATTTCTCTGTATTTATTCTTTGTTTTACTTTTTCTTCTGTGGCTGACTTGCTGTTTTTTCCTGGTAGGAATGAGAAGTTGTTTAGCCTTTGTTGCCTCAGCAATTAAAAAGCATTAAGTCATGCTCCAATTTTAGTCCCCTTGGATCTCCTCTTCAGTGCTACTGAGTTGTTTCCAAATATAATGGGTAATCGCCCTGTGTTAAGAGAGATGGATTCATTGTGACAGCTCTGTTCTTATTTCTTCATAATGAGTGGATTTTAAATAATTTACAGGCAAAAACCTGCTCCCTTGAAATTTCTGGCTCTACCTGTCTCCTTGACATCTTAATGAAGTTTTGATTAGTTGAGGACATGTTAAATGTGTGCCAGGAAACATCAGAACCAAAAATCAGGAGGGAGAAAGAGAGCAATATTGCATCACTGACTAAGACTTTTAACTGCTTTAGTTCTGCCTAAGTTTACAGGAAGCCAAGCTACTGTCCACTCTGAGCAGATCTTTATTTGGGATGTTCATGGAGGGTAAGGCAACCCTTTCCTGCATGTTTTGCACCAAATCCTTATCCTGTGCATCTACCTGTGGTGGCAGAAGCAATAGAGGCGAGTTTTATGCATTGCTTTGCTGCATCTGACTGTCATAGATCTAAATTCTGTTGTTCCTGCCTGAAAATTCAGGTTTACACATATACAGATTTATTTTTAACTTTTAAAAATCTCTCTAGGGTGAATTTTCCCTGGTATATAAAACTCCTCCAGCAGTAAATTAAATTAAAATTTGCTTTACAATCTCCCTGCTGTGAAAAGTCCCAAGACTGCCTTTATCAGCTCTGTATGATTATACAAGACTAAAATATCATTACATTAAGACAATCCACCATGCTTTTCTTGATTGCCTGACAGCCTCTGAGGTTTTCTCTGAGTAGATTACTGGTTGCTTTTTTATGTTGATTATTTTGCCTTTTTACTACACTTTCTTGGGAAAGAGAATCTGATCTGATCATGGAGAATGTCCTAATGGGACCTGCTGGTGAAATTACAAAATGGAAGAAGAATTTTTTTATTCCTAGAGATGACATCAATAAGCAATGAAAGTTATGTACAGCATAAATAATTTGTCTTGACAGCGTGCAAAGAAAATGGTCACAAACGTATATGCAAATGTCCAGCTGTGTCCAAAAATGAGAGATCAGCCAAAAATTCAAGAAAAACACCCCTCTCAGTAAATTTGATATTACTTTTCAGACACCATCAAGTAGAGTTATGATGAACTATCCTATTCCTGCCAATTTTCAAGGCTTCCGCATGTTGTTAAAGAAATAGGATTTTGACATTTCAGAACTTGTGGGTTTTTTTTTTTTGCTCTGAGTCAATCCAAAGTGATTACTTTCCATAAATTGATATTTCAAAACTTTTATTTTGGAAAAAAACCAGCAAACCAGCCCTTGTCTGATAGTATTGGTCTGCCTGAGAAGCCAGTTGCCTGTATGTAAGGCAAGAAGCTGCTCCCTTTATCAGTTCTTTGTGAGAAATGCGACCCAAGAGCTCTGTGGCCATTGCAGGATTTCTGAGCTGTGCAGGAGACAAGAGGACTGACTGGTTTGTGCCATGACCTTGGGGATTTCTTGATTCTGACTTAGGTGTCAGGACTGACAGAGCTGAAAACTGGACTGGATAGTGAATGTACTGAACCTTTACTAGATCCACAAAGTTTTTTGGGCTCCCAGGAATAACCTGAACAAAGAAAAATGTTTTTATTACATTGTCAATGTAATCTAAATTATTTTGGAATGCTGGTTTCTCTTCAGGGCCTCTTATCATCCATTGAATTTTTCTTTATGACTTGTCCTTATGACTGAAATTACCTTTTTATTAAAAAAAACCCAACTTTGTCAATTGTGTTTTCTTTTTCTCCTGTGGGAAACTTGCCATCACTCAAAACATGACAGAAATTTTAATTTCACAGTCCAGATTCAAGATTCACTGTTCAGTCAAGAACTTTTGCTCTGTGCAGGTGCCTTGCAGAGGGACAGAGCTGTTGGGAGACAGGAGCTTTACAGTTTTCTGTAGATCTTCTCAAATTCCTCATGTAGACCGAGGCAGTTTCAAACTGTCCCCATAGCTGACCAAGTCACTTGAAGGTTCTACTCCATTCTTCTAGTGCCATTGCTGAACCATGTCAGTGAATCATGCTATGGGCCCTGCTGCCCTGCACACTCCGTGTGGGACTCTGATTCCCCTCCCCGCCACATTAGTCCAGTGGCAGCCAAGTGTGTTGGTGCTTTTGTAAATGTTTGCTGTCACTTGTGACCTCCACAAGCTGGTTTCTTAAATGAGAGGCTTGGTATTAGAGAAGAGAGGAATTAGGTGGCTTTTCTTTTGTTGACCTTCACGTGAAATATGTGTAGTGAAAAGCCCAGATCTTGCTCATTCAAATGGAGAGATACTAACTTAATGTTTATTAAGCAAATAAGCTGAGAGTAAGAACCAATATGAGTATTTTTTTTTCTTGTTTAAATGTTAGCTAGCTCAGATTAAAGGTCACTTCTTCTATCCATTTTCGCTTAACAAGTTGTTAGAGATACACACAGTTTTTTGAAAAGGAAAGTAATGACTCTTTCCTCATTATGTAGCTCTAATCTATACTGCCCTCAGAGATCTCAGTCTTGCTTTATCTTGACTTCTAGCTGTGAACTGCAGTACAGAAGTAGAAAGGTGTATGGAGAAGCTCCTCACACTTAAGTAAGGAGTCTTTGGGTATTAAGCCTGTGGAGCTTTTAGGAGAAGCAGAAACACTGGGCCCCCTCCCTCAGGATGTCTTTTGGTAGTGTTATAATTACCTCAAAATGCATTGCACCTTAAAGCCATGCTGCCCACCAGAGAAGTTAGGCTATGGGAAGGAGGATGACAAAGATCAATGTCTTTGCTCCCACTCCTCACTGGTACTCTTCTGCTAACTTCCCACATTCAGGCTGCTGTCTCCAGGCATTATGTTTGTCAGAGTCTGCCACAACCTACAGCCAGCTGTAAATGTTCCCTTTACACATCCAAATCCAAAATTTTGTGCCAGAATTGGGAGAACTTATTTTTCTACTTCGGAATAGCTTTGCTGTTTGGTATAGAATGCAACAGTTCTCAAAAATACCTTGCTTAGGTTTTCTTTACAGAAATATTGTGATTTCAAATAATCTGTATTTGCTCATGCAAGGATCATTGTTTTACAGGTGATTAAGATTCTCTTGACCTCAAATGCAAAGTAAAGGAGCCTATGGACTACACACAGGCTGAGGGTGACTCAACACAATAGGTGAAGAGTGTCTTGCCACCTATTAAATGTAATATGGATCGGTCCCAGTCAGCTAAATGGGATTTCAATTAATATATCTAGTCAATTAATCAGAATAGGGAGGTTTGAGGTATTTCTGTAAGGGAAGGTACTGTATGTCTGACGGTGTCAGCTATTTCTGCTGGTGAGCTGCAGTAGATTTCTCTGAAAAAGCCACTCCACTATTCTTTTTGCAGACTTCTGCCTAGCCATTGTGTTTGAGAGCAAGGGCTGCACTGCATCTTTAGATACAGTCTTTTTCCCAGGACAGGCAAAGGTTGAACCCTTATCACAAGAATATAAAACCTAAGGGATGCTGCCTCTAATTACAGTAGTGCATGTTCTGATTCACTTTGTAGGAGCAAGGGAATGGGGTGGGTGTTGGAGCATCCCAAACTATTATGAACTTAGAGCTTTCATAAGAAAGATATGTCTTTATGTTTTGTAAATATCTGTCATGTAGACTTTCACAGCAAGTAACTATTTTACTAATGGAGAAACCAAAAATAACAAACTGGTTTCTCTTTCAAACAGCATCCTTGAACTAACATTTTTTTTCTTCAAAGGCAGCAGTATAACATGGAGAGGAAAGAAGATCCTTTTGACATTTTGTGAATGTTGCAGGAGTGTAGCAGTAAGGTGAGGTTTGCAATGTATCAAAGCCTTATTTGTTCTTCAGTATTTATTTGTCTCATGTCTTTGTGCAAAGAGGCAATGTCAAGGGAAAAAGTAAGCCTTTAAGTATTTTAAAATGTTCATTTAGGATTAATTTCTGAGAGAAAAGAATCCTAAATGTCAGACAGTGTTTGATTGTTCCATGTAAAATCATCATTAAGAATTACCCTCATTTGATATTTTAAGCACTTACACCTATCCAAAGAAAGTCAAGCGAAGAATTATCTAGATTAAGTTTTTTTTAAGTTTATCTGTAAAAAAATGTCATTGAATGCTCTTATGCAGGCTGCATTGAGTGTTAGTATATCCAAAGCATATTCAAGGCCTCACTTTAACTTCTTCTTTTATGAGTGTTTTAGGAGACCTCCTAAAATGTTATAAGACATCACAAAAACTGTGCTGCTGGTTTCATTAGTAACCAACAAGCCTAAACAAGTTTAGGCTGTGCTGTCTTAAACTGTGCTAGTAGTGTTTGGAACCACAGTCAGACTGCATCTGCCTTATGCAACAAGGCATAGAGCAGAGAACCACTCAGGCAAATTTTTGGCCTCTCATGGGTCCATGCCCATAGCTGGCTTTTACAGAAGTGCCTTTTGGAAAGTCGTCCCCAGCTGTGCCTGTGAGTACAGCTGTGAGACTCAGTTCTCCCTCACAGCACTGTCCTTGCAGGTGTCTGTAGCGAGACACAGAGAATTTAAACGGGAACTTCCAGAGATTAAAACAGAATAACTGCTGAAAATCCCTCCAAAACCTTAATCCAACAACCCCTGCCAACTTTCTGCAGCTCAAATAAAAGGTCTACATATAGTGTGCGATGTTTCCTGTCCTCTGGGAACCGCGTAAAAAAGTGCATCAGTAGTGTTCTCATATGGGGGTTGGGGCTGGGCTGTGTTCATAAGCTCTGCAGACAATGGACATAGCAACTGCCTTTGCTAATTTTTTTGTGCTAAGTCCAGTCATGTGCCCAAGAAACTGTGAAAAAGAGGAGATAATAAAAAGATTTTATCTCTATCTTTCTTTTTTCTTTTTTTCCCCCTCATTTGAAAACACTGTAATTGTGAAGGCTGCTTTATTATATTATAGGAATGATTTTATAATATTAATTATATCTTATGCAGAAGAATCTTAGAATAACCTAACTTGGTGCAAGGATTTAATTCCAGAATGTTTTAAATCTTTGTGTTATGGCAGGTATGAGTAATGCTGAGGCAAGATAACCATTTGGTGGTATTATTGTTTGGTGTAACTATTTCTACGAGAGGTCACAGATGAGGAGAGTTTTGGTTTTACATGCTTTTTGTTTTGGTTTGGTTTTTTTGGTTGGTTAGGAGTTTTCTTTTGTTTTATTGTTGGTTAGCAGCATTTTTTAGTTGTGAAATGGCTTCAAGATTCCTATTTCCTACTGAAGTGATTAAGAGAAGGAAAAAGATTTGGTAACCTGTCATCATCCTCTTCTCTGACAATAGTTTTGTTGCTTGAAGGAAGCAATTTGCAAATAATATCAAGTGTAAATTGAGCAGAGAAGGTCCCTTGATTGCAACTCAGTCTGATTTTTCTAAATCTTCCACACAAAAAGCTTGTGCTGCTCTGACTGACAGGGCAATTTCAGTGAGTAATGAGTAAAGATGGATGTCTCTGAGCAGTTAATCAAATTTCTTTTTGGCAACACTCTCTGTCAATATTTGAGGCTGTCATTTTAATTGTTTCACATTCCAGGTGAAGGAGGATCATAGCCATGGACTCCCCTTGTGCTACATGATATAAAACTTGGTGATCGTAATGCATGCCCAAAGAAGTGGACTTCTGAAGTCCATTCTCTTAATGGGAATCGGTGTGCTTCCAGCTTCATCAGGATGTTTTGCAAATGGCTTCTGCTCTTGCAGAGTTGGTTGTAGACCAATTCTTATGGTACAATTTCTTGCTGCAACTGGAAGAAATGCAAGCTAAAGGTAAGCACAAACTAAAATTCTTACTAGTTGCCTTCTTTGTTTCAGAACATCTTTGTTCTGAAATGTCCTCTCAGATATTCTGTCTTTCCACCTCGTTTTTCTCCTTATATATGCAATAGTCCTGGTGTCTCACTGGCATGAGTGGAGGAGAGCTAGCTCAAACCTCTTCCTGGCTCTAAATTTGTTTGGATCTTTTCATTCTTTCAAAGTGGACAGCTGACCTTAGAGGGAGTAACAGAGATCTGAAGCAGCAGTGCAGTAATTTAGCCAGTTCTGTCAGCAATTTCCTACATTACAAAACCTGACAAATCTTACTGCCAGCATTCAGAATTAGCCTTTGGAAGATCCTGTCTGACAGCAGTGCACGAAATGCACAGCCTTTGCTTTGCATCAAGGCAGAGCTGCAAGCAGGTAGTTTGTGCTCCCACACAGACACGAGTTTTCCTACGTGCTGCAAATACCTTGCTGTTTAATTCTATATATATATATATGTTCATATATATACCTGAATATGTATGCATACACTCAGAAAAGAATCAGAATGAAGAAATCTCCAGGAGATGGAGTGAAGAGCATGACACAGTGAGAGTGCCAGATATAGTCTTTATTACGTGCTCATTTTAAACACAGTTTGTCCTGTACAGCTTTATATACGTCTTGTGTTTATGCATGCTTGTGTGTGGGAATAGATACATATATTTTATCCATATATATGGCTTCACTTACTACAACTTGACATGTGATGTTGCAACATTTATGGCTGAAAATGGCAGAGGAAACGGAAGCATCAAGAGGAAGAAGATAACACATACAAAAGCTCCAGGAAGCTCTTATGAGACGTGGGAAGGTACAAAGAGCATTCTGTCACTACTCAGCACCTGATCAGGCCTAGCAGACCAATGCCTGTCTCTTTGTTAGCAATAATCTATAAATCTGCCTGAAACATGGAGGGTTCATGCATTTTTGCTCAGCTATACCCCACAGTTCTGTTAAAATCAGCTTGAAGACAGAAGTTAGCCCTAAGAAAGATGTCAAATGCAAGAGCCAAATCTGGCTTGGTAGTTTGTTGTGGGATAAAGCATGGTTATACATTTAAACTTTTGTTGCTGGCATTCAGAACCATTTGGGCAGGCATAAAATTTCATGAATGTAGTTATGGTCCTGTTTATAAGTGGATTTCACCCCACATGTTCTGAGTGCCTGTGATGAGTTATGTTAATTACATTGTGTTGGGACTGCATCTGAAGGGAGAATGGGGTGTGTTTAAGGTCAGTATATTTTATGTTTAATTTTTTTGTCTCCAAATTAATAAATGCTCTCACAAACTATGTAAGAGTTTATTTTTAAGGCTTTCAGCTTCTCAAGAATGAGAATTTCAGTGTATGAGCAGAAAAGCAAAACCAAAAATTCACTCTTTTCCAAGATATAAACCTTAACATCCTTTTTTTCTTGCAGACAGAATGTGTTCTGCTGTCATGCCTCTTTGGTTCTTTCTTGCTCTTTACATCATACATACAGCTCTAGCAGCTGAGCCCTCAGCTTAATGTTGCAATATCACAGTAAAAATATTTAACTTCATACACTGAAAGCTTTTTTGCACTTTATGGCCAATCAAAGCTAATAGAATAGTCAGAATGTCAAGTGAGCAGCTCCTAGCAGGGTCAGAATGCACACCAGATCTTTTACTAGATATTTACTCACCTAAGTTTGATTTCTCTCATGAAGGATTCTAGACGAAAACCTCGTTTCTTTTACTGACCCTTTCTGTCCTGATGTCAGTGTGGCAGTCCCTGCTCTTTGGTGGGGGATGACCACTTTATTAATGCCCATGCATGAAGGGTGAGCAAGGAAGGAAACTTTAGAATAACTTGCAGCTCAGAAATGGGTGTTTTAGCTGGCCCACTTTGAACCTGATGCTGTGCTAGGAGATATATTTCTTTTTCAGTTTGGTATGGTAGCATTTCACTGGCCCTGTGTAAGGACCAAGCGTTGACAGAACTGCAAATAAGCAGAGATACTGAGCAGGGAACAAAAGCCACTATGGCACAAGTGGGTGTGATGAGAGAAGTGCATCTTTAGCTAGTGCTCACAGGTGCACACAAGTGATCAGCATTTTGTCTAACTTCTCAAGGCTTGACAGATGGTGAAGTGCTTGTGCAATGAAGACTCATCCCTGGAACATTTGTTCAGAGAAGGGGAATAAATTTTTTTCAGCTGAACATCCCTTTGAAATGCAAACCATTATCTTTGCAGGCTTCAGTTATCTCCTTTATGAGCCTGTCTCTATAATAATTCTTCTCAAGGAGTGTGCCAAACACAGTGGATAAGTTCTAGATCTTCAAGGCAAACCAAAATCCTTTAAACACCCCAACCAACCTAAGGGGAAAAAAAACCAACAAAGAACAGCTATATGACTGAAATTAATAAAATATCAAGAAATGGAAGCAATTCCCTGAAAGTTGAGAGCTGAATAGATGTGTGTAGTAAAATAGCTATAAATGAGACGTATACATTGCTGCAGTTAAAAGACTGAAAATATTTCCAAGTTAGGTTCCACAGACAAAATATTTTTCTAAGTCAATGGCTCTAAAGGCAAGGAAGAAGTCTCCAAAGTTTGAGAGAAAAATATTTCCCCCAATTTGGAATGTAGCTGAAAAGGAATGAACCTTATCATGAAAGGATAAGGAGCAAGTTAAAAAACACCTTCAATCCTTGCCAGCTGCAGATGACCCTGATTGACTTTGAGGCACTAACAAAAGCTTAATCTTGTTTGCAGTGTATTGAGAGATGGCTGGGACAGATTGACTGTGAAGGGGTAGTCTCTGAGTTAAGCTGAGAATGAAGCATGAAAGGTAAATTGTTTTAAAAGTTCCAAAAACCATTACATTTTCCCTTGTAACTTTGCTTAAACCTTTTAAATTCTTGTCTGCCCCACAAAGGCACAAAGCAAATGCAATCGCTTCTGCACCCCAAGGAAAATTTCGGGAGTTCTATTGGGTAGATGGATGTAGATGGGGAAGGACTGAAGAATTCAGCCAGTGAGAGCAAGCATTCTATCTCTGACACAACAAAAAAATTATTAAAAACTAGAAATACCTGCAGACAACAAGTATTTGCAGCCATTAACAAGTTGGATTTTAATTGGTAACCAGTCCAGCACCCAAGCTCATTACTGAAGACACATTCCTCGGGAGAAAAAAAAGATATTTCAATACATTTTGTAAGCCCCAGGAGAGCAGAGAATTAGTTTTCCTCACAGAAGTTCTTGGAAGCTGTTGTCAGAGGAAAGGTAGCTGTGCTGGCTTAGCAGTGTTACTGCTCAGAGTAGGATTCGTGTTCTCCTAAGTAACTAAAATGCATATTTAATGAAAAAATAAGAAGGTGATTAGTCTCTCTTTATTGGCATGGAATTGCAACTTTGCAGCTAGGAAGAAACAGCAAGGAGTTAAACAAGCCTGCCTCACATCTGACTTGTACTGTGTTTACCACTGCCTCTGGTAAAATACTGCTCTTAGCCAAGCTTTCTATCTGTTTTTATGGCAGTGTTGTGGAGTTTGAGGTCTCGACCAGTTAAGTGAAGACGGACTTTAATGTGTGGAGAGGTGAATGGGGAAAGAGTCAGGGCAGTGAATGCCCAGTAGAGTCATCGCTCTGTCTGATCTGGGACATTGAGTACAGGGCAGATTTACAGGGAGTTTAACAACCTTCACACTGTGCTGTACAGTGCAGGGAAATTTCCTTTTCTACCTTAGGATGTTTCTACCTCCACTCAGTGTCTTTTGTGCCTTTATACCTCAAATGCCCGTGCCTCTTTGGAGGGGAGCAGATCTAACCATGCCAATCAGAGGCTGCTTTTAGAGGTCCTATTTAGCATACCCTGCAATAAGGAGTAATTATTTCCTTTTAAACTTTTCTTGAAATTTTCTTCTCTTTTCTCTTCAGAGGTGTTTTATTTATCAGAGCATGAATTTATACATCTGAGATTAGAGTGCTTCATGCTTTGCTTCAACACAGAACCTTAGCAACAAGAAACTATAAAAAAGGAAAGTATAATTGAATTCTTGCCCTGGCAGTCTACTGGCTTTGTGGTTCTCTCTTTGATTCAGAGGTCTTGTATTTTATCTATTCCTTTCAAGTGTTTTTCATTTTTCTCTCAGAATTTGTTACTTGTCTTGAAAAGGCAATACCCCTACCTGATGTTGCTTTCCCCAAAAACAAACCTACTTTATTATTTTTCCTATCCTAGTATCAGTTTAAGGCAGGAGTGCTTTAAGTGTTTCCAGCTAAACAGCCAAAATTCAGTTTTCTCTAGCAACAGAATAGTTTTTCCAAGCACCTTCCCTCAGCACTTCAAGCGCTAAGCCCAAGGCAATTCTCTCATTCCTGCAGCAGGCAATGCTGTTCCTGCTGTCTGTTCATTTAACCCTGCTCTGTGCTCCCCTCTGCCCTTGCCCCCCCCCCCAGCAAGACTGGGTGCTGGGATATCATGACAAAGTAGAAGGTGAGGAATGGCATGACCTCATTTCCTTCTCTTTGCATCAGGGAGGAAGAGGAAGGCTAAGGCTAAAGTAGGAGGCAAATATGTCGTTGGAGTCACCAATTGACTGAGCGCCTTGGGAGCTCCTGCGAGATTTAGAAAGTGTGTGAGTTTGCACACACCCATGTCACTCCTTTTCACACATACACATGTGGAAGTGTAGGTAGACAATCATTGTCCATTTTGCTGTAATTTTTCTGTCCCAAACCCAGCCTGGAGCCCACGGAAGTCATGGAAAGAAGTGATCTCCACTAATAGAACTTAGACACTTCATCACTGTAGCTCACACAGTACCCTGTACTGCTTTTACTTTGGATTGAAGAACAGCCATGCTGTCACTCTGGGTCACCCCTTTTATCCATCCTCTGGATAGTATTTCAGTATGTTTTGTGCTTGCATAACACTGTAGCTTCTACTTCTTTTCAAAGCAGAGAGAGAACAGAATTAATACCACCAGTTTGTAGTAAACCCCAGAGAAACTCTGTCAATGTTTTATACTGCTTTCCATTTAAAAGTTGGGCTTTTAAGTGAACGCAGGAGTATGTTTTGTGTTTGATTTAAACACAGAAAGGAATGCATCTGCTGTTTCTTCCATTTAACATCTACTACAGAACAAGTTTTTTTCTATACATTTCTTATCTGATCTGCTTCCTGCTGTGATCATCTAGTACCTTCACTTTTCTAGAAACAGTGACACCCTTCAGGAATTACATGTTCTGATTTTGGAGAGTGGCTAATAAGTACGGCTAGACTTAAAAAATTCAAGAAAGCCAGCCAGAGCTTCCAGAGAGCTCATGATATATCAGGTGTTTTTCCTCTCTTTGAAGAGTTTTCCTTCCTTTTGTCTTTAGAACTAAAATAATGATTGTATTAATACAGCCCATGGGAAGTTTAAGTATATAAATTGCATAACCTCTGAGTATGAGCAGGGGAACTTTTTATTTCAGATAAGAAATTTCTTTCTTTTCCACTCTGTTCAGAATTGTTATACATAAAATATATTTTATCTACATATGTAAAATATATAAAGTTTACTTAAAATTACCCCTTATTTTCTTTCCTGTTTTGTGATGATCCTATTCCCTCCAGTTCTCGTAGGCACTATGTGCTGTCACTGTGGCTTCCATGTCTTCCAGTAAGGACTTGCACCTTTGGACAACTGGATTTTTTCTTCCTTCATATCCAAACACATGCATGGACATAGTTCATGTTTTGGGCATGCTGTCACCACCATGGATGCACACATCTCTCATTTGGGGAAGTGCTATTTGCCTCAGAAATACTGGACTAGCATGAGGCAGAGTGCAGAGCAGTACAGGTTTAGTGAGGAAGGAAAAAGTTTCCCAGGCTGAGAGTGGCCTCAGCTCGCTATTTTTTTTAGAACATGAAATTCGTGGATTGTTAAGGCATTCTATTAGGCTAACTTTAAGTCCTTGGCATTCTGGTGGTTTTAAAAACTGCACTTCTAGAAGACATTCTCTCTGACTGTTCAGTTTGATGCCCAAACTCCAGTCTTAAATATGTTTTTGTTTGAGTATTCTAAAATTTTGTGGGGTCTTTCTGTACAATAACACCTTGTTGTTGTGGGAACACATGATATAGATATGTCTTATGTATTAACTAGAAATAAATCTATCTTTCCTTTTTCTTTTTGGTTACAATACTGCCTGCAAATTTAGATTACCAAAGGGAAAAGACTAATTTAAATTACTGAAGGAGAAAAGAAATTGCTAGGCCATCATATTAGTGGAATCTATAATTTTTATTTCTTTTTTAGCCAGAAGGCTTAAATTTTTTAGGTGTTTGCTAATGCAAGATGGTCCATCAAAGGACCAGCATCCCCGAAATAAACTGTTAAACTTAAATTGAATGGCTTGTGCTTTCCATTTCATATTCAGTTAAGTTTGAGATCATCAGAAACTTTTCTAGAAAACCCTCCAGGCAGCTGACTAAATTAAAGAGAGGAATTACAGGCTTAGAAGACAAGTAGGGACATCAGCAATGAAGGATAAGTGTAAAGCTGTCTCTGTCTGCATAATAATTTTATTGCCTGGCTTGAGGTATCATAATGTTTGAGATATATTACCCAAAGTAAGTAATGCAGTGCATCATTAAACACATTATGTTGTAAATAATTAAGATGTGCAACATTAAAACTTTTGGGGAGAATGTAATTACTGTATTCCACGAAAAACCAATGGCTACTTCAACAATGTAAGTAAACATGAAAAACAGTGTTTCATGGACACACAGAGTTGATAGTTGCTTTATGAATATATCTTAGAGGCTGTTTTTTCCTTTTGTCTGATGAGATTGAGTGGTTCACATGCAGAAATTAATTGTCAAAAATTTTCTACCTTGAGGATTTGCTCTTTGTTTGAGTAATAAAGGATGCTTCCTATGTCAGTCAGCAGCAGCAGAATGCAGAGATCCATGTCAGAGTCAAACGTACAGTGCTTGACAGGATTGAGTGCTTTTGGGTGCTTGACAGGACTGAGCATCCTTCACAGCTTGCACCCCACTGCATCCCACAGGTTTCTTGCTAGTTTAAAACATAAGGCAGGCTTACTCCTACACTTAAAAGTTAACCATATCATGCACTCAGACAGGTGGTAAGGTGTGAGCACAGGTGAGGAATGAATCCCTTATGATGTTTATTCTGCTCTGAAGAACTGGGAGCTCAAGAAATTAAATCTGCAGAAAGCTGTCAAGATCATTCAGTAGAACCAAACAAGGTGATAGGATTGAAATATGAATTTAACACCTAGTTCCGCCAAAATCTTCAGGTGGAATTATGCTAGAAATTTGTGTGACTGCATTACATATTAGGCCCTGTCTAGTAGCATTTGTAAAAGGCACCTCACATGTGTATATGAAACAAATATGTCAAAGATGAAATTCTGGCTTTTCAATTACTTTTGATGAGAGAACCATTTCAATTGTGGTTTATGCAGTGAATCTGTTAGCTTTGTCTTTCAAAAACAGAAAAGGCAAGGAAAAGCCAACACGCTGACCTGCACATGAACTTAGCATTTTGCTCTCAAGCACTTGTTGAGTCCCAGGAAATTGTTCAGAGGAAGATGATGATGTTGCAGGAAGCTCATTCATGGAGATTGTGGTGTTTCCTTTTTGAAGGAAGTTGTGGGGGCACAGCTTACAAGCTTGTGGCTGAGGCTGAAGTCCTTTAGAGGACCATAATCTTGGAATGGCCCATCAATACACTGAGAAGGTGAATTCTATGTGGAATGCTCCACAGCATTCAATAGAGTTACTCTAGATCCCACACAAAGGTGAAATCAGAACCAGTCCCTTTATGTGTCTTGCTGCAGGATATCTGCTTTTCAAGGCTTCCTACTTAGAAAATTGCATTACCTGGGCAGCACATCAGTACTTGGGTAACAGAGATCTTCAAGACACACTGGAAGCCTCTTCTTATCTGCTGGCCATCTAATTCAGTTGCTTTGCTTTGTTTTTAATTGTGTGTGTTTTTCTCCCTGAGCATGGCTGTTTAGAGATTTACACTACTGTCTCTAATAAATAGCCATGGTAACAGGTGTTGTAGAGATTAATCAGATAAAAGATGCATTTAGTGATCATTCTTATGTGCAATTCCATTAATATGAATAACTCTAATAAGCACCTGGCAGGCATCTTTCAGCATTTGGGTAATATGCCAGAAGTACAGTGTTCTGGTAGAGAATAATTTATTTCAGCCCAGGTGATGGATTCTATTTTTTTCCACTCTGTGAAAGAAATAACTGTTGCTCTGCTATTTATCATTTAGAAGTCTCTGTAAAAGAGGTTTTAAATGCAGTTTTACATAAGTTCTTTTGCAGCCTTTTCCCCAATAATTTGAGTACCTTGCAGTTGTCCGTTAAAAGAATGCATCTCAGCTGTTATGGGAGATTCAACCACTCTTGCATCCCATTAATTTCAGGAGAAGGAAGTGCACAGTGAGGAATTTTGCCTGGGTTTGGATAAGTGATTGGTTTCTTATTGGAAGGTATTTTCACAAAAATGTGCATTTCTGTTGCCAAGACATCATGGAAGTTTTTTGCCCTCTGATTTTTAAGGGCTGTATTTATGGTCAGGTTGTTGCATCAGGTGACTTCTCTGGATGGTCTCAT
Source organism: Pyrgilauda ruficollis (assembly GCF_017590135.1). Taxonomy (NCBI): domain Eukaryota; kingdom Metazoa; phylum Chordata; class Aves; order Passeriformes; family Passeridae; genus Pyrgilauda; species Pyrgilauda ruficollis. The sequence goes on from NW_024525156.1 coordinate 124,220, forward strand.
TGACAGGCCTGATTTGCAAACGTGTGAACATTTTTTAATTTTTGAGGTTTCAGTACTAAGTCTTCTCTTTTTTCTTCTGTCTGTGAATAGGTGATTAACATAGAGCTCTGAAATATTTTATACCTGTTGCAAACATCACCAAAATAAAAAATATTCTTGTAGCCTCTCTTTTATTTTTTATGCATGAGTGGTTTTCTTCTTCTCCAGTTGTTACTAATTTTATTTCAAGTGGCTAAAGAAATGAGGATTGACATTATTGTTTCTTCATATAATTATTCTGTGATTACTGAGACACTGAAGGAGGGATGGAGGTTCATGTCAATACACTTTACAGCTTTATTTCACAGCAGAAAATACTGTAACCTTGATGATAATATTCCTCTTGTGCTTTGTAGCATTCAACCTTTCAAGTTGCTCACAAAAGAATTACTTTGATTTCATTTAATAAAGACAAACATATCTTTCATTAGCCTTTGAAATATGTGAGTTTGTGGATGGTTTTTCTTAAATAATTGGATTTTGTTAGTTTCTTCTCCTTGTATTATTCCTTTTTAAATTTTATTAATGCACAATTTGAGTATATTTTATTAAGTTGCATCTTGTGAACCCTACACTTACTCTAGAGGAAGAAAAAAAACAGGTTTTCTAACATTAGACATTCTGAGGTAATTTGGGAGACATTTGATTCTGAATGTGTAGCTGCATGCATGAGCAATCATTTTTAACTCCGTTATTAACTGAAATCATCAATTGATCTTGAATTTAGAAACGGGCTTTCTACAACATACAGATCTCGCTCTACTGCAGCATTTTATTTGGGCGTAGAAAAGATGTTTGTTTTCTGCTAGATTCCTGGTAGTAGTCTGATGTTCTGAACCTAAATTTCATAAGGAAGAAAGAGAAAAACATGACCAGATTTAGGAAGAAAAATAAAAGGTGCCTCTCTTATATTTCTTAGGGATATGAATCTTTTCATGACAATAACCTTCTTGTGTAATTAACATTAAATAGTTGCTTTATATAGGTATTATTTGTACTGCTATGCATGTTACAGAACTTAACTGGAGTCCTACTTTCACCCTGGGCCCTGAAGTCTGGCAGGTTGGGTGAGGGTCTCCTCCTTTGCCCCTCGCTGTGGGAATAACGGGCTTTTTGGTCTCTGGGGAGACAAAGGCAATGGTATGTTTATTTGTCAAAAACCCTCCTAAATGGATATCTTCATGTCTTGCCTGCTTTCCCTGTTAGAATGGGGACTCTGAGAATGAATTTGCTGCCTGTCACATGCATGGGTGTCACCTTGTACAACCAAGGGGTCTTTCCTCCTTGCCCTCAGGCACAGTTTGGGTATCTTAATGCACCAATTTTGTTCCTATTTTTAAAGTTGTTGAAGAAAATGGGAAGATATCAAGAGAGAGTGTTTAATTGTGCTCACATCAGACCAGTGTCTGAAACCATTAAAAAAAAAAGGGAAAATATTTTATTTTTCAAATGTTCAAGTTGTTCTATGATGTGGTTAAGGAATAATTTTTTAGACAGGGATGGTAACTAAACATTGGAACAAATTGCCATGGGAAATGAAGTTATTTAAGTCAAGACTTGATATCTGCGTAGAAGATAGTTTCATTTTCAGATGTTAGTTAGGTTCAGACAGTAGGGAAGAATATGTTTTAGACTGAAGAAATGACAAGTCATAAATGGGCACACAGAGTGTCCAGAGCACAAACCAATAAAGATGGTGGTTGTTTGTAGAAGAGGCATATTTGAGTTTTCCACAGCTTGCACTTCTCATCACACTTTGGTCATAAATTCCAAACTGCCCAATTAGCTCAGAAGTCCCAAGAGGCTTGTGACAGCCATTTAATAAAACAATAAATTTTTTAGCTCCTTTTGTGCAAGTGCAGCCTGTAATGCAGTATTTTGTTATGAACAGCTCTCAGTGAAATGCTCCTTTCTGTAACAGCGTTTGAATTTGGGATGCGATTGCAATTGGTTTTGTTTTGGTTGGTTGTTACAGCTAGCCAGAGAGATGACAGTTTTTGTAGGTCTTTGAAGTCAAGAATGTTATGTAAAATACAGTTCATCATATTCACATTTAGAGAATCTGTCTGTAGGAGACCACTGACTATATAAAGCTTTGGTTTTCAGGCCAATTTATCAACTTCACCTTTGATACACAGAGCCAAAGACCTACAAATAAGCCTGAGAGGAGAGCTGCATGTTTCTGTTAGTTCAGATGCTTTTATTCATGAAAGCTGCGTGACTTTCAGTATGTTTCAATTGCACAACAGGAAATGTTTTCAACTAGGAATGCTGTTGGAGTGATCAGCTAATGAGACAAAACCAAATTCAGACAAATTTTTTGTGTATTCATTTATTTTCTGCTTATAGCTTAGTGCTCTACATTTATTCCTTATGATTTATAAAATCTACACATTTCTAAAGCAGCTCAATGATGAGTAAAGTGCTGTAGAGGCCCGGGCTATGAAACCGATAATATAAATTAGCAGTGGATATATCATATCATGACATAGTTGTTATGGGATACAGGGCTTGACTTAATTCACATCTAAGTCATAATATCCATGGTTTTGCTGAAGGCTAGGATTAGGGACTGCAATGTGCCTTAGATCTGTAGGGATCTGAGAGCTTTTTGGGTAGTGTTAATACTGTGTCTCTAGAGGGGCAATGTTGAATGCAGTGGAACTCTTTCCTTAACAGTGGCAATTTCAAGGCTTACAAGATGTGAAAAATCTCATGTCTCTTAAATAAAATGAAAAAGTCAAAGCTTGCCTTATTGCTGAGCATAATGCATTGTGGAAATAGAAATCTGCATGTGGATTAGGCAGATGATTGGTACAATACAATGAATCCATTGGGGAATTTAGAGAGGATTTAATGGTGTTTGCAGAATATGGGGGGTGTTTGACGGAATTTGGCTTCAATTTCTATAGTCTGACCAATTTTTTGTAAGTGCAATGCTCTTTCTCTTGTGCAATATAATCTGGTTTTTAACTGTTTGATTGCATATACTTGTATCTTTTACATATAATTTCCTTTCTTGCCTAGCAAAATTAGAACAAAATAAATAACAGATTGAAAATTAAGAATAAAATAGAAAATAGAATAAACATACTGTAGATTCTTCTACTTGTGGATGATTCATGCTATGTGAAAGGGCAGCATAATTTTCCTCGAACCCTTAGAAAAATACATCAAAACAAAATTTAGAAAAAGGGACAGAATGCACCTCCCAGCCAAACAAGTGACAAGCATTGATTCATTCAGCTGCAGTCAGTCTCTGAGAGTTATATAGATACTTTTGATGCCACTTCCAAACTGTAGAAGAAGTGAGCTTCATAACCTGTTTTGCTAAAATAGGTTTTGCAAAAAGATCTAAAACCTTTCTTGCCACCAGGTCATGTTTAGGCTGACCTTAAGACCAGGCTTTTGACCTGGATGTGGCCATGCCCTATACTTTTGGTGGCATACCCTTTATAGCAGATGTTTGTCAGCACCGAATAAGTTAATAGGATGTGGAGCCCTAATCTGAGGCAGTAAGTATGCCTTTGGGAAACCAGATTTCATTGAAACTTGGGAATACAGAATAAGTGTATTTCAGGAAGAAGGGAAAATTAGTTCTTGGTCTAAATTCACAGTAAGAAACAGCGATTATAGGGAAGCCCTGGTCAGAGGCATACTGCTGGGTCAAGTGCTTTTAAAGCTCAAAAATATGCACATTTTCAAATGACCGTTCCAGTTCCCTTCCCCCACAAATATTAGGAGTCTGGGAGGTAAGAAGATAAAGAAGCTGATTTGCATTTATTTTTCTGTCAAAAATTGCTAGAAGTCTTCCCACTGTTCTTAAAGATCAGGAAAGATTTAGGATGAGGGTTGATATAAAGGCTGCAAGTATTACCTTCCAGCCCTGCAGCAATTATCTATACCTTCATTGCAGTTATTTTATTTGAAACTATTTTTGCTGTTTCCATAATGCTTCAGTCACTCAATTCTAGACGCAGTATCTGTTTAAAAGCTGGTGTGCTAGATACTTTCAGGGATTTTACAGTGAAACAACCTTGTAGTTACAGCTAAATTGATTAGATCAGAGTGGACTTATAGGCAATAGGATTGCAAAAAACTTTTGAGTCACCCTATGGTCCCCTTAAAGAGGAGAAGTGGAAAGCATGCTCTAAAGGCTAATAAAAATTGCAGTAAGAACTTTCCAAGCACAGAATGAATTACTTCATAAGCAGGTTTATAGTGTAACTGGAATTTCCAGGCCATATAATCAACAGTTAGCAAATATTTTTAGACCTTGTTAGATGTGTTTCAATGTGCAGACACCTTGGGTAGAGTTCCGTGGTATAAAATTATATTTTCTTCTGAAGCTGCTCATCCTACAAGTCATGTTAGTACCAAAATGAGCAGTCTCCATCAATCCTACTGTTCTTGTTCACAGCATAGTTTACTTTCACTCCTCACTTTTCATTTGTGTGTCCCCAGAGTGCTTCTGGTGCTAATGAGAAGTACCATGAGAAAAAAGGTAGAAGTGAATTTTTGAACATGGAATTTAAGGAAATTGTACTGTACAGGGTGGTAAAATGCAGATAATTTGGCATTATGATTTTCTTGGTGGTGCGGCCTAACATGTTGAATTATCTTGGCAGCAACAATGTCTGTAGTAGAACACAGGGGGCATATAAACCTTTCTGCAGAGCTTAAGTCCTGCCTCCCTATTTGATGGAATTAATTAGAGACAAAGAAAAAACAGTCAATTTCTAATTTTGTTATTTTAAGCAGTTTATAATTGCTACATCAGTAAAGGTGTTTGTAGCAGAGCAGATGTGAAGAAGAAGACTATAACTAGCAATATTTTGATAACCAGAAGTATTAGAGATGTGGCAAGATATTGGTGGTCATTTGAGTGCTTGGTTACAGAAGTCAAAGAATGGGATTTATTAGCATCACATAATTGCTTCAGTAATTCCTTGTCACAGGATCAGATGTTTTAGTTACCAGTAGCAGTGTCTAATTAGTTATTTGACTTGAAAAAGAATTAATTGTTTGACTGAAGAGTCAGTTACTATTTGGGGCTCTTCTATTCATGTACAAAATCCCTTTCCAAACCCCAGTTTAAGGCATTAGACATTTGATTATTTTAAAATTAAATTTAAAAGTTTTTAGCAAAGTATATTTACCAAATAATGTTTCCTAATTGTTTTGAATATCTTGTTTCTAATTGCGGTAGGAATATGATTAGGTAAAGCAAATTCAAACATCACTGAAAATGGTTAATATCTAGCGGATGAATCAATGAAATAAGCTCATAATTGTTACATTTCCTATATCTGTTCCCGACTTCCAAGTAAGGAGCTCTAATAGCATTCCTAAGTGGTCCTGGCAAGTTATCATTCATGGAGACAGTACTGTGTAGCGTAGTGCATAGTATATTTAAGCTAAAATATTTTTGCTTGGACCTGAGATAGTGTCAGTCACTGCAGCTTAAGTTGAAACAATTAAATTCTAGCAAGTTCATTAAAAAATGACAGTGTTCTACCAAATTAAGCATATGTTGCTGCTAGGGCTTCTACTATATCAACTGGGCTTTCAAAAATTCTCTTTCATCTAGTGTTTGGGAAAACCCTTTAGTAGGAATGCTGTCCATCAGGATATTCATAGGAAGATTAATTACTGCACAGCTGTGTTAAGTGCAGATATTAATTATTAACACATAAAACTATTTAGCTAACTATTTTGCTATTTAAAACTTATATGTTCCAACTTCCTGTATTTTGAGGGTTTATTTTAATGTCATGATGAATGCCCCCATTGCCATGCAATAAATGAGCACTAGGTGAATACTCTACTTCTGCTTTTAGAGTACAGGTTTTTTTGCAGACATAGGCACTTCTGTGAAGACTTGCAAAATCCTTGAGGGGCAAAAATACACTCACATAGGTTTCAATAAAACTCATCCTAAGTCTGTATCTGCACATCAATTATCCAATGTACAGTTCCTTTGACTTTAATATTCAACCAGTATGTGGGACTTCTGAAGATTCTTTACCTCAGAGAAAAAATTTTTGTTTTTTGTTTTCTTAAAAAATACTTTATTTTTCCTGCCAGAATACAGAAGGGATGTAAGTTCTGTGTGTCTGCAAGACACACAGAACTTACATGTCTACAATGAGTGTCTCAATTGTGTGTGAGCATCATGATGGCTCTTCATGGCTTCTTAGCAACTTAATCTCTGACATACATGCAAGGTGTAACAAACCTTTGCATCTTGCAAACAGGTTCCTGATTTCTCACCTGGATCTACAGCGTGGTAGACTGGGGGACAAGATGCTGGAGAGCAACACTGGAAAAAGACATGGGGACTCTGAAATGACAAGCTGACCATGAGTCAGCAGTGCTCTGGCAGCCAGGAGGGCCAGCCCTGTCCTGGGGGGCATCAGGCACAGCATGGCCAGCCAGGCAAGGGATGGGATTGTCCTGCTCTGCTCTGCACTGGGGCAGCCTCACCACCAGAGTGCTGGGGGCAGTTTTGGATGCCACAATATAAGAAAGACATTAAACGATTAGAGTGTCCAAAGGAGGGCAACAAGGATGGCGAAAGTTCTGGAGGGGAAGAGTGTATGAGGAGTGGCTGAAAGCTCTTGGTCTGTTTAGCCTTGAGGAGACTGAGGGGAGACCTCATTGCAGTCTACTTTGTGAGGGGAAGAGGAGGGGCAGGCACAGACCTATTCTCTGTGGTGACCAGTGGCAAGACCAAGGGAGTGGCCTGAAATTGTGCCAGTGGAAGTTTAGGTTGTGTATTAGAAAAAGGTTTTTCACTCAGAGGGTGGCTGGCACTGGAACAGGCTCCACAGGGGAGTGGTCACAGAACCAAGCCTACCTGAGTTCCAGAAACATTTGGACAATGTCCTCAGGCACATGGTGTTGTCTTTAGCAAGGCCAGGAGTTGGATTTTGATGGTCCTTGTGGATGACCATCCACAGGTATGGATGGTCATCCACAAGGACCATCCATATGGATGGGTATTCTATGTTATGGAGTGGGTATTCTATGTTATGGAGTGGGAATGGTAGCCCTCTTTTTTCAAAGTTATCCAAATATATGCAAATTTTAGCCTTTTTTTTTTTTTTTTTTTTTTTTTTTTTTTTTTTTTTTTTTTTTTTTTTTTTTTTTTTTTTTTTTTTTTTCGCTTGCTATAACTTCTAATTGGTCACTGGGACTGCCTTTTAAAAATCTGTGGAGAGAAGTGCCTGCTTCTCTCCACTGACTGCAAAGAGAGGTTATATAGTTTTGTCGGTAGCTGCCTGCCATGAAGAACTCTAAAAGCAACTCCTATAAACCTCATTCCTACAAAACTTCAAAGGTCTGTGGTGTCTTTGACTTAGAGTCACTAGGTGGCAGGCACTGCCACCTTCCAATGTAATTGTGAGCACTAAAATTGCCCTGTTCTAGCCTTTCCTCACTGCTTCTCACTAGTGACAGTTTTGAGATTTCAGCAGTATCCCTTTCCCTAGATCTCTCTGCCTCTAGCAGTGGGTCAAGCTTCACACTGGCCAGCTTCAGTCCTTGCTGATACTGGGTTCTAGGAGTGTCTGTCTGCTTCTGTCTCCTTGTCTCTCTTAGTCTCCAGTAACCTCTGGAGAAAAAATTCTTTGTCTTTCTGTAGTTCACTGTGATACCAGGAGAAGGACAGGTTGGCGTCCCTCAGATGTGGTTTGCGGGCAGCTGGGATGTCAGTCATGTTATCCCACCATTGTTAATCACACTCCACTAGTTTCACTTCTTTTCCTTCCTTAGTAGCTCATGGAGGACTGAACAAAACACTATTACCTGCTTGTCTCTTCACTGTCTTCAACATTTTGGCCACTTCTCCAAGATATGTGGATTCATATGTATTACAGGCATTTCCCCTGACACAGATGCCAGCTGCTAAGGTAAAGTGAAGATGTGCAGATCTGGTGTCTGGTGTTTAGTGTGGGAACAAAGCCTTCTTTGTATTCATTATCTTCACCTGTGACTACCACCAGTCTCGTAGCTGTCTTCACACTGCTACACCTCTTCTGTCTCCCAACATTTGGGCCCTTTTTCATATTCACCACGTCCTTCAGTTCTGTTCTATCATTTCAGCACAGTACTCATTAGAGAAGTTTTCTAGCAAACCCATCTAATATCATACTGTTTCAGTAGGTTTTCATCTTTGCATCTTGCTGACTCACTGTGGTGTTTGGCAGGGTTGGCTACTGAAAATGTCATTTATCACAAGCTGCTGGACTGGAGCTGATGGAAAGCAGGGTGCCATTTTTTTTCAAGGTCTGGGCCTTTTCTGGTGATTGAAATACTGCCACAACAAACATTTTGACTTGTAGACAATACTGATGTTCTCAGAGATTTGCGTATCTTTTCAGCAACATTTCTCAAAGAGACCTAAATGTTCAATGCATGTACATTTTCTGACCCAGCCTCTTCATGTAATGTTTTACCATGCACCAGTTCTGAGAATAGCAGTAACTTCATGTTGCCAGCAGCCGAGTGCTATGATGAGACTTTTAGTATATAAATGCAACATACACTTGAAGGATTTTTTTTTTGTTTGGCATGCAAATAAGCAAAGTGGATGGAGTTGCAGTTTTATTCCAGTGTGGGCAGGGATCACACATTAACTATGGAATCAAAATGCACAAATCTGGTTGTGATGCTAAGCTGTGAGTCTCCTTGACAGTCTCGCTGCATTAGTATTTCCTAATTTTTGGTCCATATAAGAAAAATGCTATTGCAGCCTTAACACACTATGAGGTAACCTCAAAGCACTTTTTAAAAGGCCTCTTTTATTATTAATTGCATTCAGATAAGAATTTAATATTTGTGTTTACTTGTGCTGGCAGCAAGAAAAGGTCCTAAAGTCTTTCAACTTTGGCTTTTATTAGGTTTTTTTTTTTTTTTTTTTGTTTTCCTTTGAAGAGGGAGTGTGCTGGACATCATTGGAAGGGATTGGATAGGAGTATGCTGGTTAGTATTTTAGCTCATTTTGGGTTTTTTTTTTTTCTTTCATGAGTACTGTAATTTCAGGAAGTAAAATGCATTTTTGTGTCAGAAGTGGTGGAGGATCTCAGGTCTTGGGAGGAATAGTATTTCATGGGTCATTTGGTTTGCAAAACAGCTGCCAACAAAAAGCCTTCTTGTTTGTATGTGACCTGCACATATATGAGACTGCCACACAACATATTCAGCCCAAACAGGCAAAGGACAAGAGAAGAAAGAGACCCAAAATGTATTATGTGATCAGAATGTCCCAGAGTATCTGGAAGAGACAGGCCATCTAGGTTCCAGATTATTAACCTGTCTGTGAAATGTTCCTTCAGTTGCAGAAAAATGCCTAGGGAAAATAAAGAAAAAATAAATCTGTGTGAGACGCAATCACAGCTTGCTTGGCAATTGCAGTGCTTGTTCTGTTATGGAAAAGATAAGATGGCCTGAGTTCAGAAAGAGGATTGTTGGCAATGCCCTTTGTGGATTAACCTTAGATAGATGTGCTGTTGCTGTTACAAGTGGGGGTTCTGTGCATTGAAACGTGATGTCTGTTTTGTATACTGCCTTTTAAAACACTTTGTGACATTACAAAGGGAAAACAGAAAAGTGATAGACATGGTAAGGTGCCACCAGTTAAATATAATGCTTCTGTAGCACAATAAAAAAGCAAAGGAAAGGTGTTAAAATGAGGTGGAATCTCCTGAGTTTACTTCATGCTTATCTTTCACTAAATCATTTCCCTAATTGCTTCTTTTGGCAGAAGACATAGCCTCTGTGTATTCTAGTTCAAGGACTTTTTTCTGTCCTCAATATGGGTCTACATTTTATTACTTCAGCTGAACAGCTACTCCTAAAGGAAAACAAAATTGGATGTATTTTTTGCTATCAGCCCTCTGTTATTGGCAAAATGAAGGAATAGTATGTTCCAGCAACATTTTGTTTGGCTGAAGACTGGAAAGGTGAGTAGCATTTCTCTAGCAGAAACAAATATTCTTTGTGCCTTATGTTGTGTACTTGTGCCAGCTCAGTAACTGCTGAGTCTGCAATAATCAAATCTTCTTTACCAAACATAGCATATTTACCAAAATGAACAAGAATTAAGAGGTCTGGATGTTATTTCAGTAAATGATTTTGCAATTTATTTTTTGCCTTATCTAGGAATTGCTGCCTTTTGAAAATTTAGCACATTTTTCTGCATTTAAGATTCCTCCCAGAGCAGGAAGCTACTGTCTTTGAGTAGAGAAAGTCTTAACATTCTTAAGATTAGTAACTAATCAATTCCCAGTAACTGACCTAAAGGAGGCAACAATGTTCTCTCATGCATTTAGCAGTTGACACCAAATTTGGCAAGAGATGGGATGATTGATCATAGGTCTGCCATTCGGAAGAACCTAGGCACGTTGGGGTGGTGTGGTCATTAAAAATTCAACAAAACCAAATTCCAAGTTTGGTAGTTGGTGTGGTCTTTAAAAATTCAATGAAAACAAATTCAAAGTCCTGCTCATGGAAAGGAAGAACCTTCTGCAACAGCACGGGCTGGAAGTTCTAGTGTGAAGGATCTGGAGTTGTAGGTAGACAACAAACTAAATATAAGTCAGTGGAGTGCCCTGGCAGCCAGAAGGCCAAAAAATCTGGGGCTGTATGAAGAGGATGCTGAGGATTAGTGTTTTAAGGTCACTTAAAGAATCACCTGCAAAAGTATGGGAAAAACCTGGTTTAATATAAAAGCAAGAGAAAGTTCATTGGCAAAATTGACTATTACTCACTACATGGTTAAAACACACCAAGAAAAAACAAACAAAAATCTAAAATCAACCAATCCAAACTGAAATAAATCCAGCTTGCAAACAGAGCTTAGAAGGAAGAGAAGAGGATAGGAAAGCATAAAGATAAAAAGGAATATGGAAGAACCTCCTGTTGAGTCATAAGGTTCAGAGTAGATGCCTATCTACTAAACTGAGCCCAGACTTGATCAACAGTTTACACCCAACAGCATTTAGCTTAAACTTAGCTTAAACTTAATCCATAACATGTTAAGCAAGTTAGCAAAGGATTCATATAGAATTTACTATGCCACAACAGTAACTTACAAATCTAAAATACTTCAGAATGTGGGAGAGCAACATTCCTAGTATGTTTGCCATGGCATATGCACACTTGCCTACACAGAGACATGAAGAATCTATATGAGCTACCTATGAAAAACTCTCCTTCAATTCAGAGAAATGGTAATTTTGGATGCCTTTCCATCTTCTCAGTGTGTGAAGGACTGAGTCTCAAGGAGTGAGGAATATCAGACAAGGATACATCATCATTTGGCAATCTTCCAAGTATAGCAAACTTGAGAGTGCACTGGTTCAAGAGGTGTCCAGCTCAGAGGGAAGTTGCTGGTTGCAGCCCATGGAAGTCCAGGGGATTTCAAAGGTCTCATTTTGGACCACTGTTCATAAGGTTACAAAATAGTGGGCTTTAGTCATAGTAATTTTCCATCCAGGCTGCAATTTGGGTCCATAACTTGCTTTGCAAGTTCAGTAACAAAAATGTTCCACTTGGGTTGTTATTCAGGCAAGCAAAATAAGTTATCAAAGCTGTTTTTTAACAAACAGCAGCTTGTTAGAGAGCACTAGTTCCCTAGGAACAGTCAGTGTTTCTGAGAGGCTCAGGAGCCCAACCCAAGTGCAATTCATCAAGGCTGAGGTCTAATAAGCATTTCTCAGATCATAGAGCAGCCTGGACGGGGAGGGGAAGGAATTAGGGAAGATGCCCCACCACAGATGAGCACAGCCAGAAAACTGAAGGAATGGTTTGTTCCCTCTTTACTGAGCTCTTGTCAGTCCACACCTACACTACCAGGATTCAGTTTTGGGCCGTTTAGCATATGCAAAGCACAAAGTGGAGTGAGCTTAGCAGAGGATCATCAGATGGTCAGCGGCTGGAGGATATGCCCTTGAGGAAAGGCTCAATGAACAGGAGAGTTTAGCCTGAAGAAGAGGGCTTTGGAGAAATCTAATAGGAGCCTTCCTCAATACCTTTGAGGAGATCATTGAGAAGATGCATCCTGTCTCATCAGAGCCATGCATGCTCAGAAATTGAGAGGTGAGAGAAATAAATTGAAATTTGAGATAGTAAACTGGATAGAAGGAATCGTTCTTTCATCATGATGATGATTAACAGTGGACCAGAATATCCAGTGAGCCTGTGTAGTCTCTACCCTGTGAATTTGTCAAGACCTAAGCAGAGAAAGATCTAAGCAGACTTTCCTGATCTCATAGCTGGCCCTACTTTGAGCAGCAGGTTAAACTGAATGACCTCCTTAGCTCCCTTCCAACCTAAATTATTTTGTGATTTCACAATATATTTCAGCATTGACCTTAATGGAAAAAAACCTGCCATGTACTTGAAACAACCTCAACAGGAAATGGAGTCAGGGTTTCTAGCACTGATGAATGGGATATTACTCAGAAAAAAGGAGTATGCAGTAACTTCTGTGGTTGGTTTGCTGCATGTGAACCAGCTTGGTGTAAGCTTTTCACTCTAACCTGATCCAAAAGGGTGAAATATTGCTTGCTATTTTTCCTTTCGAGGCCTGCCAGGTTTTGAAAACCTAGCTGAGAAAAAAAACCCCACCCAATACTAAATTATCAGATTACAATCTCCAAATTTAAGAAATGAAAAGCTTTTGAGAGAGTGAATACAAGAATCTGCAGAAATGACTGCTAAAATAATTTCCATTTGTCATAAAATGAGGTGGGTAATGATAGCAGAACTTCATAAAGCCTGAGAGATAATAGAGTGTAACAGAGAAGTTCTAAGATGATTATGTTAGATGATAAGGCTTGATCTGGAGCTATGTGCTGATACCAGCAGACATGACTGGAGCCCATGACAAACTCACATGCAGCTGGAAAGGGAAAAAAATAAAAGCAACCCATAAATTAAGTGTTGCTCCTACCAAATGGACCTTAAATTTCAAGATGTGCAAATGTTTCTTCCATTATGGTTTTTTTTTCCTAAGATTTACATTGCACAGATGATTTTGAGGAAAGACATCTGTACAAAGAGAAATATGATTTGCATCTTTTCATTTTGAGTCTAAATCTGGTCATAAGAAGAACTGTGAGGATTTCAGATGTTGGTCAGGAAGCAGTTTGAATGAACAGAGGCATGTACAGCCCTGTAAAAGATGTAGCACCTTATATAATTACTTCAATGTAATATTTGTGAATTTTTCATCTTCAAGAAGTACTGTCTTAATTTAAGCAGGTATAAAGCAATGGCCTCCTTCCAAGATAAATGAGAATATTTTGATAAATGTCAGCATGGATCACATTTCTGTACAGCCTTAGATTTTTCTTATCAGTGGGTTCTCACTCCTATCCATGAGAAAAATAGGAAGATGTGCCACAGCTTTTATGTGGAAAATTTGAAGGTTTCCTCTAAAGCCTGTTGAAAGTCAATGACTGACTTTATGGTAATGTAAATGTCTGAATATAAGACCAATATTTGTGCTTCTCAGAAGGAGTCGTTATAATCTAACATAGCTGCATAAAATGTTGATGTTCATTGTGTTGAAAAGTTTAATCAATATTTTACTCTCTCTGCTAAGTACAGAGCTAATTGCAAAGACAGAAGTTTTCCCTGCAAGAAAATTTGAAAGAAAAAGCTGATTTTTAGGTTTCCCAAGGAAAACATTGCAATGATTCTGGATAGAAACAGTTAATGTCACTAAAACTGTGTGTTCAAAATTGAGGAGAAAAAAGAAAAAAAGAAACATGGAAGTGAAGTAAAAGTGTTACTCTAATAGGACTTTTGTTTTCAGATGGGAAAAACAGTTTTTGCAGAAGTACACAGAGAGGTCTTAACTAACTGGCAAATGTATGCAATTCTGACTTGCCATCTTTTGTTCCTTGAGAACTAATTAACTACTAAAATAAAATATTGATGGTTTAAAATATTTTGTGACCTATTGTGGAGCTACCTGTTTGCTTGTATAGTTGAAGTATGGTGCTGAAGTAGGTTCCAAATAGAGCATTCCTTAACAGTCTGAGCTCCAGCAGAGGTGTGCCAAGGGCTGAGACATGGAGCAGAGAAAAAACCAGAGAGATTGCCCTGTCTCTAACAGGCTGTGAGCACAGCATTTTGTCTGAGGTTCTATTCTGTCACTCCAGTGTGACTGCTGATTGAGCTGAATGCAGAGGACAAGTATGCCGTCGTTTTCAACTCCTATTCATCTGGTTCTAATTAGGGTAACTCCAGGATTTATTGTCTTATAGCAGCAGCAGTTTGCAGGGAAAACCTGTTGTGTTGTGTTACTGTCGTGACTATGCCATTCAAATAGTGTTGACTTTTATTCAATTCCACTTCCTTTTCTCTCTCTAGCAGTAATGAATTTAAGTGTGGCAGCAATCCCACTAGTAGCTTCATTAACATTTATAACTTACAGAGGAAAATTAGGAAGGAACAAAATGAGGCTTCCGTGACTGATTATCTTCCTGTACCTTCCCTATTTATCCCTTTTATTGTATTGTGGCCTTTCTTTAAGATTTTTTTCTTTGTTTTGTTTTTGAGTGGTTTTTTTGTTTGTTTGTTTGTTTGTGTTTTTTTTTTTTAACAAGAAATTGCTTAATCTGATCAAGTTAAATTCACTTCCTACTTAATTTGGAATAATTTAAAGTTATTACCACATTTTTTCCTAAAATCTATCAGTAATTTAGCAATCTTCTGTTGTGGTCACTGATAGAGTTTTCTAACTGCCAAGTGATTCTTTGGATGCAAGGAATTTTTCTGACCTGCTTCTGCAAGTGAGAAATCACCTTGAAAATACAAGTAGCATAAAAAACTAAGAGATGTGGTTGGAAAAAATATTGAAAGCCTGTTATAAATATTTATGGGTACTGAAAATTTAACCACAAATCTAACTTCTGAGGAAAACAGCGAGGGTGGATTTTTTACAGGGTCACCATAATGAATTCTTATTTGTTTACTTGTCCAGAGTTAGAGTATATCAGAATAAATAGGTACTAACTCCAAATAAACCAAAAGTGTGAAGAGAATTCCAGTTACACCAATGTAGTTTGAAACAGAATTTTCTGTTTCAGGGGTTTCAGGGTGTCATTTGAAGTGTACAAAGCTAGCTGTATTGAGAATTTGGTTGCATAGGTCTAGACTGCCTGAAGCCCCTGTGTGATTTGAAGCTGTGGAGATGAAAATTCCTGCTATACTTCCTTCTAAATAATCAGCTTTGTCTTCATGTTGCCTGCATTCTGGGCTTCAAGGCTCTGTGAAGTGCAAAGTGGCATGCTCCTGAGTATATGCCTATGGAAATTTGATATACACCCTCAAAGAGTTTGAGCATTGGTGCATGTATCAGAAAGAGGCTGAGAATTTGGCTAATTGGTTACTCTGCTTCCCTGTCTCGTGGTGGGCAGCTCACTTGCAGCAGTAAGTACAAATGAAATGGTTCAGAATTTTTGCCTTGGATAGCAGAGTTGGTTATTTCTTCAGCTACAGCTTTAGGAAGAGCCAAATCTTCACCTGGCTAAATACAAAGGGATTCACAGCCTGGACTTCAAACCACAGATAAAAATTTCTGAAAACTGTCTCAAATTGTTTTTTACTTCCCAGTTCTCAATGTCATCTCAGGAATATAAGTTGTCTGATGGAGAGAACAGTCAGTAGGCTGTGCTGTTAGATGATTTTAGCATATAAACATTCCAGGCATTGTACAAAAGGGGAAGATAAACACTGCACAGGACTATAGTGCTCTATATGTTACTCTTTTTCGGGGGAAATCTTTCTTTTTGAGCCTATTTTTCTCCATAAATTTAGAGTTTAGTTTGGTTTAGATGAATGTAGAACAGCATAGCTGCATTCTGGTCATCTTCAACTGTATGAATACTGGGTTGGAAAAAAGGGACCACAAATCTTAATCATGCTGAAAGTTGCTTGGCCCATTTGTTTCTGTCTCAGGTGGGAGTGAAGTCCCCTCACTTTCCACTGGGGATGAATAATTAACAGCAGTAAGTGGAGGTGGAATCCTCTGTGGAGTGAAGTGGGAGACCACCCGAGGGTGAGCAGAGCAGGGGTGGATGTGCCATCTGCCATAGCAACTGCAAAGACTTTTACAAAATTAATTCTGAAGTGTGTGGGATAGAGAATATTTCATGTAATATCTGTCAGCTACCCAGTGATGTGACCTAAACTCAAAAGCAGTACACACACCCTAAGAGCTCAGGAATTGCTTGATGTCTGTTTCAGAGAGGATACTGGTCACACTTGATATGTTTAAATCAGGATCACTTCCCAAGTGTTGCTGTTAGCCCTGAACATTGACTGCTGAGACAAGAGCTGTGCACACAACATTTTCTGATGTGCCTCATTTTTTTTTTTTAGGGCTTTTGATATGGACATCAAGGGGATCAAAACTATGGGACATTTTTCAAGACCCCAGTCATTTAGGTATGGCTGCAGTAGCTGTCTGTGCCTCTGCAAGAAGGGGTAGTGTCTCCCCACTTCAGAGCAGCAACAAGAATAATGAATTTCTAAGATTCAATACTCCTTGGTCATAGGAACAATGAATTCTCTGTCCAGTTATACACAATTGCTTGGTCTCCTGTAATGTGGATAACTAATCATATGTCTAGAGTTACAGCGTGGTCCTGCACAAATGGATGAGAAAGCAGTATTCATAGAAGAATGAGAGGGTAAAAGATAAAAGTTCTGTCTTTAAGTGAAAGAGTATAGGTATGGGGAGGAATAAAGACTGTTTTTAGAGAACGAGAATAGAATCTCAGGTTTTTGTTACAGAAAGGCTGGGAATGTGTCAATCACTGTGTGAGATGCAGAGAATCTCCAGCTGTGATGTGTACTTCAGTGGGATGCTCTCCAAGAGATATTTTCTTAGGTTATTTAATCAAATTTGAGAAACATTAACAAATTAGATGAGATGAGACATCCTGCTCTGACAGGGAGATATGCTGGCAGGTCTTAGCAACACCTTCTAAACTGAGTCATTCTTAGATGCCTCAAGTAGGAGTTTTGGCCATCCCACAAGTGAACCTGGAGAGGTCTGTGTAGTTCAGTGAAGTCCCCTTTGCTGATGACCATGATTGACAACATTGCCTCTGCTATAAGGCACATTCTCCACCTTCTGGATGTTCCTCTCTATTCCTCACAAAAATCCTTTTAGGTCCTAGATGTCACTGGAGCATCCAAAAAGTTAAGCCCAAAATGCATGGGGAGCTGAAGAAGAACTGGAAATGGACCAGCTGACTGGGGTGGTAAAAGCAGAGGCAGAAGAAACAGCACCTCTGAAGGAAGGTGGTGTAACTGGGACAGGAAGTCAGAGGTGCAATGTGGAATAAAGTAGGTGTTGGAATGTTATTTCTCCGAGGATTTAAAGCTTTGCTCTGCTGAAAAAGTCTTCACCCAGTTTCTTTTCTTATTGGTTTGTCAGTTGTGATTACATGCCAGAACAACCAGGCCTATTCTGAAACTTGTTTCCTTGGCCAGAAAGTCTAGATTTATCACTGAACCACCTAAGTTAGATGTGTGAACATAAACAGCATGATTTTCCCCTGTAGACAGCAGTAAGTGTATAAAGGTGTAAATAGCAACACTTGTAAGAAGTTATATTAGTTGTCTTACCACTCCACCCCCTCCATTTTCTCCATTTGGAGAGCTTTGGCTGAACACTTCCACATGGGAGGTGAGCATTACAGAAATCCGGCAAAGCTGTTTCCTGTGACCTTGTTAGTGCAAATCGTCTTCAGGCAGTGTCCTGGCCGTGAAATCCAGTGTTCCTCAGCTCTGGGAATGTCAGTGTCTCTGGTAGGCAGGCACAGAAAGTTAACAGTGGGCTCCATCACAGCCCTTGGGGCATGAATTTCTCTTAATGAAATTTGGAAATTACCTAGGCCAGGGTGTGCATGTGAGGGGAAGACAGAAAACAGCCAAATCCCCCATGCATCTCTGCTCTTTCACAGCCTTGCATGAAGGTCATTTCTTGCCGGCAAAGGGTAGATACAGAAGTGAAACCACAAGCCTGCAACATCTGTTCTGTCATTCTAATGATTATTATTCATCACCACCCTATCACCACCTCTGATTGCTGCAAGGCCACTGGTATCACTTCCCTTTCTCTTGCTCTCAGACATGTTGCATGGTACTGACAACCAACAGGAACACATTCATTTTGGGCTGCTTAAAATTTCTGGCAGTTAGGTCAGTTTACTTCTGCAGTGGTACCTACCTTACTGTGTCATCAGGAGATAAACTTCCACGTTTTGTGGGGGAGGTAGGTGTTTTTTACTACTGAGCAATTTCAGCATGATCCTGACAGCAAATTCAGATTATATAGCCTAAAATTTGTACTATTACCTTTCACATGTGTATGACTATTATCCATTTACTTGAAAAACAGGTTTGTTTCCATCAAATGGCCTTAAAAAAGAATAATTAGCATATGGAAAATAGATGGCATTTTACCAGTTCAGAACTGTAAACTCTGCTCTTGAAAAATGTCTCTTTCTAGTGTTTAAAAGATAAAATCTGCTGAACTGTGTCTAGGAGAAGCTCTTGATGTTTAGGTGTTCTTATTCACAAGGCTAACTTAAACGTGCAGGATGTTTGCAAAGCAAGCAAGGCATCCTTTTCATAGATGAGTACGTTGAGTTTTGCCAAGGTGAAAAATTGTATGTTTTGAACTATTGTGCAGTAACTGAATTGCTGATTACATCAGTATTCAGCAGCCTCTGATCTGAGTTCCTGGCTCTGATCACTAAATGACTTAATTAACGGATTTGTTAGTGTGACAGATTTGTAGTTGCAGAGAGTAATTTATAAATACCATGTGCTGAACAAGTTTTTGTTTGCTGCACATAATATTAATTAGCTAATAATTTTGCCGGAAAATACATTCAGGATAGCATTTATTCATCCTGACATTTACGTCTTTTGACAAAAAGCAGTGGATACTGAATATTTGTCATTCAGCCATCAATGGACTGAGAATGGCAAATATTCCCCAGGATAGCTTGGCTGTGCTGTCTGTAACTGAGGGAAGCTAAGACATCTTGGAGAGATTCAAAGACCTAGCACTCTTCAGAAAATGTTATGTAGAGGGGCAGACCCTCTGAGAGGGGAGTTTCCAGTGGCTCCAGAGAAGGAAGAGAGCATGAGGAAGGCTGAGCCTACTTGAACGTCTGGGTAATACAGATAAAAGCAGCTCTTCTGAGTAGTCAAACCTTCTCATGCTCTGTTGTTCTTATTGCTATGACAATACATTGTATTTTATGCAGAACACTTAACCTCAAGACATAGGATACCATACTAAAAGGGGCGAGGCTGGCCTGCTAGCACTTAGTCACTAAAAGAGATAGACCTGCTCTTCCAATTCTTGGCTGCATGCCTGCCTGCCAGTTGGAAGACCTTGTTCCATGTAGGACAAGGCTAGTGGGGGGATATGTCTGGGAATGGGACTGGTCCTCCCCATACTAGCAAGCCATCAGCTCCTGTCAGCCATCCCATGAAACCTACTCTGATTCCAAGGGCCTATTCACTGGATGAAACTGTTCAAGGCTGAGGTCAGGCATTCATTCACAGGCTGGGCACACAGCGGTTTCTGCACATGTGAGCTTGGCCTCTTGTTGGGCAACTCAGACCATTTTAGCTGAACAGCCTTCTGCAAGGCTGGGAGAACTGGGTTCTGCCTGCTTGAGAAGGAAATAAAGTTTACCAGGGAGGAAGAGAAAGGAGGCTGGGCTGGCTGGTGAGCAACATCTGGGTACCATCTGGGTTTGCTGATGTTACAATCTGAGCTGCAACACAAGGCACACACTTGAGTACAGTCAACATCAAGCTGGCTGGTTTTACTTATAGATGAGGACAAATCAGTCTTGTGAGGCCTTCCCTTGGCTAAGCAGTCATGGTAGGAATCTGTTGTAGAGAACAGTGGGCAGCTGAAAAGGATGTATAGAATATGTTCTCAGTCATCAGAGCTCACTCTGATTTCGATAGTTGTACAGGCTTTTAACTTAAGGATGGTTTTTAAAATTTTATGGTGAAAAAATGAAAATCACAGAATGGGTCAACTTGGAAGGGACCACAGTGGATCATCTGCTCCAACCTCCCTGCTCAAGCAGGGCTATCTTAAAACACATTGCACAGAACTGCATCCAGACAATTCTTGAGTCTTTCCAGGGAGAGAGACTCCACAATCTCTGGGCAACCTCTTCCAGTGCATGGTCACTCACACAGGGGAAAAAAAAATCCTTTTTTAGCATTGCATAGCTTTTCTATGGAAGAGCAACATAAATTTAATATTGCAATATTAAGCACTAAATGGCTGCCTATTCATGGAGCCATTTATTTGTGCTGTTACAATAATTATATTGGTCTTCATCGATTTTTCAGCCAAACCTTTTACTCCCTGTGGCATTGATAGAATGCCACTTGCTTCGTGGAGGTTGTAGTAGGCACAACTTTTCATCTTACACTGGAAATATATGAATGAATGACTACTTCCAATTCAGTTGGTATTTTTTATTATGTTGGCTGCTATCTACTGGCTCCTTGCTCACTTTTACTCTAGCATTTATATTTCCTGTACTTTCTAGTGACAGATGTGAAAACAAATTCAGATAGTCTTTTCATGACAAGGAAATAGGAAAGAACCTCAGCCCGTGCCTATTGCTGAACAGCCCACCTAAGTTCATGAGTAGATGCTAATGTCACGGCTGCCCCTGGAACTAGAGGGACCAGAAAAGGTGAAATGCAGAGATAAGAATTCCATGGCCCTGCTAGTGTCCCTAGTACCTACCTCTTCTGTTGGCTTGAGAAGAAGTCACTCTGGTTTTCTTTCTTTCAGTTTAATTTATGCCATGGAGAGAATATCTTTATGGAGGCAAGACTGAATTTCTGTATGCAGCATCAATACTGATCAGCAAAGTTTCCACACGGCATTGAAGAGTACAACTGAATTTCTTTTTGACTGAGAGTGTTTTGTCTTTAGCAAGAGTTGGCATGCAAATCTGCTCTAAGGCCTCTCAAAAGCTTAGTAAAAACTGTAGGAAAGAGCTGGATTTTCAGCGGATACACACCTTCGGCAGACAGCTTGACTGCACCCCATGCTACTGCTGACACTGGTTGTGAATCTAGAACGGTGCTAGTCAATAATATATTAATATTGTTTGTTTCATGCTGCTATCTACAATCTTTTGAACAACAGATATTCAAGTAGTTTTGGTCTATAATCAAGAAATATTGAGGAGTTTGGAATTTCCCCCCTCCTGTACTATATATGGCCAAACTCCCCACAAAAATTAAGGCATAAAAAAGCATTAGTTTATTGCTGAATGAAAGGTACCCTTCCCACGTGATTCTGCTCTCTAGAAGGTAGGATTCAAAACAAATTTCTCAAGATCTGAGACAGATGATGTTAGATAAATAATGTGGTGTTTCAGAATCTGCAGGGTTTTTGCTGAGAGAAGAAGATAGGAGGCATTTTCCCAGCCTGCAACAAATTCTTTACACTGTTAATACACAGGTGAATCTGATTTTTGGTGCTTTTACCCTGGCGTATGCTTAGAAAGTTTTAGAATAGGAAATTCTACTGTATCTATGGAGAAAATGGAATAAGAGAGCAAATTTAAAGGAGTTTAAAAAAAAAAAAAAGGGAAATTACAAAATTTCATGTGGGACATCTAAAAATCAGTGAAGACATTCCAAATGCTTGATTGATACAGACACTTCTCAGAGAAGGCAAGAGATACTTGGACACAGGCTTACTATGTGACTCAGTTTAGTTCAGCCGTGACCCTTTTTAAGGATGAGACTAAAGTTTTAATAATGGGATCTATTTGTTCCTTTTTATGTTTTCACCTTCAGAATGAAAGGAATGTTTTCTATGAACATTTTGAAAGTCTCTTTATTCTGTTTTGTTACAGAAATATAAATGCCTTTCCAGGAGGAAAGAATTGGTACTTGGTTCTTTAAAGCTAGTTCCTGGATAAATGCCTGTCCAAAAAGGGGGCACCATTTTATCTTCTTCCATTGGGCAGCTATTGCAGTTGTTTAGTAGTGCAGGATTGCTTGGGAATTCAGGGAAGCTGAGTTCATCCCCTTTTTAATTCTCCTCCCCCTGCTTTTCAACTCCCTCTTCTGCTGGTGCTGCTTTAGTCATCCTTTTTCCAAACACAGAAAAAGGAGCCTGCTAGGATTGTTGAGAGAAAGAAAGAGGCAAAGAATCATTCAGGTTGAAAAAGACCCTTTTGTTCATCAAGTTCAACCATTAACTCAGTGCTACCAAGTCCAGCACTAAATCATATCCCTCAGTGCCACACCTACACCTATTTTAAATATTTCCAGGGATGGTAACTCAACCACTTTACTGGGCAATCTGTTCCAGTTCTTGACAACCTTATCAATGAAGAAATTTATAAAATCCAACCTAGACCTTCCCTGGTGCAACTTGAGATTGTTTCCTCTCATCCTGTCGCTTGTTGCTCTGGAGAAGAGACCGACTCCCACCTGGCTACAGCCTCCCATCAGGCAGTTGTAGAGAGTGTTATAAAGTCCCCCCTGAACCCCTTTTCTCCAGGAGAAACACCCCCAGCTCCCTTAGCCACTTTTCAGATGACTTTTCCTCCAGACCCTTAATCAGTTTTTTTTTTATTCCACATCAGTGATAATTATAGGAAAAACCTAGGAGACAAGAAACTGAAGCAACAGCAAATGCTGATGTTAAATAATGTAAAACTTTTTGTATGGGATGTACCTAACTATGAATTTATGTGCTTTCATTTGACAACTTGTGATAAATTGTTCTGGTCTTTCTCCATTGCAATCAATGCCACAGAAAGAGTGAATGAATATCCACAACCAACCCCATTTGTTGAAATTACTGTGATCCATGATTAATAAGAAAAGCCTTCTCCTTAAATGTGGGAAACACCCATTTTAAAAATGGGCTGTTTTGGAGGTAAGTGATGTTTGTAGCCTTTGGATTTCATTTATTGTCAGTCTGAATGCAAAAGCTTTGGATTCCAAGCAGAAGGGTGACTGAAATGTGAGAAACTTGAAAGTTTTTACTTAAGCTGTATCAGGCTGTCTCCTTTATAGAGGTTTGTGTATGTGACATATGGAAGAGCTGTAAGAAGCAAAGTGACATATGTGCTTTGCTTGGGCCAAAGTCCTAGAATAAGTCGGATATGAGTTAGTTTATGTGGTACGTGGAAGGCTAGGAATAGAAACTGCCACCTTTGCTGTTAGGGCATCTTCCAACTAACGTTTTTGCAAGCTTCAAAGTGAAACTAAAGTATCTTAAAATGAATTGCCTTTTATTTTTTCTTTTTGTACAGTGATTGACACTGCAGGGAGGGAGAGAATCTTAGTGTTTTAATGATTAAGACTGCCATCTGGAAATTACTGAAGTAGCCTCATATAAATATCCAGTATATAGATTAAATGAGTTTAATTCATTATGGTCAAAATTCATCTGGTTTTTGGAGGAAAGAGGATATAAACATTTCAAAAGGACTAGCAATTAAATTATACCCCATATTTAGGAGAGCCTACAGTTGTGCTGCTATAGTGAAGAAAGGATATTTTTTCTTCTTTACTAGTTTAGATTGTGTAGGGAGTTTCAAGTTTTCATTAGAAGTCTGAACAGCAAAATTATATTCATGGGTGTTGTACCGAGTTAGATTGATACTATAACAAAAGCTCT
Source organism: Pyrgilauda ruficollis (assembly GCF_017590135.1). Classification (NCBI taxonomy): domain Eukaryota; kingdom Metazoa; phylum Chordata; class Aves; order Passeriformes; family Passeridae; genus Pyrgilauda; species Pyrgilauda ruficollis. The sequence goes on from NW_024525156.1 coordinate 147,990, forward strand.
GCTTTTACATACTCCAGAAACCTGAATTGGATTATATTGTTTTGTAATATCTTTCTATTTAAACTGCTAAACAGTATTCCTTCCACACTTAAATTTCAGAGAAATCAAGCTACCATTTTAAAATCTGTTGTATTATGAAAAAATATTTTTAGGCTTTGCTTGAGGAATAGTTACTTGTGGGGGAAAAAAAAAAAAAAAAAGGAGGAAGGAGTTGAACTTCTGAATCCTATTTCCAAAGGCAGAGCTCTTTTTTTTGATAGCAGTTTTTCATGCCTTTTCCTCTCCTGTGAACTCACTCTCAAAAAAAGCTGTAATCTTGTGGGACATGGGTGTTGTTGAGAAATACCCAGTGAGCTCTGAAGTTTATGACAAGAGTGAGCTCTCAAGGATTAAGGCAAAAGAAAGTGTCATTTCTCATTTGTGTCGACACATGAACAATAGTCCAAGATAGTCTACCTGAAATTTTTTTGATACTTCCGTGGATGTGCAGAAATAACTCTCATGCATCTAAATATTGTCAAGACTTGCAGAATTCTTACATATCTATAGTCTTGAGTGTCAGCTGAGCAAGGGATTTTGGAATCTTTCTTTACTGCCTGAGGTCTCTAAGAAGAACAGGCAGCAGTAAGTTTCTGTGCCCTTCCTTTCACATAAGAGTCTTCCCTACAACACTATGTATGTGTAAGTCATCATCCACATAAGCAGGGAAAAATCCCTCACCAATCCAATTTTATATTTTTTTCTTAAAAATTTTCTCCAAGGACAGAAAATAAAATTCTGGTTTTGGGCCATACATATTCCTTACCTGCATTTTTTTAAGATAACTTCACTAAAGCAACACTATAGTTAACTTAGTACAAAACTTCCATAAGCTAGGTTATTGAGTTAAATATGAAGGATGAAACAGACTCTTTTAGCATTATAGTGAGTGTTCCTGTTTTTTGGTTCTTTTGTTGGCCATTGGAAATTTGAAGATAAAATCAGATCTTGGATCTAATCTGAGGATATATAGGGCTTTTCAATAATGGTTTCTAAATTGTTGGTTGCTTATTTTCATTTATCTCCTCAAAGCTGAGAATGTTTTCTTGAAGTTCTGAGGTAGGTAAATGGGTTGGTCAGTGTTGGAAACTGTATATTTGGACACAAAACCTTTTCTGTGCATTTTAAATCAGGGTAGAATCTTCTAGAAAACAAACTGTAAGATATCCAGCTTGTACCATAAGCCCAAAATAATCTTTGTGTACCTGTGTGCCTGCTTGTTTTAGACAGATAATTAGACAGATAAAGATTAGGAAATTTAGGCTTTGGAGTTGTTTTATTTTGGTTTTGGGTGGGAGAGGGGTTGGAGATTTTTATTTGCTTTTTTGTTGTTGTTGATATTTTTAAACAGTCTTTTCTTCTTGTGTGGGAACATGTGTTATTCAGAGGGAAACTTTGAATCCTTTCCCCAAAACTAAGGTAGTTATTTAAGCAACTTTAGGAGAGCAGTGTCCCTCAAAATACTGAGGCTGTACCATTGAACAATTCCAGAAGGGCTGCTGTCGCAGTGTTTGTGTCTAGGGAACAAATAATTTCACCACACCTGTCTTTCAGCATGGAAAGACAAAAAGGGAGGCAAAGCAACTGATGTGGAATTAATTTGTTTTTCCTAAAAAATATGGAGCTTGAAACTTTTCTAGTTGCAAGAATCTTCCAGTATCTTACTAAAAATCTGGTTCATCTGAACCCAAAAGCATATTTTTCCTGTTGTTAATCCCATCTTAATCTGCCCATATTTTGTTATTTATATGTACATAAATATGAAGCTGAAAAAATGCCGTGCACATGATGCCTATCTTGTTTCAAAGTAAGAGGAGTACAGCTAAAAAAGCAGTCCAGCTTTGAAATTTTCCTGATTATTAATATTTAGGAAGGAGATAGTAGAGTTGAGAATGGTTGTATCGCACCAAAGAGATTAGGGATGCAAGGTAGAGGGAAATCAATCTCTATTTGTTCTTGACACAACACATTTCTTGTTTTGAACACCAAAAGTAGTAACAGTGAAATGCATGTGGGAGTTAAACAGGATTATTTTCTGTAGAGTACTGGCTGAAAAAAAACCAGTTTCAATGTCTAGAAGTACAATACAGAAATAGTTTATTTAAGATAGCAGTTCTGTAGGATATTTCTTGATCTGTTTACAGTCTGGTCAGAAATAATGAAGGACTTTGAATTAAATTTCTCTATTGTGCTTTTCAGAAAACATATATTTTTTTAATGAAAGAGACATCAGAATTTCATGACGAAAAGGTAGGACTGCTGTGGGAGTGGCTAGGGGTACTGGTGATAAAAAAATTCTGCAACTATCCTGAAGTGGGAGAAAGTAAGATATAACTGTTCAGATATCACAACAGTTTCAAAGGAGTTGAAGGGAAGCAAAGAGTTATGTGCTATTGCCCAGGAAATTAAATGTTCTCTCCTCCTTTAAAAGGAAATGTATTTGACCAAGTTAGAACAGAGGCAAAATTCCAGCATATATAAGGTGGTGAGAGTCATCAGGAAGGAGAAACCAGTTCAACAAGCTGCAGAATCCCTCAGTTCCCAGGAGTAAGGGGCTCTCCTCAAGCCTCTCAGTTGCCAAGCCTACTAGCAGTGTGTGATATGAAGCACTGCCCACAGAAGGTACACTCAGGCAGTGGCTAAGCCAAATGGGCATCCACAAACCCAGGTGATGAAAGGGAGCTGAGTTCCAGGCTGCTGACAGTTGGTGGAAGTCACTGTGAGGACTGCTGGCTGTCACCTTACAGGTCATGACAGCGAAGGGAAGTTCATGAGCACTTGAAAAGGCAGGCATTTGGGGCCATCTTCAAGACAGTCAAATAAGAGAATCCCAGAAGCAACAAGCTGATCATCCCTCCTTCATTCTTTGGGAAGAATAGGGACAACATGTGCCAGAAGATGGCTTGGAGGCGTGTGAAGGACACAGTGACAGTGACCAAGCAGTACAATTTCACTAAGGACTAGTTGTGCTGGGAAAAGCAGGAGCCTTGCTTTGAGAAGGTGACTGTCCTAGTGGGACCAGGGGACAGCAGTGACTGCCACTTGCTCTGACTTCAGCAAGGCTTGTGACAGCCTCCCGTAACCAGCTAGGTGAGCACGGGCAGTAGAAGGGGATGGCTGCAGGAGCTCTTCTGTGTGCTCAGCAAGACAAATTCCAACTCTGGGGATGCTGCTGTTACTGGTATGACTCAGATCAGTGATGGGGCTGTTGCTGATGATGGTTTGAAGTCAAACTTGGGTGGTAGTTAGGCAGGTCACCTTCTGCATGGCTATGGATGTCCCTTCCCATCTGGGGAAGGCAGGACAGCTGATGGGAATGTTCCTTGCCACACAGGGAAGGCATCAGTTTGAGAGAAGGCAGGGCCTCTTCACCCCAATCCTTCATGTCTCCATGCTGAAGAGATGGAACCTCCTCACAAGAAGGGGTAGGAAAGAAGGGGCCACATGACCCCGACAGTCAAAAAAAGAACTGTTTGTTGTTGGAAGATATTGCAAGTGAGCCAGCAAGATATCCACAGTTTGCCTTCTCCCAACTAATGCAGGTGCCGAGGCTGAGCTGCTGGTAAGGAGCCAGCCAGTTACTCCTGTGATGCCACTGATGTGACCTCAGAGGTGGAACCAGGGTGCACTGGTGTAGTGCCAAGTCATCCCTGTGGCAGGTGTACCCATTTCCACTGGCCCTTCACTGACTTCAGGTGCCAAGCCTTGCCAGTGGAAAGCCATCCACTCTTTCAGAGCTTATTATTTCTACATATACTTGAGTTTTCTTTACAAGGTCTAGCTATGAATTTTCCCTTGCTGTCTGGTTGCAGATTACCTCTTAGTATGTGACAGACTGCTTATGGTCTGCATACATTTGTTCTCTAGGCAAGTACTTTAGACAGGATTGATCTTTGTCAGAGGTTCTCCAGGGCAGTGCTTAAGGTGAAGGGATGCAGGTGTCTACATGCCTCTGCCCTGGTGGCTAATTCCCATGTACTTCATGCAAAATAAAAGCCATTCAGGGCATAATATCAGCTGAAGAGAAAAAGAAGAGTTTGTCTTGCTTCTGTGGTGACTGAGCACCACAATCTGCTAGAGAAAAAAAAATAGTCTTGCTGGGTTCTGTTGAGACAAGGGAGACCAAGGCTGCTGAGGTGTGAGTGGTATGCCTGCATTACCATGGTGATGGCAGATCCCCTGGCACCCCTTTATCCTGTGCAGCTCCACTCCTTGCTCTCTCGAATCATGCTGAAACGTAAGGTAATACCCGTTGATGAGCTGTCTGCTGGACTAATGAGGAAATGTGTCATCTCTCAGCTATTTAAGAGTTTCTTTCCTCCCCTTGCCTTGTGCTTTTTTATCACGGCTGCTCTGCAGACCGCATCCTTAGAGGCCTGGTTGTCATTTCTTTGGGTTATAGTCTGACTAGCTTTTAGGTGACAGAGAGAGAGGTGGTGCAGGTTGGGAGGAGGTGCTGACAAGCCCTGTCATTTTCATGTCATGAAAAGAATTCTGGATGATGGAAATCTCAGAAAATCTTTTCCATATTAGTACTGTACCTCTTGTTGTGATACCATGCAATCAGAAATAAAACACAAGCTAAGTTCAGCTAGCAAGGGTCAGAGGGCAGATTGTCTCTAGAAAATTTCCTTGGCATGGTTTGACAGGTAGGTTGTCTTTCTGTGAAAATGTTCTCCTATGATTATGTTTGTGAGTCTTTGCTCCAGCTTGCTCCAACTGTGAGTCTTTGGAGGGATTAACTCAAAAGCCTGTGGTGGGGCTGTCAGCACACTTGTTACATATCTTAAATGTGATTCCCCCACTGACAGGAGGATATTCTGTACAAAGCTGAGAGGTGCTGTGTGGTTTGTGTCTGGTATTTTCAGAGTGAGCAGTTAGAAAGACCGTAACCATTCATTTAACCATTCTGTTAAAGTACTTTTTGTTTAAGAGAATGGTTAAAATTATAGAAAAGGCAAGTTATTTAGTTTTGCTTGGAGTTGTGTTGCAGAGTTCTGGGGGGAAAAATAAAATATTTATTTAAGTGCTTTCTTATTGAAATAAAGGTCAAGTATGGTGTTTCTGCTCTGGCTAGCAGGGCTTTTATGACTGATTTAATTCACATTTTTGGGCTATTAGAAGTCCTGACTGCAGTCCAAAGACAAAGTAAAAGAGAACGAAAAAGATCCAGCACCAGAAAGGAGAAATCTTCAGTGTGAGAGAAAGTAATCAACCCTCAATTTTGTTGCCTATTACAGGAAAGTCATTTTACTGCTGCAGAGACAATGATTTGTCATATCCCTGCTTGCAAAAATGAGAAGAGAAAGGGAAGCCGCTGTGGGACCCCCAGACTGTGGGTCTGATGAGTTCAATATATCTTATGCACATGGGTAGGTATCTAGGATTGTTGTGCTAGACACCACGCCTTATAACCAGACAGTGGAATTACAGAGTTTGAGGATAGAAGTTTTTTAAAATGCCTTCCTGTTTGCGTGTAGAGCTCATCAGAAGAGAGAGGTAGCCATTTGACAGCACTGTGCTAGCTTCAAAAGAGCATAGAAAGATTACAGACACAAGCTGTACAGACACAAGCTGTGACAGCAAGTTAGTTATGGACACAGCTGTAGCTATAGAAATATGTTTCCAGGAAAATTATTTGCCAAGTGCCAGGTACATCAACAACACAGCTAGAGAGATTTGTGGCACAAAGACCAGAAAATGCAAAGTTACAGAAAGGGATCTTTAATTTACAGCATGAGCAATCCTGTGGTTAATCTAACAGAACAATCCATTGCAGGGTGATCTAGCACTAGAGGAAAAAATAACACTGCAGAGGGCAGGCAGTCCTGAGTTCTGGCAGCAGCAAATGCTAGAGGATTCATTAGCCTCTGAGTTATGGCAGGATTTGGGTTTGCCAGTTTGCTCGGACTAGGCAGGAACTAACAGATTCTTGGCTCAAAGGTGCTGCCAAGTGTGCTAGTCCTGGGAGGGAGAACACACTGGAGGCTGAGATACTCTTTTGCCAATTTTTCTTCATCTTTCTAATCTCTGCTGTTTCACTCACACCCTTCCTCTCATGCCAGCAGGGCTGCTCTATGGGCTGGCTGAGCTGAGAGACAGGATGACCCCATCGCAGGCCATGCCCTTATGGATGGCGCTTCAGGCAGGTGACAATTCTGACATGGCCGGCATCCAGCTGGAAGCAGCAGGAGACAGGCCTGGAGTTGAACCCTCCAGCACTGAGTCCAGGGTTTGTTGAGGTGAAAGGCCCCAAGGGCAGGCTGGAAACTGGCTGCTCACTGAGATGCTGCCATAGGGCAGGGCTGGGCACGCACCCTGACCTGAGCTGCAGCCGCTGGGCCCATGGCAAGGGCTGGATGGGAATCTCCATCCAGGTCGCCTCAGGGCCATGGAGACCCTGCAGGCCCTGACTAGAATGTGGAGGTTGGGGCATATTTGAGCAGGGCACTCACACAGTTGCTGGCCTCCCACATTGTAACTGCACAGCCTCTGGAAGAGATGAAGTACTGACTGAAAATTCCCTGCCCCAAAGGAAAAGGAAACTGATGCCTCCTGCTAACAGGGGGAGTAGAGAGGGGGCAGTAAAGGACTGGAGTGACAGGAGGCAGTTGCAAGACTCAATTCTGAGGTCCCTAATCTTCACTGATGGTTGATTCTGGAGCTGCAGTGCTGTGGGAGTGCTGTGTGTGGCTAACTCGCTGTTAGGCACTGCAGTTGCTTCTGTACATCCAGATGGAGCTCTGGGCGTGCCTGCTTCTCTTTCTCTTGCAGAGCAGCAAAAAGGGGAACATGGGAGGAGAGGTCACTGGACCATTGTGGACGGATGGAATGTAGGAGAATAGAGATAGTGATGAAGGTAATCTCACCCCTGAGGAGTTACAGCTGCACTAATTACCAAGAATTAGGAACAGGCCTGCCCTTAATAGGCCACAGCTAGGTCCGGTTAGGATGGGTGTTGTAAAAGAGTTTGTTGGCTGTGCTGTGAGGAAGAAGGAGTCAGTACTGTGAGGAGCTGCCCATGAGAAATCACCAAGAAGGTATGGAGCTTTTGCAATAAGATGACAACAGACCACTGAAAATATTTTATATTTGTGCATAAGTAGTTTTGTGTGCTACATGGCAAAGTTAGTTAACTGATATTTCTTGCAGGTTTAAATATTTGGAATAGATTTTTAATTACTAAATTCTTATAAGTCCATGCCTAATTGTGTTACATTAATAAAGGTGCTGGAGAGCAACAGGGAGCAAAATATTTTGACAGACTAGTTGGTTCACTTATATGACTAAAGGTGTGGAAACTGTATACTGGAAAGTAAATGTCAAAAGCTTCCCTTTTCTGAGACAAATTAGCACCTGGGTTATGAGATACTGTGAAAAAAAAAAAATGGAAGTTTTTACAGACAAAGCAGGAGATGTGTTGTGTAGTGAAAAAAAAAAAGGGTCATCAGTATGAACGAGAGTGGCATATGCACTACTTTCATATGCTCAGGGCTTATGTCAGGTGTAGGCAAAAAGTCATGATAAATATTGTACCCTTATTGTTGGATAGCAATAAAAAAATGCCATTAGTTCCAAGAAAGAAGTTAATAAGTTTTCAAGAACTGAAACTGGCACAGCAGAATAATAATGGAATAATAATGAATATGGCTGGGATGGAAGAGGTATTGTTAATGCTTCTACCAGAAAAGTGACATTAACAGCTGCAGAGGGAAACTGTTAAATGTATCTTGTATATCAGAAGGAACTCAATTTCCTTTTTTTTTTTTGTTATGTGGTGGTCCAGATGTATTTGGTGAAAGTTTATCCTTCCATTTAGCTACAAGGACTTGAGGACTTGGAGCTGATGCCTCATTTGGGTGAGGTCACATTAAATCAATGACTTTTTCTCTCTCTGCCCCCAAAGGGGAGACCTCTTTTAAAGATCACAGAATCGTTAAGATAGGAAAAAACCTCTAAGATCATTCAGTCCAGCCATTAAAGATCTTGGATTCTTACCTCTGGGTTCACACTTTTCTGGATGTTAGCGACCTTGTGGAGGTTATTTACCTTTCCTTTCTTGGTTTTCTTCTGTGGAGACTCTGACAGTACCAAGGATATGTTGATGATTCAGAATCAGACAGTGTGCATCTTTGGTCTCTGTTTTCCTGTAAAGAAAGTAGAAGTATAATGGCAGGATAGTTCAGGATGGTTCTGATTGTTAATCTTTACAGTGCCCTTTGAAGAGCCTGGCTATAACCAGATGCTATTTACCTGTGTTGAGGGGCTGATAGCTCCCTGGCTAGATGATAGATCCAGCAGTAGCTGGCCCTAAGAAGATTTGTGGCTTTGTAGGGAGAGATTTTAATGCAGCCATGACATCCTTCTGATAGAAGAGGGGGCCATGTGTAGCCAGGAGACAGAACAGAACAGTAGTGTAGCTGCACAGAGGGATGGGATTTAGACATCAGATTGCAAGTGTAGAATGCATGTTTAATCAAAAACTCCAGAAAGTGAGAGGGAAAGGGGAAAAGGTGAGCGAGATATTGAATCTTTCTGAAGACATGCACAGAGAACCGAGCTGAAATGGAACACAGGGTGTGCTCTCAGCTGCAGATCCATCACAGTGCTGGCACTTTTATTTTTATGGAACAACCATTGTCTCGTAACAAGATGAAAATTGTACAGTCCTCATCTCTGCAACACTGGAAGGGTTATGACTATAGAAGTCATGTGGTCTAAGAAAAGCAGCACAGCTTTAGTCAGACTGAAGAAGTATTTCATACTATAGAATGTAGAACTCCAGATCACTTGCATTTTCTTTGAGCCTATATCAGGGAGACAGGCAGATTGTTCAGAGGTGCTCTGTATTTATTTACCAAGAAATTGTGCTGTGAAAAGAAGAAAATTTAGGAAGGAGTGTTACTGACAGATGCTGGCATTCTAGCAGACAAATGAGGGGTCTTTTTGGGGAACTTGTTTTTCTTTTTGGAGCAGGTAAGGTATTCTGTGTTTCTTGACCATTTCTGGTATGTTAGAAACCCACTGCATAAAGTCATGAAGGTGGATTTCCAGTAAACAGTTTATTTTTTTTTTTTTTCATTTTTTACATACTTTCACTGAGCACTCAGAAAGAAACTTCTGTTTTCTGTTTTGCTGAGAACTACGTGTGAATATTGATACATGCATCACTAAATGTGTATCACTAAACCTGGAATGCTGTATTCAGGAAATCAGCCTTGTAAGGGAAGTAACAGCAGTGCCAGTCTGATGTTTGCTATTGTATCTGTTGAAATGGAGTAATGCTGAGAAAAATGTACCTGGAGCTTCTTCCCTCTCTCTGGGAATCTGATCCTTTCATTAAATGAACTGTATGAGAATGAACTGGGAAAGGCACAATGAGTCTCCCACAGAGGGAGAAGAAACAATTTTTTAGGATCCTTCATTGCAAAGGAACAGGAGATGGGAAACAGGAATTTGCAGTTTAATTGTCTTTTTCAGTACAACTTTTGAGCTGTGTATATTTTAAACAATAGATCAGCATGCTATTCAAATCCCAGTCTAAACTAGAACTTGTAGAGCATTTGAGGCAAAGTCCATAGTTTTGGAAACAAAGAGTGAGGGAGGAGTTTTTACCCATTCTGTGTCTCTGAAATATGAATTCCTGCTGTCATGCTATACAAGAGAGTCATCACACATATAGGCCTATTTAGAGTAAATATAGCTAACAATCTATTGCATTGTTGTGTAATAATGCAGCATGTACTGGTGCGGTTGCCAAGCAGATAAAGTTAGAAGTCATTAGTTCCACCCTCTGAAAAGTCACATGAAAATGGGCACATAATGTCTCTGCTCAGCAGAAACAAGATGAGACACAAATTGACTTGTCAAATTCAGAGAAGTAACCACGCTAACACAAAGCAAAGAGTGATGGCAGGTCCACTATTTTATCACACTTTCATCTTCCTGACTCCTTAGGAGTCAGTGAATGACAAGTACAGATGATCGTGGGTTGGGGGATTGGAGCAGAAAGGAGAGGGGGAAAATATCAAAAAGTTCTACCTCTTCCTCTTTTTTTCTTTAGCTCATAAATAATCTACTTCATACATATGTTTTTAAAATTGTCTGGTCATTTATCTCCATGGTGTATTTAGGATATCTTATTCTGTTTGCAAGTGGCCCTGGTGCTATCACACGATGCTTGTAAAGGATATTACCTGACCAACATGTTTGATGTAAGCTGTGCACACTCTGATGTGTCAGCCTAGTTCTTTACATGGCTTTAATGCCCAACAGACACAGGTGCCACCTTCTGTGCTAAAAGGAGAGAGCTGAATATATTAACTGGCAGATAACTTATTTAAGTCACATAGACAACTACTTAAATTATTAGTTTCTCCAAGTTTTTAATTACTTTTTAAAATTAATTTATAACCTAAATATTGTCAACATTGCATTAGAGAGCAACCACCTAAGAACTCTTGCAATACCATGCAGAAAAAAAAAATTTCATTAAGTATGATCAGCACCTGACTTTTTCGTTGTTAATGCCACTGATAACATTGAAGAGTTAAGCTCTTAGAGAACTTGCTGGAATTGTTCAGTCTTTCTCTGAAAACAGTGTGTTTATACTGTAGGGAGCAAGACAAATAGTTGTCCTCCCATGTGCATTCCAGCTTATTTTGGCATCATCTCAGCTGATTCCAGGTGATTAAGGCAGATATCTAAAAGAAGAGGAATGAGAGAACTGAAGAAAATGGACAAGAAAAAGGAAATTGAACTTTCACCATAACTGGGGCTGTGGAAATTTCAGGTCTTCATCTCTTTCAAGTTGTATTCTGCTTTTCACTTGCAAGGAAACTTGCCATACTCTGTAATTAGGGGGCACATTCCTACAGTTCTGAGTATTTTTCCAGCTGTCATCTCACTGTATGCACTGCCCTAAAGATGGTGTGTGTGGATGTGGATGTTGCTGGAAATTTACAGTGCTTTCCCTACATCCTCTGGAGCATACAGTTTACTTGCCTGGTTGCTTGTGTCATTAAGGTAGGTTCTCCAAATGTTAGCAGCCTAGAACTGTTACATGTCTGAAAGTTGTTTTTCCTTTCTTCCTTTCTAGGCTTGTGACATATGGCCTTTCCTTGCTAGAATTCTACAATTCTTCATGGTCTTAGCACTAAAAAGCCATTTGTTTGACATTGTTGGATGCTATTATGCAAATTAAGACCCTGGTGAAACAGTTTAGTCACAGTCTTGTCTAGCCCACAAAGAATTTAAAAATAGTTAAGGCTACATTATAAGGATTTTTATGGTTCCTTGCCATATTTTATCTTCAGTATGTACTTCTTAAATTTCCCATATCTTTAGTCAGTCCCACTGGACCATCATTTTTTCTTCTGGAGCTTTTTTTTCCCAATACCTTGGATTTCATCTGGTCTCTCACTGCCATAAATTTAACCATAGCACCACTACGTAAGAAAACAGCCCTCTAGTTTACCTTGCATTCATGGGTCTCTGTCCTTGTGGTCTAGTTTAAACCTGGGATTTTCCACCACCCTATTCTCTCAAAACATAGTGAAATTTCTTTTTCATGTCATATCTTGGGGGATTATGGAGTGTGAATAATTGAGAGTGAGGAATAAGGACAGGAATGGAAGAGAGACTTTTTTCTCTAGTTTTCTATGTGAATTTCAAAGCAGCAAGGCTAGTTCAAGGTAGCTGGCAAATTTTTTGAGTATTCTGGCTGCAAATAAAAAGGAAGAGAGTGAGATTTCTCTCTCTCGGTTTTCTCTAACTTCACCTATGATTTTGATTGCAAAAAGCTACAGGTATGTGAGTGTTCAAACAAATGATTTTTGGGCATGCTACCTGCCTCTGGAGAGGCATGGAATAAGAAAGCAAGTAGAGCCCCTCTTTCCATTTGTATGGTGACCAAGGTGGTCTTGCTTGACTTCTGGAGTGCTTGAGACTGAAAGGGGCAATGGTAGCTGTGTCAGGCACTTTGTACTTCTGTAGTTATTATAGCAATTGCTGACATAGCTCAATATAGTTTCTTGCTTACTGACATGTAAATGATGAAATCCTGTTTCTGGTCCAATCTCATTTCTGTCCTCTGTAAGGGTTGCCCACAGCTTTTGGGTGGGTGAACCTCTTGTGCTGACCAGGGATTTTTTTCCTGGTCCCTAGCATGGAGGATCTGTTCAGAAAATCTGGTATTCAGGCTTTCCTCTGCATTTATTACTTGAGTGAACTCCTGGTCCACAATCGTTCAACAGCATGAACTGGAAAACAGATCTGGGTATCTCAGTTCACCTGATCAGCAATACAAAGGAAGTTCAGAGATCTAATGGGCAGGAAAAGATAAGAAGCTAGCCAAAGACAGCAGAGAATGCTGGATATATTAACTCTTCCTAGACACAGTGACTCCTGAAGCTGTGATCTGTTATCTATTTTACTATAAAAGGTTGATAAGAAGTTGATGTACTGAAGTACTTTTATTACTGTACATGGCAAGAGGAAATTAGCTGCAATGTCTAACAGGCTTCAGAGAGAAATAAATAAAAAGCCAGAGGGTGTACCAGAAATTTTGTGGGCTTTTCACTGGAAACATTGAAAAATATGTATATGAACTCTTTAATGGTTACATGTTCCTTTGGATTTGTCATGGTTTAACCCCCACCAGGCACCAAGCCCTATGCAGCCACTCACTCACTCCCCCAACAGCAGGATAGTGGAGAGAATTGGAAGGATAAAAGCTAAAAAACTTGTCAATTGAGATAATGATGTTTTAATAAGGAAAGAAAAAACTGCACATGGAAGCAAAGAAAAACAAGGAATTAATTCACTGTTTTCCATGGGCAGGCAGGTGTTCAGCCACCTCCAGGAAAGCAGGGACCCATCATTTGTGGGAAGACAAGCACCCTCACTCCAAATGTCCCCTTCTTCCTCCTTCTTCCCTCACTTTGTACCCTGAGCATGATGTCATATGGTCTGGAATATTTCCTTGGTCAGTTGGAGTCACCTGTCCTGGCTGTGTCCCCTCCCCTGCATTCCCAGCCCTCTCATCAGTGTGGCAGCACAAAACTCAGCAAAGGCCTTGGCTCTGTGTGAGCCCAGCTCAGCAATAACAAAAACATCTCTGTATTATCAACCCTGTGTCCAGCACAAATCCAAAACACAGCACCATACCGGCCACTGTGAAGAAAATTAACTGTATCCCAGCCAAATCCAGCAGAGGATCTCAGGTGCTTTTGACTAAAACAATTCCTTTGACAGTTTTAGTGCTGATTTCTCTAAATCTCAGAGGTAGTCATCCTGACTATGTCGACACTACCGTCCAATGGGACTCAGAACTATCCTGAGTTCAGACAGCTGGATTTTTCTTTGGGAAAAAACCCCACCACCTTCTGTATTTACAAAAGGATCACTATCCTAGTGATCTTTCAGAGAATTGTTTCTGGTTCTGAGGGGTTTTTTTTTTTGTATTTGTCTCTTCACATTCTTCAGTGACAATTTGTTTTTTATTTTCATTTAAGACTGTTACAGGATGGACATTTGGTTTATGGAGTGGTTTATGAAAGCTTTGCTTTCCCTGAAGGAATGATGTGATCAGACTGGTTTATGTGAGTAGTGAAGTTCAAACAACCACGTTCAGGAGAGGCTTTGCAAACCATTCTGGGAACTGTAGCTGTGTCTGAAGACTCCTCTGAGGGAGCAAAAGTGGAGGGAGTACTGTATTTACAGGCACAATTTGTTGTTATGCAATGAGAAGTGTCTTTACTTGATAAATACTCCAGTGAGGACAGCTGGTACTGTTTGGTCTAATTTCCAGACTGCTCTGCCTTGTGCTGGTGTAGTGGCCAGAGAATTCAGGAGTATACCAAGAGTATATTCAAGCGTATGACATTCCTGAATGACTTTTTAGGAAGCGGATATATGTTCTCTTCAGCAAGATAACAGAATATTACATGTAGTTTTAAGAGAAAGAGCTACATGGGTGGTAGTTTAGAAAATGTGAATGATAATTTTAGATAGCATATGGTCTGTGACTGAAGCAACTTTCTATAGGGATAATTTAATTTTTTTTTAAATATCTTGTTTCTTTGATAGTTCACTTGTATATTTATAGTTGTTCCCACCTGTAGATGTCCTAAACCTTTCTTCAGTTTTAAACTAGAAGTTTAAACTAACAATCTCAAACAAAGAACTTGAGATCTAAATTTAGGAAGACTTTTCCCTGAGCTACCTGCTAGTAGTCTTCAAATAAATGTATTTGTTTAAAAATAGACATTTTCTGCAAAAATTTTTCCCCCCTCACCTGAAAATCACAAATTTGTGCATTCAATGTTCCTGTAATACATAATTCTCTTTGCTTTTAGTTTTATTTGCATGATTTTACTCATTGTATTGTACGATGTTGTATGTTAAAATATGTTAATTGACATTCTCTTTTCTCTAAAGTGAGAGGCTTTTCTCTGGGGCTGATTCCATTAACACTCTCTGTAGGTCTCTATTAGAACCTGGGGGTGAAAAAAGGATTCATAATTAACCCATGACCAGATTTGTGCTAGTCTGCTCAGAATAATTGCACAGAACTTGCTCCTTACTTGGCAATCTTCTACCCATCTTGTGACAGCGTATATCTTTCCAGATTAAATAAGTTATAGTTATTATGGGCTGTAGAGGGGCTAGGAAGAGAAATGCATGGTCTTACCTTGCAGTAGGTTCCTGGCAAGCTTACTTTCTTATCAAAAGGGTTTATTTTGCCATCCTAGTAGTGTCAGAAGTTTGATGGTAAAGCAGTTTTTTTACACAGTCACCTCAGCAGTATTGTATCAGGTGAGTGATGTCATCTGTTACTTAACAGGATGAGAGTGTCTTTCAGACCTCACTTTGCTGAGCTCCTTTGTTATGTCCTCAGAGGAAGATAACTGTCTGCATGGCTCCTTTGTTATATCCTCAGGGGAAGAGAACTAGTGGAAATAACCAGGTAGGGCCAGCTGGACATCCTTACTGATGGGCGTGGGGACACCTCCTGTGCTGGGACAGGCTGTGTAATTCCACAGCAGACCCCTCCATGTAACTGCAGCTTCCTGCTGTTCCATCTGCCATTTGTGCAGCCTTTTGTTTGTGGTTACTTAGGCAACAAGTGCTGCATTCCAGGAGGAAAGTGTTCTGTCCACCACTCTCAGCAGGCACTCCGTGCATGCTGCACTCTCAAATACCCATGTGCTGGAATCCCTTCCTTTTCCCCAGGTGCTTGTTGAGATGTTGCTGGGTGGGCAGCTCTGCATGCCTCTGCGTTTTGCTTGCCCCAGAGCCCTACAACCCTCTCACCTTCAAGACTGCAGCTTTCTGTGTCTCTCTTGCAGTGTGAAGGCCCTTCATCATGGCCCTGTAGTTGTGGCCATCCTCTGCTCACACCACAGGATGAGATCTAGGTACCCATCACCCTTTTGCATGCCCGTATCTATTTTCGAAGAAAAAGAAAGCAGGAGGGGGTAGCCACAGCACACAGCCTCTGTCCTTACCAGGAGATTGTCAAAGCAGGCCTTCAAGGTGCACTGCAAAGCCTAGCTGCTTTCAGAGTGAACGTGTCCCTCTGCTGGACTTCCTTTGTGCACTGTGAGAGAATGACATCCTTGCCAGATGATGTTCCTGGGACCTGCATGGGAAGGATGCTGCAGGACACATTGTGAAGCATAATATACAAAGGTAGCTAATTTGGCTTTGGAGGGACCTGGTATTAACCAAGAGCTCTGCTCCTGTTCTCTACTGCTTCCACTTTCCAGTAACTTCTTTTACTGTCTGGCTTCGTTTGAAGCAATTGCATCACTGCAAGTTGCTGTGATTGTAACCCAATGGAGACATTGCTGGGCTAGCTCAGTGTGGAGCTAGGGTGAATCCAGCACAGCTCACTCTCCACCCCTGACATGAGGAAGGTGCTGTACTGCTTCTCACCAGAGCTGGTTCCAAGAGTAGTGTTGGTGAGTGAAGTCACATGGGAGGATTAGAGGAACATTGTCAGTATATGCAGGGATGTGATGAGGAAGCCCAAAGCCCACTTGGAATTGAGTCTGGCAGGGGATATCTAAGACAACAAGAAAGGCTTCTACAAGTGCATCAGCAGCGAAAGGAAGCTTAGGGAAAATGTGGGGTCACTGTTGAATCAGATGGATGTCCTGGCGGCAGAAGACAGAGAAGAAGGAATGCCTTCTTTGCCTCACTCTCAATTGCTGAGCTCAGCCCTCAGGAAAAACCCTGCCTAGGCCAAGCTATCCATACAGCTGGCTCACTGCTGAAGAATTATTTTTTCTGAGCAGGCACCTTGCTATCCTATTGCTGTCTGTTGGGCTGAGTTCAGCTTGTCACGTTGTAGATCACATCGGTTACAGTTGTGAGAGACAGTTTTAAAGTTACTGTACCACAGGGATGCCATCCCAGGGCCCGAGTGAGAGGTTTGAGTGCCATAACCTGAGATAACTGTTGTACTTATTGCCTTCAGCTGCCTTTACTACGCTGGAGAAGTTCCCTCTTGCATAGGATGGTTTCTATAGTTGTGTACAATCCCTGATCCTCTGTAGTTCAGGGTTCTTTGAAAATGAACTGAAACCCAAGGAAAGTTACCTAAATAAGCCCAGCTGTAAATTGCTGCTTAGTGACAACAAGTAGCTTGGGGTGTTCCTTAATGGGAAATAGAAAACTAAGAGAGAGGTGAAATAGGAAGAGGACAAGATCTCTTGCAGCCACACAACTGTGATTCCAACTTCCCTTTTGTTTATTTCAGTCTGTTTTGTGAGTGTGAAGATATATTTTCTCCCACTACTTGTTTTTCAAGGTAGTTGCAGCCCCCAGGAGGTGATTCTGGCAATTCTGAGCTTAGTTGCAGTAGTGCCTATCTACACTACTTTGCCTGGATCCTGTGGCAGTCAGTTCTCCCTGATGATGGAGAGGATATCCAGTGGTATACCACTCCTGAAAAGTTTTTGAGCAATGAGACCTATTTCAGACGTGAATTACAGGGGTAACTTACTGTATCTCCAGAAAGACTTTGACAGCTGTGTGCAGACACTGGAAACTTGCTACAGCACACTCAGATCTCAGTGTAAGCCATGGACACTGATTTCTGGGACCTGTTTTGCCCTTATCCCATGGAGGCCTTTGTCAGATTTCCTGCAGACAAGGGAGCTGCTGCTTTGTCCTAGCTAAATGAATGTCTTTGCCAGGTCCAGTTGTATCAACCTAAGCAAGCTCATGGTAATGAGTGAGAAATTGCTTACACAGGGAAGATTTCTCTCTGTGTTACTGACAGCTGGTTTTACTGGGGCTGAGGCTGTAAGTTCTTATTACCATTGTTAAATTGCTACTTCAAAATGAAATTTGTCCCATTACACAGATAAATAATATACTTGAGCAGAGGCACATTGAGGAAAAATGTTGGTCATCTTGCCAGTTCATCCTGTTACAGTCTGTCACTTTATTTTCACTGGCTGAAGGAGATGTGTGGTGGTGGATAATTTGTTACTTAGTTTTCAGCTTTGCAAATTCCCTATGTAACTGATGTCAGTGTCAATCCTTATTATGGGCCCAATGAAAAAAACCCTTAAGTTTTCTGAATTTAAGAATATTTTACTTGTTTTTACATATCTATAGATAGATATGTATAGATATCTATAGATAGTGGATAAATTCCATAACTATTGTAAGTAACTAGTTCCTTTATTCACCTACAGTAAACTGTGTGCTTAAATAAAGATAAGTGTAAAAAGTTTTTGCAAATGCAGTTTTGAAACTCACAGCAAATCCTGTCACCAGGGTGAACACAGAACCTCTTGGCAGAAGTTCCTTGCTAGGAGGTATTTTGGAGTTGTATGTCCTCATATAAACTGAGTATGTCATTAGAATCTAATGGTGCCAATGGTTTTGGCACCAGGGCAGGGATCCTTCCTATCTTCAGCCAGGCTTAATGTGCATTCCCTGCAACTGCTTTCAGTCTTGGCCTCATCATTTTTTTAGCTGCTTTCCCATCATGTACTGGAGTGATAATTTTTAGCTCAATACACTGACAGATACTGATGTGAAGTTCTTAGAGCCCATAAGCCTACTTATTGGAAGTCACTTTCCTCCTCCTCAGTCTCTCTCACTGGCCACCTTCCTTTTTGCCAGTCTCCTCTCAATTTGAGCCATTAATTTTCTCTTTTTTTTTTTTTTTTTTTTTTTTTTTTTTTTTTTTTTTTTTTTTTTTTAATATTAAATATATAAATGACAAATGGAAGCAAACAAAGGAGTGCCCAGAAAATATTTGGTGAAAGTTTGGGGTTGTGTTGCTTTGTTCACATAAAAGTGATTTCCAATACAGCTGGTTTTTTTAGCTGCTGCATCTGTTTCTGCTTGAATTGTTCTTTTACAAACTTGGCAATGCATGAGAATGGGAAAAAACCACATATCAGCTATTTTTCACTTGTGTGGTAGGATTAATTTCTATTTGCCTAGTCATAATATCTACTATTTGTGGGAACTCATGGGCCTTAAATTAGGTGTGATGGCTTCTTCTTGCTCCAAAGCTGTAATAGATTTTAATGTTAAAGTTCGCAAAGAATGAAACAAAGACATCAAGAACAAATAAGAGTGATTTCAAGTTCATAATACCTTCCATATGACTGCTAAATTGCTTGAAGATTAACTGTCAGCTCAACCTTCCTTTTCATTTTGAGACTTATATATAATGGAAGTGGTTGTAAATTACTGTTTCTAGTCTAACTGTGTGCAGAATTTTCATCTGGGGCCATGTCTGACCTGAAGTTCCTGGAAAAGACAGAGTGCACTGCAGGGTGGAAGAGAACAGTCTTATTGCTGCAGAAAAAAAAAAAAAAGGGTTTACTGCTTTTCTTTCATTGTATTATGTTTCTGGTAATTCTTATCTCAATCTGTAGAAGGACCCCCAGAC
The DNA here is from genome assembly GCF_017590135.1 of Pyrgilauda ruficollis. Taxonomy (NCBI): domain Eukaryota; kingdom Metazoa; phylum Chordata; class Aves; order Passeriformes; family Passeridae; genus Pyrgilauda; species Pyrgilauda ruficollis. The sequence goes on from NW_024525156.1 coordinate 166,954, forward strand.
TGAGAAGTGACCACACTTGCCAGAAAGACACTAGAACACTGCTGGGATTTTTTTAAAATGGTTTTTATAATTTATCCCTTTTGTGTAAAAAAAGGAAAGGTTTTTTTTTTGGGTTGTTGGGGTTTTTTTGCTTGTCTGTTTGTTTTGGTTTTTTTGGGTTTTTTTTTGGTTTGTTGTTGTTGCTGGTTGGTTTGGGTTTGTCCATTTTTGGTGATAGCGATGTTTTTAAACTTAATCAGAAGTAGGTTGTTACGTCTTCTCAGAGCTTTTGGTAAGAGTATATATGCTTCTTTGGACATATATTTTTGGTCTGGAATTTGAAGGTTTAGGGAAGATGTAGTGATGGTATTTTTCATAGCTTTTCTTTTCTATAGAATGTTCCATGAAACAGCAAACAAAAACTGGACAAGCTGGTGGACTGAGATTGTGTTTTGCCTGCTTGATTTTAGTGTTTGTTCTCCCTTTTTAGCTCATTCAGTTTTTGTTATTCTCTACATTGTGTCCCCTGGGCTCTGGATGGTTTTAGGAACTCTTACACTCTATTTTCCAGTGGCAACCAGAGTTTTATGGAAGTTAGGATTTAGCTCAATGCTTTGGACACTATCTTTTTCTCCTGCAAAAAAATGGAGGCAGTCCTGGCACACCTAGGTTTACTACTGTTCCAATTTTGGGATGGCAGAATTAGACCCTTTTCTTAATTGTCTTTAAACACCAAATGTTCTGATTCTTGGGAAGAAAGTGTTGGAGTGGGATCTAGTTTGCAGATTCTCATAGACACTTAAACTTTTATGGTGGTATAAAACTGTCAGCTGGGGAACTGAGTCCTCATAACCCCTAAACTTTCAATGAATCCCACAACACCTCTGATGATAGATGGCTAAAAGTTTTTGAAAGGGTAAAAAAAGTACTTGAGCCTACCAAAGAGAGAATAAACAGATAATGAGTGGCAGCAGTAGGAGTTGTTTCAGAAGGGAACTCCAGGTCAGGGTGAGCAAGGAGCCTGGATAGAGGGTAGCAGAGATGATTCAAGCGCATGATGAAAATGGCATTTGCGACTCAAAAACTAGCACTGGGATCTGCTAACAGTGTATGTGAGTTGTGGCCTACCACGCAACTGTTAGATAACACTTGGAGTGAATATTGCAGTTCTGGTAGATTTTTAAATTTCTGTCTTCTCGTCAGAGTGCAGGTATAATAGGAGGAAGACTGTGTCTGGAAACTTGATTCCCATTCCAGTTTCAAAAAGCAACTAAATAAGAAGAGAAAGAAATGTCCAATTAATAAAAATTTCAAGGCTGCATATCACCATTGACCTAAGCAACAACTTCTGCACAGGAAGCTGAAATAAAGTCTCATTCTTGGTTTTCTTATTTTCTTAGGGAAAATAAAAAAAGGAAAGGTATGTGGGGAAGTAATGCCCACCATATTCTTCAGATTTTGGGTTTGGGACGCTTCTGTCAGATACTTAGCCTCCTTGCCTTATTGTCTTGAACAGAAGATCCACCTCAGGGCACTGTATTTGGTCATCTACCTATTTAAGCTCATTCAGAAAACCAGCCTTGAAACTCTTTGCAACCTTTTGAGCAAGTTTCTTTCTGTCATGTTTTACTTCTTTCCTACTTTGCCTCTTTGTTTCTTAGATACAATATACCCCCTTTTGTCTTTTTGATTTCCTGCTATACTCATACTGCTATCCAACTATTTATCCTATGCAGTCCCAGTCAGAACTCTGGCTGTCTACACTGTGTTCTCCTGGGTTATTCTCCATGTTCCTATTTGTGGGAAATCTTTAAGGACTTTAATCAGATTGGCTGCTTAGTCTCCTGCATATTTCCTTCACTTGATTGTAATTTATCTTTTTCTTCTCTCTAACCTAGGATTTCTGTGTGTTATCAAGGTTACATTATCCTTTTGTCTTCTCTGTAGGCTTTTATTCCTGGTCTTCAACAGATATTCAAATTAATTCTTGTACTAATCACAAAAGAAATAGATGCAACAAACAAAGACATTTTTGAGGGGTTAACATTTTACTAGGAATAGGGTGAGAGTTATACAAATACATTTCTGGCATAAGTTTCTTAGAAGGGAATTTGCCAGGGGAAGATGTATACATGTTCATGTATAATCAATCAATGAATGCAAACAGGATTTTTTTGTTTCAATTCCGCTTGCTTGAAAAGTGACCAGCAGATTTCAGCTGGCTAAGACAGATCGCCTTGATAAATCTTTGGGAATTTGGGTTTTTTATTTTGTCTCAGTTGCATTCTCTGGCAAGCACACAAAAGGGATGTCCCCTCTAACACACAGCTCTCAGTTTGCTTTTTGTATGTGGATGAGAGTCTCCTTTCTGAATCTGCAAAACCTCTAAAATCTCCATTAAAATGCACTGTAAACCTCCTCTCTTTGGGAGTACCATGGATCTATGAAAAGACGACTATAAAAGCAAAGCCAGGATAAATAAACCTTATTCCAAATGAGTGTGGATTGGCAAGCTTAAGAATCATTAATTTTGCCTTAGTGAAAAAAGAGGAAGATGGAAATCCACAGGAGAGAATTAGGTTGGTTCAAACAATACACCAGTGCTGTAACCCTACTCTAGACCTGTGTGCAATACACCCACAGGGAAATAAGGCTTTACAGCATGAAGATTTTATCAGCTTGCATTTCTGTGACAGCCAGAGTGCCTGTGAGTGAATGAAGCCAGAAAGAATTACTTGTGGTGTTCCAAATGAGTGTCACTAAGATCTTTGTGCCCTACCTGTCTGGCCTCTGTGTTCCATATATAACAAATGTATACCAATGAAAGAGGTATCTGTATTTTGGTTTGAAAACTTCTGCTAGCAAAGAGAGGCTCCAGGGCATCCTGGCTGCTGTCACAAGCTCCTGTGGTGAGAACAAAAATTAAAAGCTAGGTTTGACCCTTTTCACCCCAGCCATAAAAAGAAAATGAAGATCTGCTGTCTTAATGCCCTTCTCATACTGTCAGTGCTTCTTGGTCCTGATGTAGGAAGGTGAGGTGAGGAAAAGCCTTTCAGAACTCCAGGGATCTTTATTTACTTGGTTAGTTTACTTAGCATTCAACTGAAATATCTGTTCAGTGGACTGGAGCAGTGCTAGATGAGGATATGAATTGTTCAGTTTGGAAAGAACTGAGAATTTTTTGGTAAATCAGTGCTACCCAAAAGAAGTCCCAAGGACATGCCTATTGGTAGGCAAGAGATGATTGTGTAAAGATTTGCACTCCATAGCCTTTCACAAAGTGCTCCTTTCACTGTGCTCCTCCACACCTGCAGCAACAGCTAAGGGCTGGGCAGGACAGGTTGCCTTTTGCTGCAAGGCAGAAAAACATCTTGGAATTTCCTGCTTGGCATGTAAGTATTGTCATTTTTGGTATTGTCTAGTTCATAGACAAACAGATTTATAAATTTCAAATGTGATTGCTTCTGCTACAACAAAGAGACCTTGAATTAGAGACTCTTAGGACTCTCCTTAGTCAAAACTATGTTTTGCTTATCCCAGAGAGACCTGAAATTTTCTGTTTCCCATGACACTGAGATTCCACTTTCACCCTTGAATGAAGTTGAAATGCAGGACTGTGGGTTGTTGCAAGTCCAGGAAACACTGCTTTCTGCTCGTGGCTTCTGGCTAGTGGAGTAGTTTATTTGCTTGTTCAATCACATTGGGACTGGGTTCACTGGAAAGATTTGTATTTACTCCTAAGTTTTTGATTAATGCATCTTCTAACGTGTTCCTGGAAGACAGCAGTTTACATTCAGCTGCATGAGGGACACAGATTTTCTGTTTTAGCCTCCTTTGTCTCATGTTCACTTTGCTGTGATGTGCCAGGCACAGTTAGATTCTCATTGTTTGTGAGAGTCAGTTTTTTGACAGATCTTTATTTACCAGCCTCTAAAAACCAAATTCAGTCTACAGATCACTCTGGGTTCTCATCTTGCATACAACTCAACAAATGACCCTAAGCAATACTTTTGTGTCTGTAAAACGGGTTAAAGGAAGAGCAAAATCAGAAATGTGCTTGAGACTCTGGGGAAGCAGCAGAATCCTAGCATCTTTCCTAATGATATTTCTTTGTTTGACTCTCATTGACTTTAATGAAATATTGCTTCTTATCTTTCAGTCTGCAGTCTCTCACCTATAGAAATACTGGGGATATAGTAATTCTATTTATATGTAATTTTAAATACATGATCTAAAAATTTTAACAGAACTTTTTTTTTCTTAATCCAGCAGCTGAGAAATTAAAATCCCCAAGCATTTCACTTAGCATATTTTTCTTACAATTTTATTTTTTTTTTTAACATACCAACTCTAGGGACCAAGGGAAAAAAAATGTTTTTTCTCAATCTGCTAACTCTTAATTCTGTTTGGTTTCTTAAAATATATTCTTTAAAAATCTAATCATTTGCTTTTCCATCATTCTGTAATCAAGTGCTTGAAGTCTGACTTTAATGCAAAATAATGGGTTCTTTCCTGAATTTGTGTTCAATACTTAATATTACATTACTTCTACTACAAGTAGTAGTAGTAATAATAATAATGATAATAATTTGAGAGTTCAGGTTTTAGCAGTTATGAATTACATCAGTTGTATTTTATCACTTGTGAAAAAAGTGAGCTGTATTGGTTTCCCATGCATAATTATGAAGTACATAATTTTTCACATCTCTGATGGCTGCTGGAAGGGGTTGTGTGCATGACCTAAAGGAACACAGCACTTGCCATGAGCCACATGGCCACCTGGGAACAGCCCCAGGCAAGCTGCTTCCACTCGGCTAAACTCAGCCTGAAGGTACCAAAGGTGATTTCCAGCTCTGTTGGGTGATGTCTCTGGGTGGCTCTTTGCACCATGATCTCACAGTATTGACCTGCTGGGGTTTGTGTCATGCTTAAGAAACAGCCCTTGAACTCGGATACCTATTGCAGGCCTTCAGGATGAAAAATAGCTGTGTAATGTAAAACACCAAGATTGCCTTTTGTAGCTGCTGATACAGGTGCAGGCTGATCTGCACTTTACTCTTACCAGAGTGATCAGAGAAGCTGCCTGGAGACACCCAAGCTGCCAGGAGTGTGGGGAGTATTGTGCAAGTGTGGACATGGGCTTTCACACCAGGCCATTAGTCACAGAATAAGCTGTGTGGGAAGGGACCCATCAGGATCACAGAGTCTAATTCTTGGCCCTGCACGGCACCATCCCCAAGAATCACACCATGTGCCTAAGAGCATTGTCCAAATGCTCCTGGAACTCTGTCAGGTTCGTGCTGTGAACACTTCCCTGGGGAGCCTGTTCCAGTGCCCATCCACTCCCTGTGTGAATAACCTTTACTTGATAATCATTCTAAACCTCCCCTGACACAACTTCAGGCCATTCCCTTGGGATCTGCCACTGGTCATCAGAGGAGAGATCAGTGCCTGGCCCTTTGCTTTGCCTCACAAGGCAGCTGCAGACTGCACTGAGGTCTCCTCCCTTCAGTCTCCTCCAGGCTGAACAGAGCAAGAGACCTCAGCAGCTCCTCACACGGATTCCTCTCCAGACCCTTCACCGTCTTTGCTGCCTTCTTTTGGACACTCTCTAATATTTTAATGTCTTTTTTATATTGTGGCACCCAAAACCACCCCCAGTACTGGAGGAGAGGCCGCCCCAGTGCAGAGCAGAGCGGGACAATCCCCTCCCTTGCCTGGCTGGCCATGCTGTGCCTGACACACTCCAGGACAGAGGTGATGGGCTAACCAGAAGCATGAATTGTGTTTGGCCCACTCTAACAGCAGGCTGTGATGCCAAAAGCTACTGCTCCTGGCCAGCACTGAGGAGCACCAAGGCAGCAATTGAAAAAGATAACACTCAAATATGTACAAAGGGGAAGCTGATGAACTAAGGCTCAGCCTGATGACCCTTCCTGCAGTCTTTTACCAGGTCAGCAATTTCTAGATGTGTATTTTGTTTGAGGCCTAGACCATTTGGCAGGCTTTATTTCTGCTTAATTAGCTTCATGATTTAAAACTATTTGTAGCCCCCTAATGAACTGGGAAAAACCCAGCAGTTGTTAGCAGCTGGCTGTGATTTTAACAGCCATGTGCCTTTAGCAGAACAGCAATAAAATAGTGAGAAGAAAAGTCTGGCAGTACTGGCAAGGGTCAGGACTTGTGAGGGCTATCCTCAGCTCTGTTAATGATCACCATGAGCACAGAACAGAATTTCAGCTAAACAGCCTTGTTAAGTGACAGTGACAACAAAGGCTTTGACAGAAGGCCCTGCACCCTATGAGAGGATTTGAACTAAGATGCTGGATGTGGACGGGAGCAGCTGAGGGTGTGTTCCCATCATATTTTCAACAACTCCCTAGCCCTGACAAAATTTTTGAGGTAAAATCTGTCAAAACCTTAGGTATTAAGTTACCTGGCAATATTCTACAGCCCTGTGGAGTTTCTCTGGGAGGTGGACATGGCTGCTACTGGGTGGTAGTAAATCTGCTTGCTCTGGTTGTGCCTGTGCCTTGCAGCTCAGCCCTCTGAACATGTTTTGCTCATCACCACTTCAGTGCTTTCCCAGACAAACTGACTGAGCCTGTATCCTGATTTCCCCATGATATGGAGAAGGTGCCTGCCATTCTTTACAAGCATGTGACAATAGAGGTGACCATCTCCCCCAACTTCAGTCTGTTCCCTTGGATATTCCTCCTTCATATAGTGGTTCTCAGTTATTTCTGTGATGCAGATTTTCACAGAATTATTTTGTCCCTTTCTGAAACTCCAGACCACAAGTCTGCTCCATCTCTCATGAAGATTTTTTTGGCACTAGTCTGTCAAAAGATATAATATAACCTTATAATTAAGACAGGTGTATTGAAATGTAGTTTATAACACTTAACGCTCCATTTTATCCAATCTGCAAAAACGAAATACAGACCACAGTCTCAGCATGCCTACTTTTTGTAGACAACTTTCCTGTTTGGATTATGTATTCCTAAATTTTGAGGTAATGGAAAACAGTTACAATGCTGCTGAACTTGTTCTTCAGTGACGACTAACTCAGGAAAAAAAGCACCATGTATGAAACTATATGTAGTCTAGGAAAATGCTGTTTAGATGCAGAAAAGGCTTGGCTAGCTGAGGTATCTGTAGGAAGGCTGATGGCAGGGGCTAAGAGCATTCCCTTAGATCATTGTAGCTCTTTAGGAAGCCCACCCCATCTCTGCTCTGGAGAGAGATTTTATTTTTTTTCCCTATATCACAAACATGACTTCTTTTGTGAGAGTCAGATTACACTTTGGACGTATGATAAACGGCAAAGAGTTGCCTTATTGTCTGCCAGTGCACCTTTGAGGCAAATATGAAGTACATCTGACTCTGGGTTTAGGTTTTTCAATCTAAAAATGATCTTCACCTGTCCTTTTAACCCATATTTGTAGGACGTTTTGGTGCCTTTGAACAAAGTTGTCTCTGGAGACCTGTGCACGCTTCCTTTTTCTATCTCAGGTGCTAATTATATCAAGCAGAGCCTCCTCCCAGGATGCTTTATTTTTGGGGTAGATGGATTTCTTATGTTTTGTTTTAATCAGGTCAATATGCACATAATATAGTGACTTTTAATTTACTGTCATTTTTTTCAAATGCTCTGAAAAATCTCTCTGCAGCCACTATATAATACCCTGCTGTGGTATTGTTATGAAAATGGTACTTAAAGGAAACAGAAATAGCAAAGAATAACTGGATCACTGTGGGAATTTAAATGTGTCTCTTCTGGGTAGGCTTTAATAGGTCAAGCCAGGGTTTCTTACGTCTCTTTCCTTGAATAATTTTCTGAGATTTGACATCAGCAGAGCCCCTTGCTAAGCCAAGAAAGTATCCTAAGAAATCAAAGCAATGTGTAGGGTTTTTAACATACAAGCTACTACAAGAAAATACATGTGAAAATCGAGAACCTTTCAGTCCCTTTGATTTCCTGACAATGTGATTGGGGATGCACCTCTCACCCACAGGAATGGCAGGTCTCTCAGGTAAGGGAGATGTAGTGTTCTCCGCAAAACTGAGACTTCTGAGCACCTTCTCTTTCAAACCAGAGTTTGCTATTCCTGGAGGATGACTGCCCCCATGATCTCCAGGTGTGACAAGGGCTGCTGCTGTTTTGGTGTGGGAATAACAAAGAATTTGCATTTTAATATCAAAACTAGACACTGATAATCTGCTTTGTCCTCACTGCAACCAGAAATACCCTTCCCTGACCTTGTCTGTCTTCCAGTCATCAGGGGTCTGTGAGCCTTGAGGTAAGGAAAGCTTACCTGAAACTGATAACCTCTTTTAGTTACCCACTTCGTATTGTAAATAATGCTGTTAAAAGAATTGACAAATTTTTCATGCATTTGAGGATTTTTCTCCTCTTCTGCTGCCAAATTTTGTATCCTTCCCCATTTATTTATCTGGCTGGTTTGGTAACAGACTTCTTTAATGAGTGGGAAACTTCACCACCAGAGGATCTCTGCTTTACTTCCCCACATTTAATTGACTGTGGTTTTGTTTTTCCTTTTCCTGCCTTCTTCCGTGCTTAGTATGAAACTTTCTGACAGTTCCTGACATAGATATCTACATTTTGAAAGTAAATTGAACTTTAAGAATTGTCTTTTGGCTTTCAGTGAGGATGGTCTAACCAACCTTGACTGCAGTTTTAGCCACTGTCCCTTCAAGTCAGTTGTGCTGTCTTTATCTTTTCATTCATGACGTGTATTTCTGGTTTTTGCAACGTGCTCATCCTCTTCAGAATAGTGGCAACTGCCAACCAATTTGACCAAGCTGCTTCTGGGAGAAACAGCAGCAGTGGAGAAGATATCTTATACAAGCAGCTTTTCACAACCATTTCTGTTGAAGTGGGATAAACCACCTCCAGTACAAACTTCACTTTCTTCATCCAAGTACCTTCCCCAGCTCTTTCTGGAGCTCTTCCTTTGGAAAATAGTTCTTTGGCCTGTTTTTGGAGTACCCCAATTCTTCCCCCCACTTTTTTTCCTATTTTCCTTCTAGAGAGAACCCTTGTATAAAAAGCAAATCTCTGACAGTATACAAAGTGCAAAGCTTCTCAGCTTTCTGTAACACAACTTCTTAGTCAGTCTTTGAAGAAACTGAAAGAGTCTTAAAAGTCCTCCTACAAGTTGTCAAAAATTACTTTACCTTCAAGCAACATTTTGTGTGTGTTTGTATCATTCCTTACAAATCCAACATGTCTGTTTTAAATCCCTCTTTCCCCACTCTGAGAGTATTTCAGCTCTGTTGGAGCTTTGAACCACTCTGGGTTTTTTTAGTTCATTTTAGTCTAACTAATTTGTGGCAGTCTGTAATCTCTCAAAGTCTAAAAGAGACTGGTTTCATTTCTGCAAAGTAGAGCAGCTCAGTCCAACTGAAAATTATATCAGCCATCAAAAATAAAAACCCTCACAAATGTTACTTTTTGCTCTTTTATTTTTACTTGCCTGATAGGGAGGTCACAGTAACAACCTTTCTTTCCTGAAAATAACAGAGAAATGGGGTTTTAAAACGAAGTTAATGTCTGTCCTGAAAATATCTTTCATCTGTTGTTGACCCTTCACGTATTGTTAATGCTCATTCATAGCTGTTAAGTCTGGGAGACCGTTATGGTTCTGGAATGTGACTTAATAATTCCTATATTAGTCTCAGTAATTGATGGTGGGATGCAGAAATATTACCGTGGGTCAGCTTAAGACTTTTTGTAATGAGTAGGTGAACTGATATCCTTTTGTGATACTCCAAATTGTATCACAAAAGGATACAACAGTGGGTCTTCCTCACTGAACAAAACTGTTGAAATTGTAACAGCTTTGATTGAAAGCCCAAGCGTGTATCTTTGCTTGCAAAAAGGTTTATGTGTGCATAGACTGGGCAGTGAGGTGCTGAAGAGAAGTGCCATGGAAAGGGAGTTGGGGGTCCTGGTCTATGTCAAGTTGAACATGTCAGCAGTGCCCTGGCAGCGAGGAGGGCCATAGACTGGGCAGTGAGGTGCTGAAGAGAAGTGCCATGGAAAGGGAGTTGGGGGTCCTGGTCTATGTCAAGTTGAACATGGCAGCCAGGAGGGCCAGCCTGGGGGGCATCAGGCACAGCATCACCACTCAGGCAAGGGAGGGGATTGTCCTGCTCTGCTCTGCACTGGGAAAACTTCACCTCGAGTACTGGGGGAAGTTTTGAGTGTCACAATATAAAAAAGATATTAAGCTATTGGAGAGCATCCAAGGAAGGGCCAGGAGGATGGTTAAGACTCTGGAAAAGAAGCCATGTGAGGAGTAGCTGAAGTCTGTTCAGCCTGCAGGAGACTGAGGAGAGGCCTCATCATAGTTACAAATTCCTTGTGAGGGGAAGCCAAGGGCCAGGCACTGATGTCTTCTCAGTGGTGACCAGTGACAGGACCCAAGGGAATGGCCTGGAGTTGTGTCTGGGGACGTTTAGATTATATACTAAAAAAAACATTCTTCAGCCCAAGGGTGGCAGAGACTAGAATGGGCTCCCCAGGGAAAAGGTCACGACACCAGCCTGACAGAGTTTAGGAAGTGTTGGGACACTGCCCTCAGGCACATGGCGTGACTCTTGGGGTGTCCTGCGCAGGGCTTGGATTTGGACTCTGTGGTCTTGATGGGTTCCTTCCCACTCAGGAGATTCTGTGATTCTATGATTATACTTTTTGTACTGCCATGAAAAAAGCAATTATAACTGCAGACCAGTGGACAGGAGAAGCAAGAAGTCAAGCAAAACAAGCATTAAGTGAAAATCCTGAGGGATGAAAGGGAACTGACAAAGAGAGGGGGTTGAGTTCATTGTCAGCTAGATGGAAGTTGAGCACAGTGAGCAAATAAGCTATCTCCTACTGTGTTCAGGGAAATAGATTTTCTAGTACTCTCTTTGTAAATAACAAGACCATGTAAGAGATGTGCATCCTCTATATAAACTTCTTTTTTAGAATAAAATAACATTTTGACCCTGAATTTCTGCTAACTTCTTGGGTGAGAAGCAAATAACAATATTTATGCCTAAACAATCTGGTCCTGATTTTAAATGTATTTACTGCTGGAAAATCTGACACCTTGTGATAAACTGTTCCAATCATTATATATCCCCACTGTTTAAAAATATATACTGTAGTTAAAAGAATTTCAAAGAAAATTGAAAATGGCCTCAGGGAAGAATTGATGAGAAAGCTGTAGTTATCTGCATTTAGAAACAGATGAATATTTGGAAGCCTTTTTTGGCTACTGTTTGCCTTTTATGCTTTTTTTTTTTTTTTTGTTTGTTTTTTTTTTTTTTTTAGATTATAATTTTTTTTCTTGGAAAATATAATCTCTTTATTTGACAGGCTGCCACTCACATACTTTCCCCAAAAAGTCAACCATTGACACTTTCTTCTTCATTCTTATTTGCAGCCAAAAATGTTTGGATTAAGCTTTTGACAGTAGTCAAGAAATTCTGAAGATGTTAGACACTCTCTGTGAAAGCAGTTATTTCTGTAAGCCTGTTTATTTCTGTCTGAGCATTGCTGAATAGTATCAGAATTTGTTTTCATCACTGCCAAAATCTGAATTCTGGAGGTGTCACTAAGCAGATCTCTGATTGGAGTTTTATTTCCATGCGATTTGATTTCTGAAGTAATTCCAAACACATTAAGATGGGAAAAGAACAAGTTGAAAGATATAAACAGAGTAAGGAGAGCAAAATTGACAGAGAAAGGAAAAATAGGAAAGAATGCTTCTGTAAAATAGTAGAAACAGAGTGGATCTATTTATCTGCAGAAGATAGATTGGCTTTGGTTAGTGGTTGATAAAAGACTACTCCCATCTCTCTTTTTTTTTAATAATCTATTTCTTTTTCTGTATTTTAAAATTATTTTAATCGCCTTTATTTCTTATTTGCTTACTTTTCAGTCCCTGTGCCTCCTTTTTTTGGCAGGTAATTTTAGACACAACCCTTCACTGCTCACTTGCCAGACTCTTAGCCCTTTGACAAGTTTTTTAAAGTCAAATATACATTTATAGTGGCTAAGACAATGCTGCTGTTTGGAGTGGTTATGTTGGCTTTTTTTCTAACTTGTAAATTACAGGTGCAGTTCATGCCTGTACTTTCCACGCTCACATTTGTGGTTATAAATGAGTTTTAATTGATTTGGGCTAGTAATTTTTATATTCGTGTTCCATTCTCTACAAAATTGAAGTTAGAAATAGCTGCCCCAAATTTTCACCTTGGTCTAGTGGTGTCTCTCATTGTCAATGAGAAGCTGAAATGTTCCATCAGAACTTTGTTACATCTTTATGACAGGACACGCTGTTATGGTTTAAACTCAGACAGCAACTAAGCCCCATGCAGCCACTAGCTCACTCTCCTCCCAGAGGGATGGTAGAGAGAATTGGAAGGGTAAAACTGAAAAACAACTTGTGGGTGAATGATATAGGTAAAGCAAAACAAGGAATTCCTTCACCATTACCCATGGGAAGGCAGGTGATCGGCCATCCACAGGAAAGCCCAGCTCCCTGATTTCGAAGACATTTGCCATTCCTCTGAATGCCCCCTCCTTCCTCCCTTCTTCCCCCAGCTCTATAGGCTGAGCATGATGTCATAGAGGCATGGAGTGTGCCTTGGGTCAGTTAGGATCAGCTGTCCTGGCTGTGTCCCCTCTCAGCTTGGGCACCCCCAGTCTCTTTGCTGGTGGGATGGGGTAAAGAGCTGAAGAGCCCTTGACTCAGCACCAACCAAAACAGCAGTGTGTCATGAGCGTTACTGTCATCCTGAGTCCAAATCATAGTGTTATACCAGCTACTGGGAAGTAAATTTCCTCTATCCCAGCTGAAACCTGGGTATGTGCTAATGCCTTTATGTGGAGTAGAAGTAGTTCACACATTTCCTAGGCCACGCTCACATCAGTACCAGGGGTTTATTTCATTCCTTGTTTCCCCTTCTCAATTTACCGTCTGTTTCTCGCTCATTTTGTCTCTTCCTTGGGCTCTCTGCCATCCCCCAGTCTGTTCCAGAATCTCTGTGTTATCATGTCATCATGGTTGCTAATCTTTTTTTCTCAGCCACCTGAAAGATAGGAGTCATTTTGCTGAGTATCTAAACAAAACAGTCTCCTCCTTCTGCTGTCCCATCAGTGACATCTGAAGTGAAATACTTCATTGGTTTATATCGGGTCTGATCCTCCAGAATAATTTTAGTTAAGAATTTGTCCAATGCACTGAAGTTTGTGTGAGAATTTCCTTTATTAAAAAAAAAAAAAAAGGCAGAGGAGTATAAACTCCTTCCAAGGGAGGTATGGTAGGGGGTTACTTGCCCCTTTCCAGTGAGATCCTGGTTGCAGTACTGTGCTTAACCTTTTCCCAGCAGTATGATAAAGTTTAAGGTAAATCAGAGGAGGTCCATAATGCAACAATGGGAATGGGAGGAGATTTAGAAGTGGCCTATAGAAGGAAAACATGAGAAGAATTTGTCCAATGCACTGAAGTTTGTGTGAGAATTTCCTTTATTAAAAAAAAAAAAAAAGGCAGAGGAGTATAAACTCCTTCCAAGGGAGGTATGGTAGGGGGTTACTTGCCCCTTTCCAGTGAGATCCTGGTTGCAGTACTGTGCTTAACCTTTTCCCAGCAGTATGATAAAGTTTAAGGTAAATCAGAGGAGGTCCATAATGCAACAATGGGAATGGGAGGAGATTTAGAAGTGGCCTATAGAAGGAGAACATGAGGAACTTTCATTTTTATTTTTTTTTTTACTCCTTTGCCATCCAAAAAAGAGAAGATGGTCTACACTTATGGCCTCCAGTATAGCAAGGTCTATAAATAGATAATAAAGAGGTCAGCAGTTACTTGTTCTGCAGGTTTGTGATCACAGGGGAAATAAACCCAGTGAGTTTGCAACAGAGATTAGCTCCTACATTAGAAAAACTGTATTTATAAGGGTAGCAAAATGGTGAAACAGGCTGACTAGGAAGATTGTGAACTTGCCTCAGAAAGAATTGGTGTAAGACAGTGCTGTCACAGATGCTCTAGGAAGTGTTTTGCTTGCTTTGTGCCAGGGGACCTCTTCCATCTCTGCATTTCTGTGGGGGAAGAGTGGTTTTGCTGGAGGCAGCACACCAGTGGTTGCCATCAGCCAGTTTGACCTGCAGGCAATTCTTCTCCTGGCTGAAGCTGATGGCAATTCAGACAAGTTGCCATGAGCTCAGAATGGCCTCATTTCCCAAACCAACATTAACAAGCTGCTGATCTCTCCTGCCTGGAGTATCCCCTTACATTCTGCTCTTCAAGGGGTGCTTGGTTACTGCTAAGCAGACAAAAAAATGCTGCTAGAGCAAAGAGCAGACTTGATTTTGTTCCTCCTTCAGTAGTTAGCAGTCCTCATCATTACCACAAGCATTACCACAAGACTGGGTATCAACACGTAGCTCAGCCAATGAGGAACACTGAAATATGTTCTGGCCCAGATTCAAGTGGAAGAAATGCCGCCTTGGTCCCAGAACCAGCCATTAGGACAGAAGGACAATGGTGACATTCAGGCTGTCTGACACCGTGTTCCTGTGCCTCTGCCAAAGGCATCCTGGTACCATGACTTAAGCAAACTTTGTGAAGTCCTGGGATCACTGATTCCCTAATCTTTCTCTATGAATAAAACTCCCTGTTTCCCCCCAGGATTCACCTCTTTCTTTCTAATTATTGTTTTTCCTGTCTCTGGTTGAAGGATAGACGGATGGTGTTGCAGAAGGATTTTAATTGGAGAAAGGGCTGAATCAAGTACTTTTTTTTGGTGGTTGTTGTTTGTTTGTGTTTTGGTTGTGGTTTTTTTGTAATAAGCAGTGAGTGCTCAGGAATTCATACCCCATAAATATGCTGTGGTAAATATTAGCTTTCTAGTTGTTGAACAGTGGCCCTCTACTTTGTAACACTGCTTTGCTTGGGAATGGCACTCTTTGGATCCTGTTCCCCCTTGCTTTGCTACTATTAAAACTGGGCTTCTAATGAAAGTAACATTTTGTTATCTGCAGGCCTGAGGTGCTAATGTTTTACCTCTGTGTTCTTCTCAGGAGGGGATGAATGTGCATATTTTAGTTCATAGCATCCATTACAAATTCTGTACCTTTACTTTTTTCTGCTTCTCTGCTACTTATTTGGGCAGGATTGCTTTCCCTCAATGGACTCCACCCTCTAGAATGGGAAAGTGTAGATGATCCATCACCTTACCTAGGGAACATTTCAGATCAAGAGCCAGCCTGCTGGCAACTTACTCAGTGTCTGCATTACTGTGCATGTGATGGATCATACATTCCTGGCTGGCTTACAGATGGACTGATCCATTTGCCTTGTCTGCAGGCATGAGTGAGAGCTTCCTGCCATCGACTTTCCCAAAAAATTCTCCCTGTCACATCATTCAGGGAAGCATTTGTCACTGGGGAAAGCAGTGAAAACTTGTGCCCTGCCTGAAGCACCTGCTGCCTGTAGAGCATGACTTCCATGACTGATGGCATGAGGAGACAGTCCCAGCTCTGCTCTCCATGTCAAAAATACAGGCACCAGAGGGAGAAAAAGTGAGGGAGAAAGTAAGGTCAACAGTTAGGACAAGTGATATAGGAGAGTGGAAGTGTTGTAAATGTCTGTGAGAAGGGGAAAGTGGCAGAGATGCTTGAAAGAGGAAGAGAGCATGAGAGAAGAACATGAGTGAAAGCCAGCGAGATAAGGAGTAAAAAAACCCAAGGGACTGGCTGACACCTAGCAGCTGGATGTATGGTACACTGCCACCTAAATTTATATAATAACTTACTATTTAAATCCTGTGTTGCTGTTTTCCCTTTCCCATATTTTCTTGGTGTGAACTCAAATTTTAGGACTCTTCTTCAGGAAAAAGAGTAAAATAGAAAACCAATAGTTAAGAAATGTTATTAGAAGGAAAAAACTGTCAGTGTTTTAAAGCTTCTTTCACAGGTGAAAATGTTTCGAATGAAGTATATTTTTCAACTGTCACGTAGATGCCTTGTTCACCTTATGCTACTTCCTTGAAAGTGGATCTCCAGCAAACCATTCATCACCTGATTTCCTAGCATTCTTTCCAGCATTTCTAAGCCTTGGCACTTTTCCATTTCTGTACTCTAATTTTGAAAAGTTACTTCTGTTGTTACATATCCAAAATAGTAATTTTTCTGATACCAAAAAGTAATATATTTTCAGGAATGGCTGTTGAATTACTTAAAAAGCAACAGTTCATGTTTTACTATTGCTTTAAAAAATGTTTTGTTAGCAGGTCTTCATGGTTATTATTTTTGGAACACTCTAGAACACAATATTTTGGGTGTTTGTCTTTCTTTGATGATTCTGTGAGTAGTTATAGAGTCTGCAAAACCCACATTAAAAGCTGTAGCTAATGAAATAGGGAAAAGCAAGACAGAGGGTAAAAAGCAAAGCAGGTAAGCTGAAAGGCCAAGAAACTGGGTGGTTTGGCAAAGTAGCTTGACAGCTGGAAATTTCAAGACAAATTAGGAGGAGCTCTGGGATCTAGACATACAGTCTGCACTAAATATCTTTGTCTCCTGTTCTCCCACCCTACAGATGAATAATCTCCAGTGATGTCACTGGGCGTTATCCTCGTGTCCTGAGGGTAATAGATTGGGCCCCCATAGTGTAAGTAATGCTTCATTTTCTCTTCAGCTGGAAAATCATCTGAGTTTCCCCTAAATGTTCCACAAGGGAGCTGGGAGGGAGGAGGAAAGGTTTAATATTCCTTTCTAGTTGCATCACTTGCGTGTTTCACAGTTGAGCTGCAGAGTACAAATGCAGATTTGGAATTGTTTAAATGACAAGAGTGATTGCTTAGCTTCTCAAATATTTTGGTTGTTTAGATACTCAGCCAAGCCGCAGTTCTTCCCCCAAAAAATGTGCTCATGGGAGAGCAAATGGTAAAGAACACAAACAGCCTGAAGTTGAGTGACTGTGCTTTTGGCAGCAAGGTGCCAGCTGTCATTGGAAACAAGTCCAGAATTTGTTGTGAGGATCTTCCTAAGGAAAGTGGATCTTCAAAAAAGTTATAAAAGGAATGCAGCAATTCAGCAGTGTTTGCTAATTATATTTATGCTACTTTATATTAGAAAAATGGCTAGTTCATAAACTACTGAAAATGAAGTTCCTTGTTCTGTACAAAGATACACACACAAAATTTTGGGAGGAAAAAGGTGTCCTGATTCTTTAGGCTCATGAGTCTTGAGTAAATTTAATTTTTAAAAAAGGAAATAAAATCCAAAGTGTGTGTTCAGAGAACATGAAAGCCTACCTATGTGAAATTTTTATGAATTATGAAAATGTAGGAAACACCCAAGGAAATTCTGTAGCTTTCTAGAGGAAGCCTAGCACAGAGCTAGAAGCTTTTCAGATGTTTAAGGGCCCATCCTTCATGTAAATGCTTAGTTTCATTTAACAATGAAGAAAGGGGTAGTTGGGAAAGATGGGAAAAAATGACTAGAATAAATGTTAACTTTGCAGATCCCAAGTGGAAGCAACACAGAGAGAGTGAGAGTAATTTCAGACCTGACCCTTCCAGGAGCTGAAGCTCTGCCTCATACTAGGCAGAGGTGGCTAAACATCAGCCCTGGAAGATGGAGATTGACATGCCACATAAAAATGAAATTAGGGAGGACTCAGAGCAGCTCATTGCTCCCTCTTTTTCATTGAATGATCTTCTTAGCTGTCCTGTGGTTTTGGCTTGAGTTTACCAGAGCTCACTCCAAGTAAGAATATTTCTCTTTGACATGAGTAAAGCAGACCCATGGCCCATGCATACTGAAGTTTAATAAAATATATCCTTTATTCATAACTGCCTTTCCAGCATTGCTGCAGCAATTCAGATTTAATTTGTGGGTAGGAATGATTTGCATGCAAAGAACACGTACTTCAAAGTATGTGAAGATAAGAGACTTATGTAAAAATTAAGCGGCCTATGGTCTGCAGGATAACTGCAGTGGGTTTTCCATCCCAGCCAGAGACCTCAGAGAAGTACCAGACTGAGAGAACACTCCAGCTGGAACAGCACAAAACAGATCTTTAATGAAAGCAATTGAAACAACACTAAATAAACTGTTTTAATGGAGTTCCAAAGAGATGTGTAAAAGCTGCCAGTAAAGTCAATTGAAGGCCTGTCACAGTGCCTCAAAAGTCCCTTCACAGCCCTCCTGCTGGCAGCAGTTCAAGTCTCTTTACAGCACATTAGAGGTAAGTGCAGCAGTATTATACCAGGCCCTTTGAAAAACTAATAAAAATATTCTTCCTGTGAGAGAAACCCACTGCTGCTAGGAGAGGAACTGCGTGCCCTTTGGTCTGGGAATCATTTGTTTTTTCACCTGGGATAAAGAAGAGTCTGTAATAATTTGCAAAGCTATTGTTAATAGTTGTATTCCCCAAGCTTGACTCCTAATAGCAAGGGACATCCATTAAAATATGCTGCTCAAAATCAGGCCTAAATTATAAAGTTCAGTGGCCCAAAAGTCCTTTTTCAAATTGTAACCTGCATTGGATAGGTTAAACTGTAGCTTATGCCAAGTAGCACTAACCTGCTGTGAGACTATGCTCAGAAGTTCTCACGCAGAAACCTTTGCTTGGCCAATGATCTCGTGCTGTGTGAGGATGTGAACATGGGTGAAGTGCATGAGGTGAAGTTCTGGTCCTTTTTTTTTTTTTTTTTGTCAGTACCAACCTGTGCTATAGGGAGGCTTCTGTGGGAACGCAATGCAGCAGGATGCAGGGAGCAGTGCCTTTCCCCTGTGGTGATGGCTCACCTGGGAGAGCACAGCTTCCGCAGCATCTGTAATGGGTGCCCACCTTAAAAATTAACAGTAGATTGCCTCTGCTATGGAAACTGCTTTTTTCCCTTGCCACGTACCTAGACCTATAAAAAAACTTATCTAATAGGATTTTTTGTCCAGGCCCATAAAACAAACATGGCAGCATTAAATCTTCTGTCTCCTGGGAGTGCTGGAAGCAGGTTCTGTGACTGCTGAGAAGATGACCCCACACTAGGCATGAATGCAAACGCTGTTGAAGGTGCATCTGTGTTACTGATACTGTGTATGTATTGCTACACTGGATGCAGGGTATGAGAAGATTCATGGTGTCAAATGAAAGATTTTGAACTAACAAATTGATATTTGAACAGAGGATCAAGGGCCCAATTTGAACAATATTTTAAACAAAAGATTCTGAAAAAAAGTGTTTGTTTTAATTTAATCATCAGTATTTTACCTTTAATTTTGAAATTTCTATTCTGATATGTGATAGCACAAATTATTTTTACCATTCATAAAAAGTATATTGGATAATTTCATTCCAAAACCAAAAAAGAATGCTCATTTTCTGCTAAACGTTTTAATTCCTATCAGGGTAGTAATTTTTTTATACATGGAGTAGTTCAGATGGCAAGATTTCAGGTGGCCCTTTTGACAGTAATTTGGAACACATACCAAAAAGTGAAAGAGCCTTGGAAAAACTCTTCTTAAATAAGGGCCAAAAAAATCCTTTCTGTCATAATCACTACATTCTGTGCAATTCACATGTTTTCTAAAGAAATTATTCAAGTTGTGGTGCAGAAGCATTTTAAAGAATAATTTTTAAATCTCTCCTGTGAACCTATGCTCTGCTTAATACCATAAGCAGAGCTGCATAGCCTTAGCAGGAAGGAAGACATTAAACAAGCTAATATTAAGCTTCTCAAAGTTGAATTGTTTTCAGAAGGAAAAAAAATCTGAAGATATTAGGCCAAGCTAAAAGCAAGGATAGTTGGATATGTTATGGGATTCGGGTCATGGGAAGAGGATGCTGGTTTGTCGTTCGCAGTTGTCAGATGTAACATCTGACCCATGTCTGGTGGCAGGGGATTAGTCTTTGGGATTCCAGTAAAAAGGCTTATCTTTTAGTGGGGAAAAGAGAGACAATGTGGTGGCCAAAAGGATGGCAGGCATTGGGTTGCCCAGAGCCCTGCACAGCCACAGAATAACTTTCTCACGGGCACTGGATTAGCAGGTTTGCACTGAGAAGAGTAAAATAATCAGTGTTTATAGTAAATGCATTCATCTCATGGCCGCTGCTGTTTTAGTTCCAAATTTGTATGCACACATGATTCTGTTTAGATCCAGACAGATGGAGAAAACTTTTAGCTGTCATTTTTGTTACATTTTAGACAATCAAAGTGTCTCCCTGTGGCCTCTTCTGCTGCACCCAGCCTAGGATATAGATCACTAGTGGCACATAAAGATACATGCCTATGCTGTGTGATTCTGTATCTTTGTTTTTACTATCTGCCATAACCAGTAACAAAGATTTGTGCAGATGACTATCAACAGTCGCTGGAAAGACACTGAAGCCCCAAGGTCCTAGTAAACCTGGTATCTCCCCTAGCAGGCTGGGGGAATTTGAGCTGTGATCTGGTTTCCTCATCTCCAAGGGCACAACACATAAGCTGATTAATGGAGTGGATGGCATTGCCACAGCCTCCCAAGGCCTCCATGCTTTACATACACAACAGCTCCCCTCGATAGGAATAGGAGGTAAGAAAAGACCAATAGACATCTGTTGTTTGTGTTTTGTAATGCCTTGGGTGGGCAAATTGTGTTCCCTTCGCCTTTGCAGTGATGTACAATTGTCCCTTTGATTGTACTGTGATAAACTACATCAGAGAAAAGAGGCATAAGACATCTGCACATTTGGAAAATGGGGAATTAAATCATGGGAGCAGTTTTAAAACTTCAATGTATATACCTGCAGATGCTGAATACTGCTTTTGGGCCGCATGTGGTGGCATCTGGATCTATCATTCATTGTGATGTTAAAAAGGGCAAGGGGATCTTAAAAACTGTATGTGTTGAAGAAAATATTCTATAGTAGTGATGCAACAGTACAGAAAAGACATCAGAAGATGTTTTTGTCTGTTTATCTCTGCATTCAAGATGAAAGCAGGACAGTATTGAGCTAAAAATTGGCAAAGGGAGTGGAAGAGGGCAGATTTGGGCAAGGCTTCGGATGTCATTCTTTGGCTGTTGGGGAGTAGGATCCTGCCACTGTGCTACCTGGACATGGCACGTGTGTGGCAGGTGGTTACAAGCACACTGTTACCGTGCCACGAGCGCTCAGTGCCTCTCCACTGCACCTCTGCGAAAGTCCTGTGCTCTGGCAACCCTTCTTCTGTGTAAAATGCTCTTGAGCTTCTCAGAGTAATTGGATGGGAGGATTACGTGTTTAGGATGAACTTGGATTTGCTCCATTTGAACTGTAAATGCAGGGTTTATTTAAACGTCCTATGCTGAGAAAGACCTATTGCCTTGTAGCTAGTGTACTACTAAGTCCATACATGATAAAAATCAAGAAAACTGAAGGAAAGCTTAGATTATTTGTAGGCTCAGGTGATAAATAAGCTGAATAATTAAAAAAAAAAAATTAACTCATTCTCAAATGCACCCTTTGTATGTCTGTTGCTGGCACAGTAGGTGAGAGAATAGTTCTTCCTTCTGTACTTTTCTCTACCCTTTGATTTTTTTCCAGCCTCCTTTTCCTTGCAAAGTCTTTAAAGGATAAAGGCTGCCATCCTTCCTGCTTGACTCTTCTGATGATGATTTCCCTTACACCTTTGCTTTGGTTATTTCAAACTTGAATTGCTCCTAAAGAAATGCCAAATGCCATGGAAAAAAACTCAGCTCTCATGTAATGGGTTTGACCATTAGCCTCCTGTCTTACTGACTCCTCAGCAGGAGGAATTGAGAACTTTGAGCCATGGCAAAGCTCCAAAAGCAGAAAAGGACAAATATTGAGGGCATTTTTAAATGCTATTCTGCTGACAACAAACATAATAAGTAATAGAGGCAAAAGGTCTTCTATGACCTCAATTGAGGAGACACCTGAAATGCCAGGTTAGATGAATCCTGCTTGCTGCTTTCAAAACATTTTTTTACCCTAAGGAAAGGGTTTTTATTCCTCCACAAATGCTCTGAACTTTTTTTTTTCTGTTTACTTGTATTTTATTCTCGGCCATCTCATATGCCACAACATATATATATATATATATGAGCAGCCACAACAGTGTTCATGGAAGCCTACTGACTCCTTGGTAACTACTGAGTAAATTCTAATTTTGGCCCTACAGCAGTACTGAATTGAATTCGACAGAATAAAGTTGAAAAACTTATTTCCTAGTGTACTGTAGGCAAAAAAAAATTCATCTTATCTAGCACATACAGTTAAGCTGTAAGTGCTTGAAAGTTGATAACAAATAATCATTAAAGAATTAGGTGGGGGGGGGTGGATAAAATGGATCACCCAAGGTTTACAATCCATGATAAAGACTATGGGTGTTGAATGGGAACTTTCACTGTATTGTACATTATTAGTTTCTTAAACTTCTTGCAAGAATTTTGATCAAGTTGATCAACAAAGACTAGTGCCCTTTTGGATTGCAAATTAGATCATTAATCCATCTTTCAGAGACCAAAGTTCTGGTCTTTGTCTCTACATAGCTTCCCACTGTTTTTTTTCAGTCTTCACCTGATATTTCTCCCCTTTTTTGTGTATTTACTTCATGAGTACATTCCAAGGGCTCTGATTTTGAGCCCCAAACTTGCTCGTTGTACAGGAGCAAGAATTTAATTTTCTTCTCAGGACAAAAATTATTTGAAGGCAGAAACATCTTCTGGTTCTGCAGCAGTCAGAAAAATCTTGCAGAAGATAGATTCTGTCCATTCAGTTCAGGAGTGATTTTCTGTCTAAAAACTGATTTAGAAAAAAACCCCCAAACACGATGTACTGAATTTTCATTAGAAGTGACACACATGTCTTTGTGTAGTTCACATCAGTAGTGCAGTGCAGTAAGTTGTTGTTTAAATAAACATCTCAAAGGAGAAGAAAGGCAAATGTATTGTCTGCCTTCACAACTGCTTGAAGTCTGGGGCTTGTCCAGCTAGGTGATTGCTGGCTGTGCTCTCTAACTAGACATACATGTGTGCTTGCTTAGTAGGTCACACAAATCTCTGTGGTGTAACCCCTTTCTCTTGTTTAAAGAGATGGATTGGCATCATTGCATGTTTAACACTGGAAATTAGACTGCAAAAACCATTTTTTGGATCACGTTAGGAGGCTTCAATCTCTCCCAGGCTCTTATTTCGTCCTACTAATGAAATTGTAGATTTTGAGCCACTCTTCTAAATAGCTTTCTCAATTCCCAGAGTACTATCTGACCTAGTCTACAGCATGGAGCCCTTATCCTGCATTTTCATCAGGGCTCCATGATCACTAAGCATTGACTCAAAGAGAGATTGGTAAGAAACAGTTCTTCTATCTCTTGGTTGAATATCTTGATTCAAAAAGGATATAAGAGTCTACGTATTTTATTGCCTGATATGGCTTTCTTGGAAATACTTAGATTTCTAGAGCAATGTCACTCAGAGGTAGAAATCTCTAATTTTTATAATTCAGCATTTTGCTCAGTTGTGAGCCACATTTTGAAGAAGTGGTTTTTGTATCCCACAGTTGTAACAGAAAGGTAGCTGAGGATTTCTGCCAGGTGTCATACAATTAAAATCACTGTCCTGGCTTTTTGTCAACAAGATAAAAAGAATAAACATAGGCAATTATAAGTTTATATGCTTAAGTAAATCCAATATTAAGCACAAGAAAAATATATCATTAAATTATTCTACTTTATTGAAATGAAAGCTGGTTAAAAAATTTGTGTGATAGCAGCAAGTACATAAATGCCACGTGAGGAATTACTATTTGGACCTTACAGAGCATTTTCCACTGGTATCTCACTTCACACCTTTCAACAAATAGTGCTTCAACATACAGGTGGGAAACAGAAAGACAGAATTAAAGCTTTATTACACTTCCATTAAAGTACATCCTGAGAAGAGATACTTCCTTAAAAAATACCATGTGTACTTTCAACTTCCTCTAGGACCAAAAAGAGAAGCACTCTGCCATTTCACTTTGTCTAGTGTAAGATTAGTTTGATGTACACCTTGGTGCTGACATAACTCACTCTTTCAGAGTCCTATCTCATTGCTGTTCATACTGGGAAAAACCATGGGCTGTTTTCTTGTCCTAGACCTACTCTAGTGGAAATAATGTGATGTGGGAAGATGAGAAGCAGAAGCATCCTCTGCGTTCTGTACTGCATGTTTGAGAGGAAAGAAGAACATGTCTGGGAAGGTAGGGAATAAAGAAATACTACAAATCTGGCAAATAACATAAAAACCCAGCATTTAAAAATGCATTTAACGTAAGTTCTCTTTCATGTAGCATATAATCAACTTATGGAGTTTTATGTCAGAAGACGTTACTTAGCAAATAGATAGCAAGAGTAATAACAAATAAATAAATAACATTAGGCACTTCTATAAAAAATAGTAGTAATTGAGGCTTTATTGGGTAGACCAAAAACTTATAGGGGTCCTGGCAAGTCTTTCTTTTCAGGGCATAAACTGAAAAGAAATATTTTTCTTCATTGTGTATCATAGGTTTTAGATTTAGCTGGAGGTTCAGGAATCTGGCCTTGTCCAAAGACCCAGACCCTAAAGCACCAGCAGAGATCTGTCTCACAAACTGGACTATGAAACGGTGGGGATAGTTGCTTGTTTAAATGTGTTGTTTCTTGTTTTCCTCTTAACAATGGTTTTGTGATAGAGAGCCATGGGATGGATTGAAATTGAAGAAGTTGGTAGTGGATCACTGGGAATTTCTGTCATTCAGTGTTTTAAAATTGACTGCAGCTTTTACTGGCTCACTGCTTGTTGATTGTAGGTGACCATCTGAATACCTATCAAGCCAGCAGTAGTTACTGGGTGAATGAGCTGGGTGAAGATAATCTACTGCAAACACAGCATGAACCTAAACTGTGTTTTGAATGCCACTTTCTAGATTGCAGAGACTTCCAAAGCCTGATCAGGTTCTAGCCAGGTGAATTTCATTCTTCCTTTCTATGTTTTATTTTATGAGTTGAACCAGAGTGTGTACACAGCAGTGAAATCTGTGAAATAGATCTGCTTTTACCTTTTCTATAAGTTAATCTCACCAAGGATCAAAAAAAAAGAGAAACAGGTATTTGCGAGAATGTTTCTAATTTCTGCACTGACTTTGTGTTTGAAAAATTCTTAGAAATTTTAAGTTCTTACTGAAACAGACAATTTCCAAAGAGCCTTCTTCCCTCACCTACTGTGATTTTGCAGCTAGTCTCACCTCCCAGCATTTATTTTAATCAATACAGTGACTTTTTCTAGTTGCTTCAAATTATGACAAGATTGTTCTGATGTGTAGGAAGGTCTTGCCATTGCTCCTGAGGCCTGTCTTCTTTGCCCCTCCCAGGGGTTTCTCAGTATCCTCTATAGCTGCAGCCTCCCAACTTGATGCTGCAGCTCTCTCCTTCCAAGTCCCCCTGCAATTTACAGTTTTCTCTCCCCTTTGCACACTCAGTTACTCACCAAGGAGCAAGTAATCCTATGTCCTTTCAGCAGTCTGCTGCTCTTAATTGAAAAAAACCACTCAAAGATTGGGGGGGGGGGGGGACCCAAAAATTGGGGGGGGGGGGGGAACCCCAATAAATTAAACAAACAACTTTCATTAACACGTAGCAGATTCTTAATTTCTTTCTGTTTTTCTCCGAATCTCACTGTAGCATTGGTGGGTTTTGAGAACACTTCTAGGTAGTGAGATATAGAAAAGTGATGCCTCATCTGCGTGGTCTTGCCCAGGCTTGGGAGTGGAGACAGAAGAGGCATGAAGAGCTCAGTCCTTTGTCTTGTTACAAGGCCAAGCTTAGTGCAGCACAGAAGTCATGACAAGTCATCCCAGCTAAACCAGTATGTCAGCATCACATTCAGTGTTTAAACAAACTGATTCAGCAGATTTTACTGAGCAGGAGGGTGTCTCTATACCCCTGCCTTCTGTGGTCTGGATTAAAAATAAGAGTGCATGAATCTTAATCCAGGTTGCATTTTCAGACATGTGAAAATAATGCATATAGCTCACTTATAGCATTTATGAAGAAGACATAGATTCTTTTTGGTGTAGTAAACTAGGCTAGAAGTAAAAGTAGTGTCTGGATCATGACCAATTTGAATTTTCCATGGTGTTTCCTGAATTAGCCAACATTTCATAGCAAGATACCTTTAACTTAGAGGACAAATGTTCACTTAGTATATTGCTGTATGTGTTGACTCTAAGATTTATGGGGAGCTTAAAGTGGTCTCTAGAAAAAGTCACACATAAACTACCTGATAATAAAAAAGAAGATTTTTTCTTAGAACCATATTCAGGCCAGCACAGCTCACTTTAAATGCATTAATATTGTCATTCTTTTATTTGAGAAAAACAGAAACATGGAACTGGTGAAATAATGGAGATGAACTGTTTGGAAACTTTGTGTGATCTGAGGCACACATGAACAAGGATGGCATGTTGCACCTTAGCATAGTCATATGCTTCTATGGCCAAATGAATGGTACCTTCAGCAGAGTCTCATGCCAAAGAATAGTTTAGCAATGCCATGCCAAATAAATGCAAATTAAGTTTAGATTTGTTATGGATAGAAACAAATAGGATAGTCTTTGTATGCTTGCTTGTAGGATGGAAATTCTGATTTCACTCCCTCACTACCTTGTCTTCATCCCATTTTCAAAGTTAATTTGGAGTTGCTGGATAAAAGGAGGGATGATCCATTCTTTAATTCCTCATTTAGCTTGCTATAAATTTGTGCTTATTAAGAACTAGAGGATTACATCTAAATATGAGCCTGGCTGGTGCACAGCTTTCCTTTGTTTCTCTTTGTAAGCAGAGGTGAGTTTACAGGGTGCTGTAGAAGTTCTGAGATAAGGTGCTTGTTTCCTTCAGTCTCTTCCACCTACTTCTAGAATGATTGAATTAATGGGTATTTGAAGAATTGCTTAGCTGAATACTTTAATCTGAATGTCAGGGTCCTTAAGGTAAGACAATCATGTCAACTATTCCTGGTAACAGAGAGCCATGGTCCTGGTGGGCAGGGGAGAAAAGCTTGGAAAGGTGTCGAGGTGCAGCTAAAAGTCACCTCCTCAGACTGCAGGCATAATCTGCTGCAAATGTGTGAAAAAGCAAACATAAATCATTCCTGTTGTTCTTGTCTCAGAGAAACGTGAGTGCTGTACAAAGAACAAAGCACGTGCTCGTAAATGAATTCATTATAGTATGTATACTCTTATTTAATATACCCACAGTATTCTGTATATAACATTATACAGATGTTTATATATTTGTGAGAAATCTGCATCTTTAGAGAACTGCTATGATTTTACTGTGATGTGTTGCAGTAAATTCAAAAAGAAAATATTATTTATGTCATGGTAATACTAATTTTGTTGTTGTTCACTTGCAACAACTATTCATTATACAGCTCTATGGACATGTACAAACTGGAACAAACCCATCTGCAAATTCACAGCAAATTTGAATCAAATTAGATGAAGGATTTGCATTTTATGAACATTTGAAAATTGCATCATTTTTTTCAATGTTTCCCTAACTTTCTATTTGGCTCATTATAACTGTGGAATGGCTTGTCCTAGAAATTTAAATTTATTTAATCTGTTAGTTTTGGCAAAGACTGATGTCCTGACTAGTTGCAGAGTCCTTGTTGGCAGAATTAATTAACACTAATAACATTAATAACATGGTTTCTTGCATACCTCAAGGGCATCACAGTGCTGATGAATTCCACATGGCCCTAAAAAGGAATAAAGCAGTGGAGCAAATCAAAAGGGGATATACAGACTCATTCTTGCTTATCATTGACATACATTCTTGAAAGCCAAAATCATAAACTATGTATTCTGGAACATAGCTCATTGGGAAATTTATGCTGACAAAATAACTTTAGCGCATTCAAGGTGGCTACAGCGTATGGGCTATTTAGTTATGATGAATGGATGAACTAAGGATTAGCGTTACAGCAGCAGAGTCAAGGATGTGGAAACAACCTTAATCATGTCTCTTCTTGACTCATAGCATTTGAGTTCATGAGCAAGTGTGCAGATGAATGTTCGTTTATAAGATTGCTTCATTTTTCTAAATATTTTTTCCCTTGAAAACTATTTAAATTGACTGACAATTTTAGTAGCTTTTTTCTCTGTGTTTATTCACATACAGGTGAAACAGCAAATGTATTAGCTCTTAGGATGCAAATCAGTCCCACTCTGTAACCCAGGGCATGCCCACTTGCTTTTCTGTGCATCCGTTTATTCCTTTTCTATCTTACTTTACAATTTGATTATGAGGATTTGTTCACCCACATCTAGATACCCTGAACACCAGGGTACTGTAGCAAAGCAGATAAATGCAGCATTTTAAATATATTTTGTGAAGTGTTTCTGTGACAAGGCTTTAAGTTAATGCAATGCTATGAAGCCCTTAACAAGGAGAAAGACTTGGTGGTGGTGCCAGGCAACTCAGATAGTAAGTCTGAAGTGTGACATGAACAATTAGGTGCTGCACAGACAAGTAGGGTGTCTCTGGTTTAGAGAAGGATTATTAAGGGTCTGCCCAAGGTGCCAGTAGAGTTGTATAGATTTGGAACACCTAAGAGCAGTCTTGAAAGGAAAAACCGGGAACTAATCTGATGGTATCACTAAAGACTGGAATGGGTGCTCAGTATGCAGGTAAAGTCTCCTCTCAATTAGAAAGCTCATAGTAGAAGATAACTGCTGCACAATGTGTGGTGTAAGGAAGCAATGAAATATTTATAAAGGATAGTCAGAGATGGAAATACTGGACTTGTATTTACAGGACCACTAGACACTACAATATGCAGCTTGATTGTGGTCATGCATGGCTGATCCAGAGCTGACCCTAGCTGCATGGCAGGGTGAGCTGACTGAGATTGCTTCCTAAAGGCAAGAGGACTGGAAAGAGGCTCTGGAGAAGCCAGTTATGGTGTGTGGGTCAGCTGCACCCTAACACAGTGTTATGGAAATAATAACCCTGACATGGTTTAGTGGAAAAGTCAAAGAAAGGCCCTAGAAGATGCAAGGATTGGAGTGGCAAGGATAGGAAGAACATGTCTAATTTTCATGGTACCATCCAGGTTTGGGTAAGTGTGAGAGAAAGAATAGTTTCCTGATGTGCTTCAATATGTGCTTTGTATTAAGGGAAGAAGAATTACTGCTTTCCTGCAAGTGTCTGGCCAGCTCAGATGTTAACGGGCCTGTGGGCTAGAAGGGCTAACATTTAAGTTCCAAAAAGGGAGATCCTAGGTTTAATAAGCTGCAGAGCTTCACTTGTGCAAAATCAGATCTGAAATAAAAATTCTTAAATTTCACATGCACAAATATCTTGATTTTTCTGATGCTAATTGAGGCATTTCAGACAGAAGCTTCTAAAGAACTGCACACAATGTCTAATCTGAGCTGTGTTCAAGAAAGTTTTGCAAGTGTGGGCTTTCCATCTTATTTTGAGCCCAAATGTAAAACCTAAAATGCCAAGTGTACAATAACTCACCTTGGCAACAAACTGTCTTTTAATTATGAGATATGGTGCTGACCTGATGAAGCATGGAAAAAAAAAATCATAGAAGGTCTCCAAAATATGATGTTGTAGCCTGTGGATCACTAAACTAACAGCTATGCACAGTGGGAGGAAATTAATAGTCTTCTTTATGAAAAGAACTCAAGTCTGTTTATACTATTTATTGCTGCTTTGTGGGGATGCATGTTTATTATCTGGCACTGGTCCTAGCTAGCTCTTGCTCAACTCACTCTACTAATGGTGTTTTCCTTACCTGCCCGTGCAGTGAACTCACTGCTAGTGTCAGTCAGTAAAACTGTTTCTACCCCATGCATCATCCTGAGAAGCAAAGGAGAGGGCATCTAGCAAAGCAAAGTGTCATCAGCTAGGAGAGTGATATACAAAATATCTCCACAGTACAAAGCCTGTAACTGTCTAACCATCCCTGCAGGAGCATCACAGAAAGAGCATTGTGGGAAAACAGTGAGGCAGGGAGTGACCTTCTTACACCAGCCGAGAGCTGAGCCCACAGGCTCTTTTTTGTCATAACATTGTCAGCCACACAGTTCAGTGACTTTCATCATGATTGATTAATCAGGTTCTAAGAAAATTTATATTAAGCCAGAAGTGGTTTTTTTTGTTGTTGGTTTTGGTCTTGGTGGGGATTTTTTAGTATTATTATTTTAATCTATGTCCTCTGCAGGCTTTCATTGATGAAAACAGCCTTCATGCAGTGGTGAAAACATAAGCACGTCATAAGAAAGTATCGAAAGTATCGAATGAACAGCACATTTCCTCTGACAGCCTCCTCAGAAGCTCTTAATCCATGCTGCCTGCTGTTCTGCATACCAGCTGTTACCTGGCAGGAGGGACCAGCTGCTGCTCCAAAGCACTGCGAGTGCTGTCCCCAGCCATGGCTGCCACTGGACAGTGCCTGGGCAGCCCTGGTGGGGTGTCAGGTGGGGCCATATCCTTCCTGTTCAAAAATCATCCCTGCTGAGGGATGTGCCAAGCCTCTGGAAGGAGTAGAGTCCCCTGGCATTATCTCTGGCTTGCTTTTGTTTAGGATTTTCCCTCTTTGTATGAGCAGCTTTGAATGGAATGACTTTTGGTGTATTGGGTGGGCCTAGGGATCCATGATTTATGCAAGCATACCAGGCTCATGCCAGTGTTCTCAGTAGGAGTCTGAGGGAGCTGGTGAGGGAAGAGTCAACAGTGTTCTCTGTTATCCTAGAAATACTCTCTGCTTTTTGGCATTTTTATAAAGATGTGTTTTTCAAAGGTTAATTATCATCTTAAGTCACAGATCTGTCACTTAGTTGGGATCTTCCACTTGTTAAGAAAAGGGATGAGACAGCTGGGAATAGAATAAAAAAGCAGAGAATAAATTCAGACATCTGAATGCAGTCAGACCTCTTACAGCTGGGGGTGATCTTGAAAATCTTTTATTTCAACAGGATGACAAATCCAGAGAAGATAAAGTTATTCTTTTTTTCTAAACAGTTCTGTTTTCCTAAGTTGTTCTTTTTTACCCTATGATTCCTCTCCTTGTCCCCCACCACTGGCATATATAGTTTACCAGGAAATCAGCAAGTCAGGAAATGAGACATGTGGTATAGTTTCTGGAAATACCTCAGATTAGAAGTTGAGGATGAGAGTACAATGTTAGCAAGCTTTTGTGAAAACCTACAGCCTTCATGACTGATTTTGGTGGATTTTTTAATTTTCAGAACTATTTCTAAGGATAAAAGTAGTAACATTTTATTTTTAAGAAATAAAGGTTACCCTTAAAATTTTGCCTAAAGTAGGCTGAGCCATCTCCTGCTAGCTCTCAGTGTTTACCTGTCTGTTCCCACAAATCTGTCACCAACAACTGTGAAGGAACCACTTTTCCTGCTTGAGGATTCTGAAGGACTGCCTGCTGCACTTCGGGCTTCAACGTTCTTGCTAAATTATTCACACTGGTCTGAAGCCCACTGGGTTTGTTGTATCAAGGGTTCATATCAAGGGTTGCAAGAAAAATCCACTACTAAATTTCTAAATATTTTTGCTGCATTGCCAGTCTTTGGCATGCTGAGGTTTATTAAAGCCTTCCTAGGAAAACCTGTGAGCCTCTCCAGGTGCTGAGAGGAGGGAACAAGTGCTGGAAATCCCTTGGGGCAGCTCTGTTGTGAGATCCAGTGTGGTTCTCTTGCTCTCTTCTCAGATGGATGATGTTTGCCAGTACCAGGGCACAAACCATGCCACTCACAATGACGTCCTTTTGTAGGATCTCCTGCACCAACTCTTATGCTTTAAGTTAAATAGTAGCCATTTATTACTGTATGGTGCACTTCCAACAGCTCTAATCTGTATGGATATGAAATCCAGAAGAGAAAGTGCTTTCAGAGATGCTATTAATGGCTGTAGCATTTATTCTTCATCAGACCCTTAATTTATTTTGACAAAACTGATCTTGCTTTATTGATGACTCAGTTCTGTGGTGGTTTTGTGACTTCTTGTAGCAGCTGGTGTATCAACCTGTTAAGCATGTGCCCCAAGGCCAGAGAAAGACACAAACTACAAGTGCCAGGTCATGTGGGAGAAGGCTCTAAAGGTTTCCATCTAATAAAATGGGAGCCAGACACCTAAGTACTTGGAAAAAATACATCCGGGCCTTGTTTCTTAGTGTATCTATCATGTATAGCAAACACTCTTTTTCCCTAAATCTTGAAAGAACTAGACAAGATCTGTGGATAAACAGATGCTAGTGATGTGTTTGGAATAAAAATAAATTCTGACTGGTGATGACCATCTAATTGAAGGGACCTCATTTGTTACACAAGCCACACAGGAGCTCATTGCAACAAACTGTAAACTAATTGCTACCCTTGTGTAAAAATTAGGGGAATACTTAGGCCTTCATTTTATATTGGACACATGTACTTTTGTGCACCAAATTTGAGAGGAACTACCATGAGAAGGTCAAAAGATCAAGGGAGAAGCAGAAACTTGGATAGAGAAATCCATACTCTGAATTATGCATAAGCTGGTGTAAAAGGATCTTGCCAAAGCCTTAGATAATATAAGCAGGAATCCATGGTTGTATGGTCAGATTTATTTTTTTTCTTTTCGTGCTGAGCACTCTCTTTTAAAATGTATTATGTCTTCAACAGAATGGTTGGGGATCCCTGCATAAAAGAAGGAAGCGTATGTGGGTGAGCCTTGGAGATTGCATGTATGGTTAGTCTTTTTGGTTCTTGACCTAGAACTCAAATTCTACCTCAGGAAGGAAAAGAGTCACAGCCCAAAACTACAGCAAACCAGACCAGACACATTCAAACCAGACCAGAAATGGGTACAGGGTCCCAACTCCCTCTTTCTCATGACAGGTAGCTTGAAGCAAGTATGCCTTCATGAAGACAGCAATTGCCCCTGCTGCCACATTCACCCGAGTCTCCTGTTTAAATACCTTCTAGGCAGTTGTTTTGCCAAGAGGAAATTCTGTTCTTCATACTTGGATAAAATCTTGTAACTTTTCTTCAAGATTTGTTTTTCTTCATAAATGGCATGTCTGGCCAAGATAGTTGTTTTGCTGAGTAAATAGGGGCAAGAAGACAAGAAACCTTGGAGATAAGTCACATTCCAGGAAAAAAAGGTGATCCTGCTGCAGGCTGGATTTTTCATTCAGATTTTCTCCAGCCCCCTCAAAGCTGGAATCAGCTCAATTCACCAGTGCTGCTGTCACTTCAGTTGCTGCAGCTCAATGCTGAGTTGCACCTCACAAATTTGCACATTTGCCCCCTGGAAGGTCTGCAAATGCTGACCAAGGTGATGAAAGTTTATATCAAGCCTGGGACAGACCAATTAAATTTTGAAGCCTGTTTCAAATATGTGTTTCTGTTTTTCAGTGGAGTTGCTTTGGTACTGAGGAACTGAACTTCTCTTTTGAATACTTCTCATGGGCACTGTAGTGATTAAATTATATAGCTCTATCTTTTGATCTGGAATCAAAGTGCTTCTCAGCCTCTTAGTGTTCTGGATATGAGAATAGATAGAGGGAGTGTTACTTTGGTCATTACATAACTAACAGTTGGCAAAGATGGCATTTATTTCTGGTGATTACACAGTAACTGCATTTAGCTGATTCCAAATAAAAAAAGAAAAGTAATAGTTCTTTGCAACACTAATGAAAAAGTTAATAGTAATACTGTGTAATTTGCTTGTGATGAGAGTGTACACTGAGGGTCAGTTAGTGCTGCTGCTCACTTGGGTTTTGGCTCATTAAAATGAAATTATATGACTATATTAAGTTTCATCTGGCTTTTAGAATTCATTGAGCTTGAATCTAGTTTCGTTTCCCTTAAAATAATTACTGAGAATTGCATAGTTTTGTGACGTTAGTCAGGATTTATGCTGATGTAACTGAGATCAGTTTCAGCCTCAAAGGTTTGCAGTTACAGTGGGAAAGGATGGAGGAGTATTTGTGGTTCATTACTTACTGCACGGGCTGTCGCTGGTCTCTTTTTTTGGGCCGACAGTGACAGATTGCTCTGTCAGACCAGCTCGAGACTGAGTAAGTCCAAGAGCCTGGGCTTGCAGTGTTGGATTTCCCAAGGAAAAAGCTGGGTGGCAAGGCTGCTGCCCACTATTTCAATATCCATTCCTGTCAGGGAGGGGACTCTGAGAGACACTAACTGAGGTACAAGCCACACTGAACACATGAAGCTTCTTTCACCGTGACTTTGTCTAATTTTGCATATGATGGAACATTTTGAGGACACTTTTTGTTTGCTTTACAACTAGTGAGAGCCTTGACAGGAATTAAATTCTCCTTGTGTATACTTCTAAACAAAGATGTGGCAGAATGTCAGCATCCCAACAGGATACTATTTGAACACAACAGAAAAGCAGAGTCTGGAAGGGATTCTGAGGACAAAAAGAGACTGAATGCAATTAAATTATAATAGGAGGGTGATTAAAATTCCCCTGAGTTCTGAAATGAATGTATAACGTGGTCCTAACGAAAGGCAAGTGTCCATTTTCTAAGACAATAGTTAAGACAGCTGAATGAAAATGGGCCATTCATGTCTCTGACTAGCTGTGCAGACATGCAGACCTGAGTGCTAGTGAACCTTCCATCACTTTTACATTTCGGAAAAAAATAAAAATAAAAACAACAAATGCAGAATAATAGCCTTATTATCAGTCCAGATGTTCAATGTTCTCTTTTTTCTTGATGTAAATCCATAATGTAAAAATAAATGAAGATGTCAATGTATTAAAAAAAGAGAAATCTAACTCTCTGAAGAAGAATTAAACTGTAAGATACCACAGGAAATTTGTAAGTCTTTCAACATAGTAGAGCTGCATTTCTTCTCCAATTCATAATTTTATATTAGTTTTATTTCGAGAACAATTAGTTAAAAATAAGGCATTCTATTTAATGTAGTAAAGCTAGTGAGAAAAGGTTTCACACTGCTACAGCAGTTTCTGATTCAAAATCCATAACGCTATGAGACATCTGGATACTTTTTTTCTCCAAATAGGTTGACCCTTCTGCAGTTCTCTTGAGTGAAATTCTGGCTTCATTAAAATCAAAAGCAAAATTCTTACTGACTTCTGTGGGCCAGGATTTTGTCTTGGCACACTTTCCTTAAGAACCTTTCGTCTTTCAGACCATGGCTCTGTGGAGCACTTAAACATATGGTTACCTCTCAGAATGTCTATTTGTTAGCAGAAAAATGCTCTTGAAAATATGTTCATCATCAAGATAGGTAATACTAGCACCACTCAGAGACATCAGCTGGGAGAAAATACATTTTGAGGGAAATGTTCCTATTTTATTTATTTTATCCTGTGAACATTTAGTCTGCTTGTAAGAATCCAATGGGTGCACTTTGTTTTTTAGATCTGCCTAGTAACTTTTCATCCTTGGCTTCCATAGAAGCAGTAGTGCTTTGATGAATATTGCTGTGGAGATAATTAATTCCAGTATTTCATCAGCTGTACATAACAAGTAGAAGAAAGAAGAGAGGCTAAAGAATCAGGAAGTTAAATAGCCAGATTTAAAGAATGTGGCTTGTAAAAAGATTATGCTGCTGCTGTAGTTCTTCCAAGGAATAATTTAATTAGTTGCCTGTTCACTATATGCTTTATTACGCAGTTCAGATTTATGAGACAAAAAGGTGAAAATTTATCTATTTGCTGCTTCTTTCCACATTCTGCCAAAAAAAAGGGAACATTTAGGTCAAAAGTTACTGTTCTGCTGAAGAAAGGGAATTGCAGATTGCTGAGGGCATCTCATTAGCATCAGTATCTGCTTCTCTGCATGAGCAGCAATAAGTGAATGTCACAGCTGAAGAACAAATGAGAACATACTGCACCAAATATCATCTTCCCTGATGCAGCTTTTTACCTCTGGTGAAAGCCCAGTGATTTGTAGAACCTCCTCTCTGGCAAGTTTTGGACTGTTGCTCTGCAGTCCTTGCAACGGGGTGTTCAGGAGAAGTCAGCATGATGCAGAACCAGGGGCAGTCACAGGCCTTGCTGCAAGACTGTGTGAGACAGTGCTCAGCTCTGTGAGCAGCATGAGCTGCTCATACAGCCAGGCACTGCCCAAGGAGCTGCTCTGAAGGAAGCCACATAATACCGCCAAAGGTCTACCACTGGTCCCTAGATTTTTTATTTAAAAATATCTATATGTGAGCATAGCCAAACAGGCAAATTTCAAATTGTGCATCTCTTGGAAGAAATGTGAATATTTTATTTAATTCAACAAAAACTGTAGTTCTAATGTGGAAACATAATGCCGTGTATTCCTTCTGCAAACACAGGCCTTTGCATTGAGATGTCTGTAGCAGAAGAAATGGCTGCTGTAATTTGCATTCATCTCATTAGTTTGTTTATAGAATGCCCTGAAGAGAGCCTTTTTGTGGGAGTCAGTATGAGCAGATGGAAATAAGAGACCTAATAATAAAATGCATGCTTAAGAATGACATAAAATTTTACACAAAGGCAGAGAAAACTGAACATGGATCCCAGCTACTTTTAAGACAGGAACAGTTGTACCAGAGTGAGGGGAAGAATTTGGCCCAGTGGATATTGCTAATTTGATTTTATGTACAAACACAGAAATGCCAGGAGCATAGAGTATTGATAATTAGGGCTTCAGGGTACTGGATATACTGCGTAATTCCTCTGAGCTGTGTAGTGCATATATGCTGGAACCAAAAGTTAAAACAATACAAGCAGTGAGAGATTTTGGGCAATCTACTTTTCCCCCAATTCCGTGTGAG
This sequence comes from Pyrgilauda ruficollis, assembly GCF_017590135.1. Taxonomy (NCBI): domain Eukaryota; kingdom Metazoa; phylum Chordata; class Aves; order Passeriformes; family Passeridae; genus Pyrgilauda; species Pyrgilauda ruficollis. The sequence continues at coordinate 203,768 of NW_024525156.1, forward strand.
AACATGCCACTTAAATTCTTGAAGACACTCCCCTGATATTTCCATTAACTGAACCCAGTCTCCCAGGAAGAGGTGAATGGGAGGAGAAGGGTGTTCACTTTTCCTGTCTACAGTAAAGCATTTTCTCATACCTATGACTAAGGAGGGAATTTTGCAGCTGAGGCTGGTTTTCCTTTCTGTCTACTGTGTTTCTTAATACAGCAGTAGGAGCAAACACTGCTGAACTGTGGTCACTTGGCCTGGGGAGAGAAGGGGGAAGGGAAGCTGTGCATGTTGGCCCAGTGTTTGGTGCAGGTGTGAAGGGTAGACTTGTGACTCTGCAAAATTTTTACAAGGAGATTCAACCTGGTTTTGAGTCTTTCTGTATTCACTCTGACTTTTAACTTCTCAGTTCAGTGATTGTGCAAGAGATTTGTTGTGTCTTGGTCTCCTTTTTCCTTAGTCCTGAGTTAATACTCTGAGTTAAGTCTGTGGCAAGTTGCTGCTGGTTATTTCAGTGCCTCCTTGGCTGCTACACTTTCCTGGACCCTTTCTAGGCTCTTCCCATGCCTTTCTTACTGCCTGTGCTCCCTGCACCTACATGCAGATCCCTGGAGATGGGACAAGTATGGACCCTCTAAATATTCAGAAGCTTTTGAGAGGCTCTTTGCACTTGTTCAGGGCATCCTTGGTCTTCTTCGATGCCAAAAGTCATGGACCTCAGCTGTCTCAAACCAGTGTATTGCTCAGACAACATTGGTTTATCCTAACCAAGTGGTAAAGCTACACCAGCAAACTCCAGATCAGATACAAACTGTTTGAACACCAACTTGAAGGATGTATAAGAAGACAAACAGAAGAAAGCTTGTTCTTAAAATGTGTTAAGCATCACCATATACAGGCCTCAGGCCATATTTAGATCTTGAATCTGGGCTGGGGCAAGGTGCCCAGTATGATGAAGTGTATGCCCTTTGACATAAGCAGATTAGCTGATACACAGCCTGATATAAAAGGGAGCACAGTTTATTCTTAGTGGTGGCATCCCCCTTAAGAGTTAGAAAGATCCTTAATGGTTCATAAGAAGACAAACAAGATCTGCGTGCATGTGGCTCACAGCACAACTCATGTCTTAACAGACAAATTGTCTCCTGGATACTTCACAACCCATTCACGAGTATTTATATCCTCTCCCACATGAGATTACCACATTTCCCTAATGATAGCAAAAACCTACCTGGAACAGCAGTATGAAAAAGTCTCTGATCCTTCATTTCACAGGCAGCAGCCAGGGACAAGGAGCAGAGCCAGCTAGCCTGTCCAGGGCATCTGTCTCCCCTTGGTCCACAGCACCTGCTTTGAGAGGTTGTCTTTTTCACAGTGGTCTTCTGAACTGTGCACACAAGCATGAGGGAGGCAAACCTGTCTCCTGCCAGACCTTGAGCACAGGGAAATGGGAAGACTTTTAAGAAATTGTACCTCTAATGAATTTAAATAATATACATATTGCATAAACCTGATGGCTACTTTAGTTATTTATGAACTCAAAGGAGTTTAATTCCTGAAGCAGGAAGATCTCAAATCTCAAAGCTTTCTGCTTCTGAGCCCTCTGACTCGAGGTCATTGAATAATTGGCCTATCAGTATTTCCTTTGGCTGCAGAATGTACATGCAAAGATCTGGAAGTCTTATCAGGGAGGACTTGTAGATATGGCATATGTGACTGAGTGTTAAGAACACCTTTAAGTACAGCTGCTGTCAGGCAAGCTTATATACATAAATTGTAGTTCAATGCCAGCTACAAATTTTGTTTGAACAAATAGGAATGTCAATCAGTTTCTGACAGTACTTTATGTAACAGCTAAACTGTAAAAGTACCCTTTAGACCATTAAAGCTTTGTTTTGAACTTCCCACTTCCTCAGACATTTCAGAGCTGGGAATTTTACATTGTCTGCTCCAGCTACGGTTAAATTTGAATTTGAAAAAAAAAAAAAAAAAACAGTGTTCTAAGAGTGTGTAACTCAAGAGTCAGTAATGGCGAAGTAGGCAAAGCAAAATAGTTTGAAAATCTACCAAGACCTATGTCAGGCATAAAACTGAATCTCAGATTGAAGAGTCTTGTTTAACCATAAGACCAGTTCTCCCATATGTTTTAAATAATTCTGAAAGCTGCTTTTTAAAAACTAACTTCAGAGTATTCTGCTTACTCTCTGGAATTCTTTATATTATTTTTGTTTCAAAAATATTGCTGTTTACAGACAGAACCATATGGAAAGAGTTTCACACTTTTTTTTTTCTGTATTTTAGCTGGGATTGATTAGTGTGACTTGTGTTTTCAAAAAAAAATCCAACAAAAAACAGGCAAAATCCCAGCTCCCTTACAGTAGTAGCTGCTTCCAAATGAATGGATCTGATTTCCTTTCTAATATTTGCAGGGCAAGAAATAACTGTTCAGTATGTCTTTCCTTCTGTTGAAGTTTATTAAATTTAGTCATTCCAAAAGCAGTATTTCTCATTCCTTGAGCTACAAATCCTTACTGAACTTTCTAGTAGGGATAATAGAATTTTATTCTGCATTCCACACTGTTTTTATCAGCTCTCAGTTTGGAGCTGTGACTTCTGTTTGGCAAGGTCTTGCCCTTTTTTTAGCCTTCAAGGAGGCACAAGGAGCAGGAGCATGACCATCTAAACCCTCAGCTTATGTCTCCCAGCATTGTAACACATGACTTCGTTATTCTTCCACAGTCTATACACAGCTGGCATCAGAGCCTGACCTCAGGTTGACTTTCAGGTTTAAAACATTTGTATCTAAAGAAACTGAACCAAAGTAAGATCACAACATAAAAGTAGACAGGCTGCCCTAACCTAGAACGACTTCTAAATATGCTGACTCACCAGGCACCCCTTTAAGAACAACGACTGAATGGATTTTTCTTGTTCGTAATTCTGCCTTACAAAACCTTTTCAGAGGTTGTTTTTCTTAAATTCTGTCTTCACAGTCAAGCTCTGTACTGTACTGACTTAAAAAAAGGCCCAACCTCCAAACTCAGCCAAAAGGAAGATAAAGATATTCTTTTTTTCTCACCTTAAAATTAATAAATATATATATATACAAAGCTTTGGAATATAACCAAGCTAACATTTTTATCAGCAGGCAATGCCACTTTTAAGTTGTTTAGGCCTTGTAATAAATCTGTTCTTAAAAATATATATTTTAAAAGTTGACAAATACATAAACAAACTCAAACACCAGATCAATTTATCACTGTTCTGTGCCTTTTCCCCCCTATCCTGCTGGCCTGAGAAGTGCTTTTGTTGTGTTGTGGGAATTTGATGGGTTGGTACCTGTGCATGACTGTGATTCTCTCCATCTTTGCTCCAGGGCCATGACAACACAGGGTCTGGTTCTGAGCCCTAGTGGAGGTGCCCAGCACTGACTTGCTCACATGCACCAGTCAAGAGATTCAGTTCACTGTTTTGGGTCATTTGTTGTCAGTGCATTGCTTTTGGGAAGCAAAGATGTAGGAGGTGAGGCTAAGCTGACTGGCAGAGAGAATGGAGATCTTAACACAGCACTGGGATATGGAAAAGGAAGGTGGTTAATCTCCTGAACTACTGAACAAAGTGTGCCTGTGCTTTGTGTCCAGCAAGGCCTGTGTCCTTGAGATTGTTCACAAGCTTTGATCCATGGCCTAGGCTGAGCTCATGTAAGAAGCATTTGGAAAATCAAAGACTATTCTAACCAAATGATCTGTTGGAAGCCATGGGGTTACCAGGCTGTCTCTTATGAGGTCAGCACAGACTCAGAAACCTGGTAATGGCAGCTTTAGTTTAGAAAATGTAGCTGTTTGTTTTTTGCCACATTCCTGAGATGTCCTCTAAGGAAGAATCTTATTTGACAACTGGTATCAGAACTTCACTGTGGTCAGAGGATCAGTTACAAAGAGGGAAGTCTGAGCTTAATGTAACACTCAGCCTATCTATTTCTATTAGCTGGGCAGTTCTTAACTCTCATTATTACACTGAGCATCTAGACAGATTTCCTGGCTCTTGATGAGATTTCATTCTTCAATTTAGATGATGCAGGAGATGTCTGAGATGTAACCATTGAACTCATAAGAAAACAATTTTTAAAAGTGAAATAATTTAAGTCAAACAGAGTTAGTGATATGAAAAATGTGATACATAGTGATATGAGAAATGAAAGGCAGTATGCTGCCAAAACTATATTGGCCACTGAGAATTTCAACCTCTGCTTAAAAATTATAGTCCTGGTGCTTAGTCTTTAAGTGTGTATAGAGTGTGTGTGCATAGAGTAATATACTTAGAAGCAGGATATAAGTACTTCAGTAAAGTAGAATGAAAATGTGCCATTTGAAACTGCTTCACTTGTCGTCCCTGGGTTGATGTATGCTTCTGAAATAGAAAGCGCATACCAAGAGGTTCAGCATACAGCTTACCCTGTAGTCCAAGCTTGGCTGCTGACTACAGATGATATTTTTCAGAAAACTAGAGGAAAAGTTGGGGCTTAGGTACAGGAACATCAGGAAATATCTAACTCATGAGTATAACTTAGAACACTTCAGCCAGCAGCAGAGAAGGAAAACAGTTCGGAAGGAAATTCAAAATGAATGAGCTGCCAAAATGGAGAGGGAGGCTAAGGAGGGAAGCAATTTAAATAGATCAGCAGGATTATGCCAGAGTGAGGGAGGTATCTTTTAGACAGCAAAATAGTTTTTTTTTCTCTCCATTAGTCTTCTGCATTTCAGTATCTCTTGTCAGCTAGTGAGGGAAGGAGGAGGACGAGGGAATGAAAATAGTTGTTTTAGATTTCTTTTTTTCTCTTTAGGTGTTTGATTCCTGCAGCATTGCCTGGCTCATGGAAATTGGTGTTGACAGGCTGAGCAACAATGAGAGAACAGGAGTTAATCTCTTGACTGACCTCTTAACTCAGGCGTTGCCAATATAGAAATTAATTAGAGGTCTTTCAAGTAATTGAGATCCATTACTATTACTTAACAGACCACAGTGCACAGAAATCTTTCACTCTTTCCTGAACTAATAAGGTGTGTGTTCTTATAAATCATTTAAATGGCACCATAACTATATGCTGTGTGTGCCAAAAGGCGCTGGCTGAGGTGCCAGAGCAGCGCTCCCCGGGAGGCAATGGAAGCTGCCCCTGCAGCTGGCACAGGCAGCATGGCATTGGGGCTCTGGACAGCCTTTTCAGTGGCATGACTTTCTTTATGGCCTGTGTAGCCATAAAAATGTGGGTTGCTGCCCCTGCCTTTGGCTGTGTTAGGTAGCCACCATGGTTGCTCCCATACAAATACCCCTCCGTTTCATGTGCTGGAAAACAGGCACTGCAAGCTGCTTCCTTACATGTACTTCTCAGCATAGATACTTTTGGAACAGTATAAATGACAACATTCAGTAGTTAGACAGCACTTTTTACCTTCCAAGCTTCATGTGAACATTAAGTAGTAAACATGTTGCCATAAATATGACAAGTGGAGATGGAAATAGCATAGCTTGGGTGAAATTGATAAGTGACTCAGCTAGAAACTTTTGTGATCAGAGAGATGATCCAAGTTCAAGCTGCACTGACTGATATGCAAAATGGAATCCATAAAAAACAGCAGACTGCTGCTCTGCAGCTGGATGGTTTCTAATTCAGTGTCAGACTTTGCTCCCAAGTATGCTACTGGTAGCTGGGGAGGACAGGACAGGAATTTAGCTCTTGTTTCTTGCTCATTCAGTGCAAGCACATCACCCATGCTCCTTGTTATGTCAGCGTGGGACTTCCACCACTATGAACCATGTCCCAGTAGGAAACCTGTGATTCTTTACCAGTTTTATGCAGGAGTAAGCTGTAGAAGACAAGAGCTGTATTTGCAATCAGTAGAATTGTTGAGTGGTGCCCAGAGACCATAACTGTGATCTGGAAGCAGTGTCACTGTAGCATCTGTAGAGCTTCAAAGGAGCTCAAAAACTGGCTGGGGAAGCTCTGTGAATAATCAAATGGTCAGCTCAGGTTGTGGCTGAATTTCTGTCAGCAGCTACTCTAGGGGGTTTAGAGCTGGCTTTGCTGTGTTTGCTTTGCATTGCATTTCTCGCTCAGGGAAGTGATTCACAGCAATCCTGGAGAATTTGATGAAGGTTGTAAATGCACAGTTTCCATGTGTTTCAAGTGAACTTGGTGAATATTTGAAAGAGTATTCCACCATAAACCTTTTAGGATAAGTAGACAGACCACCAGAAATCTTCTGAACTAGCAAGAGCTGAAATTTGGGAAAACACCCAGGAAAATGAATGTGTATGCCTACTCTGTTCTTTTCTTCCCCTTGATGGTCACTCATGGCCATAAGTGTCAGAGTTAGGATGCTGATTTACACAAAACTCTTGGCCTAAACTCTTTTGGCCATTCTTTTGTTTTGGTGTCAAGGTATCCCCCTAGCAGCAAAATTACCTGTGAGACTGTGGCTAGTGCTCAGGTGACAGCAACTGAGCTACTGGGGGCTTCTCAACCATTCTCACTTGCCAGAGTCGAGGAATGACCCAAACATAGTAACTTTCATTCCCCAAGGAGGCCAAAAAGAACATTAGAGATGTTGCTTACAAACAATTTGCAATGCCTCTGCCTATTCCTGGCTTCTGTACATATCTGGCACCATTGCTTATGTGGCTCTTGAACAATTAAACTCTAATCCATAGGAGTGGGATTCAGAAAGATGTTGGCTTTTTTAGAAGATGCACTGGTGCACCTGAGGGACCAGAACTGGGGTGAGTGTAAATTTTAGTTCCAGCTTTCAAGATTTGACTAAAATATCGATTGTGTCCTTAAGATTATAGAGGGATGGGGATCCAGTAGGTGGTCTTTCTGGAAATAACTTAGTAGCTGTTAACAGGTAGTGTACAGCCAGATTTGGGGGTTTTGTTGGGATTTTTTTTCCTACAGGTCATTCATAAAATGCATTAAAAGCCATGCATCCAAGAGTGAAGCTGTGCAGGGCCCCCTCTGACAGCTCTGGCTCATGGTTGTGTTTCCAGCTGGCTCTTGACAACTTCTCTTACTTGGGCATTAATCAAAGCAGTGTCTTAATGTTTTTTCTTTGTCCTTCAGTGTACTTAATTCAGCTGAGGAACTTACTGAGGAAAGACCATTAGGGTTGGATTGATCAGATTTTAGAGTTTGTCACTGGGATCCTGGAGCTCAGGAAGTTTACCTGGTGAAGACAGAAATTTTTGGATCAAAGGCTTATTTTGCCATTGGCAAAGTAGATTTATATCTGTCTCCTATGTCTTAATAACAAGTCCTTAATAATCAGGAAATAAGCACTTCAGGACTTCCTTCCTAAAATCTCTGTTGATGGAGCTGGTCTGCACTATTTTGTTTTATATGGAATTTCTAAATAGTCATGGAGACAGAAAGCAGCTGAGCAGAGATTATTTTATAGGCTTGAGTTAAGATAGTCCCCTGAGAAAGAAAGGATGTGGGTTGAAGCTCTTTACAGAAAAGGGGAGATATCCCCAAACTAGTTGGTATTTTTAAAAAGAGTTAACAACAGCTAATACATTTATATCACCAGAAAAATCTTTTCAAGACTGAAAGCATTTGGCAGTGTCAACCCAAAGACACAACTTCAAAACAGCAGGATTTTTTTCCCTCAGCAAATTTTCTAGGTTTATTTCTTTTTTACATAGTTCTAATGTGGAAACTGATGTAAGTGCTGAGTGAGTGGGAAATTCTTTTTACTATCCATTAGCATTTGATTTGTACCTTTCTAAATAAGTCCTGTACTCTTACAAACGATTCAGACTAATTAGTAGACAGGGAGTTTGAAAAGCAGATGTTATTTACAAAAAGCAATAGACAGGAACTTATGGAGAATAGTTTGGAACCAAAGAATAGAGGCAGAGAGACCAGCAAACAATCTGGTGGGTTTTTTTTTTCTCTTCTACTAAATTTAGAAGGGAAAGCTGCATTTTTTCCAGTGCTGTCAAAAGTGAAGTGCCTTATAAAATGGAAGAGATTTAAAGTAACTCACAAATAAATAGCTGCTGTAGCTAGAGGGAAGGAATTGCTTAGAAAAGGAAGAAAAAGAAATCCTGCAGTCTGAAAGAGACTTAGCTGAGTCTAAATATGAACTTTAAGGTCACTGAGACTTTTTCCTCAAATCAAACATCCAAACCTGTGGAAACCAGAAGAGGGAAATATACTTCAAATCCACAGTGTAGTTAATGTGGCATTTTAATGGAGTCTTGATCACTATGAATAGCAAATCAAAATCAAGAAATCAGATTTTTGTCATAAACAGAAGCATTGAGTGATAATCCTCACTCTTTCTGATTACAAATTAAAATATTGTTGAAAGACCTTTTCAGGACAAGATGTGGATTGGATTTTGGAGTTGTCCTTTCTTTATCTGTCACAATTATACTTTATTCAGGCATTTTTAATTTTGAATTTTTAAATGTAATTTTATTTTTTTTTTACTTTTTTTTATTTTCCACATCTTCTCAAGGTCTCAAAATTAGGAAGATGCAAGGGTAGTAGAGTAGTCATTATTATGGGTGTATCTGCCATAACAAAGCAACAGAACCAAAAATTTGTGAGTCTTTCTGAGCAAGGAACTGGGCAGATTCCTCATGAGACAGAGATTGACTAGCTTAGAATTCACTAGGTAGGAGAAAAAAACCATAGTTCTTGCAGTGGACCAAAACAAATTATCCCAAAATTATGGATTTCTTTATACTACGAAAAAAACATTGTTCAAGTCTTACAGAGGCATGAAAATCTCCTTGAACCATTAAATTACCTTTCCTTCTGTCTTTCTGTCCATACAAGTTTAAACTTACCAAGGTGGAAGCCAGCCTGCATTCTTCCCTCTTGATTGAAATGGAAGCATGAGTGCACCTTCAGCTTGAAATTCAGACAAGTCTCAACTAATTGAAGCTACAGACATGTATATTTATAGCAAAGGTCAGAAGCTGAATTGTAAATACTCACCCATAATTAAAGAACCTGAGTTAAGTTTGGTAAGGAAATATCATCTCTTGCCTTGCTGCAGCAGCTAAGCTTTGTTGAAATGCCTAATGCATTTCACTGAAAATTGTAGCTTGAAGCTTTGATTCATGTCCCAAGCTTAGCTTGCAATTAGCAGTCGTCAGATAATGTACTGCAAATCTTTAAAAGATTAAAGCCACAGAGCTTGTTTTTTGTTGAAGACATTGGGTTGATGGAAGGCTGTTTTCTTCACTGCTGGTGCTTTTACAAGCTGCGTATGCCGAAAACATGTTGTTAATGTGACAAAATTGTTTACTTGCTCATTAAGGAGCCTCACACTAATGACTGGGAGAACCAGCTGAGTCAATAACAACGGCTCGGGATGTGAGAGCACTCAGCTCACAGTGCAGTGACCTGGAGACAGGCCACCATGCAGACCATCAGACATGCTGGCTCATGAAAGATTTCTTTCATGGATTGCTGCAGTAAGTGACTAGTTAGGATACAAGGAGCATGGCCAAGCACTACAGGTGCAGGCTTGTAGGTCTATACAAAGCTACTAGAGGGAGAAGTGTCTTGTAGTTTTGAGGTTCCTGTACAGGGAAGTTGAAGTACAAACAATGCTGACTGAGAACAAGCCCAAGTGGAAGATCCAAGATTATTTTTGGGATCTCAGATCTTTCCCTTTGTGAGAAGGAAAGCTTGTTTAGGCACTGGTAGCTAACATGGTGGAGATTGCAACTTCTTTTGTCTCCTTAAGTAAACCTGTGCATCTGTCCCACATCTCTGCCTCTCTGTGGCAGGAGAGTTTGCCCTCAGATTGCTCCTCAGTTGTGAAATTTGGTTTGATATCAAGGTTGTACCCTTGAAATCTCACCTCCCGTCTTCAATTATATCACTATCTAGTAAGGTACTGACTCTCCTTGCAAACCTTCCTTCTGAGAAGTCCAGGTCATAGTCATTATCCTAATAAATACTGAAGGGAGAAATGCTCCAGTGAGCAAATTATCAGAAAGATATAGAATCTGATTTGGCAAGTCTCCTTTGAAATTTGTGGATTCCTTAAACTGGCCCTGGCAAGCGTATTTGAAGTAAATAATGCCCAGTGGGGGAAAAAATTACCTCTGTTTTATCATTCTGTAATAATTCCAGCCAACTTCTGTGACAGAATAATGCTGAAAGTGATTAACATTTCACAATCTACCAAACAAAACCATAAATCCCTCTGTCTGGAAAGAACAGTACCATTAATAGATGGAGAAATGGTTCTGTTGCATTTGTAGAATTTTAGATGACGTGAAAAATGACAGTACACACAGTGTTTACTAGGGTATCAATACAAAGCTATCAGAAAAGGATCAACTGGGACAAAGCCAAGTATATGAGATTCAACAAGGCCAAGTGCCAGGTCCTATACTTGGGTCACAACAACCCTATGCAATGCTACAGGCTAGGGGCAAGAGAGGTTGGGAAGCTGCTCAGCAGAAAAGGACCTGTGAGTGCTGGTCAACAGCAGCTGCAGGTGAGCCAGTGTATGCCCAGATGGCCAAGAAGGACAACGGCATCCTGGCTGGTATCAAACACAGTGCGGCCAAAAGGAATAGGAAAGTGATCATCCCCCTGTACATGGCACTAGTGAGGACACATCTCAAATACTGTGTCCATTCTGAGCCTCTCACTTCAAAAAGCTCCCTGAGGTTCTGGACTGTGTCTAGAGAAGGACAGTGAAGCTGGTAAAGGGTTTACGGTGTAGTTCATATGAGTTGTGGCTGGGAGACCTGGAGTTCTTTAGTCTGAAGTAAAGGACACAGGTCGGACATCACTCCCTGGGAAGTGGTGTCACTATCCCTGGAAGTGTTCAAGAAACGACTGGATGTCACACAGTGCCAGGGTCTAGTCCACAAGGTGGTGGTGATTGGTCGAAGACTTAACTTGATGATTTTTGAGGTCTTTTCCAACCTAAATGATCCTGTAATTCTGTGATTTCCTGGGCCCTTTCAAACAAAAGAAACTTTTGCAGTTTTTTGTCTTTTTTTGTCAGTTGACTTCTGTGATTTCCTGGGCCCTTTCAAACAAAAGAAACTTTTGCAGGCAGTGACATTTGGTCAAAGTGACTCACCATTCTGCTTTCATAGTGTTTCATACCAGATTTACACTTTTGCAAGTTCTCACTTTAAGGAAGCCCTTTTTTTCCAGTGATTTGCCTTACTGATTTTCCCTCAGACCCTACCAGGAAAGAAAGTGGGAAGTTTTCACATGTCCCCCTGGCAGTAGGGGACAGTTGCTAACACAGTGTCAGTCCTGTACGGGTGTCTGTTCAGGCCACAGGGACATCAGCTGACCCACTACTTGGCCTATGACAGAAGTGCATAGGTTGTGATGCTACAGCAAAACCCAGGTGTTTGGCCCCTTAATGACACTCAGCTATGCTCTCATAACAGGGAAACAGCAGTAATCCCTCTTTCTGCGATCTCCATGAAGCTTGACGTTCCATAGATTTGTGTCCTTTGTTCCATAGACTTGTAACCCTCTGCCCCCCAGAATAACTCCTGCTCTCTCTTGGGGCCTCACGACCATCTCTCATTTCTAAAATTTGTAACCTTCCAGAGTCCTGAATACCACTTTCCTCAATATCTGATTTTTTCATCTCTACCCATTAATCTCTCTTTTTCTCCAGACGTTCTGTGCAGGTACATGCACAAACAATAGTTCTTCCCCATGTTCCCTACACGTTTTACTGTAGGTATACGTGTACACTGATTAACTCTGTAAAGTGCTGAATTTTTGTCTGTCCTATGGGGACACAAATACATCTGGACTTCACAGAACTTGCAGAATTTTCACATCTTTAGGACCTCACCTGTCTTCCCAATCTGACTGAGATTGACCAGTGGTATAAAAACAGTATCAGAAGGGTCTTACAAACAATGCAATTGAAGAAATTTTTTTTCCTCAAGAAAGCAGGCTAAAAATCAGATACACAAAAGGCTTTGAGATGGCTTATGAATAACAAAAATGCACACAGCATTCTGAGATAGACATCAAAAAAGCATAAGGACCATCTGATAGATTTCACTATCTAAAAGAAATATATTAAATAAATATGAGAAAAATATTAGAAAACATTCTCCTTTTCTGTTTACCTGTCAGTTTTGTGAGCAGGGAGTGCTAGTACAGGCCCCACAGACCTGAGTGTGCCTGCATGATTCAAATAGTATCAGTTACAACCTGGATCTTAAAAACACAGGTTATGTGCATTTGTAGATTGATGGACCTGAGAGTAGGGAATAGTGGAATGCTGGCACCAGGGATTCTTTTTCCCCTCCCATGAGCTTATGATTTGAGTTTAAGCTTGAGAATGAAGAAGAAAGGAGCAAAGACAGAAAAGTCAATCCTTTCAAGGCAGTCAAGTCTCAGCTACAATCACAGAATGAATTAATAACCTGTGCTCCTGAGAGAATTTTCCACTCCCGGGAATGGATGTAAGGATACTACAAAAGCTAGGGAAATTTCTTGAGACATAAGTATTCCCTGCCAGCAAGATTCCAGAGGGGGTGAGGCCCATTGATTTTGATGTCCATCACAAGGAAAAAAAACCCAAAAACCAAAACTTGTTTCATCCTTTTTGAGGAAGAAGCATAAAACTCCCAGGGAAAAAAAAAAAAAAAAAAAAAACACATTGATAGGACTTTATTATGCACTGGATGTGAAAGTTTGGCATACCAAATAAGTAGTAAATATTAGACAAGGTAAAAAATGGAGCCACACTTCCAAGAAGTACCAGGTTTTTATGTGATCTTTGTGTGTTTTCATATCAAAGGGATAAATGATGCTTTTTTTAAAAGCTTTAAAACTTTCAGTTTTCATGAAGCCAAATTGAGATAAATCTGGAAATTTATATAACTTTAAAAGAGCACTTATTAAATGCTCCTGCCATTCACAGTAATATGGAGAGAGCCAACTTGTTCCACACAGTGGCCTTAACTCTTCCCATATTCCAGCAGTGTAGGTGCAGTCCTGTGTATCACTGCTATTCTGCCCCAGCACTCTGGTTGCTGGGAAGGTACTACTTGCTGAATACTGTGTCTGTTAATTCTTTGTGTAAGAGCTAGAGGCTAACGCTGTGTAGTCTCTTGTAAAGAACCACTGAAGTATGGGTTTTTTATTTGTATTTGCAGTGACAACAAAATCAAAGACAGCAACTTGGTGTCTCCAACTGAGATAGTAATTAAGATAAAATGGTGATGTTACTAGCATATCTTAAGAAGCCTGAAGGAATTAGCATATCTTCCAGGAAACAGAATTGAAAAAGAGATATCCTTTAAGAGTAAACATGAAAATATTGTATTTTTACCAAGTATGATGGAGAACTGATATATATCTCTTGTGTTTGGGTAGATAAGTGGGGTGAGTGAGTTAAGAGGAGCTGAGAAGAGTGTTTGTGCTGGGCAACTGGGAAACTAATGAATACATTTAACCCATTTTCCTAACAAGCTTTTTACAAAAATTGAGTGTTTCTGTTGTTGTCCAAAATTTTTAGCACATCTCTTAATTTTAAGCCATTCCATTTTATGGACAGGAGCTAACTACAAGAAGAAATAATTGTCTGAATTGTCCTTGGACCCACTAACTGTACCTTTCTGTCTATTCCCTAAGAAGATGCCCTGGATTCAAAGATTATGTATTAGCACAAGTAATTGAAAAAAACCAGCTTCTTTTCTGACACTGACAGTCCTTTCCTTCAGCTCATCCAGAAGGCTGACAGCCCATCTCATTCCCATCACTGTTATCCCACCAGCTTCTCTGGGAGTTCAGCACTGCATTTGCCCTGTTCTGCTAGTCTTTCTGGGCCTCTCATTTCTGAGCTGCAACATCTTCATCCACAAGAATTCAGGTAGGGACTGAAGTAATTTGACACTGCTAAAGTTTCAAGTTGTCAGTTTTAGTGATATATCTTCATGCGTATTTTTCTGGATGCTAGTTTAACTTTTGGTTTTGCAACATGGTCTTTGTAGAGTTTATTTTAAGCTTTCAGTGGAATAAAAGAACAGGAGGGAGAAGACCTGCTGAGGAACAGGCACTTTGTGGCTAAGAGGCAATTTCCTTGTTATTTGAAAAAGTCTGCTTGGAATGGCTGTGGGAGAGCTTACAGACAAAATGATAGTGCCCATTTTCTACGTGATAATTGCTGGTGAGGAGGCCTTGGGGTCAGGGATCAGTTTTCCTCCTGTCTACATGGTTGTTTCACAGGTGGTCTGTGAGAAATCCACAGAAACAGACCCCAGGAGCATTTTAAGCTTTTAGATGTGCTTAGCTTCATGATACTGGAAATGCTCTGGAGGTAGGAGCCAGAGGGGTCTTGCTGCAGGTTCACAAGACAGAGCAATTCTGGTTTGAGACCAGAAAGACACAAAATACCATCAGTGGGTTGATTCCCTTCCTTATCCCACTTCCCACCTCCTTCTCCCAGTCTGACACCAGTTTGACCCAGAGGAGGCTTCTGTGACTGTTAAAAGCTGCCAAAAAATGTTTTATTTGGAAATATTAATATATTCCAAGACTGTGAAAGGAAAACAATACTTCATCAACAGTACCCAAGGACATAGCATCCTTTGGTGGGTTGAACCTGGCTGGATGCCAGGTGCCCATCAAAGCTGCTCTATCATTCCCCCTCAAACTGGACAGGGAAGAGAAAATATAGTGAAAGGTTTATGAGCTAAGGGCAGGGAGAGATCACTCATCAAATACCATCACAAGCAAAACAGACTGAACTTAGGGATATCAAGTGAATTTATTGCTACCAAAACCAGAGCAGGATGATGAGAAATAAAATAAATCTTAAGATCACCTTGCCCCCATCCCTCCCTCCCTCCTGAACTCTATTTCCTCCCCATCAGGGAGACAGGGAATGGGGGCTATGACCAGTTTGTTACAGGTTGGTTTTGCTGCTGTTTCCTTCTCAGGCAGAAGAGTCAGTCCCTGCTCCAGCATGGGGTCCCTCCCATGGGAGACAGTTCTCCATGAACTTCATCAATATGAGTCCCTCCCACAGGCCACAGCCCTTCACAAACTCCTGCAGCATGGGTCACTCTTTCATGGGTTGCATGTCCTTTAAGGACAGGCTGCTTCCCCATGGGGTCACAAGTCCCACCAGGACACCTGCTCTCTCCATGGGTCTGCAGGTCCTTGACAGGAGCCTGCTCCACCATGGGTCTCCCCCAGGGCAGCAGCCTCCTCTCAGACACCCTCTTGCTCTAGCATGGATCTCTTCCACGGGCTGTGGGTGGATCTCTGCATCCCTCCATGGGTGGCAGGGGCAGAGCTGATTCACCATGGTCTCCACCATGGGCTGCAGGGGAATCTCCACTCTGGCTCTGAAGCACCTCCTCCCCATCCTTCTCCACTGGCCTTGGTGTCTGCAGAGTTTACTCTCACGTATTCTCACCCTGCTCTTCTCTGCAACAATTCTTTCCCTCTTCTTAAATCTGTTATCACAGAGGTGTTACCACTACCTCTGATTGGCCCAGCCATGGCCAGTGGTGGGTCCGTGTTGGAGCCACCAGGGATTGGCTCTGCTGGACATGGAGGAAGCTTCTGGCAGCTTCTCACAGAAGTCACCCCTATAGCCCCCCTCTACCAAAACCTGGCTGTGCACACCAAACACACATCCATTTCTGTAGCTGCTGCAGGTTTGATTCCCGAGTCTCTCAGAGGAGTTATCAATTCCTATTACTGGCAGTTACACTTTCCAGTCTGAATCAGATATTTGCACCTCTGAGGTCTCACTGGGCAATCAGATAGAAAAGCACTGATGCATTAGCAACAGTAGAAGATCATGGGATTGAAAAACTCTGACACATTTAGAGAAAATGGACTGCTTATATCTCAAATAGGCCACCCTGAAAACAAAATGTGAAACCAAACTACCAGAATAAGGGGTATGCCTCAAACTATTTATTCAAACACTTCTAGCAAGTTGCTCCAGCTCCCATTCATGTTAATTGAACATGAATGGGAGCTAGAGCTCCCATGTAGAGAGCTAAAAGGATCACATCAAGCTTGCTCTTAATGTGATCCTTTTAGCTCTCTACACCTTCCTGAGGAGGGGACATGGAGAGGGAGGAGCTGAGCTCTTCTCTCCAGTACCCAATGACAGGTCATGTGGGAATGGATAAAGGCTGTGACAAGAGGAGATTTAGATTGGACATTAGGAAGCATCTCTTTACTGAAAGAGTGTTCAAGCACTGGAGCAGTCTTCCGAGAGAGGTGGCCAATGTCCTAAGCCTGTCAGTGTTTAAGACACAGTGAGACTTAATAATGATCTTTAACTCTGGTTAGCCCTGGTCAGCTGTCAGACAGTTGAACAACATGATCACTTTAGTTCATTTCCAACTGAAACAGTCTATTCTAGTCTAGTCTATTTTATTCCTTACCAGTTAGCAGTAACAGTTTTATGTGGAAATGGGCACAAAGCAGAATTTTAGATGTGAGTTTTGTTGGGTTGTTAGATCATTCAAAAGAGATGTGGAAAACACTTCTCTGCTTGCCCCAGTGGAGAGAGCATCAAGTTCCTTTGACTTTGAGCACTCTGATGCAAAAGCTGGTCTTCAATCAGCTTCAAAAAGCAGGCCTTCAATCTGGACTTTGTGACCTATTCAAGAGCAGTCAAGGGTATGAGAAACTATATCACTCGGAACAAGGGATCATCCTTTTTGCTACCTATCTAAGCTGCAGACAAGCAGTACCAGTTATCCAGTGGAAAAAGGGTTTTCTGAGCTGAAGAAAATCTTTGGCAACCCAACTTTCCAGCTGAAAACTTCCAGTTGCCAGGAAGCTTATAGTGAGGTGTTGAGATCATTCATCAAGGAGGCAGTTTGTTACCTGTAAATTGCAATAATCCAGAGCCCTGGAACTGGACAGCAGTAATACTTAAAGAGTTGTAGTGAATTCTCCTAAGTACTGAGAAGAGGCTAAGTCAGCCAAAGTAACAAATCTCCACGGACTGGAGTGGAGAGGAGTGGCAACAATAAGAAGGTCATGATGACAACCCCTGAAGCATGCTGCAGCACAGAGGAGCTGTGTCAGAGAGTCTGTTGCCATGACGTTTCGTTGGATAAACATCTGGAGTCCTTGGGCTCACTGACGTGGTGCTGCTCCAAGAGCCAAAAACTCTCTTGCTACTTTAATTGAAACCCTATTGCTTAAAGAGCATTCAGCCCATCTCAGCTGTGAAACCACTGCCTTGAATGAATGTAGCATCTCCGAGAGGAGGCATCCTTCAAAGGAGATTCAGTCACACTTAGAAAATAAAAATGGTCTTGTGGTTTAATGTGAAATGAGAATCCTTTTCCTTGGCTTCTAGAGACCATAATTTTGTCCTCTGGCAGGTCACTTTGGAACAGTCTGATTTTAGCCACACATGAGCAAAACAACTGCCTTGGCCCCTAGACTGTGGGTGTGGGTGAGAAGCAGAACATGTTATGCAGCAAACAGAGGGAAGGGCACAAGACTGGCTCTATGAACCTGCCTTTTATTTTGCTTTGCACACTAAGTTAAAAACAAAAACAAGAAAACAAAGCATCCATTGATTTCAGCTCCAGCCTCCAGAAGTGTACCACCTTTCTTTCTGTGCTGTTTATCTCTTGGAACATCAGCTCTAAAATGACCTGTCCCAACTTTACAAGTGCTAGACGACTCTGAAAACTGCCTTCTGAGGATCAGGAGTCAAACAGTAATGCACATTTTACAGGAGGCACCTAATCTTGACCTTAAATGAGATTATGAGACCAAATTAATAGCTGCTAGTTAGAGTTTATTAATAACCTTAGTGGTGTGTGCCATACAAGTTTTAATAGGGTTTTCTGGGAAGGACATGGCTCTGCCAGTGCCACGTATGAACTGCAATTCAGAGCTGCCTGTAGCTTTGTCCCACTGGTATTCAAGCAAGAGGAAAGCTTTGTGTGTGCTCTAAATGGATTTAATTCTAGTGTATTGGAGAAAACCTGAAGAGCAGAAAAGACCATCTACCATTAGAAGAGCAGTTTGTCTTGCTCCTAAAATACTTTCTTTATTCAAAAGTACTTTCACACAGGGAGTTCTGTGTTTCCATTACACCTTTGGTATGTGTCTTTGATTTTATCAGCATGTGTCTAATTTCTCTGTCAGGGTTTGGTAAGCTGTTGACTGTTCATTTAAGTCAACAGCTTTGAAAACAATATTGAATATTGTGTATGAGTCAGTGTACTGAAGGGAAGAGGATGACAAGGAATAAGTGTGGAGAAAAAAGGAGCCGTTAAATGTGAAAAGGGAAACAGATGTACTGATATATATGCAGCAACCCAGGGGCTTCTCCTGGAATAGTGCTCAGGGGTCTACACAGAGGTCAGTAGGTACAGTGTGCTTTGTCACATCCGTGTCTAACAAGATCCTTTATGGGAGCATCTGGATTTGGCAGCAGTCTTCTTGTCATTAAAGAAAATTGGTCTGATGCATGACATAATTTTCAAGAAGAGGAAGAAGACAGATTCACCAATAGTCAGCAAGTCTTGCTCACAAATTCCCACAACTTCAGTGTTCTGAAAACCGGGAGCCCAGTAGAGCCAAGCTATGAGTATTCATTCTCATGTTCCTGAGAGAAGATAACATAGAGTACTCCAAATTTCCTTTTGCTGGAGCAAAGTGAGGGTTTTCTCATCTTTGAAGAAGATGTAGTGTATTCTGTATGAAGGTGGTTAACCACTGGCTGCTTATCTCTCATTCTGATCCATCTGGCCAAAACATGCTTCTGCCTTTCATGCTTCACATGCCCTAAAACTAAATCCAAATCCTAACCATGTTTCAATTAACCTTCACCACACCTGTTCCTTTCCCTCTGGCTTGGTCACCAAGAATTTTGTCTTTAACCTTAAGGATCTTTTTACATGTATTCATTGGTCAGCCATGTTCTTCTCCCCGCAATGCTGGTTCCCTTCAGATTCTGCTTCCTTCCATCTTTCCTTTTCCATTTGCTGTGCTACTAGATGTAGATCAGAAATAATTATCTTCTGTATTACTGCTTACATTGCCGAAAGCCACCCCTTTATTCTAGGGTGTAAAGTCTGTGGGATAAAAGGGAGTAAACTGTGGGTCAGTTTTCTGGGCAGTGTTATTCCAATGACAACATGGATTTAGAAACTTGGGTAGCAGAAAGCAGCTCAGCTTGTGCTATAAGTTAAATCAGCTGATCACAGCAACCCTTTGAGGTTCCTTTAGGCTCTTGGATTTTGTTTATCTGTACAAGCTGCATCAATGTGTTTTTCCAGCTGCAAAATGTCTCCAAACATGATGAAAAATTCCACTCTAGCTTCTAAGCTCATAAGTAAAGATTTCTTCCTTAACTGCAGAAAAGGTAAAGAGATGGCTACTGCTACCAAGCAAGTATTATACTTGCTTCCAGGGACCTTGAGGGATCAACGGGAAAAAGAAATTTAAAGCCTGAACCAAAAGCTAATTGCCTGAAGCAGTTAAACTAGGCTAAAGATGTCCACTGTTGAATTTTTCATCCCAAGGAAATTTCACCCTAGGGAAGCCTTAGCCCTTAGCATGTTTTAAGAAGGGGAGAAACCTCCAGGGAGGAATTCATGGAGCAATTTGGGAATCTTAATTCTAGTGAACTGCTAGGACCAGATGGTGACATCTCAAGCTGTGAGGGATCTCACCTCCAAAACTGGAAATCTTCTGACAAACACATGCAATATATTCCTTAAAATAGGAGTTTTTCCTGGTTGCTGTGAAAGTGTCACCAGGGAGCATCACTTTCAAAATGCACTGAAGGGTGACCTCAGGATTTGCAGGTGAATGCGCAATAACCTACATAGAGGGGAAGCATTTCAGGCCAGTCAAAACGGAAACATATGCTTAGAAAAACAGAATTACATCATCCGACTAACAATATGGTTTCTGGTGAAAGTCCTCAGCTGGTCTTTGAAGTTATTTGAAGGTTTTATTTAAAATATTGAGAAGAAAAAATCTGGCGTAGATCATCCAGGTTTCTAGGAGGTTTTGGTGATGTTTTTAACATAAAGTTCTTTTTTATTGTTAGGCAGATAATTTTTTGTTCTGAATTAAATATTGGCTAGGCATCAAATGCTTTAAGTCCTGTCTGTTTTTTGAAATGTAGGTCACCTAGCAGCAACATGCAAAGATCTGTGCTGGGATTGCTCTTGACCAATTTCATTGGTGATTTTAAGGCTGAGTTGAAGGTGTGGTCATCACACATCACTATCCATGTTAGGAAAAACTAGAGAAGCTTACAAAATGTAGAAAACTTCATCCCAATTTCAAAACTTTATTCCTACTATATTTTTTTCACTTCAGTGAACAAAATCATAGGTAAATTTGTACAGAATCATGTACAATAGGAAGAATTTATTTTTTTTTTAACAGAAATGACAATGAAAAACAAGGAAGCTTTTCTTCAGAAGCAGAGATTTATGAGTGGTTATTGACAGCAGTTCAGTCTGCTACACCCAGACAAGAAAGAGCAATGAGAAAGTCTTGCTTCAGGTCCCCAGGAAATGAAAGCTATAGTCACAAGTAGCAGCAATTTGAATATCCTTAAAATGAATGAAAGGAAATAATTCTGCAGAATTCAGTGCTAACAGCATATCATAAAAATTAAAAGATTAAGATCTACAGGACAGAAAGGATTAGATCATTCTGTTACCATTAACAGTTTTGCAGCATACAAATTATATGACCAATGTCAGATATCAGATCCCGGGTTATAAACTGCACTTCTGTGAAGTGAAATGAAGAAAAATACCTTCCATAGAATTGTTCAAAAAAAGAGAGGCATAATTTTAGTTAGACAGAGGTTATCTTCCTCTGATACAGAAGAGTGACCTGAACTGGTGACTTAAAATACAACTTTGCTGTTGAATTCTGATGACCCATCTCAGACTTTCTGAGGAAGGCAATGCTGCCTGTGGACGTGCATTACTTGCATGTGTTTCCTCATTAGACACTGGTATTTTTATGGAGAATGGAACTTCAAATAAAGTCAAATGAAATTGATGGCAATTTGAAATGTTTCCTGCCTTCTTTGCCCTTTTTATATTATGTATAATGTAAAAAAAAGTAATTGCATTTTATGTTGTATGGCAATGATTTACAAAGTAAATGTGGCCCACTCTGGTGTTTTCATTGGGATCCCAAAAGTAAGCTGTAGCTACTTCAGAGTCTGAAGGTCAATTTCAGCTTCATACTTTCAGAATTTTCCAAGACACCGAATTATATTTTAATATGTAATAGAAAATGCAAAAGTAAAGAAATTGCTTTTTAAAATGAAGCTTAAAATAAAGAATAATTTATTTCAAACACAAAAGTCACCAATGTAATTGCTCTTTGCTGTCGGGAGTCTGATTGCTCTTTTACTCAGGGTAGTCCCACTTCCCACTAGACTTCAAGAAATAGATCTTTTATTATTTTTCCTTTATTTCTTGAGAGAGAAGACATTTCATACCAGAACAGACCATTAATGTAGTAACACATGTAGTACTTAGTTAACACATGGTAACAGATGTAACAATTACTATCATTTTTCTGGAATTTAATTATAACTTCTGAGATCTGATAAAGACATACTGAAACCAAATCTTTAAACAGCAGAAATAATTGCTGAAAACACTTAAGAGGTTTATAAACACATGATGTGTTATTATACAAACACTGTTTGGTATTTAGTCTTAGTTTAAAGCCCTTTAAACTTTTGAGAACTCAGTAACATCTCTGTGTGTTTTTATATACATATGTATGACAAAAATAAATTATATATACACATGTATATGACAAATACATGCAGTGAATACCACCACACATGATTTAAAGAACGAATTGGCAGGGGGGCTTGCCTTTGAGATTTTAGGACTGAAAGCGTCACACTTTGAAGGAGAAATTCAAGCAAAATTCTTTGCATTGGTGACATGTATATTCTGAGCATATACATGTAATCTTTTCTCTCTCTCAAGAAGTGCAATTTCTCAAAAAAAAAACAGTTGAGGACAAAAAAGTCCACAAAACCATTCGTTACAAGTTAGGTGCTTATATGTGAGCAGCTACTGGATTGTTCTGTCTGGATAGGCAGGAACACGGTGGTCTGAAGCAGCAGGAGTCCCTGATGTGATCTTGCCAGTCTCTTGATGTCTGGGAAGAATATCTAAGTAGTGACCGGAGACATAATTGTACCTGATATTTTCTTTTTTCCCCAAAAGCTTTACCTTTTAGAAATGAAAATCATTTTCTCTACTCTGACCTAACACAGTAAGAAATCCTTAATATTCAGTCTAAGCAACTAACTTGTCTCAGTGGCTAAATTAGAAAGCTCTGGGAATAAATCTTGTACTATGTTTAGAGCACTTCTGTCTGTCATGATCAAACGTGTTGTGATAAAGGTAATGGATTGCTCCTCTTCACTCGCTGTAATCACTGGGAGCATCAGCAGCCACAGGACCTGATGTGACCAGTACAAATGCAAGTCCTGACTCCACAAGGCTGATTTTCAGGCTTTGAGGAATAATCTGTGTGGAGCAGTTGGTCTGAGATCTTTGTTTTGTTTTGAAATCCACTCTGAAGTGCTGAGCATAGCTGACAAACGAGCTCACACAAACTGGGTGTGGTTTTCCAGTGTGTTTGGGAAGAACAACTGCAAAGTTCTCAGGGAAAAGGTTTTTGGAGTGCTGAGTATCTATGAGCTAGAAAATTATTTTGGTTAGTTTGTTGGTGCCAAGGTTGCAGTAATGTGCAGCCAGAGTCAAGAGGACCTTGCTTGAAGGTCTTAAATGAAAATGCGATGACTGAGGGGTTTTTTTCCTAAGATTTGCTCTGGGAGGCAGTGGGGTATTGTTGCTCCACTTTACCCTTTCCTCTTGACCTCAGTCATTTTGGAGGCAGAGAAGAAGAAAAATAATGAGAAAGGATAAGCAAAATGCAAGGAACAAGTCAGGTATTTAACACATAGCCAGGTTTATACCAGGAAAAAGGAGAGAGTCAATATACGTATGGCTCTGGATTCCTTCCAGAAGTTTCAGAAGACCAGGAATGCTGTTGTTCACTTGCACAGCTGGGCCTCTGCCAGAGAAGGGGGCAGGCAGAGGAAGGTGTGTGTGTTTGTCTTTCCCTCCTCAGTATGAAATATGTCTCCTTTCCTCTGCCATTGGCACTGCTTGCAACCGCGTCTGTTTGCAAAATGACCATCTCCCCTGTGGAATGATGAGGTTGTTTGAATCCCAAGTTTGAAGGGATGGGCTGCTGCACAACATTTATTTTCGTTTTGCTTGGTGTTTTGATAAGGTTTGGCTTTTTTGTGCCTGTAAGTAAACATTCTAAATATGTCTTATGTTCCTGTAATGGCAATGTCTGAAATGCTCCCTACTAATTTTCATTTGCAGTTAACTGTAGATTATTTTTAATTTCCGTCATTAGATAGCTTTTAGAAGGGTCTGATCTGGTCTCAAGCTTTTCAAAAATGTTTTGTCATCCTACAAATAGTCCCTAATAACTCTAGTGACTATTTAAAACATAATAGTTTACAGTACATGTAATAACTTCTGAAAAGTAGCAGGTTCCTTTCGATTTGGCGCTGCTATGCCCACAAGCAGGTTTTTTAAGGACAGGTTAAACGTGTGTATAAATATATACAATAGCTACATACAAATACACATTTCAGCAATAATTTTAGAAAAATGAAACATTTATAGCATTTAAGAAAAAAAAAACAGGCTTTTTGACACATAAAGCCTTCTTCAGACAAGCTGGTATTTTTGAAACTACCTTGTCATTGCTTCCCAGGGGTCTTTAAGTCCTCTCAGTGTCCAGGGTATGGGAGTAGCGGTCTACAAACAGTGGGATAAGGGCCAGGAAGTCTTGCATCTGCCAATGTTTCAATAAGCATTTATGTATCACACTTTATGCCAAATCAGTTGGCAAAGGGACAATTTTTTCTTGCAACAATTGGCCATGTGCAGTTCCAACAGCTCATCCTGTGCTGGATGAGCTCACATGTGTACTGTGGCTCACCTTATCTCTAACCCACACACGTGTTCTTCCCAGCAACGTGCCTCCTATGGCCTGCATTAAGCCACTAAAGACAGGCATGGGCAGGCAGCAGTGTGCTGACTGGCTAGGCTCCAGGGGCTGTTCCCCATGGAAAGCAGTGCTTCATCAGGCTCCCCTGTGCCTTTCGGGAGCACACACATCGTGGTGCATGTTGAGTCAACATGTGGCTCACGGTGAGTCTATTCCTGTCTCCACTCCCAGTCCCCTATGTGACTCTGTGGTGAGGAAGGTGACACGCCTTTCCTTCTGCTTTTGCTCAGGTATCAACCCAATGCTCAGAAAATGGGAGTAAATACTCCTATTAATGTCCCTATGGAACTGCATCTTCCCTCAGGCAGAAATGTCTTGCCTTCAGGTATGGGCTAGGGGAGCCTGGAGAAATTCAAGGTTGCCTAGATATTAACCACTTCAGGGAAATCAGGCTCTATTAACTATGTTGTCCCTTTAAAATGGCCAAAAAGACAATTAGGATCTGTCTGAACAGTGCCTCTTTGTAAGAAAATCAGGCTGGGTGAAGCAGCATTGTTGTCCTTGCCCAGACACAATCAGGAGGGCACAGAGAGGCTGGATTGTTGCTTTTCTATCTGCTTTTACACCCAATACGAAGAAGCACTTCCCCTTTTAATAGCAGTTTCCTACAAGGCTAGTGTGTACACTGTTCCTATTCAGTAGTAATGAAGTGGAATAGGCCATATCTGGATGGTCTTAATACCTACATGCACACTAAATGCACGTATGACCCAAACCTAATGTTAATGAGAACACTGTGTTGGAGGTCTGAGTTGCTCTTGGCCCTCTGATCAAATGAAAGTTGAACTTAATGTGACAAAATCTGCCCCAATATCTCTGCAGAAACCCTTGTAGAATCTTTGTTTTAGCAAATGGGGGGGGAGATGGCTGAGATTACTAATGCCACTGTGGCCAGCAAATTTTTTCTGGCCAGACTGCACTGCAGAAACTTGTCTCATTCCCTGCTGCCCAAGTAACTGATTTGACATTCAACAACTTTTTAGAAGAAGGCAAGCTTAGAAATGGTGATTCCTGACAGGAGCTAAGCAGGATGGTGAACAGCACTAGCAGATATATGAAAAACACCAGGAAAGTGGTTTTTGTGATTATTTAGAGTTTTGAGAAGTAATCCCATAGCCACGCTCCATTGCATGTGTTTACCTTGCTAGACGCTATATTGGAGGCACACCTGCTTGCATCAGCTCCGTGGCATGGGTCCAGCTGTGACATGGAAGCAGTGCTTCTCCTTTGTGAGCAAGGACAGCTGCTCCTGCCATCAACCACACCTGGTCATTAGTGAGCAATTTTGTAGCCGTAACCATAAGGCACTGAAATTTACTTAGTGACAGCTATGTTTAATTTTAAGTAGGATTGCTTCAGAGTCGGAAGCTCTGTGCTGCTTACTAGAACAGAGGTGATAATGTGTATTCTTATGCTTCCAGAGAGGAGCACCTAGTGTGACACTTGAGTGTTAAAAGGCATAGAAGAAAGGGGAATTAGGAGAAGAAAGAAAGGGAATGAAGGAAATCAGTTTGAGTTTATTCCCTGTATTACAGGCAAAGTTCATAAAATATTCAGCACTTGAACTCTGAGTATGTGGTCAGAATTTCCTCTCACTTCTGAATGACCTGCTGCACAAACATTGGCTTGTTGACATATAATAGCTGCCTTCAAACAGGGTATTATTCAGCACTCTAAAATAATCTAAAACTCATTTGAAATAGCCAGGTTAATCCCCATCACCTGCAAGCGAGGAATAAAAAATAAATTATTCACAACCCATTACTTCCCTAGTAAAGCACCACAGATTTTTTGCGACTGTTAATGTGGCTGGAATCAATTAAACTGCTGTGTATTCTTTTAGAATCTTCAAGTATTTTTAAACTTCAAGGTTTTAAACATGGACAGTGGCATACTTTCCCAAATGTGAATTCACAGCATGTGTTTTAAGGTATTTTGGACCAATTAAGACTTGTTTAGAAAATAAACCCATTAAAGGCAGAAAGGAGAAATATTTCCATTTAAAGAAGAGGGTTTGGCTACAAGGTGTTTGCTTTTAGCTTAAATCATACCAAGTGAGCTGGTAGGAATGATGAGGTGGGGATAGATTCACAAAGCTTACTGGAAATAAGCAATTGCATCTGGTTAGTTTATATGAGATAAAAGCAACATGGGTCATAGTTGTAGAGTACCAAAATCTTTCTCTTGTGAAGAAATATTGATAGGACTTATTTCATTTACATCCTAATTATTTATCCTTAAGGAAATGACAAACAGGAACGTGCTATGGAGCAAACCAGCTATTCCCCTGTATTTTCCCTGTGCTGTCATCAGGGCTGGATCACCCACAATCAGGTTTTCCACCTGCCAACAATTAAGTGCCTCTTCCTGTAACCTACATAAACCCTTTAAAAGATATATCCTCCCAACCTGTTTTTCTGTGTTTTTACAGTCTGTTGGAGGTAGAGAGAGCACAGAAGTGTGCTGGAAAACACATCTTCCTGAATAGGGAAGGCTGAAAGGTCAATTATTCGTGCCCTCTCCCCCGCCTCCCCCTGCCCAAAACAATAGATGAAGAGGTGGGGGTAAACAATTTGGTTTATACTTAGAGGCAATAGAAGTTCACATTTTTATTTACCTTGAAATTTCCCCCCCATTTACAGAGGTGACTGCAGAAGCTAGCTGACCTCTCTGTAGGCCTTCTGGAGATGAGGTACCCTTGACTGTTTCAAGCCTTTTTTTGGGGCATATTCCCTAGTAAGGTAGATTTCACAGCTACTGAGAGGGTCTCAGTGAAATAATCCTTTTGTCATGAGGAGAAAATTATTCTTAGCAGCCCTCTGAGGCTACTAGGTCTACAAGTGGCTTTTTTCCACCTTTCCCGACCTTTCCACTTCCATCTGTTCTCCGAAATGCGCTTTTGAGAGGTGAAATGGGATACTTTTGTCTGTGTATTTTGCTGACAGTGATCACAGTAACAGCTAATACCACAGCATTTAAAACATGATGATTCTGGTTGTACATTTAACGGCCTTCAAAGACAATATTAGAATATTTATTTTGCCAATCAAAAGAATATAAATTCTTGTCAGCTTTGGAAGCAGGTGTGTAATGTGTTGGATCTGAAAATAAAGCGTTTCATTTTCAGCCCAGTCAGCCAACAAAGCTGTGCTGAGGTTTTCCAGCTTCATATCCCAAAAGGATATTACACTGAGCTAGCAACTCAGTGTAATATCCTCAGGGCCTTGTAGAAGGAAGGACTGAAACCCAAGAGCAGACACTGACACTTTGCCTGACCCTGGCTCAGTGGAGCAGCTAGCATTGGCTAACCAATATCTGCAAATGGGCTCCTCTGGAACCATCTTCTTGTTCCATGTATCTCGTAAGATACATATACAGACCTATACTAAATTTCAGCAACTTAGGACTCTTGGAAACACTTTTGATCCACCTTTTTACCCTACAAAACCCTCTCGCTGTTAATGCTGGAGAGATGTCAGCAGTTCTCTGAGTGAGAGCTCTTGCTTATTTTCTTATTTATTCTTAATCATCTTGGCTTCTTTTGGTTTGTTTTGAGAGGGCAGAGCAAAGTAATGCTCACAGGCACCAAAGCACCTCAGTTTGTGGAAGGCCAAATTATTTCCATGACTTGGAGGAGCACAAATGAGGAGAATTGCTGTGGGGAGAGGGTTCTGGCCAGGCAGTCCATGTGCTACAAGAGCAGGCTACAGAGAGCAAGAAGAGCAGAGAGAGCAGTGGTCAGTGCCATGAATGTTGGCTTTTGATGAGGGAGAGTAGTGAATGGACTGAAAGGGAAAAGCAATGTGTTTTGTTATGGTGGGAGAGGGAGGATGCAGGTGAGCATAGAGGTGGTGGCAAGGTGGGACCTTTGAGTAAGCAAGGGTAAGAGATGTGAGGTGGGATTGCTTGATAAAGAACAGGTGACTGTCATTGAAATTCTTTGTCTTTTAGATCTGTTAGAGCCAAACCTTAGTGGATTTTATCCTCAAAATTTCAAAGTTTTTCCATCAGAATTCCCTAAGGAAGATACTATTCAGGAAGCTTTGGTGTCTCTGTGAGGTGACACTCACTTGCCAGAGCTCCTACCTTCTGCCCTTTCTCTCAGTGTGCTGGGCAGCTTATGCCATGGTCCTTACTTCAGAAAGACTTGATCCTTTTAAATGTGCCAGACAAACAATCCTGGATCTGATAATCATTGGTCAATTGAATTATTGATCCCCTGCATCCATAATGTTTTTCTGCAATACACTGTGGTGTTGCCCATAATATAAAACTGAAAAGTGAGTGTTGGTCTCTCAGTGTCTTGGCTCAGTCCCTTTACCACGAGTAGTCCCTCTCGCATCAGTCTGTGCTGACGGCTTCCACGCAGGTGAAGTCCCTCCAACAGATGCAGCAACTTGGGGGAGCTGCATTCAGCTCCTGTTTCCTACTAGCAGACCATGGCTAGAAGAAAGGCATGGTGTGTTGGGTCTGAGCACAGCTGGAGTTATTAGCATCATAAATGATAGCTGATACAGATGGATTAAAGTGAAGTTTGCCTTCACCTTATGGCACAGCGCTCAAACACAGCTTAACTAGATCTTGTGGTGCCCATTTGCATTCTCACAGCTTCTGCTTCAGGATTCTCTAAAACCTCAGCGCTGTTTGTGCCACTTCTGTCTGGGTGTTATAAATAACACAGTTCTGGGACCTCTTTGGTTTTGTAACCTTCTTGAAAATTTCTTTAAATGTTATATTCCTAAGAGATTAGTGTTGCCATTAACAATGCTTCCTGAAGGCAAAAACTATGCTTTTATTAGGGCGGCTATCAAGACGACAACATCTTGACAACTTAAAAACTCTTCTGTTTGTTAAGGGTTCTTCTAGCACAAATTCATTTAAAAGAGTTGGGAGCATGGAGAGAACAGCAGCTGCAGAATTTTCTGTCAGCTGCAGAATCTCATTGCAAAGACATGGTAGCAGATAAGGGCAACCAGGGTGTGAAATCCTGGATGGAGTTTTAACTCCTTCCAGACACCATATTAGTGACAATTCCAAACTGCAGCAAATACTTTAAGTGATATGTATGATGCTCCTGTGATGAATTAAAGCAGATTAATCTGATCATAGAGTCATGTATCTGCTCCAGGAGGGTGATCAGAAACAGTAGGACTTCTTTCTAAGTATGTTATACCAGAAACAGACATTTAGGAAGGATTTGGTGGTTTGGGGCTTTTTTGCTTATTCAAAGCCAGGCATTATCAGTTAACAGATGTTATAAGAAACTTGATTTAATTTTTTTTTTTAATTTCAACATATTTCTTATGTGCCTATGTAACTGAAGGGAAGAATGCAATGCAATTGACTTTCTAGAATTTTTTAGGCTAAGAAACACATGGCTAGAAGAAGCGCATGCGTGCATGTTTTTTCCTGGACACTAGATAAGCCATTTCTCAGCTGGATCTGAGTAATAATTAAACCTATTGAACGATAGGGACTGGAGTTTATTGTCATCAGCCTCCTCCTGACTACAGGTCACTTTCTGTTCTGATAGGTATGGCACCAAATCTCTACTGTAAGGACACTGGAATTAATTCAAATGAATAAGGAATGAACTTGTTGAAATTAATAAAATAGGCATGCTTTTAAAACTACACTAGGTGCTTCTGAATGCTGCCACTAAGTCTACAGACTGGGAATCAGGGAACATCTGATAGTTCATTAAAATGTCAAGAAAGGAAGTGGAGGGATGATAAAACAGGAAAAAGCAGGTCCACAGTTGTTTTGGTTAGACCTTGGGTTGCAATCGATTCAGTGTGTTGTTCTGAAAAATTTCAAGGGAAGAATTGACCTCATCTGTGAACTTTGTGATCCTCAGTGATAATCACAGGGCTGTTGTATGAAACAAAACTGTTTGGTTTCGTTTTTTGCAAAACAATAAAAATGGTGATGTGTTAATCCCTGAAGGATGAAGTGTTGATAGAAGCACTTACCTACATCACTGGTTAATGGACTGGTGAGGGAATTGATATAATATTCTTGTGTTTAAAACAAGAACTCATTCCTGTGTGCATCTAAAACTACACATTTCACCTTCCACAGTCTTCTTTGGTCTTAAAAGTAAGCATGGCCTGCAATTTATAATTTATGTCCATGTTCCAATAAACAGTTTGTATTATTTATTCTAAACCCCAGGTATTAAAAGAAGAATATTAAAAGGGAGGAGGAAGGCTCATAATTATTTTCATTTCAGTGTTAGCTTTCATTAAAGTAACAGAGGTAGAGTTACAGTATTAGTATAAATAAAATAGGGAAGCAATTAAAAAAGAATTATGCCTTGTCTGTCCTGGGGCTATACGTGTGTGTGTGTGTATGTGTATATATATATATTTATATGTACACACGTATCTATGCCTGCTTTCAGTGGGTTGACCTTAATTCTATTTTTGATTTTAAAATTTGCTCATCCTGATATCTCCCAAAGGCCAGGATTTCCAAAAAGTTAAAGCTACAAGTTCTGACTGACTGCAGCTCACTCTGCCTGCATTGAGGAGCAAAAGTAATCAATACCAAGACACCTCCAAGCTCCTGCTACACAAAAAGCTCCATGAGCTGGGAGAAGGACCTGCAGGGTCTCTTTTTGCTCTCAATCTGGAGGGTGCTCTCAATTTCACAGTCAGAGCGAGAGCCATAACCAGCACATCTGCTCCTTAGGCTGGCCTCTGTAAAACTAAGTTTTTATAAAGGAAAATTAAAGTGATTACATCGTTCTGAATATAGTGCACCCCCTCTTTTGCTTCTACTCCATTGCAATTATGTGGGTGAGACTTCTCTACTGTAAACTGCAGCTACTATGCTTCCCATAGTCTGAGGACAATTTCATCATTTATTGGTGTAATGGATCTTAAACAGAGGATTCAGTCTTTTCTTAGGGCTTGTAACACTGAGCGCTTTCATTTTCTGCTTTCAAATGTATGATTACTGCTCAAGTGCTTTTTTTGTGCGAAATTCTTCATCCTTTTTTATGTGATCATAGTACAAAGATCCTGGCCTATCATTAAGTTAATATATGAGAGATATGATTTCAGCTATATAATTTGTGTGCTTGAAGGAAATAATTTTCCTGGGAGCACCAGAGGTAGTTCTAGGCAGCCAGACCTTAAAGTTTACCTGCACTTTCTAATTTAAAGATAAAGAAAAAAGGTAGTTGATGGCAATTCAACCCTTAAAGCTGGTATTTCAAAGGAGAGGGTGAAACCTTGAGTGTCAAAAGTCTGTCAGGTCTCATCCCTTTATGTAATATTATATGTTTATTCTTGAAATATGCTTTACTTCATATGTAGAAATACATGCAAGTTTGTATACATATATTTGCAACGACAGATGTTGAAAAGGATGAAAGTCTATGGATTTCAGATAATGAAACTATAAAGAGAACGCATCACCCAGCAGTCATATTATCATCACCTCAAAGTCAAAAATATCCAAAAGAAAACTAAGCAAAATGTTGCTAATATCTCTTGGTCTTGGCTTAAAACCTAGCTCTGGAGTTTTTCAAAGGCTTCTATTAATAAAAACTGGTTGTAGTTTTTTATTTATCTAGTAAGTTCTAATTTCTTCATGGTTTATCTTAAAAGGTAACTTTCAGAGAGCCTCCACCATGCTCATCCTCTGGGAAAGACATCACTGCAATGTGAGCTTCCAGCCTCATCCTGTTCCCATATGCTGAGTGTTGTGAAATGTGACAAGTAATTTACAGTGCTTTTGAAGGGTGTGCAAATGAAATGAAGAAATAAATGAAGTAGCTGAAAGAGTTCAGTGAAACAGCCCTGCTAAAATGAGCCCCTGCCCAGTCTTGATTCAGTCCTGCTGATTGTTGGGTCAGGAGTGGGGGAGTCTGGACCAGGCAGGACCCCATCTCTGCATGAGGCTGTTGCTGCTCTTCTGTGACAAAAGTGCCCAAGTATCCATTCCCAGAATGCAGAGCACACAGTCTAGGCTTAACCTACCCAGCCTAGGAGCTGCAGCAATCTAGCCATTCAAACTTTGGCTGCAGAGGCTCCACAAGGAATTAGCTAGGTTGGGTGTGATGCTTGAGCTGGCCTGCTTGCCTGTGACCCATATAAACTGCAGTCTCAGCATTCCTGAAGCACACAAAGCTGGAAATCACTGTATCTGCTTCTAATGAATGTAGGCTCTGTCCACACTTGGCAGATTTCTTCAGCTCTGCTGCTTAGACTAATAAAAGATATTATCTCTCTCTATGAGTTTTACCTCACTTATATCCTGAGATTATCACAGCTCTGCCACTTGGAGGTCAGACAGAGTATCTTTTTGAGATTAGGCAAAGCTACAGTGATACCAGAAGAAATAACCTGAGAATTATGTTCTTAAACCAACACAATGCTGAAGGCGAGGGAGTGGGCAGCTGACAGGGCTTTGCAATCCCTCAGGGTGCTCTGGTTTCATTTAGTGACACAATGCACTGCCAGAGGCTTTCTACCACTGAGCTCCTTTGGCATCATGCTAGGCAGTGTTTCTTCCTAAGGTGTGTGCTGTGCCTGGTCTTGGGCAGCAGCTGTTATTTCTTTTACAAAAACCTGCCTATTTTTGCTGGACTTTGAAGCAAGCTGGTCTTAGAACAATACTGGCATGATCTCTTGAAAGAATTTCTGTGGACTGAGGGGAATTTTGAAAGCTCTTGCGTGCATTTGTTGCATGGATTTTACCTCTCTCTGCTTCCTACTTGCTAAATCATAACAAATAGAGGATTGTGTTTCATACTCTTCACTGACTCGGTCATATTTTCAAAAGCTATTTATTTTTAATATAAACAAATGAAACAACCTGCCTTGCCTTTTCATATCTACAATCCCCCCTCCTCTCCATGTTTGCAAAACACTGCAGCAACCTAACAAAATACCGTGTGTGCTGTTTCCTGCTGTGACCCAAAATACCCACTCGTGCTGTAGCCCAACCGTGCAGGTTTGCTGCTTTTGGCTATGAGCAGTGAATGCTTTATGGCAGTTAACTATTATATTCCATAGACACGCATTATCCTATCCAAATTCCCTGCCAAGGCAGTTTCCTCTTGCAAAACTTCCTTTGTCATTTTCCCACATCTTTCCCATACTTTTTTTTTTTTTTTTTTTTTTGTTTGTTTCCTCTTATCCAACACAATTATCTGGTGTTTTGAAATGCAGAACCAGCCCATTCCTTGTAAACATTTCTTTCTTTTTCTCTTCTGGTGCACCTCTGTTGGGTTTGATATTTGCAAGTCATCCTTTCACACATTTTATTTGTCATACTTAATTTCTGACACACCTGTAGTTCTTGTGTCTTCCAGAGCCATGAGCTATTTGTGCTATTATTGCATTGCAGCCTTGTTCAATACTCTTTTCATTTCTGTCTTTGCCCATTTGATCTTTAGTAAGAAACAGTGGTTTGCAAGCATTACAGTAATAATTATGCTTACATGCACAGTTTTATCTGACTTGGAAATGGTTGGATTTCCAGGCATGTTCTTTTGTCAGGATGTATGTCTCAATATTCTGGTAAAAGTCCTTAGAGTACAACGTATCATATAAATGGCATTCTGCTTTTCCATCCCATGCCAATATTTGTTGTCCATTAAAAAAAAAAAAAAAAGAAACACACCCAATATAACAACAACAACAAAAAAAAAACCCAACCAGAAAAACAAAGAAAATCAAAACCAGCTGTCAGTGCTTGCTTAATGCAAGTTAGCAGTAGTCAAACCTCATACAGAGCAACAACTTGCAATTTCTGCTATAGGTAGGATATGAAGTTTTTTGCAGGCATGCTCCCCTTTGAATTGAGTTAGGCAATTGAATGGGAATTAGTGACAAAATAAAATAATTTTTCCTGTTATGGTGAGTTGCAGAGGTTTAAGATATGTTCAGTCCTCTGCATGGGGAGAGGTGTGAGAGGACTGGCCCTAGACAGGAGAGCTGGAAGTTGCCTGTGTGGAGTGGCACGCTTTCTTGAGGTCAGACATCAGGTTTCACTGGTGTTTCCCCAATCCCCTAAATTTTAACTTTTTTTTTTTAATAGAGCTCTTTAAGTTGCCAAAACAAAACCCATGTCTCAAACGTCTTATGTGTTACAAAGCTGCTGCAGTAGAGAGAGTATATCGAGCATGTGTAATAAGTAAGGGCAAAGGGGGAAGAAGAGTAAGAGAGGCATAATCACAAATACATTCTGAATTTGCATTTGGAATAATATTTTTTATTAATACCTAAAATACATAAAATATTCTGAAAAAACTATAATAAGCATGCAGATTGAAAAGTCAAACCAACTCATTAAAAAAACTGAAATATTTTGTGAAACATGAGACTGACTTTGTAAGTGGTGGGAAAGTTAATTTCATACCAATTTCATACCAAGAATCTGAATTGATTGCAGGGCAATGGTGTTGCAAAGTCTGTAGATGCAAGTTTAAAAAAATTATATGGACATTGCACAGGTCAGAACTGTTTTACTCATGAATTTTGAGCAGAAAACTGATCATATTGTAACGTAAAAGCTCTCCACAGCTTCAGTGAGGCAGTAAAACCAGAGATCAACGACAGGAATGCCTGAATCCTGGCTATCTTACATCCTGTGTCATTTGCACCGGTGCTAAATCAGAATGAAAATGTGTCAGTTTGGATTATTCTGTCCATCTCTCCAAGCTGCAGCAAGTAACACAAGGTCTTATGCACCAGCAGTTTCTACCCCAGACTCTCAGATTCATTGCACCTTGCCTGTGAATTGTGCTTAATCTTAGCAATGGGATCCTGGATTCTGGATCTCTGTTTCCAGAGTGGTGAGGTGCCCTAGGAAATAAAAATTAGAACTCTCTGCTCATCAGTTTTGTCCCATTCATTTACAAAGGCCAAGAGCATAGTGAAGTGGGTTTCTTTTGGTGGGTGCTGCAAAGTCCAACCAGACAGGCAAGGAAATCCAAGCCCCGCACTAGCAAAATCCTTGCTGGTTTTGCTGGTAGGAGAGGCAGAGGAGAGGCATGCCATGCCAGCAGAATTGTGCTGTAGGGCCTCAGCAAGATCTGGGGTCACTGAGAAATTTGCAGAATTGAAAGTCAGCACATCCTCCCCCCATACTGTGGTGTTTATGTGTGGTGGGGATGACAGTGTCTGTACATACAGGCTGATATACTGAGTATGCTGAGTATGCTAAAGATTTTGTACTTCAAGGCTTTAAGGGTTTCATTCCAAATTACCATCCATGTATCTCAGGTCACAATTTGCATTTATTGGCAGACTCTTCTTGGGAAAGCTGAGTAGAAACTGGAGGTGTCTTGTGAGGACAATAGTTTCTCCTCACCAGACCTCAGGTCATGGGCAAGGCACAGGAGCAGATGCAGGCAGGCACAGCCTGATCAGCCCTGCCTGCTCCTGAGTGACCCGACAACCAGCCTCCAGCTCCCTCCACTTCTTCCTTTCATCACTCTGGGCTTCCACGGAAAAATAATTTCATACAAATTTTAGAGGAACATCCAGTTAATCAAAACACAGCAGGCTGCCAGCGCAGCCTGAGCAGAACGGTGCTATCGCACACCACGGCACTTTCAATTCTGCTGCTTCATTCACTTGACAGAGATATTAACAAAAAGAGGAAACAGGCTATTACTGTGACAAAGGCTTTGACAGCACAGGGAAAATGGCATGTTAACTCAGCATCAGGCAGGCTGAAGCTGGCTGGTAATAACCATGCTCCACACACGGCACTCAAATCCTGTCTCACCGCTGTGTGGGTGGGTTTGTCTGCTGTGGAGCAGGGCACGTAATTTCCATGCACTTTTACCCACGTTTTACCCACTTGAGTAATCAGACATTGTAGCCAAGATCCCCACTTTCAATATAATGGGATATTAAAAGATAATCTTTAGCCTCTTTTGTTTCAGATCTCAAACCCTCTAAGTTACATCCACTGATATCTGGAGGAAGTAAGTGAGAAGTTACATTCTGTTTAATGGGTGGAAGGGCTCCTATTTTAAGGGGCAGGCATCTTCCGCTGTACGTGTAGAAGCACTGTCGTCTGATTTTATTGCAAGCAGATGTTGAAGTGTGCTTGACTTGGAAAAACCCATGAGGTTCAGAATTAGCTACACTAATTGAGGTCATTTGGTAAACTGGGTGTATTTTAGTTGCTTCAAGATCCAATTCAAGGTCGCAACAAACAAGGATCAGTTTTCTCTGAGTGTCTAAGAAAGCTCTGGTCATTACTCCATTAATTTCTCCCTGTGAGAGACCCATTAATGATCAACGCTGCGGAGGCTGCTTTCTTTGGATTAGTGTTAGGTTTAGGGTGCTTTTCTCTGCCAGTCCCCTGCCATGGGTCACTGTAGCATTAGCACACCTTAAGTAGCCCTGACATAGTGATCTTCTGCCAAACCCCTGTTATTAAATTGGTCAAAAGATGATCAATTACAGTTTTGGATGGTATTCTGGCCATTTTTGAGCTATTACTTCAATTGCTGTTGCTGTTGGAATTTGATATTCAAAATAATTTTCATTATCTCTTCCCTCAGAGTTTATTTAGGTCCTCAATTCCTTAAGCCAGGAACTGCCCCTCTGCCCACAGAAATAAGTGGGCTCACAGTGTTCTTGATCACTGTGAATAGTAACACAGAGACCAGCTTTGCATAAAGGTATAGATTCTTGTTACATCCAGCAATATAAAAGGGAAAGATAGACAAGCCTTGGGATGTTTATCAAGTCTGACAAAGCAACAGTAAAAAAAACCCCCAGAGATTTACAAGGTCCTGATCATTGGAGGGGGTCCAGCTACCCAAGCTTTTTAAGTGATTTTCCTGGAAAATAGAATAAATGTAAGCAACTGGTAAGTCTCTTCTTTTTCTTCCCCCTTAGTAATTTAAGTTTGTTTAATTATGTCAATCCAAGACCAAACTCCTGCCAGACCATTCTTCCTCTGCCCCTTATTCCTGCTTCTTCCACTGGGCAGGCACTGATGCAGGGATACATCTTGAGATCTGGTTAAAGGAGCTGATCTATCTCAAAACATATCCCTGGCCCTCAGCTGCTTGTTCCTGACCCCAGAGTAGCCCTATGCTCAAGCTAGCAGAAGTATTTCTGTGTCCATCCAGTGGATCACATTGGGAAACTGATCCAGCTGAAGAAAAACAGGGGAAAATAATGTTCTTTTCTCCCAGATGAACCAGATTCCTAATTTGATATGCTGAGCTGCTGAGAAAGTACAGTTAGAGGCAGAACACAGGACAGGGGCAAGAATGAGATCATTATAGAAGAGGAGAAAGTGAACCTGAAGACATGTGGGTTGAGCTGTGTCCTTGGAGCTACAGGCAGATCGAGGCTGCAGGGGAAAGCAGGGCATTGCGACAGCTCTGGCTCATCCTGGGACGAGAGGGGACCCTCCCGCAGCAGCTCTGTGAGCAGACACAGATCTCTCTGAGAGACCCAATAATGAATAGTTACATGCTCAGACCAGGTCTTCAGAGCAGCTCTGGATACAAACAGGGAGGTG
Source organism: Pyrgilauda ruficollis (assembly GCF_017590135.1). Lineage (NCBI taxonomy): Eukaryota > Metazoa > Chordata > Aves > Passeriformes > Passeridae > Pyrgilauda > Pyrgilauda ruficollis. The sequence goes on from NW_024525156.1 coordinate 241,383, forward strand.
GTGATGTCAATTAAGAGCTCTAAATAACATCTCTTGTCTCCCTGTCACAGCCTGGGAATCACAGCTGTGGGATTGGGGAATTGGCTGTGTTAGGACTCCTGCAAGGGGGGAGGCCATGCCCTGGATGCCAGCTGTGTGCAGACAGTGGCTATTCTGCTGTCCCCAGGATGTGATGGGCAGCTGCTGTTTCTTGCTTGGGCGCACAGCTGTTGGTTTCAGTGTGTTTTCTTATACTGCAAAACAGATGGGAAAGAGGGAGAAGGTGATCAGATAAAGGTTTAGAAAACATACGGAGGGTATAGGAACAATGTTTAGTAGAGACAGGAGCAAACACTGTCAGTGAAAGAGGAGTTTATATCTGGCATTAAGGTTTGATGTGGTCCCACAACCTCCCCTCTGCCCCCAGACTCTGTGGGGCAGCACTGGGCAGCAGCGTGGATCTCCTCACAGTCTTGATTCCCCAAGGAGATTCCAAGGCTTCCATCAGCCCTTGCAAGGACCTTGGGCTCGCAGCATTTTTGAAAAAGGAACCAAATGGCTGAAAATTAGGTCTTGTCTTTTGACAGCTGCGCTGGGTGCTGGCATGGTCCTCTACCTACTCCACCCCAGCACAACATCCAACCTAACAATCAGGAAGCTCCAGCTCCATGTTTTGTAAAAAGCCAAACCAACCAAACAAACAAAACTTTTGAAGTTTGTTTTTCTTTTAAACTTCAAAAGTTTTTTAATGTCACTCCTAAGAAAACGAAGAAGTTTAACTCAGAGGTAGATAATGTTAACGACTGTAAAATGACAAGAATAAAAATGTAGGAGCTCATAAGATGTATTTTAATGGGAATGTTTACCTGGAAAGTGAGCCAGGGTATTTTGCCAGACTGGTAAATTCAAGAGAAAAGTAATTGCATTTTCATTTTATCTAGTGTTTACCACAAAAATAAAATCTAGCACAGACAATATTGACTGTTCAGAAATATAGATGCAGTCATCAATATAGGAAGAAAGATTGGTAGGACATTTGTCCTCTCTTGAAAATAAACTTTAAGTGGCTGCAAAAATTTTTAATGATGTTGACACTTGGATGGTCACAGTGAAGCTTCAGCACAAATGTCTTCTGGAGATGAATGAAGCTGCTTATGATTCAGAAATAATTCAGCGTATGATAGGTGCTGTTTCCAGACACCACATCAATTATACCTTTTTTCACGATAAAGATTTTCCTCACAAGCAAAGCAGAAAGGTTATACAAACCATCAACCAAAAAAAAAGTCTTTATGTTCTGAAAAAGAAATAATGGTGTCAAATGAAAGAAAAATAAAAAGGTTACTGAGGAATTTTATTTTACTCTGGATGAAAGTTTTGGTTAGTTATAATAATTTCTCTGCAAATATATTCTTTCTGCTTTACTGCTGACATAACCTCCCTTCTTTTACTTCTCTGACCTTCAGCTTCAGACTTTGTACAGTTTTGCTTTCTTCTATAGGTTGTTGCAGAAATTTTGTGTCTGATTATTTCTGGTTAGTAATCTTGTGCCATCTGGAGCATGTTTCATTTTTTGTTTTATGTTGCTTATTATCTGTTTCTTTATAAAAAAGACAATTTTCAAATTATTCATACAAAACATTAACTCTGAATGAGTCCAGAGGAGGGCCGAGATGATGATTATAGGGAGGGAATTCCTAAGCAGACAGGCCAAGAGAGCTGGTGTTCATGCTGGAGAAAAGAAGGTTCTGTCAAGACCCTATAGCATCTTCCAGTACCTAGAGGGAGTATAAAGAGAGATGGAGAGGAATTTTTAGCCAGGTCATGAAGTGCTAGGAGAAAGGGGAATGGCTTCAGACTGAAAGAGATTTGGTTTAGATTGGATATTAGGGAGAAATTCTTTACTGTGAGCATGGTTAGACACTGGAACAGGTTTCCTAGAGAAGCTGTCAATGCACCATCCCTGAAAGTGGTCAAGGCCAAGTTGGATAGGACTTGGAGCAACGTGGTCTAGTGGGCAGCATCCCTACCCTTGGCAGAGGGGTTGGAACTAGTTGATCTTTAAGGTCCCTTCCTACCATTCTATGATTCTCATTCTGTGACTTTGTGATTTTCAAGTTGTTGAAAGAAATTGCCCTGACAGCAGCAAGTATCCATTGTCCTGCTCTGCTGACTCAGGGTTACCAGTGCAGGAGGCTCTCAGAAGAAAAAGGGACATGCTGCCTGCCACCTCCACCCCAGCAGCCACTGCCAGAGGGTTTTGAGTGCTCACTGGAGGTTTGCGCAGTAAAGCCGGTCTCCTGACCTCCAAGAAACACTGCGCATGTGGTGTGAACATGGCCACGTTACAGTGGGAAAATGTCTCTCCTTAGGATAGTTTGCCAAGATGCAAAGAGGTGTACAAAATGGCCAGAGCTGGCATCCATGAGAAGTCTTGCTTTGAGTTATGCCATGAAAACCTGTACTGAGCAGCCAGCCTATATGCATACCAGAGAATAAGCAATTAGGGTGCATTTTGGTTTGATTTGTATTTTTCTGAATATTCTGTTTGGGATTTTTTTTACACAATCAGAGCATCTAAAAAAGGGATTGTAAGGTGATGGTTAGGGAAGCCATCATTTACATGATTACTGAGATTATTTATTCAACAGTTACTTATCTCACCAATTCATCATTGTTTAAATTTTAATTCAGTGACAATGTAACCTCTGGAAAACACTGCTTGCATCTATAATTAATAGATTGTTATGCTCTGTAGTTTAAAATTTGATATACTTCCCTCAAACTCCATGAAGAAATGTTTCATGTGATCTCTTTCTGAATTCACAACAGATGAAAATGGCCTGCTAGGTTTCATACAAGGAGGTTCATTTGTAGGGAGATGCAGATGCAGTTTGCTGTTTGCTGTCTAACACAATTTAGTCAGAACAGCACAGCCCTCCCCTTTTCTCCTGACAGCAATTCTCCCTCCAAAATGAGGTTCTGGCAGTCTGTTTTTGTACAAAGTAGACTCAAATGTAATTATGCTGCTATGACAACTTAGTCTTAAAGAACTCACAGTCCTTTTTCTTCTAATCTTTGTAGTGCTGCTACAAGTAGAAAGTGATTCCTTTTTTTCTTCTTCCAGTATAAATAGAAAAACACATCAGTGAAGTCCAAGTTATCCTGGTATAAGTTCGGGGTCAGTCCCAGTATATTAAACACTTGTCTCTTCAAAATAATGTCATGAAAAGAGGGAGAAAATGTAAACTTCTCAGTCCCCCAGCCCTGTCTAAATGAAGGCCATGTTAACCACCCTGTCCTCACATCTGCATGGGGAAGGAAACTTTACTTGAATATCCACATGGAAAGAGAGCAGCCATGGCCACATCTCTCCCTGCCTCACCTTTCCTCAGGAATAAACTACATGAATTCTACAGAGCCCTTGGCTGCAGTGTTTAGTCCCTGCAAAAGAGTCTTGCCTATGCTCCCATGTGGGCTGCTCCTGGGGCTGGGTTGGCTTACATCCTGAGTCACTGCCATGTGGGGTGCCAGCAAGGGAAGAAAACACACCCAAAGAACTTCTCTGAAGGAAGGCAGACGAAGGAGCTGGCCTCTTCATGGGAAGAGCCAGTGAGGAGAAACTGGCTGGAAGGACCACACTGGTCACCCAGCTTACTGGAGGGATTGGCTGTTCTGGTGGGAGAACATCACAGGAAATTCTTGATAGCTGAGGAGTGTTTTATAGGGCACATGCTTTCTGTTCCCTCCTGCCTGTGCCCTTGTAGGGCTCTGAACCTGACATCTGTGCTGAAAGCAGAATCTCAGCTGTAACAGGTTTCAGCTTCCCCTTAGACCTTCTCATCCAGCCTTTGAGGCAGGCAGTAGAAAATGTCTTTCGAGGGTGACCTCAAATTTTGGAGCATGGTACAGGCACACTACGGTAGAATGCCTCGGGCCAGGCCTGAGGGAAGAACATGTGGTTTCACCATCAAGATGTCTCCGGTAATTACTACCAAAGCCAGAGGTTTTCCATGTGTTTACCTTTGATGAGTTATGTCCTGCAAAAAATTGTAAGTGTAGCCAACATAACTTAATTCACAGTGACACCCAGGGAGCTGTGGAGACCTGCCAGAGGTGTGATGGAGAGCATTTTAGGTTTGTGTGGCTTCCTGAAACTCCCTAGAGCACACTGAAAACAGTCCAGCCATTTTTTTTCTTTTTATTTAAGGTAAAAAAATATTCCCTTTCCAGCTGTGAAAGCAACTGCATAGGCCAGAACAGAAGGTGTTTGCGGTGAAAAGACAGGCATAGCCAGACTATTTTGATCTTTTTTTTCCCTCCCTGAATTCTGCAGGGAGGAGAGGTGCCAGCATCGGAGGACAGAAGAGGGACCCAGGGATTCTAATTTTTTTTTTTTTTTTCTTTCTGAGCCAAGCTCTGGAAGAAGTAGAAACTTCTATCACTTAATGTCCTCTCTGTCAGGTAGGTTGAGACCTGAGGTCAGAAAAAGACTGTTCCCAGCTGGTGTGGCTGAGAGAGTGGCCAGAGCCAGTGAAGGGCAGGAGGGAGGTCATGTCACTGCTTCTGAAGCAGGCTCTTCTCTGGAAGCAGTGACCCAAACCATACAAGTATCAGAGACCCTGAAGTCCCATGACCCTCATCCCCATGTGCTTCTTCTTCTCCACCATGCTGTCACCTTGCAGTGGAGATGGAATTCCCCAGCTTCTCCCTCCCCAAAGCAGCCACCAGAAGCTGCCATGTCAGAACAGTGTGAGCACCAGGGCCTTAGAGGAAGTCACCCCTCCAGCCACTTAGGGTGCCACACTGAGGCCTCAAAAACAAGCTAAGGAATAGCAAATGTTAATTTTTAGGGCTTATGTAAATTGTGGCTTTCCCCCATGCCTGTGCAGGGCTGTTTGTAAGTGTAACCCTCCATAGCCCTGGAGCACAGTGGGACCTAATTCCCTAAACAGGGGAGCTCTGACAGCCAAAGTGGGTCTGGACTTGTTATGTTCTCCCACCCTGAGTGCTCGATTCTGGGTGATCCTGGGTGCTGCAGAACCTGTGCCTCCTTCCCTGGCTTCACCCTTCAGCAATGTCTGTCAGCATGGGCATCACCTACACCCATGGGTGGCCTGGTAACGCAGACACAGAAAAGCTGCTTTCAAAATGGCATCTGTCAGCTCTCTCCTCTCTCCCCTGCCTCAGAAACAGAGAACAGACACCACTGCAGGTGTTTTCCCTGTCTCATTTTGACATCTTTGTGAAGTGACACTCTCAGAGAGATATCTTTCATATGAAGGAGCATCTTCTTTTCCACTTGCTCCTTGACATTTCAGTGGCTGAACTAAGAAGGTTCTGGCCTCTATTTGAATCAAGTAAGACAGATTTCATGTACAGGCTGGTCGTCCTAGAGCTCGCTACAGCATATGAGAGGTGTCTTGTCTGAAACACAGACCTAAATCCAGCACTTACAGCACAAACATTGTTTCTGTCTCAAACCCCATGTTTGCTTCTGCATGTTTTCTGTCATATGACCTGTCATGAAGTTCCCTGCTAAGCACCTCCTGGCCCAGACCTCACATTTGCTCTGGTGGGTGGCTCTTTCCCTGGCTCTGTCTTGCTGCCTAGACTTCTGTGTTTTGCAGAATAAGAGTTTGTCTGAGACACTCATGAAAGCTGAGACTGATCCTTGAAAAAGTAATGTTGATCATGGCTGAGTGAGGTGAATCTGGGAGCAGAACGTCGTGTGATTCCATCGACCTGCTGGTCAAACTGCTGCAGCCTGTCTGTTGTTTGGGTTCCTGAGGATCCTTTCCTAGGGGAAGTCGTAATGCATCTCCATATGCATGGCAGCTGTTCTTCTCTAGGCAATCAGTGTTCCCAGGCTGATTGTATATCACGTCCATTTTATTCCCAACTTCCCTTCCCTCTGGTACATACCGCTCCCTACACCTCCCTATTGCCAAAGGGACACCACCACCCCACTTTACCTCTCACCCACTTTGTTCTCAGCTCTGAGGGTACTTTCCACACAATCCCTGTGCAGTTCCAGTCTCTGCAGCAGGTCTGCTGTGCTGCAGCTGCAGGCAGAGCTGCATCTCAGCCCCACACAATGGCTGCTTCATCCTGTTCATGTGGATGATTCCCCAGAAGTAAAACCCCTGCTTTTATCTGAGATTAGAATACCTGAGCATGTTCATTACTAAAGTGCACCACATTCACAAGAGAAAGGGGCATATGAAAGCTTTATCTTCTCACAGTCTTGATTCTTCCACAGTCTTGTACCATCAATCATATCCCTGCAGAGTACAAAACAATGTCCAATGCTGTCTCTTGTATTTACTTTCTGAAAATGTTAATGACTATGGGAGCAAAATGAAGTGGTCCTTCCCTGAGGAGATAATACCATTTTGTTCTGAGAGGCAGGTCATAATAGATGATATGTACGTGCACTTACTTTCTTGTGTGCACTCTTCATTCCTCCTTCCCTGGTTTTTTTTTTTCAGAAGAAAAGTTAGGAGTGACTCATACCAATTGAAGGTTGACAGCAAGACAAATATTCTCTGTTTTGAGGGGTTTGTAAGAGAAGAAATGGGAATCACACTCTTCCCTCCTTCTCTGCAAAATGAAGTCTCATGAAATGGTAACTTCTTCCAGATGATTCTTATACCTAATGTTAACAATAGCAATTTGTGATCAATGAAGTAAAAGTCAACTGATCCAGCATCATAAAAAGAGCTCAGAGCTCATTGGAATTCTAGTTTAGTTTCCTTTGTTGGCTTATATAGTAGTTGGACAAACAATGTTTCCTGGTTCTGATTCCATAATAGATTCTATGGCTCTGTATTTCACAGCTACCATAAAAGCAGGTGCTGCAGTGATGGGAGCCATATAAGAACCTGGATAGATGATAAAAATATTGTTGCTGAGCGCTTCAGGGCGTACTTTGTGTGAGGAGACACTTAATCTAAAGAATAAGGGATTGTTAAATTTTACTATATAGCATATGCAATACTAGAATTTATTAGTCTATTGTTCAATACAGGAACCGATGTGCTGTTTTACAAGTATCACACAAGTATTTTTTTAATCCGTGACATAAAAGAAGTTCCCAAACTTCCTGACTCAGTTTTCCTGTTTGCAATATGTGAATAGTGTTGATACTAAGTGAAAGTGCAGTAAATTAAACAGCAAAATAGATATATAGCACACAGGTGGAACATGATTCATGTGTGTCCATGAAAAGATTTGGGTTTTCCCCAGACTAATAAAGGACTGATTTCTAGTAAGGTAAGGGCAGAGAGCAGACACTGCTTACTCTCCACATGCTTGAGAGTGTGCAGGAGGGCTGGTCAGGGTTATCTGTACTGTGGCACTCTTCAAGCTGCCTGTAACCAATAGTTAATAACACACTGTTGTGTGGATGTCCAAAGTTGAGACAATTCGGTAACTCAGTCTCAGAGGGCTGAGCACTCATTACTTTCCATATACAATAATAATTAGTAGAAATTATTGACAACCTTTTTTACTTTATATGCATGCCATGCAACACATTTTTTTATTTTTGCATTTACATTCAGTTTCTGCTTTAAATTGACAGGTTTAGCCCATAGCTGCTTTCAGCACACTAGGAGAGGAGAGTGCCATTTCTTTACCTCCCTGCTGTTTGAGGGAAAAGCAGTTGTTCTTTACACAAAATCTCTATCAGTGGCAGCTTTTAAAGACTTCCTTGTGTGATGTCTGAATTTTTAAAAGTTTTGAAGTGCCAGGTTTTTCTGCATAAAAGCTGCTTACCCCTCAATAGCAAGAACTTCAAACAGTGCTGACAGCACATAGACAGCCCCTAGTTAAATAACTTGAGTTGGTTGTAGCTTCTCTTGGCAAGTGAGGGAGATTAAGGGCAAAATCCTACAATGATGAAGATCATTATGCTGAAGTCCCTCTCTGCTCTTGATCTCTCCACGTCTCCAGGCCCAACCAGCATTTCCCTGCCTTGCAGTGAGTCTACATCCCTGTTGTGCAGATCCATCTGCAGCAGCAGCAGCAGCAACCTGTCCCTCTGTGCTCTCTGCATGCTGGAATTTAACTCAGCCAGGAGTTACACATGGCTGGTGGTTGTCTCACACTGCTTTGTGCTAGCTTGCAGAGCTGAAGTGGCTACTTCACCCATTTTGGTGTCTGACACTACTTCATCCCTCCTCCATGCCTCCAGAGCAGTAGAAGAGCACAGTCCATTTATGCTTTGTTAAATTTGTACAGGAGGCAGAGAGATGCATTTTAATTATTTTAATCTGGGTATGTGTATCACAGAGGGACAGTGTATTGATTTTTCTGTTTATTTTTTCCATCTCTGAATGAATAAAGCTTTTTTACTCAGCAGCTGTATGCTCATAATCTCAGGCTCCCAAATATTTGTAATTTCAGTTGACCCCTCCCTCCAACTTTCACCTACCTGTTTCATACATTGAGGATCTACCTATACTGTAAATGATACTCACAGACATAAAATGCAAGATATACATTGATATCCCCTCCCTGGTTTTTGGGATCTGAAAGGAGAAAGCCACTACAGGAATAGGGACATGTAGCAGATGGGAAGCTGACCCCTGTGGCTGTGGTGTGTACAAGATGCCTGAGTACCTTTGGGAATACACACCCCTGATGTCTCTGTAAATAATTTGTTGTAAAATCAGTACCAGGGTCTGCAGCATCTCTGTCTGTCTATCCACACCCAGTTTGTACTGGAATAAGCAGAGACACACAGGTCAGTAGTTATGGGAGAGGAGCTTTTTGCTGAGGGGTTTTTGGATGCTGTTCTAACACAATTCCCAGCAGCAGGTGCTGGTAAGACACAGGAGATCCTCCTGTGCCTTACATTCTGCCAGCACTCCAGTCTGGATGCACACACACAGGCAGTGAGTGTCAAGAAAGCACTGCGGCCCCACGGCAAGCTGTTTGTCTCTTTTTTAACGTGGTGCAAACACTGGATGTCTAAGGAAAGGAAACTCCTCTCTAACAACAGGCTTAGTCTCAAAACTCTGTTCATATGGATCCCCATTTTAGAAACCATATTTTCACCTGACTCACGGGAAGTCTGCTGCATTTTCTCTGTAGATGGAATCAAGATAGGCAACTTCACAAACCTCATGGAAGTTTTACTTAGCAGGCAGAGCAAGGCTATCACTGAACACAAACTCCAGATACTCTTGGAAAGGAGTGAGGCAAGGCACTGGAACAGGTTGCCCAGAGAAGCTGTAGATGCCCCATGTTGGGAAGTGTTCAAGGCCAAGCTGATAAAGCCCTGAACAACCTGATCTACTGGAAGGTATTTCTGCCCAGGGAGTTGGAACTAGATGATATTTAAGGTCATTTCCAACCCAAACCATTCTATGATATCTTCTGGTTTTTGTGCTTGTGCTGATATTCCACACTGAAAATAGCTGATGATCCCTGCCCAACTCTGTGGCCCCCTGCAAAGCTCTAGCAGCCTTCCTGAAGCTGTTCCTTTAAACCTAGAGAAAAATGAGCAGCTGCAGCCTTTTGGGCTTATTTGGTAACAGCTGTTGCTTGCCAGTGTGCTCACTCTCTCGTTCATCTTGCAAGTATTCTTGTCCTTTTTTCCCCTTTGGGCTCCTTTCTTCTTTCATTTTAATGACCTCTGTGATTTAAGAAAATTGGTCATGAGAAGAATTTGGTGGAGGACACAGAAACTTTCTTTCCAGTACCCATATGTGGCAGTGTGCTGGGAAACCTTCCTGAAACCCTTCAGCCCTGTCAGAAGGTAGAGATTTGTAAAGCACCAAGTACCACTGTGCTTCTCTACTTTGTCTTCCTCCACCCTGTGCGTGCATGGGATCACTGGTACAGAGGTGATGGGCAAAACCTTCTTCCCTCTGAACAGCCTGGTCCAGTGGAAGGTGTCTCTGCCCATGGCAGCGGGATGGAACTAGATCATCTTAAGGGTCCTTCCCTTCTATGATTTCTCCCCTCTTTCCTGGCAGCCCCATGTGTAGACAACCCCCAGAACAGCCATGCCAGTGCCAGCTCAGGGGAAATCTCTGCACTGGCAGAAGGTTGTTCAGTAGTTCCTTTCCTTGCCAAGCCCCTAAGTGTGCCAGTCACTGGTGGAAGCTAAGATTTGAAATGCTTTTCCTCTCTTTCTGCCAACACAACATATGAGATGGTTGTACTCTTTGTGATATTTTAGTAGTTAACAAACATGTGCATGCTGTAAGAAAAATCCTACATGGAAATGAGATGGTGTGTAATATGTGCCTTCCTTACAACACCTTTTAAATTATTTTTCTTTTTTTTATTTTTAAGAAACCTGTGGAACTGGAGCATAACAGAGAAATACAGGACAAGCTGAGAAGAACCAACTGAAAGGAAAATCTTCAAGTTTGTGGCTATCAGAGCAAAAGGCAAAAAGGTAGGATTGCATCCATGTGGTTGTTCATCTTTCACCCACACACATTGACTGTAATGAGACTGCTGGCTCTGTGCCCCTGCCTGTTGGACCCTCACTTTATAAAGGTGGATGGGGACATTAAGACTCCAGAAGTTCAGGGAGATGGAAGCCAGACCAAGGCAGAGTTTAGCAGGCTTGTGCTCCAGATGCTTTGGCTCCAGGAAAACAAGTGAGGGCTTGTAGTGCTCTGCATAGGAGTTGGCCCCCTCCAACCCTGTGTCACTGTCTCTTTGAGACCAGCCCAACTTCACCACCAACTCACATTCAAATACATGGAAAAGAGCAAACCCTGCATTTTTTTTTTTTTGCTAAAGCAGCTACCTGCTTAGTGTTCAAAACAGTGCCTTTATTTCCATAATGTTAGATGGCAGCATCATAACCTTTAACAGCACATGAATCAAAAGTTGTCAGCTTTTCCTGTTCTGCCATGAGCCTTGTGATTCTTGCCGTGTGCTTTATTTTCTTGTGGTTAGCCCAAGCTTGCATGCAAATTTTTCCGGTTTAGAAATGTCCATCATTTCCTGTGGTCTTTAACAAGAGAGGAATGGCAGCCAAGGCAGGCAGCCTCTCCACACAGCTCGTTGCTCATACACACTGAGGTTGCTCTTGGTAAACAAGGTCGCTGCCTCTCCCTCTCTTGAAGTAAATTGCAACAAGACTCTGCTTTGTGCCCTTGTCCTGGCAGTGGGAGGGAGTTGGGAGGCTGGAGGGGAAAATGTGCTTGAAAATGTCAAAAAACAAACCAATCCAAAACCCCAAACAACCAAAAAGAACTCCACAACTTTTTTCACCAGTTGTTGAAAAAAAAAATCTTATACACTTATGTGGAAATTTTCCTATTACTGTTATTATTTCAGCTTGTAGCTGGCCATGGGAACATTTCCAAAAAAACCAGTACTCTGGGAAACCTTTTGTTTTCCAGAAAGGCTGTTATTCAAAAGCAATTAACATAAAAACATTAAAATTGTCTAACTTCAGAGACAGAAAAATGGAGGAAGGAAATGTGAGAGAGTGTGTGTGTGTGTGTACGTGCATGCAGGAGGGAATACCGCAGTATGGGGTAATGTAAGAGACAGAAGGAGGAGATAAGAGCACTTGGGTCAGCATGGGATGGGTGAAATTGCCAAGGAGGCTTGGGATGGTGAGACCCCATACCTGTGGGATGCAGAAGCTGTGAGGTCAGCTGAGGGCTGCTGTGACCTTGGAGGGCAGTGCAAGGCAAGGAGAGGTGTGGGGCCTGGGGCAGCAGGAGTCCCAGGAGTGACAGTAGAGATGCTCAAATGTCTCTCCATTCTTCAGGCCTGGTATGAAATGTGTATTATGTGTTTTGACAGCTCTGAGTGCTTGCTGTTATGAGGTGCAAGCTGTGGTTTTGAGGCCGGGCTTGTGCTCAGCAGCTCAGGACAGTGCTCCCAAATCCCCTGCTCCCCATTGCCAATGCTTGGTGAAGGCACTGACAGCAGCAATGTTGGGGGTTTTATTTTACATTTGTACTGTGCAAGTTTTCTCCAGTATTTCTCCAGCAGGTTTTGAACCAGCTGGCTGATTTCAGCCTCACTTGAGAGGGCAGAGGGTCACTAGATATTAAAGTACTGTCTGCTTGTGTGGAAATGGAGTTCGATCAGAGGGAGTTTCCAGATGCCCCAAGGCAGATCTCCCTGCCTTTTTCAAAAGAGCACTATTTTAAAAAGAAACTATTTTAAAGTGTGAACTGTACCATATGCAACCTGAAGTAAGGTGTTTTCTCTTACAAAGGGGGTGCCATAGCTGTAAATGTACAGATTCTCTTTTTAGGCCTTTTGATGTTTCTATCAATTTTTCCTCCTCCTATGTTATCTCATCCCGGACTCTGCTCACATCCACATGTGTCAGTCTCAGCCAGACTGAAATGTGGAGACCTCAGTCCTCCTCAAGAAGGACCCAGGGGACCTGGGAGTCAGCCAGAGGTAACATATCGGGGAGGAGACCATATGGAAAGGAGAAGTGGCAGTATTATTGGGAAGGCTATTTGAGTTCACCGTGACTGGGAGACATGAACTGGAGTTGCGGGAGTAGATGAAATATCCCAGACTAGCTAGGATTCCTGAGATCAATGACACTCAGGTGAGCCTACCTGTGTCCCAGAAGCACATTTGAAACAGAAATCTACAAAGACCTTTGATAAATAAAAGTCTGAAATGCAAAAGCTTGTTCTAAACTAGACAATGGTCTCACACTCTGAAAAACCCAGAGAAGTGGAGCAAAAAGCACTGCATAAAAAGACAAAAGGCATGTGAACAACAGGGCCTGCAGAGCAAAAACTTATTTCAAAAAAGGCTCAGGGTAGCATGTAGTACCACTGGAAGGGGTGGAGGCATCTGGGACTGTCCTCCTGCCACAGAGGGAAGCTTTGCAGGTTTTCAGGGCAATGTCTTTGTGCTGGTGCTTTTCTGTAAGCCTTCCATTCAAAGGGCAGAAAAAAACTTTTAATAGATCATCAGTAGCTGGTACAACAGTGTCCCCCTACTTCCATCCTTCTGTCTGTTTCAAGATCAAATTTTAACTGAAGCAAGATGTTGTAGACAGGATGAGTGTCTATAAACACGTTCTAAACTGTCACCTTGAGAGGAATATATGTGACCCAGTTCAAACACCAATATGAAGAAAGAAAAATTGTTAAACACATAGTCCTTTTAGACACAGGAAGGTCCCCTTGTAGATTGTTTTAATCTTTGAAAGATATTTATTTACGCTGGTTCCAGCAAATGATAACATATTTTCTGCTTTGGTGCCCAGGAAATGCGTTTTGATAATAGATTCCGTTCATGCCACACATTGTCATTGTCACTGAATTTATGGCACAGATAACATGCATGCTTACTAGTTTCCCCTTCTTTCACAATTTTCAAAGAGTTTAATTTATGTATTCTGTTACCTGATATGCAGAAGAGATTTTGTTTGGGTTTTTAACCATATCTTCATTTGAAACATATAATTTTTGATGATATAATATTCTAGGTTGACCAAATTATTTATCTGAGAAAGCATTTAGAAGATTGTAGAGGTTGTGAAACCCATGTAGAGTGTTTAAACTTCCAGTTTCATTTATATAACACAGTATTTAAGTCGTCTGAGCCCCCCAGAAGATTACCTGTATAAGCAGCAAAGGCAGACAGGATTCAGCTTTTGTTATTCAATCTCTTTTCAACATATGATATGCTTTCCCAACAGCTGGTTATGTAAAGCGAGGTTTATTGAGGTTATTTTTCAGTACTTGACTCTCAGCACTGCATATTTCTCATTTGTTATTTGCCTCACTTTTTGAGGGTTTGTATGTATAATCCTTACAGCTGAGGTTCTGCAGCAGTCTGTGTATTTTGAGGAAAATATTTATTTGGAGCCTAAATATGTTTTCATTGTAGAAAATACTAAGCTAGGGGTGGCTTATATTTTAAGTATGCTTATGCAAGTTTAAATAAAAGAAACATGGACTTTTAAACTTTATCCATATTCACTGAGCTTGATGCAGTATTACTATAGATAGTCAGCACTCAGAGCCAGCTACCATTTAAAGACCAATAACAACAATACTGTGTTTCTAGAGGTTTTAGCAAAATGAACTGCTCCTTATCTGTTCTGTGAAGCTACAGAAAACTATCCTATACAACAATGCTGGCTGCTTGCACACACACTGCAGAAATTTGCAAATCTTTTTATACCATACAACGGTCCGGTTGGAAAAAATCTCACTGAAAGAGTGGCTAAGTATTGGAACAGGCTCCCCAGGGAAATGGTGGAGTCCCTGGAGGTATTGAGTAAACAAGGAGATGTGGGCACTTTGTGATGTAGTTTAGCGGGCATGTGGTGTTCAGTCAAAGGTTGGACTTTATGATCTTGGAGATCTTTTCCAACCTTAATGATTCTATGAAATTGCTTGAAAGCAAAGTAGTTACTGCTTCGAGGTTAATAAACAGCATATTTACCAGTCATAGGTGCAGACTACAGGCCTTAACAACCAAATATAGGTGTCTTTTTGTTTTGGGTTTTTTGTTTGGTTTGTTTTGTTTTGCCTTTGTTAATTGACTGGTAGATTTAGAAGTAACACCCTAATGGAAGCTATGAGTTTTAGTATCCTAGGCAGTCTCTAGAAGAAGTCACAGAGCTTGCATTACAAGATGAAATATAAAGTTGCCTCCAGCCACAGACAGCAAACAGTTTGTTTTGATAAGGTTTTTGGGACAGGCTGACAGTTTAGTTCATTGACTTTGCTATTGCTTGAATTTGGGTGTTAATCTTGTTATCTAATGGGTACATCTTAGGACGTGTTTTAAAACTTGTTAGCCTGAATACCAGAGTGCACAAAAGCAGGAGAATGAAGAGCTGGGTGGAGAGAAGAGAAGAAGGGGAGGTCCTTCCTCCTCTCAAGAGAATGAGAGGAGAAAGAGAGGTCGTCTATCTACAAACATTAAACACACATTCTTTAGCAGAAAAACACAGAAGACAGAAATTTCGGGAGACAACAGTCTGCTCCTATTTGATTTTTTTCACCAGTTTGGAGACTTCTGTCTGGACACCGCTTCAAAGGACCTCAATTGCTTCCAGCTCATCGTTGCTCTTTGAGGTGGCAAAAAGTCAATGAGAGAAGAGAACTTTGAGCTAGGTGAGGTCTGAAGTTCCCAGCAACCAAGAAGGCCCTTGGGCTCCTGGACCCTCTCATGCCCCTTACACACCTGAAGCGCTGTACTTAGCCAGCCACACCATGGTATAAAGCAGACAGCCCCATTCAGAGAACCAGTAAATATGTAAAGTTTGAAGTATGTGCCATATGAAAGTAAGCATCTCTGTGAACCTTCAAGTTGGCATTTATATTTCAAAGCAGTAAATTCACCTGTTTGCACCTTTTGGAATAAAAAATTTGAAGTATACATGTACAGGGAAGGACTTGCAGTAGACGTCTTGAGTAAAACATCATCTTGGAAGGTGTATCTGCAAGCACAGAAAGAAGGTGGGTATTTTCAAGTCTGAACTGCACATGTTCAGCTTTATATGAGGTACTTTCTTTTGCAAGAGGAGGGAAGACTGCTGTATTTTCTAAAATTGACTCTCTCCCTCCTTTCAGAGCCTTTTTATATTTTCCAGATAGTCCTGGCCTCTATAAGAATCTGGGTAGGGAATAGAAACCATATTGTTTAATACCAGTGACCAGTCACACAGCATATTTGAATCCTGAACAAAAATGCTTGGAGATGTTGGTACCATTCAGCAACCCACATGCAAAAAAATTATTTTATTGAACTTCTCCACCACATGATTATCAGAAACGACAGTATGAAATGGTATCCTTTTGTGGTCAGAAGTATCAAGTACAACAAATTACACTTACTAAATACTTCAGTTACTGTACTCGGCAGCGGATTTACTTTAACTCCAGGAGAGCATTACAAATTAAATCTTTAGAAGATATGTGAACAAATTGTGCAATACTGGACTTTTTGTTCCTCAGGCCATAGTCCCGCTCCCAGTCTCAGATTCACTGTGCCTATCAAGAGATGCATTCTATTAAGAAAACAGAAAATGTGAGCAGTTCCTAACTACAGAAGGCAGCATAGCAGCTAAGATATTTGGGATTAAACCACCATGAGACAACTGCAGTTCCAGCAGGATTTGGCTCAAGGATCATGTGGGAAGCCTTTCCCCTGCCAGACCAGTGATGAAAAAGAGACAGGGGGTGAGTGGCACACAAGCTCCAAGTCCTGAATCACCCCTCGTGTTGGCCAAAGAGCCTGCAGACGGAAATAGGAGGGAAGCGACCACTGAGGCTGAGCTCTGCAACCTTACTTCACCCGGTCCCCACTTGGAAGAACTGTGCTTTGTTTCCCTATCTGAAATTTGCCTTTTCATACAGCATTTGCCATCATTAATTGGAGCATCTCCCTCCTGCATCCTAATCAAACAGTGGCTGGCAAAGAAGAATCATTATTATGAGCAATGTGGTACATGTGCTGGCCAATTCAAGCCATGAATTGCTTGCCTCAGGCCTGGCAGGTAAGGGTCTCAATTTAATTTTATTCAGAATAAAGTCACTAACAGCAATGAAGCATGTGTAGACCATCCAGAAAAGGAAACAGCCCTTGTTGCTGAGAGAGAGCTCCGTTTCTGTTTTTTCTTCAAGTATGTTTAAAACATTGATACTTTCTCCCATGGGAGGAAAATACCACCAGGTAAAAGGTGGCAGCAAGCACATTAAAACTGGTGCTACAGCAAAAATCAAGAGGTGAAAAACAGGTGAGAAACAGTTCAAAGTCAAAACTGCACACATCCAGAGGTACCCCACATCTTAGCAAGTATATCTTTCAGTCAGGGAGTTCCTACTTCAGGGCACAGGTACGCTGTGCCAGACCCAAATGTCCTGCAACAGAAGTCAGCAGGGAGTGGGATTTTGGCCGGACCTGCAGTGGAAATGCATGTCAGCCACAAAGCGGCTTCCAAGTCTGGATTGTAATGTTCCCCAAATGTAGTACAGAAATGAAATTTTGCTACCAGAAAATGTTGCTGGGGGCCTGGGCTGATTTATCAAGAAACGCCAGGGAGCTGGACTCACAGAGTGAACTTCACGAGAATGTCATTCCAACAAGGGGTGTGCTTTTCACCCCGTTTCCTGATCCGTAGAGAAACAACTGGGGAAAGCGGGAGCCTTTGCAGCAAGCCTGACCCTGTGTCGCAAGAGATGGAGCCACCTGCGTGTGTGCGTGTGTCACTGTGCCCGTGTCCAAGGCAAACAGCTCGCTTCCTTGAGCCGGCTGGCGGGGAAAGCCGCGGTGCGCCAGCCCCGGAGCGGGTTGGCTGCGGGGAGCGCTCGCTGCGCCCGGCCGGGATGCGGGGAGCGCTCGCTGCGCCCGGCCGGGATGCGGGGAGCGCTCGCTGTGCCCGGCCGGGATGCGGGGAGCGCTCGCTGCGCCCGGCCGGGATGCGGGGAGCGCTCGCTGTGCCCGGCTGGGATGCGGGCGCTGCTCCGGGGCTCGGCGCTGCGGAGGGCTCTGTCCTGCGCTGCACGGAAGCGGGGGAAGGGACGGGTTTTCCCCGGAAACTTATCTGTCAGGCAGATACCAAGCCCAGCATCCGTGTGTTCTGGGAAGTCCCGATAGACGTGTTGCGCCACTGAATCATCCCCGGGCTCCGCAGCTGCTTGGCTCGGGGTGGGTTTGACGGGCAGTCCTGCGTGAGCCGACTGGAAAAGTTCAAAGGGTGTTTTCTCGGTTCTTCCCCCTTCCACTACTCCTGCCAAGGCAGCAAACCTCTGCTTCCTTTCTCAGAAACAAACTAAAACTTAGCCACTAACTAGCACAACTAGCACCACTAAAACTTAGCCAACATGAAGGAAAAAGAAAAGAAAAAAAAAAAGTCAAATATAATGGTTAATATATTTCAAGAATGGCTTTTCTCTAGAGAAATATGTTGCAGATTGGATGACAGTCATGTTTCTTTCCTTTTCCTGTTTCTCTCCCTCTTAGCCATGCACATACATTTTTTTCTGTGGTAGGGTTCCCATCCCTGAAGCTTTGGGCAACTTCCATCACGCATTGCTGTACTGGGGCTGGGCTAGGACAGCAGGCAGCAGACCAGCATTCTGGGATAGAAGCATTCCCCCTGTATGGAGAAGGAGGAGAGAAGGACAACATGCCTCTCTACTTTTCTTGTCAGCATATGGTGGTTTAGATAATGATAAGGCACGCTGAGGAGGAGTGTATGCCTTTTAATGTAAGCTCATCAGTACGGTGTGTGTGAAATACTTGCTTTAGTGAGCTACACTGGCTCTGGATGGAGGGGAGAAGATTTTGCAGTACTTCTGTTTTTCCTCAGTTCACCCAGCCTGGCTCCCTGCAGGAAAACTTATTTTAAGGTGGATTTATGAACCAAGATGCCACCCCCTTCTTGCAAAGCTCAGTAGCTTCTTGATTGCTTTTTAGCGTGAGAGTTCAGAAAAACATTCTTAAACCATGATGTCTCCAGAGGTTTGTGGTAAGAAAACAATGTTAATTTGCCCAGTCTAGGAGCAGAAAGATTAAAAAAGAGTAAAGTACACTGTGTTCTTTGTTCCAATTACCTGAAATTAGTGTCTTTGTTGGAGATAAGTGCCATAAACGGCTTTAACATTTTCAGGGTTTTCTCTCATTTTGGAGCAGTGCTGTATTGCTGCCACAGCACTGCTGCACCACACAGCACAATCCACCTATTAACACTTTTTAATGGGCAGTGACTCTACTGTAGCTATTGCATTAGCTGTGCCTCCATTATTTGATTTCCAAAGGAGAGTGTGTCGTAATAAGCTTCTAGAAAAGTTCAAGACAGCTGCTTGTGTCATGGAAAAATAAGACTTGATTAACAGAGGATGTAGGAAGCCAAAGTAAATACTAGAAATGTGTAAAGCAGTTGTGGTGGTGTAGATTAGTACATATGAAGGGATGTGTAAATCTGAGTGCTTGACATGATTGATTCTTATGTCGAAAGGGAAGCCATTGTGTTTTGGTTTTTTTTTTAGCTGGAAGGCCCTGCTGACAGCGTTGGAGCTGTTTCAATGTCCCACTCAATTAAAAATCTCAAATACTGTGAAGAGTTGGGCCTGTGTTCCCATTTTTCCTGAATTTCAAATGTGGAAGGACAAGTAACAAGAGAGGAAATGCTAAACTTTGAAGACTGTGCCCAACAGCAAAAAACACTGGTGTGTACATGCAGCACCTCTTTGTTGAACCACATAACTCATGTTTAAAAATTATCCCACCATGAGAGGTAGATGTGATGGTAGCTGGGTGACAGCACCATCTAGAAGGCAGGAGGAGAGCTTTGTGAGCCTATGAGTCTTGCAAAGCCTTTCAGATGTTCTCACCTCTCTCACACATTGCAGGCAAGTGGGCGAAAAGCTGCAAGTTACTTAAATCAGTCACTGTGACACATTCAGTTAGCTTGGTTATGAAGAGAGCATGAATTATGATATTCTACTCTGTCATTTAAAGATAAATGTTTTACAGCACAAATCCCATTATTATGTGTACATTTTTAAAAGAAAGATTGTGTTTTGTTTTGGGTCTTTTAGTTTGCTTGGTTGGGGTTATTTGGTGGGATATTTTGTTGGTGGTGAGGTTTTTTTACAGCAATTTTAAGACTTCTAGGCTTGCTAGGAGGTAGGTCCAAGTTGTGGTTAAATCCTGCAGACGATAGTCTTGCTGATCTCAGGATTTTCCAAATATTAAAATACTTGTCTGGATTTCTCAAAACCCCACAAAACTTTAAGAACATTAGACCCTTTTCACCTTTCCCCAGATAACTAAGATGGCCATAAACTGCTTGAGTGTCCTGGTCCTAGCAGGATTTCTTGTAACAGGAAGTCTCTTGAATAGCTCTTAGTGGCTTATTAGCAACTTCAGGAATTATATTTTAGCAAACAAAATCAAAGTTTATCCCCTAGCTTTTGCTTAACTACAATAAATTATTTATAAGGTGCAGCCCTATGTCATGTAGATGCTTTTTCCAGTCATGTTGTTTTATAAAAAATGTCATGTGGGGGGGTTCTGTATGGACATGTGTATGAAGTAGGAACAAAGAAAAATAAATCTTCCAGTAAACCCTGTCATTCTTGTGACTATGATCACTGTGCCATCCCCAGCACCGCTTCCTACAGGAGCCTGAGGCCAAGGCTGGAGGCTGGTACATGCGGGCTGCACAGCTCTGGATGTGGGCTGGTCTAGATGATAATTAGTTTTAGCAGAATCAAATGGAAATCCTTACCTAGAGATAAGCCTGAAGTGGTCATGCACTATTAAGTTCCTGGCAAAGTCTTTACAAGGTATATATTCTCACTCAGGATTTGTACATACATTTACACTCAGGGTTTGCAGATACAGTTACAGTGAGACAAATACCCCTATCTAGACAAGCTGGCAGGAAAATAACAGAATAAGTACAAGAATCATAAAAGAACAGAATAAGTGTCCATGTGCCTTCTTGAGTGAAGTCTGGAGGGTTTCAGTGTGTGCATGTGCCTTTTTCTTTATTTATTTAAGATGTTTTAAGTTTTCCAAGTGGTAACTGCAAGGCTTGGGCAGCAGAAATACACTTGCTGAAGTGTGTTTGTCCTGCATTAGGACAGGTGGCTGGCCCCATGGCAAGCCATTATTTTATTTTCAGGTGAAGCTTCTGGCTTTGGCCCACCCTGGCATTTTGTTTATCCTCTGTAAAAGTCTGTCTTTTTTGGCAACATAGGCCATTAGTTTTCCTCTTGTGGTTTCAGCTTTTCTTCTTGCTTTTCACTTGGGATTTTTCTTCTTCTAGTGGTTCTTTTCTCTTTTCAGCAAGCAGTTTCTGCAGATCTGCAGGTGAATTCTAGTCATTCTGTATAAACTCCTTCCTTTTATTAAATCAATCCTGTATTTTTCAGTCCTCATTCTTAAGATGAACATCACAGAGTTGTGGTTTGTGAAGGGTTTTGGTTGCTTACTTTTTGGGTTTGTTGGAGCAGGGAGAGGAAGTCAGAGATGGAGGGAATCACATCTCTCAGGGAAGGTGCTGTTACTAATTATACCTTGGAGATTATTACTTCATGGTTCAGATATAATTAGTACTTGATCAAACTCCTATGTGCTATTTAGGACAAAAGAAATCCTCTCTTTCTGTATGACCCAAAAAGCCAGCTGTTACTTCAAACATTCATTTGTAGGGGTTCAGGGAACAGCAATTCTGTAATTCTTGAGTCCTAACAGCCCCTGAACCCCTTTGAACAGCTGCCATGCCTGCAGCCCTCCTCTTGCCAAAACTTTACCACCTATAGCAATATAGAGATGCAAAGGAGTTCTTTCAGGACACATCTTAGTGCTGGATTCTGGCTGTCTTTTGAGAACTCCTTAGAAATGTATGTTGTAGGATAGGATTTTTAACCTTGTCCATGTCTTATCCATGTCAAGTTGGCAAAAGCTGGATGTAGAGGGTAGTGCAGCACAGATCATGAAGGTAATGGGATTGTGACCTCAGAGGCAGAGAAGTTCTGGAAGAATGATAAGAGGACCCCTGTCTGACCTCAATTATTTTCTTTGTTCCTCTAATGCTCATATTTCACTGCTTCAGATCCAGCGCAGGGAGCAATACCAGGTGCCTTCTGGTGACAAGAAGTGTGTGTTCTGTGAGCTGGTCAGATGATAAAAGTGTTGAGTCAAACTCCACTGAATTGGTAAGACTCATTCCCAGATGTTCAGAGAGCTGCAGATTGCCAGCAGAATCTGGGCTGGAGTTTAGACAGCCTATACCCAATCTGCATTCCTCTATCCTCACAGAGCTGCTGACTGGATGACTTGGTGTTACCAAGCTAGCTGAAGCTCCTGCCTTTGAGCATGCCCAGAGGCATGTCAGCCTCAGCAGAACTGAGCAGCTCGGTGCCAGGTCTGTCCCCAGTAGCAGAAGCAGCTCTTCCACACTGCATCTGCAAAACGGCTGTTGTAGGCTACTGCCTTTGTTTGAAGTACTGCAGCTCCTGTTCTCCTTACCCCACCACCCAGGGTAAGGATGCTTCCTTGCACCCAGCCTGGTCCTCTCATATGGGCTCTTCTTTCAGCTAACAGATTCAAAGAAGCTCTCCCATTCTCTGGGGCATGTCTGAACTTCCAGGGTTGGATATAACTGTTTTGCAGTGGGTGCAATCTGGATTTGTAAAGTTGGAGTGATTAATCAAGAATCTGTGAAGTGCAGTGAGCAAGGCATGTGTGTGAGAGGTGGAAGAGCAGGATTCCACTGCTTCTGCCAGAAATCATCCCTGTGGCTTATGCCTACTTTTCATGAAAGATATAAATAGACCTTGTGTTGACATTACTGCCTAAAGGCTCTGGAGAAGTTTGTGTGTCCCAGTGGCATTGTGTACAGGAAATGTACAGGAAGAATGGCATTTGCACTCCCTGCCCCAGTGTGATGCTTCAGAAGGACATTTCAAGGTCCACAGAGAATTTGGCTTCCAATTCATTGTTAGGTAAATTATACCTATGTGGAGAAAGCTGTTTCTTGTGTTTCAGGGCTGTGTTTCACAGTGGGAGTCAATGTGCTGTTCCCAAGTGTTCAGGAGGCATGGGCCAAACCCATGGACACGGAACACCTTGTACCTCACTAAAATGGTGATAGTAATTCTCAGTTTACATAGCTCATGGGAAGGGCTCACATAACACTGGAAAGGAGCTGCTGGTACTTATTTCTTAGCTCTCTGATTCTGTACAGCCTGGTAGAAGAGATGAAGCATAACAAATTAATTCTTGGTTGTTAGAGGCCAGAAATATTTGGTTGATTGTGCTTTACCACCAGTTTCAGTAACACAAGTCACTTTATTTGGAGGAGAATAAGGTTTGTGCCTATTAGCTGCTGCCACTTGTGCACATGAGACTGATGCTGGCCATCAACTTCACATCACCAGCTATGACATATATACACCTTCTTGAAAGGCACAGTTTGAAGTGGTCATTTAAGCTCTATTTATATTCTTTATTTCAAATATTAAGGCCACCATAATGCCATATGTATTACTTCAGAGGATTACAGATCACACCACAGAGTGTTTTATAAATTATTTCTCTTCAACATAGCCTTATATTGTCAGGACAATTGCTTCTACAGTCCTACTTCCAGTCCTTCCACCTTAGTCTATGTCCAACTCTTGCTGAAATTGCTGAGATTCTTCTTTATTAAGATTATTATCAGATCCCACACTGCCTCTGCTGCAAGAACAAGGTATTAAAACAGACAATTTATTAAAAGATCCTTAATTCTGTCCCCTTTGCATCGTCTTTATCCATTAGTCATGGAACTAATGACCAGACACACAGTATGTAACCAATGTATGTGTATTTATGGTATCCTTATAAAGGCATTTCTTCCTCCTGGGAGAAGAGAATAGAGAGAAGCTGCTGTTCCCTAGGATATAAGTGGGATCACAGCAAAAAATCAAAAACTCCCTATTACCCTTGCTTGCTCAGTGCCCAACTCACACCAGGCATCAGCAAAGCAGACCAGGCCTGCCTCTCTGCTCACAAGTGTTTATTGCTGTAGATTTATCAGCTCCATACAGCAGCACTGAATGCACACACACCCCATTTATTTCAATATGACGAGGCAGGAAACACTTTCTTCCCATGCGTGCGTAGGCAGCTGTCTTCTCCTTTACCATAAATTGTGCTTTGGATCCAAGACTTGCTGAGAAAAGGGGCACTATTCACATGGGCTCTGACTTGTAAATGATTTCTGCACTTGACAGATGAGTAGCGTTTACATCCCACACTGGGGACATTGGAGAAGGCTTCAGGCAGTCCATGAGCCAGATGCAGTTTCCTGGGGTGCAATGCTGGGTGCAATGCTGGAGTCAAGTAGCAGAGCCACAGCAGTCAGCATGCAACACCTGAGGGGAGCTCTTGCCCAGAGGAGAACGTGCTGGTAAACAGAAACCACAGCCAGCCCCAGCTTACTGTCTAGTGCACTAGTTCTTTGCTTTTTGTGGAGAGATTATTCATTTCAGACTGCAGTGTCAAGAGACAGCAATGGTCTGTACAAGTGACCTCATAAGTCATAAACCATGTGCAATTACACAGGCAGTACTAAACTACTACAGTAGTTTAAACAGTGTTTGTTAGTTGTTGTTATTACCTCTCCCAAGAGCTTAGTGCTATTGCTGTCTGTAGGCTGTGATTTACAGTAGTGTAATCACCTCAAAATATTGGGTTTGTTAAGCTTCTCAGGTAATACAAAAACCAGTCAAGAAATACTTACAGATACCAAACAGATTTAAAATGTTTTTCTTACCTGAAAATGTATTATTTTATTATGTTCCACCCATCCACTAGCCAAGAGACAAAGTGGTCTTTCATTGGGGAACACTTACTAAAAAAAGAGAATTATGAAGGAATTTCTTGACTTGTAATATTAGTGGTATGACCATTATAGTGTGACTGAATGTTCAGTAACAATACAGATACCACTTGACTCTTGTTTAAATGAGCACTAAATCAGGGTTTTCCTCCTGAAACCTGACATCAAGTCTGTGAAACTCTCCTTTCTTGAAGTGATTCAGGAAGGAAAACTATGTGCTATTTGAGAATGTAAGCCACATACATTGTTAGAGATTATAAGAGACCTTAAAATCCATTGGTTAGTTTTCTAGTAATAAATTATTGTTGCATATAATTTATTAAATATTACTTAGCCCTTCAGGAAAATTATTGTAATCATGATTTTCAAGCTTTTTTTCTTAAGAGGGTGGACTTGGAAAAACCTTTTTAAGGTTATACTGGTTAATTTTCAGCTTGATATTTTGTACTAGTATAAAGCCCTCCCCTTTGCTCACTTTCATTTTCCTCTGTCAAAGGAGATTAAGGCACATCTTGAGTATGACTGCTACTCCTGTCCTCCACGGAAGCCCATATATAGCAATTCCATAGGGATCTAGAACACTATGATGGGAGAAAGCCAAGAAATACAGGACAGTGAAATGGAGGGGCTCCAAAATGAGCTGGCCCAAGGCCTCTCTCAATTGAATTTTGCAGCTTTCTAGGATGTGGGGCCAAGGTCATTCCTACTTCAGATGCAGCAGAGGGAAGGGCTGGGGCAGGAAGTTTCCATGGGCACACACCTGCTGTTTGAAACAGCAGTGGATAATCAAGGGAAGAGCCGTGGAGCTCCAGCACCCTGTTTGCCCTTCCTCTAAAGAGCACGGAGGCAGCAGCTGCGGCTGTTGATAGCTTCGTTCCTGTCAGCTCCCAGCAGATCCCTTCCCTTGGGAGCAGCTGGCTCCGCAGTCCCTGACCCCACTAGCCCAGCCCCTCCCCAGCTCAGCACCGGGGCTACACCAGGCAGTTCAGCTACAGTGGTTCTGCTGCCCTGGGGCAACAGCTGCTTTGTCTTGGCCTTCGAGGGCAAGCAGATCCACCCAAAGCTTAAGCCAGTCTTAAACAAAAACAGAAAACCCCACAGCAGGCTGGACACAACTCCCATCTCCAGTGTTTACTGGGCCAGTGGCGTATGCTGGGCAGGAAGCTGCACAGGAAAACAGGAGCTTGGCCTCTGGGATAGGGCAAACGAGGCATGGAAAATGTACTTTCCACCTCCCAAAAAGACTGAGGCTAAAGCTCTGCCAGTTGGATTGCACCTTGAGAGCTGCCGGACAAGCTCACTTCTCATTAATGTCAGTGGGATTTCTGTGGGCACTTAGCAACTGGTGTGCCATAGGCCCTTACAGGGGGATGATAGGGAACATCACAAGCAAATGTGCATGAGGCTGAAGCCATCCATGGTCTGTGTGAAGTAATGCACTTAAATGATACTTCCCACACAGTAATGGTTGTACTCTAACAGATTAGTCCTCACCCTGACTGCTGGCTTTTGCTTTAGTGATATGGCAGTGCTATTAGCCAAAACACATTCTCCCCAAGTCTGAAATGGTATTCATTGCTGTTTCTCTTTTCAAAAGCTTTTCTTTTGTCCTCTTTTCAATTTTAATTCAACATATGTATGATTATCTAGATAATATCCTGTAAGTACTTTTACATATAAATGTGCTTCTCAATTTTTACTTCTTCTAAAGCTGTCAATAAAACATTTTAAAAGTGCTCTCTGGCCCAGATAAGCTTTTCACTCATCCATATTTTCTCTTAAATAAAGTGAGGGAGGTACTGTTCAGTTCTCTCATAGAAGGTGCTGATGAGAGAAGCAGGTTCATGAGCTCTTTTCAAAAGGAACCCAGCAGGACTGAACGCCATCGCACATGCTGGCCTCTAGATCTGTTGTGTCCTCAGCTTCCTGCTAAATGAAGCCTGGTTTGATTATTCCACATGGTAAACTGTTGTTTATTGATGCAATGCTGAATGGTGCTGGTGGCTGATTCATCACTCTTGGCTTGACCATTGCACAACCTAATGAGTAAAAGGGAGGTACTACTGACTAGGAACAAAAGGCCAACAAGGGAGGAAACATGGAAGGGAAGAAAAGGGAATCTCATAGCCATCATATGGACACAGAGCATTGAGAGAAGAATCACTAAGTTTTTTGCCAAATTTAAGATGTATTTGATTTTCTGATGCTGATTTATTCAGTGAGACACTTAGATTTTGAAAACAGAATGCATAAATGCTGCATGGGAGAAATTAGCTGAGAAGCAACATCTTAATATAGAGTGCAGGAGTGCATGGAACACTTCTGACAGTGGAGGAGCCTGGGCTCCTACACAGTCATTTCCAAAGAATGTTAAAATATTTGTGGGAGAGAAAAAGCTTGTGAAATCAATTTTCTGAGCTGCTGTCTGCTTATTTAAAATAAAAATGATCTTACAGCAGTTCTATGTGTTTCCTTTTCATATCAATGTTAAGCTTATCTTATAAACACATGTTCAGTATGTAATGTAAGTTTAAAATATCCATTATAAGACTCAATGCAAAGAGAATGTGGCTTGGATGCTTGCTGGCACGTGGAGAGATATCCTGTCTTATTCTTTTTTGTACTGCGATACAGTTGCAGCATTATAGGTATCTAGGTCTTTGAAGGATCTATTGTAAGCATGTCAAAGACTTCTAGAATTCGGTTTTGGCAATATTAGCTCAGAAAAACTCAGGAATTAGTCCCACCAACTTTCATTGAACAATGTATCCCATTATTGTTTTTCCTGTTTTGGAGTTGAAATTAAACTAGCATTAATAACACTCTGCATATTTATTATTTCAATCAGAATAAATTTTCTTAATTATTATCACGTTTATAAAAATGCATTCAAAACACAGCTTAGACACTGAATAGTCACTGCTGTGTGCTGCTTGTGCAGGCAAAGAGAAGAGTGTGCACAAGAGAAAGATCTTGCACAAGATCCTGATGTCCATGGTGGAGTTTGCTGAGTTAGGAGTCCTGTCTCCTCCAGTGACCTGGGGAGTCCAGGACTAACTATGGCACAAGTGTTCCACTTGGCAGTTTTGCACAAGGGAAAAGAGCATTCCCACAGCAAGTGGTAACTTGTGTAACAGCCAATTCTAGTGCCACCATACAGGACTGTTGAGGGAGTGTGGGAGTGAAGGCTGTGCAACTGGGGGCTGGGAACAGCTGAGCCTGAACTTGGAGTCCAGATCACAACCTAGCAAGAGTTTAAGGCTGGGACAAAGAGTCAGAAGTGGGAAGACAGTAGCATGTCATAAGAAAGAGGACAGAAAAAACAGGCAGAAAGCCCTCTGCCCCTTTGCCCCTAGACTTAGTTTCAGGAAGTCATGGTCATTCTTATGCTGGTGTGTTGGCATGTACCTGTCAGCCATCCCCCCAGCAAGAGTCCAAACTTTCTTTCAGTCTCCTTCTTCCAAAGTATGACAATGTTCTGTTGCTCTCAAATATTCTTTTGGTGTCTCATGGTGCTAAGTTCAGTGTTCTAATGTAGAAGTCTTGCCTTGCTGAAGGCCATCTGGGTGTCAGAATGCCAACGGAGAGTGGAACTCCTGCTTCTAACCATTTTTTTTTAAAAACTGAAAATTAGTACCTTCTTCATACTGATTAATACAAATAATGTAATCACTAGGAAAGGTAGAAGAATATTTAGGGTGAAATGAAGCACTCAAAAACTGCAAAGTGCCATGATTAAGAATTACACAGTGATTTGACTGGATCCTGTTACACATGTTCACAGATGAACATGTAACAAGTAATGTATTTTACAAGCAAGTTTGAGTCCAACTTTATTTATGTTGGCAGTTAATTAAATACAAACATTTGTGTCTTCATTTCCACAGTGCCACAGAACCCTAAAAAGTCATCACAACAGCAGCACTTGCTGGGTATTTTAGCTTCATTTTACAGATGGGACAAACTTCATAGCCAAGTGTCAAGCACATCTGGTAAGGCAGGTTTAGACATTTGGATATCTTGTTATCTTTTCCTTAAATCAAATGACAGTTTCTTCTGTGCCAGGATAGTACATAAAATACACAGGGTGGAGATGAAATCCTGTCTTTACAGAAATTAATATAAATTATAGTACATGAGACATTTTAGTACAGATACATATCCTTACGGTCTAAGTTATTCTGTTCACCAAACTAAGTTGCTAACAAATTGGCAAACTAACAAATATCAGCATTTGTGAAAATCAAATCCATATGTTCTTCAAATGCCTGTATCAACTACTTCCAGATGTAAAAATCCATGGATAGTTTTAAAGAATCTCAGTCCCACAGTCAGTTTCCATCATGATACTCCAAATGAGCACTGTTCACAAGTGATATACAAGAATATTTAGTCAGTTCAGGAAACAATACTTGTAGCTTTCCTTAGAGCCAGGTATCCTGTAACCACATCTGAAGGGAGCATCCGAATATAGGCAAATTCTTCGATAGTACTAAATCTTAGCTTGCTCTGTGGATCTGTGTAATTTGCCTGAAAAAAAAAACAAAAAACCAACGGTAGAGATATGATTCAAATAAAATTTCTAACCATAATAGTAAAATAGGTGTTTTAATTACAAGACCATAAAGTAGTAAGATTCTCTTCCTAGTAACAGCACTGCTGTTCTACCATGCGGCCACAAGTGTGTCTTTTTTTCTCTCTCCCCATGTGAGAACTTATGAGAAGTTAACAGACCTCCTATAAAATCAGATTAGAAATGCATTAAACATAATAGAGGGCTGAAGTAAGCTTCCTATAAAACACAGTGCAAAAGAAATTTCTCAACTCTCTAAACTCACCCTAGCAACTCTGTGCCTTGTGCATTCTCTCTCAAGGCAGCTCTCCAAAGAGTCAGGCTGTTGCCAATAAATTACCCACAAAGAGGCTGAGTTATGGGTGCTCTGATAGCTTTGGACTGCCTTTCTCTTGCTGCATACAACTTAGCTTTTAATTTACTTTAAAGTGGTTGTTAAAGCTAGGGAGTCTCAGCTTATGGTTCTGTGACTGAACTGATAAGAGATTTGAACCCAGCATTGTGGTTTGCTCCAGATGCCTGCTTTCAGGATAGCAGCCTGGCCAGCTCACCCTGGGCTACGCTCGTATCCTCTGCTATATTTGGACCCTGGGTGCCTGGGAGCGGTGCCAGTTTCCTTCTATCCTCTCCCCTTCCTTGTTGCTACAGAAACCTGGAGCTCGGCTGAGCTCAGGGGTAGGCCAGGAGGCTGCACTGGGAGAAGGCAGGCATCAGGGCACTGCCTCTCCACACTCAGCCTCCAGGACAATCCCTGCCATTTCGGCATTGCATTATCAAGAGCCTGCCAAGGCTCTGAAAGTGTCTTCTGTGCCTTTCTTTAGCACGAGATGGTGGCAGGCTGCAAGGCACAGGCAGTTGAGATCCCTCAAGACATTGATACTAAAAATAGGAAAGGCCAGGAAGAGCTGGAACAGTCCCCCATGCCACACAGTTATAGTGCAGAGCTCTCTACATTTTTATGTTGGAAAGCACCTGTTGACCATGGTAACAATCCAGCCAATCATTTGGTCTGATATGACTTAGAAAATTTAGTGTTATTTGTAGCTTTGTTTTCTTTACAAAGAAATGCTGCCAGGTTAATTAAATGTAGTCAGCTAACAGTTCAAGCCATCAATTAAGTTTCAAACAAATGGCAAAGTTAGAACATTAGGAGGTATAAATTTTTACAGCAGGTATAAATTTACTTTTATTTCACTCTTTACATCTGGCCTCATGTAAGAAAAAGCTGAGCAATTAGAATGCTTTTCAAATGTGCATAATTCTGTAATAGAGTAACCAAGCAATAGCTGCAATTTGTATTGTGCACCAATCTAGGTTAAAATATTATGGCAGCTCTTGACTGTTCTGGTATTATGTATTGGGCTGTACTGTTTGCAGACACTAATGTATTGTAACCAGCCACTCGTGCCATGGCTTCAGCCTGAAAACAAACTTTACCAATACTCCAGCAATAATTAGAGATTAGAATATTAAATTAAGACAAATTTGCAAAGAAAAAACTCTGTCATGTTTAAAAACTAAATCAAAGGCCATGGAGACATGCTCTTAAAATACAATAAACTAGGTATCTCAATCTGTTTCTATAGTAACAGGTCTGATCCATTTTCAGAAAAGGAAGAGACCATTAAACATTTGAAGGTTTGGGTTTTTTTTTTTGTTTTGTTTTGGTTTTTTTTGGGTTTTTTTGGTTTTTTTTGGTTGTTTTTTTAATCTGCTTTACAATAAATTACTCTGTTTTGAATGTTAAAATATCTAAATACTCATTTTGCAAGTTTGGAAGTAATAGGTTTATTTTGCAGTGTCAATACTATATATAATAGCTTTAGAATTCTAGGCTGCCTTACAAATATAAATTGGCTGCTCTGCTGAGACCATTGGTAAATTTAATTCCATTTGTGCTACACACAGAAAGAGAAGGGGATCAGTAGAATTTAATTATGGCATCTAATATAAGAGCAAGAATGCTGATTGAGAATGTTTTAATATACTTCTCTTTTTGTACCTAGTAGACAATTTAATTCTTCCCTAAATGGGTAATGCTAAGGAATTCTTTTTCCCCCTCAAGGGGAATCCAGCATTCCCACAGAAAATATATTCTTACACAAATGCTTTTATATTTTACACAGAAAATACAGGGGCATTTTTCTAATACTACATTTCTACAATATTCTATTGTCCCACATATGCTCCTACTAGGACATGATCTTGAAAGCATATTTAGTGCTTCTTATGAAACATTTCTAGCCTAGCAATTTAAAGGACACACTGTCTCACCTATTTTAATAACAAAAGGGGTTTTTTAAGTGTGGTAATTTTATCATGGTCTGGAGAAACCTTGCAGGCCAGGTAAAATAGGAAACTTGACTCACAATGCAATTAGAGGATGGAAAATTAAGGGGAAAGAAGTGGAAAGAGAAGAAAACAAAAGCAGCACTGAATGGATTTCTATAGAGAGTATCTATACTAAGCTAGAATAGTTACAGTACATAAATCACTGATGGAAAAGAAGTGCTGGTAAAGAAAAGCTGAGAAACTGAGAGAATTTCCTAAGGTTTAACTGACCTTTAGCTTGTAGGGATATGGTCTCCACTCTCATCTATACCCTGCATCATCAGCTCACTATAGGTGCAATGACTGATTAGTTTTGAAATACATCAAAGGTTAGTGCTGGAAAGCATTATCTGGTTCCTTGGAGATGGGGCAGGAGTCTGCCTGGCTGGAGGGAATTACCTTCCCTGGGGTTGTGAGCATTCTCTTCCATTTGCTGTCTGCCAGTTCATCTGTGAGGGAGATGTTGCTTTTCCACTTCCTCTTGAGCACCAAGGGTTACCAGCCTTTATCTGAGCAACTCATTCCCTTTCCAAACCACATTCAGAGGCACAGGCTGGATACAAGCCACCTCCTAGGTGCCTCATTTAAATGCGTTACTTAAAAAGCAAAGTCTAAGAAAATATATGCTACCAAATCAAGATCAAATGCTAGGATGTGCAGGATTACAGTTGGAGCTATAGCTATTCTTTGATACCTTACACTAAATATCCACTATAAGGCAGCCCTAAGTTAAGTGCTCACCCATTTTCTGTCCTAATGAGGACTTTTTGTCTAATTCAGTGCACAGAATGCAAGGTGGTATGCTAACCTGCATCAGCATAACAGATATGTACCTTTAAGGACATCTCCAGGAGGTGATATCAAGCCTGTGAAGGTGTGCTAGTGCCCTATGGGTGAGAAGCAGATTAAACCAGGGGAAGAGACACAGAAATTCTGTGCAAAGCTCTTTGACATTACAAAGTTTTCATTAGTGTATCTATTTAGTGTAACCATTACTTAAGCATTTTTTTTTCCAAAATACAACATTTCCATTCACTTGTAAGAAACGCACAGACTTTTGCAAAATAAATCACTGGCATTCAAAGGTGAAAAGTGAAAAGATATGCTGTTAGTAATACCTGTTTTGTTGTAAGTAAAATTATTCATGTAACATAGGAACAGTTTCAACAGGAGATACAAAATTTTTGTTGGGCAGAATTCAATGACTTTACTTCTGTTTTGTGCCAACAGAATCTTTGGGGAATTCAGGCACCAAATTGTAACTACCAAGACTTTCTGGAGCATGTGCAAACTGTATCTAAGTCAAATGTGGTTGGGTTTTTTTCCCCTTTCTCCTCTTTCTTTAACAAAAACACATAAAAGAGCCCATCTGTGACACACAGGCTATACATCTGCCAAACTCTAACTTCCAGCTCTGAAGCATAGGGGTATCTGAAATTCTCAACAGTCTATGCCAAGTGTCTGTTTCAGGCTGATTTGTTTGAGGCAAAGTTTGAGAGCAATGATAACAAGGTTGGAGGTTTTATCCTGGTGGAAAAGAGGACAAACAATAAAATTTTGCCTAATCTCATTACTGAAAATTGTTGAGCCATCTTTTAAAAACTTCCTCTACAAGCTACAATGAAATAAATCCACATCAGGCAAACAGCATGGAAAGTTTCAGTCAGTGTGGGTATTCCTTGGCAAAGTCATCAGTAATGGAGATTGTGGACTACCAGCTTTCCCTGCAGCTATCTTAAGAATTAGAAATTGTGGGCACCAATGTAGATTCTACAGGTGAGAAAAAGGTGTCATAGGAGTTACTTGGCAGGACAGTCACAGTTAGTCTGTCCTGACATCTATTAACAACCTAAGGATTTTGTGACATAGTGAGAAGTATTTGGGTTTGGTCCTAAATCACTGAATAATTATTAAGCCCAAGTCTGAATAGGAACTTCATATAAAAAACAAGGCACCAGCACTATTTCATTGTGGAAGGTGAGATGTCAATTTTGAGGAGAAAAAAAAATACTTACCGGAAGTCCTGAGATGTCTGAGTATTTCTTGGCAGGTTTAAAAGAAGGAGGAGCATCAATATTAAAATCTAGAGACAAACAAAGGCATAAACTCAGTGTCTCATATATATATATATATATTCTATAATATAAACCTTCTCTCTGAGGTCTCTATTAACTAGCAACACTAAGGCAAAGAAATATGAAGCAGAATCACCTCTGAAAACATTTAGCCTGTTAGTATGTAAATCACAGCCTGATCCTGCTCATCTATTAATAAAGTTCAGCAAGCAGAACTGCCCTCCCCAAAAGGAAAATGCCAGAGACATTTGAAATGTGTCCATTTCTTCCAAGTCTTAATGAATTCCCTTGCAGTCAGTCACGTGCAAAGAATAATCATTATCAAATGCATACTGTATGTTAAGACTGTGAAACATTGCTCAAGATTGCAGCTCTGAAATACTATAATCCAGAAAAGCAAAGTAATCTTTTAAATCAGTTAAATCTTTAAGCATGTACCACTTTAAGCCCAGTCAATGACCTAGAAAATTGTCTGAATGTTTAAACTGAGGGTTGGAAATTGCTGTTCTTTGGTGCCCTTTAGATAGCAATTATCATTCATAAACAATTTTTAAGATACAGTTGGTATGCTTAAGTAGTTAAATCCTCAATTTTGGATGTTTACAAAAATATCTTGTACCTGAATGATTTCTTTCCTCTTTCCTGATCTCCCTTGCAATTCATTCAGATGCTATGTTCAATTCAAACACACCATCCATATCAAATTTCTAACCCATCATCTCATAATTCAAAAGACCGTAATGCCACAGACAGCTGATTTTAAATACGAAACTGAATTTCTTTTCCCTCCTTCTTATAAAAAGTACTGTAAATTTCGGGTGCAAACAGAGCATAGTAGAAATAGCAACATCAGCAGATTGTCAGTTACAATGGCCAGGAACGCACAGTAGTCTGCATTTTTCTGTAACAGTTGCATCTAAAACACTTCAAAAAATGGCAAGCTATTTTTGGATAAAGCATCAAGTCTGACAAAAAGTGTATGCACATGCTCAGTTTTGAAATGCCTCCACTTGCCTAAATAAAATTTGAGGATTGCATTCTGCCAGCAGCTATGTTCAATAGTATCCTACTTTACAAGTAGACTTGAAGAGTATCTGGATTAAGACAACTGCTGTAACTCTGCTCCTCCTGTGGATGTAACCAGCTAGGACTGCTAATCAGCACTGCTAATAGTGTAGTTTCAGCTGTGCTGCACTAAAGAGAGGATGTAGGATTTAAATCTCCCAAGAATCTAGGATAAGGAGCTGGATAGGAAGCTTGGGCTGAGGTCTAAGCTACTGCAGGTATGTGGTTTAGCACAAACTATTTGAAAAGTACCCAAATATAGCTAATCAAGCAGCAGCCACCCATCAAAAGACCTCTGGACTGTACACAGAGGAAGAGCTGCCTAACCAGTGAAAAGGTGACAAAAATCTCATGGGAATAAGAGTTTCTGACTTGGTTTGGATAAATATTTTTTTTCCTTATTATACTCTCCTCCCAAATGAATTTGAACTTTGCCATGATACTCCAAATTATTTGCTTCCCCCTACTTTCCACTAGGGGCTGATGAGTGTGATTGGAGAAATCTTAAATGTACTACTGGACCCTGTCCAAGCAGGATACTGCATGCACTGATGAAATAATTTAGGTTCGTTTTAAAGAAAGTTATTTGTGTGGATTCTATTATTTACAAATACATGCAAAGCGTCTAAGCAGCTTACAGCTAGGATCATTTAGTTGCCATGGCAATGCCCTTTCAGAAGCAAGAATTTGTTTTAGGTTCTTCCATGTTCTGTTCTTCTTGCCAGCTGCTGCTCCACCAATGCCGGAGTGCTAGAATTAAAAATATGGTGTTAGAGAAAAAAATAAATAAAGAATACTATTTCAGGGCATGACACTTATATTTCATAGTCTTTCTGATATGTCTCATCTTGTCATGAACCATTTGTTATTCTCACTTATTTCATCAGCAGGCTACTATACTGTACACTTTAATCTTGGCTGAAAGCAAAAACAAAGCTTTTTGGACTGTGTCAAAGCTTCTATGTTTCCCATTAACTGAAGGAAATGAAAATCTGGTTTTTACATGGAAATAGAAAATCAATGTGGTTAGGCTTAGCCTGAGATTACAGGATTCTGTATGTACTTCCTATCGCATTAGAAGTTATTACTATGAAGTTGTTTCTAAAATTGTGATTATACAGCTAAATTTTCTATCTCCTTTTTATGGCATATTACAGGTGCAGCTCTTTTACAAATTATCCATGACTGCAGAAAACACAACTGATCTTGCAAAATGTAATGAATACTGAGAAACTTTCTGGAAATTTTATTTTTCTTTCAAAGGCTAGAAGACAGAATAATAGAAAAAGAATAATAAATAGAATGTTGGCTGCCAAGACAATTTTGCACTTTGAAAGGAACGCTAATGGAAGGCTTGCCACAGGTACTATAATGGCAGTTGCTGTTATCAAATGTGATTGCTACAGAATAATTTATTTATGTCCCTCCAGAGACAGAAGCTGCACAACATACTGTACTACTTCTAAATGATCAAAGGACACAGATTTACAGCTCAACTTCAGAAAAAGAAAATGTTCTTACAATTGAGAAGTTGCTATTTCTGTTAATAATTACTACTTGCCCCATGAGTCTCATTGAAACTCAGTGAAGTTCCATAAACACACTTTCACTTTGAATGTTTAGAAATTAACCACTTAAATTGATGAGGATGAGAGGAGGAAGGATTCAATGAGAAAGCTTTTTTTTGTAGACATAAGATATATTCAGAAAATACGCTCACAAGTTGATGATATACTGGGTTTTGGTGATGGACATCTGATTTAAAAGACAGAGGCAAATATTTGCTCTTAGGGTAACTAACACCTTAGTCATCTAAAGATCATTGCATAATAGAGACTGATACAGCATGAGATGAAATTACATATACTTCCACACTACTAATTCTAATTCATTGCAAGAATTTTCCCCCAAATCACTGCATAATGATTTTTTGTTCAGTATTCTCAAAACCAATCTGTTTTTATATGAACTTATGCCTCCTAAAAATAGGGCTGAGCATCACCTCACACACCTACAATGAAAAGGCAATGACTGCCAAGCACATATGAACCAAACAAAGTTCAGAGAAACCTGGAGCTAGGACAAGTGGAGCTACTGCTCTACAGCAGCTACTGCTCTACACAAGTGTCAGAAAGTCTTTTTCCCCTCACCCATTGCCAAAGGATGTAAATTCCAATCAGAAAGCTTAGGAAAAGGTAATTTCTTCCTCCTTCTCTTCTCTTAAGTCTATCCTCTGCAGTGAGCTAATGGTTCAAACTTAAACATACATATGAGATAGAGACATTATTTGATTTATTTTCTTCCTTTTAAGGCAAATTAGGCTGGAAAGATGCAAAAATCCATCCAAATTGTTACTACCAGTTCATACCAATGAAATGCTGATTAACACTCAATGCATTTCTTCTCAAATTAGTTACTGTATTGGAGGGGACAATTTCATGGTTTTTATTATAACTGCTTATTATTTCTGCAGCAGTTGCCAAAGACCCTATACATTCATTATTATTTCAAGCATGCAGACATTAGTATTGCCTCTTTGGAAATGGTGACATCCCTCCAAGAACTGAAGTATCAGCTCAGGGCTTCATAGATATTTAAATCCTCTGTGGAAGCTACATGGGATGCCTCTGGGCACAAAAGGAGCTTTCGCAATAAGCCTCATTTCTCAAAGATGCTGGTGCTTGCTGGAGGATTAGCGAGCAAAGTATACGGTCGTTTGAATGCCCCTCTCATGACTGAAGCTGTCTGCAAAGCAGATGTAGAGCAACTCACATGTCAGAGATTAATTTCATACCCCCTGCCAAACCTGTGCTTAGTGAGCTGTGCATTGCTCAATTACTCGTTATGTGCTGTGGGATATTGTATCTTGTTCATGCAGAGTGAAATCTGGGATAAAATCCTTCTTTCTAAGTACTGGCTTAGGACCAGCAGTCTGAGAGGTTTGCTTGTCTAGAAAGCATTTGTGCAGTGTGCCAATGAGTTGGCCTTGGCACAGCAAGATAAAAAGATATCAAAAACAAACCCAGCGTTACTAATTTAATCTTCTTCACCTTCTCTCCTAGTTTAACCCTCAGAGTGTTAGGAGCCTGCATTTCATCAGCTGTCAGTGTTTACATGACAATGCTGGCAGGCCAGACTTCTAGTGAGCACAGAGCATTTTGCTTCTTAATCGAGCCATGATTGGAAGAAGACACCACAAATCTGTTAAGAGTGTCATCGACCAGAAAAGGAGCAAAATGCCATTTGCTAATGACTCACTGGCTAATTTCTAGCTCAACTGCTTTGCAGTCTGCCTTGACTAGGAACTGGAACATGGGATTCATACATTCATAGTATTAACTGTTCCTCTCTAGCTGTGGTAGTTTGTGAGATACCATATCATAAAATTTTCATACTTACCTGCACTTAACAGGTTTCCTCATTCTGTTCCAGAATTTAATAGAACAATTCTGCCTCTGGACCAGTGCCATTTTCATTCTATAATACAGTGTGCACTTTAGACTGTGGTGTTACATAGATTGGGTGAATTTCTTAAAAACTGTCAACCTTTTATTTGGCTATTAGGCTTATTTTCTTAATATTTACACTAAGAACATGGTTAAATAGAATCCTAGTAAGTCTTTTATGGGAAAAGTTTGAAATTTCAAATTGTTAAAATAATATACTTACGATGAAGTTTGGGTCTTTAAATGGTAATGGTTTGGCAGTAGTTTCCACTGATCCTGTGCTGGAGTCTGTGTTTGGAAATTTATTTTCACTCACAGCCTCTCCACCTGCACTCTGCAGAAAAAATACAATTTTATTTCTTGTTACTCTGAGCAAGTTTAACTGGAGATGGAGGCATCTGCTGTACTACCTACCTGTTGCCTTTTTAGCTTTCCTATTTCTTTTGAATCTAAAGATGTTGTATGCCAAGAGTAGGGAAGCATGAAACAGAGTATTTCTCAATCAATTTGCAACTGAGACACAAAAAGGAGGAGGGGAATAGAGTGGCCAAAGCCCACTGAGTAAAAACTGCATGGGGTTTATTGCAGTATTAATAAAAGCCACCTCATCTCACTTTATAAAGTGCAAGACAGTATGTGCAACCCAAAACAGCAGAAATGTAAACTGTTTTAGAATGTTCTGTATAAAGCATTAACAGGAATATATAAAAGTTATAAAAAGGCTTTTCATCAATTTTCTAAAGAAAAATGGATGAATCATTTTATTCTTCATCCTTGGTGCCAGCTGTACTTGAGTGAGGACTGAGAAAAAGTATTTTATGATATATTATTTTTATATGCTAGCTTCACAAAATCTACATGGGTACTAGTTAGTATTTTCTAGGTTTTCTTTATAGTTTGTTTATTTATTTAGCAGGAAGAGCAGTCAGAAAAGATGTGTGTGACTGGAAAGCTAAGAAGTTGTGTGGCAATCTAAGCAATTTCTGGTAATTCTACACGGCTGAGTTTATGGGTTTTTTAAAATTTGTTAGTGACCTATAAGGCTCCAAATTACCAGAATTAGCCCATGCTACACACATAAATGTTTATTTGAAATCCTCATCTACTCCAAAGTCAGTGCAAATTTTGACAGAGTTTGGTAGCTTAGTCAACAGGAATTCTTACCTTGATTTTTAATTTTTTTTTAACTTGGAGTAAAAGCTTGACTAAAAGCTAAGTCAGTATTTACTGAGTAAATAGTTAAAAATGTTCTTTCATGCTATGTTTAGACAGATAATACTTAGGGGGAAAAAGTGTTTTCCTGTAAAAACCTTTTGTGCTGATAAAATACTCATTTAAGTATGAAAAAAAGGACTGCTATTATTTGTGGCTTATTGGAGTATCTCTACAGACTGGGCTATATAGCAAGGGCCATGATTCAGCGTATCTTTCTCCATGTGACTACAGGGAAGTATTTTTACTCTTAATGCATACAAAAGTAATTACAGGATTAAGGACTAGGCAAGTTGAACTCTTCTTAGGAGAAATACTTCAGTCATTCTACATAGCCAATACTTAAATACTGGAAGTATAAAGTAAAAAAGCAATGTTTCTAGTGCCTTACTAAAATAAAAATATGAATAGAAATAATCTGTTTTCAAAACAACACAGTCTTCTGTAAGTTCATATTACAGGAGATAAGGCAATAATAACATCAGCATAAGCAACACTGAAGCCAATAGCTTAAACTTGATTCTTCCATTGAGGACAAAAAACATTAAAAGGCAGTGACTGTCAGAGAAACAGAACAAATGCAGATGGATGTTTAGAAACATGTACATTATGTGGCAATGAGCAGAGAAAATATCTTCATCAATCCTGAGTAAAGTGGCTTTATACACTGAGTTCCTAGGTTTCAAAGTATATTCTTGTACATGCATGCTTCCAGCACTTCAGATTTCAGCAGCAAACATTAGTCAGCTTCGAGAAAGACAAGGCTTGAAATACAAGATTATTTTTCATGAATTCATTATCTCTGATACTGCTCATTATCAGTGTAAATTCTCTTAAGTAGAAGAATCAGCACTCAGATTTATTCTTCAAAGCATTCTTGCCTTTTCTTTGGTACCATCTGGTTGGTTTTAAATCCAGTTCTACAGATAATTACTTTATCACTTTTGCCCCTTCAGTGATCTTCTCGTAAGTATTCTGGTTTCTATGAAACAGGCTTTGAGCAGTATTTCAACAATATCTCAAAGCAGTAACTACTACTTTGAGACTCAGCAAATAAAAATAGTTAAATAGTAAAGGGGAAGAAACTTCCTTGTACATATAGTCTGCAATTTCTGCAGATGGATATACTTACATACTACCCTCACTGTCTTCAGTGGTTTTTTTTTCTGTGTGGATTCAGTGCTAATCTTGCTGGTGCAGTGAGAAGGAAAGTCAGGAATTGTTCCTGGAAGGACAACTCCTGAATGTAAATACTACATGTAATTTCTTTTCCGTACCAACTCCTAAAGGATTTCAGGTATTAGAGCTGCTAAGAGTCAGGCTAGTTCTCATTACGGGACAGATGCTGATTTTGTTGGTGCCAGTATCCCTTGCATGGTGGCAGAGGCAGCATGACCTAGAGCAGCAACTGCTGCTTTTTGGGTTTGTTGCCCATCAAGGCATCAGGTTCATGGGATGACCCAAATCATCCTCCAGTGCCAGTGAGACATAATGCCAGCAGTAGCCTCTGGATCTGTCATGGACAATTTGAGAGCAGCAGTTTCCTGTCCAAGGCAAAGGGTGCAGAGCTGTAAAGCAGTTTTCATATCACTGAGGCATGCAGCTGATACCGTGATTTCAGAGCCCTACAACAGAATGGGAAGCAAATAAGACTTACTATTATGATTCCAGTTAAATGCTGGGAACTGAGATAAAGACATACTGTAGAGGAATGCCAGTTCCCTCACTCAGCATTGCTTGTACGAAAACTCTGATTTTTAGCAATGCGACCATGTCAGAGAGATGCTGAGCTAATGTTCTTCTCTTTCTGGAAAAACATTAAAGAGTTGAGCAGAAGCAGTGCTTCCCGAATAATGTGCTATTGCACAGAGGTGTGAACTCTGGCAGTACAGAGCTTTGAAAAGCTCTTCCCATGCAGCCTGCAGAAGTCTCAGCTGATATCCTTTGCAGCTTTATAGCCACAAACTGCAAGTGCCTCAAAAATCTACAGATCTCTCTGGCCTCTGTTTTAAACATCAGGATTTAAAGCATAGGAAACTTCATGTAATTTTTCAGGTTTGTTTTCTGAAAGTTTTTTAAAGGCAGGGGATATAGATCTACCTTTGTTCTGCAAAACACATGCTTCCTGAAAGTGAATAATACAGTGATAATATAAACCACTATTTACAGCCTGAAAAGAGATTCCTCAGTGAACAATTACAGCACAGTAAAGGTAATATTCAACGTTTAATATCAGTTGAACAAATCTCTCCCAAATGTGTTTGTTCCCTTGGTCGTTTAGATTGGAAGACAGTTCATTCTTCACTGTCATGTGCTGGGACAAACAAACAGGAAGAATTCAAATGCCCTTTGTAGTCTCGTGAAGTGATGGTGGGGTAGCGAGCGCAGTGAGGAAGTGTCTGTCACCAGGGAATGCGCTCTGCTCAATGTGTGCTGTAACCCCCAGTCACGTGTGGGGCAGCTTCCCCTTCCTGCCCAGTCCACAGCCCATCCCCAGCACATTTTCCCTACCGAGCCACACTCTTAGCTAACTCCCTCACCCCCAGACTCCTGGGATAATCCCAAATGCTTTGCTGTGGGGCTAAAAAGAAGGTGCAACCATGGGCTGAAATACTCAAAAGCTTCTTTAAAGTTTCTTTTTAACTGATCTTGTAAACAATCTTTATGGGGAATTCAATATACACTTCAAGGAGAGAGCAGCTTTTAACATGCACTTTATAACTAAATTGTGTCTTTTAAATGGTAGTTTATGTAACTAGGGGTACAAGGAATTTGTGCTACATTAGTCACTAAGCAGTATGTTTTTTTCCATAGTCTGTTGAAGATCATAGCAACAAAGACTTTGGAGAGGCTTTACGTTTACAGGCTACACCTGCACAGAAAAATGAAGATGTGACGTCAGTACAGCTGAACATGCTTATGCTAGTTTTACCTCAAATAAGGATAAAAACACCGCAGTAAAGACTGCAGCTAAGCCATCAGTAACTACTGGTAACTGATCCTCTCCCAGCACCTCTTTCTGGGACTATTAATCCCCACTGAAGTCCATGTTGCCACTTCTCATGTTACCCCTCTCTGTTCTTCTCCTCCTCCTCCCAGTATCCCCAGGCATTGAACAACCTTGACTGGAATGGCATCTGTTAAAAGTCATAGACAGCAGGTCAAATACTTCTTACAGGAGCACTTCTGCAATTTTATTCCCTCTGTAAAGTCATATTTATGTGCTTCAGCTGAATTTTAACTACAACCACAGTATGGCAAGTTGGCAACCTCTATCCCTCCTGGGATAGACAAGAGAAATAGTGAGGGGATGAGCTTCTATTTTGCAGTTCTTTTCACAAGACCATCTATCAAGTATTCAGAGCATCCCTGCTGGGTGGGACAATGCCCTCCCTGTTATGTCCTAGGACTGGGTGACAGTCGCCCAAGGGAGGAAGATGACAGAGGACTTGGTAGCAAAAATTTGAGAGAGACTGAAAACCTGCAGCAAACACTTGGGAGTCCTAATAAGTTTGTTTTATGAGCAGCCAAATCTGGGGAAGAGACCTGACCTAAGCTTTACTACCTTTACACTGGTTTCTTTTGAGTAAAGCCAAACCCCAGGAATGAGCCTAGTTTGGACCCTGCTGTATATACTGTCTGTACTGGGAGGAAACACACTGGGAGGCTGCCTATTCACATACTACTTTCAGTATTAGGTTTTGGTAGATCTATTAATTTTTTGTATATATTTTGTTCCAAATTCCCTACCGCAGATGTTTTCACATGATTTCCAAAGACTGAGCCATCTGTCTGGTTTTATTTAGAGAGGACAAGCAAAACTTGTAGACCATGAAAGCTGATTTCTTTGTTTTGGCTATTTCCAGGTGGAATTAGCATTGTGGGGCTTGGATGGGTGTCTGCAATGACACTAAATACCAGGTGAAATTAGCTTATTATGAAAGTGCTTGTTTCACACATAATTTTTTTTTAATTCCCCCAGCAATGATTAAAATTGCGCAACATCAGTATATATCAGAATAGCTGATATATACTGAAGTAAAATTTCTTACCTATTTACTTTCGGATTATAGTCTATAACATTTTTTTATTATTTTAGACTAATAGGATTTTACTATGTATTAAAAAAGCCATGAAAATATGAAACATAAGTCAAGATGTAAATGCGTGCATTTCTGGCATCCTGCATACCATTACCACGCTAAGTTAAAAAACAAATTTGCACATCACTGAAGGTGTACTATGGCCATCAGTGGCCAGTTTCACTAGGTGATAACAGTTTTACATACTAAAACAAAATTTAAAACCAGAAAGTAACTGAACAGTGTGTTGGTAAATCAAAACAAATGCATAAATAAATTCTATGAGAACTGGAAAGGGAGTTTCTAATTTAAGGATGCAAAAACAATACTGAAAACATCGATTCTTTTGGTTTTCTGCAAATCATTAATTTGCTAGCTTTGACAATATATTGAGTACAGGAATTGTAGCTGAAGGTGATTGCACATGTTGTATTTTGGTTTGGTTTTTTTTCTGCATTCAGTATTTCTGAAATGCTGACTTTGTCTTATAGTGATGATGAGAGTGTTGTATGTCACCATTGAAAATGAAGTAATTAGAGGGGTCTGGCCCCAAGCACCCAGT
Source organism: Pyrgilauda ruficollis (assembly GCF_017590135.1). Taxonomy (NCBI): domain Eukaryota; kingdom Metazoa; phylum Chordata; class Aves; order Passeriformes; family Passeridae; genus Pyrgilauda; species Pyrgilauda ruficollis. The sequence goes on from NW_024525156.1 coordinate 285,027, forward strand.
TTACCAAGGAACCCACTTGTCTTCAACCTTTCTATGTGAAATTCAATAAATAGTTTAATTACTTTCACCTTCTTTTGGCAGCTGATTTTCATAACCACAATACTACTACAATGTTTCTTTAACTCAGCTTCAATTATGGTGCATGTCTAATTATTCCTATCGTAGGCTATTTCCAAAGCAGCAATACCCAACTTGTGGCAACTTACTTGGCTCTTAGTTGTGTGTAAGTTCTGTGATATCCTGACAAGAGCTGCGGCATGCAGCCAGGGAAGAAAATGGTAATTTATAAAATCAATGGAAAATACCTGTATTTTCACTAGCAGACAATTACAGTGAGTGAGAATGCCATGTGGAAACAGAGCACGAATGTCACTAGATGACAGCAGCGATGATATGAGCAGACTTTTTAAAATTGGGAGTAGAACCTGAATGTCAGCTATTTAACGGAGTGCCAGCTAATACTGCTCATACTGGAACATATATTAAGCTGTTTGATTAATATATTAGCTCTCACTATAACAAGGCTGGCCCGGGCTCTTGCACATTCTGAATATTTAAATCATTTAACTTTTCATGATGACATGACAGGGGCCATTAAAACTTGAACACGTACCCTCTGGCAGACAAAAATGCAGCTCTTTACATTGCTGGGAATAATTCACTGAGAAAGGTGTCAGAATTAGATGTGTTTAAGCTCAAGTTAAAATGATGGTTAAAAAATTTCTCATTGCCAACATTATAACCATGCTACATTGCTGAAAGCAAACTTACTGAAGAATCAGTAACAATGCAGTACTGACGAAACACCACTGTCTAGAACAAGATTAACTCTATCCACGTCTGTGACAGAAGGGTTTGCTGGAAAGACCTTTTCAGTAAGACATATAAACATGTCTTCTTCATCTAGTTGCATTTTACAAGTTCTTGGATTCAGCAAGAAAAACTTTTCCCCCTCTTCCTTTCCACTCACTAAAATGAAGCCCAGTACAACTTCCCCAGTTCAGCTTGAAAATGTTCAAATGTCAAGAAGGCAAAAAAAAAAAACCAAAAAAAAACCCCTAATCCAGCATATTCACAGCAAATTTTGTTCCACTGGGCACTGAAAAACTGAATTTACGTAAAAAACTGAAATCCTGAGTAGTATCCAGCTAGTAAGTACAGTGCAGGTCATTGTCCTCAATTTCAAGCAGCTACTATGGTTGGCAAGTCATTTGTGTATACAGTTTGAATTGGGAGTAAATCCACCTAAGTCAGTGGGTTTTATCACTGTCAACTCATCCTAACAGACAAAGGTCCTGGTACAGGTTTTTGCTTCCACTGACATCACAAGTAAATATCCCAACGGCTTGACAACAAAAATATTGTTGCTTAAATTACCACATTGTCCTCAGATGCTATTGCTGTTTTCACTTATAAAGAAAGCTGAAAGAGGGTTGTTAAAAAGAAACATAACAACACAAAGTTTGAAATTAGATTGTTAGACTATTATAATAATAGTTTACAATTCCAAGTACATGTATCACTAAATGCACTTCTAAGCATTTCCCAGAGGATTTTTGAGTCATGTAGTACTTACCTGTACAAGACTTACAAAACCTGCCTTTCCAAAGCACTGGCTTCCCTCTGACTTGCTGAGTATTTCCACTGAGCATCAGGAGTTAATCAACTGTGCAAATTAACTCAAACATATGACTAAAATTTAGATATAATCTCTGCTGTTGGGTATATAAGAGTATGGGGGAAAGTGTTTGAAGCAGGACATGGAAAACACTTCAACTGCAATTTAAATAAATAAAGATAATAGACAAAGACACGTAAGCTGCCCAGATAGCAATCTTGACATTATGCTTTCGAACTTCTGCTGTTCTGAGGCGAGTTAAACATCTCACATTCCAACTGCCTCAGAAAGGCTGAATAAAATTTTACTCATGCACTAAAAGATTGGACTGTCAGAAAGTGATGGATGGCTTTTCTATGCTCTCTGTAGGGCATTTCAATACCATAGACTCCAAGTGCTCTTGATTAAAAGGCGACATTCTCATTTAGGGTCCTGTCAGTGCCTGAGCATAAAACCATTATCACTCACCTGCACTGGTGGTTCCAGTGACAAAATACTTACCAAAATGTATAAAATACTAATTACTTTAGTCACTTTGATAGAGGTATAAAACACCCTAATGCAAAGCTCTATTATGATGTGCGAGGGTTAGAATTCAAAATTAAAAATGCAACCAAAGGGAGAATAAGATTTTAATTACTTTCCCCACCTCTCAAGCATTTCTTAAAAACCTGGGGAAAAAAGACGTAGCAATTTCATGACACAAGATCTCCTTTCATAATGGTACTGCTCACTTAAAAAAAATCAACGAACAAACAAAAAAACCCTCAAGTTTACTTTCTTCTCTTCAAAATTATTAAACATTCAAACACAGAATAAGATGAGCAAGCCTCAGTAAAAAGCTTGGATTTATTCTCAAGAGATTTCAAATGCCAAATATGTTTTCCCATTTAAAGACATTTAAGTACTGTGATAGTCAAATTTTTATAACTTACAGATATTTAAAGGAAAAAAATTACTATTTCCTGTGGGGAAAAGTCTCAAATAAAATGTAATTGGGACACAACTGTGAATAGCTTCATGCTATCCCAGAAAAACTTGGTTTAATTTGCATTTGCCACAAAGCTCCCTTTGGCTTAAATAATAGCAAGGGATCTCTCACTTTTAGATTTCATTTGGTGGATTGGGACTACTCCTTGTTTATAAAGTTTGACAGTTTTCTTTATTAAGAAAATTGTAACTTGGACAAATTCATAAGCATAAGCTGAATGGCATTGCCAAAGTGGCCCTAGAGCTAAAACTTTCAGTATATTTAGAATCCAAAAGCACATGTTGGATCATACTTGTATCAAGGGTAAAAGTGAGCTCAGCTAACAGAATATTTTGATCCCTCTAAATAAAAAAGTCTCCTAAACTGATGGGCTTTAAGACTAAAAATGGATGGTTGCATACTAGCAAAAAAGAGTACAGTAAATTGAATTTTTATAAAAAAAACCTGCCAGTATGTTCCTTTCTCTATCAGAAAAAATCAGTCAAGGGCTTTGGCTAAACTGCATCTTAAAGTTTAAAATACATCATTTGATACAGAACAGCTAAGGTCAAAGTACTTCTGGAGAAAAGAGTGGAGGATTACAATATGCTCATGTGCCGTTAACATTGTAATGCTGCTCAGGAAGCACACCAGAATCCCTGTGTCGAGTAACAGCCTTCAGCCAAGGCAGGAGAAGGATCCAAGTCCATTCATCTACACGGGACTGAATCAAGGACAAGGAAAGCAAAAAGTTATCGGCTCCTATGATTGATGGGAGAATGTTTTTTAGAATATTTTTCACTCTGAAAAAAAAAAAAAAGAAAACAAACAAAAAAACTCCTTTCCAGATTGTAGTTTATTATGTAGAATAGTATCCTTATGGGAAATAGCACTTGAGTAACAAAGAAAAACAAAACAGTATTTCTTCAAGGAAAGGCAATTAAATAGTTTCAAATGAAAACAGGGGGTATCTTTCAGAGCTCCTACTGTTTCTGTTTTGCTAAGGAGAAAACACACCTGAATTAGAAGAGTTAAATTTTACCTTCAAAATTTTATGGACTACTGGGTAAACCAATACAGAAAACAAATTGTCACTTTTGCATTTTCCCTACTTTTTGCATATTTTAGCACTTGATTCTGTTTTTCTTGTCACTTTAGGGATAGTAAAATTCTAATTTTATTTCACTTATGCTAACCACACTACTGCCATGGTGCATTACAGTCTGAAGTTACTTAGAAGAAGGTTTTTCCATTTGCGCACAGGTATTTAAGATTGCCATACTGAAACACCACATCAGAAACACAGAGCTTAGGTACACAGATTTATGAAACAATGCAATGCTACAGGAACTGAGAATAAAAAACATTCTTTCTACAGACCTTCAAAAAGTCATCAAAGTTATACTGTATCAGAGAGCAGTAATTTTATTAGATGCTCCAAAGGCCTTTCAAAGAAGACAAGAAAATAAACTATACCTTAGACTTTAAACTTCTTCAAGCTAAACCTGTCATCTTTATTGTTTGTCTCATATTATGGGACAAAAAAAATCTGGTTGCACATGCCCTGAATACTGCATCCACTTTCCTTTCTCTAGTAAACTTATTCCAACTTTGAATAGTGCACCAGTTTCCTGCACTCAGCAAAACTGCAGGTGCATGATCCGATGGATACCTACATTTAACTGGATAATGAAAAAAACTCCCGACAACTGAACTAAAATAAACATATGGCAAATTCTAATTTAGATGAAAATAAGGTAATATAAGTATCTCTTGTAGACTATTTTGAGGCAGCTCAGGAGAAAAAGGGAAGACAGAGTTGTATGGTAGAGCTAATCTGAAGGCAAATTTCTGACATATTTCTGCAGAAACATTTGTACAAGTAGGTGGTTGTTTACTCAGCTATGCAAGTTCTGTGGCACTTCACCCTGATACCATATATTGAAGTTGAGGAACTGCAGCAGATCTGAAAAGTGCCAGACAGTTCAGTGTTTTCAAATAAACTTCTATCCCAACTGCCTTTTTTGCTTGAAATAGAACAGAACTATTAAAAGACTTGCCTTGCCACTACATTAGAATCAGTGAAGTTTTGGTATCACATCCACAATTGTAGGTGAGAGGGAAACATAGTATTTAACATTTTGTGGTGGGTTTAACAGGATCCTGTTTTAAGACATTTCCCACAATGAATTATTCAGCAAACTAAAAAATATCTGTTGGACAGATAAAAAAAATGACAAGCATAAAAAGGGCAAGTCTGTATCTGTAAAAAAGGCAATTCTGGCTGCAACAAGTAGCTTTAACAAAAAGTCATATGAAAATGGAACTTCTGACTGGAGAAAATTCAAGGTCATTGATGTGAGCCTTAAACTAGCACTTCTAGTTCTAGATTATGTAAATAAAGATAATCAACTTAAAGAACCTTTCCAGATTACTACTTTGGTTTGAGTACACTTGCATACGTCAAGGAAAAATGGCCTTCTTCTATTCCAGTTTGTTGACTTTAACAGCTAATTTTGCTGTCAGAACATTGTCCTGTCCTTTCAAGGGAAGAGCAGTTCTACTAAAACATAACCATTGTTACATTATAAGGAGACTTAATACTGTCTAAATGTAGTCGTTGATTTTTGTGGTAATTTTCACGTTTGAATCTGCCTATGACAGGGGTGTAGGACTGTTTGTTTAGGGAGAGGACACACCCATCTTAGTCACACAATCGGACATCTGGAAGTTGACACAGTAACACTGAATCACTGAGGCTGGAAGGGGTCTCAGGAGATCACCAGCTCACCTCCTGCTCAAAGCAGGGTCAAAAACTGACCTTGGACTAAATTCTTGGGGCTTTGCCCCAGCAGGCCCCAAACACTTCCAAGCACAAAGACTGCACAACTCTCCGTGCAGCTCTCAATCTCCCCAGCTAGAAATCAGTATCTTATAAAATAGAAAACACTGGTTTTAGTAATGAAAAGCTCTTTTGGACATAAGCAGTCATATAATTCACATTAATTACTGCTCTAATTTCTGCATGTTCCAATTCAGCAGTATTTTGCTGTAGTCCTGATGGTTTCAGGGCATAAATGTAACAAAGTTTTTAGACAGAGCAGTCATCTTTTATTAAAGGTACTAGTTTATCTGGAAAATTAGGACAAGCTTCTGGATGGAATGCATACCAATACACCACACACTCAACAGAAAAGACTTTTTATGGCACATAACTTTCACACAGTTTCCTAGAGGGTTTTAACTCCCTCCCCCTTTATCCTAAATGATGAGTGTTTTCACAATACTTTCTCCCTCACCGGATGAACATCGCCTATACTCCTGAGATGCCAATAACCTTTGCTTCAGATATGGTTTCCTTGATTCATATCTAACCAAACTCTAAGCAGTAGTTCTGTATTTAGCTTGGGAAGTTGTCATTTCATTTTCAAATATGAAAAAATACTTAAATGCCTGAAATTTGATTTGGGTTTTCCAGCTGTACTGCTGAAGTGACACTAGCCACACCTGTAAACCTTGTCTAATTTATGCAGAAACAATCACAGGTGTCTCAGCCTTTCCTGCCTTTCTTCTTATTCTCTCATTAACTCAGAAAAGTAAAAATCTGAGGAACCAATAAATAAGGCTGCCATATACGCACACTGCATCCTTATGAACATCAGGGTAAGTAAAGCTACAAGCATGTCAACACTCTAAGGGCAAAAACTCAAAAACGTAAGTTACTTAAAACTGTGTAGAAGGTTTTACCTCTAGGCCTGTGGATGTTTGCAAAACCAGCTATCTTTTTTAATTACATCAGATTTTATGTAGTACATATATTAGGTAGATTGTACACAGAAGCATGGAATTTTGTGTGCTTATTGAAAATTAAGGACATATGATACACAACAAATTATATTTCTCTGTTTAATAAATGATAAAAAGACAGATATGATACTAAGAGTCTATTTTCATGTGGTAAATCCCAGCAATAGCCTACAATGCTTTATAAAAGGAATTTTATCTTTTAATTCTCAAAAACACATCTTATCCACAGCAGGGTCTTTTAATCAGTAAGGACAGTTTTTCTTCCTGAGTCAGCCAGTACTTACATCTGGGGGCAGGACAATTACAAGGCATGTAGCCACAGACATTCACCCCTTACAAAATGATGGCTCCACCACAGTGTAAGTATGTATTACTCACAAAATAGTTTCCTTCTATCCATTTCAAATTTGTTTCTTGAATTAACAGTATTGCATTTTTACTACAACATAAACACATCTTACTAGATGGCATGACTATTTCACTTTTTGTCTAGTGTTTAGAAAGAAAATTAGTTCTGATCCCTGTTTGCAGAATTGTGTTTTTTGTATTAAAATTACCAAAGACAAAATATGTAACAGAAATAAAGACCTAAAATACATAAGCAGACCATTCTGATATGGTGTAATGACCATGATCATTACCAAACTATAGATTTGTTCTCTTTGGAACAGAGAGAAAACCTCCATCTTTGGCTGTAGAGGAGAACACCTTCCCACACTCCCACCCCAGACCTGCTTTTAGCCCAGTGGTTAGGGTGTGCTTGGGAAAAAGAGGGTTTGAATGCCTTCAGGCAGTGGCAGGAACAGGTAACTTCACGTGGAGGACAGATTAAGGAGTTGTAAGGGCAGATGATATAAAAACCAAGTGCATAAGTGTGCTTCTACTTTTGAAAGAAAGGATTTAACGCCTGCTTTCAAAAAGGCAGATGTTCATGGTCCTGAATCCCAACTAGAACAAGTTTCCTAAATCTTCAGGGAGAAGTAATAATTAGGACCAGTACATATTTCTTGATAACTTATTTTGGTGGCATCTCACAGTTAGCAAAATCAGCTGAGGGACTTAGAGGCTGACAGACAAGCAATATGACAGCTGAAGCTGTTACTTTCCAGGCCTTTCTGCAGGCAGGGACACAGGATCAAGCATTTCATTTAGTCTGTTACAGCTAACTAATGCAATCTGGAATTAAGAGTATGCAAGCTCATGAAGTAGGTTGCTTGTAGTGGACAAGTGGTTTTCCTTGCCACTTGGTCGTGCCTCTTCCTTGTGCTACACCCCACAGCTGTTAGACTTCCCCGTGAATCAGTCCAGTTCACCAGTGCAGCAGCCAGCAATACAGCTTCCAGAAGAGGGGGAATGTTTGGCAAGTCCTGACAGCAGACCTCTGTCAGTGGGAACAGGTCTGGGGAGAGCCAAAGCTGGCATGATGCATGCAGCAGGAGCATGCAGCTGAGACTTGTGGAGGTGGGTAAGAGGGAAGATAGGAGGAGACTGGGACTCCGATAATGAGAAATTTATCCATTTGCCTAATTGAGCCTCTTAAAGTTGCAGGTGTGCTTTGCGGTGAGGCAAGACACGGTGTGTATGGATAGGAATTCTTGTGTCAGGGCCAGGCATACTTCACAACACAGTGTGTCACAACTTTTATGGCTTTCTGCAGGTTTAAATAAACAGCCAATCTCTCCATTCCGTTTTCTTGGAATGTTTGAAAAATGTGTTCACAACCCTCCCTGGCTAATGAATTAATATTAGCCTTTCTAATCCAAAATGAACACATTGAATAAGTGGATATAATATATAAATTATATGACTACAAATGCCTTGCTAAAGCAAGAATTGAAGTTACTACCAAACACAATTATTGCACTTTGGAAAAATGTGAAAAACAGTCTAACACCACTTCAAATCTGCAATATCTAGACAGTTAAGTTACTGCAAATTTTCTTTTGTTAATCTGAATATTTTACAGCACTAACTGGATTCTGAGATCACTTTTTAGGGGTACTACCTCTTGAGAGAAAATTTCCTGCTAAAGCACATGTATGAGGTGTTTTAGATTGCTCTTTCTCCTTCAAAAAAATAACCTATCCTATTTTATCTCCTATGATAGAAGTGGTGGCCCATCTTTATTAAGTCTCCTAGATTTCCTTCATGTTTATTATGAATCCTGATCACTAGGTGTGATCATAGTAAGACTCCATTTTATGTTAGCTAAAGGAAAGATTAAAATTGTCTGCTAGGACAAATGAAGAAGGGTAAAAAACCCATGACACCAGCATAATGATTATCATAGTAAATGGCAACACACATATGCTTTTGCCTTTCTACAACATAACACATCTGTGTTTACTCTAAAACTAAAATATATTCACATTTGGTTGGGGGAGGTAGGTAATTTTGAGACTGGCATTGTCTGGTTTAGAAATTCACATGCTTTTATGATTATAGATCATCTGAAGCCTTTAAAATGTGATAAATGTCAAGCAAAAGTTAATTCTTAGCTCTGTTTTGACAGTTTCCATTTTAACCTAGATTGCTCCATAAAAGCAATTCTCCTTTTTAAAATAAAGCTAAGCTTAAAACACACATAAATTTTGCCAGATTTCTCTAGAAAATCTGCTTTTTGTCTTTTAATTACCATTTTTCCCCATCAGGGACTGGAGGGATTCTCGTTCTTTAACAGATTTAACTTCAAATGTGCAAGTGACAAAAAATGGTGCTTTGGGATAATCCCATTTCTCCTTAGTGGACTGCCTGAAAATAAGATGTATTTTGGGAAGAGTATTGCAGCTATTCACTATCAGCTTTGTTGCAGAAAGTATCTTTGTGGTGCAGAGTCTGAAAGGATTAGATACAAGAGTATTGCAGCTATTCACTATCAGCTTTGTTGCAGAAAGTATCTGTGGTGCAGAGTCTGAAAGAATTAGATATAAGCAGTGACAATCTGAGAGCTTCCATCCGAGAGCTGCAAGTCTGGGGGATTTTCTCTGTGGTCTGGTGACATGCACTTTGAGGCCAGAGTACATTAATATGTGTGGGCCAACTCTGCCAATTGAAATGCTACCTGCTTAAACTCTTGTTAAGACATTGCAATTTGTTTTGAACTGGCTGCTAGTTTTGTAAGAGCCAAAACTCTTGGGTAGGGTTTGGTACAATTGTGCAAGTGGCTGAACTCGAAGAGCTCACCTTAGCAGTTTTTATCAGTAACTAGCAATCACCTGCAATCTATCATGGTATCTATATTTTATCCAACTGAAGTGTCATTTAAATCAATTTAATTAGGTTTGAATTAACATCTCATGGGAACACATTGTACCTTTTAAAGATATCATTCCAGGCAAGCAGTAGCCTCAAACTGAAACTGCTTCACTGGTTAAATTAATGTATTTTTGGTTACTGTTACAATCTTACAGAATGAGAGAGGTTTTAAAACAAAAAGTGTAGTCTAGAGCATAATGACATGATAGCTTTTTAATAAACTGGCAAATAGATATGTACTTATATCTCACTACTAGTATGCTGTGTCAGGTTCCTTCTGTCTTTCAGGGCAGGTGGATTGCTGAGAAACGCTACTTATCTATTACATTTCCATCTACAAAGGAGAATCATGCTTTTCTGCAGCAGAAAGTCTAATATGGTCTAGCAGAAAGTCTGTAAGTCTAATAGGCCTAATAAGCCTAATACTAAAATAATTAGAATAAGTTTGGTATCATACTGACTGCAGTAAACAAGGTCTGAAGTGGTAAGTAGGTAATTTTTAATTTTCACTCAGAAAGTTGTCATACTGTGCACACTGAAGGAGGTCCTCTAAGAGGTTGTCCCAGAACATGGTGACAGCAGCAGCTCAGCTCAGTAGCTCCAGTGGTACTTGCCGATCCTGTAGTTAAACTCATTCACCCTAACCTTGATTTTCAGGAACTAACAGCCATACCAAATGGGCTTTTAAAAAAAAAAAAAAAAAGTTATTTTAAAATTGATTTGATGGTCTCCTACTAAGAGTGCTAGGCTTGGTAAAATGGCATGACAGGAGAATTGATTAAATTTACTGAAATTTAGGGTCAAATTCTGTGCTGTTTATGTACTAGGATAAGCTCCCTGCCTTCAGTGGGCAGCTTTTGAGTACATAACAGTAACTAAATTAATATGTACATATTTAAGTCCACTCATTGAACTTACAGCTATCAGAACTGTGAAATCTGATGATCTTCAGTTTATGAAACAAAAACATCATAATACAGAGACATCTAAAATAAAAATGGAGTTCTAATTGTATCAGAATCACTCCATTTATTTTTTGTGGTGCACTAGACGAGCTTATTTAATAGGATAGTAACAAAACCATTTTGATTTTATTTTCTAACATTGTTGTACAGCTTTTGCTGTTAAGCACAGAATGAGAAATACAGAAAGCATTAAGCAGACATACCAGTAGTACTGCTGCAACAATAATAATTATAGATAAAATCAATATAAATACTTCACCAGTTTAAGTCTGAAGTTATTTCACAAATAATGTAAGCAAATTTAATTTACCATACTATTTAGCATAATTTCTGTCTTTAATTTATCCTATGACAAAATCAGAAACTTTTTTTCCAAATCACTCTCCTATCTTACTGCAAATTCTATCTTTAAAGATTGTTAGATGTCACAGAAAAACATTTTACTTTATTACTTACATCTTGATCTAGAATATACTCTTAAAAGCTTCCTGTTGCAATATAATTTATAAAAATAATGGTGTGAACATTAAGGTAGAGAAACTGGTGGCAATTTAAGATCAGTATCAAAGATTCTATCCCAGGTTAAGTGATAGTAATTAATGAGACAGGAGACCTGGAAACACGTCTGAACAAGAGCCAGGGATGGAGCTGAATCAGCAGCTACTGGGAACCACTGGGCAGGGATATCTAAGGGAATGGTGCTGTATAAATCACTACAAAGCACTGGTTTTGACACATTAATGTTACCATTTAATATGCATAATAATCCTCAACATGGCTGCAGCAAAGACTGAGGTATTTTGCAGTGGCACAACAACATGGGAGGAATAATTGTGTAATGCTGATGAAAGTGAAGTAATCAATTTGCAATCATGCTTTCCTGTAAACTCACTTTTAATGTTACGTTTGGTAAATGCAGGCATTATGTCCAAAAAGCATGTGTCTCCTTCTGTAGACATGACTGACAAGCCCTATGAGCAATGTGCTTCCAAAACAAATATGACTCAATACCTTTGGGTCGGTAACTCACACAAATCACACAGAATGTTCTGAGTTGGAAGGGACCAACAAGGATCATCAATTCCAGCTCTCAAGTGAATGTCCCATAAGGGAATTGAACCCACAACCTTGGTGTTATTAGCACAATGCTCTAAAAAAAAAGATGAAGAATGCTTTTTGGTAATGCTCCTAAGGTGTATCTTAGAAAAAGTAGCAATTCACATGTTGGAGAACCAAAATCAAAATGTGGTTTATAAAAATCTGTCTGCTGTGTGATAGTTTTGCCTTCTTGTAGGATATACACAGTTACTCAACCTAGTTGATTACAGTGCTATTGTTAAGCAAATTTTGTATATCAAAAAATGAACACATTATTGAAATTTAGTTTTACCAGACCAGCGTGTCTTTCAGGATGGGCATTGTGACAGCTGCTTGTGACATAGAGCACATGAGAGAAAAATTAAGTATAAAATTTGCAGAACTAACAAAAATCCCTTTTTGTTTAATTTCACAAAGACGGAATCAGAGACAGAGACATGGGGATGTTCACAGCTGGCACAATGTGAAGTGTATTTTCACACAGGCCAGCACAAGGTTCTCAGCAGAAGTTACTACTTAATACAACAGGGAGTCCCCAGATCTAAGTTGACCCCTGCAGGTGGTTTTAAACCTTCCAGTATGGATTATCTGATCTGCAGTTTCCTAGTTAACCAAAGAAATAATGTCAGTTTACTTAAAACACAAACCATTTAATGCTGAGCTACAGCATTAAACATGATATGTTTTGGTGAGCTATGGCATAATCAACATTTTTAACTCAAAACATACAGAGCCCCCATTTCATTTCTGTTTAAACTGGCTTGCTGCAGAGCTAGCCAGCAACATTGAATGAGATTGGTAGAATGAGCTGTTTCTTGTCCCATTCCCGAAGTTACACATTTTCTGAGGCATTTTTTTATTTTCCTTGTGGGAATGATCTGCACTGCTGAAGTCAATGAATGCGTACAATGACTTGGATGTTGTGTTGAGAAATTACTTCTTTCTCCACTGAAATGATTTGTGAGAAGAATTACAAAAACTGTTTATCACACAGTATTGAAACCCAGCTTGAGTAAGAAATCATGGATTGTCTCATAACACTGGAAGCTGTCCACAAGATTAAGTTTGGTGTGAACTTTGGAAAACAGTTTTAGAAGCTGAAGGGTGTGGGGAAGTCTTAAGTATAAATTATTTTATACACGTTTAAGTTACACATCAATATGTAATGCTTTATAACTGCATACATGCACACACATATGCGCAGAACAGACTGCTCCACACTGGAAACTCAGATCATCATCTCTATCACACCTTGAAAAAGTTGTCAAACATGATCACGTCAGGCAGTAATTTTTCACAGTTGTGGTGCAGTTTGTTAGTGACATTAAGCACTATGGTGTGTACTCCCTGTCCTAGGATAAGCCCACCAGAAAAGAAATCATGGAACTGCCACAGGGTGAAAACATGAGCATCATTCAAAGGAGGAAGAGTTTGTGTCTGTGCCCTCATGCATGCACAATGGCTTCTATTTGCCAGGAGAGAAGATTGCTGAAAAATGCATAAGCATTTTTCCTGATGTGAAAACAAGCAACATAACTGGCAGTAGGGCAGACTTTGTAGCTATGCTACTGTTATAGCTCATGAAATATTACTGAGAAGAATCATTTCCAGGGGGAAGAAACGAGTCCTCCATTTTTTCCAACCCTCTTTTGACCACTGTAGCTACCCAAATCTTTCTAGAAGTAATCCAAGATATAACAGCTTCTCAAGTCTATACAGAAGTCATGTACACACTGACTCCAAACATCTTCTACGACTTAATTTTGGAGCATGAGATGCCACCTCATCATCAATAGGCACTTGTAGAACAGAACTTTTTTGAGTGATTGCTTATTTCTCTAGTGGTGTGATCTACACCTCATCCCCAAGAGGCAGATTACATCAACTGGGGATGAGTGCTGGTGTGACACAATGCAGAAAATGATGCTGCACCACCCGCTGGGATTGAGGTTTGGAGTTTAGGACAAACTGACATTAATATCCCTTCTCCCTCCCTGATTGACCCTGTCCCCCAAAACTCGGGCTCTGAGGTTACATCTTCATTTCACATGTAAATCTTCTATCCACTTAGTCCAACTGAGAGAAGGCCATGTGCGCTGCACACAGCAGATCCAGCGGCGGCTGAACCGTGCTCTGTCCAGCACCAGTCCCTGCCCCGCGACAGCTCAGCTGCCTCACACCGAACCCAGCATCCCGCAGGGTCACGGATTTGTGACTCTGGGGGTACGCACGGAGCTCAGGCGCGGCACAGCCCGCCTACAGAGCTGCTGCTGGAGGCGAGCGCAGGGAACGGCGGCTTGGCCAGGACGTGCCACCACACGTGTGTCACCACACACGGTATCTCGGTGGTCACAAGCGCAGCTTCCTTCCATGGCATCCCGCTTAAGCTTTGCCTCATCCGGCCGCACACCCGGCCGGAAGGGGGGAAAACGACGCTACCGGTCCAGCTGTGCACATGGCGGGGAGGGGACACAACCTCCGCGCCACAGCGGCTGGAGGCCGGCCCGACAGCCGGCGTCCCGAGCTCTGACGGGCCCCGCCGGCCCGAGGGACAATGCAGCGGGCTCGGCAGCTTCCAGCGCGGCCATAGGCAGGACGGGAGAGAAGGAGGCAGGGGAGGCGGGGAAGGCGGGCGTGTCCCGGGATAGCCGTGGGTACCGGGAGCGGGGACAGCCCCGGCAGGAAGGGGCTGCGGGACACGCTCCCAGCACGGCGGGAAAGGGCGGGGAAAGGCAGTTCGCTACCGCGCATGCGCGCCGGCCGCCCCCCTCTCACCATTACCTGTGAGCCGCCGGGCGCCGTCGCCTTCTTTTTCTTGGCGGGGCCGCCGCCGGTGCCTGGGCTCACCGGGCGTTTCTTGCTGCGGGACGCGGCGCCGGCGGGAGACGAGGCGGCGGCGGGGACCAGGCTCGCCATGCCGCTCCGCTCCGCGCCCGGGCCGGGAGCTCTCCCAGTCTCCGGCAGCTGTGGCGGTGCTGCGGAAGCGCATGCGCCGTGGTGGCGGCGCACTCCGCCGCCCCGGGCCGGGCCTGGTCTGGTGGGGAGGCCGAGAACGAGTGGGGTTTGATGCTTGTGAGGCTTCGAGCTCGGAAGGAAACAGCTCTGCCGCCTCCTCGCTGCCCTGCAGTGTCGCGGGCCCCTACTGAGAGACCTGGCTGCGGTGGCAGCCTCTGCCCCGGGGCAGCCCCTGTGCGTGGGAGGTAGCAAAGGGTGTCGAGGTGAGGGGCTTCTCCCCGTAGAGGGTGAGCGGGACTGGAAAAGGCGCTGGGACTGAGTCAGTTATAGCACAGAGGCCTTTGCATTTGGACTTAATGATTCTAAAGATCTCTTCCAACCTTGACAATTCTGTGATTCTAACTGCGTAACCTTTGAAAATGCAAGTCATTGCAGCCAACATTAAAAATTTCTACAGCTGGCTGATACTGATTGCCTGTCTGGGTAATTGGTACTGCTAAAGATTTGGTTGCTTCTACAATGTTTTGGCGTGGCTAGTGGCCTGGTCTAGTGATTTTTCCTCTTCTTGGAATCTGGAATAGCTTTGCACTGGAGAAGCATAGCAGAATAGATTTGAGGGGGTTTGGACTGTGCTCTGAAGAGTCTCGCTGTCCTCTTACTGTCTGTGCTGTTTCACACCGTGCCCCAGAGGACTGGTTGGAGGTGAGGTGATGTTGCACAGTTCTGAAACTGTTTAGTGACTGAGAAAACTTCTGAGCTTTGTGCTTGCATGCACCTACATTCAACATGCTGGTCAATTTACTGCCATGTTTGTTTGAGCTACTTCTGCACAGTGCCAGTCTGCTCGGTTTCCAGCTGCAGCTGCATGCGATCCTGTCCCAGCACATGCCTTGTGGAGAGGCAGAGGTCCAAGAAGTTGATATTCAGGCATAAAAATTAGGTCACGTTTATAGACGGTGCTGTAATGAGGACTGAGCTTGGGCACAGTAGGGGTGCCAGGCAGTGCTGTGTAAAACAAAAACTTTGAAGGTGGCCTGAAAGAGAGTTGAAGACAAAAGCTTGGACTTCCAGGCTGTGTTCCAGGCACCTGTGTATGTAGCAGAAAAGCAGGACAAGATTTGCTTTTCAGGGGCATAAGCAGGGCCTTGTACAAACATCCAAGTCCCATATTCTCCTTTCTAACTGTAGTTGCTGTCTTTCTGTCTGAGCACACAGGCTGCTAGCAGCACCACAAAGCCAACTGGTAAACTGGATTGCATTTGCCCTTAGTGAGCATTTCAGGCTTGTGTGTGCTTTGCAGTTCATGTTTCTTCTTGCTTCGGTTGACAGCATGCTCAGAAGGGTGACTTGTGTGTGGAATTAGCAGGGGCACTGGGAATCGCAGGGGAGTTGTGTCCCTTGGTGAAGCCAGATCTGCTTTGCTGTGCACTCAAAACGTTGGTCTTGTCTTAGTCAGCCTTTTCTTGTTCCCAGGGCTGGGTCCCATCCCTTTCCCACGCACATGCTGTGTGCTCAGCTCCCAGGCATGCCAGATTAAATAGGAAGCATACCTTATCACAGGGATGTTTTCACTGAGAGGAGCATCTTTAATGCAAGTGAATCATGCAGAGACTTAACGTGCTGCATCAGTGAAAGTTTTTAAATAGCGCTTAGACAGGCATTTTCTTACCTGTACCCATTTTTCTCAATTGGTTTACTAAAAAAATCACAAGGCCCATGTGTATTGCAGCATTGTTAAGTACAACAGAATTTTACAGAGTACCAAATGCTTTGCAGAATCACAGAATGGGCCAGGCTGAAGGACCCACAGTGGGTCGTCTGGTCTAACCTCCCTGCTCAAGCAAGGTCATCCCAGAAACATGACACAGGATTGTGTCCGGACACTTCTTGAGCATCTCTGGTGAGTGAGACCCCACACCCTCTGGGGCACCCTGTTTCAGTGCTCAGTCACCAGTAAAGAAGTTCTTCCTCATATTCAAGTGGAATTTCCTTCGCATCAGTTTCTCTCTGTTACCTCTTGTCCTATTGCTCAGCACCATTGAGCAGAGCCTGGATCCATCTTCTTGGCACCCTCCCTTCAGATACTGACAGACATGCATGAGACTCTCAGTTGTCTCTCCTTAAGGCTAGACAGGCCAAGTTCCCTCAGCCTTTCCTCATAAGAGAGATGTTGACCTGCTCCAGGAGCTTCTGTTTCTGTTGTACTGAGGAGCCAAGAACTGGACACTGCACTCCAGAGGAAGCCTCAGTAGATCTGAGTAGGGGGGCAGGATCACCTCCCTCCACCTGCTGGCAATGCTCTTCTAATGTGCACCTCAGGATCTTATTGGCCTTCTTGGCCATGGCTCATGGAGAGCTCACTCATGGACAGCTTGTTGTCTGCCAGAGCCCCCAGGTCCTTCTCCACAGAGCTGCTTTCCAGCAGCTCAGCCCCCAGCCTGTTCTGGTGCTGGGGGTTACTTTTCTCCAGGTGCAGGACCCTGCACTTGCCTTTGTTGAATTTCAGACAGTTCCTCTCTGCCCATCTCTCCACCCTGTTGAGGTCCCTCTTAAGGGATGCACAGCCCTCTGGGATGTCACCCACTCCTCCCAGATTTTTGTCATCTGAGTCTTCATTTGAGTCATTGATGAACAGGTTAAACAGCACTGGGTCCAGTATCGAACCTTGGGGGCCACCACAAGTGACAGGCCTTCAACAGGACCCTGTGCCACTGATTATGACCCTGTGGAATCTGCTGTTCAGCCAGTTCTCAATCCACGTCACAATCCTGGAACACCCCTAACTCGTAGAGAAATAGGAACAATGGCAATGTAAACAGTGACGGTGTCTGTGGGGGATGAGTAATAGAATTTGGGATGAGAGAAGGGCTGTGGAGTTGCATGGTGCATTCTCCCTCCTTTGAGTGGCTGTCTATAACCAGCTCTGCTGAAAATGAAGAGGTGTTTTTCTCCTGAGTAAGTGTCATATGTATCTTGCTGGGTTCCTGTTACACACTTAAATAAGCAGTTGCTTTGTGATACAGACGAGGCCTCATTTGAACAAGTGCAAATTGCAATTCCTAAGCTGGCTTGGTACAACAAGGCTCTTCCTGCTGTTAATTGTGAACCTGGCTTGAGTTGAATACCTTTCCCTTACTGGTGCTGCAAGGTGTATTTTTATATGCTACCTTGCTAATATGAAGATTAAATACAGCTCAGCAACAACTCTGCATGCTTTCTGATGTGAATAGTCTCCAACCTGCCCATTTGTAATAGTCTTAGAGAGCTGGAAAAGCCCCTGATACTTTTTTTAGTAATATTTGGGGCGACATGCAGGAATCTCCTGAATTAGGGAAGAAGATCTCAGGCTCCTATCTGAGATTTGTGATGTGGGGTTTTGGTTTTTTTGTTTGGTTTAGGTTTTCAGCTTTTTTTACCCGTTGGTTGGATGAAAATTGACCATGATAATTTTCTCATCATGCGCAGGGGATTAGTACAGTGTGAAGCTTTTTGAGGGATGTGAAGGGTGGTGGGTGCCTCACAAGTTTCAATTTTTTTTCATGGAGGAAGAAGGTGCTGGGAGGAAAAAAAAAAAAAAAAGTTTGGAAAGCCAGCGGAAAGATCTTTTGTGTGAGTTAGGATAAGCAGAGTGGAGAGAGCAAGGTCCCCAGGAGCCATGTGAGTCAGAGCTGCTCCCTGCCCCAGCCCCAAGCGCAGCTTCCCAGCCAGTGGAGCGCTGTGCCAGCTCTCTTCCTACCGGTGAGCTGGCCCAGTGGAGCGGCTGCTTGTGGTGGGAGGCCTTCTGACTGACACATTCAGGCTGCCTGGGAGGAAACGTGCTGGATGCTTTCAGTTCAAGTGCATGGCAATTCTGCTCCTTCAAAAGGAAAAGGCTAGTATGTGTAACTGTGTATTTATTTTATTTCAAGCTTTGAACTTAAATCTCTCTCAGTACCCAGCTTATATCCTTCCTGGCTGTTTACCTGTCAATATTGCTATTATTCTTACTTCTGTACTACAGAAAAATGTGTGGATTAAAAATGAAATCGTGTCTTTACTCATTGGCTGTATTGCAGGTTGTAAGTTTATCAGGTACCTAAAATGATGCAAGAGAATATGTATAACCTCTCTGTGTATCACTGAATTAAAATGAAGAGTTTAGAATTCTTAAATAACCTCTTCCTGGTTCTTTGGGTGGTGTTTTTTGTACCTACAAAGTTGGGATAACCTTTTATTGGACGGTAGGTTGAAATGAAGATAAGAAGCTGTGATAGTTAAGAAATAGCTCCTAGTGATGGTTACATAGTGATTTGTACTATTACAATTTCCTGGCAACAGTATCCAACATGTTCAGACAAGTTTTTTGTTAATTTAGCCATTTTTATGCTATAATTTATAAGGTTTTAACTCTTCAAAAAGACTCAAGTTGTATTACAAACAAAAACAACCATTTTTTCCCATTTTGGTTGTGTATGTGTCTACTGGGTATCATTTGAATTTTCATAGAGGCTCTGGAAAAAGGAAGGATTTAAGTTCTTATGTTCACTGTTCTGTCAGGTAAAAAGCAATGGATTCCTGCAGAGTAGCTTGTGGGGTCTTGGTGGTGTTTTGTACCTTATTCTTTAAAAGTACTTGGAGGCTTTGATGACTTTTCAGAGCCTGCAGTGTGAACTTTTGTGATTTGCATTTGTTCTCTGCAATTTGCAGCTGCAGGCGCTGCACTAGCTTTGTTTAAATATAATGCCAAATGCCTTTAAAATAGGTATTTGAACTGTGGATTAAGGAGACTACTTTGGTAATATTAAAGGCCTTTTTACTGCACACATCAAATATCTAACATACAATGCAATCTTCCTGAAGCTGTTTCTGTATTCTTACTAACACAAAAAGAGAAGCAGGGTCTTTAGAAATGCCTTTTGTTATTTTCCTAGTGGTCTCTCCTCAAAGTTTATTTGAAAATGCGACAAATTTGACACATCAGAAGTGAGCAATAAGAGTCAAAGTGCTGTTCTGTTTGCAGTTTAGTTGTACTTCACTTGAATTTTTGGTACTAACTTAAGTAAAGTTATCTGGATACTTATCAGTGTTGTAGTGTGGACTACTGACCAAAAATTATATTCTGCTATGCCTGGCAGGTTTTACCAAAATACTGTGAAGCAAGGAAATCCAACCCAAAAGGTTTTGTTAAATACAGATTTCACTATGGTAAAATAGAGTTTTATGCTGGGGAAAAAAAACCTACACATAGTATTTGACTTTGATTTTAAACATTATTCTATTTGCATACAGTATAAAAGGAAGAAACTAGCCATTGTGTAAGTTAATGGAATCCTGTATTCTGTATATCCCAAATAATTAATTATTAAGCAATATTTTGTATATTTAGGTACTGTCTCAAAAGATTTATGCAATTAGTTTATCATATTAAATTTAATCTTTTCTTTTTGAAAGTGAAAATGGGTTAAGAATTTCCCTATTTAGTTTGCATTCAGAGTCTGATGAATGTTTTCTGCAGTTATTCATGTGAACAAGTTCTTGATTTCCGAAAGGCTCAGCTGAGAAAGATAAAAATGTCATGATACTAATTTGCATAATCTTTAATGTAGTAACCACCTTGAAAATGCTGTGGGTTTGTAGACTGAAAAATATGTGGATTAGCTGAATAAGTAATCTGATTTATGAACATAAAATCTTGGTGGGATGGCTATTAGTTTGCAAGCAATCTGGAGACTGAGCATGGTTATATAATTAATTTATTAATAATTCTAAGGAATAAATTCACAGAAATAAAACTGTCCCATTGAATTCATTACCAGAACAGGGGTTGAAGTCACTGAATAAATTGCTCAGAGGGATTAGCTCATGCATCTCTGCTTGTTGCAGCAAGTCATCTGGTGCTATAGCACTCTTAATTCTATAGTGACTTTGCATTTGCCTGCACATTAAGCCTGCGGTATTTTTATTGCAATTGGGATACAAATTTGTGTAAGTCACTCTAAGTCACTTACTCAGATTTGAGTAAGTCAGTAAGTCACTGAGCAATCTGTGGGTGTTACTTGCTTTTCTCACTATTAATTCTCAACACAAGAAAAAAACTCAAAAGGTGAAGGTTCAGAATTCAACCAAGGTCTGACATCTGCTTGATGACATCTTGACTTTGGTGGTTGTTTGTCAGTCTCACTTGCTTTTTCCCTAATGCTAGCTAGGACTTCAAGTGCTAGGTGAACTACTGTGGTGTGAACAGAACTAGTCAGACTGCACCCAATGTCTGCTCTGAGTTGCTACTGTGCAAACCAGATGACTGGATGGACAAACAAGGCCTAATTAAATGTGCAGATACTCCAGAAGAGCCCAATTGGAGCATAAGATTAGAACTTAGAGAAAATGTTTCTGAGCTTCTCTTTTTTTTTGGTGTTTTTAAAAAATATATATTTGTAAATAAATCAGCACAGACAAGCACAAATTCACACTTAAATTTCTACATCCCGTGATTTTAAAAGTCTCACCTGTTGATCCTGGGAAATCCTTACAATTCATGTGAAGTGACCAGAAGAAGTAAATTGATCGTGCTTAGCATTAGTGCAAAGCTAAAATTCCTGAAAAGGTTGTCTCTTCTTTAGTAGAAACTGTTCTGTGTGAAGGAAAAAAAATGAAAATTATTGGAATTCCATAAATCATGGGCTGGGGTAAAAACTAATGGATAACAATTGCAGTAGAAGGCATTGCAGAGCCTGGGTGGGTGATTTATGAGCTGGCTATGAATCAGCGGGATTGCAGTGCCCTGAAACACACACATCACACGAGCAAGAAGCCTGCAAGGCACACACAGTATTCCCTTTGCTTGTCAAGGCTTTGGTTAGGCTCCATTTGAATGCTATGTCTAGCTTTGAGCATTACCCCTCTGGGCTCTCTCCAAATCTTTCCTGTCTTGAAGAGAAGAGGATCCTCTGAGGTCTATGAAAAGTGGTGGAGAATTTGGGTTCTCTATGTAATGTAAGGATAAGGAGAAGAAGGGGACTGGAGGAGATTCCAGTAGGAAAGGAAGAGCTGTTCTCTGTGCCTGTTGTAGATGAACTCAATTTATTATGTCCTATAGGCCATTCTTTATATACAAAACAGACTATAGGAGATTCCAGTAGGAAAGGAAGAGCTGTTCTCTGTGCCTGTTGTAGATGAACTCAATTTATTATGTCCTATAGACTTCACACATTTTTGGGTTTGTGTTTGTGGGTTTTATTTGTGTTTGTGTTGGTTTTGTTTTTATTTGGATTGTTTTGTTAATGTATGTTTGTTTGTTTTAATAATAATGTCCCTACTAGAAGAATCTGTTTTGTTACTTTCTGTGATGCACTCAAGTGAGAATATGTAGAGGAATTTTAATATTTGCAAAGAACAATACTTGGTTTTTTCTTTCAATGGTAAGGTGGCAACAATTTGAGAGGGCTTGGGTTTTTTTTCCAGATTTTGGTAGAGAAGTCCAAGGATATGAAAGGCCACTGCAAAAGGGGAGGGACCATGTCTCTCTGTGTCTGCAACAATGAAGAAATAAAGGGATTAACTTTGCAGCAAGGAAGATTCAGGTTGTATTACAAAGAGCTTTTTTTCAGAGAAGGCCTGCCTCACACTAGAATAGCTTGCTTTTGAAGGTTTTGAAAAACAGGTTAGACATCTGCCACAAAAGATCATGCACAACTGATTCTACCCAGAGACAGGAGAGTTGATTAGATGACCTCTGAAGAATTTTTGCCGTTCTGTTTTCTGTGATTCTGTCAGTTCCATGGTTATTCGTTAAAGGCATGTGCTTTCACACAGAGCAGTGAGAATGTGAGGCTGGCTGGACGGGGTCAGAGTGTTTAACCCAGTGCACCATCCCAGTGGGAGCTGAAAGCAGATGTGCAGGGAATACTGTACAAACAGGGTGACTACACAGGGTGATATTTTATCTGTAGATGATTCCTGTGTATTTAGTAGCCTTTGTTAGATTCCGGTTCCTTGAATTTATCTGGTGCCCCTTGAACAAGTCTGAGCTTTTGGTGCTCATGGTATTCCACAACCAGAAACTCTTGCAGCTCCATCACCTGTGTGAATACCTTTCTCTTGGTTTTGAACCTGACCCTCTTTTAGCTTCATTTGGTGCTTCTTGGCTCTTGTTCTTTTAGACAAACATTATAGACCCATCCTCTCTATTGCGGCTGAAGGCTTTACCAACCTCTACTTTATTCATTCTTAAACATTTTTGTGTCTTGATTCAAAAGTTCTAGCTTACATAGCTATTTATTATATGGTAGATGATGCTTGGATTTTCCTTGTTACCCTCTTTGGAAGATGTTGAGCTCCACATCCTTTCAGATGGAGGGCACAAAAGTCATACAGAAGTTAAGATACAGTCACTGTATAGGTAATAAAGACATGTTCTTTGTTTTATTCTCAATTCCTTTTCAAATAAGTGATTTTTTTTTTCTTTTTGTGATGATGTTGTTGAGCACTAAGCTTATGTTTCCATAATCTGCTGTCCTAACCTCAAGGCACCTTTTCCTGAGTAATACTGGTCAGCTCATTGTTTATTTGAAATTTGGAAAGCTTTATTCTCCTGCTCCTTTTCTGGCTTTCTTATAAATACAACGAGCAGCACAAGTCCCAGGGTAGACATCTTTGAGGACTGTTAACTTCCCTAACTCTTGTAGGTGATTTTATTCTGTTTTTGAAAAATTCTTCATCTGTGCAAGAGCCTTCATTATTTTTTGGTAGGTCCTTAGCTTCCTTAAGTTTTCTGGAAATCCTGATAAATTGTATCATCTGGATTTCCACTGCCTGTGTGCCTTTGGGAATAAAATTAAGACAGTAGTAGCAAACCATGTGATTGTCTTGGACATGAGAAGCTATTCTGCTCACCAAATGCAAATTTGTTGGTTTAGTCACACTGTCATGTTCCAAGTTCTGACACATGGCCTTTCTGTGCTTTTTAATGCTCAGAATACAATGATTTAATCATTTCTGTCTTGTTTTTTTTTTTTTTAATACTCGCGTTATAAATGGATGCATTTTACTGCTTGAAGAAAGATTTTGTTGAAGATAGTTGTTAACTGAGTGCTGTTGAATATGTCATGTTGTACAATAAAAATGTGCAAAACAATTTAAATCTTTTCAGTACTAATCATGCCTATTGAAACGAACTGCATTTTTGTTTTCTCAGTACTGTTTGGTGTTGTGTTATTGCTGACATTATTGACAAAAATAGATGTATTGTCTTTTGTATTTTCTAATTTGTAGTTGAATATTGCTTAGCAAACTGAGGGAAGAAAAAGGAAAAGTAGCTTTAAATCAGGGTTATACTGGTCATGTCCATTGCTCTGGATTTGCTAAAAAGGCTGAGTTTACTTGCTTGAATTAGGTGGATATATACAGCCCTTTGCCAACAGGAAATGTTGCTGATTATGTCATTATATGAGCAAACTAAGATCTCTGCCCCTTTAATGGAAAAGAGCCCATCATTAAAAATGTAATGCATATTTTCAGGTAATTAAAAATTATGCATCTGAGTACTTTTGAAGGCTTTTCCCTTCCCCCAATTCCTTCCTTCCTCCAGCACACTTCTGGCATGGGAATGTGTTGTTTCCTGTAGCAAATACTGAGGGCTGATATGAACAGAAGATATTGTCCTGATAACCTTTCATCTTATATGATTGAAAATTTTATCTGCATAGTTTTTTATTTAAAAAAAAAAACAAAAAAAAAAAAAAAACCAAAAAAAAAACCTACAAATATTTAAATTCCTTTCTAGAAGTGTTTCAAGGAATTTGTCTTCTCCAGCTAAGGATCTGAGAATGCATATAATTATACATAATAATTTCACCACTGTCAGATTAGATTGATTTTTAGTCACTTTTGTGCAGATTAAATTCAACTCAGGTGCTCATACTGAAAGGAGGTGCATTAATCTGCAGTGACATTCAGTCTCTCCCAATTAGTAAGTTCTAAGAGATGTTAGATAATGCAAGTTTGGTGATGTGAAGCATTTTTGTTCTGCCATGGATTTAGAAAATTTAAGGAGGTTTAGGCCTTCAAAGGCAACTATCAGCAACTTAAGTGTTTGGAAAAAAAAAAAAAAAGAATGAAAAATTAATAAGAGAATATTTCTGACAGATTTAAAGCCTGGAGACAAATTATGGTCGTTCAGCTGAGACTTTGAGGGACACTTTAAAAAAAACCCAACAAAACATTTCTGTAATGTAAGGATGTAACACGCGCATATCTTTGTGCAATCAAAGGTGTCTTAAAATTTTGGTTGGTGTATTGACTTTTAAAATGTGCATAAGTTTGCATAGTGGTTTCCCTAATGCTACATAACCTTGTTTTCTATCATGTATGTGTTTCTGTGCAGTGTTGAAGGTCACACATTAATTTCTTCAAACTGCATGTGGTCAGACTATAATTTTAATTATTTGCAAGGCAATGGTACATTAGCATTACAGAAGAGAACAGTGAAGGACGAAGTACTGAAAATGAAGTGCGAATAAATGACATTGCAATGTGTGCATGTCTTCTGATTTTGCAGAATTAATGCTGTCAAGGCTGTGCTGTAGCTCAGAGTATATATGTGTTGCTTAATTATCTCAGTTACTGAATATGCTTATTGCTTAATCTGGGGTAGGAGTAATTGAGTCCATTACTGTACATAAACAAGTGCCCATTTATAGTACTTTAGAAAAAATTCTTGACTGTAAACAGATGTTAGAGAATCTAAAATATTGATGCTATCTTGCTTTTGCCATGGTGAAATCTTAAGTGATTTTCTAAATGTGTGCTTTGCCAATGCTTGTTGAAAATTAGTGGTATTTTCTTTATGTTTCTTGGAGAAAAGAGTCTACTCCAATTAATATTTTTTCCTTTCCACTCTTGCTTTAATTTTTGAATATGCTGTTAGTTTATTTTTATTTGTTTAATGTTGGTGTTAGCTAATGCCAATATTGCCACTTCTTTTTACTAACTTGAGAAGACTGGCTTTTGATTAAATGAGAGCAATATAGGATGTGATTTTACTGATGAACCAGTGATGATTTTGTAGGCAGGTAGGCAGTTTTCAATCTCCTGATTAAAAAGATACAAGTTCATTGTATTTCAGGAATATTTGCTTAAATCCCAAATTTTTGTTCAAACACACAAAATACCCAACCTGGTAGGAGCGTAGTATGAATACCAGAAACTAGTTTGAACAGCCTGGCAAGATGTAAGGGTTTTCCAGCAGATTATAATCCCTTGTAGTTTCAAGGTTTAAATTCTTAAATTTTGCCAGAATGTTAGCCTGCCTAGTCCCAAAACAGTGCTCAATATCCACTTTCCCATTTTCATGTGATTCTGATTGTTTAAAATTGTACGTGAGGTTAAAAAGAGGGATTTTTTTCTACATCTGAAACAATACATAGAAGAAATAAACTTGGTTGGTGGGGTTTGGGTTTTGTGTTGTTTGAAGTTTTTTTCCTTTATTGGTGATCATGAAATATCTATTACTTTAAAATATGTAGCTCCTGCCTCAGAAGGGACACCATAACCTTGTCTGTGTCATTTCTGTTTGAGTAGAGCAAGGCCTGGTCTGATTCCTCTTGGAAGCAGAGGAAAACTCTCCATTGACCATAGCAGGGGCTAGACTTCCTGCAGAAAGAGGAGTTACTTCATGTGCTTAATGCGATGATATTTCTCTAAAACTGGAAGTTGGAGCTCTGATGTCTTACAAGAATGAAGTTGCAACCTGTATGAAAGACTTTGTTTCTAACTTGCTTTCTTAGTTTATGAATTGTTATCACACTGTATGCCATACAGCAGTGACAGATTGGGGTTTTATAAATATATATAAATACACAGAGACTTCATTATTATGTGGTTGGACGTCATGTACCCAGTCACAATTATGTATTTAAAAAAAGATAAACCATCCAGATAAACATGTAGAGGTATGAGTGAGTGCATATAAGAAGATGATAGAGGGCTCTCGTATTATCATTAAAGCTTTGCTATATAGTACAGTGAGTACATGCCTCCTGTTATAATTATTCTCCAGTCTCAAGGGGAAGTTTTGTATCTTACGTCTGCAGTATGAAACTGATCTCACAAATACTCAGCCCAGAAGTGTTCATTTAATCTTGGAAGTAGTCCCACTGAATTTAATGAGCCCTTAGATGGTAAATTCTTTGGGGCTCTTATTTTCCTTTGTGTCTTATTCAATGGTAAGAACAATCTCCATTAGCTTTTACATTAGCTTCTACTGTTACTTACAGCAAAATGCTTTTAGGTTTTGGCTTGAAAATGTTAATTGAAACACATAGGCACAAAAATTCTGAGGCAAAACACAGCAATTAAATTAGAATTATTCCAAAATCACATTTAAGGAATTTGAGTTGCCTTTCTGAAATTTCAAAAGCTATGTTTTTGAGTGCTGTTCCAGGCCTCATCTCATTTTTGCAATCTTTGTGGCTTTTGAGAGAGGAAGGATTGTAGACCTTGGACGGTAAGATTCCAACCTACTGATGAATGTTGATAGTCAAGGTAACTTTGGCTTCTCTTCAGCTGGGTGTAAGTGTAGAAGATCCCAGCTTTTGTTAACTCTGATGCTGGCAGCCAAAAATATCTGCTTTTACCCATCAGAGTCCTTTGAACTCCATTCCAGCTAACAACATTCTTCCAAGTGACTGCACCGGCCCTGGATGAGCCTTCTTCTCTTCCTGCTTCCCAAATCACATGCA
Organism: Pyrgilauda ruficollis; assembly: GCF_017590135.1. Classification (NCBI taxonomy): domain Eukaryota; kingdom Metazoa; phylum Chordata; class Aves; order Passeriformes; family Passeridae; genus Pyrgilauda; species Pyrgilauda ruficollis. The sequence continues at coordinate 312,411 of NW_024525156.1, forward strand.
TAAAATAAGTTTTCTGCAGGCTGGGTTGGCTCAGTAGAATTGCTGTGGTCTGACTATATTTATTAGTAAGCTGTATGTAAAGCACAAGCTCATTCTAGATAATTGACACCTCATTTTTTTTTTTCTTCACAGATGGTTTCAATCATTGCTTTCAGAGCAGGGGGTAATTTAACCTTGCCAGCAGAGAATTTCCAAAACTGCAAGTTTATAAACTTTTTAAGCTTTTTCATACAGTTAGAGCAGCATTTCTGTTCTAGCAGTGTAAAACTATGTCCCACACTGACCAGAGCTCGGTTATGAGGCTGCAGTGCATGAGCATATTCCTGTAGGACAATGCTTTGAAAGAATTAATGGGAAATTGTGCATGGTTTCTTAGGTATTTTTATCTTGAGGGTTACTCTGCTAGCATTTGTTCTCTTTTGAGAAAAGAGTGGAATAGGAAATGGGAGAAAGATAGAGCAGTAATAAATACAAATATAGGCAATAAAGCCATTATGTTATGAGAAAATTAGGTGAGATGATTTGATTTGTGTATTGGTTTTTACTTTAAATCTGTATTTGAAAGGCACATTGTTTACTGCATTGGTTTTCATGTTAAAAATGGTATTCTGGCTCATCAGTACTGTCAAGAAGTACAATATGTCCCACCTCATTAAGTACTATATTTTTTCCTCTCCATCTGTCTAGAACAGCAGGAAAACTTGTTTTCAAACAGAAAAATAATCAGTTATGTCCATTTCCATTCTTTACCTCTGTATCTGTGTACATCCAAAAATTTGTCTGAATTTGAATAGGGAAGTGTCTCTAGAACAACAATCCTAATAAAGGCACTAGTCAGAAGATCAGGGTGTGTTGTTTGGTAGCAAAGTGATCAACTATGAGAGCCCAAATGAAAAAAATAGAGTCACAGACTGGTTTGGGTTGGAAGAGATCTTAAAGATCAGCTAGTTCCAACCCCTGTGCCATGGGCAGAGACACCTTCCACTAGAGCAGGTTGCTTCTACTGGACACATGAGGGAAGGCAAATCTGCCCATTTAATAAAAATAAAAACTCTGGTTGACTGACAGCATGGGAGAAAGAAATTTAGAAAGAAAGGTATTTCCTGCTCTGTTTGAATATGTGACCAGGAATTCATCACTGTTTGGATATTAGAAGCAGCACAGCACTTGTGACTAAAAAGCATCTTTTACATGGAAGCAAATAACTGTGCCATATACAGGAGAATACCCTAGAGGTTTTTTGATTCATTACACACAGTACTGTTCAGATTTAGGGCCTGATCCACTGTGACCAAAGGGTAATACTGGGCACTTGCTTAGCCGATAGACAGCAGCAAGCTGCCGGGCTGGCTTTACTACTGGAACTAAGAGAAAAACAGCTCCAAAAGCCATGAAGAAAAGGCAATAGCAAAAATATCAAAACACTGCCTATATTTTCAGATAGTTGCTTTCATCACCGTTCAGCTTTTGGGAATTCCAGTCTTCTTCAGGTTAAAGTGATTTTCCTCATGAGACTCCTATCTGTGCTATCTCCTTATTCTCTGCAGCAGCCATTCACAGGTCCTGCAAGAAATCAATTTTAAGACTGTATTGTCTTTCTAAGGAATACTTCCAAAGACTGAATGAGGGGCTCTGATTAAACCTTTTGCTTTCAGAATCCTCAGATCATCCTGATAATGTTCATCTAGTTGGAGTAGTGATACTGAACGAGCAAAACAGTGTTAACTTCGAAAGGTCGCTCCTTTGCAAAGTCAGGGAGAGTAGCCATGGGCAGAAGTTGGCTGCAGATGAGGTTGCAGTCCTACATCAAGGTTGGGTAGAAAATAGTATTTTGCATCTGAGGTAATACCAGAGGATGTGTAACTGTGTGAAAGAGTATTGTTTGCAAGAAAAAAAAGTAATTTTTAAGAAGTAAATAAATAAATACAGGTTTAGAAAATGGCAAGGCTAGAATAATTTATTCTCTCAATCCTAAAGTATTTACATCCTTTGTTCTGTTATAGACACAAAAGGTAAGAGACCCCAGTGAGTTAGCAAAAGAAATAAGCATGCAAATCAATTTCAGACAAGCGACATCAGTTACAGATTTGCCACTGGGTGACGTTTAACAATCCCAGAGTAATGAAAGGAATTTTCAGGAAAAATAATTTACGTGTTCTGGGATATGCATGTGCTGAGAATGATGTCATACCATGAAAGAATAACTGTGCAGACCTTAAATAGTCTTTCAGCTGGAGATTTAACACTTACATTTCAAGATGGGAGTGTGTTCTAGAAGAAAATGGTTTTCTCTTTATCCAAAGAAGGATACTTAAAATCATAAAGTAAGTTTTATTGTTAAAACTCTGCTACACAGTGATACATTGTAATGAAAAAATGAGATGCATGTAATAAAATAGAAGCATGACTTAATAATGGAGCCCAGGAATGAGAGGCAGGGTGAGACCTTGAATCCTTTTGGCACTATGTCATTGACTTGCTTTGCTGCCTGAGGCAAGAGCCCAGTTTGCCTCCCAAGAAGCAGGGAGGGAGGTCACAGGGTTGCACCCTGCATTACAGGGTCACGGCAGTGTAGTTAAGATTCAGTGTGGTGTCTCCTGGCCTTGGTGCAAGTGTAGCTGTCTGTCTAAAAGGAACGGGGCTGAGGCAGCTGCATCTGCAAAAGCTGTGAGAACCTCAGGTTAAAAGCATGGGGAATGTGCATGTTTACTCACCTAGCACATGCACTGACCAGTGCCAATGCTTCAATATTTAATAAAACTCAGATCTGGTGTGTGTTCAGATGAGTAGCAAAAAGCTAGACTTTGTTTAGATGCAAGGGTGCAACTTTAGAACCGTACTTTAAAAATTATAAAATTGGGCTTACTCCTGGCTCTGATGGTTAGCCCCAGAATTAGTACAGGACAATTGGAATGCAGTTAATAACGCTGAGCAGGTACTATCTTACCTTCCATGGCCACAGCCTATGCTGCATCATTCTGTTGACTGCATTAGACTGACAAGTTCACACAAAGGCTGTTGGATTTTGAAACGGTTCAAAAAGGTCATATTCCTGCACTGTCTTTGACTTTCTTCCATTGTCTCTTTTCCATAGCAAGCTTCACTATCCCACTGGGACTTGTAGTATTTGGGCATCGTATTAAGCACTTTATCTAAGCTCTCTGGAAATACCTACCTACTGAGCTGTACTCACACACATCTGCTACTTGCTTATTATACTGGAAAGCTCATAGACTTTTCCCTCTTGCATTATGGGAAGCTGTCTCAGAAATGGCACTCTGGAGAGTTAAACCTTTTTCTGAAAAAGACTGGAGGAAAAGAAAGCTATGAAAATAGATTCAGATAGAATTAAATACATTAATGCTGCTCTGTTGGTTCTCGACTATATGCTCAATCTTTTTCTCACCGTTTCCTAAAAGTGTAGCTCATTGCTTTAACAGTCTCCATGTTTGTTACATTTGAGGAAAGGATCTTTCTTACTGTCCACCTCTGGGATTTCTGATATATAATTTTAATGTATGAAATATATAATTATTTAGTATATAACTTCTGAAAATAAGGTGGTTTATTTTTAATTTAGCATAATATTTACCTGGGGGGAATATAGGAGAGGTTTCTGTGGCTGTATTGTGTAATAGGGATGAAAACATATATCCTTTCTCTTGGATCTGCAAGTTTACTCTCCAGGTAGAACTGTTTGCATCATGAAAAGGATGATTAAAAAATGCAGGCAAGCCACAAGGTTTTTGCCTGCCTTCCTTTCTTCCACAAGGGAAGAAGTACATCAGGCAAACCTCCCTTATTTTGTCTGTGCCAAGCATTGCTGTTTTGGCTGTGGCAGCTGCTGTAGCTCTAAGGCTGAAGCAGCAGCTGCCAAGTACTGCCTTGAGGTGCTGGATTTTTTTTTCTCTAATCCCTCCATCCTGGGCTTGTGCTCAGCCACAGTGCACTCTGTTCCTGTACAGGATTTAAGAATTGGGCAGTAGGCATTAAAATAGCTCCAGTTGGAGGGATTTTCATCCACCTTGTCTAAAATCAGTGCAAGCCTGGAAGGGAGGCAGTGAGAACTAAGATCAAAGATCATTGCTACACAGCAAGACAGAAGGAAACATGTTCAAGTGCCCTTATCACTTAAACATATCCTTAGCCAAATATTTTATACTTGTATATACCTTGATATTGTGGAGTAGGAGGATTTAATAAGAAGAACAGAGCAGTAAAAATTTAGACATCTTCCTAATTCATGAAAATTGATAGCAAGGAAATCTGAGTGATGGGTTATTTCTTGGTTATACAGAAAAACATCTTTATATTTTGGATAAAGTATTTGACCCACATTGATATCATCCACTGTTTCCAGAAATCAAACGCCTAGGGAAGGTAAGTGAATTCCCATGGTCTAGGAATGATCATAATAGAGAAACTGAATTAAGACATGGAGGTGATATTTGCCTTTTGCTTTTGCAAGCAGCTTGCTTCTCTACAAAGCTCACCTGCAGCAATTGCATATTGTTAGTACATTTCAATTAGGCATGTACTTCAGGAGAGACCTAACTAAGGATCATCTTCAGGGCTATTGCCTCTGCAGACTCCTACAAGTTGTGGAAAACAAGTGAACAGCAAATCACCTTTGTGTTGAAAAGAGGAAGGAAACCCAAGTTCTGCTGGAAGCTGAGGAAGTGTCACCACGTGCTTGTAGTGGCCTGCTTAATCTTTTCCAGGGTACTCATTTTGGGCGATGTCAGAGATGATACAAAGTTAGACACACCTTTGGTCTGTCCCAAACCATCCATTGGTGCAGGTGTAGCTCACTTGCAATGACATTTAGGTAAATGGTAAATGTAATAAAATGATTGAATTACTGTGGGTATTAATCATTTTAAAAACCCAGATGAGACATCAAACTGGAATCTAGATTAGGGGTGGAGTGCTTTAATGAAAATAACATGTTGGAATGCTACTCAATGCACACTTTAGGAATACCAGACTAATGGAAGACTTACCAAATACATCTTAAGGGCTTATTCTACCTGAAAATTGAGTGGTAAGTAGTGTATTTTTATCACAACGTTCCCTTATCTGCCAGTAATTTCTTCTGGTGCTTGTAACAAAAAAAAAAAAAAAAAACAAACAAACAAACAAAAAAAAACACCAAACAAACAATGTTCCTGCTTTCTTCTGCTGCTTGTGCTTAACAAGCCATATATATAACAAATAGTGTTTTTCTAACACAACTGTTTATTAAGTTCCAATCATTGCCTTCACTAGAAAGCTGCTGAAGGCAAATGGACTATTCAGTTGTCACCAAAGGCATAGTTTAATGATGCAGTGTATCTCTACACTGATGAATTCAGCCTTTTTATTCTGCTTAATCTATGATGTGTGAAGCAGACGGTAAGTTCGCCTTGCAGACCTGTCTGTTGGAAGCCCATTTCCTCTCCTTTGCTCTTCTGTATGTGATAAACACAGCCTGTTTATTAAAGGAACCATCGAGGTACAAAGTTGAAGCCTCAGGTACTGCTTTTACAGTCCCTTTTCAGAAGGTACCTTCTCCTTCAAGCAATTGGTTTCCAAGTGGCCTCAAGTATTCCCTACAAAATTGCCTTGTTTCACGTTTGGCAAAAAAAATTATACTGCTGACCCGCTGTGTCAGCAATGGTAAATAGTGAAGGATAGATGGAAGCATTTGGGTGAGAAATCTGTGACAGGCTTTTATGTGAAAACATTTAGTATCTGCTCTCACTTTAATAGCTTATTATTTTGAAGTCAGTGACAAAAACATCCTGCTGAAATAGGAACACTGGGATCCCATCTGCAGGGAGAGCTGATGGTGTTAGACAGACCTTACTATCCTCTACACGAGACAGTGTATCAGGCAAACTTGTTAGTTGCTAGTTTTATGGTTGTTTTTTAAGGCTGCTCCTGAAAAGCTTCAGCCAGACTTATGAATTTTCAAATGGCTGCATAAAATTATATCCTGTCTTTGTTTATCCATAACATAAAGTTATTGCGGTAAAAAATAAAATGGAGACTTCATCTTTTAGAAGTTTACTATACCTTTATGTTGCCCCCAGGCTGCCTCTATTTTTCTTGGGAGAAAGCACATTCATATTTCTTCCAGAATGGGACCACTTTGTATAGGCTGGAGCTGTTTGTGATAAATCTTCAGTCCTTTTGGTCACATGTGTATTTGAATGAAACCTAATAGGTTGGCTTTTTTTTTTTGTCTTTTGAACATCCACATTTTGTAGCTGTGGATCAAATGTTTTGTAATATATTGTAACACTGCTGTGACAGAAATGTCCTAGAAAAACAGGACTCACCTTTTTTTCCTGTTACAGAACTTAAAAATAAGTATCAAAACAGCTTATTACATATGGAATAACAACAGGGTGTGTAAGAGTGATGAATATGTTCCAGGTTTAATGTAGATGGAAATGGAAGCACTTTCATACCTGCCAAAACCTTTTAATAATGTTTTGAAAACTGGTACTTACATTCTTTGAATTGTTTATATCTAGAAGCAGCCTCCTACTTTGGCAAATTTGGTTTAAATCCTCTTGGACCTCTGACAATCAGACTGACAAATATACTGATATGATCTGATGTTATCTTACCTGAAAGCTCGTTTTCATCATGGAATGGGTTTTTTGGAAGGGATCAAAGTGAGTCATCTGGTTTCACCTCCCTGCTCAAGCAGGGTCATTCTAGAGCACACAGCGTGGGATTTTGTCCAGATAGTTCTTGAATATCTCCAGTAAGGAAGGCTCCACAACCTCTATGGGCAACTTGTTCAGTAAGAGAGTTAAAAAAAATAATTTAAGGACTGGGATGTGAGAAACTATCCCCCAATGAGGAACTAACAGGCTGAAGATGTTATCCTCTGGTGGTTTCTTCCAGTAGGCCCAATAGGACAGGTATAGTATCAGTCAAGAGGAGTTTTTGGGATATTGAAAAAAAAAATGCAAAAGTCACCACCAGTATGCTCTTTTATCAAAAGCTTTCCTTAATGATTCATGGTCTCCTGCAACTCCTGACCCTTCCATGGTACAATATTGCTACATAGATATCAGGAGTGCCATGTGGCTGCTATGCAGCTTGCACATGATGCCAAATGATTTGATAATTATTAGGCTGTCAATCCCACATGATATCCTTAGGGCTAGGCTTACTCAGTCCAGTTTTGCAGGTCCAGTCTCACTGTTTTTCTGTCCTTAATTTTCTCCTCATGTACAGGACAGTATCCTAGTTCCAGTCCAGTATACGGAAGGATTTCTGTGCAGGAGACTTGTTCTCTCTCTAGTCCTTCCCAGCAAAGGAGCAGACAAGGGCTGTGCACTCATGGGCTCAGGGAGCATTCATGGGAAGTGAGAGTGCTGGGACCTTTGTACTCCTCACCTGGGGAGGTGAGACAGTGTTCTTACCCTCCCTCTGAGTGTCAGCACAGATCCCAGCTGCTCCCTCCTTCCATCCTTAAAAATTGAGTGAGATCAGATCCAGCTGGGAGGTAGGACTTGGTTCATGAAATACAGACAAGTTCTTTTTTTCTTTTTGCCATTTGCCCCAAAGAATGTTTTAATTGATATCAAGAAAAATCCACTCAGTACAGTCACAGTCCTTTTGGAGCAAATCAATGATCGGAGTGAGGAGTACAGAGATTACCTCCTCCTGTTTGGTTTTGAGCAAAGGAGATTTACCCACCTTTATTCACTGCATGTCATGGGAACAAATGGAGGGCATAAAGCACTTTGTTCTTGCTCAGGCTCAAGGGGAAAAAAAAAGAAAAAAAAAAGAGGTTACATTTAGAAGACAGGAGCCTGGGATTCTGGAGTAGAAGCTATGTATGACTGCCTCTCAGATGGTGCTCCATTTCAGGAAAAGTGGTGAAAGGACATCTGTTGGCAAATTGCCCTTTTTTGGGTTATTGAAAGCAGCAAGTTGAAAAACAGAGGAGATGAGGATGTGTGGGATCCCAACTGACCATAAGAAATCAGATTGCACTCTTTAAAAGAAAACTGATTACCAGACATATTAAACTTTAATCTTATTTGCAGTTAGTAGCCCCAAAGAGAATGCTTTGTTGGAGACCTTCCAAGAAATGCTATTTCAGACAGCTTGGAAAGCAAAGACGATGCAATAGAAATAATGCAAATACAGTTCAACTTTTGCTATAATGAAGTTAGTTTATGACAACCTTTGTAACAACCTCAACAACAAATGCCAATATCCTCATTGGTAATTAGCTCTGGTGAGACAAACACTTCCCCAAATTTGATGTGAAGACAGCATTTACATATTTCATCCTTTTGACAAAGCAGACTGTATCTGGCACATAAGTATACATTTTATTTCTAAGGTTTCTAAGCCCCATCTAAATACTGAGTGAGTGCAAAATGACCTCCACTAAAGTACTGCTTGTTTGCATTCAGTTCAAATGGGATGCTGCCTCAGATGCAGCAAACTGCCAAACCCTGGCACTGTAACCTCCTTCAGCTAGGGAGTATTTTAATCTCAGTTCTGTGAGGATTCTTTGGCAAGGCTACTCCTGGCTGTTGTCCTCAGGACACTAAGTCATGCTGCTGATGTGAATTATAGTTACATGTGCCTTGCCTGTGGGGTCTGGTCACTGATGCTTCCCTGTACCTTGTAGATAGCCTGAGCTTCAGCCCCTCATCTGGCAGCTTTGACATTGTCATGGTCAATTCACGCCCCTGCAGCTGTAGGTGGGCTGCAGACACAGGATGGAGATCTGTGCAGGGAACTGTGCCCATCAGTGCCTGGTGTAGTACAAATTACACGGGGTGGGGAAGGGCTCCTCTCCTCTACTGTTTTCCTTAGACCTGGTTCTAGACCTGGTTCTAGACCTGGTTTGTGGGGTTCTGAGCATATCAGAGGAGTGGTGCAGCTTGGGCAAATATGTAACCAAAGTAAGAAAAAGTACTCAAAGTCTTTTCTTGCTTCCCTGCAGGCAATTCTGCAGTATATATGTTAGAGGAATTTGAAAGTCTCATGAAATCATTGACTATAATTACAAACCATCACAAAGATTTTATAAAAGTATTTATTTGTTCTCATGACTTAAAGATGTACATGTTGTAAAAGATCTCTCCAATAATAATTTTACAAAGTTGACTTAGAAGTGCTCCACAATCCATAAACCTGAATCTCAGTATAATTCTCTAAATACAACTGCCATAAACATAGCCCTTAAATTATAGACTACATTTTTGAATGTTCACTTAATCCAAAATTACATCTTTTTATTTACAGAGTTTAGTGAATTCATGTCACTTCTTAAAGTGTCTGGCTGTATCTAGACATCTCACATTGACTTTTTCTTTTCATGAAATTAATAGCCTTTTTGCTAAGTGAGTTTCCTGGACTTGGCAGCAATGCAACAGAATAGTTAATTGAGGTGTCATAAAGACATTCCACCAGAGGAACTTGGGATACATCCTATGGCACCATCAATCATAACAGAACAAGTGTTAATCTGCTTGCATACAATAGATCATTAAAAGAATAGTTGGAATTTAAAACACTTTTTTTTTTTTTTTAAATAGGAAAGCCTGACACTTCTTGTATCATCTGTCTGTGTATAAGCACTCACATATTTAGTGCCCAGCCTATAAATGGTAAATGAAGGCAGCTTGACAGCTCCTGAGTGCATTGCCTCTCACAGGGAAGCTACCTGTCAGTGCACACACTCCCTGGTGGATGTATCAGCTGAGCAATACAGCAAAGCTCAAACATTTAAGTTGTTTAAGCACACAAGGAATCCCATTCAGCTCACTGAGGGTGAACATATGTGAGAGCCCTCCACCGAGCAAAGAATGCCTCCTTGTCCTACTGTTTATGCATTGGCTAGCTTGGTATTTTCACAGGAATGTTTACTCTGTCACCTGACTACACCTTCGGGCATTTTCCAAATTTTTTTTTTTTTTTTTCAATTCAAACTTTCAGTCAATATTAGTCAAATCCTTTTATTCAAATTCTCAGTGCACCCTAGTCTTCTCAGGAATCCATCCTGCACTTTTGACTCTTCCCCAGTGAGGGGAGAAAAGGCAGATGGAATTCAAATGCAGCCACTGTGCTACTGCCTGCACTATACTGCTTAAAGAGGCTGGGCCTGAAATAGCTTCCAAATATACATCAAAATATATGGAGAAACAGAGTCCTGTGTGCTACCTCACAAACTAAATGCTCATCCTCAATAAATCTATGTGGGTACATGAGGATTCTGAACTTGCTGGTTTTGTCTGAAGAAAAAAGCATCCCAAATGAATGGCTGGAAAACCTAAGTGCCTTTAAAAAGGTCTAAGTTACTTTGGAGGACAGCAAGAGCAAGTAGCACAATAAAAAAAAAAAAAAAAAAAAAAATTAACTCTTAGGGTTAAATAAAGTGAAAACACCACAACTTCAAGTTTGTTTTGGATAAAGGGCTAGAACCAGTCAGTGACCGAACTGAAAGGTCTTTAAAGGGAGAAATAAATGACGCAGCAGCAATATCCCCCTAAAAATGATGAGGCATTGGTATGATATGTGTTCAGCATTCACCTAACTTTGCACACTTTTTTTTTCCTTTCCCTGTTTAAGTTCTATTTTGAATATAGAGTTTCTGGCAAGAAACTTGTTAAAAATGTTTATAATGAGCACAGCATGATTTTTGGATTCTGTAAACAAATACCTCTTTAAAGTTATATATCATTTCAGAGACTTAAGATTCACTTGTCAAGGAAACCCAACATTTTCTTCACTGAAACTTTGGGAGTTAGGTTTTCTAAAGGGGACATACAAACTTTGATCTATAAACTTAAAAAAGCTGAATTTAAGATTAGGGAGAAGAGAAAATGCTTCACAGAATTCAGGTGTCAGAATATATCTTGTTGTTGTGTGTGTGTGTGAAGTAATTTTCTAGTTGTGCGGAACACAAACGTAGTCCTCGGGCATGTTTGTAACATTTTGGTACTTCCTTGCCCAGGGGCCACTGCTAAGAAGAGGCTTGTTGCAGCCTAATGATCCAATGCAACATTTGTTTCAGCTATTCGTCCCAACATCGCTGCTGGGGCACCACGTTGACAGCACAGAACCTATGCCAAAGCCGTGGCCCAGCAAGGAGCTGGGAGCTGCTGCTGACCCCCCACCACAAGGCACAGGAAAGACGAGCCGGTGCCACGCGGTTCCCGCTCATCCTCGCCGACCAGACCTACTTTAAAAGCGCACATTAAGCGCGGGTGCAGCAGGTGCCAGCGCAGCAGGGATGACACAGGAAAACACCACACCTGCTCACCGCTGCAAAGCCTGCACGCCACGGAGAGCCGCCACCCGGCTGGCAGCCACGCACCCGCAGCCCGCAGGGCCGCGCTCGAAGCGCCGCACAGCCCCTCAGCCAGGGACCCCGGGGTCGATACGTGTTGCACCAGAACCCGCCAAAGCCGGCAGCCGCCCTCGCCCGGGGCAGGAGGGCACCGGCCCCCGCCGGCTTTGCTGCACCGGGCTGGGCGGCGGTTCCCGCCCGCGCCGGGCACCCGCACGTCCGCGACAGCGACCCCCGCCCCGGGCACCAACATCGCTCGGGCGGCAGCGGTGGTGCGCGGGAGAGCGGGCGGGGGCGCCGCCGCCGGCGACAGCAGCGGGAGCGGCGGAGCGCGGGGCATGCGGAGCGGGCGCCGCCGGGGGGCTGCAGCTGCGGGCTCCGAGGCGCCGAGGGAGGCGGCGGCTCCTCCGCGGGGCTTCGTGTGACCGCGCTGCTGCGCCCGGAGCGCGGCTCCCGGCAGCCGCAGGAAGAGGGGGGCCGAGGCGGCGGCGGTGCAGCGCTGCTTCCCCGGCCGCGGAGCGCGGCGGCGAGCGGAGGCGCCGGCTCCCCGGGGCCGTAGCGGCGGCCGCCGACAGCCCGGCAGCGTAGCGGCAGCGGCGGCCGCGCCTCAACTTGGTGCGAGGCAGCGGCCGCCGCCACGAGCGGGCGGAGCGCGGCTCGTCCCCGTCCCCGCCGCCGCCCGGAGGATTTACCCTGCGGGACTCTTTTGCTCGGGCGCCCGGTGACCGGGGCGGCAGCGGCGGGGCTGGCGGCGCCCCTCGCCTCGCCCCGACGTCCGCCCGGCAGCGACGGAGAGGAGGGCCGAGGTGAGTGTGGGCTCCGGGCGCCTCGGGTTCCGCTTCCCCCCGCCCCACTCCCGGCCGCGCTGGGGCTCGGGGAAAGGGAAGCTCCAAGTTCAGGCAGCGCCGGGCTTCTTCCCTCTCCGGCCGCCTGCGGGAGAGCCGCCGCCTCGGCCGGCCGCCGCTTCCTCCGAGCGGGGTGACCCCGCCGCGGTGCCCGCTCGGAGGCGGCCGGACGGGCACACACAGCCTGCGGCTGCCTTCCGGCGGCTCCGCGAGGTGCTCTTGCCGCGGAGAGGGTCATGGGGCTGGGGACGTCCTGTTGCTGCTTCCAGGGGTCGGGAGCCGCTGTGTGTCAGCAGCCTCCGGCAGCGTGGCTGTTTGTGCGTGTGTGTGTGCAGGGGGGAGTACCAGGGCACCATCGTCGGCTCTACATCTTCACCGCTGTCACATCAAGTTCGTTCACTTATGTTTATTACGTAACATGTGACTAATATTTTACAGTTTGTCTTATCTGCTGGGCTCCGGATCAGCCTTATTTTATTGCATTTTAATTCATAAAGCTGAAGAGAGTCGGGGAAGCTCTCATTCTAATTGGTTGCCTAATGGAACTTGGTTTTCATGTGACTTTGGCCGTGTTAACAGAGGGTTACTACCTCCTTCCACTCTAGGAAAGCAGAAGTGCGTGTCTTCTGCCCCCTCTACCCGCCCCCCCCCTCCCCTTATATTATTAAGCATGGGCAAGTTTCTTTAGGTCCCACTTGTTTTTAGTAGATTCTGGAACCTGCTTCTTCGTGAACTTAGAGCATGAGATACTGAAATAGAAACTGATTTTTGTGCAGCAGCTGCTAAGAGAAATAACTTTTATGGCGATGAACAGGAGTGAAACAGCCTCCTCGGTTTATATAAATGATGTTGGCACTACATGAACTGTAAACGAACATAGCCAACAGCTGTGCAAACCAAAACTATGTAACTAACCATGTATTATTATAGATTGCTGCTCTCAACTTCATTCCTTTGCAAAGACATTGAAGATCATGCTACCCTGAACACTTGGAGCACCACAGAACTCGTTTTTCTTGTAAATACAAAGAATTACTTATCTTGAAGATAGCACTTCACTTTCTAGTGCCAGCTTCATCATTTTCTGTGACTTGGAATTGTGTCTGTGTCCTGTTATGCTGGCCTTTTTTCAAGTGGTATTGCTAGCACTTTGAATTTGTTTTTGTTTGCTGCATTTTCTCAGGCTTACTTGTGAAACAAGAATGTAAACCTGAGACAGTTATTGTCAGTAGGGAAATTGTAACAGCATGGTCATCCTCAGACAAATGATACAAATGTTACCTGGCAAGGACACCACACACGAGTTACCCTTGAGATCAAGGTGATAAGGACAGCACATGGACTGTTACTGGATGATGTCTGTCTGCTCAGAATTGTAAGCTGCATGAATGAGTATACCTTATTCCTCATGTACCTTGTTCTTATAGGAATAGGGCAATTCAAAGACACTAATGAAAGTCGTGCAAATACTTTGAAAATACCATGTGTCAGTCATTTCTTAGCCTAGTGGTGAGGTGGTACTGTTTCACTTTTATACAAAGATTTATTCCTCCCCACTCATCATCTCAAAGTGAATTTGTTCAAATGAGTTCAGGAATAAGCTGTACAGAAAAAGAATGGAGGTAATTTAGAATAAATTTCAATGCAGAATTGCTGCTTTAGGAAAATAGTATCCTGCTGTCCTTTCATTTTTGCATATGTGTTGGTAACTCATATGTTAGCAGTAAACTTTTAAAATATTTTTCTTTATTCTTTCACAAAAGGAGTGTAATCTTTGTCTTTGGTATGAGAACAAAAAGTAGCACTAGGGGCACTCATCTAAAAACAAAGTACTTCCAAATAGTTAAATCCTTTGAATGCAATTCGCATCATGTTTTTTGTTCAAGAGACAAGAGATTCTTGACAGATTTTACTTTTTATATTTCTAGTGGGTTTTGGTTTGTTTTTTTTCTGTTTTCTTTTAGGGCATATGGTGTCAGACTGTCCATGTAGCACAAAAGTTTGATTCACAGGACCAAAATGGTATGGTCTTTGGCTCTGCAGTCTTCCCCAGCCTGTGTCTTTAGATGTCTTCTCATGGAAGTGCAGGGACCATCTCTAGATTCAAGCTGAGCTGGATCAGGAGCTGTCACTGCTTATAAAGAAAAGAAATCACCCAAAAATTCAAGTAAAATGATTTTTTTGTGTGTAAGGTGCATTAAATGACCTTTTTATAGTTGTAGTTTAAAATGGTGCTGTTTTGTACTTAGCCAATCACTTCATTAAGAATTTTTGACTTCTTTTATCTCTCCTAAATTATAACCAAAATCTGGAAGTATGCTGTGCTGTCCTTCAGGCCAAGTTATAGTGCATCATTTGCATTCCAGTGTTGCTCTTTGATTTTTAAAGTTTGTTTGGAAGGAGGTGGTTTTTGTGCCCCCCTCCTCCTTTGAAGGGTCAACATGTTGATTTTAGTATTGAAATTGTGACACTGGAGTTTATCTGAAGCTCATCTGGTTGAATATCTCATGGCAGATACAAGAAGTGTTAAAGAAGGCAAATGTTGAATACTTCTGTTGTGATATGTGTCTTGCACCAATACTTAATAGAGGTAGGCTTGGATCCTTACCTGGGATGCTTTTCATCCCAGTCAATTTTTTCTGTCCTCCTTTGAATATTGACAGATTCTTTATTATAAAGATACACTAGACATAAGTGAATAATCAATTATGCATTGTATCAAAAAAGAGTATCTCTGGACTGCACACTTCCTGCTTTCACTGAGCAGCATCTTAATTTTTGAGATGTAAATTATTTCCCTCCTGTTTACCTTTAGTCTTCTTATAACTATGTTTTTTCATGCTTTGTCTTCTGAAGCTTTCTGTTGGATTTTTAATTCTTTACCTAGTCTAATGCTGCAGCAACCTTTTTCAGGTCATCATTAAGAATGAAGCACTAGTTTTATATGAAGGCAGTTTTGCTAGTGCTTGCCACTGCTGCTTTTGAATCTTGATACTTTTAATTATCAGCAGCAATGTTCTCATATTGAGCAGAGATCTTCCCTGAGTTCCACAGGGATTCTTGTAATCCTCTTGTTTGCACTAGGCCTACTTTATTTAGAAGGTTGCTGACCATAGTAGTAATTATTTAACTTTGTGACACTTCTGCATTTATTAACATTGACTTTTATCTGCCAGTGTATTACCTGTACATCATGGTTGATTAGCTTCCAGTTGGTTACATTTTTGGACTTAGGTACTTGATCAACCTATATAACTATTAGCTTCTCTACTTTCTTTTTCAGCTCATTAATTAGTGCTTTTAAATGTTGCCGGCTTTATGGATCCTTGAAGCATCCTGCTGTTAACCATTTGTTGTATTGAAGTTTGATTACATATTCCTAATTCAAACTTCCTGTTTCTTAGCTAGGAATAAAATACTTAAAAGAAAACATAACAGAAATATTGAAAATATATCTGCAGTGTTGAAATAATGGCTTTTACTCAACTGTTAACACCAGGTCTATTCCTGACAGAAGTACTCTAAATTTAGCATCCCCAAATAAGATGTTTTAACTGCATGCTTGTCATAAAAGCACTTTGACACCATCTTCCGCTAATTCTGGCAAAGCATTTTTTCCCCTTTACAATCTTTCTAGAGAGCTTAATCCATTATGTGAAATCAGCCCATCGTAAAAATCAATGGAATTGATATACTTTTAGCTAATGTATTAAAGAGCTGGCTAACTGCTCTATTATTCACTTTTTGATTACTTAAATACAGTTTTGCAGTATGAAATATGAAGGTTCTTTAAGGGCATTTGCTTTCGGCTAAATTGGAAGCTTGTGACTTTGAGCGCTGCATAAATTATCTCTTACCCGTGCTGTTGTAGGAATTCCCAACTCATGGAGGCATTCTTACCACTGGTTTCACATAAAGGCTTTTTTATAATCCACAAAAGAGAATTAGCTTGAATTCTAAAGCCCTTCACTGTGCATGTTACTGAGTGCTGGTTTGTAGTCCCTTACAGGAAAAGTGAATTTGATTCCTCCTCTCTTTGACCAATGGAACTGAACAGTCAGCATGGAAAAGGTGTGTTTACCTCACAACCTCAGTTGTCACTGAAAGTAAATGGAGACTTGGTTAGTTAAGAAAATGTATCCTTGGCAAGTTAGTCTTCCTAAGCTGGCTTTTGATACCATTTACCAACCTTGTTTTTGTTTTGTGATCCAGAGCTTTATTTTCAATTGTTAAAAAACTCTACCATAACGTTGTTTTTTTTTTTTTTTTTTTTGGGTTTTTTTGGTTTTTTTTTTTTTTCTCCTCTCTTTAAGCGATAAACTGTGGTATGGAAATTGACTATGAATAGACTTCAAAACAGCTTTTTTTCTTTTTCCCCAAGTATTTCATTTTAGCATTGGAGTGGTCAGTTTCATTTCTTTGGAATTAAAAAGTTATCCTCAAGAGTAAGAGCTTTGTAATGGTGCCTTTTCATTGGAATCAGTGTTTAATGATCACAGCAACTCTCATTGATAGTTTCAGCTCTATTGTCAGACTACCATTTAAGAGAAATATACAGGTAGGAATTTGAGCACTGCTTGTGTTGTGTTGCTGTTCTGTGTAATTTGATGGTCCTCAAGATATTTGTGTTTGTTCTCCTGTGAGGAGGTACTGCTAGAGAAGGACAGTGTTTGCTGCTGTGGACATTCAGCCTCTGGGACCGTGTAAAGCTACTGTGAAATTCACTCTTAGTTAAGGAGGGAAGTGTTTTCATACTTTTTTTTTTTTTGTTTTGTTTTTCCTTGTGCCATGCCGGTATCAACTTTTAGAGACTTTACTCTTTTAGAAAACTTATCCAAAAGAAAATCCAGTTCAGTGTTTTGCTGTCTAGCTGAAAGAATGTTAGCATCCTTTGGAGGCAGAATGTGTGAACTGCCCTTTTGTTCCTTAATTCTCAGCTTGCTTTATAAGACTTGTAAATTGCAAGCCAGTGTAATATTGTAAATTTTTTGGAAAATTTTGTTTTCACTAGTACTAATATTGGTTAAACTGTGCAAGTGGTAGAATCTCTAGAAATGGTACACTTTTTTAATGGGACTTCTTACTGTAGATGAAGTCTTAATGTTTTTTGTTCAAATATTTCTTTGTAATGGGATGCAGTACTATTTTCATGTTGAGTTCCAATATATCTTCCTGTAACATGGTTCTTGATGTGTAGATGAGGTCATACGGCAAAATTTGTCATCCTGGTTTTGTGGAACAATTGAGTCAGAATGATATTCAGCATCAAAGTTGCTTGTGAAAACTTGTTACAGGCAAGTGAGAGGGTATGTCATGTTCTTTGACTTTTTATTTTTACAGTGCATTGGATTAGATTCCAGAATTTCAGCTGGTGCTTCCTGTCAGCCACAGGAATGATGAAAATAACAGAGCACGTACATATCTCTCAATAAGTAGTTTGACAGGAGGCAGGAATACTGGTCTGATTTTACAGGCACCACATGACAAAGGCCAACAGAACCTGAAGAACTTGAATCCCAATCTGTTTACTTTTCCATAGCCACAGGTCATTGTTACCTCTTTTTCATGCCTTTTAAACCTGCACTTATTATGCTAGCAGTGCTTTAGTGCAAATTGTGAATGATAACCAAAATTATGCTGACAATTAAAGGGAAGGTGATAATGCCAGGATTCTTCCAGGGAGAAGGAAACAAATTTTGGGGTTGGGCTTTTGAGTTTGCCTTTTTTTTTTTTTTTAAGGGTTTTTTTGTTTGGTTTGTTTTGGGTTTTTTTATTTGTTTTTCTGATGTCTGTGAGGAACAAACCAGAGGAAGATGGGAATAGTGGTAACAGGTTGGAATCAATTGTCACTATAGATAGATTTGAAAATCCTTATTACATACCTGAATGGTGAAGCTGACTGAAAAACAGAATGAAAAATTGATCAAATGGCCATGTATGTCTATAAAGACCAAGAAGTATTTAGAATTGCTCTGAATTACAGAATATGCTAAGTTGGAAAGGACCCACAAAGATCTTCAAGACCCACTCCTGTCCCTCCACAGGACTGTCCCCAAGAATCACACCATGTGCCTGAGAGCATTGTCCAAACACTTCTAGAACCTGGTCAGGCTGGTTGACCACTCCTCTGGGGAGCCCAGGCACTTCTAGTGCCTGACCACTCTCTGTGTGAAGAACCTTTTCCTCTTGTCCAACCCAGACCTCCCCAGAAGCAACTTCAGGCCACTCCCTCAGGTCCTGTCACTGTCACCACAGAGAAGAGATCAGTGCCTGCCCCTCCTCTTCCCCTCATGAGGAATTTGTAACAGTGATGCGGTCTCTCCTCAGTCTCCTCCAGGCTGAACAGAGCAAGTGACTTCAGCTGCTTCTCATTCAGCTTCCCTCAAGGCCCTTCACCATCTTTGTTGTCCTCCTTTGGACGCTCTCTAATAGTTCTAGGTCTTTCTTGTATTGTGGTTCCCAAAACTGAACACGGTGCTCAAGGTGAGGCTGCCCCAGAGCAGGACAATCCCCTCCCTTGGCCAGATGTCTCCACAACAGTGTTCAAAAATGAGTTTAACTACCATGGCCAGGGTGAGCAAGAAGTAAGATCAAGCATAAAGCTGCCTCTCACCCCAACCCAAAGTGGGTAACAAAGAGATGTAATTTCATGAGGTCAGTTCTTAGCTTTCCTAGGTGTTACTTTTTTTAAAAGCAGAGTAAACAAACCTCATGTACAATAGGCTTCCAAATCTTCTGATGGCCCAAATTCTTATTAGTTGTGGGCAAAAAAATTAAGATTGATCAGAGTTGTCTTTTCACTCAGTGACATTCATCAGTTTGATTACTGCTATGAATAATTTAGCATTAAGAGCAGCCCAGGCTCTTATGTGCATATCCTGTTCATTATGTTTCCGCGTTAAATACGTTCAATTGAGAACATTCTCTGATGGAGCACTTTTAAAGTATCTTTGAGGACTCATTTAGGTTAAAATTAAACTAATGGATTTATTTAATTTTCAGTTCATTACATACTTAGGGTAATTGGGATTGATACACTTTTCAAACACAGAAGCTGAAACTTAATTTTAGGTGCAAAACTCAGCTTTAACTACTGTTTCCAGACAATACTTCTGTTAGGAATTATTTCTTTTTCTCCTGTTTGGAATATTAATTTGGATGTCCAGTTTGTGAGTTTGCCATCAAGAAATAAAGTACACATTTTCACATAACTTGGTTTTTTTAGATGACTTTGTGGTTTTAAAGGCTACTGTCTATAGTGTTGTGTTAATGAATCAAATATCTGCTATCTTTATATTTGAAAAATGGTTGAAGATGGCACACCAGAGCAGTCCCAAAGAGATACTTGAATAACAGCTCTACTTAGAATAGCAAAGAAAACCCCCACCTCTGCTAGCAGTGTGTAACTTTGTTCACCCCTTTTCCAATATACTCTTGCAAATTTTTCTTCAGGGCTTGCTGATCAGAAGTTTCAGAAAGCTGGGTACTTAAATTAGTAATAGTTTAGTAAACTTGTTTTGTTTTCAAATTCTGAAGATAGTGTGGATGTGCACACATCATACAAAAAATATTAAACTTCCTAAGGTGCAGCAGAGGTGCTATGATTTAAATACATTTATTTGAAATACATATTTAAAGAAAAAAGAAAGTCATCCCTTAAGGCCCTCTGTCTGCAAAGAATGGTTATAAGGTTGAAGAACTTTTTCAGGCTGATGTTTCTAAATATTTGATTTTGAGGTTTATTTTTGTGAACAGAAAGTCTCAGAAATGGCATGAAAAATACAAAGTTGTTCAATAACTTTAGGAAGTAGGAAAGAACAGTAACACCTCCGTGAGCCCTAATGCAGATCAAAAATACATTCTTTGCACCTTCTTAGAGTCTTTGAAAGGCCTTTAGATTCTTACTGGGACTTATTCCTTGCTCTAGTGCTGTGTGTGTATAAGCAGAGTTACAGATATTATAGGAAAATTCAATAAGTTAAACATACATTTGCTTCAGATTTACCTTTAATCTGATTATCTGTCCTCTTAGAAGAAGAGCCTGGCAACCTTTTGGAAATGTGGCCTGAGATAGCTATGAGAAAACAACTCCAAGCTGCTCAGTGCTCCCTTTCCTGCAACTTCTACTGTGGTTTAATGGGGCACTGAAGTGAACCAGGAGAACAATGTGGCATGAAGGATGTTCAGGTATTCTTCATTCTTTGTCAAGCTCCCTGCTAGAACAGAACAGAGTGGGGCAGCTGCTGCTATGTTAGGTGGCATACTCATCAAAAATGTTTTAGTTAGTTGTTTTTTGGGTTTTTTTTCAGCAACAAATTGGTTTTATGTATGGTATCACAGGTTTTATGGACTCTGGAATAAAATAATTTAAAATTGTGTAGATCAGCATCATCCTTAAGGACAGCTTAGGCTATGCAGAGTTCCAGAAGTAAATGGCTGATTATCTAGCCTTCAAAAAAACTGATGTTATGAGGGCTTAAAATTGTTCTTAGTATAGCTTTAGGAAAAAATAGTGTTCATTATAGGTTTTTGTGTGCTCTAAAATTTGTATTTGATGTTTGGCTGTGAATAGATTCATTGAATTGCTGGGAGCTGCATTAATATTTCATCAAGTCTAAAGTTATGTGATGGTAGTTAAAATACTACTTGTATTTTAACTTTGTTGTTGTACAAAATATTAAAGAAGAGAAAAGCAATGGTACCATGACAGCCCAGTGACACTAACAGACTCCTGAAGAAAATATTAAGCAATCCATCAACTCTTGCAAAAGTGCAGTTGGAAGATATTTAAATGTGGTACATCAGAGCATCTGAAGAAAATCCTAACTTGGATAATGAAAAGGCATGTGGTACAGCCTTTTTTTTTTTTTTTTTTTTTTTTTTTTTTTTAATAGCAAAAATTTAAATGCTATTTCATAATATTATTCACATTATTCTGCTATGGTGTCATGTCATCAAATGAAAAAGAGTGTTTAGTAACCATGAAGAATTTGAGGAGTGTAGTGAGCAACCAGAGCTGGGTAAAACATTTTAAAGTAATTAATAAATTATGTATGCAAACTCAGCACAAAACTTTTTTTCTCTAGCAAAATACGCTTGCCAGATTCTATATCTAATTTTGTGCTGCAGTTCTTAATCATAAAATCTTTATACCTGCAGTAGTTAATTAAAAAAAAAAATTACAGTAACCAATGCCCACAGGAAACAAAGTAATCTTGTGTATTGAATTTGTTCAATCTTTTAAAAAAGAAACCCTATAAAAACCATTAAACCAACCCCCTTGTTACTAGACATTATTTATTTTCTTTCCTTTCCTCCTTATGTTTCTTTCTTTTTGTTGCTTTTGGATCTTTCAGAGCTGTCAAATCGCATCTTTTATTCTGTCTTTCCATGTCCAGGAAAACTAATCACTCTTCTGCAAGCAGTTAATGCTTGAAATCTGCTGTGTGCAAGAAACAAATTGACCCAATCTCAGCTGGGATCTGATTCATGAAACTACAACAATACGCAATTTTCTTGCTTTGGATCATATCAAAGCTTTCTTATGCAGTTGTAGACTATTATGACTATTCATTCTTCCCCCCAAATTGTGCTTTCCCAAACACGGTAGGAGATTCTAAGAGCTTGAAACAATGGTTTCTCTATATTTTGCGAGTATTATGTATATATGAGAGGCATCTAAGGACTCCTTTTTTAACCACATTTTCCTCTGTATGGAAAACTTCATAAAACATCTTGCCTTCTGCCAGGAAAACAATGCCTTTTATTTAATTTTTTTTTTTTGTTTTTTTTTATAGCATACCTCATGCTATTTGCCGTAGAGTTGAATAGCAGTGAGTTGTGGTCACTAGTTTGCACTAATCTGCTAGTTTGGATCATGAACATTTTTAATCAAAGAATCCGCAATGGAATGATTTTTAAGGTGAACAGACTTTCTTTATGACCGCTTCTGTGCAGAAGAGTCAAATACCATGGACATCAGGCACTTACTTCCAAATCAAATGTTTGACCTTGCATTCATAGCTACATTTTCAACTCTGTGGCTGTAAAAATATTTGAAACAAACTTTCTTACAACCAAACCATCTTTTACTGCAGAGGCAAATGAAATTATGATTCACTACCGCTTCTGTCGGCAGGGATGAGCTGTGTGGTATATTTCTATGGACCAGACCCAAGAGGAATTTCTCATTATTTTAAGAGACTCTTTGCTTCTTTATCTGTCACTTGTAAAATGCTGGCTAATTGTTAGTTAAAAGCAGCTTATATCAATTATTGTTGTAGCACACCACCTTAGGTTTCCATGATTTGTGATTTCTCCATTTCTTCCATTTGTCTGGGTATGTGATGAGTGGTTGGGTGAATCATTAATTTCATTCAGAAGAACGTGGTAATCATTCAAGAACGAGAGTGAAGAAATCTATCCAAAGGAAGTCAAAATAATAGAGTAATTTGGGGGTTTTGATACATGGTTTCACATTTCTTAGAGATCTGGCTGTCTGAAAGTGAAGCTCAGTGTTTTCCAGAAAATCATCACTTTTAGTGTAACTCAAGTATTTAAATTTAAAAAAAAAAGGAAATTACCTCAAAGTCGGCTAACTGAGAATGTTCATTTTACTGTACTGGTGCTTGGAGAGTATCCATAAAAGATGTAAGGTCTTTTATTTTCCTTCACATGTGAGTTATTGACATAATTTAATTTACTAAAGATATTTCAGTGTAGTTTGAATAGCTTAATGAGTCTCTTTATGTTTTAACAATTTATTAAACTGTTACATAAAAGGTAAACAAGGATATGTCGGGGAAGAGAGACAAGGCTTTAAGAGCAAAATGAAGACTGGTGTATTTGAAGTAGATTGAAGTCTAGTTATGGTCAGGCTTATTGAAGAGGAAATCATCACAATGGCCCAACTGACAAGCACAGTGTTTAAAATTTCCATATCCAAGTCTTAGGTTTTGAGGAAAGGAGTTTAGCTCTTTTGGTGGTGGCTGGAACTGGAGAAGTTTAGCCAGTCTTATGCATCCTTGTTGAAGAATTATCTTCCTTTTCCAGAAGGAATTTGTTTCGGATGACGGGTAAAAAGCCAAAAAAATTTGTAAAAGCTTGAATGTTTATGGAGGAACATAAATGAAAAGCTTCCAAGCTTATGAAGTCAACTGTGTGTAGACTAGGGAAATTTTAAAACACTTCTGTGTTAAAACTGTGTATGTCTGAAAATATCTGTATCCACTAAATGAAGGTTTATGGAGGAAATAATGTTTTCTGTTCAGCTTCAAAAAGAAAGCTTAA
This sequence comes from Pyrgilauda ruficollis, assembly GCF_017590135.1. Taxonomy (NCBI): domain Eukaryota; kingdom Metazoa; phylum Chordata; class Aves; order Passeriformes; family Passeridae; genus Pyrgilauda; species Pyrgilauda ruficollis. The sequence continues at coordinate 335,862 of NW_024525156.1, forward strand.
GTTGTAGAAATAATTTTTTTTTTTTTTGAAATTTCTCTTTCAAGAGAGAGGAAAGTTAAGGACAAAACTTTAATATACAAAAAGTGAATACACAAAATTTGAAAACTTTTGGCTTTGCCTGCATATGTATGGATCAAATGTCCAGACTTAAGTGATGGGAGGGGCATTTCCCTGGGTGTACCACCAGTGGCTGGGATTCTGTTCCCTGCCCACAGTTTGCCTGCCTGGTTTCTGTTTGTGTGTCAAATGTGGTGACATTGACATGTGGTAGTCCTTTTTGTAAAAGCTAATAGTGTTTTATAGTGTTTTTACTTGAAGATTGCCCCAGTCAGGCAACAAAAGAGGAAGGGTTGCCTTTTCAAGACTGATCTCCTGCTCTGTTCACCCTCAGCCATCCCCCATTCTTACCCTGTGCCCTCACCACCCTCCTGGTCCAATTTGTAGATGGCTTGTGGTAGTACCTGATGGGCAAAAATCCCCAAATATTAAATTGGCACAATTTTGGAGAAAATTGAAAAAGGGCAACTCAGCAGTTACCTGTTGTTTTCTAGCCTGCCAGTTCAGCAGCGAGCCTTGCTTTTGACTGGCCAGATGGGATACCTGAACCTTGGAACAAACCCTAGCATCTGATACCCATTGATGATTTGGTAATTAAGATGCATAGGGAAGATGTCCTAATATTGGGAGGGGAATGGGCATTTTGGATGTGGAGGAATAAAGGAGAGCTTGTAAGAGGCAGCAGCAGCAAGGTGCTGAAGTTATTGTTGTCTGTGGGAGATAAAACCAAAAGTTCTGCTTTCCACAAGGCAGGATAAATTGTTTTAACAAGATCTGTTTGCAGATAGACCACAATTTATTTCTAAGCATCAACGTTCTGTCAGGTTTTTTTTTAGTTTTTGTTATTTTTGTTTCTTTTTCCAGTACGCCGTGGCTGGTACTGCAGCTGGTCCTTTTAAATTGTAAAAAAAAAGTATCCAGCTGCTGCTACAGGGTAGTTTGTTAGAAGAGCACAGTGGTAAAAGTTAGATTGCTCTACTTACATTAATGAATGGTTGATCATGTTTCTTCTCCCTGAAACAAAATTTCCACAGTTTGCTTAGGAAGTGTTTGGTCTGAATTTATGGGAAGAGTTACTTTTGTATCTTTTATTCTTAATGGGAGTAGTTGAAAGCTGCTTGTAGAAGAGACAATTAGCTGATGAAGTGACTATTTTCTAAGTATGACATCTCGTGTTCCTCTGTTGGAAAACCAAAGAGGAGCACGGGAGAGCAGACTAGATGAGAAGATTAATGTATTGTTCATACATATAAAGTATGTAAGGTGATGTAATTAAGGAGAGTGATAACCTAGGTTATTTGCTTTCTGAATTGCATGAGGAAAATGAAGGAAAGAATCTTAATTTACTGTCTTTGTGCTAATATTTCCTGCACTGAAATCAAACTGGATACCTTACTCTTACAAAAAATACCTTATATACCTTGCTGTTATAAACAATATTCTTGACTTTCCTGAATGAATGCTAGTAGCTGGTACCATTTTAAAGGCTTGACTGTTACTAAAGTGAAATGTTAGTGTAAGAACAGACAGATTTTTAACATTGCTGTCACCTATACTTTCATTCCAATTTCTGCATTAATTATCTGCTTTTTGTACATGTAGTAAATAATAACAACTTTCTTGGCACAAACCAGTGGTAATCATGAAAGAAGTTCGTTACTTCAAGCCTTGAAATTACTAAATCCTAAGAAAAAGTGTAGGTTGTCTTAAGGTGCACTGCATCTATTTTTTATCTGAATTATATGTTTATCTTGGTCTTTTTAACAAGGATTACCCTGCATGTTAGCAAAAAAATTTCCAAATTGCATGTAATATAAAACATCCTGCTACACTCAAACTTCTGCCATTCTGGTGATGTTCATGAGTCACTGACATACTTTTCAAAGCATTATAAGTAAATCACTGGGTCATGATATTGAAAAATTGTGCTGTTGACTCCTCAGCTTGGAATTATTTCGGTAAGTGTGTACCTTGTAAAAGGCTAAGCCTCTGCTATTTAAAAAAAAAAAAAAAAAAAAAAAGTGATAATGAGACATTGCTTTGTGGAGAACTATTGCAGAAGTAGGTTGCCTCAAAGAGCAAATATTTGAGATTGAGGAGAATTGGGCTTGGATGGCATGGTGATGCTACCAAGCATTTTTAGCAGATATAAGTAGTTTGCATTGTGTCAGAATTAGAGGCTTTGGCAGGTGTTCATCAGGAGCTCAAAATAAAGGCAGACAGGTACTGGGCAACATAAAACCTGTAGGAAAAGGGAACAGAAAAGTTGGCAAGAGAGAATAAAATGTGTTGCTTTAGAAGATAACAAAATATTTCAATAGCTAAGTAATATTTCACTATTTCTTCTGTCAAATAGTAAAGTTACAGAGGTATAGCAGGGTAATTAATAAAAGAGATGGCAAATCCAGAACTGTGGAAGTGCTGACTGGGGACAATTTACCTATTGACAGGTAAAAGGTCTGACTAGCATGGTTTGCCTGTCCAGCCCATTTCACGAAGGAAAAAATCAGTTTGACCTTATTCCTTCTTGCCCCTCTGGACTCTGACAAGGGCAAAATTTACTCTTGACATAGGATTTAGTTTCCAGAAAAATACCAGTGGGATCTTTGCAAGATCTGGGATGGGTTTATATGCCCCAGTAAAATATAGAATAGTCACATTCTCTGCTTTCATTTACAGCATGGGGCACACCAGTATAGTCCTGGGATGTGCTGGAATAATTGTTGGGGAGGTGACAAAGACAGTATATGTATTTGGATAAGACATGATGTTTCTTGAGCAAAAAGTTACATGGTATTCCAGACTGTGGACCATATATAAGAAGTTAGATGTATATATTCTTTAAATACTTCTAATTTTCTTTTACATTCATTTGCTGAAGATAACATTGAACTGTAAGCTTTACAAACTTTTTTGCCGTATTCATTCTTGATGAATTAGCAGAATGTCATTATGGTTTGGAAAAATCAAATTTAGTTTTCCATTCTGTATGTAATTTTTCCATTAATATGGAAGGTTGAAAAGGCTTTTACTGAAAGGATTGTATTTAAGTCATCATATTTTTATTTAGAGTTTATTTAGAGCTTGCTTTCTGGAAGTGTGCAACGCTTTTTGCTACAAATGTAAGAGCAATGCTGACAAATCACTGGTTTGAGCATTCTTGGTCTGTAGAGCACTTCAGCCTGCAAAGCAAATACCCATTCTCAGCATTTATTATTCTTTCAGAGCTGATGAAGCACTTGAACTACTACTTATAAGTTGATTCTTAATTTTATATCAAAGTATTTTGAAGCTAGATGTTCATCTATCATCATGGAAACCCAGCTCAGTTATTTTGACAAATGGATCTTCTGTTTTGGTGGGAGTCTCACAGGGAGGAATTTGCAAGCCTGAGGTTTTCAGTTTCAGAGGAAGGTTTTAGAAATGCTGTTTTAGCTGGCACTGCTTTCTCTAGTTTAGTTGCTAGTGATGAGTTGAATTTGAGTCGTTAAATAGCATAGTAGATTTCCTAACCTATACAAAAAGGTTAAGTTGATACTTTCCACCTGAGCCAATGCTGAGGAGTCATTTGCAAAGCATGTAACTTTGTCAAACAGTTGAGCTGAGAGCTGAATGAGTTGGGAGGCTTTGTTTTGGTCTGTCATGAGGTTGGCAGAAGTATTGAGAGCTCCCTGCTTGCTTTGCTGCATGAAAGTTAAACATTTTGGGATAAGTGGTTTTAAGACAGTATAGTGCTTCCAAAATTTTTCCCACGTGTCCAAAGGCATTCAGTGTTGACTGAACAAAAGCAGTATGATAATTTTTCTATTGCTTTTATTATATTTTTAAAAGGTGCTTCTTGCATTTTGATGGATGCTGAAATGTTCTATAGCATAGCAGACCCACTCATAAATTAAAAAGTTTCAATTTTATTCTTCTGTAAATCATAGTTCTCAATATCCTGACTTGCCTTCAGCATAGTGGGTGCCTAGCCTGCTTGTTGCACTATTTTGTCTTAAGTAATTTTGTTCTTAGGGGCTGATTAGAAACTTCAACATTCTGCTTGTTTTCATTTTGCTACCTAGATTTTGATGTATACTAGGATGAACCTCTACATAGAAGATTCCTGTTTCATCTCTTTCTGGAATATTCAAGCAAGAATTATTCCTCAATCCTGAATCAGTCAGGTGTTAAGGAAAGCAACTCATGTCTTTCCAGTTATTGAAAATACTAAATGGTCAAATTCATATCTGAATAACTGGTGAAGGTTTCCAGTAATGAAAGTTTCTAATTCTCTGAAGCATTCTGCCAAATAACAGATTAATAATCCTTTCCTCATGATGTTATGATGTAATTAACAATGTTTGTGGCCCAGCTGCTAAGGAGCTGGTAAAATTGAGGTGGAAAACTGATAAAGAATAACTGAAAAACACTACAGAGTTGGACAAAATAGAAGATATAATTACCACATAATAGGCATGTTGAGATTTAGTGTAAGAACAGTAGCAACTCTCAACATTTAAAAATTACATTGTTATCTTCATGTATCTGCTCCTGCTGCTGAAGTAAAGTCTTTTCCTGGGCATTCTTACCCTTCCTTAGGCAAATATTGTGAAATAGATTGCAAAAATTTCTCGATTGCAGTTTATTTCTCTGCTGTATTAGCTCTGAATCTGTGACTGTGATGTCAGAAAGGAGGGTGGAGGTAGAGCAAATGCTTAGGGACTAGGGGTGTTATGCAGTCCTTGAGCTGCAGTGCTGATTTTCAGCTTTCTTGACTTTTTTTTTTTCCCACTTCTTTCAGGCATGATGTATATGTAAAATGTATACCTTGTTTCCTGCATAATGAAGTATCTTTTGGGTTTGTGCTTGTAAGAAGAAAGATGCTGCAAACAGCTGACTGACTCAGCAATTAGTAAATCAAATGAAAAGGGATATTTCTAGGAAGAAACCTGAAGGTTTGCAGCATGATTTGGGAAACTGTGGGCTGGATTGCTGCATTGCCAAAGGCTGCATTAAAACAGCAGTGCTTTTTTTAGAAAAGCTAATTCGTTGGGTTATTGTCGCAGTTTCCTCATCCTTGTTTTGACAGTGTTAATGGCTCTCAGAATGCTGTTTCAACTACCTGAAAGTAGCTACTGACTTCACAAAAAAGGGATGAGGAAAAAAAATTGGGATCTGTATTACTAACTGAATCCATTGTTTTGGAAACTTGATAACGTAATGTTTCCTGTGTTCCTCCATGCTAAACAAATCTTCCTGAATTAGGGACCATTATCTCACCTGAAGCCAGAAGAAGTTTGCCTGCTTTATTTTCCTTAGAAGAATGGAATATTTTGTTACTGCCGTTGTTTAAAGTGATCTTGCTACTCTTGCAAGTGAGAAAAGATAGTCATTTGTCAGCTCAGCCAAATTTCAGATACTGTTGCAAGCAGCAGAGCTTTGCCTGGAGGCAGATGCATATATCCGAAACTAGAATTTCTGTGGGAGGGTTAGTATTTGTGCATGAAGACATATGCTCAGCCAAGCAGTTTGTTGGTTTGGGTATGTTTTCTCCTGTTGACACTGACAGACAGTCTTACTGAAAAGCTTTAAATCTGGCAGAAGGCAGAACACCATTCCCTCTTCACTATTTATTTCCCTCACCACAAAATTTTGTTTTTAAGTAGAACCTTAATATTTTCAAAGGACTGAGTCCCTAGGCCAGACCTTTTTTTTTTTTTTTTTTTTTTTTTTTTTTTTTTTTTTTTTGACCCTAAGGGAAGTTGTCTGTGTTTCTTCTGTGCCCTAGGGTAACTTTTCTTTAAAGGCTTACTTTTGTGTTCCCTGAGTTAAAGTCCTCCTAATAAGCAATTTGTTATTTTGGAGTTTGGAGTTGTGATGTGCTTGTTCACCTCTTAAACAGCTGTCTCTAAGATTTCCATTACTTACTGGGGGCTAATATTGTAATGTGTGATGATTTAAGACTTAGTAAAAGCTTGTGGACAAGAATACAATTTTCTCATTTTCCTCTTTGATTAACAAGTGCTAATTACATAGTGCGGGAAACTACTTCCTGTCAGATTTGTGAGGGGTTTTTTATAGTTTCATTTGGTTCCTAAGTTGGTAAATATATAAACAGCCTTTTTTAGCTTTGTATACAGTCACAAATGATTTAATTTAGAACTCCAATATTTATATTTCTTTTGCAATGAAGCTATAGAGCTGAATAGACAGTGCTCTGTCTCATGCCAGAGTGCTGCAAGAAATGATTTCTCAGTGTCCAAAGAGACATAATTAGATGTGTGGAGCAGTGGTTTTACTTTGGGGTTTTTTTACCACTTAACACTTTGTTTATTATCTTTGTGAGAAAATATTAATATCATAGATGCCCTTTGTAGATGTTGAGAAGCATTGTGTAAATGTGACATTTGCTTTTGCAAATTTACTGGTTGATTTATTTCAAGTACTGCCTCTTGTGAATGGCAAGTCTTAGGATCTTGCTTAGTTACCTCCCCCTCCCAGTTTTCTCACTCTGAGTAATGTGCTATCATTCCTGCTATAATACTGTGTGTGTGAACTCAAAATCTAAGCCTTTGATTAGAAGTAGAACAATTCAGTTCTCTTTCTCTGCATATAGGATAGAGTTGCTTTATCTTTATTGTCCTGTAGTTGTTAACACTTGAGAACTGATTTTTTTGGCCCACGGAAGGCAGAGGTTGTGGTCTTTTAAACACCATTAAGACTGTATATTTGAATGTCTGGAACTTTGAATCCCTCTGATCATCTCTGAGGTAATGGGAAGTATTTTGTAGTTATTTCACTCTGTAGTTCCATTAGTAGTTATCAGTGGAAATTAATAAAATGGGTGTGGGAATAACTCATAAACATTTTTTCCCCTAAACTCTGTTCTCCTGTGTCATCCACACCTGTAAGCTTTACTACTGTCTGGGTGTTTGCATCAGATCAGAGAAAGGGAGGCAACAGCTTATTCATTTGAATATTAAAAGTAGAATAAAGCAGGCAGCTCTCCTGAAGCCCTGTGTGTGCTGTTGAAAAAAACATTGATCATAGGGCATGCAATTTTAGAGAATGTAAAATTTATGAGGGCAGCTGTCATTGATTTTAATGTAGTTATGTATTTAGCTATTTTGCATTCATTATTAAATAGGATGTTTTTACTCAGTAGGTCTGGAAACATTTAGTCTTTTCTCATGAGCTGGGGAAGACTAGAAAATGTTAAAGCCCCATCTTTCTCAGCCGAAGGAACCCTTGTTAATACGTTTGCCAGTGTTAATATTATGTGCACTTTTTTTAGCAAAGAGCAGTATTCTGAAAATGGAAACTGAGCTACATTTGTAAGAATTAAGTGAAGAAATTCACATTGGGTACATGGCTATGCAGGCACATGTGTGTAGCTGGGGTTACTGCTGGTTTGTACCCTGGAGGGGCCGGTGATCCTGCCTGGTCGCTGCTGCTGGCTCTGAGGCTGCTGCCATACTCCTGTTTTTTGAGGAAGATGACTTGATCTGTTAGAGTGAGTGATAACCATCTGATGTCTCCTGAGCTTCATGGAACTTGTGGTGAAGAGTTGTGTGTGAGGTCCAAAGTCAGGGCTCTTTCCACAGGAAATGAGTTGTCTGCAGTGTCAGGGATGTGCATCTGCTGCTGGTCCCACCTGAGCTCTTCCCTGCAAGGGGCGAGAGGACAAGACTGCAGTTGAAATTGGATAGGAAAGTGGAATTGTTAGAGCAAAGTACAGCTCAGTCTTTATGTTTTCATAACCTATTACAATAGAAACATTACTGGAAAACTATGCTACCCACTCTTTATAAACAAACCATGCAAACAAAAAACTTGAGTTGACACAAACAATTTTTTTTTTTTGGCTTCTGCATTCCTTCATAGTGAATGTTTTGTCAGCTGAAGGGGCTGAGAGGTGTCTAATGCATTTTTCACTGTGGCTCACATCCTCCATACACACCAGGGCTGGTTGCTTTGCATACTTGTGAAACAATGAGGGTAGTGTTTCCTGGTGGCTGAAGAGAAGGTGCAGAGGGTGTCTGCCAGCTCGCAGCAGTCAACACACAACTCTTTGTTGATAGTCCCACTGGAGGCAAGCATGTCTGGGTTGATGCTCTGTGCTCCTACTTAAAGCTGATGTAAGTTAATGCTACCAAAATAAACTGGTTTTGCTGATTGCCTTACTAATGTTTTTGAATCATGATAGTTAAGATATTTCTATCATCTTTACAAACCTGCAGTGCTTCTCCTTATTTTTGCATAATTTGGGTTTTTTTTGTCTTTCTGGAGAGCAGTTGTGAGGTTATGAAAGATAGTTTTTTTTTTTTTCCTTTTTTTGGGTGAGTTGAACAATTCTGTGTAGGTAGTTTGTATTATGAAAAGCTACTTCTTAAGTCCAAAGGGATTTAGTAGTGATGCTGGATATGACAGTATATACTTCACTGGTAAAAGCAGTAGACTGTCTTGTATTTTTGTTTTTTATCTGGTGCTTTCCAGATAGTGTAGTGCTCTCAAGCAACATGAAATAGAGCTTTTTTGATTTGGGGGTGCTGTTTGGGGTGCATTTTACAGTTGACTTCTAAAAACAATATTTACTTCAAAGTGCTTTTGTGGGTTCAATCACTTTTGGTCCCTTTCATACACTGCTTGTTCTGCTTTCAGTCCCTGTCCCCATGGGCAGCAGGAGACCTGTGAGAAGAAGGTGCTGCTGCATTGTTTGCATGGCTGTGTGTGCCAGAATCATTCCTTGGTTGGTGAACAACCTGTTACTGAAGGCCAAGAAAAGCAATGACATGCATTTTAGATGTCATTCTGATCAAAGCAACTGTTGCCTTGACAGTTTTTTCCTAAGTTTTGGCGAGATAACATGATAACAGTGTGTACTTAGTAGCTGTTAAACATAATACCTGTCTTTATGGTTTTGACTTTTTTTTTTTTTTTTGAGACAAAGTGCATGCAGAAAAAAAAAAAATCTTTGAATTGTCTCCCTTAAGAAAGAATTACTCAAATGATTTTTTTCTTCCTTGCTGTCTTTCTGTGTAAGATAAAGCCATGGAGACTTATGAAAAAAAACCTGTGGTTGTTTTGTTGTACTCTCTGAGTTTTTTATGTATTTTTGGTCACTTCAGGAATAACAGGAAGACGACGTGGTTTTCTCAGTATTACAGATCTGTTTTCTTCAGGGTTTAATGGCACCCTAATAATTTAATGCTTTTCTGTTCTGTCTCTTGCACTGATTTTTCTGACCTTGTGCGGGGTCATACCACTGTAATGAGTTGGTAGAAAAAAAGTTGATGCAGTGGAGTTGGCTCCATGTTTTATGGCACGTGCATGATTTTGTATGTGTGGTGAGGTGTTTCACTGAATACAAAATAAATTGGCTGCACAGACTAGGAAGGTAATGCATGACTAAAAAATTGTACAGTCAATCCGTATTGTGTTTAGGAAGAGGAGAAAGTGGTAAGTGGAGTGTGACAAGTAGGGATAGCTATTTCATTGGGCATAGATAGCTCTGCATGATTGTTGCTGTTTTAAACATTAAATGTATCAGCAGAAAGTTCTCTGCATAATAGGAATGCAGATATTGAGACTATTCAGTTTAGGCACTTGCTTGAAGATGAGACAGTTATATTTTGCAGTCTGCAAACATTGTGGCTGTGAATCTGGTCAGCATTTTAGATTGACCAGCTAAAATTTGTTTAGGTTTAAATAAGTTTCAAATAAACCTTTCTTCATTTTTAAGTGATGTCCTGGTTTTGGCTGTTATAGAATTAATTTTCTTCTTAGTAGCTGGTACAGAGTTGTGTTTTGGATTCAGTATGAGAATTATCTCGATAACACACTGATATTTTAGTTGTCGCTAAGTAGGACTTAGTGCAAGGCAAGGAATTTTTAGTGCCTCATGGTCTTGATCGTGAGGGGCTGTGCAAAAAGCTGGGAGGGAGCATGGCCGGTTCAGCTCAGCCAAACTGGCCAAAGGGATATTCCATACCACAGAACATCATGCCCTGTATGTAAGCAGGAGGTGGGGGGATGGGGAATTGGCCTGGGATACAAATACAGGTAGGCTGGGGAGTGGTTTTTTTAGTGGATGAGAAGCTCAACATGACCCAGCAATGTGCACTCACAGCCCAGAGGGATGAGCATGCCCTGGGCTGCTTCCAAAGCAGCGTGGGCAGCAGGGCAGGGAGGTGGGGGGTTCTGCCCCTCTGCTCTGCTCTGGTGCGACCCCATTGCAGGCAGTGTCCAGCTCTGGGCCTCCAGCAAAGAAGCCATGTGCACCTGCTGGAGTGAGTCCAGAGGAGAAACACCAAGGTCAGAGGGCTGGAGCACATCTCCTGTGTAGACAGGCTGAGAGATTTCTGCCTGGAGAAGAGAGGGCTCCAGGGAGACCTTAGACCTTCCAGTGTCTAAAGGGAGCTAAAAGAGAGTTGAGGAGGGGCTTTTTACAAGGACAGATAATTATAGGACAATGGGTAATGGCTTTAAACTGAAAGAGGGTAGATACAAATTAAATATAAAAAGGACTTCGTTGTGAGGGTAGTGAGGCCTGAAAAGAGGTTGCCCAGAGATGTTATGGATGCCCAGTCCCTGGAAGTATTCAAGGCCAGATTGAATGGGGCTTCAGCAGCCTGTTCTGGTGGAAGGTGTCCCTTTCTGTGCTGGGGGGCTGGAACTGCATGGTCTTTAAGGTTCCTTCCAATCCAAACCATTCTATGGTTCTGTGAAGATCAGAAATGCATAATCAAGACAATGTAATATCCTCTCTAACAGGAAGCTTGTGGACTGGAGAAAGCCACATGTGATACTGTTACAGAGCAAACTAAGGAAATACGGCCTAGATAAAAAAAGCTATTTTAGGATGTGTGTAAACTCATTAGGTTAACAGTAGCCAGAGGTTTTTCAGTAGTTCTCTTTAGTAGCAAGGAAAGCATATTGTATGGGATTTTGTAAAACTGCTTCAGGTAACTGTTCTTGTTCATACTGGCTAATTAGCGTATGGTTATGAAATCTAAAGACGTGTTTGGGAATAAATGCAGTTACACAAAGGTGGGATGGCAACTCAGAAAAATCTTAATTGTTGGAAAGGTAGCCTGGGAGAACAGGATTTGATTTAGAAGAATAAGTTGAATGCTATATATCTAGATCAAAATAAAATATGGAGAACATCTGTTAAGTTTTTCCTGCCACCCCATTCCTCACCAAGGATTATAAAATGAGAGCTGACACTGCAGTATGGTTGACAAAGAAGAGGTGTGTGTATATATTGGCATGACTAATTGGTGGTATAATCTGTAGGATGTGGAATTGAACCTTTTGCTTTGTTCTGTATTGTGAAATTCAAGTATTGCATCTGTTTTGGCTGTTGTACTTCAAGAAAGATGTAGGCACACTTAATTTGCCTCAGGAGTGTAATGACTGATGATTTAGAAAAGGTGCTGTGCACAGAAGGAATTATTGAATTGGCATTTTTGTAACCCAAAGAAAAGATCAAGGGAAATAATAAGCTTTTAAGTGTGTAGAAGCTCACTACAAATAAGTGAACATTGCCCTTGGTAGCTGTGCCTTGCTTACTAATGGCAACATGGGCCATTCCCTGTGTGTCCTCTCACTGTTTGGCTTCTGGTTTTATGTTTTGTAAGGACTACTTCTAGTCAGTGTCTGGACAGCACTGAACAAAGAATCTTAAGATCCTCTCAAGAAATATATAAATTAGCAAAATCACTAAAGTAAGGATCTTCATCTAACCAGACAGATGTAGAGAGAGATACTTCAGTTTAAACTTTAGAGCAGGTAGAAGAAAAATTGCTCCTAGACTTTGCCAGCCACTTGACCGGTAACAGACCTGTTTCCCCATCAGTAAAAATGGATCGTGTTCTCCACCCACCTCTGTAAGGCACCTGTATTTTAGTGAAGAAAAGTGCTGCACAAAAGGCTAATTTAACATAAGCAACACTTTTTTTATTTTTTTTGTGTGGGTGTATTGCATGTTACAGTGCAGTGTGTAGAGCCCAGTCAGATATATCATGGAAATCTGTTTAACCTCTTGAAGGCAGCAGCTAATTGGCTTTGATAAAGGAGGTTGGGTCTCTTCAGAATGAAGTCATGATCTATTATATTAACATGTTCAGAAAATAAACAAACGTTATTTATGTTTCCTGCTGGATATGTCTTGGATCATATTTTTCTGGCTGTTTGAACTTTCATGTTTTTTTCAGAATTGGTACAAATTGATATAATTTCAAGGAGATCTTTAGCCAGTTCTATTAATAATCAGACTTTAAGCCAAGACATTTTCCCCTTCTATTTTGGTATGCAAAAAAAAGGAAAACTGCCAAGTATTACACTAATTGTATCTGCTTCAGTATTGGGGTAATAATTAATAATTAGGTGGTTGACTAAACACCTTTTCTATCTTTCTATCACTGCCAATCTGAGCCTTCCTTACCATATGCTTTCTCCATACTGTTGTGTTACCATAGTATCAGCAACTTTTTTTTTTTTGTTTTTACAAAAACTTTGTTCAAAGTTTTTCACCTGGACAGATACCTAGAGGTAACAGTTTAAACAGGCTGAGCAAGAAACTAGCTCAGTATGTTCAGATATAATATGGCAAGTGCAAGATACAAGCTTGAATAGTATATTACAAATATTACCTAAGTGTAGACAAATTTCTATTGCATTAAAAATTGAAATTGAACAAATCTCTCTTGAATGTTAAGGCACATTCGTCACTTTTTAGCTGTTTAGAATTTCCTTCAGACATTGCTGTGTTAACTGGGCAAAGGCAGAGATTTGAAGAAATTCATTCAGTATTGCTACAGTTTTAACAGATAAGACTTGGAAAGGCTCAGGCATCATTTTTCAGGTGTCACTTTTTTTTCTAGAAGTGAAAAAACGTTACTTCTTAAGCGTCAAGTCTGTGTTACTGTAATAACACCTTTTTTTTCCCAAAAGCTGTCATTATAAATGCTAATGTTTAACTTGTGGGCGAGAGATGAAAGAATGTAAAAACCCCTACATTTATAAACTAGAATATGTATAGGAAGATTTAGTCCAAAAGAGTGATCATCTGGGGAGCTGCTCATGTGAATGTGTGCTGTTTTTTGAGGAGGCTGTTTTCTTGCCTTATTGAGAACAATTCATAGTTTGTTGTGCTAAGTATTCATGATTGGATAGAGAACGACATATATAGAACTCAAAAATAGATAACAGCTTATTTGGGAGGACAGGCAGTCCTCCCACTTAAATCATATCATCTGGAAGGCTAAAAAATGTTGATGACTTGTTCCACCTCTCCACTCTTCCCTGCATATGTTGTTTTCCTCACAAGCACAGTTCACTGCCTCTTTTTAGAAACAGTCTTTGACTCCTTCTCCTGTGCATGGGATTTTAGATTTTGAAATCTTAAATGGGAAACTTTCCTCCCCTTGCACCTCAGGCTCTGCCAGAACAGAGCTAAGAACTTATCTGAATTTCTGTTTTTCCTCTAGGACACCCTTGAGACCTTTCTGGTGGAATACCTCTTTTGCTTCTACGTTCATGTTGGAATGGCCTAGGCCAGTCTGCTGCTGTACGGTTCCTGCCACAGGTGCTCTGCAGCAATGTGCCAGGATTTTGCCACCAGTGCTAGTGGACTATCCAGATGGCTGTAAACCTGCAGAAGAGGTGAGTACAAAATGTGTTCCAGGAATTTTTGATGCTTTGGTCAGGTCTGTCTGCTTTGGGTGTGTTTCAGAGCAAATGACTGCATGTGTGCTTTGTCACTGGATCCCACTGGTTTGTGTGGCAAGGCTTTGCTAGTGACTTACTTAGAGGCATCTTCTCTGAGAAACAGCTAGAAACTTCCCCTGTGTCCAATGGAAGCAGTGCCAGTCATCTCCCAGAGGGACCTGCCACTGGCCAAGGCTGAGCCCATCACTTAGAGTGGTAGAGTCTCTGGGGTATTGTGTAGGAAACCCCTGCTAGACCAGGGTTCCTGAAGGACTGCACCCCATGGAAGAGAGCATTGCTGGAGCAGTGCATGAGGAGCTGCAGCACATGGGAAGGACTCAGGTTGGAGAAGTTTGTCAAGGGCTGCTTCCTGTGGGAGCAGGGGAGCAGTGTCAGTAATCCTCCCTCTGTGGAGGAAGGAGAGGCAGAGCCAGGATGTGAAGAACTGGCTTTAACCCTCATTCTCTGTTCCCCTGTGCTGTTAGCAGGAGGAGAGGGTTGAGAAAACTGGGAGAGAAGTTGAGCTTAGGGAGATGGGAGGGGTGGGAGGAAAGTTTTTTAAAGATTTGGTTTTATTTCTCATCCTACTCTGATTTGATTGGTAATGAACTGAACTGGTTTCCCCATGTTGAGTCTGTTTTGCCTGATGGCGGGAGATTTCTCCCTGCCCTTACCTTGGCTCACAAACCCTTTGTTATATTTTCTTTCCCTTGTCCAGCTGAGGAGGGATGGGACAGTGACTTTGGTGGGCACCTGGAATCCAGCCAGGGTCAATAGTCTGCATGCATATTCCATATTTTACTGTTCCTTCCACATCCTGTCGGACCAGTTCAGTTGTCTGCAGCTATTAAACAAGTTTCCATGAGAATCCCTTTAGATATTAGTGCAGACCTAATTAAACTGTTACTGTAGCTTTCTCTGAGTGTTGGGAAGCATAGTGTCCAAGTGGATAAAGGACCTCATTATTAGTTTTCCTAAATTTACCTTTACCCTCTCTGTAGGTCTTGAAGAGTTATTCAGTCCAGTGAACTGGAATTCAGATGAACTTTCCATCCAGATGACCTAAGAAAGCCTGAGTTTTATTTTCTGTGTTTCTACAACAAACACAGTACCCTTAAAGCATCCTTGTCAGACCAAAGATGATTTATTAAACTACCACTGTGTAGTCATTGACTGTGCAGTGAGGTGTTTAACAGCTGAGTACTCCTGAAGACTCCTCTGTGTGTGCGTCTCCTACGCTTTTTTTTAAGCTTGATTGAAGCAAGATGGAAAACCAAAGTTTATTGGGATGGACAGGCAAAGATGTGGTATAACAGGTCCATTTCCTTTGGCAGAAAAGTTTAATCAGTGCAGTTGTATTTAGTGTGTTAAATGGTGTCCTGCACTTGGAATCATTGGTATTGACATTTTGTGCTAATTTTTCATGCTGATTTTTTTCTTTGCTGAAATCTATTAGCAGTTTTCAAAGATTAGTTTCCACAGACTGAGTTCTGAAGGACTCTTTGGGTCCAGTTCTGAAGTTCAGGTTCAGCATTGTAAAATGGGAAAAGTGTGTTTCATGTTTTGAGTGGGTTCTTTTCCAGTCAACTTCAAAAGATCTAACATGTAGTCTTAAAATCAGTGCTTCAGAGGTATAACTGGGACAAGTATCAGTTTAGAGGAGAGGAAAAAGTATATCCAAAATTACTACCTAATTCTCTTTAGTAGTAGAGGCTGATAAGAAAAAAAATCTAGGGTAAAAAAAAGTAGAGCAAATTTTTTACTTCTGGGTTTACTTCTTTTTGTCACTCAAGTGGTATCTTCACTAATTTTTTTTCATGGTAGCCCAATCACCTCTTCTGTGGTTACTGACTAATGTTGGTCACAGATTTGAGTAGAAATAACTTCTTTTGGGGAGAATACCTGATTGGTCTGAGTCTGCACTGAGAGACTAATGTGGCTGAATAAACACAATTGTTCTTGGTTATTTTTCAGTTGTCAGTTCTCTGATTAAGTTTCTTTGTTGCTGTGTAGATTTTTGCTGGCAGAGCAGAAGGCTGGTGTGTTGGAGTAGCAGCTACTTACGCAGTAATAGTGTGCTGATAAATCTTTAACCACGGTCTGGCTTCTAAGGCATGTCTACTCTCTCCTTTTAAAGATTCTAGAGCTTTCAGAGCAGGTGAAAATCTTCCAGAAAAGGTATTGAAGAGTAATTTTAATTATCTTAGAGAACAGAGTTTTAGAAGATATTTTAAAAAAATTCGGATCTCTGATTTAATTTAAATTTTAGCAGTGATTTTATTTCTCAAATTCTGTGATTTTCAATTAATATATAATTGAATTTCCAGAACAGTTCCATCACATTCCTTTCTTTAATATTGTCTGACAGATTGACCTTTTTTATGGCGACCTGTTTGTCTCTTGGCTTCTAGTCAGGAATTAATTTTGAATTGTAAAACAGCTGAAGTTGCTACAAGCTTTATACCTTCAAAAATAATTTGATGTCAAATTAAATACACTAGCTGTTTTTTTCATGAAGTGTCTGACAGTTTCTGGAGAAAAAAAAAGAAAAGCTAAGTAATAAGCACCAAAGTATTTGAAGAAATTGAAGTACTTCACTGAAGTCTGATGCATACCTGCCTTCCTGAATGTTCTGCTGATTGTTTTCCCTATGAAACTATGCAGAAAATTGTTATCATCACACTTATAGGTAACTGGGGAAACAAGTGAGCTCTTCCACAAAATAATCTTTCTGCCTCAAATTGCATATCCCACTCTTCAGACTTCTCTGGACTGCTGTACAGTGCAGCAAATAAAAAATTTTTTTATTTTTTAATTTTTTTACCTTACTGATGCATTTTCTATATCATGATATGGCTACTTTATTTAAATTTGTCAAACTAGGATGAAAATTTACAAGTTAGGCCAGATGAAAAACATATTTTGGAATCACTAGCTTTAAGAGTATAGTCTTGAAATTTAATGTCTGAGAGAATCTGCCAATTTTTTTTCTAAGATATATTTAAGAAACAAAAATAAATATTCAAGAAATAAAATGGAGCAATATTTGAGGTGCATTTATTACAGAATAATGCAGAATTTGCATCTTCTTTCGAAAATGACTTTGTTTAATTTTCATGGCCTAAGTGAAAACTAATTTTTTACAGTTTTATTGATTTTTGCTTTTCTAGCATTTTCTCCCATAAATTATCTCAAAGCATGATCAGTTTGTTCTTTTTTTTTTTTTTTTAAAAGTGCAGATTTTTAAAGCAATTGACAAAATAGGACTTTTATTTCTGTGGAACTCAACTTATCTTTTCCATAGTACTGCTTTTGACCAAAAATGAACTTGAATGTAAAATTTTTATATATTTTTCAATGAAGTTGAAAGCTGGGAAGAAATATGTGCATGACCAATTAAAATCTCTGTGATGTGGCTCGTATTTATCCACTTTTACTGTTGCAGATACATATTTATTGGATGGGTCACATTTATTGGATGGGTGGATACTCTGTGCCCCAGGCTTTTTGAATCATATGGGCTGCTTTATATTTCTTAGATGGGTGGGTTCTTCTGTCACTTTCTCCTCTTCTTTTACAGTGTTGAGTCCAGCAGTAGCAGATCATTTTCCATCCTGTCTCTACGTTATCTTGATTTTTGTTGGTATGGTGGCAAACTAGGAGATGCAGTGTAAGAGCAGTGGGGTAGGAGGGGGCATCTGCTTGCAGGGATCTGAACTGGTCATAGCTGCTCCCTGCCAGAGTTAGGGATAACTTGCTTGCTTGAACAGCAAAGGGAAAAAGGCACTGAAAAGGAAAGGGAGAGTAGAACTCTGTGGTGAGAATGTCTCAGTGAGAAACCAGCCTTTGCTCAAAATGGGCAGTACTGATACCCTGTGAATTCTCTTGTGATGTCAGGCATCACAGGTCAGCATATCTGCAGCTCACCTGGAGTCTGAATTCTAGAGCTGAAGCTCAGTTCCTTTGCAGATACCAGTACCAGTGCTTAAGGCCAGGACTGCACATGGACAAAGTTCCAGGACTCTAGTCCTGAAGAAGAGCCATTGCAACAACAGTCTGCTTGAAAACTGTTCTAACATCTCCCCATCACTTTCTCTTGCCTTGTCCAGTCTTGAAAGTTTTCTCAAGTTCTAAAGAATTTCCAGAACTCAGCATTTATTATTCTGCCTTTTTAGCTTTTTATCTGAGATCTCTTTTCTTCTTCACCTCTTCAGTGTAGAACCCAAAATTTGGATGTTGCCTATTTTAGAAATAAACTTTACATGGAAAAAATTTGAGTCTCATGGTTGAAGAAAATCTCATGGTTCTTTTTATACCATGTGTACATTTTCATGGATTGACAATTGAAACAAAGGACTTACAAGTGTGGTATTTCTCAAATTTCTGTTGTCAGTGATCTCTGGAAAGACAGAATTAAGAAAAACTCCATCTAAAACAAGTGAGTCTAAAGGGGAAAGGGAAGGATGGATGTGAAGAATCTTCTCTGTAGTGCAATACTGTGTGTGTTAATTAAGTACAGAACAGTTGTCAGCAGCAGAAGTTACCTGCTGAGCACACAGCTTTGTGATGTGAGAACAGGCTTATCTGGGATTGTATGCTTAAAAGCTGCATTGCTTTTCTCTATAAATACAGCCTTTTTGCACTCTAGGTAGGCTTTTTATTTGCCTATGGATATAAACCAAAGGAGCACAAGTTTTTTGGGAGAAACATTGCAAAACTTTAATGTATCCCAAAATTTGACAATGCTAGCTTTTCTTTTTTTTTCTCCATATCTGATCAGTCTTTTCTTGCTAGAGAAAGAGAAACACCTACACATTCTGGGGTGGTGGTTTTTTCTTTTTTTTTTTTTTTTTTTTTTTTTTTTTTTTTTTTTTTTTGTTTTTTTTTTTTGTTTTGTTTTTTGTTTTGTTTTTGGTGTTTTTTTTTGTTTTTGTTTTTGTTTTGGTTTTTTTGGGGTTTTTTTGTTTTGTTTTGGTTTTTTTGTTGTTGTTGTTGTTGCTAGACTTTTTTGGATGGAGAGCTGATGTTTTCTCTGTATTTCAAAAAGTGTTTAGCCTGCAAGTGTGCTGACTTATTTGGGCTAGAATTTGGGTGTTTCCCTAGACATGACGAGGTGTGGTTCTTTTTGATTTTTTTTTAAACTATCTGCAGTGGCACTTTTAAAGAATGAGAGGTAAAACTTATTAACTTGTTTGAATTCTTTGCCATTCTTCATTCTACTTGAAATACCATTCTTCATTTTACTTGTGGTGGTAGAACCCACTGTGTGTTAAGTGATTGTCACCTGTATGTTTTCAAATTGTATATTCTAATTCTTCAAGTCTTCACCATCAGTCACACATGTATGTTATTTTTTCAGGAGTTTTTAACTTGATATCTGCATTTGATTTTTCAGCAAGTTCTGCTGTTACTCTAGGCAGAATTCAGTCAGCTTCTCTATGATAAACACCCTATAGCCCCAACATGTATGATGAATTTTTCTTTACCTGTGCTTATTTCAAAGCTTTTCTTCTAAAACACTATTTTGAATATTTTTCACATATGCTGAAGGCAGAGAAAAAGTGTTCTTCAAAGATATTTGGTATTTTTTCAATTTTCCCTGCTGGATTTTTAATCTACAGTAGAAAGTTTTCAGGATTAGAGGTTTCTGCACTTACTCACAGAAAGATGATTGAATCTATTGACTGCAATTTACCCAATGTTTCCAGAAGTCTCCTCTATAATTTTTTTCCTTTAATTAGCTTACTCTGCTTTTCTTTAAATCAAATTCTTGCCCACTGGTGATTCATCCTTAATGATGGCTATTTGCCCGTGTAATTTTCTGCCATCTTTAAAAGTGTTTGAAGGATTAATGAACAATTTTATTCCACTGTAGCTTGTGGCTTTGAGACATACCTAAAAATAATGAGAAGCTTTATGGAGATTTGATATTTTTGAACATTTGAGACTTAGCTTGAAATATTTAATAATTTCTCACAACATGCAAGGAAGATGTCAGGGATGTCTTGTTTAAGATTTATTCATTTGATTGTTCAGAGCCTGCATAGGTTTTTTTCTATGAAAAATATGTAGCTAGTTTTGTGATGGTGAATTCACCTGACCTTCAAGTAGTGAAGGACTTGTCCTTGAAATTTGTAATTATTTCATACTGACACCTGAGTTTCTAGTTTTCTTCTCTTCTAACTTAATAGCAGAATAGAGAGTGAATTTGAAACCCTTTTGTCTGTGTTCATTGCTGCTTTCAAGAAGAATTTGCTTATTTTTTCAAAATATTTCAAAAGGAAATTCTGCCTGACATTTTTGAGTGTTGACATGTGCAGACTGAAGAAAGTAAAATCTGCCGAAACTTCTATTATTTGACACATTTGTTTGAAGACCTATTGACAAGGATAATGTCCATTTTAGTTCTGTCTCAGCTGGTAAATTCTGAGTTCGTTAGACATGTTAATGTTAAACTTTTAAAACATTTTGGAAGTCAATTTGATTTTCTGAACTGTGCAGAAACATTGTAAAGGAAGACGGAAAATATGAGCATTGAGAATATGAAACAGTTTACTGTGGTTTTACTTCCACATAGTCTAATCTAGTGCATATGATTTCTTAAACAAGCTTGCTCACAATGCTAAATTTAATTTTTTTCAGAAATAATTTTTAATTTAGAAAAAGTCCTATCAGGTAGTCTATTCTACTTACAGCTCAACTGGCACTTGCCAAGTTATTTAAAACAGTTTTTGGAAATGTATGAGTCCTTGATTATTAGAAATCCTTGACTGCTTGCATGCTTTGTTTCTTAGGAAACTCATGCCTTGTAAGGCCAGGTGATGCTGCTTTTGGCTAGAAACCTTCACACTGTGTTACATCCTGTCACAAGACTGAGCACCTAAAACATGTGGAGGTGTTTAGAGCTTTTCCTTGCAGACAGCTAATAGTGTACTAATAGCCTAATCTCTGCTACTGTGACACTACTCCACTGCAATATAAATTTTGGGTAGTTCAGCTTTTAATTTCTTTAGAGACCATTTAGATCCAATAGGGAGCCTAAAATTACTTAGTTTTAAGCTGTTTCTTTTGAGTAATGGTAAACTTGCACACTCTGTACCTCACATGACAGATTGTTTTTCTTGAGGAAATGGAGGTCCTCACCTAGAACACCTGTGTTGATGTGACCTCAATTTTTCTCTAAAAGTCCTGTAGTGTTGGGGTTGAAAGACCAGCTAACACAGCTCTTCAGGGAGTTATTAAAAACTGGAGTCAGTTTATAGCTCTGGGATGCTGATTGGCAGGAGTGTTGCTGTGCTGAAAAAGCTAAGTGCTGGGTCACCATCTGTGAATCTTCCAAAAAGAAAAACTATTCCAGTGGTTCTAGTCCACTTCAGCCTTCTAGGCTGCTGTGAAGGGTTGCAGAAGGCTCAAATAGGTCTTACTGATGCATCTTCAGCCATTGATTATTGCATGTCAAGGCTTTATGAGCTTAGTGTTTAAATCATCTCTTGCTGCTGTTAACAACAAAAGCTTTTCACTCATGAAGTGCTCATTGTCTTCGTGCTGCCTCTGATACTCAGTGATGAAAATACTGCCTGTATTCTCAAGCTGGCTCTTTCTCTTAGTCAAGCATCCTCAGTAGCCCTCCCAGAGTGTGCATCCATAGCAGCTATGGCTTGGAAGAGGAATGTTCGCTCTCTGTCAGCATCTGAGGTGTCAGTAACCCAATTTAAGACTGCAGTTGTTTCAGGAAAATAACTGTCTTTTGGCTTATAAATCTGCTTTCCAAAAAGGATTGCCTATTCTGCACCTGTCACCAGAGGCAGTTCTGCTGTTCAGTCTAAGAGGGAAAAGATTTGAACAGTAGTGATTTGAACTTACCTGCCAGGTCTGTAACAGCCAATACCGTAATGCCCGTGTAAACAACTATTTCTCTTTGCTTCAGGGTGTTGTATATCTGTGTATTCATTTTCTTATGTGTTGCAGTTAACCTGGGCTAATGATGTGCGCCAAATATTTGAAGCGGTTCTGTAAAAAGATGTATAGTTGTTTTTTATTGTTTTCAGATTGGCAATATTAATTAATGTATTTTGATCTCTCACTGGACATACTAGAAGTATGTTTTAAATTTTAGAGCAGTTGAGAGAATGGGAATGTGTGAAGAATCCCTGAATGAGATGTCTGGCTTTAGATAAATCTTATGTAACCTGTAGAACAACAGAGAAATGAAGTTGTTGCCTCAGACATTTGAAATCTACTTCAAAGTCATAGAGCAGACATCTATTGAATCTCAGCTGGTTATATGACAGCAGTAGTCTTTGTATTTTTATTATGTTCTTAATTTCCAAATCTTAGCTATCCTCTTGAGCTCTTGCAATATTTACAGTGATATTCTGATAGGGAATATTTCATCTCCCTCCTGGATCAATTTATTCCTTTTCTTGCATATCAAAAATTGCTGGGAAAAAAGAATGTAAATCCAAATTCTGTGCAATGAATTGGTTTGAACTTTTATTATTTGATTAAAATATTGTTCTTCTGGTCCTTTGAAGCCTTGCCCACTGCAGTTTCTTCCTGCAAGCACAGGTCTGACTACGACTGGGAAAGAGTGTAATTTAAGTGATTTCAAAGGTTTTAATTTTGAGCAGTTGTATAAATGATCTTTTGTTCCATTCCCAAAAATGCTGTATTGAGGGAATTTGGCATTTTTACAAACTCATTTGAGAAACCACTAAACACTGATTTGCAAAATTATAAACTGTTTTTAGAAGTTCAATAACTATAGCTGTTTCTGAAAACTACAGGTACCAAAATAGCATTGCATTTTCAATTAACTTTCTTGCATTAACTGAAAGAAGGTGTTTTAAAAGCCAAACTTTTTAAAAGCCAATTTTTTCAATTGAGAAATGTTATTTCCTTACTAAGTAGAAGTATTTAGAACTGATCTTAAAAGTTTAGAGGTTAAGTAAAGACCTCTTGGGTAAGAAGGTCCCTTCCAACCTGAAGTATTCTATGATTCTGTAATTCTGAATGGGGAGAACCAGAGGTTCAAGTACACAGTCACGTAGTTCCATACAGCTGTAAGCAGTAGTTGGAGTGCATAACTCTTGTTCCATTTTTGGTATTGCTTTTCTATGTGATGAGAGATTTTAACCTCACAAGAGCTACTTTTGTAGGTATAATGCATTCTGTTAAATGGTAGGAAAGGTGGGATGAAACAATAGCTTCTGCCTTTGTGTATGAAGTTCATCCTTGTTTTTCAACTGTAGTCAGCCACTTCTATGTTTGTTATTCTGACTCGATTCTAAGACCCAGCATTTTTTAGAAACATAATTAATATTTTTTCAAATGGTCAATTAAAAAATTGACTTGTGAATTAAAAAATTGCTTCTGATGAATTAAAAGTATAGTCTTCCTACTCAGAGCGAGAAGAATAGGAATTTATTGTACTGACCTACATTTCTCAGATTTTTCTGAAGTGCAGGTTTGCTTTTAATGAATTGTTTTCATACTGTTGAGACTAGTATGATCTGCTTTCTCTCGTCACCTCCTCAGAACTTACTTGCTGAATTGTGCTGAACAGATGAATAATAAAACCTTTCAAAATCCATCAAATGAGCATAGCTCCATGAAATAGTCTTCTCTTATATTAACTTCTGAGAAGAAGACTACCGGCATCCTAAAACTCTTTAATATTATTTTTGCCTGTTGAAATTTACTGGATGCATTTGTGTTACTGTGAAAAAGATGAAGAATAATCTGTTTTCCACAGTTGATGGGCTGACCTAATTTAAATGGTTTTTTATCACTTGCTTTCACAGCATTGAAAGGTAGTGCTTTGTTTATCCTCAAACCAACCTGTTTACTGAAGTTCTGATGGTAATGTGTTCTCTGCAAACAAGCACTAGAACCAATTTAGAGCATGGGCCAGTAAAAAAGAAAAAAATAACAAAACAAAACACATCAGCACAGCAGCAAAAGTAGTTCTGGAACCTGCTTGTAGTGTTGGCATCACTTCTGTTTTCAAATATGGATGTAACCAATGGGATTGGCCTCACTAATAGTTCAGAGGTACGGAGTTGTAGACAATGCTCACAACAATTTGCATTGGCTCAATTTTTTAGCAATTTGCTCAAAAATCCATACACATGCCTAATATGTTACCTTACAGTATGCCAATTTTTCTCCCTCATTACTAAGTAGACTGAGAAGCTCAAAATTCAGTTTTAGTTAGGCCATCAATCTTTCCTTAGATGCTGTTCAGTTAATCATTTTCCATTTGGTTTAAATTGATATTAATAGCTTAAACATAGTAAATGTTGTGTCAGGATTTTGACGAGCCCTTATTTTGTGCCAGCTTCTGTTTGTTCAAATCTGAAGTTCTGGAAAACAAACTCTACATCAGCTTTGTCTGGTTACGTGCTGCATCCAGTGTAGAATCCTGATTTAGCTGAATAATGGCAATGAAATCCTTTGTCAAGTCTGCTACAAAGTCGTATTGAAAACTGATCACTAGTATAAACAGAGATAAAGACTGAGTATTTTTGTGCTATACTGAAAAAGAGTAAGTTTTCTTTCCCATGCCAACTGTGTTTGTAAAAGAGGTTGTTAAGTGAAACAATGCTCTTTATATGAGCAGTAATTTTAAAGATGACCTTTTCCTGTAGTGTCAAATGCATCATGGATTTTGTCACGGGGAAGAAAAATTCACTTGACCTTCAAAAGTAACAAGACTTGAATGTACCCATTTTTCCTCTTTTCACTTTATTCTTGATAAAGTACAACCTTTGTTCCTACCTTTTCCAAGGTGTTTTTAATACTCCTTTTTCTTCCATAGTATAAGGGTTTTGTAATCTATAATCCAGTATTCTGAAGGGATGAAAAATACTTGGTTTTGCAAAAATCTTCAATTCTATTACATTACTCTGTAGGTAAATGCAATTAGTAAGTCTATGCATCTGGGGGTTATTTCTGTGGTTGCTAGGCTGGTTTGTAAATGCAGTTGACTTTCTTTGCCATAAGAACACACTGCTGATTCATTTTGTATTTGCTCTCGGTCTCCAAAGGTTTCTTCCTGCAGAGCAGCTTCCTAGCAGGTAGTACCCAGCCTATACAGATAATACTCGTAGAATCATAAGATAGTTTCAGTCAGAAGGAACTTCAAAGGTCATATTCTAGTTCCAAGCCCCTGCCATGGGCAGGGATGCCACCAGCTAGATCAAGTTGCTCAGACCGTCATCCAACTTGACCTTTAAGAATGGAATTTGTACTTTTTAGTTACTGAATATTTGAGGTTTTAACTGGCCTGTTTTTCTAGCCTTTGAATGTCCCTTGAATTGGCCACCCAGATCCATTCCTTCCTGCATGTTGTTTCAGGGTATTGTCTGCATGCTCCAGCCCAGCTGGGTGTCACCAGCAACCTTGCTGAGCATGCTTTCAGCTCAGCTTCTCAGTAAAGACACTAGCAAGTGTCAGCTCCAGTTTTGGCCTCAGAGAGCTCTCACCAGTGGTTGTCTGTCAGCTGGACTTTGTATGGCTGGTCAGAACCCATAAAGCCTGCTGGTCCAGCTAGCTGTCCACCCCCCTGATAACCCACTTCTTTAGATTAAATCTCATTAAGTTCTGAAAAAGTACTCTGGAGGACTGTCACAGTCCCTGTTGAAGTTAACGCAAACACCATTCTCTGCTCTTCCCTTGTTCACCAAACCAATGCTCTCATTGAAGTGAGTTGCCAAAATGTTCAAGTATGGTATGGCTTTGGTGTGTCTGTACTGCCTTGTTCCCCTTTTGGTTTTTGTGTTGTGGTGATCTGATTGGGATTGGGTTTGCTTTATTTTGTTGGGGTTTTTTTTGGTTTAGTTTGGGGTTTTGTGCGTTTGTGTGTGAGATTTCTTACATAATCTTTGCAAGGACTGAAGTGAGACTGACTTAGCAGATGGTTCTCCAGAATCTCCTGTCCTACTTCATAATAACTTTTTACCTAACCTTGAGGATTGGGAATCTCTGGATCACCATTTCAGACGTTTCGCAGATGATAGAGAATGGCCCTGCAGCAAGATCAGCGTGCTCCTTCAGCACCTTCCGATGCCACCTTTCTGGTGCCATGGAATTGCACATGTCCAAGTGGTTTAAGAGATCCCTGACCCAGTCTGTGTCCTGCATGTGAAGTTTCACTCTTGCAGACTCTCCCTCTAGGCTCCAATAACAAAGGAGATGAAAAAGGCATTGAGTGTCTTAGCCTTTTCATGATGAGCACTGGATCTGCATTATTTTTAGCCTTTTAAAAATTTTTTAATTGTGTCCTTAAAGTGCCGTTCTTATTGCTCCTTTTGCTTTGTTCTGACTTGTACTCCTGGTTTATCTGAGAACCTCCTCACATGCTTAGGAAATGTAACTCAGGATTATTCATCAGTCTTTCAACAGCATCCCACTCAGTGGAAGGGATACAACAATAATTGCTGTGGAAGGGCACATCTGCCTGCTTTACTTCTGTTGCCACAATTTCCTGGATTTGTCTCTCTCATCCTCCATTTCTCCATTTTGGGAGTTTCCATTCACTTATCCTTTGAGTGTAATGCTTAGCTGTCTATTTTTTTTTTTTTTTTGCATCATGGGGCACAGACTCATGATGCTTTAAGCTCTCTGTGGAGATGCATCCACCTGCTGTTCGTCCTTGCTCACTTTGCTCTGTAGCCTCTTCCACTGAAGAAGCAGCACTCAGGCAGAGTGTTCCTCCTGTGGTTGAGGCCACCACCACCTCTCCAGCAGCAGAGGGAGGAACCAAGCCCTGGATGGCAGAGCCCTCTTCCCAGAGCTCTGGGTCAAGGCTCTGGTGCGCTAAGAGCAGTTGCTTCATTGGAGTTTCTGGGCCCCTCTGCTTCACTGCTCTGCTGGGCAAGCAGATGGGGGAGTGCTGTCATAAAAGCAGTGGTAAAAATGCAGTTTAAGTCATGAGATGATAGACCGCTCAAAAGAATGAGAGCCTTCATCTAAAGATACAGGGAAGAGCCTTATCGATGGAAAACTGTGCGTTGAACTTTTGCATCGCTGTCTTTTCATCACTTCCTCGAACCCTCAAAGGATTCAAAGGGTTCACAAAGTGTCTTTTTGACATTTCACTGAACTGACAAAGGAATTTTCTTTTGTTGGAGGCAGATATACCGCCAGGCTATGCATTCTAAAGTGCTTGATATAAAGCAGCAAGTCTACATTGTGGTTCTCCTGGTGTCTTTCTAATTTGAGGACCCCAAAGCACTGTGCTCTTGTGGGTTTTACACTGTTTTACAGCCTAATGGCCCACAAATCTGAACTTCAAGAAGTGTGAAATTGAAAGAATTGGTAGAGTTTTCTTTCAAAACACATATTTTATTAGTGTTTGTGTTCTTTAAGAACAAGCAGGGTGGTGGTGTGACTTGATTTTTTGCCGAATCATTTCTTATGGTGTCAGAGTTGGACCAGAAGAAACCTATTGTATGAAGAGTTTAAGGGCAGTCATGCATTATGTCAGACAAATTTTTTCTGTATACAGTATTTGTTTCTGCCAGTGGTTGATATGCATATCTAGGGCAGAGAACAGGGGAAGCTGGAATGATACTTCCTCACTGTACTCTTCTGGAATGCATGGACTTGAAGTTCACAGTTCACACAGGGAGCACCCAAAGTAGGGGTGAGGACTTGGTATTTATTAGTTGATGAGGAGACTTGCAGCACTGGCAGGGGATGGTGGCAGGCAGCTCCCCTGGGTGACTACACACTGTAGGGAATAAATTCCTTTTCTGGATTTTAACCTCTTGCTGTTAAATTAGCTTGATTTCTGCCAATATAAGAAGTAAAAGGCAACAGTTGATCTCTATTTACCATCTCCATACAGCTTTTGATTTTATAGACCTGCCACTTGATTTAGGTTACACCTTTTCCAGCCAGGAAAAATGCTACTTTCGTCTTATAATAAAGCTGTTCTTTGTTGTATTCATCCTTTTGCACTTCTCACATGTTCCTGCTAATCCTTCTATATCCCTTTTGTAATTATAAGACTGGATGTTCACACAACCCTCAGGATGAGAGAGCAGATACTGTGTAATGGAGTAATGATGGTTTGGTTTTTCTTTTCTACATAGTAGTCTGTAACAGATTTATTTTTATTTCACTGCTGCTGATGGTTTTACAGAATTTCATAGTACAGCAAGATCCAGAGTTCAGGTCTATCCTCCTATCTATTTAAAAAAAAAAAAAAGATATTGAAAAAAACCCAGAGTTCAGGTCTATCCTCCTATCTAAAAAAAAAAAAAAAAAAGATATTGAAAAAAGAACCAAAAAACCTCTAACTGAACAACCCCTGGGATTTTTTTTCATAACTTATGTCACTTAGTGTTTCATTGTGGTAATTTCATCTGTTACTTTATCATCAGGCTGTTAGTTACAGATACTTCTGCAGCTCCTAATTTTTTACAGTCATCCCTGTACACCAAAACTATATAGATGCAAGCTGAGATCCCAAACAAAATTCATTCTTGGCATTTGATGTGCAGGAAGCAGAGGGTTGTACACCCTTCTAGCTTTGTACAAGCGGAAGGCCACAGGCTCCCTCCCATGTTGCTGTACCATCCAAAGCTGTGTAAAGGAACATCCTCCAGTGTAAAGGAGTGAGTGAGATAGGAATATGTCTGCTGCCAATAAGAAGAAATAGGCTGTATTTGGCAAAAGGATGTCATGGTATTTTCCCTTAAGAAGGGTGAGGGGAGTCAGGGGTCAAATTATGGCAACGAAATACTAAAGGAAATGCAGTCTTAACGCTGCTGGCTTTTAATGAGGTTTTGGCGTAGTCACAACTGCTGTGTTTTAACCCCAGCTGAAATCCAAGCCCCATGTAGCAGCCTCTCACTCACTCCCCACCACCCCAGTGGGATGGAGGAGAGACTGGGAGGAATAAAAATGAAAAATGAGTTGAGTTAAAGCAAAAGCTGCACAAACAAGTAAAACAAAACACGGGGTTTGTTCACCATTTCCCATGGACAAGCAGATGTTCAGCCATCCCCAGAAGAGCAGGGATCCATCACATTCAGTGATTGCTTGGGAAGACAAAAGCCATCATTCCAAACATCCCCTCCTTCATTTTTCTTGCCCCAGCTTTATATGCTGAGCTTTATATGATTCCATATGATATGGAATAGGTTTTGAGTCAGTTGAGGTCAGCTGTCCCTGCTGTGTTCCTTTCCAGTTTCTTGTGCACCCCCAGTCTCCTCACTTGTGGGGTGGGGTGAGAAGCAGAAAAGGCCTCAACAGTGTGTAAGCACTGATCAGCAGTGACAAAAACATCCCTGAATTATCCATGCTGTTTCCAGCACAAACACAAAACACGGCCTCTACTGGTCTCAGTGAAGGAAATTGACTCTACACCAGTCCAAACCAGCACAAAGGCTTGTGTTTAAAGTTCTCTTTTCAATAAATTCTTCAGTTTTCACTGAAAGCATGTAAGAAAAGCTTAGTATATGTAATTTGTAAAATCCTAGCATGTCTTTAAAGTCTCCTTATTTTATTCCCTTCATTTTCTATGTGAAGAGTGTCTACAATTCTGGTTTTAACTGGTATGCTGTTCCCACTGGTGAACATTTCAGGAGTATTTGAGTTGAAATATGTCAGTATTGGTTAAAAAAAAATAAAAATTAAACCCTCCATATTTTAATGTGAGGAAGCTCAAAGCTGTTCTTGATTCTGCCCTACTAGTCATGGAAGTATGCAGTCTCTGTAACAAAATCTGTAATTTGAGTAGGGCAAAAGAGAATTTCAAAGGCTGGCATTCTAAAATTGTAATGTATACACATTGAAAAAATATATTGAGGTTTGCTCTATAATGAAACATTAAGCTAATAAGGGCAGTTCAAGTGTCAAAATTGCTAACTTTAGCTTTGAATGCCTAGTAAATGATCCTGGTGGCTTATGGGCACTTTGTTAACCTTGCCTACTGTTTTATTTTACCAAAAGGGATGTTTGTTTTTGGTTTGCTGAAAGTGCAAAGCATTTGTCTTTGTGAAGCTTGTGCAACAGGCAATTAGACCCTGTGTAAAATCCTGGCATTGCAGGCCAGCATTCCTAGTGATGGACCCCGAATGTCAGTGTGTGCTACATGGGAGAGGCATGAGAAATGGGGGCCATGGGATTCACACAGTAGAGATTGATACCCTACGTCCCGAGATGTTCCTGGTTTTCATTCATTTAGGCTGTCCTGGTTTCCAGAGGATCCAGAGAGTTTCTTCTAATATCATTAGATGTGCCTACCTTCTTTTCCAGTGGTTCAGCAGAGGACTTTATTTTGGTCACTCATTTTGATGTTTCAGGTGGTGAACATTAACATCATAAAGGACTGGAATAATGCTGCTATAACTGACCCCATTCCCTTATCTCACTGAAATGCATAGGACATTAATTTTCTTGCATACATCATAAGAGAACGAAATTGTTACGTTTAAAATGGAGTTAAAATTTCTACTTTTAGCATCTGTCCTCAGGTAAATTTTGTGACTTCTTTTTCTTTTTCTTTTTTTTTCTTCCAGATATAGAACGTGGTCTCTCAAACTGGATTAAAAAAACCCCTGTTGATATTTTTATTTATACTTTTTTATTTTTGTATTTGACTTAAAGTGCCATGAAAAAATTTGCATATTGCAAGGTGGTCCTTGCCACCTCTTTGGTTTGGGTCCTTCTGGATATGTTTCTATTGCTGTACTTCAGTGAATGCAATAAATGTGATGAGAAAAAGGAAAGAGGCCTGCCAGCTGGAGATGGTAAGTTTTCTGCCTAAGTATTCTTTAAATTATGCTCCTTTAAAATTGTACTATTTTTAAAGATCTGGGATTTTTTTTTTTTCCCTCAACAATGTAGCATTGCGTCAGCATTTAGGAGTCATGGAATGTTCTGTGTTTCTTTGAATGACTAGAGAATAACCATGTTGCCTGAGATGTATGTTGCAGACTTAAAACCCCTTAAGATGTAAAATTTTAAGCACTAATGCATATGAAATAACATTAAAAAGCTATGCAACAGGAAGTGCAAAATCTAAGCCATGTTAATGCAGTCTAAAGGATATTTTATATTTCCATGAGTGAGGAAGGAAAGGCACTATTAACTTAATTAGACCTGCTAGTAAAACAAACCAAACCAACAACCAAGCTCACTTGTCTGTCTGCCCCTACAAAAAAAGACTTCAACCATCCAAACTGAAAAACACCCCCTGCCCCACAACCCATGTAACCCAAAATTTGAACAAAGACTGTAACAGTAAGGCACAGTAAATATTGTAATGAAAAGTTTATGATAGTAGAATGAACTTGGATGTAAAAGTGACAAATATGAGTGCATGCTTATCTAGATAACTTTTAAGAGAGAACTGTTTTACTCAATGCTAAAGGTTTTCAGATAAGCTTTCAGTTTTGTTATTGCCACCTTAAGTTTTTGAGTACCAATTAGATGAGCTGAGTGTGGGGTTGTTTTGTTTTGGGATTTTTGACAGCACTACTATTGATGCTGCCAACTTTATTTTTAAGACGTTAGCATAGTTGATCAGATGGGAGAAAAGATTGGTGCAGGGAGATTTCTCATCCCTGCAATGCCTCAGCATATGCATTTAGAACTGCAGGCAGCTGCCACCTCCAGTTTGTTTGTGAAGTGTCTAATTCTGTAGTTTGGTGTCCCTCCCACTGAAAAGGCTGTGTCTGTGTTTCACTGCTGATGTTGGAAACCTTTTCATTGATACTAATTGTTAAGTCCAATCGGTTAATTGCACTCAAGGTTATTGCTTTCCATCACAAACAACTTTTTCACCTGCTGACATCTGGTATGAATCTTGACCTTCCTGGGAAATTTTCAGAAGTATTTTAAGAATAGTGTTGCTCTGTTAAAGAATAACACTGGGGAGAGAGTTAAGAAGTGTCAGATTTGGTTTACTTGTTTGCTTTCCCTGTGATGAAAACAAGCCAATAAATCTCCACAGAGAGAACTGTATAGAATGCAGAATTTCTGTGTTCAGCAGCTCTGGACTGCTGTTTTCATGACTGCATGTGAACATTTTAAAGGGATTCTAATACACTTGAATTTTGCAGAACTAACTTAAATTTTCCATTGCTGGCATTGCATTTTTTGAGTTTCTTTTTCAGCAAGAGTAGAGCAAAGTGGCAAGAAAATTAATTAGGCTCATATAGAAAATAGGTCTTCTACAGGAACTCAGTCTTTTTTTTTGTTCTTTTTTTTTTTTTTCCCTTTTTCTTTTGCTCTCCAGAAGTTTGGAAATTCTTACGTGGTAAGACAATGAATGATGTGTTGTTATGTGGGAATAGATCCAATTTTTGGCTTCCCATAAAACAGATAACTTATGGCAGAAAATAGCAGGTGGAGTCAATATCTATCAACTTAGTGTGATATATTGATAATGTTGAAATTTCAGATGACTTTACATATGAAGTCATTGGGGGAACCTTCAGGTGAGGGAAAGTTTTCAGTTTTGACAGATTAGTGTTATGGCTTTCCCTGTGCAACATTAATTTTACTTAGTTGAGTACAGTCTTCATTCTTTACCCAAACCCGTGTTTTAAAATTCTTGATGTTGTTAATATCTTATAGTTGGCTGGTAAACAAATTAAAAACTACCCAAACAAAACCTTATATATAGTTTTGTACATTTTCTTGTTTGGTGGGGCTTTTTTTCGGGTGTTTGTTTTGGTTTTTTTGACAGCTGATTTGTAGTAAATATGTGCAGAAATAGGTCTGCTAGAAACCTTGGTTGACCCTGTGACATTTCCTTTTAAGCAAGCTGCATGCCTGATCATAGATATTTTTATTTGTTCCAGTAGTTTACTGATTTGGAATCTGTAGCAGGTTTACTCCTGCTCAGAGTGCCTGGAGTCTTCTCAGATAACATTGAGGGTATTTTGTCGGTGAAGCTTTTATCAAAATCTGATTTTTCACTTCACTTTTTCCTCTGCTTTTAATTTCCATAATTGAATTAGTTTCCTTGATTCAGCATAAATTATGCTAGTGTTCTGAATTTAATATCCCCTTGTCCATGTCACTCTGGTATATAGCTTCTCTTTGTAATTTATGGAAGAATTCCATGGCACTTGATGAAATTACTCAATATAGGAGTAAGTTTTTCTGAAGAGTATGCTAATTTTAGGTTGTGCTTGTCCAGTTGGAAAAATCAGTCCTTAGCTATTTCAGCAGGAGCAAAGGATTTTGAGGACAACTTTGGACAGTTTGGACTTTCATAAAGTTTGAAGGATGTTTTCCATAGGTCTTTAATAGACAAAATGGAAGGATTTTCTTTTTATAGAATTAGGTAAGAGCCATAGCCAAAATTATCTTTGGGCTCTTTCTCCTTGGTATTGATAACATAAGATACCACCATCTTAAACCAGGAATTTCAGGTTATGTGTCTAATATGTAATTTTAAGTTATACTGCTTATACAGTAATATTTAATATATATTATTTAATTTTATTTATTTAATATTAATATTTAAGTTATACTGCTTATACTGTAATATTTTTTAAATTGCTCAAACTAACCAATAGTAAAGGAATGTGCAACTGTGGAAAACTCAGTGTACATGGTTATGGGCAACTGTAAGGTGAGTGAGATAGAAGCTTTGGTGTCTACTCTGAGAGAGATTGAAGACTGGGAGTTGAAATGACACAAGTGTGGAGTTGAGGACACAAAAGGTAAGGTGAAAAAGGGACAGGCCACTAGGCAGGTATGAAGGCGGCTGAGGTGGAGGTGCCTTAGGAAGAGGGAGCTTGGTTTGGGGTCTGGAGAGTACAAGACTGAGTAAATAAGATTATACCAGAGGGAGGAATGGTTGGAATCCAGTGACTGTAGTTGTGTGGGATGATTTGTCTGGGGACTTCAGCTTTTGTCCACCCCGTCCACCATGGCAGAAGACATCTGCAGTGGCTTCACCAGGTAACCTGGGGAGCTGGGATCAGAACACCCAGCAGTGCTGTTTCCAGCAACAATCCCTGAGCAGTGAGGAGCCTGTGCTGTGCTGACTGGTATTGCTGCTCTTTCTTCTCCCTGCTGCGACCACCCCAGAGGGGTTGGGAGAAAACTGGGGGAAGCCCTCTCCCAGTGCTCAGCTCTGAGGTTGCCTCACCTCCTCTGACAGGGATGGTGCACACCCCTTTTCCAAAACACCACACATGTTGCCACATCTTTTGGGTGGTGGCTTCCTTTTTGTAATTCCCAATGATTAATAAGTAAAACCCACAAAGAATAACTAATTGTTGCCCATGAAAGGTGGCTGATGTAAGTTTAAATGTTGCTGTGAATCGGAAAGAAAATCACTTAACCTTAGGAGGCATCATCCATGTTATGTAGTATTTTTTTCCAAATCTAATGTTCATAGGATAGTTACTTGGACATTATTGTTTTCATATGGGGATTGGCATTGTAATTTAGATTTCACAGCCTGGAATAGAGCTTACTTAATAAATATAAACAAGTTCCAGACTTAAAGAGAGGGTTCAAGCTGTTCTCTAACAGTACAATTAGGGACCATTCTTGTAAAAAAATATGCCTAGGTGGTAGCGTGGTTTTACTAATAAAGTAATAAGGATTTTTTTTTTTTTTTTTTTTTTTGTGTAGCTCTGTCTTATTTCTGTAAGAACCCTCTATGTTATCCCTTGAGGTCTTGACTTCAGTGAAGATGAAGTGAGTCATTCTTTATCCCCAGTTATAGGCTTCCTAAAGGTCTGATTGCAAAAAAACTTCCAGCTTTGGCACTCGATGTGTTTTCTAAATAAATTTTCATATTCATCCTCTTCCCCTTTTTTTTTCCTGCCTCAAGGTGCATTCCCCTTGTGTAATGATTAGAAGCCCTGGGCGCTGGGGAATCTTTCAAAATTAGGACTGGTGAATTGCAAGAGTCATGTAATCTCAGCTCCTGGCTATTTACACTCTTTTCCTGGAGCAATAACAAAGTTAAACTAGGACCAGCCATTTTTGTCAATTGCCAATCAAGACCTTGAATTCTGAATTTCAAGCTCTGATAAAGATGGAATCTCTAAATTGTGTCTTGTTTCTGAATAATCTCAGCTGCATGAAAAAACCCTAAGAAGAAAAGTGAGCAATTTCAAGATTTAATTATTGAAAATGTGAACAATTTATCATAAATCAATCTTGTTCTATTAAGGTTGAGGTGTGTGTAAGAGGCAGAACTGCTCTGAACTTTTGCCTGTCCAAAGAGCTTCATGTAATTATGGTGATGCCTCCAAAGGTGACTGGACTTTGCCTTGGTCAGTTTATGTGGGCTCTAAGGACATCTCACCAGAAGAATCCACCCCTTTTTCCTGGCTTTAGATGGTGTTAGATTTTGAGCTATCTTGTTTTCTTCAGGCATATTACCTGGTAAAAAGAAATTTGTAGTCCACAGAAATAAAGAGTTCCTGATTTTTTTAATGAAGATGTGGAAGAGATCAAGCCTTCTTTGAAACTAATGGTTTACTGATACAAATAAGAAATATCTGGAAATACATTACTAGATTTCTTATTTAATCAGGTGGTAATTTAGACATTCATTTAGTTCTGAAACCTGTAGCCATAAATTTAACTTCTATTTGTTAGAAGAATGTCACCAGTACATAGAGTCCTTCAAAGGAAAATTTTTTCTGTATTTAACTGACAAAAGAGCACTGTGGTTTGAATTCTTAACAATGCATTTGTTAGTAATTTTGGGAGAACGTTGTTGGTTGGTGTTTGTGTGAAACCTGCGTGCTTCTGTGGGAAAACAGATAACCATAAAAAAACCCAAGAGCAGATGCTTCTCAGAAACTTGAGAGAACATCTTCTATGGTTAACTTTTCTTGGAAAGTCATTGCCCTGCCTGCACCTCAGCTTGACTGTCTGCATTTAGTGAGTTGCACAAAATATCTGGATCTAGCTAGTTGTTGCTGGATTTTTCTACAAGGAGAATGAGGTGCCGAGGTAAAATGTGTAATCAAGCAGTACATATTTATTAATGAAATTTAAAAATTCAGCTGATGAATTTGTGGAATTTGTACACCAGTATCCAAGTCACTGATGTGCTAAACTCTCATCTTAACAGGAAGATCTGCAAATGTGAGAGATGAGATTTTGGCTGATTTAGCTATTCAGTTTAACTGATTTAGTGAAAGTTAAGAATAAACTGGAAGTGTAAATGAAACAGGAAATTTTTTTTTCTTCTAAATAGGTCATTTTGTAGGATAAGACACTCTTCAGAACTCGGAAAAACATGCTACATATAATACATTCTGACAGGGCTTTTAAAATTGTTTTAGTTATGTGGAACACCCATTGTTAAATCACTTTCTGTCTAAGAGAACCTATGTACTCATTGCTACACACTTAAAAAAAATTGCTGTGATAGCCCAGATAATAGTACCACGCTGAATGTATAAAATTAAGCCCAAATAATTACTTTATTGTATACCATAATTTTAATTTAATTACACCCCAGAAGGCACAAATTCTAGTTTAAAAGGTTATGCAATTGCAAGTCGGCAAGTTTTGATGCAGGTTCCGACCATACCTTCTGAAGAGGCAAAGATGCAAAGCAAACTGCTGGCTCAGCTCAGCCCGTGGCTGGAACGAGCACCTCTGCCCATCTGTTCAGGATTTGCTCGAACACACTTACTCCATCCATTTTCAGTGGATGAGTGGCTGGCTGGCATCTTCTAGGGTTTTATAGCTCAACTGGCCATCAAGGAGAGTTTGGTTAAAAGAAAGCACCCTTGTGATGGGAGGATTTTCTCTGCTAAATGTTCCTGTGTGAATGCAACTAGTGTAATCGCTTCAGGTACTTGAAAACGAAAATTTCTCAAGGAGCACATTGTGCTTGTTACCAGTTAGCACTAAACACAGACTAGCAAAAAACCTCATTTATTAGTAATATATATTTAATATATTAATATATATTATTATATATTTATTCAACAAGGATGGAAGGCTCAGGTCTTTTTTTTTTTTTTTTTTTTTTAAATTTTATTTTCATTCTTTATGTGGCTGTTTATTCTCTGCCTAAGGTTTAATTACACTGTGCTATCCTAGATGCAAATTAAAGATAATTTGAACCTAGGCTTATTTCTTGGGGATTTGGTATCTTTATTTTAAAATACTTTATGTTCCTCTGTTTAGATCTTGAGTTGCTATTTTTTAAATTAAAACTCTTGCTGAATTTGTGAAGCAGTAATGTAGCTCAAATTCAGTATTTGAGCATTTCTGTTTAGGAGAAAAGTGAATGGTACTTGTAAAGAGAAGTGTAACTTTTTAAAAACCGTTCTGATTTTTTTACATATTTGGTTTAAAACCCTATATAATTCAAGAGTCTGAATTAATTTTCTCCCATTCTTCTTCTTCAGTTTGATCAGATATTTGATATTTAAATTTCTTTGGGTTTAAGATGTGTAGTGTTACATTTAAGATGTGTAGTTTTGATACTGTTTTGTTACTAGTGTTAACCTTCAAAATATAATTTTGTTGCATAAAAATAACATTAGTAGAAACAAGAGAAATTGTTGCTAAACTGTTGCTGCCAATGTCATTCTGTCAGAATAAAAATGTGGAAATAAATGTAATGCTACACTTTAATTGAACCTTTACTGTTCTGGAACATAATTTATCACAGAGTCCGAGAACAAGCTGAGTTGGAAGGGCCCCATCAGGGTAACTGAGTCCACCTTCTGGCCCTGCATAGGACACCCCAGGAGTCCCACCATGTGCTTGACAGTGTTGTTCAAACACTTGAACTCTGCCAGGCTGGTGCTGTGACCATTTCCCTTGGGAGCCTGTTCCATTGCCCAAACACCCTCTGGGTGGAAAACCTTTTCTAATATCCGACCTAAACCTTCCCAGACACAACTTCAGGCCATTCCTTTAGGTCCTGTCACTGGTCACCACAGAGAAGAGATCAGTGTCTGCCCTTCCTCTTCCCCTCGTGAAGAAGTTGCAGACTGCAATGAGGTTTCCCCCTCATTTATATCCCAGATTTTTCTTGCACATGCAGGCTTTCCTGGAAAAGTTTTGAATTTTCCTTTACAGGAACTTAATAAAGTCAATTATGATGGATAGAAATAAATCCTTATTGGTTTTTTATATGAATTGTGGTGTGTAAGAAAAGCACTTAACTATTTCTGTTAAACTCCCAAATGTGAAGATTTGTTTTCACTTTCAAAACATGGTGGGTTTAGGACTGTTTTAAATGTGAGCACTCCTACAGTGTAAATTAATTTATAAACAAAATTTTATTAATTTATAAATTAATTTGTAAACAAAATTTATAAACAAAAACAAGTTTAAAAGGAGTTAGTAACATTTTATTTTTTCAAAGTTCCAGAACCCATGCAAAAACCACA
This sequence comes from Pyrgilauda ruficollis, assembly GCF_017590135.1. NCBI lineage: Eukaryota > Metazoa > Chordata > Aves > Passeriformes > Passeridae > Pyrgilauda > Pyrgilauda ruficollis. The sequence goes on from NW_024525156.1 coordinate 373,973, forward strand.
TGAAGGACCTGGAGAGATGGGGAAGCCTGTGGTCATTCCAAAAGAGGAGCAAGAGAAAATGAAAGAAATGTTTAAAATAAATCAATTTAATTTAATGGCAAGTGAAATGATTGCACTCAACAGATCTTTACCTGATGTCAGGTTAGAAGGGTAAGTACTTTATGTTGTATTAAAAATGTACTCTCTTTAAATGAAGATTGTGTGAAGACTAATTCAAAACAACAGTACAGGTCTCTAAGATATTACCGTTCAAGCAAACAGTTGGAGAATTTCCTGTTTATAAGATACTTATTAGTAAAATAAGATGGACCAGCAGAGACCAGTTTTCTTCAGTGTTATTTAACTTTGAATCTGATTACAAGTATGAAGCCTGTTCAGGGAATAGAAATTAATTTGGCTGAAGGAAAGTTAACTTAAGAATCAGCATTTCAGGAAAAAATCACTTGTTTGAAAAATTCATGCATTGCTTGTAATGAGGCAGACTAAAATCCTACCTTATATAAAATAAAAGAGATTGGGTGATGAGAGAAATACTTCAAAAATTTTCTTACCTAATGAAATGTGCAAAAGCTCATTTAGATTGCATTATAATGTTTTCTAATATCCATCTGGTTTGGTTTTGATCTTGCCTCTAGAATATTGATCCATTCAGAGCTATTTGAGTCATAAGTAATTAAAAAGAAAATTGTAGCCTTGTTTTAAAAAATAAGATTGCTTTACTCTCCTGGGACTATGATAAGATAGATGATGACTCCCCCCACCTCAACCCTTCTTCTTTATGAAAGGGGCATTCAGGTTGAATAAAACTTATGAAACAAAATTTTCCTAATTATCTACATTATCTTTTGCAAGAATAATTTCTTTAGAAGCTCTGCTTTGCTGCTTTATATACAATGCCTAGCTCCTGGATGAATTGTTTTTATCTCCTCTGTCAGAAGATAATATTAGCAGAGTGAGATGAAGTTCTTACTGCTTTTCATTTTTAATGAGTGCTAAAGAACTGGTTTGTAGGTGCCTTCATCTGTTGTGATGAAAGTGATTCTGTGAGTTCCTGGTAGGGCTGATGTTCTTGATGCATTGCTGGTGTTCCTAATAATGAAGGCATATTTTTCAAAATACGATTTCACAAGATTGAAATAATGTATTTTAATTTTTAATCAATTTTCAAATATGAAAACATGCATTTGAGGCTCTAAAAAGTTGACTTAATCGTAACCTTTGTGAGGTCTAGACTTTGAATTAGACAAAAATGGAAAAAGAAATTGTTATAAACTATTAAAACATTTTTACCTAGGCATCACTCAAATTTGCAGGCAATTGAAAATGCTATTTCAAAATCCAGTTTAGCTAAATAGAAATTTTTGTCTTTCACATTTGGCTATGCTTTGCATTTACTGTGTTTCACAGTGAGACATATGCTGTAAGTTTTGTAGTGTTGCATTTGCTTCTTTTTTCCATTTTTTCTGGATACAATACTCTCACTATACTCTGTCTGTGAAAGTAGAATCTTAGTATAAAATTTTAGTATAGTCTCAGGACAGAGTTGGTTTTTTTTCTGTTCTTGTAATTTCCTGTCAAAATTTTAACATTTAAGTGTGTATGCATTTTTCGTAGCTTTTGAGAGAAAAACCCTTCCCAAAAATCTCTTACATTTGTCATCTTTTCAACGTGTACTTTATAAGGTCATGGTAATTAAGAAATCATGGAGAATGTTAATATTTCTGTGTCAAATTTGAGAACAATACTGTATTTACAACAAGGATGTCTTAATCTGTATGTGTGGATCAGTATTACTTTTCAAGAACATTGTAACCATTTTCAGAATTGTGAACACTATAAATACACTCTGATGTTGTGTGTATGTCTGATGCAACAATTTATCTGATTAGTCAAAATACTCCAAAGTCAGAAACACTCTGTGCTCCATTAGTGGAATTACTTCTGTTATAATTTGTTCTATCTATGTCCCTGGTAATATGGAAATAGTTTGTGGAGAAGGAGAATGGGTAATTTTTAGTCATTCCTTACCACATTTATGTGCCTACAGCACATCTGCCAGTAGCACTTTCAATCAAGGTTTTGAAAAAGCAGGATGTGTTCAAAGGCACGCTTAGCTGTTCAACCATGTAATTATTTTCTTCACAAGTTTTGTGGGTTGCTTCCTTTAATGTGGTGTGGCGGGAAGAAGTGATTATTTCAAGTCCTCTAATTCTCCAGCATGTCAGTTTTTCTGAAGTACAGAAGCCTGCAGAGGTTTTGCCTAGCGGTTAATCATTGGAAAGCTGGTGGAATTAAGAGTGCCAGGACCAATTTGCCACATGTATTTAATGGAAATGGCGTGACATGTCAGCTGGAGAGCAGTTTTTGAAGTAGACTGCTTCATACTTCAATTAATTTCTAGTTCTGCCAAACCCCTAAACACCTGTGCAAAAACAAGTATGTTGGTCCTGGAGTGCTTGTAGGTTAATCTCACATCACTCTGGACACCCTGTTTCTGTTTTGGCCAAGAAATTTTGTTCCCTTACTAGAAGAACAAAAATATGAGCTCTTTAATAACTTCTAGGCACTTCTCCAGCTAAAGGAACTCCTCAGTACAAGACATCTACAGAACCTGGCATCTCTCTTCTGCCAAGTGTGCCCCAGTTGTATTTACAGGTTTATATCTATTTTTATTATTTGGCACAAAATTACTGATGCACACACCTATAAAATCATTGACATGTTCCTGAATTGCTGGTCACTTTGTGTCTGCAACCAGGAGCATTGCTCTACTTCTCTTTATTCCAGCTGAGTGTGATTTGCTCAAAAGAAAAAGCTAAATCAGAAATTTTTTTAGCCTGGATACTTCCCTGAATCTGGACTGGGACTTGTTAGTTTAACAAACTAATATGATGAACAAGGCTACAACCTCTGGAGGAAAGTTGTTGCAGGGGAAGAAGCAGCTGTGCATACCAGATTGGTTTTAAGTTGTTAATAGAATTATTCTTGCAAGCATGTCTTATTCTAGCCTGTGAATCAATCATCAAAGTGGGAGTTGATTCACAGTTGCCAGGAAAATATGCAGCTGTGGGCTTGACATGACAGCAAAGAGTAAAAGATGGATGATCAGGAACACTGGTGTCTTGCCTTGATTTTGCTGAAGATGAGGGAGGCAATGAATAAAATAGATGCCAGTGAGTAAAGTATATGTTCAGCTGTGCCTGTGTGCCTTAGATTGGTGTTCAGGCTGGAAAGTAGAGGGGCTGGAAGCATGAAATTTGCACATGTTGTATGACTTGGTTTGGCTCTCAGTGCTGTTGGAGGTGACTTCAGAGACTGCTTTGCAAAATGAAGAATGAGTATTGTGTTCTAAGGCTGAGCTTTCCAGCCTGAATTCATTAGTTAGCAATTTGTGGAATATATAAAACTTTTAAGTAGACACTTGTTCCCTGTTGTGAGTGTTTAAACCAAATTCTGAGATTTTTTCTTGAAAAGAGAAAGAAGCTGCTCAAAACACTTTTTTTTTCCAGCCACAAGCAATCAAGTCTTCAAACAATGAAGGCATAGCTGTGACAGAATGATTTTGTGTTCATGTAGGCTCTGGTCTCCACTGGAGCTTGTGGTGCAGTGCTAGCAGGGTGTTACATTTGCAGACTGATATTTCTTGGAATGGTGATGGGCTTTCCCAAACAGACCTGCAGCAAGCAGGAGTATCCACGCTCCTTGCTGATCCCTCAGCAACCCTTTTTCCAAGGCTACAGGTTCTAGACAATTTGGCATAAAAGATCTTCATTTTCCTTTTTTCCAGTTGGTATGATTTTGACAGAATTAAGGTATGAGACGTCCTATTTTACCTCAGTTAGTTCTGCATAGAGTCTGGATCTTTTAACTATCATTTTCTCAAACTGTCTGTGCTCAGGAAGGTAGGTGTGCTGGTATTTTAAGTGCTATAAATCATGTCAAGGTGTAATCAGAGTTTTTAGCCAGATGACCCTACATATTTTGAGTCAACTGTGTTTAAATCCATACAAATTACAATTTCAGCCACTTCATGGAAAAAAGAGAGGTGCATATTTCTGAGATCTTCGTGTTTAACTGGTACATTAATGTTGTCAGATTGTTATTATTGAAGGGGTTTTTTCTGGATCAAACTACCTTTCTCAGTTCCTGCTGCCAAGCTTGCTTCCACAACTGTGAGAAAGTAGACAGTTTTCCAAGTTAAAAGCCATTCTTCTATGCTACATGTATGTTGTGGAGTTTATGACAATTATGCTGGTCTTCTCTCTGAGTAAATCTAGTAAAATAGTGATTCTGACTGATTCTGTCATATCTTTGGTTAGAAAGAACAGAATTTAGATTTCAGCACTGTTAATTAGATGATACCATATAATTTTTTTCAGTTACCACAATGTGGTTTTCACATCTGTGCTTTAAAAATGTAATGTTGATTTTAAGTATGATGTATGCACTTGAGAATATACTGGAATTATATTCAGAATTTTAGCTTCTCAAAGCAAATTTATTTGCTCTATACTTTAGGATACTATAGTTGAATCGAAATATAACACATCCATAAAATTAACACAATCTCAGTGTGAGGAAAATAGCTTGAGTAGAACTATTCATATTAAAACAAATGAAGGCACACATGCAAGAGTGTAGTCTTGGGACTCAAGTGTGATATTTCATGGGTTTTTTAAAAGACAGCACTCAAGGTATTTGCTTCTATATGAGGCTTGTAAAAGTGTGCTCTCTACTTAGTTATTTAATTTAGAAGAATAGCTAAGGGGTAGTTTTATACTACATATAATTTGGTATAAATTTGGACTGCAGATGAAAGACGTTTTGTCCTCACTTCTGTTGATACTAAGCTGATGATTGTGTGACCTGGATGTTCACTGACACCAAAAAGTGGAAAAAAGTATACTTTGTTGATTCAGCAAACTGAAGCAACACACCCAGCAGCCATATGACTACCAGATCTGGTGGAAAGAAGGGGATGGGACATAACTGTCATGGCAAAAGGTGGGTTTATTGCTTTTGGCAGCAGCCCACAGTTTCACTGGATTATGTGGAATGTGGTGGGGAGAAAAGCTTTTTTATAGAACCTGAGCACTAATATCCACATGAGGCCATGGGGATTTAAGCTCCATAAATTGTGATATACTTTGTGAACTTCGGGTAATCATTTAGGTCTAGTCATAATAATGTAAAGACAATAAAAAATGAGCAAAGTTGTCAACATAAGTGGTGGAAGACTCAGGAGCTTTTGACTTAAGCTAGAAATCCAGGCTGTTAATTAACTTGGCATCTGTAGAGAAATCTGCTGACCTCATCACCAGCAGTGTAACTTTCAGCCATGTCATGGAAGTCTGAAAGCATGTGAGGTATTAAAGACTTTACCGTTCTTTCAGGCAGGAATGTTTTTTCATCTGGCTTTTGCGGTGCCTATAGCTTGTTACTGGCCCCTTGCAGAATCAATGTTTGGAATTGTTCTTGTTCACATTGATTTAGTGAGTTAGCTGAAAGAAATTCCCTATAAGCTTTTTCCCTAGAGAAAGCTTAGAGGGGAAAAAATAGCGTTAAAAATCAGCTTACCTCCTGTAAACTGTTTTGTTGGGGGTTTTTTTGGTGGTGGGAGGGGGTTACACTATACACACTCACACACAGATGTATATACATACATATATATATATATATATGTATATTCAGATGTATATGTGCACAAACTCTTGGCAGTCTGACTCTTAATTGCAATATTCTTATTCATGCTCATCCATTTTGGATGAGCTACCATATCCTGAAATTTATTCAGATTGTTAGTTTAGGTATGGAAAATAATTGGTCTAGAGATCTAGGTTCAATTTCAGTCTCTGAGGACAGAATTGGTTTTACTTCTGTCAAGAGATGCTTTTTTGTGATTGCTTTCAGGATAAGGAAAATAGTCAACTGCAGCTACTATTATTTTTGTGAAGTTCTGCTTGAATTCTGTAACCACAATGGTTTTAAGAACCATTTTGGATTTTGTTTTCAGGGTTTAAGAAGATTTCTACTTGACTCATGAGATAATGCGACCTTTCTTATATCCAAATCTTTGAGATCAGAAGAAAGGAAAATTTCATACTCTTGATGTCAGGTAAATTATGTAATACTATTGAAGGCAGATATTAAGCAGGCTGCGTTGAAATGTTTAAATAAGGATAAGGGATTTGCCTGCATCCAGGGCACCTGTTCAGAAAGAAAAATTGAAGTTGTGATATGAATTACAGAAAAGAAAGCCTCTTCCTAAAATGAATTTTTCTGATTTGATTGGAAGAAGCAGATTCAGGGTAGTGTGAAGTTTTGTTGCAACCTTATCTGCAGTGCTTTCTCTTTGTTCAGTTGCAAGTTAAAGCCATGGTGGTATGCAAAATCTGAACAGTGAAATGTGGTTTGGCATGTTACAGCAGCTAGTGATCCCATATCTCTCAGAATAATTGCTTTTAGTCCTTTTAGCTGCATTGCTTCTATATGAAAATCACATCTTTATCCAGCTTGATTGTCTTCAATTTAGGAGCTTGGAGTGTTCTTAAAATTTATGGAAAAAGCAGATTTATTAGCACCCCCTCTTAAATGATATTATGAGGCTGCTGCTTATACTCTGTGATCTTTGGGTGGGTCCCTTCCAACTAAGCACACTCTGTGATTCTGTGATCCAGGAAAGACTAAGTCAGTGTTTACCAGAAAAACACCATGTGACTTGAGTCCTGGTGGTTCTTGGTGTAGTAGATTTTCTCTGACACCCTGCTACAGGGCGTACTCCCTTGATGGAAATATAGGTCAGTCTCAGCAGCTTCAGGGTGACTCTCAGAGTCTTATTTCAAAACTTGTTTTCACCTGGATTTAAGGAGAGAGGAGGTTTCTTGTTGGGCATAGCTGTGCCTCAGCTCTGTAACATTAACTTTATTGCAGGCTATAACTTAAAGCATATGAGCAGGAAACAATGGAATACTGACATTTTATAGCACTGCAGCGATATTCATCACATATCAGTAATTAAACCTGAAGTTTCATGAGGGGAGTTCAGATTTTCTGATTTTGTTTTCTATCGATCTGGAATTAACTTTTGTAACCTCAAAGGAAAATAAATGTGTGTTTTCAAGTCAAAGGATACTGATGCTTACTTTCCAGAGACTCTCAATGTATTTTAATACTGAAATGTGAGTTGTTTGTACTGCATCAGTAATATTAAACAAATTTATTACAGAGGCTGTGCTGTGTAGTATTTCCTCAATACTTCAGCTCTAACCTGATTTTCAGCAAGACTTGGATTATTCCTATGTGTCATTGTCAAATTTAAGTCCTGAGATGCAGTTTATTTATAACTGCAGTTTTTATTTATAACTGTTGCTTGTAGCATCCAAGATGAAAGATTGTATTAAATTTGTAAGATGACTATACATGCTTCCCTTCCTGCCCCAATCTGTTGCTAGTTCAGCTTTCAAAAATGCATTGGCACTGTGTTACCATACTGCACGTATGAGCACCAATCTGAGCTCCACTGGGATTTCCCAGCTGAGCTGCTCAGTGCACAGGAGACACTTCTACTTGTGTTCCATCTCTGTCCTTTATCAGAGTGCTCTGGGCTGTGTGCACTGGGCTAGAAAACAAGGATTGCATACATGTTTTACTCCTGTTAATGTTTTTGAGCCGCTGTAAATTATTGCTCATGGCTTGTTCCTTTGAAAAGCTGGTGGAATATGGGAATAAAACTGGAAACAAGTAGAGCAGATCATAGCTCAGGTAGTGTCTGACTCTGTTAATTTTCATTATTAGGTATTAAGTATCAGTGGGCTTGTTTTGAACAACCTATATTAAAGAACAAATTCCAATGTGTATCTTGTTCTCTCATTTCTCCTCTGTGGAGAACAACATGTCGGGAGCATCAGAAGGGGTAGAAACCTGCCCTATAGTACCTTAGAAATTTAGCATTTATTTCTAATGCAGACTATAATTATGCCCTCATCTTTCTAGAAAATGACCTAAAATTTATTTCATATTTTCCCTTAGTGAACAAAGTTTTCCTCATTGTCTCACTGCATGAGCATTATAGTAGTGTCTTTCTGATTTCCTACAAGACCTCTTCCCTGCTTGTAGCTTTGTTTGGGATGTGATGTTTTTTAGTCTATGAAAAGGTATTTAAGAGCTATCCTAATAGTAAATCCATGTTTTTTGCTTTCAGAAATGATTTAGTATGTGTTTGAAGGGTGTGCAGAGATCACTACTAACATTGTAAATATATGACTTTCAAGATTTGCCAACATTACGCACGTAGCACTCAATCTTGGGTTTAAGGAATAATTTCTAAGTAAATTGATCCATGAATGCAATTTTAAAATATTGATAAAATGTCAAGTGCTATTCTGTAATAAGATGGCTGCACAGTTGCAGAGTTTTTCTAATGTCATATTTGGAATATTTATCAAAGACCCAACAGTAAAATGGGAGAGGCAGCATGAGGCCAGCACGGGTGTTTTCCCAAGTTTCTGGAGTCTCTGCATGCCTGGCTGTGGCTAGGTGGGTAGCTTTTTTATCTCTGAGTTGGACAATGAGGAGATCAGATGGGTATCAGAAGAACTTCACCTTCTGATGAATTCAATTGAAGCATCTTGTAGGATTGTATGGTAGATTTCTTCTGCCCTTGCAGTGGTGAAGTACATTTGTTCCCTTATTCCCTCTTTGGTGTGAGAGAAGAGAGGCTTCCAGTTCTGTCACATGTGGAGAAGAATTGAGTGTGTATGGTTGTGATGTTGTAGAAAGTGCAAAAGTTGTCTTCTTTGCCTGCAAGTTTGTGCTGAAGCAACAATTAAACTCTGAGATTTAATGGCTTAATTTTATTTGGACATAATTGCCTTACTTGTTGTCTCTTCTGGTTATTTTTGTAATGTCTCCTGTGCACTATTTGTACTCTGGGTTGAAAGAGAATGTAGGAAAGCAGTCTATTCAGAGGCTCTTCAGTTGCATTTGAAGTAGCATCAGGGAATTTTCAAGTGGTTATACTTAGCCCATTGAATAAAATTCTCTCAGGTTTTTTTCCTGAACATCTTCCCATGTAAAACCTGCAAAGCTTCTATGAAAGATTCAACTTATGGCTCCACAAAGAGTCACAATAATGGACAAGCAAAACAAAACTCATAGTAGCTTTTAGCCTTTCATTTAAAAAGCTTTTGTAATGGACTTAAAACTTTGGATTCTGGCTACAGATTGTCAAGGACAACAACATGTATTTATTTTACTGTCATTGGCCTCCTTTAGCAGTGCTATAGATAAATGCTAGGATTGGTCCACCTTTCTTTGCTTATAGTTCATTAAATTTGATTTCAAGTTATAAAATATTCTGGCTTCTAACACTGCCCTGTGTTCTTGGGGAGATGTGGACTAACTATGTAGCTGTAATGAACTGGGCCAAACTATTCTCACAGAATCATAGAATCATGGAACAGTATGGTTTGGGTTGAAAGGAACCTTAAAGACCATCTAGTTCCAACCCCTCTGCTGTGGACAGGGACACTTTCTCCTAGACTGGATTGCTGAAAGTCCCATCCAGCCTGTGTGTGAGCACTTTCCAGGGTCATCCACAACCTGGGCAGCATGTTCCAGTTGTCTCATCAGCCTCACAGTAAAGGATTTATTCCTATTATCTAATTTAAACTGACCCTATTTCAGTTTAAAGACATTGTCCCTTGTCATGTCATTCCAGACCCCAGTAAGATGTCCCTCTCCAGTTCATTTATATCCCCTTTGGTCCTGGGAGGTGCTATAAAGTCTCTCCAGAGCCTTCTCTTCTCCAGGCTGAACAACCCCAGCTCTCTCAGCCTCTCTGCATAGGAGAGGTGTCCTCAGACATCTTTGTGGCTTTTCTCTGGACTTGCTTCAACAAGTGCATGTCCTTCTTATGTTGAAGGCCCCAGACCAGAATGCAGTACTCAATATTCTGAATATATGATGCAATATTGCAAAAAGATGAAATTCTGTGAAGAGTAAGTGCAAGAATCCTACAAAGGTCAGAGCAGAGTCATGTCTTTATAGTGGTGTTTTTGTAAAACAGCTTTAAAAAGCCTAATCTTAATTAATTAAACGGAATTAAATTATTTAATTTAATTAATAAAATAATAAGTAAATTATTAAATAAGTTTTAATTATTAAATAATTAAACTTAATTATTTTTTCTCACATCTGATTTGGATGTGAGGAAATTTAAAATCTTTGATAATTTTAATTCTATTTCATATGTAATTTTTCACTTTATTTCTGTTGTGGTTTGACTCCAGCCAGCAACTAAGCCCCATGCAGCCACCTGCTCACTGCCCCCACAGTGGGAGAGAATCAGAAGGGTAGAAGTGAAAAAAACTTTAGGATTGAGATATTCAGTTTAATCAGGAAAGCAAAAGCCACACACGCAAGGAATTCATGCACCACTGCCCATGGGCAGGCAGGTGTTCAGTCACCTCCAGGAAAGCAGGGCTCCATCACCTGTAACAGTGACTTGGGAAGACAAACATCATTACTCTGTATTTTAACAATCTGCGCTATTTTTTTCTGTCTCTGTTTGTATTTAAAATATATGATGTTTTTGGGGAGTTTCCACAACCTAAATAATATATGGAGTCACATTAGCTGAGAGTTTGCATAATCTACAGTGAATGCTGTAGATTAAAGGAAGGATGATGCATTCCATGAGGAGCAGACATTCTCAGCTGCTGTTTGGAGTCTTCACTATATTACTGGGGATGGTATGCCTTCCTAATGTTATGCACTCAATTTTAAAACAGTTTGAGGCATGATCCAACAAAAGGAACATAATGTATTAGTAGCTCATTAAAATTCAAATTGTCCTTAATTCATAGCCTGTGTGTCATTCCCCTCATGGTTTTATTCTGCTTCTAATGTTGCATAACTTGGTTGAAGCTAATGCTTTATTTTAAATTCTATAGTACTCCTTTCTGGGGTAATTTGTTTTCAAATGAAAGACAAAAGAATTCTTAATTTAAATGTTTGTTAATAGAAAAAACATGAGGTTTCCTTAGAAGGCTAATGTCTAATCATGGGCATCAAGTGTTCTATTTTATCTGTCTTATGTTCTGCAGCAATATATTCCTGGGGCAGAAGGAGTTACTGGTGTTTTCAAAATTAAAAACAGGAGGCTTTATTTGTATGTATTCATAGCAATTTGTACAGATATAGCTAAAAGGTGTATATACAGAAGGGCAAGTAAAAGGAATATTAAAAACCAGGTCTCATAATTTCAACCCTTTCATTTGTCTTGCCTGCATCAATGAGTCCAGAATAATTTCATACCAAGCACTTTGTTAAGAATAGCATTCAAAGGTGCCCGGCCAGTTTTGTTATGAAACCACCCCTGTGTTACTGCTGGCAGCCTTTCACGTGTTGGCAAACAAGTGCCATGGGTTAAACCCAGCCAGCAGCCAAGTGCCAGCGTGGGATCACTCCTGAACTGTTACCCCGGGAAGGGCTGACCCCTGGGAGTGAGAATGGACACGTTTCATTTTGGCAAGCTGGAGATTCACCTGCAGGACAGAGCAGGAGGAATGCCTTGCAGCTGGGAGGAGGGTCCCCAAAAAATTCCTGTAAGCCTTCCTGTTAGTGCTAAGAAGTTCCCCCTCAAGGACAGATCTCAAATGTTTTGATATATTTATACTTCAGACAGTGCAATGCTGTGTAAACATTGTAGCCCTGATCACTTGGCTGATGTTTATACCAGCTCATTGATATGAGCTCAGTAAAATAAAATCTTCTGTAAAACCATAATAATGAAAGGTAAGGCTGAAGATGAGAGATTTCATACTACAATAGTAGATCCTGTGCCTATCTCAGCATGATATTCTTTGTGAATGACACATTGTTACTGCTTTTCATAGAGAACTGCTAACAGGCTTCTCTCAACTTTTTTACAAATATTCTTCTAAAAAGTAGAGGAGCAATTGGTGGACTTGTATTACTATTGTAGCTGAAGTTCTACAATCAGAAACTTATTTTCTGGTCTAGGGAGCAGTGCAGCAGAAGGAATAAAACATTTTGGGTTTAAAGTAGCAAAGTAGACTGAACAAATGACAAACATGGGGATACAATTATTTGGCTTATGATTGAATTTTACATCTGAAATTCATATTTTTTTGTGAAAAGCTATTTTATTTTTCAAGGTATAGTAAAGAAGTAGCTTTTTCAGTTGCCATGCTTTGCAAGTTGTTTTTGGTTTTTTGGTTTTTTTTTAACATGTGAAATGAATCAGGATAACATAGGGATATACGGAAGCTTTCCATAAAGATTTTATAATGTGTGATGAATAATTAAATTTGGCATACTTGTATAATAAGTAGGCATAATATTGAAGGCAGATAGTGCCTGATCCAACTGCTTCAATTCTCAGAAATGGTTTCACAGAAGCCCTTCCAGTCATTTCTTCATTTGCACCTGGACTTACTGATCCCTTCTGAGATGTCTGTGCGTGCTGGGCTTTTGTCACCAGCTCAGAGCTGAACTGCTGGTTTGCTGTGAGAGCTGCTCTGAGAAGAGCTCTGGCTAAATGAGTTATCCAGCTAATAAAATACTGATGTTGGGAGCCCAGTTCTGGCTGGCATTCCTTGTGTCGCTGTTTGGCATGGTGATGGATGCTGACACCATGATCCTGTTGTATTGGCAGGCTGCTCCTTAAGCATGGCTTTTGGATATTTAGGGTAGAGGATATGCACTCTGTGCTTCTCAAGCCCTTGGACAGTTCTGCTGTTAGGATAGTCATGAATACTTGTTAAGGTATTGTAGCATTTAGATCAGGTTACATTACAGTGAACTGACTCAACAATTTGGGATCTAATAAAAGCTTTTTTGTTGGAATGGAGCTGCATTGAATATGATTCTTTTTCCACCCCGGTCTTTTCCTTTTGTTTGAGATCTGCATATATCTCTTTAATTTGGATTCTTAAAGGATTAATAACATCAAATCTTACATAAGTAACTGTGTAATTGTTAAATGTGCAGGAGGAGAAGATCTGTGCAGAGAACACTTACAGTAGTGTGGTTATTATTTAGAGCAGAATTGGAATTTTTTCAGAACTGTGATCAGTACTTTGTGTACAGTGTATTGATTTTTCTAGAAGATAATGAAAACGTAATTTGTTTCAAAATAGCATTGCAGAATGTAAAAATTTTGGCTGCGTGTGGGGTTACTTGAAGTGTATGTCATAGTTTACATAAATGCTCTATATATGCTGTTAGGAGAGCTAAACTTATGATTTTCCATGCTAACTTTGGAAAGTGAATATAATTCTCTTGTAATTTGGTGAACTTTATAGCACTTTGAGCATGTATAAAGTATGTATTTTGTGCTCCTTTGTCACACTCTGCATAAAATTGATATATCCGGGATGTTAGTATCGATCCTCAAGAGGGAAGCCTCAGACTTGCAGCTCTAACTGAAGGCTTGACCTTTACAAATACCTGCTTTGGTTTGGTTTACAGGTGTAAAACGAAGGTGTATGCAGACAACCTTCCCACGACGAGCGTAGTCATCGTGTTCCACAACGAGGCCTGGAGCACGCTGCTGCGGACGGTGCACAGCGTGATCAATCGCTCCCCACGGCACATGCTGCAGGAGATCGTCCTCGTCGATGACGCCAGTGAGAGAGGTGAGCAGAGCGTCGGTGCCCAACCTGCTGCTCGTTGTCTCGGGATCTCCTCCGGTCAAGATGATCCCGAGGAGTGTTAAAAAGTCTTTTTTCCCTAACCCAGCTGTCAAAGGATAGATCAGAAGTCTTCGGCTCACGTTCTCAAAGTTGTTTATTATTTTTTGTCTAAAACATTTTCTGTCTGGCCTGCCAAGGTCTGTTCTGCAAGTCGGTCTGAGGCACGCTCTGCCCGCTCACAGGGCTGGTGTTGTGTTTTATACTATGACCTACATATTTGATATTTACAGTTGTGTCCCAATACCTATCACCTATGTTAGACAGTGACTTTCTACTCTACACCCATCCCAAAGTGCCACCATCACCAAGAAGATGGAGGCTAAGAAGAAAGACAGGACAACGCCCAAATCCCTCCATCTTCCCCCTTAGACCCCCATAGTAAAATTCTTCAAAATTTCACCTTTGACCCTGTGACAACTACTGTTATGCTACTTAAACTTTTGTGACTTGTAGTTCTTCATATAAAGTTGGTAATTTGCTTCATGGGTTAAGATCGAATTCCCATGTGTCTTTGTCTTCCTGCCAGGGTCTCTGAGCCCCTGCCAGGATTTTGAACCATCCAAGGCATCCAGAGGGATGTCCTGGGTTCTGACAGTTGTGTTTTGAAAACTGAAGCTGACTTGATGTGGGCTTAACCCTCTTCAGCAGAACACAGCGCCCGGGGCAGGAGAAGGCAGAGGGAGCAGCGCCCATTTTGGAATACAGATGGATCATTCTGCACTGAAAGCTGGTGTAACTTCATCTGTCTGCTTACTTTTTTGTTGGCAGCATGGACTTTGTGTTTTGATACAGTTTTAGTGTTTTGCGTTTAGAATTTGATCACATTCATACAGCTTGAGGGCGTTTAATACTTGAATCACTTGGTGAACAATAGCAAAGGCAGCTCTATTTGTTGCACGCTTTTAAATTTGCTGTCACCGTTAGGCTCGGTGTTCAGAGGGATCAATTTTGATTATTCCATTCATGGGAAGCTAAAATTCAGTTTCCGTGCTGCAATAGGTTCGATTTCTTAAAAAATAATGCTTCAATGAAAACTCCATGCTACAGAATGACACTTGCTATGCGTAATAAGCAAAACTTGAAGCTGATTTTTTTGGAAATATAGTAATATTATTTTGTTTTTAATCTTCATAGTATTTTTAATTGCAATATATTAGAAATAAAAATAATATTCTGTATAATCCTTAACATTTAATTTTAGTTAATAGTTGATATTTGGCTTGTTCTTTACTTAGTATTTCTTGATGGTATGGGTTATGAAGTACTTTTTTCCTTGTGTTGGCAAGAGGAGGTGAGAGGGTAGTACAGGTTTACTAAATAAAACATGTCTATACTTTTATATTGATCCACCTTTTTTTTCCTCTATTTTGAAAGTTTTCTACTGGAACCAATGTAGTAGGCCATTAGAACAAAAGTCTTGACACAGTCACCAATTGTAGGCTGTATCAGAAAGAATTTCCATGTGTAAGTCATAGAAGGGTTTTACAGCATGCTGACATCTCAGCCTGTTGCTTCTCATTCTAGTGATGCAAAATTCATGTTTTGCTGCCTATGGTAATTCCAGCCTCAGAGTAAGTTGTCTGACTGTTGTCCAGGTGACAAGATCTGCCCAAGAGCTGTGTGTATGAAGAGAGGTGCTGGATTTGCCCCAAGTAGCTCTATGATACGCGGGTTACAGTGTAAGGGGAGGGTTTACGATAGGAGCTTACAGTGGTTAAGGGGAACTTTTGTAGCTGAAGAGCTACAAGTGGATTTTTGCTCTGTCACCAAGGTGGTAGCAAGCATACTGAGCTGCCCCTTGAGGTTGTGTGTGTGTGCATGATGCCTGGCTGGTCGGCTGGGTCGGTGTGGGGCACAGCTGCCTGTGGAGCATGGACAGATCCCATCTGCCAGCTGAGCTCGCTCCGCTCGGCTTTCCTGGGGAAGCACAGCACACGCACTCGGGCTGTGTTTGCACTTGTCTCTGCTCCTTTCCTCTCTTGGGCACCCTCACTTACTTTTGCTTTTCCTTTTTTTACCCAACTCTAAGTGCTTCAGTTAATTCCAGTGCAATTTGGAAGAAAGAACAGGAGTATTAAATACAATTACATTCCGGCAGCAGAGGAGAAATGCCTATGCAAAGTACCACAGAAACGTGTTCCAGATTAAATAAGAGGCATGATCAAATTTTGCTTTTACAAAGGCACAATATCAAATTTTTGCTTTTTGCACTTGTGGGAAATTTGTAATTATAGTTCTTGATTTGTTGTAGTTTTTAACCTTTATATAAAAATTCTACATTTTATTTATCAAAACAGTTCTTAGCACTAATTCAAATCAGTGCTAATTATTATTTGTGACAGGTCAGCTTTCAGTATGACTTAGAAATAAAGAGCAAGTTAATATTAGAATATGTAGACATAATATTACTTATGTTTTGCCTCTTCAGTTTCTGTTTTAGAAAAAAAATCAATTTCAACGTAGCAATAAGATGTCCTCACTATGAATCATAGAATTTTAGTCCACTTAAAAAAGCATGTGGCTTTCTCTAGATAAATTTTCTGTTTCTGGGTTTGGTAATAAAAACATATTAACTTAATTCCAGGCTGAAAGATAGAGCATTTCATACTTTCTTTGGTGCTGTTACTGAACCTGTTCCAGCATTTCTTTTTGAAGCCTGTGATCTTCATTTCAGATCATTTAGGCATCTTCTATTTGTTGTTATTTTCAACAATTACTGAGAGGGGTTATTTTTGTTCTGTTTTCCAAGAACTTGTTATGGTTCCATCAAGCATGTTTTTACATTGAACAAAACAGAAGGGTACGATGCCTGAAGATGTGAAGGGTTTGTGTTTGCTACTTAAGCATTCTGTTTGTGTTGAATTAAAACGGCATACTTTTCTAGAAAAATACAATGTTCAGCCTGAATTGTGTATTGAATTCTAACATCAGAGTCATTTTAATTGGAATAAAGTAAGCATTCAGTCTGCCTGAAGCACACTTTGTACCTGCTAGTGTCATGCTCTTAGAAGAATGAATTTGCATAATAGCATGCATTTATTTACACCCAAAAGAAAAACGTTGGAGAAACAAGACGTATCTGTAAAATTGTTCTCTAGTTACTGATCAGAACTGAAACTTTTGTTTTGAAGTATTGATCTTTGGTAACTAACTTGAAACAGTTAACAGGAGAAATCATGATGAGCTGGTACCTCAGACTAGGTCAGGCACCCAGTATCCAGGTGTGGCCGGCAGATTGCATCGGGATAGACACATCCACAGAGCTTAGCTACAGAGACACAGGTCAAAGCAATATGACTGCCACTAAATCCTGCCAACAATACTTACAAAAATATTCATACTTCTTAATATTCATTCTTCTTACATGTTTGCATGCTCATAAAAATGATAAACCTGTGATTTATTCTAGTTCAATAAAAAAAAAAAAAGTGTTGAAACCTAATTTTTCATTTATATTCATATCAGTGTGACTTGGTAATAGAATTGGCAAGGTATTTTTCACTAATGCACTTAGTTGACTTGAACTGAATGTATTTGCTTTTTTGTCTTCCTTAGTTCTGCTATTTCCACAGAAGATGTTCAGTCCTAGGTAAAGCTATGCACCCTTTTGACAGAGAAAAGGCTTGAAAAGAATATCCACCACAAAGAGTTAT
Organism: Pyrgilauda ruficollis; assembly: GCF_017590135.1. NCBI lineage: Eukaryota > Metazoa > Chordata > Aves > Passeriformes > Passeridae > Pyrgilauda > Pyrgilauda ruficollis. Next base: position 391,344 of record NW_024525156.1, read on the forward strand.
AGTTATACCTATGAAACTACATGAATTCTTAATGTTCCAAATTAGAAGTTTTGTGGAGATGTTTCGGTTTTTAAAAATACTATCAAACCTCACTCTGTTGTGAAGTATATGAAGCACTGCTAAAAAATTAGTCATTTCTAATCCTGGGTAATTTATAAGTAGCTGACTCTAATGAATAAAACCTCTCATCTCAGTGTTCAATATAGAATTTAGTATGACCAATAGGTTTGTATAAATAGTTATCTTCATGGCTTTGTCCTTTATCCTATGTTTCTTGTAGGCCAAAGTGTATTACGTTCATGAAAAGATTATTCAAATATTTGCTTTTTTTTTCTTTAAGGGAAAAAATCAAGTCTTCCTTATAAGAAACTATTACTTGTTTCCGGATGCATGACTAATCAAAAAAGCTAGTTTCATGCTACTTGAACAAAGGGAGCAATTTGTAAGGGTTGTGTATTGCTCTTAGAGAGGGTGTTCTGGAGGGAAAACAGCTGGTTAGATTGGAACATTTTACCCTACCTGCTGGTAGCAGAGGAACTTTGGAAATTTTGATGCCTGAATTATTTACTATGCTTTTATAGGGATGAGATATCAAGCTTTATCATTTCTGCATACTTTGCTGGAGCTCTACTGATATTTTAAGCACACAGTTACTGGAGGTCTTGTTTTGTTTTGTTTCTGGGAATAGTCCCTTCTGCAGTTTTGAACAAGGTGATAGTTCATAAGAATATTCTTATGGACATGGTTAAACACGAGAGAAGGTCTGTTCTTAACCTTTTTCCCTTTGTAGTGAAAACACTGCACATATCTCTGATTTTTTCTTAGAGAAAAAGAAGTTAAAAGCACTTGATAAATTGAAATTTGAAACACTTTACCGAGAAAATGTAGGTAGGACTCAAGATTTTCACGTGCATTGAGCATGACTTTCTGTAATGCAAGTTTGTCTTTTATGCAAGTTCTTGACTGGCTGCAGTTGTATTGTTGCAGTCTTTTTCTCTTCCCTCTGCCAGAATTTTACCATTCTGTTAATGCAACTATATTCAAGAACCAATGTCACAGGCCATATTAATTGATTTACATTTAAAGTGGATGGAACTACTTTAAAAGCTTATCAGTATTGCATGTGAGATGTGCAGAGAAACATATTGATTTGTGTGACTTGCTCATCAGATGGTGAGGATAGAGAGAAGTGTTGCACACTCTCTCTGTGTACATCATGTGTACATTAAAGCTATAAACATTGCCATGATACTAGTTCTTTTAAAATAGTGGCTTTGGAAAGCTACACTGTAAAGAGATGAAACTATATATGCTACAGATTCAGTTGTGATCTCTGGGTTCCACCCCAAAAGCCTTGCAAAATGTTCTGACCTGTACACTTCTTTGTACTAAGAAACATGTACTAATTTGAGTCTCTGTTCATATGCAAAATAAGAATTAAGTTGCTTTGAGTTTCTCTGGAGACAAATATTTAGACATATCAAATTATTGTGTACTTTTAGCACAGTTTAGCTTTCAAGACATGTCAGAACTTATTTCTGTGGGTTTTAGTGGCAGTCCAACAATGCACAGAAAAACATGAGAAGGTAATTAGAACTCATTCATCTGGAGAAGTGGTAAGGAATGATAATCACCTTCAAGTCAACCCTCTCTTCTGAGGTTTACAAAAGAGTCACTAAGAGTTCATGCCAAGCCTCCCCCCCACCCCTCCAGTCACATTTATTTTTGTATGTGGTACTTTCTAACTTATGTGAAATCCTACTACAGGCCACGCACTGTTGTGGTACAACTTTCAACTCCCATGTGCCTTGAGTGTACAGGCTGATATTCCCTAGCAATAAGAGTATTTTGCCTTTTTTACACATTTTGAAACTGCAAGTTATTGCAGAAGTCTGTTTCTGTGACTGTCCATTGCATTCTCCCTCACTCCTTTGTTCTTCCTTTGGCATCAATCATCACAACCCAGTAGCTCTTTGCAGTGCAAGTAATTTTGAGTTTCTGGGTGTATGGTAACTGACTGTTGTATTTTGAATAACTTATTCTTCATAATTCATGCTACACTGAGATTTGTTGGTGTTGCAGATTCTCATTTATGTATAGATTATTATACTTTTTTTTTTTAGATGTTATAGTGATAATCTAATAGAAAAATATTAGCCAGGAAACCCTAGTGAAAGCACAATTGAAAAATCAGTTTGATTGTGTTTTAAACTTCTCACAAAGAAATTATCTGTAAGTTGCATTGCTGTAGGAGCAAATTCATTATATTCAGCTTGTCAAACCATTTCTGTATTTCCTTGGTAGACAAGTCCAAGAGCACTTATGCATGTTTTTGAAAATAAGTGTCACATCATCTCTGCCATAAAAACTTGTGAATCCCATCTTGGTTTTGTGTAAGTGCTCAACCCTTTCTTCTTTTTTGGGTTTTCCATAATGAAGAAATAAAGAGGAGGAAGAACTTTCTGTGCTATTGAGTGAAACTCTTGGGAGATGTGGAAAGCAGTATTGTGAAGTGTAGAGGAAACTATCTAAGAAAATAGAAAAAGGATAGACAAGAACAGGGGAAATGTATCTTAATTCAAGGCTCTCCATTAAAAAAAAAAATAGAAGAAGAAGAAGCTGAACACATAACTAACAGTTTTGATCATTCTTTACAGACTTCTTGAAAAGACCACTGGAGAGTTATGTGAAAAAATTAAAAGTACCTGTTCATGTGATTCGAATGGAACAGCGTTCTGGATTGATTAGAGCAAGATTAAAGGGGGCTGCTGCTTCTAAAGGCCAGGTCATCACCTTCTTAGATGCTCACTGTGAATGTACAGTAGGCTGGCTTGAACCTCTGCTGGCAAGGATCAAAGCTGACAGGTAATTATCCATCTATTCTCCCATCTTCAGATTTTTCACTTGTTAAGAAATTTTTCAAGTATTACAAAATAGCCTACAAGCAAATATCTACTTTCTAAAGAGCTGAACAAATTGTCATTGGTGTAAAGATAAAAGGCTAATTCAGTTAAACTTTTAAAAGTAAAACTCTGTTCCTAGTGAAGTCTATATTGGGATGCATGGAATAATGTGTTAAATAGCGGGAGCAATGAATGAAATTGAGGAATTAGGGGAAATTGAGGTCTTCAGTCTTCAGCTTGGCCTATTCCTTCATGAATTTGGGTAGATATTCTTGAGAAAGGAATCAAGCCGTGATTTCATGTAGCACCCACATTGTGAACAAGAATTGTTTTCAGGCTCTCGTGATTTCTTTATTACATAATGGTTTTGATTGTGGAAACCTGGGCTGTGTCTTGGTCTTCTGGGATGTATATTCTCAAGTTAGAATAATTACTGGAATCATGCTGATCTACACTTATATACACAATGGAAACTGTATTGGGGATGAAGGTGAGAGAATTTTCTGCTTTATAAAATATCCCTACATCTGAACAGTAGCTGTAGTTGTGCACTAGTCTGTTAGTAGACTACGTATTACATAGAATAAAACATGGTGCTAAAGATCCCTAGTTTTTTATTGTTATAGATGAAAATCACACTTAAAATTTGATGTTACAAAATATAGTGTTACATGATGAGTAAGCTACAAATAATGAAGAATCTTTGTTCAGCACTGTGCAAAGACAAAGTAAACTTTGTTACCATTATTCAGGTTTTTGTGATACTACAATACATACATTGTTACAATTTGTGCAAATATCTCGGCTTAAGTCCTTTGAGTTCAGTTGCAAGCAGCCTCTGAATCTTTTTACAGAGCTTCCCATGAGAAGAAGTCTGCTTTGAGCATGGTTACTTAAGTGTCTTTTAGATGGTTAGAATTGGTTTCTGTGAATATATGTGTTAATAATGTCAGGACAGTGGACAACGAGGCCACTTTGTGTCAGCTGTGATGCAGTAGTTCTACATTGTTAACAATTACTATCATCTCTTAGTCCTGAGGATGTATAAAAATACTTACCCAGAGTTAATATCCAAGTTTTAATTTCAAAACACGCAAGTAACTTTTACCACTCAACTAGAAACAAGGACCTCTTGTTTTCTATCTAATCACTATGTAGCAATGAGAAAGTTGGGGTCATTATTTCTGTCTGCCGAGAGATGAATATTTATTACTCATAATAATGCAAATATGATTTTTAAAAAGATCTGGCATTGCCAAAATTGCATCAGATTTATAATTAGCAAGACAGAATTTTAGTATGTTTCCTGTTAATAATTGATTGAATAATGTTGTTAAGAAATGGTGTTATGAAAATTTCAACTGTATGTGTAAAACCTGTAATTAAAAAAAAAAACAAAAACCAAACATCTACTTTATCCTTTTGATTAATAGATTGTATTTCTTTAAAATTTAATAATTTTGCTTCTTTCCTTTTCCTAGGAGGACAGTAGTGTGTCCCATCATTGACGTAATCAGTGATGACACCTTCGAATATATGGCAGGTTCTGACATGACCTATGGTGGATTCAACTGGAAGCTGAATTTTCGTTGGTACCCTGTTCCTCAGAGAGAGATGGATCGACGGAAAGGAGACCGAACTCTCCCTGTTAGGTAATGAGAAATTATTAAATGGCTTAAAATCTTTGTCTGATCTTTGCTTTTTATGATAAACTCAAAAGTAAGTACTTTAGGTTGTTAAGTACTTACTCAAAAGTTGTAGCATCTTTTTTGTCTGATTGAAGGAACAATGTAACCGTTCTTGCATGGATTGGTTGTCAGTAACTTTTGGTAGCAAAAGGAAATCAATCACTTTGTCACTTTGAAAATATTTTTCAGTTCTATGTTAATTACTGCAGAATTACTTGTTTTCAGGTAGCACTTATAATGATGCACAAGATTTTAACAAAGCTTTTTTTCTTTTTATAATTGAACCTTGTTTTTATCTTTTATTATGACAAAGTAAACATGTATTGCATGTATTTTGTAAACATGCATTGATTTTTTGGTATATGAATGTGTGTATATATATATGTGCATTTATATGCAAACTTTAAGTCTTAAAAGGTGGGATGGGAGGTAAATTTTTACTTGGATGTCATGTAGGTTTATAAGAAAAGTAATGAGGAAAATAGCCCATGTGTAATATGTACCTTTTAACAATTGCAAACTTACATTTTCTGTCCTTACTTTTCTGAAAACTGGGCATTATTTACTTATAGTAAAGTTCAGGATCCAGCCTCTGCTGGTTTTTGTTTTAGTTTAAGAAATTAAGAGGTCTTCTCAGGATATTGCTCTCTTCCCTCTGTTTGCTTTTAGCAGGGGAAAAGACACATAAGTTTTTAGTTAGCTTGTGACCTAGTTTGTATTTAATGTGTGTTTCAGAAAAAGCCCTAAACATATCAGGAAAAGAGCTAGTTAAAATAAATTACATAAAATAAAATAATTTATGCTAAAAGTGTAAATAATTGAATTATAAAGTTATGTCATTGGCCTAACATGCAATTTACTTATTGTTGTCTAAGAGTTGAAATTTGGGAGTTGTTTCTAAAGCTCTGAGAAACTACTAGCAGAGTTTTATGTTTTTTGTACCAATAAGGAATCCGTAAGGAAAATCTGGATGCAACCCTGACTGTACAATTTTCTTGTATGAAGCAATAAAAGTGAAAGCAAGCAGGCTGATTAATGGCCTCCTAAAACTGTTTCAAGAACAGTAGCCTGAAGTATAATTTTCCTGTGTGAAACTGGTTTCCTTTTTATGAGTTACCAGCATTGGAGGCAGAAGTCTTTCTCAGGAATGACAGCAGCTTACTAGGGACTGTTTCTCTATCCAGATACCAGTTTGAAGTGAGAAAATAAGGACAATTGCCACTACCTAATTCCATCTCTGGAAAAATTTGAGCTAGCAAGTGTACCAAGAGTAACAGAGTTTCAAGGGAAGCTTTCTGAGAAGGAATATGCTAGGAACTTGGGAAATAAACAGCCACTTTGTCAGTGTAGATGTGAAATGTGTCTAGGTATGTTTCTGTAGTGACTGATGTGATTTGGTTTTTTTCTCTCTTCAGGACACCTACAATGGCAGGAGGCCTTTTTTCAATAGACAGAGATTACTTTCAGGAAATTGGAACATATGATGCTGGAATGGATATTTGGGGTGGAGAAAACTTAGAAATTTCCTTCAGGGTAGGTGAAACTCTGCAGGGCTTTATGAATTATTAATTTATTAATCAGAACTATGCATCTAGAGTTCTGTAAAACACATATTTGCCACCTGCACCAGTGTCCTCTTGTGTTGCAGCTGGCACTTCCCTTCCCTGTTAAGTTCCATCAGCAGAGACACACAAAGACTGTATCTGTCAGTAAAAAGTGCATGGTGAATTGTTGGTATAGCTTTGTGATTAAAAGATTAAGATGGCTGTTCTGAAGAATGAGTGTTTGTGTGTTGAAAGGAATTCAGGCAGAAAAGCTCTTGTGGGAGCATCAGTTAAAGGTGATGTGGTCAGTGCATCGTTTAATGTGCCAGTGACATGTGAGCATCTCTGCTACAAACCCTCTCTTCTTGCTCTTTACTAAACTTCATCATTTCATGTGTTTGTTTGGTTGTGGACCTAACCAGTGGTATTCTCATTTTTGTTCCTACCAAATGGTACCATTTCCTTTCACTTTACTTGTCAGCAGAAAGTACATAGGTGGGGATACTTCTGAAGTACTGCAGCTTTCTGAATCTGTTGTTTTTCAAGATCCAAGATAAAACTGAAAGTATTTTCAGAGACTTGGGAAGTGTGTGGGTTCTTTTACGTGGAGATTCTGTTTTATAATTTACTATTTTAGACACCTGTTAGTTCCTGTGATTCATGTGAGCCTTTTCCTTCCTTTGTGGTCAGCTTGCCCCGTTCTTTAAGTAATCTCTGGCTGATGCGGTATTGCTCCAGGGGCTGAAGTGCTTTCATATGCTGCCTTGCTTGGGCTTGCAAACATCTTCAGCTGTTGAGCAGGAAAAAACACACAGTTCTCTTCCATGCAGTATGCATTTGTTCTAGACCTCGGCTAATGTTGTTTCCCCACCTTGAACAGAAGCAAGTGATTAATGTTTTGGAACTTTTTAAAACAGCTTGTAACTATGCAATAATTGTCCTATTGCTTCCAGATCTGGCAGTGTGGTGGCACTTTGGAAATTGTAACTTGTTCACATGTTGGGCATGTGTTCAGAAAAGCAACACCGTACACTTTCCCAGGAGGTACAGGGCAGATAATCAACAAAAATAACAGGCGGCTCGCAGAAGTTTGGATGGATGAATTCAAAAACTTTTTCTACATTATTTCCCCAGGTGAGCTGGTCTTTGGTTATGAGAAATACTTACTGAGTATTAAAATGTTGCTACTACTGGGAAATAATGTGAGTATTTATATAAGAATGTTATTGCTTTGAAGTTTGTTAAGACAGAACTCACTTAAGGTGTACAAAAAGTAAGATCTTAATTGAAAAATAATTTTGTTAGCCAGAGACATGCCCTGGAGGGGTTTTTGTTTGCTTGCTTTTTAACATGAACATGATTTAGGAATGAGCTTCCTGTGCAATAGAATTGAAGCTCAGTGGAACATCAAAGAGCTCAGTTGTAGTGCTGAAAATTAGCCATCCAAATGGCCAATTCAGCACATTCAGCAATGTGCTGAATTTTGGGCTCTAGCTCCCATGTTGTAGGCATTCCATGCTGAATACATCACAAGTGATTTAAGTGAAACCCAAAAGGAGGAGTGGCAAAAGTGAGTATCTTCTGTCTTGATAGAATTTGTATTTCACTATCTGGAGTATAGGAGCAAGTTGCCAATAATTGACTGTGATGATATTTATTATTGTTTCTTTACATGGATGTTACCAGAACAAAAGGATGTAAAATATGTGGGAAAATTTCCCATGAACTCAGATTTTCTGCAAAAAATTCAGGAGAAGAAAGGAAGCCTGGGAAATATTGAATTATTACTTTCAACTACAGGTTATTTTTGTTGTTATATAAAAAGACAAACTTCAGGTAGCAACAGCCAAGCTTTCTAAATACTTGAGACATTAGGCTTTATGTACTAAGTGATAGTTTTATATGCTGCATCTGCTTTTCCTAAGAAATGTCTTTAAAACTAGTATTTCCTTATGACCTGCTTATTAAACCTACATTAATATTGACATTTAAAAGGTGTAATACAATGTAGTATGAGTCTGAACAGTGTCAAATTTTAGATTATGGGTTTTACAGACGCTTGTGAAAGCAACTGACAGTACAGATTCACAGTGGTTTTGTCTTAAAAGAATGCTTTACTCAAATGAGACTGTGTAAGACTTTTAATTAAAAAAATGTCTTGATACTATTCAAAGCTTTTTAGGTGAAATGAGAAGTTAACAGCTTATTGCTATTGCCCTGTTATGTAATTAATAAAGCATTATTAATTCAAACATGAACATGTAGAAATATTCAGAAAAGTTGTATATGAATAGGTGCAGTCTTTTTTGGTAAAGATTGCTCTTATGCATCCATGTCAATCTAGATTTTGAAAGGTACAAAGTTGCAGAAAGACCTAATTAAAAAAAAAGAAACTAAATTCTTTTAAAAATGTAAGTTACTGATAAGCTGTGATAAGGCTCTGTTACTTTATATATCACATCTATATGCCTTTCATTTTGTGAGGGAAGTGTAAGCTACAAAAGGAGTTACTCTTTGAATTTTGTAGGATTGGGGTTTTTTTGATATGACTTTCATAGCACTGCAGTACTGTAGAATATGCATACATTCCCCAAAGACAGTAAAATTCTGAAATGGTGAAAGTAAGTTAAGCAGTTATCTGTAACTGCACTATATATTTTCTTTATTTTCAAAAGACGCATGTTTGCATAATTTGTATGCTGATAGCCTGAGTGATTGCTGGGTAGGGATGTGCTCTGGCCAGGCTGCTCCTAGAGCATCTGCACCTGCCGCCTGTCACACGCTCCTGTTTGTGTCCCCGTGACCGTATTGACCGTGCACTGAAGTTCAACGCCAGAATTTTCAAGTGTCTCGAGCATAGGATAATATTGTATCTGAATAAGTTGGGTTATTCTGAAATTGATTTGTTGCCTGGGGCTGTGAGGAGAATGCCCAGTACTGTGGGTCATTCTTTAGCTCTGATGAAAACCTGTTATCAGAGAATAAACACACAAATATATTCAGATCTGCTCATGCCTCTCACCCTCCCAAATCCACATAAGTTGTGAGAGCCAGTAGACATTAACTAACAAGGATTTCTATTTTGGGAAGTTCACAAACAGCTTATTCTTGTAATTCTGATGTCTCCAATCTTAGCTGAGTGTTGCAGATTGTGATTTTGCCCGTTGGCAGCAAATAGCATCAGTACAGGTTTCAGTAAGTCCCTTGCGAGCATTAGTTGTTTAGGAACTCGGTGAATCTCTGCTAGCTTGGCTCACTTAGCTTTTCCAGATGTCCTTCTAAAATAAAAATTTAAATGTATAGTTCTTACGGAGTGCTGGTGTAGTAATCCTCAGGCAGAACACGGTGTGCAGCCTGTGAAACTGTTTGCTAGTACAAATGTGTGCTTTCAGTATTACTGTGACAGGGTCACAGGCCCTTGCAAGGAGCGAGGTGAGGATTCTTAGGCTGATGCTGGTTTGCAAGCTTTTGGTGCAGATGAATGAGGAGAACAAGCAATCCTCTGTGCACCTAGGATTTTTCTCACTAGTTGATATGGATGCAAAAAATTGGATTTTGGAGGAGATAATATTCTGACAAGCATCACTGAGCCTAGCTAACAAGACACACTTGTTTCCTCCTTTGTATTTTCTTTCCTCTTCCCCTAAGATAGTGAATCATGGAGGGATTCATCCAGGAAAGCAAATGTAAGATTCTCAGGTAGCTTTCCCACTTCATGTAATCTGTGTTGTCTGGGAAAAAAGTCTTGCTTCTTGAATGATAGGAACTCAAGAGGCTTTTTACTATTGATGTAATGTAGTTCAGTGGAAAGCTGCCCTCTTGAAAAGTAAGCCTGAAATTCCTTCCTTCTTTTATAAGTATAACCTAATAGAAACTGCTACCTGTCTGTATTAAGCTTGTGTGAATTTTAGAAGCCACCCGTCTGCTTAGGAGTGGTTAGGTACAGACGGATGTTGGGCAGGAACTTGTTGGAGCTGCTGCTTGGCCAGAATCGAGCCTTTCTCTTTGCAGGCAGCAGCTCTTCTCCCCAGAAGCCCAGGCACTGCTGCAGGCCTTTCTCATGAGCTGGTAACTTTCCTTGCAGCCATGTGTTACGCCAGGGTCCTGCTTCCCAGACCATTTTCTCTTCAGCCCTCAGAAAACAAATCTAGCATGTGAATAATCTGTTTCCTGGCTCCACTTCTTCTTTCTGTGGACTCTGCCACTTCTTCATTTCTAGTGCTGGTCGTTCATCACTTTCTCCTAAAAGACTAAAGACTAAAAGTTAGGACTGTATTGTCCAAGGTGAGGAGGCGTCTGTCTCTCAGCTTGCTGTGAGGGGACTGCCTTGCTGTTCATGGCAGGTGTGCCGGTAGGGAAGGCAATAGGGCTTCACATCTCCTCACCTGCTGATCCTTCATCTGCATCAGCTGCTTCTAGGACTTTGTGGATCCGTCAGGGCTGTTTCTCCTGTGGGCTGTCTCCCTGGGGTTCAGTTAGAATCTGTCAGCGCAGGAGGTACAGCGGGAATCTGAAGGTGAGCAAGGGAAAGCTGTCCCTTTGGCAGCAGCAGCTGCAAAGCATTAGGCTGGTCAGCTTTGCCCCAAAAGGTGTATTCTGAGATATATTTTGGGGTGTACCCCAAATACAGGAGGTGTACTGTCCTGGGACTAAGTGGGCAGGCAGAAAGCCTGGATAGACAGCACTGTGGAATTACCTAAGCAGGAGTCACCTAGAGAGAGACAGGGGTGCATCATCCTGAAACTGGGTCTGTAGGCCTCATATCTCATCACTGCATGCCCTGGGTCTAGACAGGCACAGCAGGGTCAAGTTCAGTGCGTAGAGACTGGAAATGGGAAACATTATTTGTGGTTGATAGGGAGGACAGAGGAGGGACTGACTCCACATCTTGCAGTGTAGCAAAGCCTGTGTTCAAAGTACACAATAATGTTTCCATGTGGCTTTGTGTTCAGATACTAGTCGCTATTAGCATTAATTGAGAATGCAAAGAAGGCAGCTATTCAAATTGCTTTTAAATTATTATTGCTTATAGAGTTTCATAATGCTAAATAAAAACAAGTTATATTATTTTTATCAGAAGGCTAGATTTAGATGAAATAGTTTTCATACTCTGCTTCTGCAAATGACTGAGCAATTTATAATCATGATGATAACAACATGTTATTTTTTTCAAAGGAGTTTAGCATAAATATATTGCCACACATCAAACTTGGGCAAGGAAATCTTCAGCCCTTGAAAATTTGAGGATGGCACAACTGTAGCAACATGGCTGGTGCTGGTGTGGCTGGATGATTTGAAGTAGATATTTTTTGCATTACCAATCTTTTATGTATTATATTTTTCATAATATTTTATATATTTTGAGTACACCTTTACCATGTGTGTGGAAAAAAAAAAGCATGTGATTGTCCCAGAGCTAACAGCAAGCTGTGTGACAAATAGAGTCATCAGGGAGGCCCAAACTTTTAAATGTAATTAGGGTTAGGGGCAGGGAGGTTGAGGAAAAATATAGTTATGGTCAAATAAAGAAAACAGTAGCAAGGTTTCTTAAATACTATTTCTGATTTGTGTGACGTGGATACCCCATCTCTGAAAATGTTCAAGGTCAGGTTGGATGTATCTTTGAGCAGACTGGTGTAGAAGAAGGTGTCCCTTCTGCCCATGGCAGAAGGGTTGGAATGAGATGATCCTGAAGTCCCTTACAACCCAAACTATTCTGTTGTTATATGATTGTTTCCTAATTATTTTTTTTTTTTAATGGACAAAAGGTTTGAATAAACAAGTGGACACGACTGTCTTTCTCATGATTCCTTTGGAATCTGGCATAATTGTCTCCTCAGAGGAAATCTGATCTAATTTACTTTTTTCAGTTTGGTTTTTTTTTTTAGCTGAGCCTTTGAACAAATGTCCAAAACCCCTAGAAGGTTGTATGTCACTATTGTAGGTATACGTATAAATTTTACTGGTCTGTGGAGGAAATAATGATTTAAACCTGTACCTAATTTTTGGTATGCTTTAGACTTTGCTGCAGTTTTCCTTTTTTCCCCCAAAAGAAATTTCCCTAAGTAACTGGCACTGCACTGGAGAGAAATACTCAAGCTGGTTTAGAGTAATATCGATAAGGTACCAAAAATCTTGGGAACAGAATAATTCAGCCTTACTAGAGGACACCCCAAGGGCAACTCTAACTCTTCTGCTCTTCAGTCCATCTGCTAACCTGCTGCTAGCTGTAGTCTTCCTGTATGGTTTGGTGCAGACCTGACTTCCGAGGGGATTTTTTGAAAACCTTTCTGAATAAAAATAGTTTAATGGAATACAATGTAAGAGAAAAATCAGCTGGCACTTTTTTTTTGTGTGTGGTGACATTTAAAACTACTTTAAGAAACAGCTTGCTTGTATGCTATTAGGTCTCACTTTCAATTTCATTATTTATGGATGTGGCTTTAATTCTTACTGCCATTCAGTGATGTGATAAAGCCTTAACAGTGCTGGTTTTGGGAGGTCAGTGTAGCAACCTGAGTATGCTTTGAGTGTTGTTGCATGTTGTTTGTAAAGTTGTTGTGAGAGTGGCACGATAACTCTTCCATCCATCAGCTGCTTTTTCATCACTGAGAAATGAAGAATCCAGTTCTTAGCTGTGGTCGGAAACTTTCTGTTCTTGCATTAGATTTTGAGAGATTATTGCTGTCTTGTAGAGCAAATGTTTGCTTTCAGATAGAGCAGCATTCTGTGGCTTGGTTTTTTTTTTTTTTTTTTTTGGTTTTTTTTTTTTTTTTTTTTTTTTTAATTTTTTAAATTTGTCTTGTGTTTCTTGTTTCTGGGACTTCTTCTGTGACTTGAAAGCCCAGACAGAAGTTTTCTGGGATTCTATACAAAAAAGATTTCCTTTGCTTTCATTCCCTTACCAGTATAGCTTTCCAATATATTTATTAAAATAAAGTCTTCAGTTAAAAAAATCCTAAAAACCTGGCTAACATCTTTTTCTTTCTGAAATATTGTCTTTTTCATTTACAGACAGTTAGCTAAAGTTTGATCCAATTATCTGTCTCAATTGAGTAGAAAGACACCATCTGCTGGCAAGTCCATTTAACACACAGTATGCCAGCTTAGAAAAGTCTCAAACTCTTTCCAAGGTCAAGAATTTTAGAGGTAACTCACAGTCCTCCAAGTGGAGAGATTTCTGAAAAATGTGTGCACCTGGAACTCTGTAGTGTGGTAGCCAGCTGAGCCATATTTGTAGTCTGTTAGAGGAATTTAAATTGCTGGGGCCAGTTTTTGTTCTTTTTTTTCGTTTGGGTTTTTTGGTAGTGTACTACCTTTGATCTGTGTGATATGGAGTGTGGTGTGGGAAACAGAAAAAAGACATGATGCTTGAAAAGTAGAAATTATCCTACTACTACTATTACTCTTATTATTATTATTATTGGAATAATAATTACAATAGTGCTGAATTCGGTTGAAGCAAAAATATCGTGCACACCACCCATCTGCAGATGGGACTTGCACATATTAATTTTCAGAGGGAATTGAAGCAACCATAAAGGAGTGGGAAGGTACAGAAAGAAGGAGCACTTTGATAAATGAGGAGCAAAGGAATAAAAAGGCAAGCAAACTACCACAAAAAAATGATAACAGTCATAATGGTGAACATGCTTCCTGCTAATGCTGTGGTTATATTGAACAAATGCTGAATTATTTAAGGTTTAGTGCTCTGTATGAAGGCTGCTTTCTGCCTGCTTCTTTGTGCAGTTAGATAGATTATGAAGAGTTCAGCAGGTGGTACCTGGCTTACAGAAATAAATTAAATTGGAATTCTGCTTGCTCCCCGGAAGGAGACTGCTGTGTTTTGCTGCATAGATACGCACTCCAGTTACCACTGGGGATAGAATGGCATTAGTTACTAAAAAGGTTTCAGCCTTTCTTCTCTATTAACTTAGTAAGCAACTACACTCAAATTGTTCCAAAAACCACAGGTAAGAAATTGTCATGCACAGCCCAGATGTAGTGATCCTGTCTGCTGTGGAAAAAGAAGTCATAGGTCTTGACAGACATGTTCATAATGCTCTATTAAGCAAAAACCCCTTTGTATAGAGATGACTTTTTAAAGAGAAAGTCTTTCGTGGAAATAGAAAATTATACTGATGGGTTTTCTTATGAAGCAGAATTAAGGGGTATTTATTGGCAGCCATTGAATACAACTTCCTTTTTTTCCCCAGGGGTTACTAAAGTTGATTATGGGGACATATCATCACGACTTGGGCTAAGGCGCAAGCTCCAGTGCAAGCCTTTCTCCTGGTATCTGGAGAATGTTTATCCTGATTCCCAAATTCCACGCCATTACTTTTCTCTGGGAGAGGTAACATTTCATCTCTCATATTCGTCTTCCCTATGTAAAGTACATTGTGCAGTAAGTTGTGTTTTGAACTGAGTAGTGCATGCAAGTTGTCTCCAGCAGAGTTCAAGTATCTTGCACCTGTGTTTCTGTCCCATGTAGAATGACAAATCTGGCTTCTCAGTGGGGCAGACAACTGAACTTTGGTATGCAGTACTGTAATCTGAAGATTTTTCTTTTTTTCTACGACAGTACAAAATGTCGTATAAATGACTTTAGAAATATTCCTTCAGAAATATTGTTGTGCATAACTTTCTGTATAACATTCTCTACATAGAGTATGAATGAAGTCCTGCTTGAAAGCTATACTAGGTCAAGCAAGATCTTGCCTAAAAGCTATTCTGAACTTTACCCCCAGAACCCTCACCAGTGACCAGCAAATTCTAGTGACCCCTATGCCTTGCTGAGCATTTATCTTTTTTCTTTAACCTTTTAAACAGATTATGCTGTCCTAAATAAGTAGGCACCCTCTCCTCTACAAGTCATGTTGAACTAAATATCAAGTTTTCTGTAGAGTGATTTTGTACTGTTGATTTTAAAGGAAACACTTTTAGCAGAACGTGCTTCTTTATGACTATCAAGAGACTTGATATTCATGCCTGCTTACTATATAGTGATATAGGGATTAGTACTTTTGAAGGTTTTGGGCTGCAGACTCAATTGTGTCCATTCTGTTGTAGCTGAATCTTTGAGCAGAAAGTGCCCCCAAGTTGGAAGGATCCCCCAAAGAAAGCAAAGAAACAATTATGGTTCTGTAACCTGGTAGCTTGAACATTTGCTTGAGAGTTTGAGTCTTGAACAATGATGCCTCATTGCTAATAGGGGTCATTTATTTCACATAACCTCTGGTGCATGGAGAGAGCAGGTGCCCACTGTGGTTTGATAAGGACCTAATTATCTTCTAAAAATATCAACCTTTGGTGATGTGTTCTTTTTTCCCTCCTAGATAAGAAATGTGGAGACAAATCAATGTCTGGATAACATGGCAAGAAAAGAAAATGAGAAAGTTGGAATCTTTAACTGCCATGGAATGGGTGGCAATCAGGTGATAATTTTTAAAAAGGAATTTTCTTAATATATTGAATTATTTGAGATGCTACTGCTTATTGTGACAATTTTTGGATGTTTTCAGTAGTTATCTTCAAAGTATACTTAGGAAACCCTCATGAAAGAAAGTACCCGTAAGAGGAAATGCATGAAAAGATCTGGTGTTGGTTTCTGCTTGTATGTTTTTCAGGCCTGATTGCAATACATTTTAGATAAACTTTTAAAGTCAAAAACAAAATCATGGGAGGAAAACACTGGTATAAGCTAGACTTCACCAGCTGTAGGTTCTTTGGAAATGCATTCTGGTTAGAACTCCTGATTGGCATTGTTACTTAAAAAAAAAACCAAAACCAAACGTGCCTGTGCCTGAAATATATTTTTAATATATCTTGCTCCGGGTGTCAGTTGTGGGATTTATGTTTCATCTGGTTTTTTCTTCTACTTTCTTAATGATTCTTGATGAATTGTTTTCACATAAACAGAGATTACCTCTGTGTGGGGATTCTCCTGTTCCTTCACAGCAAGCAATCTTCAATTCAAAGAAAGACTGTTTTGACTGAACAGCTTGTGATTGTGTTTATACTTGTTTCCCCCTCAAAAGATTTTAAAAATCTTTCCATGCCTCACTATTATGAAGGGAACAGAAAGTGAAAGAAAAAAAAAATAGTGGGAATAAATGAAGTAATGCACAAATGTTCCCCTTTCCCCCCACTCCAGGAATATTTTGGTTGAAGCAATTCTTTTTCAGTTCCTCTCATTCTTTTTCTGTCTAGGTTTTCTCATATACTGCCAACAAAGAAATTCGAACAGATGATTTGTGTTTAGATGTATCCAAACTTAACGGCCCAGTAACGATGCTCAAGTGCCACCATCTAAAAGGAAATCAGCTTTGGGAATATGATCCAGTGGTAAGTCTTCTAATGACTTTTGACTGTAAAATGAGGCAACTTTGGCTTTTACATGAGCCTGCAGAGTAACATATTCCAGTGTGGACCACTATTGGACAGACAAAACAGGAAACAAAGTCAGGATTATGTTCCCTCTGTTACTAATTCACTATGTAGTCACACAGTGGACATCTGTGTTGATTTAATTACCTGGTGAGTTTGCGGGAGCTTTTGGAAGAGCATTTTGCATGTGCGTTGGAACCCTGTGGAGAAATATTATCTGGCAGTGTAGTGTTGTGTTACAATCAGATCAAAAATGGAGAAGTGTTCCAGGTATCTATTGGAGCAATAAAAGATAAGAGTAATGATGTGGTCACAAATCTAGCACTCAGTATCTTGTCTTGCATAAAGTTAAAAGGAAATACTTGTCTAAGTAAAAAATGAGCATAGCAAACTGATAAAGGGGATTTTACATTTCTAATCATGTTATGTCTAAGCTTAAAACACTTTTACTTAAATTATGTTCTTTCTTCTAAATAATGTGCAAATTTATTTGAAGTTCATATGTTGAACTGCCAGCTCTAGAAATCATTGTCCATTGATCAATTCATTATTAATTTGATTTGCCAGCTCTAGAAATGATTTTGTGATTGAGTAATGCAGTCAAGATCTCTGACTTCATGGATAGTTAGAAAAAAAATAGTTCTCGAACTTGTTAATTTAATATGTTATTACAAAAGACAATTTTGAGACAATTTGTGGATGAAGGATCTTGCCAGTATTTGCAGTTTTTGCAGACTATTTTTAAAAAGAACTTTCAGATATTTAGCTACTAAAAAGTCATTTCACTAATTAAAAAGCAAGGTGGGGGTTATTTCTGACTAAATACACTTATTATAGACTTCAGTAGCTGAGGTGTTAACAAAGCCTACAGCCTTTTAGACCAAGAGCAAATACGTGTGAATGATGATTTTGTGATTAGGATGGCAGTTAATGTGGAAGACAGTGGATCTCTGCTAGGATTTCTGCATGTTGCTGGCAATTGTTGATAGGACGCTGAAGAAAGCAGAAGGCTTGCAGGATTAAGTTAGTCTTGGGAACCATTCATTCTTGGTTTTAATGTAGTTAGTTTACCTGACTTAAGCAGATAATATAAATAATACTACCACCTACAGTGATTTACCAAAGAGCAAGTGCTTTTCATTAGGTTTCTACCATATCAGTGATAATAAAAATGAGTCTTTAGACACTTAAACACAATAATCTGTCTTGCAGTGATTGTCACAGATTTCCCCTATGTTGATCCTCAGCCATAAATTTGGTTCTATGTGTTTTTTCTCTTTATTTTGCCAGTAGAAAATCCAGGCATAATCTTCAAAACATAACTGAAAGATGGCTAATAAAGCACAAAAAAACGTTATAGGGCACTTAAAAAGAACTCCCGCCCACATAGCTAAGTGATTTATTTTTTCCCTGTGTTTTTTTTTTCTTTCTTCCTCTGTTCAACTCCCTCCTTCCTTCCTCAGCACCTCTATGAGTGCAGGAGATTGATGTGCTCAGGTTTTTGAATTTGATTTTTTTTTTATTACCCTTTGTTGCTTGTGCATGCCGTGACTTTTCAGTCATTCCAGTGTCCTGGCTGAGCTGCTGAATGAGAGAAGAAATACAGGTAGTAATGCCTGTGGTACCATAGGCAAGTTGGTGCACTGAGGAGCATCTGTAGAACAGTGGCAGGAAATGCAGCTTCTGAGGACCTCTTCTCCATGAGGATAGTGCTGCGGTGTAGATGGAGTGGTTTACCAAAGATTGCATAAGTGGGATTAGTAGGTATTGCAAAAGATATACACTTAATGCGAAGTTGCACGTACTTTTCATTAAAGAACTTACTTTTTAAAAAGAGCCCAAAAAGTGCTGAAAGACCATAGTGTAAGGTCAGTATTGTGTCCCCAGCTGAGGAAAAAAAAGTACTTTTGAAAATATAATCAATGTGTTCATTCTGATCTGATAAAAGCTACTATTATAACTAATAACTGAAGTTGTATATCTTACCAACCTGTAATTTCTAACTCTTCAAATATCTCTAGCTGTATAGCCCTATTTAAAGAATGGTGGATGTTGCTTGACAAAGAACATCATTTACAAGTTAAGACTTGTTTTGTTTTTCATACAGCACTGCTTTTAGTGTCTACAATGTCATATAGCATATTTAAGTGGTTTTTAGGGTAGGGATCTGCAGTCAGTAACCACAGTGTCTTGTCTAGTTCCTACTTGCCTATGGAAAAGTTTTGATGCCAGCTAGAAATTTTTTTGTTACCTTATGCCTGGCGATTCTTATTAAGCTAATTTATTTTTATTTTCTCTTCTAGAAATTAACCCTGTTGCATGTGAACAGTAACCAGTGCCTGGACAAAGCCACAGAAGAGGACAGCCAGGTACCCAGCATCAGAGACTGCACCGGCAGCCGCTCCCAGCAGTGGCTGCTCCGCAACGTCACCCTTCCAGAAATATTCTGAGAGGTTCTAAAGAAGAGCAAGGATTGACTGGGCTACCTCGGCTGATACTTTGGCTACGCTGTTAAGTAGCAAGAGAAGAAACTTCTGCTCGGCAGAATCCACAGTTCCTCAGCTGTTAGAACTCCTGCAGCTTCTCAGCATCTGTGAACCAGCCTTCCTGTATAAGGATGTGAAACTACCACACATAGCAGTGAAACTGTGCCCACTGATGTTTACAAGATCAAAAGAGTTTCTTCCAGCAAATAATTTAGAGAACCTTTGGACAGTGGAAACATAATCAATGAAATAGTCTCTCTGAAGAGCTACATATCGTTTTAGTTTGCTTGCACATCAGTAACCTCTGCTGAAAGTGCTGTTGTAATGAAGAAAGTTTCAAGAATTCTTTTTTTCCTGGTTAGCAGTGGTAACCAGACTACTAAAATAGATCCACAAATAAATGAAAGAGAGAGCTGCAAACCAGATTCAGTATCATGACATAAGAATTCTGTGGTTTAAAAGCAAAAAGTAAACAGGGTTTAATGAAACTAAATCAGAACTATGAAAAGTACAATTTGTTATAGTGAAGTATCAAATTTATATGTAGATTTTATACCTCAGTGGGGGAAAATAACCAAGTCAAAAGGCAATTGTTTCTCTTTTTCAATTGTGTGATAGTCCATAAATACTTTTTTTTGTCCTGGTGAGTCTGAAATTATTTTGGGTGCAAACAAAATGAGCATAAGAATAAATTGAGCTCTTGAATGTCAGATCCACTTTCCTTTTAATTTTAATTTCTTGGCTGTTGGAATTGTATCTTTTTATTACTGTCTGAAAACTGGAGGTTAACATGCTGTCTAACTTTTTTTTTTTTTTCAGACCTGCCATTTCAATTTATACTTGGGTCAGTCAGCTTATGGACTTTCATGGCCAAACAAAAGATTTAAGTACACTTTGAGATTAAGTTAACTTCAGTATGCTTTAGCGCCCAAGACTTCTACTACTGTACTACAGTTTTGTTTTCATAGCAATAAATCTTTTGTTCCTTGTTTGATTTCAGTCATCAGAAAGCCAGAAGAAAAGATACATGATTTGGGTAGAAGATTGGCAAAACTGAAGGTTTTCTGGAATCCTTTCTCACTTCATATTCAGATGTGCTTCATTGTCAAGTGCATATTTAGATTAGACTCTGAATTGTAATGTTGATCTGCTGCTTTTTTCTAATAAAACCTAAAGAAAAATAGTGAAATTGGCATGGTTTTTAAAGTTAACATAGCCAAAAGCAATATGACTATGTCATTACATTGGTCTGCATTTTTTAACTGAATTGCTTTGTTTTGTTAAGAAAAATCTGTGTGGGCTGATCTTGAAAATGAGCCACTGACTGCTCAGAGTATACATTGAATTTTATTTTGGAAAGAAAAATGAGATTTACTTAATGGAGAGGATATTTTTATGATAAATGTCATTGTTTGGCCAACCATCCTGTAAAGCAAATTAAACCTAGACTCATGCAAAAGTTGTGTGAAATTGTATTTGGCTGTTAAGGCCGTTTTAGATTTGCCATCCCAAGTTGCTGTTGTCAGTGTTATCTCCATTATTTCTGCAGCAGTACACAAGAGTTTTCATACAGAAAACAGGGGAAAGGTTAAAAAATTGTACTATTACAATGCTACTTTAAAAATACATAGGATGAGACAATGTGGGTTTAATATTAGATAAAACATCCAAATATCTAACTATCTTTTATTGACCCCTTTGTCTGGATAGCCTGCAAATCTTATGAGATTGAAGTGGATTTATGAAAGTAATTTGAGAAATATATTGAAGTATGCCAGGATGACTTAAAAAAAAATTTGTTTTTAAAGGGAAAAGTCCATCTTAATGGTTATATGTGAAGACTTATTTCTTTCTTATGGTCGATGAAGAGGACAAGGTGGGTGACGGTGCCAACTTTTTTGTTTTTTAATCTTAGCAAGCTAGCAATTTTTATGGTATGTGTGTGTGGTGGTGCCTAAGAATGTGATATCTTTTACTTCAGAAACAATTTCCTAAACACAAAACATTCTTTTAAAAACATTTCCAGCAAAGAGGCTCTAAATCAGAGTTGGGTAAGCTTTCATGGAGTGAGAAGCAGGAGCATTGAAATGCAGTGCGAAAGTCCTGTAAGTTTTAAAAATTTCTTAATTTTTTTCAGATTTCATGTGCACACAGCACATCACTGAACACATAAAACACATTTTCACTTTGTATTTTCTACTTTTATGATCCCTGCTGTGATATTCTCTTAACAAAACTGAAGTGCAGTGGCTTGGGAGGTAACTAAACTTGTAGGCAGGCCTCAGTGTTACTGTGATTCTACCCTTCTTAGTTCAACAAGTCATTTTACATGTTGGTCACATAAAACTGCAGTACAAATAATTGCACAACTTAAAATGCATGTATCAAGTTGTCAGCAAGCTGAAGGAGCAGTCAGATTTCCAGCCTATACGTTGCCAGTTCTTCCCTGCTGAGCATGGGGAGGGGGAGCAGCAGACCCAAGAGTGGCTGCAGCCCTGAGCTGTCTGGCTCCAAACCCCTCAGCTCAGCCAGTCCCGTGGTGGGTAACTGGGGCTGCTTAGGGGCAGTGGGCTGTGTTTATTCCATGTCTCCATGGCACGTGCCCAGCGCCTGTACTGTGTTGGTGGACAGCACAGAACTTCCGCAAAAAATCCCTGCACCAATGTGCATTTCAAATGTTCTGTCGTATTAAGCACTTTTCAAACACAGCCACAGAACACACTGAGTTATCTTAGAGCCTCTCTTGCCAGAGAAGCTCGTGTCACCAGAGCTCCCTGCTGAAAGTGATCTTCCTTAGAACTCTGCTCAGCTGTAGTCACCCAGCAGTGCTCCTCCACGTACAGGCATAGTGCTTCCGTACCAGCTTTGAGTAGGAGTATCAGCTGGCTCCATCAGTTAGTTACAGACATACTTAATTCCTTTCCATCTAGTCTGTCTTCTTGTACTTGAGTCTTCAGATAGAATTTTAAGAACCTCTGTATGTATTTTTATTGAACTTTCTGAAAAAAAACCCCAAAGCATTGTCTTTTCCTCATTGTGTAACACACCTGTGTTACAAGACGTGTGAATGGTTTCCAGTAGAAATCCCACTTTAGTTTCTCAGCATTTATTGCTGTTGAGATGAGACCTAGGAGAGCAGAAAAAAAGACCATTGCTCTCTTATTTAACCTTAATAGCAAATAGTTGCATGGTAGTGAAAAAAATCAGTAGCTATATTTTGAAAAGAATTGGTAAGCTCTCTTGTTGTCCTTTGTCTGTCCTGTGCTCAGTGTATTTAGCATAAATTTCCTATGCATGTTCTAAAGGCAGTGTTCTGTCCTCCATCTCTTTTCATTTGCTTGTCTGAAGACATTTATTGAGAAATACCAGTGTCTTTTAACTGAGTTGAAGTAAATTACACATTATGATACAAACTTTAGATAAATACACTGTGCCAGGTCCGATTAGGTCATCTTGAGTCTCCTCAGATACTGAAAGTCACAAAAGTTATCTATGTGTACATATAACTGTGACTGTTGCCTCAAACTGTCACTTTATCAGTATTAAGTTAATTTCAGTAGTGTTATTTTTATGGTAGTTCCATTCAAAGGGGCTTGGCAGTTGCTTTTCATTTTATCACAGCAATGGTTCTTATCTGAGATATGTACTGTAAGCAAAAGAGAGGATCTACGTTACAAGTTAGAAACAAAATTAGGATGATCCTTTTTAATTCTTTCTTGTATTTGTTCAAGTAATGTAGCACATTCAGAGAGATGAGCAAAACACTGGCAGATTTATTCTGCTATATTTCCCCTTCAAGGTAAGTAAGGAGATGCAAATGTGCTTCATAAGATTAACTAAGAAATAGTACCTCAAAGCTTTCCTTCACTACACTAACTGTTCCTTCATGCTTTGAAATGAAGAAATGTAGGAAAACAAACGCTACAGAATAAATTTTGGTAGCTTTAGGAGCCTTGTATCTGATTAGAACTAAATTGTAAACAGTAGAGATTTAGGGTAAGAGAGGAATGTGCAAAGTTTAAAACTTGCACATTGTCAGAGTGCTGTTTGCTCTCTGTTCTATTACAGCATTTCTTACAGTCATTTTAAAGTAAATAGTTCTCAGGTTTGCATCTTACTCTAACCACAGATGATTGAGAATTGTTCAGCTAAGCATAGTTGTGATATGTGAAGGTGATGAGCATGGTGTTCGGTACTTTGAACAACAAAATAGTATTTATATAAGTAAGTAGTTATATACTAAGTTTCTAATGCAGAAAACAAAACTGACACATAACTAATAGGTTATCTAAAGCCTGGAAATTATGACATTGAGATGAAAACTAATTGACTACATTGTTCACCTATTTTCTTCATGAATCTTGGAGGATGTTTTTGTAGCATTTTGCTTGCATTTCATGCAGTGTAAACTAACCCTTACCTTGCCAGGCCATTCAGCTTGGTGATGCTGCTCCATATCAGAATTGAATTCTGAGATGAAAGCAAACTGCTACTTCTGACAACAAACCAAGTAATTGTCATAGCACTGGTTCAGGGCATAGACAGTAACCTGCCGCTGAAACAATCATGACTGGTTTCCTTGGCCCTGGAGTAAATAGTAAGACACAGAATTTCCTTCAGTTTTAAATGCATCTTATTTTTTTCTTTCTTTTTTGATGGGTGTCATTAGGAGGTCTGATAACTCTGACTTTTTCATTGTTGTATTCTTTAGAAAAGCCTTTTGGCCTCACCTCTTGTTAAGTCCTGTCTCATCTCATTTTCACCACCTTTCTCTGAGTCTTCTTTTTATTTCATCACCTTTCTCTGAGTGTTCTTTTTTATTTTTTTTTTTCCAAAGGTTGGATTGTGGTTCTTAGGATAGTGATGAGGACCTATATATTGCCTTAGAGATGTGCATTATTTCTGTGATATTTGTTAGGCATTCCAATAGTGCATTAAGTAAATGTTTTCAGGAAGTGATCCTCAGAGGCATTTTAGTCTTCTGGATATTTACCTTATTATACAGTATTAATAGAAATAATTCTTTGTTCCATTTTGCATTAAGTCAAATGTATAGATTTTTGCTTTCTTTCCATGTATGCTATTTGGTCACCTAGGTTGGTTATTTTGCTGTCTTAAATAACTTGGGACTTCTTCCTCAGTAGTTAATGACACTGATTCAGTCATGCATTTCAAACGTTCCCACTTCTGCTTTTCTCTTGGGTTGGAACAGACCTCTTGGGTTGGAACAGGCAGGTCATCTGGTCTAAACCTTTGCAAAAGCAGGGGTGATTTCAAAATTAGATCAAATTGCTCAGGACCTCACCCAGTCAGCTCCTCCATGTCTTGAAGGATACAACCTTCTGGCCATCCTGTCTGTGTCTGACACCTCGTGGCGAAGAGTTCCCCACCAGTACCTAGGCAAAATTTTCTTTCTTGCAACTTTTCTGCATTTTGAAGTTCATCATAAATCTTTACATTGCAGATACTGTCTGCTCTGTCATTTTCCTGCTTGTGGGACTATAACCAATTGGCTGTGTATAGTTCATATCCTGAGAGTGAACTTGCAATAGAACAGAGGTCAAACCAGTGTTTCAAGAGACATCACCACTACTTCCTCTAAATTCTGGAAATATGTCTTTCCTACAAACTTGACTTTGGCAAAGAGAGGCACCTATCCTGTGAAGTGGTCCAAGAAAAACTATTGGGTCCATGTCCAGTCCACAGGAAATGGGAAAGAAGCCCAACCTTTATTGCTGTGGCGACTTCAGCATTGGAAATATTCAGACCAAAGAACTTGAGAGTAAGATTTGTAGTTGCCTTGGCTGCCCAATGAGGAGATCTGGATTGTTTCAGAACAAAAACCTGTTTTTTTTCAAGTTTAGTGAAAACAGGAGGAATTTTCTAGCTGCTGTTTTCTCTCCTGGTTTTGATGTTCATGGATTGATTAATTGGGGTATCTGAGTCTCTAGTGGATCTTTTTGGTCAGAAAATGTTTTCAGATAGCTAACCAGATTAGTAAAATAACATTTTTAGTCTAGGCCAGTTAGATAGACAGGGCTCAAATGACGAGTTCTGGTGGTAAGTATTCCAGGGTCTTGGGGTATAACAGCTGTCACTACAGATGATCACCATAATATAGTAAGTGATGGCTTGTTGAATAGCAATGACCCTTTGCTTGCACTTTCTCCTGTATTATTCTGAGTCAGGGAAGTGCTGGTAGTGGGAGTGTCATTTCCATTATCCAGAGTAAAGAACCTCTCCCTGTGTGAAATGATGAAAGAAATGTATGCTTGAGGCAGTGAGATCAAGTTGCACATATAGTTCCATTTAAATGTGGCTATACTTACATGGTGAATGAACTGGAAACAAATCTCAAACCCCAAAATCCTCTCTCCCATTCCCAGATGCTGAAAACCACAGGAACTGACTGTATTACCCATACTTAGGGCATGCTTGAATGTAGTAGCTCTCAGAATTACCCTTTGTAGTCAAAGCCAATCATTATTCTGATCTGGCCTGTTTTTTTGTGATCTTGAATGTGAATTGCTGAATGAAAACAGAGAATTATTCAATTACAGATTGTGCATATGTGCGTATTTATGTGAAGTAGTTCAGACAAAGCACACTAAACTACTTCAATTAGAACTTCAATTAGAATTGAACCCAGCAGCAGGAGCATGTACACCCAACCTCAATAAAGAGGCTGTTGTACAAGTTTGTTAAATGTTGTAGGCATGCTTAGCCCTGCCTGCCTTGTTTGGTACAGAAATTGGTCAGGGCCACCTCAGCCCTGCTCAGTCAGGTCCCTGGTGTGAGGAAACACTTCATTGTTCTCATTCCTTTGCACAGCTCTGGGCTGCCACGAGGCATCATGTGCCATTTCCACTTTTCTGCCTTATACTTTTGCCTTGAAAAAAAATGCACTTCAACCCTGTGCAACAGTGCTGGAATGTAACTTGGAGGAAATTGTATCTTCTGAGTCATGGCTTTTGTAGAAACCAGATCCATATGGTCTGAGTTTTTTCTGGCCATGGACTTGCCAGGGCTGGGTCTCCTGGGTAGAGTGGTAGAATGGGTAGAGCTCAATCTCCTAAGAAATTATTTGTTCCTGGACACTTTGGTCCAATTGGATCAATACTCTTCTAGCCTTATGCAGGCTTAAGAAGTCATTTAAGTATAAACCATCTAAGTCACTTAAGTATAATTCTGTTGGTTCCTGAAGTCAGATTTATGACAAAAAAATCTGGAGGGATCTTAAATGATCACTGACATGGTTAAATTTTTTCTTCACATTCCCAAAATTCCCACCCCCACTCCTCAGCACTTGGTCAGCATAGAAGAGGTTTTTTGCCTTTGCCAGGCCAGTAACTGGAGATGACTCTTCAATAATGCTCAGGCATTTGCATTTTAGAGCTCCTGGTTCACTGCAGTTCAGCACACCTGGTCTGCTCTGCAGTTGGTTGTGGAAACCACCTGCCTGAGAGCACCTCTCTGCCTCTGCCAGCGTGGTGCTACTGCTATGCAATGTGGACATCATGGACAGGTCAGATTATTCTGCACAGCAAACAGGCAGTGCCTTTGGCACAGTGCAGCTGACAGCACAACATAACCAGCTGGTGTTATATCCACAACACAGAGAGCCCTTGTGTTTTGGTGTAGAAGCAGTTGACCATTACTGTCTTGGTGCTCTGAGCCTCAGATCTACTTCTGACTCATTTACTGCATACTCTGAATATTCTGGTTCAAGCCTCAGTATCTTGTGTGGGAAATGTCAGAGGAATATGTAATGGACTTTCTTCCAGACGTGGGGTTATTTGAGCCAGCCCGTTAATTGCGTGTTTGACTTGGACATCAACAAGACACAATAATTGTTCTCATCCTGTCAGTGATGCATGGGAAATTAAAAAAGACATCCATTAGATGTGATTCTGGCTGTAGGACTGGAAAGACTGATGTACAAGGTTCCTTCATTTTTCAAAGAGATGACAGAATTAGAGCCATAGCAATGATGGCAATGTGGTTTGATGGGGAGTCTGATGATAGTGGGAATGCCTTTATCATTTTCCCAAAGCTGTTCAGTGCTGCTGTCCCTTCTCCCAGACCTCTTTTTGGAGAACTGTGGAGCACTATGCCAAAGAGTTCTCCACTGCTTTATCCCAGGCATGGATATGAGACAACTTTCAGGATCAAACATCTCATCTGCCCTGAAAAAATACTCTCTCAACAGCAGAAACAATTGTACAACCTATAGATATTTATGATTTTTTAGTGGGTTGCTCTAACAGTCCTTAATATTGCTGGTTAGAGCAGTAGGACCTGGAGAAGGCTGTGGTTTATCCTGTTTTGCAGACATCATTAATGTAAGGAGCTTTGGGTTTGTTTTGTGGGTTTTGGGGTTTTTTAATATTGATGTGTTAACATTCCATGATATTACATCTCCATAAGGAAGTTACCTGAGTCTTAAGCATCCTCTGATGGAACTTGTCTGAAGATGTCAAAAGGACAAATTCTATCATAAGCACAGAGAAGGTAATAGCACTTAGAGATAACAACACCCCTGCCCTGCACCAACCTTCACCTGAGCCTTTTTGAGATGTGCAGTGTGGTAGTTCATCGTAGATTTCTTCCTGTAGTCATCTGAGGCCCATCCATTCTAATTATTACATGAAGGTACCTGTTTTTTTTCATTAAACCCTACACCAAAAAGGCCTTACTTCAAAGTATTACCATAGACACTTTCGCTTTAGTTAACAGTGTGAAGCTCTTTAGTTTCATTAGCCCACCTAATGCTGTCTGTAGTATTAGCTGTCAAAGCTAGGGACCAGCCACTGCAGTGTCCTCCACCTTTGTGGAGTTCTTCACTGCAGTTATATTATCACTGGGTTTTTACTGTGTTCTTCCTGCCCCTTCTCAAGCAGGTGATTTGAGACGTAGGGCTGACATGTCAGTGAGGTGTTTGTGAGAAGCAACCCCTGACAAGCCACTATTGATGCGTTGGGCACTTCGTATTAGCACTGTAGGTGGTTCCATGCCTATTTCTTTTGAAAATAGAGCAGTTTAAAACCCACAAGTGGAATTAATCCAAATGTTTTTGCTCATTTTCCTCTCTCCTTTCCCACTGCATGAGAATCCTTACAACCTGCGGCTAGGAAAGAACTTAGATGGTGCTAGGCACAATTGTATCCTGAATATGAGGAGAGGAAGAGTTACTTTTCTCACCATGGATACTAGAAATAAAGACTTGTGGTATTTGTGCAACCGAGATGCAAACTGCAGCTTGAAGAAACCCAGTTAGAGATAATCTCACTGTATGCAAACTTTTGTATGTTTTCTTTTTTTAAACTGATGAAGTGAGCTTTGACTTCTGACTGTCTTGATTATTCAGAGCATGAAGCTTATTGAAAGCTAAGCCATTGCAAAAGGCTAATGAAGTGATTGTTCCTGCATCCTGTGAATGTAGCTTGATCACTGTAAAGTTCAGCTCAATTTTTTTAGGACGTGCCTGGACTAGGAATGTTAACTAGCTAAGATAGATTTAATACAGCTGCATATGATCAAGGAGAGTATAAGCAGAAGCTCATATTCTACCTGATGGTGTTCAGGTTAAAAGGTAATGGGGTAAATGTGATTTGTTGCTTGCTGGCACATAAAAATGGAAGAAAAAAAAACAACACAGAAAAGTGGCCGTCCTGCTAGTTGAAATACTATGTTTCAAGTTTTGACAGTTATGGGGAAAGTAAAAAAAAACCTCAATGAACAATTGCTTCTCTGATTTTCTGAAAGATTAATGTCCAATGCTTCCCTACTTATTGAAAGGAGGAATTTTCTCTTATAAAGTCCAAGTTGCTGTATCTTCTTAACCAGTTTTTGCTGTCTCTGCAACCACTGCAAATGAGAAATGTTTTGGGTCAGCACAGGGGCAAGCTGTGCTTTCCCAGGAGTCATTCTGTTGGTTTAAGTAACTTACAATAGATACATATAGCTGAGTCCTAGGAAAAAAACAAATTATTTTTCTTAAAGTTAGGAGTGGCAAAAAGTGTACCTGATACCTAGTGGATAAAAAAAGATGTCTTCACATGCTTGAGCCAAATTTAAACCATTATTTTACAATCCTTTCTCTGAAACAAGTGACTGGGCTCTAGCTCATGTGCTTCTCACAGACAGGCTACTAATGTCTGTCACCACTGTGAGGAACTACCAGCTCACTGGCATGTTCTATAGCAGATGCACAGGGAACTTTTGCTTTGGGCTGCAGCCCAGAGATCTGGACTCCTCAGTTTTGTGGTAGTCACAAAGACAGGTTACTAAGAGACAAGATAAGAGGTCCATTAAAATGTGATGACAACTGGAAACGAACATGAAAGAAACATTGTGAACTGAAGAGGCTCCCTCTGAAGATTTTCTCATCCTGACTCCTTGTCACTTGCATGGCATCACTTGTGTCTGCTTCACAGGAAAGATCTCTGAATATCCTGAAAGAGGTAGGCATGTTGGGGCTGGGGCAGTGTATTTCTAAGGGTCAAAGCAGCACCAGCTCCAGGACTGGAATTTTGGTGACAGGGCACAACAGTGAAGCACAACAGTGCAGTTGCTCCATGCCTTGTTCAATTTTCATTCACAAAAGGGATAACCCACAAATGCCATCCTTCTCATCCCAGTGAAAAGATTGTGCTCGTCTTCCTGTCACTTTTCCTGTGCATGTGTAGAATTGGGTTATTTTTAAGGAAAAGGAAGCCTTGCTTAACATTCAAAGGACGTTTTTAGATTCCCTTTTCATGAAAGGGGAGGGTGCAGGTATGGGGAAGCAGAAAGTCTTAGATAATGTGTTTAGACTTAAATGTCTCTGGTGGATTACATGGAAAGTCCCGCTAGTCAGGATTCTGCAACTGTCAGCATGAGTATCTAGTTCACAAGAAAAAAAATAATACATAAAGCAATTTTTTAGAGAAAAAAACCCCAAAACCACACTAACACTTCTGGTGTTGAGGTAGCTGAGTATTTTGAAATCTTTACCCTTAAGGAAGAATACATAACACACAATTTTGCAAAAGAATTGGCAAAATATTTTGATGATGACAGCTAAATAAGCTCACTTTTGCCTTTTGGGGAGGGGTCTATTCTCCTTCTGTTAACACTGCACCATGTATTTTCACTTTGCTTTTCCCCTTCTCCCTTGTCATGAAGGCCAAAAATGTAACTGTGGTTACATCCAAGGTGTAATGCTGGAGCAGAGCAGGAGATAGTGGATGTGGTGTCTTGCTGCTCTTGGGTTGCTCTGTGCTTTCCTGAGTTGTAATTATTCTTGCAATTGTGCCTCCTGCCATTTTCACTGTTACAGTCACTTTGTGTTGCTTTTCCCTCACCAAATCAGAGCAACCACCCACCCTTCTCTTTCGGAACTCAAGCCAGGTACAAAAGACTGCATCAAATTTCAGAAGCTTCCCCTACACTGTGTGTATCTCATTGACTTTATTTCCTCTCTGCTTTTTCTTCCTGTTGCAAAAGTGATTTATATCTAGAGTCTGAGCCCTGATGATCGGTACCCATGGCCTCATTTGACTTCCTTTCTGACTGAATCACTGTAAATAATCACGCTAAAGCGTGGGCTGCTGTGGCTGCCATTGGCCACTCATCCCCTGCTCTCCTTGCCACCTTCTGAAGTGACACACATTGCCTCAGATCACTTGACTGCTCTTGGCATGAATGGGTTTTGTTGCACCTACCTGTAAGACACAACCCTTTGCAAAGTGGCAGCTTAAAGCCATGGCAAAGGCAAAATTGTTTGGTACCAGGACTGGTTTTTGACAATGTTTTAAAGGTGTAAAAACAAAAAACCCAAACAGCTGCTTCTTTGGTTTTGTGCTGTGAAGGGTACCAGGGATCTGGACAGAAGCTATCAACCACCAGCAAGGCTTTTGTCAAGCTAGAAGTACCTATGAAAATGTGACTTAAAATCAGGGAACACTGGCCAGGCAAAACTACATCTCTTTCTATAGCAACTTCCTCACTCTTGAGCTGAATTTTGAGTTTCTCCCAAGATGTTCAGTCTTTTTTTTTTTTTTTTTTTTTCCTCAGTGTAATGAAAACCTTTCAGAAGACTTCTGGGCACTGCAAGCAAAATCTTTTGTGTAGCAGCAAGGGATTAGGTCTTAGGGAAAACCATTAAACAATTGTATTAAACAGATTTGAAGTGTTTGTATTGGACCACTTTTTGGCACCCTCTTTATATCTTCTTAAAGCCAGGAACATCAGTTACTATGAGTACAACTGTGCAAGGCCACAGGCAGCTACTAAATCATATGAAAGAAATGAAAACCTCTTTTCTGGGCCTAATAGTGCTGTAAATTCTGTGATCTTTTAGGAACTTGTAGGGTTAGCAATAATAATCAGCAGTCTTGTCAAACTTTGTCATAGCTGGCTTAAAGTGCAGGGGGAAGCTTGGAATTACACCTGTCCAAAGCAGTCTGCTCTGGGGCCTTTCCAAAAGCTGAGGAACACAAAGAATGAGAAAGAAAATCTTGCATGCTTATATCAAAAGGCTTTCTAGCTCTCACTGGATTATTTGCAGCTGCCCATGTAAACCCAGCTTGCCACTGGCACCACATTTTGATTCAGTGCAAAATGGCTAAAATTTTGAGTACAGTTATGAATGATTTTTATTTAGTTTGTAGATTTTGCTTTGATAGACACCAAGTACCTGAATTTAAAGAGCAGAGGTGGCTTCAGTTTTTAATTTGCACTGCTGATAAATGATCTCTCCTGTGCTTGACTGGGTAACTTCCCTTCCCTTCCCCTCTCGGTTAGGAACACAAGAATTTCCCTGTGATTTAAAAAATATACTAATCTGCTTCTTTAGTTTTCAGTTTAGCTACATAGTATTGTTTACATAGTACTAGAACAAAGTATTGTGATTTAACTCTCAGTCTTATTTTAAAACTAAATAAGAAATTTACAGATTCTTACGTCATTTTCATCTTTAGGAATTTTTCTTTCTGTACCTATAGTTTACTGGGCTTCAAGAATGGGCCTAGAATTGACTTGAACTTTGATATCACTCAGCTGAAGTAGTAAGTAAGTTTTCAGTCATTTCCAATAAACTGAGAATGCTGAAAAGAGAGAGGAAGCAATTTGAATAAAATATCATGGCCTGCTTTTAACTTAGAAATAACAGTGATGCTCTGAACCTGTAAGTGAAGGTTAAAGAAAAACCTCTGAAAAAGACTTTGGTTTTCTACTATGACACAACAGGACTTGCTTCCTGGTGCCCAGAAAAGCTTCTCTGGGCTATAAATGTCATCCTCTGCAACTGTGCCATGTGCTGAAGACTTAAGATAGAGAAACTGTTTCAGATGACAAGTTTGACTTTTTTTTAAACTTAGATCAGGCATTTGAAGGAAGTTCCTGAGCTGAGTTTGGATCACAGCAGAGTTCAAAACAGAAAAGTGAGGGGGAAGGCGCTGAGCATTCCTTAACTGTGGACATGTGGATTTAGTGTGTTAGCTATGGTTTAAGTAGGTTATTTAAAATAATCACATCTCAGAGACGATTACTCAGTATTTTTTACTCTTGTTCATGTCACAGAATGGTTATCACCTGTTTGAAATTCAGGCTTCGTATGGAAATAATCCAGAGTGCAAAAGCTGTGTTCTTATTTGGATGTGTTTCTGTTATTTTTTGATACATCTAGTTCTGTCAAAAAAGAAAAAGAGAGAGATTACAGTAGTATTTGGGGTATTTAATTCTCAGAAGCCACCCACAGTATAGCTAACTTCAGTGAAAGCCTGACCACCAGCTACCAAACAAATAAACTTGCATTATTGTTCCTCTGTTTAAGCAGCACTTCCAGTGGACTTTCCCTTCATTTATCTGCATCGTGCTGATACCAGCAGTTTGCTCCCTGTGAGCCTCCCAAGCTCTGTCAGGCAATGTTTCCATCACACTGCAGATGGTTTTGCATGAGGGGTTTGGCAAGGGAGCGTGTCAGCGCTGCCTCTGAGTAGGCAGGATGTATTAGCCAGCTCTTTTCTCCCTCCTTGCCCTATCACCTGTCTTTTCTTACAAGGAAGAAAACATTGCACAATAGGAAGGTGAAGGGTAAACAAAATTGTTATCTTGGGGCTTTGAAGGCTGGGTAGGTAGGCTCCTGAGGGAGGTGGTGCCCACAACACATCCATCTTTTCCCAGCTAAACCCAATTTTGCAGGCTGCTGCAATGCAGCATGTGCTCCCAGGATTGCACTTGGTTTTACTATTGGCGTTCACATAATTTGCAAGTTGCTTCAGGTGGCTGCCTGGGCTTGCAACTGAAACAGCCTTATCTGTTTATTGTAGCACTCTCAAGGCACTTTTTAAATCTGCTTTGGTTGTTGCCAGAGGTTTTTGGGGGAGCAGGAGTTCACCTCTCTTGGCATCCTCCTGCCCTGAAACTGAGGGTAGCTGTTATCTCCCAAGGCACGCTTCTCTGGGTGGCAAGCTGGTGGGATGACTGCTGTCTGAAGTCCCTGGTGTCCCCAGAGGATGTAGGCTTGTGTTGCAGAAAGTGAGGGTGGGACCTAGAACCAAAAGTTTTGATAGAGCTTTCTATGAAGAATGATCTGTCTCTTATATTCATAAAAAGCCAACTGCTCTGATACCAGCTTTCAGCATCCCAGCCGCCCTCTTCTTGACATTAAAACACCTTTTTTTTCTTTTACCAGAACTCTGTTATATTGTACATCTGTTCTAAATTTAGATCTGTCTCAAACACACTTTAGCCTAACATCCAGTATCAGTTGCTGCTTCATTATTTAGTACAGTTCCCATGCTATGAAACTTTCCTTGGTTTGTGTATGCACTGGCTTTTCCCCCCACAGGTGCCTGAAAGGGGCCCCCCCCCCCCACCTCTTTGTGCTTCCTTATATTTTAACCAAATGAAGTGTTCATTCTAGAAGGAAAGTGTTTAGAGGGTGAAGCTTTGTAAGATGTAATTCTGCATTGTCATAACCAGATCTTCAGGTTTTTTTATATTTAAACAGTTGAAATTTTTCTTCCATGCTGCAGCATTGAGAAGGCACTCCCATCCTTTATCCTGAAAAGGTAAGGTACTGTGTTTCCTGAGCACTGGTATAAATATTCTCTTCATTAATATTGATGGTGGTTCAATCATCAGCATCAAGTTTCCTTTCTCCTGTTACAGGACAGACTCTTCACAATAAACACCAACTCCCTGACAAATTTTCAGAGCTTGGAACTTCTTTTTGCATTCAATACTGTTGTTTCTGGCAACTGACTTGTAACTGTGGGGTGGTGTCCAGTTGAAAGTTAATAATCTCATTTGCTTTTCAGAGTGCTTTGCAGCAGGCTATGGACAGATTGTCAATTCCTCTTAGCTAGCAGCACTTCAGGTGATCATTTCTGCCCTCTGTATGTTTGCCAAAAATTAAGCAATCCATTGCACGTCTTTTTTTTTTTTTTTTTTTTCCCTCTATGTAGTAATATTGTCTTGACCTGTGGACATGAGCACAGATTGCTTGACTGGTTTTAAGCTTCAGCATGGCTTCCTGCTGCAGGATTTTGGAGACAGACAGTCCTGACTGCAACATCAGACCTGTGCTCCAGGTTGTGTGCAATCTTCAGAAACTAAATTGATTTATCCAGGGATGAGTACAGGTCTCCCCTAGGGCTGCTGCTTTGGGCTCCCACTGCAGTCTGATTCCTTTTCAGGCACTGTCAGTGTCAGAGAGGCTGGTCAAGATCATCCCTGGATCTGTGACAAACTCAGAACTGCGTTGTTTTCTCATGTCATCCCAGACCCTTCTTACTGCCTTCCTCTGCCTGCCTCATCTGGTGGTTGCTAAGGGTACCACGTGCATCACCTTGCCAAATGACCGAGCTCCTCTTCATTGCTGCTAGCAAATTTTCACCTCATTTGCTGCTTAAATATTTCCAGTCCAGTGGGTCTCCATGTACTCAATACCATAACATTCAACTCCTTCAGTCTTCCAGGTGGGTGCAAACCCAAACTATCCTTTCCATCAGTTCTTCTTAGAGGGGCCTGATGTTTGAGAACTGCACAGGGCAGAAAGTGCTTGGACACATGGCTTTGGTGTCTGGCGAGCTGGTCCCAGGGCACACAGGTGGCTGAAAATGCATTTCTGCCTGATGGACCCCCTTGCTCAAGTCAGGCCTCTAGCAGCCAAACCACTTGTTGGTGAATTCACCC
This sequence comes from Pyrgilauda ruficollis, assembly GCF_017590135.1. Classification (NCBI taxonomy): domain Eukaryota; kingdom Metazoa; phylum Chordata; class Aves; order Passeriformes; family Passeridae; genus Pyrgilauda; species Pyrgilauda ruficollis. The sequence goes on from NW_024525156.1 coordinate 426,536, forward strand.
CTGCCTTCTGGCCACTGTACGTGCATGGATTCAGCGGATGCTCTTTGAGAGGAATATGGTGGGAACACTGTTCATTTTGCAAGCACCAAAACCATTTTTGTGTGCAATAAAGTGTGACAAGCAGTCACAACAGAAAATATCTGTAGAAGCCCTTTTTAGTATAAGCCTCTGTTGCATATTAAATATGCCTATATACATGTAAAAACAGTCACAGTATATTAATATGTATTTACATGGTATTTCTGGTGGAGTATTTTACAGAGGGGTTGTGGTCTGTGGACGATATTTTACAGCTAGAAAAAGATAATTAAGTCACTGTCCATACTTATTGATGAAAATTGTATGCTGGTAGGTAAAATTATTTTTAGGGTTATTGATAAATGGCCTGCAAAATGAGGTATATCCAAACAGGCAAACTGCTGCGTATGGGCGTGTTGAGGTGCAGCCTTTGTTAGTCCACTTGTGTGTGTTGATGTCATTAAATGGGCACCTTCATGTTCAGTTGCTGTTGCACACACAGGCATAGAAGCAGATTGAGTATAATCTCTTTGTCATTTACTTTGCTAATTGGCTGTTAATCAACGCTCTGTGTGTATTTGGTTCATCTGTGGAGTTTAGCAGTGACATTTATGTGTTTGGCAAAGCAAGGTGCATTGTTTTGAAGAGCCAGCTGTCCTCTGTGGCTCGCTGGCCCACCTGTGACCCACACTGTGTGCTGCAGGATCCAGCTGGGGGCCAAGGCAGCAGCCAGGACAGGCAGAAAACGACCTCTGCTTGGGGGCTGGGATCTTTTGCCCGTCAATTTCTGTCTTTCAGCAGTTGAAACTCACCCATCACAGACCTTTTTCTCTAGGAGTATCTTTATCCACCAAACTTGATAGGGCTTTTTTTTGTTTTTGTTTTTGTGGTTTTTTTTTGTTTGTTTTGTTTTTTCATTTTTTTGTTTTTTGGTTTTTTTTTTTTGTTTGGTTTTTTTTTTCTGTCTAGGCAGATCTGAGTTTTTTTTCAAGAAAATGAGACATTTATAAATCTTGGGTTATCATACCTGATGAATACAAGGCAGGAGTGTCATTTCTCAAAGTTTGGGTTGGGACAGCTTGATACCAGTGGGGAGCTGTGAATGATAATCACTCTTTGGAGAGGAAAGATGCTCCTGTATTTTGCATATTGACACTGAGGAGAAAAAAAAAAGTTGAAGGAGCTTCCTGGGTTCTCTGGGGCCTAGCAACAATAAAGGACTCTCTAGATGAACAGATTTATTTGCTGCATTACAGCTCTGTTTGTGTGCTCTGAGCTTCACTTCAGGTTGTGTGCAACTTGCAGCAATGGAATTGCCTTACCAAGGGATAAATATGGTCTCTTGACAATCTCTCTAGGTAGTCCCTGTCAGCAAAGGTTTCAAGGCACTTCTGTGCTCCATTGCCCTTCTTTCTGCCTTGCTCTGCTTCTCCACACCCTGGCATTTTGCAGCTGTTTCCATGCAACTGATTTGTTGGTAGGGCATAAGGAGTCAGGAAGTGGGAGTACCCTGAAGTGAGGGCAGAGGGAGGGACAACAGGCTTAACACTTTGCTTGTCTTGGGCCTCAGAATGCTTTCTGTTTTCTCTATTTCTGTAGAAAATAAGAGGAGTCAGGAGTGGTGTTATAACTTCTTCTGGATTACAAATGCTTCTTAAAAGAAAAATAAAGAAAAGCAAAATCCTGGTTTTAATCAGGTTTATTTTGATATTAGCTTCCCAGTGTTTGTTCTCTTTTGCCTGCATGTTTAAAATCAGATGTTTACTGGTTTGAACTGAAATCACACCTTCCCTTTGCTGCCCTTCTTGGCTGATTACTATGGGCTTGGAAGCCCACTGTGATCCCCCTGCTTTGGCTTAGCTGGCTGATAGATGAGGAACAGGAGCAATGGATCTAGCCTGGAAAACAAAAAACTTCAATAATGAAAATAACAAATGTGGCACAGGGTACAGAGGCTTGATTCCAAAGACCCCTTGGGTGGGGCAAACACAGCCAGGTATAGGGGCACAAGGTCCAGTCACAAACATAAACTTAGAGCATGACCTTATAAGAAAAAGGTCCTGACCAACAAGAACTGGAAACTTGACCAGATACAGGATAGGATATAGGTTCTATTAGCATACTACTAATTCCCATGACCCCACTCTTCCCACCGTGGCCTGATCAGGTGTCCCCTCCCCTCAGTATCCTGCTTGCCATGGTTTATGGCCAAAGCCCTCTGCAAATGCATCTGAAGCAGGAATCCCAGTTGGATGAGATTCCACAGATTACAGATCAGCAACACAACCTCAGAAGACACATTGTCTGCTGGAGAGAGGCACTGGACCTGAATGGTGCTCTCCTCCTTATTGTGCCCTGAAGCCCTGGAGCTGCAGTTCCTTCTGGTTATGTGCCAGAGGTGAGTGCATGTGTCATACTCCACACTGCTCTGATTTGGGGATTGTTGCCAGGGCTCAGCAGAAAGACTGAAGGAGCAGCTGAAGGAGCTGTTACTGAAACCCACTGGGGACAAAATTAAAATGAGGAAATCACCTGGTGTCTTCAATACTGTGTGATTGCAGGGATTTGTAAAGAGGAAAGATCCTTAATTAAAAGCTTTCAGAAGTCTTAATGAAATCAGGTGTCTAATCCTGGAGGCAGAGCTGCTTTTGACTAGATAAGGTGTATTGGCCTCACATGAAGAGAAGGAACCCAGTTGAAAGTCAGCTCTGGTTTCACATTGGATGAAATTCTCCAGAGGTGGAAAGGGGTTTGAATAATAACAAAATGCAAAAACAGCCATTGTTTTGTGAAAGTGCAGGTGTAGTATGAAAGCATAGTTTGGATTATATTGCCTCTATCAATGCAAGGTCCAGATGTAGAAGTCAAAACCTGTCAGCAGGTGAAGCAGGTGCTTGTCTCAAATGCACATTGTCTGCTTTGTGCAGGGACGGATGGATGGATGGATGGATGTGCTCATCAGTCCACATTTCTGTTTAGCTATTGTGCAGCCCCCAACTTTTCTCTCCTTTCCTCCTTCCCAGACAACCTCCATGAATCTGATTTTTGTTCTTTGAATGTTGGCAACATAAGTGATAAGTGGAAAGCCAAAAATAGTAATTTCTTTGTCCATTTTACTCAATGTTCTGCTCTCCCAGGCCTTAATCAGCAGTTTGCAAATTCTTTATCATGCCTGGGGGTTCCTTCACTTGGCTGGAAGTGCATGTTCATATAACCTGCCAAGTATTAGCACAAATCCTTCAGAAAGCAAGAGGCATAAAAGGGGAGAGGAAGGTTTGCAAACTGGGAAACAGCTCCTGTAGGAATAGAAAAAAAAAGGCAGACATACCAGGAGCAGGTATAGTCCCATACTTTTAGTTCAGTTTTGTTTAAACGAGCCAGATTTTAAGTTCATTATTTCTGAACCGGTAAGGCGCAGCACACTGGAACTGGCATAATATCCATGTATCACACAGATTTCTGCAGCAGCCAATACTCCACTCATGTTTATGGATGACATAAAATTGACAGTTGTCATATATAGGTGGAAATAGTCCATAGAGGCTTTTTTTTTTCTTTTTTGTTGAAGTAGTTCAGAACTCAGAGCGGAGCAATCCCATTTCTCCAGAGGTTGTGGGTGGTGGCAGAGCACAGGAGATCACAGAGAAGCAGTGACACACTGTGCATCCTGCATATCTGTATTCTACTGAGTAGCTGTTGTTAAAAACAAACCAAAACAAAAAATCTCCAGAGATCAGGAGCAGTGTTGACTTCTGTGTGTGTGCAAGTCCCTTGCTTCCTGTCTTCATCTTTTTGTGGATCAGAGGAACAGCCTCCCTCTTTCTCCATTTATGCCCCTATCTTGTAAGTGGCGTCTAATGGGGATGCTTCATGTGTGGAAACATAGGAAGCGATAGTACTCTGAGCTCATGTGGGCAGAATTGCATGAAGAGAATGTCTTACAGCTAACTACTCTGGTGTGGTGTGGTGGATAGATAGAAAGTTTATTATAGTTTGAAGTTTGCTCAGTTTCATGGTAGAAGGAGATGTGCTCCAGAGTTTCAGCTGGGCACCTCCAAGGGCAGGAAGGGCTTATGGGATCTCTTCTCTCATCCAGAAAGGAGAAAAGGTTAGAAGCAGGCACCAGACATGACTCATATTTTGTAGATGAAATGGAGAGGAATAACCTCCAAAAAATCTGGGAGGAGCTGGTGTTCCAACACAGGCTTCTAAAAGTAGTTGTTAATCAGAGCTAATCTCTTTAAGGAAGTTAAATGGTGAAAATACCCTTGGCTTGTGGATGAAAAATGTCTGTTATCACAGATGTAACTCTCTCTTTTAATTTAGCAATTCACACTCTTTCACTCCCACCTCTCGCCCCCAACAAAATCCGTGGATCAAAGGAGCAGAAAGTTGCGGCTCAGCCTCACTGCTGCTGAGGCTTTGAAAGAGTGAGCAAGCTGTCAGAATGTTGCAGTGCACAACCACATCAAAAAGCTCTGATGATATTAACAGATCCTTTCTGTCTAGGTTTCTAAGTAAGTCTTTTCCAGGGTTTATCTAGGATAGCACTGGGCACCAGCCTGTTTTGACCTGTTATTTCATTCATCTCCTGAGAAATTCCTCAGAAAGTAACTTGGCTGCTGAGTAAAGGGGAGTTTGTGTAACTCCTTAAAGAGGAATTATGATATTGCTCCCACATAAATGCATCATTATAGTAAGGAGGTGCAATGGGTTTTAGGTAATCATTAATTTATGAAAAAAAAAGTTATTATAAAGAGACTTGGTGGGGTTTGTTTTTTGTTTGTGGGGTTTTTTGCTGTTTTTGTGTCTCCTCCTCCCACCTCCACATCCCCCACCCCTAAAAGTCATAAGTTCATATGCAGTAAAAGGTGTCTTTGTCTTGGTGGAAGGTTAGTGGTTCTGGAACTAAATATCAATACAATTTCATGTGTAGGCAGTACCCATGATTACTATTTCAGATGGCTGAGGAGTCACTGTTGCTATCTCTGACTCTCTATACTGAAATCAATCTATAGGAATCTAAACAGAGCTAAAGGTGCAAGACATTGACTGGGACACACCAGTCAATTTAACTGAATCACAAGGGTGATTACTTGTGTTGCAATGAGTAACAGGCTTTGTAAATGGATTATGTGGGTAATTCTAGCTCTGACTCTTGAGATTTAATGCTTGTGTGCTTTCTTGCCAGCCTCTCCTCGAAATTCCTTACTGATATAAGTTGGTAGCAAATTGTAGGTTGGCATGCATAAATTACACCTAGAAAATTTCTGCAACCCTCACAGTCTCTGGGATAGCAAAACCAAAGCCACTAATTTCCAGCTTACCTATGTGAATTACAGAAGACTGAGCTGCCTGCCAGGTGTCTGAGAGTGAGATGCATTAGTGAGCAGAGTGCAATGTAGCATGATCCTTTGGTGTGGAGTTACCAAGAAACTCTTGAAAGTTTTACCAGCAGTGTTAGTGTCTTAGTGCCAGACATCCCTTTTCCCATCAGTAACCTGGGGCTGCTGCCTTCCAGTACTTGCAAGGGTCAATGTTTCCCTCATTGTTATATCTGACGTTATCAGCTGCCATACAGGGCATGGTTTGTGTTCTTTACTGTGACTAGAATTACCCTTCCAACTGAGAACTGGCATGGGAGAGATTTAATAAACCACTGCAAATAGCCCTTCCCTTCAGTTCTGTTCATTCTCTGTTACAGACTCAATGTAAATCAGATGAACAAGTTACTGTGTTGTTTTGGCATTTTGCTGGAAAAGTTGAATATGCAGAGGTTTTTGTTGTAGCCTGCACTTCCTGCTGCATAAAAATATGTGATATAAAAGCTGATATAAAATATTTTACAGATACTTATAGAGGGAACATTGTTCTAGAGTGTCTCTATCCTGCTCTCCCAAACAGTTCTCTAAATCAAGAAAACAAAAATCTCCATTAAACCTTGATATGGCCCAATGAATCCCAGTTTATTGATGGCTCTTTCCCAAATGATGTTTTCCTTGTCTCTGTCCTAAAATGTGAAGGTCAAGATGCTGTATTTTTAGGATGTTGACAGAAATAAGTGTGGGTCCACATTATTCAGTTAGGATGAAATGTACTGTTAACAGCATATTCCTTGTATTTTGGCAAGCAGTATGTGGTAAAGTTTGCATTCCGACTTTTCTCAAGATCTGATGAGTTCCACTCCACTGTGCCATGTATGATGGAACTAGATTATCCAGTCAAAATTGTAGAAGTTCTCTGCAGTCTTTGAGGCCTGAGAGTGAACCTCCTTACCTCTCGGGTTTTGTGTTGCTGAAATGGCTCCTGAGTATTAAAGAGTCTCTTTTTTCCCTGCCCTGTGACCGAAGAAGAAGCCGAGATGCGTCAGTTCTGCTTTTCAAGGTTGTTTATTTTTCCTTATCTATAACATTCTTTTTCTGACCTGCTGAGGTCTGTCCAGCAGGTTGGTTCGTGGCACACTGCCTGACCCTGGGGTGGTGTGAACATTTTATACTAACAACTACATGTATTTTATTTACAGTAATTTTCCAATATTTATCACCTGTGTTAGACAGTCTGTCTCTACCGTAAACCAATCCAAAAGTGCCACCATCACAGCAGAAGATGGAGGACAAGAAGAAGGAGAAGAAAGGACAGCACACACCCAAATTCCTCCATCTTGCCTCTTGACCCCCCATTGTAAAACCCCAAAATTCTACTTTTTCACCCTGTGACAAATTAACTATCATTCTACTTAAACTCTTGTAGCTTGTAAATCCTCACACAGAGATTGTAATTTTTTCCATGGGTTAAAATCAAAGGCACAGGTGTCTTTGACTCCGTGCCAAGGTCTCTGAGCCCCCTGCCAGGGTCTCGAGCCATCCAGGGCAGCCAGAGGAATGTCCTGGGTTCCGACACTTACCAAGCAGATTTTAATTCATCACAGCCTTTAGCTACTGCATTACCAACATGCTGCATTCATGATATGTGGGAATTTATGCTGGTTGTGTGGCACAGTGGCCTCATTCAAAGATGATTGCAAAGCTCACAGATTTTAATGGTAACAGGAAGGAATGTTTAGGGAGACTGTGTAAGCCCTTCCTCTGGTATTGGTCCATGCTTTTCGTAGTTCTCCATTATCCAAAATCTCCACTGTAAAAATTATGCAGAACACACATTTGCCCAGTCCTTTCAGAAATCACTCATATATTGTCTGTGAATTTGTTTAATTACTTATTTAGCTGGCTGATAATATTGATATCCACAATCTCCTGTAACAGCAAGTCACAGCAGCTCACTACCTTCTGTGTAAGGAATAATCTTTCAGCTTTTTAAAGCTAGTTTCCAGACAGTTTCCTTGAGTGTCATATAGTTCCTGCAGTATGGGATTTGGTGAGCAATGGTTTGGCAGTCAGCAGGGCCACTAGCTGTCAATTTATATCATGATATTGATATTGCACTGTATGATATCCCCCAGCTTTGCAAGTTGAAGAGTCCCAGTCTCTTACAATCTCTATTTTTTGGAACCTAAGAGCTGTCAATGATCACCCCAAGATCTCTTTTCTCAGTTGTAACTGCCTTTTCCAAGCTTCCCGTCCTGTAGGCACAGGTAAGCTATTTTCCTCCAGGTGTATTTCCTTGCCTTCCTTGACACCAGATCTGACCTGCCATCTTTCTGTCTGCTCAGGTCTCCTGAGCTGATAAAGTTTAGAATGGCATGTGGATCAGAGTCTGTAAACAGGAGAAACTGCCGATGAAATGTGTAGATAAAGGAATTACAAAATGTTAGTTCTGAGTATTGACAAACATGCCAATTGAGTCTGTGCATCAGCTGTGCTTGAGCGACACTGATGGCTGGATAGCACACCTGTGTTTGTCACAGAGGTCAGGCATAAATAGCCCTGTCCAGTAGATAGGGAGAGCTGGGATCCAGAGCCAAGAAATATGTGAGGTCCCAAGCCACATCTAGCTGCCAGCCCTAAGATTAACTGGCTGTATAATGTACCTTCTGGAAATTAAAATTATTTTTAAAATAATTGACCTAGATGCACTTGCAGTAAATCTACCTGCTTCTTAAGCTTGGGCTGTTATGGCCGCACCATTAATTTCAGAGCTAGCAGTAAACTAATGAGGTAAATCACCCAGTTGGTCTCATTGACTGCAGGGACCACCCTGACACAGCAGCCAGCTTTCTTACTCTCCCTGGTGTCTATGTAATAGCAGAGCTAAAAGTCTGGCTTCGGTATCTCTGCATTGCACATAGTCTGCAGTGTGATGCTGTGTGTATTAATGAGTCCTCAGAAAGCTGGTTGTGATTGGGATAAATTAAACAAAATCTAGCTATTGCAAATGTGTTAGAGAACATTTACTGTTTAAACAAAAATGTTTGGTTGATATTGTGGACCAGTGTTGGGGGATTTTGGAGATGCGTACGTGCCGTCTCTATGCATTCTAATTCCAGGTGCTACAATGTGCTAGTGTATGAGATTTACTTTAAATTGTGTCTTAATAAATGGCAGGTCATTAGGCAAGACTTGTGATATGTAAAGAAGAGTCAAGCTTTTGTTTGCAGTTGCTGCAATGCTGAGAATCACAGGCTTGGGTGTGGATAGAAGAACATACAGACACCAAACTCAGATTTGCATTGCTGAAACCTAAAACTAGTATCACAGCACATAAAGAGCTCATTTCTTTAAAAGCGTGTTGAAATCCCCAGTTGCAAGCTCCCTTCTAAATGAAGCTTTAGAGGGCAACTTAAGAACCACAGGGCAGTGAGTCTGACTGCCAGCAGGGGCAAGATAACAGAGCTGATAATAAGGCATATGAGCCCTGGACAGGTAGCTGTAAACACAGCCTGTGGGAAGCAGTGCAGCTATTTCAAAGGGCAGCCCGACCAGTGCAGCCTCCTGGGTCCTATTGCAACCTCCTGGTGGTGGTGTCATTAAGTGTGTCCATAAGTAGAGCCCAGGAGGGGGTCGTATGTGGATTTTCAAACAGCATTAGACAATGTTGCTGTGGGACTGGAGCAAAGACTTGGTAATCTTTTTTTTTTTTTTTTCTTTTTAATAGAAAGCTGTTTAGAGGATGAGATGCTCTCCATTCAGATTTCAGACACTTTGAAAATGAAGTAGAGTCTAGTCCAAGGCCACAATGAAAATTCACATTTTAGCTTCCCTGTGAGACAAAATGCTTAATGTATGTTGTGTGGGACAGGCTTTTGGGTGAGCAACCACTGTGTACAATGTCATCAGTGGTGAGTCTGTGGCCTGTTCCTTCCAGGGCTTTCAGGGCATATGTAGTCAGAAGGAAATTGATGGCCCAAGGACATGCAGAAGCCAAGCACATAAAATGAATGGTTTTATGCTGTTGGCCCCTCACAGCTGATGCTGATCATGCCACCCAGCCCATCTGTGAAACAGAGGGATGAGACACTGACACTGTGCTATCAATTAAAAAGATGTAAGGAGAACACAATTTCCTTTCTTTTATTTCTCCTTCCACCGTATCCTAAAAGAAACCCCTTTCTGGCCATTATTCAGACTCTCATTCCTCCAAATAGCATTAATACAAATATTCCTGAGGTAGGAAAAGGTGCGTATGAAACTTCAGCCCTGAGGAAAGATGTTATGTGCAGTGGAAATTACTTTTTGCATTGGAAATGTTTATTCAGCCTTAATGGTATTCACCGATCCCACTAAACAAAGCAGGGAAAAAGAGCAAAGCTGAGTGAATCCAATGCAAGTTTTGCCTATAAGGTTTTTTCCCCCCTCTTTTATTCAGAGCTGAATTTGATCCATTTTCTTTTATTTGCTGTAGAATAACAATGATCCTCTGCTCCCCCAACAGTAAACATTGCAGCCTGTGAACATCAGGGTTCAGCAAGCAAACTTTGAAAACCCCTTTGCAGGGTAAATGTCAGGCTGTTGTTCAATTAATTATTTTTTAAAAGTGAATTCACATGCAGCAGTGACCTTTAGCTGTGCTCCACACACACTGCTGCTTTTTATGATCTCATTTGGTGTTTCATGTCTTGGGCTAATATGAGGGACTGGTGGTCTGCAGAGCAGCAGGAGAGATGCTGCAATGCTGGGGTGGGGGCAGAGACGCTTCCTTCACCCTGCTGGTTTGGGGGATAGGGAAGGGGATCAGCGAGAGCCCCAAACTTCAGAGGGAAATCTACTCTGAATCTACTCTCTCACTCCACCTGAGACATGCTGGGAACAACTTGGTCTTGGTCAGAGTCACCTGGGCTTGGGGAGGGGATGAAATGACTGATCCCACCTGTTACCTTGCCCCCTTCTCACTGGTGGGATCTTCTGTCACTAACAAATTATTCACAGCTGGGGCTCGAGCGCTGAAAGAGACAAAAAATGATGGGGTTTGCAGTCCTGCAAATGAGACTGGGCTGTCTCGACCTCTCCATCTGGCACAGTTTGTTGCCTCACCTGGTGTGACAACATTCTCAACATTCAAGTGAGAAAATAACAATTCCCCTTTGCAGGTAGACTGAGAATGGTTTTCTTGACAGGAGATGTACATGTGCATCCCAAGGGAGCAAGCAACCAGCTGGGAGTGAGTGCTTTGGTTTTGCAAGTTTTCTCAGAAAGGTCTGGATTTGCCAGTCCTAAGAAAATGTACCCAGAAGCAATAAGAACATTCATCTGAAAATAAAATCTGCTCGAATGAAATTAATGGGAACCACCAGTGGTGGGGTCTAAAGTAATTCCAGAGAGGTTTAGGGCTCTTACCTGCTCTGCAAAAAAATAATCAATCATCCCCACCTTGCACTACAGCTGCTCTCCTGAACTCAGAGGCTTAAAGAAAATCATACCTCACTGGAAGCAGAATTGCTTTTTATTTTTAACTCCTGAAGTTACTTCAGCAGGCAATAATGTTAAAAACATTTTGATATCCTCTCCCAGAGGCATGGAAGATGACCAGCCATCATGAGAGAGAGAGAGAGAATGATGGCAGGAACCTGGATTGCCCTGTTACACAGGAGGGCACCTGCTGGAGCTCCAGGCTGCTGCCATGTACTGGCTGGAGACCCAGTAGGGTTGAGTCTATTTGAGTCCATTGGAATTTTACATGACTGACACCTTTACTTTGCTCTTTGAATTTTCCAGACTCTACCAGCTTCATGTTTTGGTTCTCTTTTGCTATGAGGCAGAGACTTTTTTCTTTTTTTTGTCTAGGCACCACACTTCAGCAAATAGGGTTTAATGCTATGGAAACCCTCTCTACCTTTTGTTTTCTGAAGCAGTATTATGTTTTCTAAGACAAGCTCAAATGTGAGGTTCTATATCAAACAATTTCTGTTTTGTCTTCCCCTCTTTGCTCTCTATCATTTATATTATGGACACTGTGCAAGCAAAAAACAAAGGAAGCACATCCACATGCATATATGCCCATTGATAATATTTAGTCCTCGTGTTCAGCTGTTCCTTGCTTGTGGCATGTATATTCTGATATTCCTTAATCCACTTTAAAAACTCCAACCAAAATAGTGTAAATACTCAAAAATGTAATTGCTCTATTTCTTGCCGTTTGCACTTTTGAAGAGAAAAAAGAAAACAAAATACTTGTAAAAAAAAGCAAAACTTGCAGAAGGAGAAGCATTGGAAAAGCTCATCATCCTGTTGATGATGAGCTAGACATTGTATATATGCATATGTATATTCCATAGACAGTAACTCTTATTTGTGATTTTTGAAGGATCCTCAGTATAGAATCATTCAATGTTCACTTATAATTTAGTCTCTTTTAGGACTGGGTTAATAAAATTCAGATTCAGATTTGCTGTTGTGTTTAATGACATGCTAAAAGGAAAATTTTTCCATTCATATGAGACTTGTGCCTAAATTTGTGTGTGATGGCTCAGGAATTGCGTTTGCCCTCCTGTGAAGAGGAGACCTGTATATATTAGTGGCATGATCAAAATTTTGGCTGCCAAGTTAGGCTCTCTCTAGTAAAACCACTGGTGGTTTTCTGGCAGGTGAATGTCATGAGGTACCAGAGTTCAGCTGGGGTGGATGGGAGCTAAAGGCTTCAAAGCAGATGTCTGTGAGAAAACTTCCACCACATATGTGCAGTCCTTTCTGACTTACTGAGCCTAATGACAGCATTCCCTCTTCCACTGCTTTTGTGGTCATGCAGCATCACCAAGGGGTCAAAGTAACTGTTTTACTAGCTATTAAGGATGATATTGGAAAAGGTTTGTGGCCAATACTTCCTTTGAATATTATTTAATTGAGAAGCAGAGAAGACCCTTGCAGTAAGAGATACTTAGTATGCAGAGCATCAGTGTCTGGGTCCATTTCCTTTCATTAGCCTTCCTGGAAGCACTTTTTGTGACTAATATGACCCTTTTATACAGAGTGGGGTCATGCAGTTTGTACCCCCTGGCAGCACCTGGTTCCTGAAGCAGTGCCACAGCAGCTGTTGCCAGCAGGATGAAGAGGGGCTGAGGTGGCAAAGCTGAAGGAATTGGGGCTCATGTCCCCTGGGGTCTGGCAAGAGTGGGGGAAAAAAAGCAGCTCATAGGTAACAACAGCAAGCTGACTAACTTAGGGAAACTGTCCAGTTTTTATTCATCTTTGTGGAAACAGGAGCCATTTCCTAGAAGGTGGTGCCAAGAGGAAGCCGAAACATCTCTGCTTTGAAGGGAAGATCTGGCTCCCCCCATGCCATCCCTGCAGGTGTGTTCCTCTGGGTGTCTGGCTGATGAAGTGTGCTAGCAAGAAAAAACAAACTCATATTGTTTGCCACAAATTTAACTTGGAGATCAATACAATACCTTGATTTTCTGTGCTCTCAATGCGACATTCAGAACCTACATTGCCCTCAGAAGAGCACGCAGACCCAGAGCGAGAACTCCAATGCATCTTTTCCTGGTGCTTTTGTAGAGCCTAAAACACACAGCACAGTGTATCCTCAGCCTGAGTTTTCTACTGAATTGGACTGGTCCTTGGTCTCCCTTCAGAAATGTCATTAAGGTAATGAATTTAAATGCATTTAAAATCACCATTCTCCCTTTTTGCTTGTTGAAGCTGTCAGAAAAGCATGTCTCTGCTGTTGATACATAGGCTTGAAAGGCAAAGGTCTTGTCTCAGGGTTACTCCTCTTAGGTGCTACAAGTACCTGAAGTGCTGAAGTGCTGCCCTTCACAGATGTTTTTCAGTCAGTGCCAGGGTCAGGTCAGAACATTTTTTAAAGTTAAAATTCAGCCTCATTAATTAGTCACCAGGGTTGTGACGGTGCACAAAGACTAACTACTGATGTGCATATGGAAAAAAAAGTCTCTGGACAGAATAAAGGTGGTTGTGGAGCAAACACTGAATGTCTAAGACAGTGATTTCCTTGTCCTGTGATGTTTTTCTTAAAAACCACCTCCAACAAGGAGGGTCTGAGAATACCCACTCAGTCTGGAAACAGGGAGGGGTATGGGTCTAGGTTAACCGTACAGACTTGGAGAAGACAGACAAGAAGCCAGACATGACATCATGATAAACTGAATGTAACAAGGGTTTCCAGTGGTATTAATATTAGATGATAATGTTGGAGTGCAGCTGGTAATTAGACAGGACAGCTGCCAAGGCCAGTCATTAGCAATGTTGATCTACTCACTTGAAAACCAGAGAAAAGGTATTGCAGATGTTTCTCTGTCACTTTTGTTTTGGCTGCAATGGACACAATAGCTCATTGCAGGTAAAAAGTTCACCTTCCTGCGTAACAGTCTTGGATTGTTTGAGTTGCCACAGGATGTTCTTATTTCTTACTTGTTGTGTTTGGCCCAGAACTGTAAATCACAAACACCAGGCTGTGTAATTCTGACTTTTATTACATTAATGTATTTTAAGAGCAGGAAATCTATAGACTCTTGGCTCAGTGCAGCAGAAGCAGAGCATGGTGGGTACTCTGTGGTCAGGAATGTTCTCAGAAATATGCCTTTTGCTGAAAAGGTGACCTTAAGATAATCTTTGCTTGGCTTCTAGATTGAGGAAGGAAGGACATCTCAACCTCTAAGCACAGGTGTGAGGGTTCTGGGTGGGGGAGGAATTTGTTCCCTATGTGTAAAAACAGAGGAAGGGAAGGGTGAAAAAAATGATGTTAACTTCAGTGCTGAGATCAGCCTGTGGATGCAGAATTCTCTTTGCACAGGGTCACTGTGATACTCTCAAGTGCATAACATCAGCAGTGCAGCTGACATACCAGTGGAAGGCCCCTGATTCCCCACCCTGGTGCCTTTTCTACTGAGCCCCAGCAGCACCTTAAGCTCTACCTGCAACCTCTTCAGGAAAAAAGAAAAAATCCCCAAAGTGCACACACTGGTAGCTGCACTGAAGTGTTTCCTCAGTCTCTTTCTAGGCATTAAGCCATTTTAAATAAACCTCATGTGTTTTGGGAAGCTCCCCTCCAGCCCCACTGAGTGTCCATTATGTCACAGCATGCAAAAGTGATCTGCTCATTGTCAGAGACTGGAAAAGGTGATCTGATTTGAGACACCTTGGGGACTTGGAATGCATGGCAGGAGTGGGTCAGGCTTTGCTGTGGTGAGGTGGTGCCCTGCCCCAGACCCCCAGCCCCAGTGTCTGTCAATCATGGCATGCTGGAGGCAGCCCCACTGTCACCTACCTCTGTCCCCAAGAGGCTGAAAGACAAGAAATCCCTCCTGGGAACAAGGCCCAGGATGGGCCAAGGCTTTAAAAAGCCTGACCCCAAGGCAAGCATTGTACATTGTTCTTTTACCCTGCCTTCATCTTGGAGTTTCACATCGCTGCAACCCAGGAGCTCATAGCTATGTGTCTGGCTTTTTATATCTTTACTGTCTTTCTGGTTTTCTCTCTTTATTCTTTTAACTCTCTTCTCATGTTACATAGCATCAAATGCCTTTAAAGGTTTTCTGTGTTCAATGGGCTAAGTCTATGCTGTGATAAATGACATTGCATTGTATTTACTTTTTTACCAATATTCATTAATTTTCTATCATTTGTCCTATAGTTTTCCATTAAAAAAAGTTTTTAGTGTTTTTATCTCTTGATGATATTTAGACTTTTTTACCAATATTCATTAATTTTCTATCATTTGTCCTATAGTTTGCCATTAAAAAACTTTTTAGTGTTTTTATCTCTTGATGGTATTTGCTTGGAATGTTTTCCTTTGCATCTACCCTGAGCAAAAGAACCTTGGTTTAGCCCTAGGGTTGAGTGATCAGCATGTAGCACCTGTGCAGCAGAAAAATCCCTTAGACTTGAGGCTGGCTACCACCAGAATCCATATTACATGTGCAAGTGAACTCACTAATGACCATGATCTTCTCCCTGAGCATGTCACTTTCCACTCTGCTTTTGTACAGCTATTTTAATATGGGGAGAGGGAAATCAGAGAAGGCAGATTGTTAAACACTTGGTCTGCTGGGCCAGAAGTGCTTTATTTATTTGGGGTGGCCTCTGGGCCAGACTTTATACTGCTGTGCCTGGATAAAAAATCCTTGCCCGTGTGAACAGTCTAACCTGAGAGAGCCCTGCCAGTGGCTTTCAATGGGCTGTGTTATATCTGTGTTATGAAGTTGCCAGTGAATACAAATATTTGCAGGAGAGAGGTTCAACAAGCATCTATCTTTTCAAAGGCATAAAAAGTTGATTGCTCCTTTATTTTATTGCTTCTGAATATCCTACCCTGAATACACTGCTTTCCTTCAACTGTGAAAGTGTGCTGGAGAGTCTTGAACATAAGAGTCATGTTACAGCTCTTGATCCTTCTCATCCATGAGTTCCCTTGCATGCTCAGGAATGCCTCAGGTAAGTAGTGCTGAGCTGCTGGGGCAATTATACCTCTGGGATACCTTTTAACCTTTCTTTTAGCTATCGTGCACTGGGAGAATTACACTAAACCAGGTCATAATAGAAATGTTGTGAAATGGAACTCGAGATAAGAGAGATGTGCTTCAGTAAAAGTGAAAGTGGAGAGGGAGTGATGCGAGGGGGAGATTTGAACCGCATCTCCAGGTTCAGCCTCTGAAGAGGAGAGGCAGTGGAAGCTAATGCAGTGAAATGAGCTGTAACAAAGCCACACCAGGAGTTATTCAGCTGTTCACAAGAATTTTAGAAGAACTGTAATTGGGAAATGATGTGAATATCAAACAAAATGTCACTTGACTGGAAGCCTTGAAAGGAGGGGGAAATAAAAGAAAATGAAGAAAAAACCTGAATTACATGTCACCCTCTTAGACATGCTCTGAAAGAGCTCCCTGCTCTCCAGTCAGACCTTTTGGCATGCTATTGTGTAGCATTGTGTATTTCCGTGTGGGGTGCTTCTCCTTGAAAGAAATTAAAATGATGGGAAAGCTGGCATGTCATGTTAAATAACATCACATGTTTTTTTATTGGGGAGATAAAAAAAGGATGAAGTACTATGCTGAGTTCCAAGAAAATAACTACTGAGGAAATGAGTTCAGCAACCAGCTCAGATCCTGTCCCTGGAAAATAGCAGCCATGCCAGCACAGGGAAACATGGTCTGTATCCTGGCAGGGTTCAGAAGTAGGCTCAAATTTCTTCTCCGTGCTGTTTGCTGGTGACCTGCAGACCAGATTGTCCACATCTCTCATCTCTCCCAGCTGCCCATAATGATTTTCAAGTTCTAATGTTACAGGTTTTTTTTTTTTTTCTAAAATATGAAATATGTATAAAAATATCAGGATTGTTGACCACCATTTCTGCTCTTGTTAACTATTATTCACTTTTTCTTTCTAAATTCCCTGTCTGCCATTCTTTGGGAGTAAGTCATCTTAAAAGCACTTTGGCCCTTTCTTCCTCGTCATTGTCCTCCACAGGCAGAGAGCACTGCTGGGTTGGGTCCTCTGGGCCCCTTGATGTTCTCCTCAGCACTCATAGAAGCATTGTCATTTGGATGACTTGCAGTTCCTCTCTCTTTCATTTAGTGTGTTTTTGTCTGGAAACACCAAGAAACCACCTGCTGCATGTAAAAACATAAGGACCCTGTGGGCCATTGAGCCCACTGCATGCCTGGAGAGAGAAACAGGACTAGGACAATATTTGCTTTGAGCTTTACCTGAGTGAAAAAATCCTCTTTTCTCCTGAAAGGAGATGATGACAGTGCTCTGGAGAAATTACCCATCAAGAAGACAAGAAGAGCACTCTGATTTTGATTAGACAGAATTTCTCAGTGGCTTCACGGTGCTCCTTCTCATCTCAGATCTTTTGCAACCAGGAGCTTTAAAAAGAGGTTAATATGGGTTTTGCATGCTTTACTTGCTGGGGCTATATGGAGAAAAGAGGGGTGATCCACTGCAGTGAGACAGCTGTCTGATAATAGATATAGTATAATATTATGTACATAATATTATATACATCAAATGCATTAGTAACAGCTACTACATTTTTAGTAATGTTGTTATGCATCTGTCATGATTTGATAGGAAACCCTTCAGGCAAATATTCGTAAGGGCCTGATGAAACAGATATGCTGATTTCTATCTGTAAATTGTGGTGATTTTGATGGAAATTTCCCAAATTGTATTTTAAAATAATGTTTCATATACAGTACCATAAGAAAAATCCTGCCTTGGAGCATCACAGGAAAACAACAAAACGCCAATCCTTGTTGTGTTTTCTCCTCACCTTCATGTCTTTACTATAGAGCTGGGAGACACTTGCCACCTTCAAAAGAAAGAAAAAATGTAAACTCACTCTTTTGCTGTGAATATCAGAAAATGAGGTCTGATTTTAGGTTTCTAGTCGATATCTTCTTATTCTGTCTTTGAATGTATATTTTGGTTTTTTGAAATCTGGGTTTTCTGGATGCTTTTTTGTCTGGTGCTGTTTCTAGTCAGTGAAACATCATCTCTAAAGGCAACCCCTTCCCCATCAGGCTGCATTGGGGAAGAGTTACAATAAAATACATGTGCAAGCACAGGTCCACAGGCAAGTGAGTGACTATATAGCCTTGAAGCAAGGCTGGAAGAGAGCACTTGGTTGTGCCCAAGCAGTAGTTACCATCTGCCATGTCAGAGGATGGCTGAGAAGGGCTCCCTGTGCCCCACCGTGTGTTCCTCAAGCACAGAGGGAGATGGAGAGGTGACAGGAGATGATTGAGCTGTCATCACTGTGGGCACTCTACTCCCAAAGAGAGAAGCCCAGTCAAATGGTGTTGAAGAACCATTTTCAGGTTCTCTGGGCCTTTAAAACCATAAATTCAGGTTTAAAAGGCCCAGAACCATAATTTATTTGAGGAAGCTGCTACAGCAAAAAGAAAGCCATAGGGCAGCTCAGCACTAAGAGCCAGCTTCATGCAACCTCTCAGCAGATGATTTTGGTATCTGCATGTTTCTCCCTGCCTTCTTTCCCATTCAGAAAGATACATGAAGCAATGAAGATGATTTGTGGCCTATTCTTATTCCTGCTACAGAGAATAAGTGTTGTTTTCCAGTCTGAGCAGGAGCAGGACTTGTATCTCCTTCAGCTGTACAGCTCTCAATTGTTTTTCTCCCTTCACTTAAGGATCTCACAGAGGCACACCTCAGTTGTACTTGTGCTTTTATCTTTGCTCTCTGTTATTAACGGGTCTAATAGCTAACATTCTTTTGGATGAGACCTTATTTATCAAAGACTGTCTGCTCTGGTAAAGGTCTAATGGTATTTTAAAGCTTTTCTTCCAAGGACAGAGATTTGCCTGTGAATCATTAACCAGAGGTTCCCCCAGGGCTCTCTACTGTGTGGTCAGGCACTGCCCCTTCCCCTTGCAGGGATCGCTGCTTTTTGGTGGGTCTGAGACGCAAAGGGCAAAATCAAACTAAAATATTAGCTCCCTGTTAAAGTTAAATAACAGTGCTACTGCTATTCTGAATTCAGTAGCGTTCCCTGAAATAATTTCCTGGGAAAGGGTTTGGCAGACTTTACTTTCCGACTCACACAAATATGTTCTTGCTGGAGTGACTGAATGGAGAGGTTTGCACACTGTGGTGTGCTTTTGATTTCCTTTTTTGCTTTATTCCTGCATTTTTTTCCCATTTTAAAAAACATTATAAAACACTATTAATTCACTTGAAAAGCACTGTGGTTTCTTTTTCTCTGTTATGCTATACAAAGTTATACCATCAAATATTACCCTTCTGTGGGACTCTTTTCTAACTGGTTGCATGGCAATGCAATTGAGGGCTTGGCAAATACCAGCAAGTAACTCTTGATGTTACCACAATGTTCTGAAAAGCTTGTATCAGGACAAAGTGGTTTTCAGCTATGTTTAACTGCAATGCAAAGTGAAAAAGAAATATTGGAGTGTGACCAAACAGCTCCTGATGGTTTTGTTCTTGTGCATCACGTGTGCTGAGGGCAGAAACTGTTCAGTTTTCAGTGCTACTGTAATGGCTCCCTCTAGAAATGCGTTGGGCGTTATTACAAATGGAATGGCAGCACTTGCACTTGTGAATTGAAGCTTTGCACAGCCCTGGCAGCAAATTCAGCTACTTCGTATTCCTGTTGAAAAGCCCGATATGGTGGTGGGGGAGCACAGATCAGCAGAGTTCACCTGCAGAGGAGGGCAAGAAGCCAGTTTTTGGGGAAAGCAGGGGAGGTGGTCTGGGCCCTGGGGGTGGTGGGGAGTAGCAAGGGACTGGTGGTGAAGGCAGCAGGCTGCCTTTTGTCATCTGGGTGGCTTCACTCAGCTGCTACCTTGGAGAAGGAGACTTGGAAATAGGGAGTGAAAGGGTGGATCTTTTAGCAGCTTGTTTCCCATCTTCTGCAGTGGGACACTTAGGAGAGAAATGGGCTTGTAGTTACCTTATGGTGACCCCTCCTGTCCCCCACTCTGTCTGGCAATCCGAAAAGCTGCCACTTCCCAGACCGGTGCAGCTGGACACCACTCAGCATTACACCAGGCATCTTGCTGTAGGAGACCAAGACCTGCCTTTGAATGCCCATAGAAAGACACTGAAAATAGCTGGAAGCATCCCAGGACAAACAGATGAAGTGAATGTGCAGACATGGGGTAATATTATAAGAGGATTGACGGCATTTATCCAAGGTATGAAAAGCGCTATTATTCCCTAACAAAGAGGTAACCTGAGGAAGCTGCAGCTGTCAAGGAGGAGCAAATCAAATGAGTTCTCCTCTTCTTTATGCCATGACAAAATGTGCCAGGGGCTTTGTGAGCAAATAGAAGGTAGGGCCCTGAGGCAAACAGCTAACAGTTTAAGGCTAGACCAAACAGCATGTGTTTGCAGGTAGCAATCTGCAGGTTAGGGAAAGGGGAGAAGAGATTAGAGAGGAGATAATCTACAGTCCCTAAGGGATAGCACACAGGCTAGCCAGATCAGATGGTTCAGCTATCACAATAAATCTGTTTGCTGTCTATCTGGATTACTCTGTGCATTTTTGGGATGGGTACTGCCTTTGCTTCTGGAGCAGTCTGACCCTCTAACACCCCAGCTTTACAATGTGCTTGGAGGTGGGGCAGCTCTGTATGCTTCTCTCAGCTTCCTGATGAGAAAATCCCTCACACTCTGACCCTGAGGGAGCCTGGAGCAGTGCAGAAAATGTTAAGCCCTGAGTATCTGATCTAGATATGCTTCCTGTCACCTTACTTTTGCAGAAATATTTGCACATTTAAAAATTATTTTTGACTGCAATGTTTGATCTTGTAGCTGAGACCAATCTGGTGTTTTTTGCTAGGCTTTCAAGTCACCCTTGGAGCTGGGTCATTCAGGCAGATCACAGGTAGAACAATGCAGCCTGTGTTCAGCTAACCTGGTGTAATGATACAAGCTCTAACCTGTAATGCAATGCAATATCCTACAGCCAAGAGATTTTTATGCCAGTGAAGTTAAATCAATAAACTTGGTAAGTTAGGCTGGTACTGATATTTTTAATTGCACTCCCTACGGACAGCCTCACAGTTCCAATGTCTAATCAGAACTGCAAACTATTCAGAGGAGTTTTCTTTGCAAATAGGGCTATGAGTAATCAATAGCTCAGTGTATGTGTGTGTGCACAAATACTCATTTAGTAATTCTGCCCTGCGAACGCATTCATTAACCTGACTGCCTGATGTTACCCCAGCCTCCCTCCCCTCTTCACAGACAGGAAAAAGGAATGCATTCATTGATTACACTGCTTTAATTTATTTGCTTAGTTCTAATCTCTGCACAAGATAACACTGTTGAGAATTGTCAAATTGCATGCTTTGGAGAATTGAAAAGGCCATTTCCTCTCTATTTCCTGCATCATATGATAATGCAAGATCCATAGTAGTATTTTTGCTTTCCATGCAAAACATAGATTAGTGGATATAGCTTTAAGTGTCATTGTTTTGTGCTAGTATGTCCCATCATTTATGCACAGAGAAATTGAATAAATAGTTAATACCAATGGAATACAACTGGACTTTAAGTCTGAAACAAACAGAATGACCTACCTATCAGCCCTTGTCTTTGGGAAAGGCTGGTCCCAATTAAATAAAAACAGACTGCTCCTGTTTGATGTATGTGATTTTGATGCTGAAGGTTTATTTAATTACAGTTGTTTTAATTCTGTCTCCTGTGAGTTATTGCTGTATTTCTCCCCCCAAGCTCCTTAGTCTAATGTTGCCTGTCAGTGACAGATTGCTCTCTGCTTGATGTGCCTGTTGCTTACTCGTGAGAGCAGGAGAACCTGTGCAGCACAACTGCCCTTCGGTGGGTGTTGGAAGTGGTCTTTGTTATCAGCCCTGCAGGAGCTGTTGGTAAAGCAGCTGCTGGCTCTCACGTGAAGCAGGTCCTGTTTTCATTTCAGCAGTGGGAAAGGGAGACAGCACTGTCAGTGCCGCAGGTGCAGAGCTGTAGGCAAGTGTAGATCTAATAGCTTGCTGGGTTTGTGTGACGGAATGTGGCAGGATGCCCTCTCCAGGAGCCATGGCCTTGACAGGC
The DNA here is from genome assembly GCF_017590135.1 of Pyrgilauda ruficollis. Taxonomy (NCBI): domain Eukaryota; kingdom Metazoa; phylum Chordata; class Aves; order Passeriformes; family Passeridae; genus Pyrgilauda; species Pyrgilauda ruficollis. The sequence goes on from NW_024525156.1 coordinate 448,456, forward strand.
CAGCCAAAGGCTTACACTGCAGAGAATAAATTACAGGGAAAGAGACAAATTGCAAGAGGGAAAGAGAAATGAGAGCAAAGAGAAGGAGATGAAGTGATGGGAATGTGCAGACAGAGAGAGGAAAGAGCAGCAGCAAAGGCAGCTAGTAGGGAAGAAGGAGTAACCTTCCACAACCTCAATACTCCCAACAGCATGGGGGGCCCCAGGGCCCCAGCCTTGGCACCCACATGGCTCCAGGCACCCGGAGATGGAGGTGTGGAGGCAGCATTATGCTCTGTCCTTCCTTGGAGGATGATTTGGCATTCATTTCACTGTGGGGAGCATTGTGGTGTGGCTGGAGAGCTTCCCCCTTCCACCCTGCCTGCACCACGTAACAGCTACAAATTGTCCATGAGGGCACTGATGTTGTGCCTCAGTTTATTCCTGCAAAACCTTTTCCTGACTGGGCCATGAGTAGGCCCTTTTCCTAACCTTCCCTGGCACTGGGGTTTTCCTAAAGCCCAAGAAGTTCTAGTCTGGGTCAGGGGGAAAGGAAGGGGGTCTCAGTGCATGGTAGAGTCACAACAGTGTCCCACAGCTTGCTTGGGTCCATCTGGAGAGTTATTGGAAGGCCCTGCTTAACCTTACAACCCAGGGAAGAGACTTTCTGCACTGAACTGGTGAGGAAAATGGTGATGAAGCTGAATACCCATAGGACCTCTTGCCTTGTTCCCCAGGTCACAAACTGCACAGGGCTCAGACAAGAGGCGGTTTCATTTCTGGTTGACTTCAGTGCTCAGATAATAGTACCTGCATGCAGAGAAGTGCTACACTACTGTGACATGGGAGATTCATTTGTCAAAAGTGTCCTGGGTATTTTTCATCAACTCTAAAGTCACGTCAACAGCCTTTCAAAGTTCTATGTGGTTTTTGGGTTTTTTTCCCCTAAGTGGGGGCAAAATAAAAAATCAAAAGCAGAAATTATGTCTCCATGCCAACACTTGCTGTGGTCAGCCCAGGTGCGTGATTTTGAATGTACTGATGCCTATGGTATGCGACAACCCCTCATAGCCTCAGAATGGCTGCGTGCTCTGGGAAAACACAGCTTCCTCCTGAAGGCCATCAGAAAGGAAAGGGGAAAGAGAGGGGAAGTGTTGCAAACACCATTTACATATCTGGGAGATGAGCTCATCCTCTTCTGTGCAAATAGGAATTGAGAGGATCCATGAAAAAAGAATAAATTCAATTAGTCTTTTCTGAAAGGTAAAGAAAGCACTGCTTGCCTCTGGTAATGGGCTTAGAGGAGGAGGAAGCTGCATTGCTAATGTGCTGCAAGTGTGTAAACATCTCTCTGGTTTGTTTCTTTCTTTAAAGCAAAACCTGCAAAATTCCCATATTTCTGAGTTTCTAGCCTCCTGACCAAGGTGTGTGACTTCTGCTCATCAATTTCCCCTGCTAGTTGAATGACAGATACCCCCTACATTTCGGAATACCCACCACCTCTAGACACTTACCTAAGGAAGGAAATTGTTTAGTCTATGAAGTAGCTGCTCTATTTCCCTCTAATTGCAGCAACTCTGTGTTGGACAGATGGCCAGGTCTCTGCATCATGTCAAGGAAGTTCTGCTTATTTGTCTGTGCACCAAACTTTATTACAGCTCTTCCAGACACATTTATTTTAAGTTAACTTCGACCACTCTGGTGCTGCATCAGAATAAGGCACAACTTCACAGCAGCACCTCCTGCTTACTCGCTCTGTCTATAAAAACCTTCCTGCTGCTCCTCAAGCAGACTTTGCTTGATGTTTTACTCCCATCTAGTGCTTTTTATTAAAACTGCTGGTGCTGTGTTTCTGACACGGGACTAGTCTGAGCTGATCAAATATCACCTTATTTCTAACCTAGGTGTTCATCAAATTTCTTTCCATCTGGCTATGAAAATCCACAGCTCTTTGATCCTCCCTGGTCTAGTGGAGAAACAGGAAGGGGGGACATCCCTGCAGACTTTTGCTTCTGTAAAAGTCCTTTGTGTCTTTCATTTACAAGTCACTTCTTTGATGATTGTTTTCTTCTCAGAGGAATCTTGACACTTATGCTTGTTGGAAGCAGGTTTTTAAAATACATTCTTGTTGATATTGATGGGGATGGGAAGGCTGCTATATGAAATATGAGTGATGTACTTCAGTGGTCCGTATTGGGACCAGTGTTATTTAATACCTTCATTAATGACACAGGCAAAGGGATCAAGTGCATCCTCAACAAATTTGCATATCACACTAAGCTGAGTGGTGCAGTTTTCACACCTGAAGGATGGGATGCCATCCAGAGGGACCTAGATAGGCACAAGAAGTGGGCCCATGGGAATCCCAGGAGGTTTAACAAGACCAAGCTCAAGGTGCTGTACCTGGGTCAGGGAAAATGCCCAGTACCAGCACAGGCTGGGGATTGAACAGATGGAGAGCAGCCCTGCCCAGAAGGACTTGGGGGCGCTGGTGGGTGAGAGGCCATCAATGTGCACTCAGCCCAGAAAGCCAGACATGTCCTGGGCTGCATCCAAAGCAGCGTGGCCAGCAGGTGAGGGAGGTGACAGATATCCCACATGCCTGCATCACTACAGGCAGTAGGAGAGCCCTGGGTTGAATGAGCCGCTGGGCCCAGAGGAAGCTGGTCTGTCTGTCTGTCTGTCTGTGCATTCAGTGTGAGACTTATATAAATAAAAACCACTGAACTCTTCTAGGCAGTAACTGATGACCAAAGATGGGTCACCCTCTTCAGGTCGGTGTGTCAAGGTAGAACTGCCACGTGGGAGGGAGGTGATCATCCAGGGCAGGAAGGTGCTGACATGGTCCCAGTTGTGTGTTATTTGTGTGCTGTTAGTTTCTTACCGTTACTGTGGTTTGCTCTTAATACAATGGCTAGTGCATTAATTAAAAGAATATTAAAGGAGGTGCTCATGTGGTGGGGGAAGCTGGCTATAAAGCCAGTCCACTAAGGTGGAGAGTGCTGTGTTTTGAAGTAAAACAGCTTCATGTAGGTTAGCACTGACCTGGTGGGGATCCTGCACAAATCCTGTCTTGGCTGTGCTGCCCAAGTACTGACATCCTTCCAGCCTGGATTCTTCTCTACTCTGCTCTCTCCCGCTGTTTTTTTTTTTTTTCTTCCCCATCAGGGCTTCATGGAGCAGGCTGAACATGGAGTAACCTGGTGTCTCCACATTTCTCTGATGTCTCCACTTGTGGTTCCTGGTAAGTCTGCTGGTCTCCTTGGTGTTGAACTTTCAGTCACACTGAAAATAAATGGTTCCTTATTTTGCACCCACTGGGAGGTTTTGCTTTTCCTACTGAATTTCTACAGTCTCTTGCTTACTTTCTGTCTTCTGTGCTGCTTATATCACCATTTTTCCCAGCTTGGATTGATCCAACCTCTGTTTTTTGCTTAGCTAGTAGCTGTTTCTTGCCGAGTGCTTTGTTCCCATCTGGCACCCTCAAAGACCCCTTCTGCTAGCAAAACCTCAAGCTCACTTCCACCTCTGGGTGCTGCCACTGCACTAACTCTGAATTTTCTCTTCATCTTTCTTTTTCCTTCTCCACATTCCCATTGCACTTGTCTGCCAGCAGGATGCACTCTGCTCTGTTTTCATGCCCCTATTCTTCCAATGAATATCTAGACAAAGCTGGTTTGCTTTCTGCATAGGATGATGTGGTCTGCTCTCCTTTTTTTTTACCCTTCCTTTCCTCTCTTCATCGTCAGTTAAATCACATCAATGAAACTTCAACTCTGTTCCATCTAGAAGCAGAGACCATATTGCTTAAAGTTATAAAGCTCCATGTTTATTTAGCATAGCAAAGATGATTTTTGCAAGTAGATGGTGAGACTGCAGAATAAGCATACTTCCAATAGCAAAAAATGCACAAAGGCAGGAAAAATATTAAGGAATGTTTATATGCAGATAAATATCAAATACAATGCACTGATTAATATTCCAGTGGGATGAACTTTGATAAACTGGCATGCCATTCTGTAGTTTTTATTTTTAACAGATGGGAGAGAAAAACAACATTTGGTCTAGAGCCTCTGTCTGTCTGAGTGAGGTTTTGCTCATTTTTGGGGCTGCAGCTATTCTAAACATGGCAACTTGATTTAATTAGCTGACTAGGATCCTGCTTTGTCAGTGTTTTTTTGTTATTGTTGCTTTGTTGATTTTTTCTTGTTGATTTTTATTTTTTTGCCTAAATGCACTTTCACAAAACTGACAGTACCCAGGGCTCCCAGACTTCTCTGGCCAAGTTTCTGTCTGAAATGTGCAAACAGAATAGCTGATGAAATAATACACATGTCCATGCTGGAAACCTCTGTCTTCCCTTTTTTAGGGAAAATTGAATATCTATTGATTCATCGTTTCTGCCAGATGGGGAGCACAGCAGTAATTCCTTTGTGATTTTGAAAGCAGTATCTTTCACAGTTTGCTTTAGTTGACAAGTTATTTTCCCTCTGATTTGAATCTGTCTTTAATGTGTTCTGTTGGGGTATTGACTACACGAACAGACAAGCTCTGATTACAGCCCTTGTGTGGCTGCCAAGGTCCTGCAACGAGCAGAGAGCTGATTTAGTCTGTTCCCCTTGAAAGCTCAAGACTTCCTAAGGATGGAATAAAAAGCTCTAGGTCCATTAAGCAGAGAAGCTGATTGTGATGCCTAGGAGAGATGCAAAGGCAGTCAGGCTAGACAACAATGCTATGTCCTTTGAGCATATTTAAATGTGGCACCATAAAAGGACTCGTGCCAAGTCCATCTGAAATGTTTGAGGATGCTCTTATTGAAAATAGTCTGTTGTCCTAAATAGGAGTTCCAGTTACAGCACAAATCCAGCATTACGGGTCTTCTTTTTTGAGCATGTTGTGCTGAGCTAAGCTTATGGGGGAGAAGACAGGGGAAATAACCTGGGCTTACTAATTTTTATTGTATTAATGATGCAACAACAAGTTGCAATATCAGCATCTCCCCAACTATGCGGAGTAGATACCCCCATGGATTGTTGAACCAAAGGAATGGTTTTGGGAACCTTACTGGCCAGTTCTCCCATGCCTTATGTGACACATGTCCCTGAGTGTCCCTGTCCTTTCTGTTGGCTGGTTTCAGTCTCATTTGAAATGGACATCAAAATCTCAGATAGCCAAGTCCTGTCAATGGCCTGGGACCAACCAATGAAAAAAAATCAAGAAGGTTTCAGCAGTGCCTCAGTGTGTGTGATTGCTGGCCAACAATTGCTTTCAAGTTGGCTGCCACTGATGTTTCACTTTGTTAGTGCTATCAAAGGCAAATGAGAGCAGGCAGAAGCAGTTACTGCTCCTAGAAGAAGAAGAAACTTTATGGGATATGTCACAAATCCATGGAAAAGAAAGTTTGATGATTTCTGCTGTTCACAGATCAGCTAGAATACTTGGTTGCTATTTCCTTTCGTAAAAATTCTGAATTGTTACGTTTGTTTTTTAGTTTTCTGGTTAATTTATTTAAGGTTTAAAGTTGTTGGAAAAGTCAAGCAAAGAAGAATTTTTGTCCAGCGGTTTTTCCCTCCGCATGTTCTAGATGGCCCCCTTCTCCTCTGAAGTGTTCCCAATACAGAAACCAAGACAACAGGTTGCTGGCTGAAGAGCAGGTTTTCTGCAGGGACTGGAGCCATGTGTGTGAACAGTGAGAGCTACACAGTGCTGAGCCTGGAGAGAAGGTCACAGCAGCCCCACTACCATATATTGCTCATTTAGTAGCTTCAAACACAGCCATCCTGCCTACACTGCAGTTTTTCAATGCACTTGAAAACTATCAGTGCATATATTTGCATATATTTACACATGTATGCAAGCATATGCCTTGTTTTCTGAACATGGGGGCATTTATTGCCTGGACTCATATGCTTGACGGCAAAAGCATCTGAAATCCACTGCCAGCATCTGGCTGGTACCAGGAACACCAGGTACTCACTGCCAAGTGTAGGAAGTGCCCCCTTAGCTCCAGCACAAAACACTTTCTGTTCACAGCAGCTTCGTGCAGGCAGAGAGGTCATGCATCTTCCAACTCTTTTCTGCTTATCCACGCTCTGGGTGAGTTTTTAAAAACCCAGGGATCTCCTCCCAACTGTGCACAAATGAGGATGGGAAGAATGCTTTGGGCTCAAACACAACATCCTGGCAGTTAGGTCAGAGAAATACAATATAACTGTAACTTGGCCCTTTGTATGCACAGTAATTTGACTTTAATTAAAATATCATGTTCTGTTATTTTTTTCCACAGACGGCTGCTTCGGTATGTGCCCAAGAGAAGAGCAGAAGAAACTAATGAGAATGAGCAGGACTGTGTAGTGAAAGCACTTTCTGTCTGGAGAACCCTGGCTGTGCTTGCTGGAGAAGGCTGCAAATGCATAATGAATGAGGCAGGATGCTGCAGAAAGACATAAAATGGTCTCAGAGGAGATGCTTGACGCCTTTGTGGAGAACTAGGTTCTACAGCTTGCTCAGCCACAAACTTTGTCTCTCTCCCATAAACAGAAAAATTGACCACAAAGTGCATGATTCTCATTTTGTTTATGTGCAAGGTAAGACATATACAGGAGTTTTGTAGTTTTTTTAAGAAGAAGTAACTGCAGAGGCAGTTGGTGGGGCCTTTGTCTGAATGCTGAGCTACAAGAAATCTCAGTACTCTGGAAAATGGGGGTCTCAGCCTCGTTATTTAAAATTTGCAGGTGCTGTTGTTAGGCCTACACTTAAGTTTTCCCATCTCTTAGTCTTTTGTTGGTAAACTGAGGAAAGTAATTCTTAGATATCCTAAACTAACTACAAGGAATTCTTTGTATTTGTGGAGTACAAGATGCTGCAGTGAGAATAATTGGAAGGAAAGCATATTTTTTTTTCTGAGGTAGGATTTAGATGGTGTAAAGTAAATAAGGATAAGGGACGTGCATTATAGTAGCAGAGCAGAAATAAACAAAAATATTTAGTCACTGACTGAGGAAGACAGGGGCTTTGTATAAAAATATCATCTACAATCATGTAATTAGAGACTGTATTTTAATTCAAAGCTGAAGTAAGAAAGCTGTGTGGGTGGTTTTAGCTTTTACATTTCTTAGTCACCGAGTTTCTGCTTTAATAGGTAGCTTTTCAGATGTAGTTGTGTTTGTAATGGCATGGTAATAACTTCCATAATGCAACCTTTACATCGCATTAAAAGCACACATCTTACTTTATGCAGCTCAGTAAACAAAATAATCCACTTCTCTTGTTGACACTCATCTCCTTCCTACATCCATCTCTCTGTCACCCCTGTGCTCTCTGAGACAGGACACACAGGCCAGTGCCATGGGTTTCCTGCAGGTTTATCCAACACCAGTTTATCCAACTGGCACTTGAGCCTCCCCTCACTGCCTTCGGACCTGCACAACCCCTCAACAAATGTCAGCTGACAGTTTCAGAGCTGATGCTTCAGTTGCCAGCCCTGCTCTCTCCCTGGCTTTTGAAGCCTCCACGGCATCCAAGGGTTGCACTGGCTTGTCTTTGCTGAGCTTGACATCTATCAGGTCAGTACTGAGTACTGGCGCTGTTTATTTTATTATTTTATTTTTGCTTTGCATCAGGTGCTCCTGAATTCTCCCATTTAATCCCACTTTATTGGAGTTTGTGTTTATTTTGTGTAGTTTTCTTGGCATGCATTGCCTTTGTCCAGCTGTGGTTTGTTATAATGATATATGATTTCTCTTTATTTCCCTTGCAGGGAATAAGGGGTGGTGAGGAAACAATGCTGGCCACTCACCACCACCCCACTATTGTACTTTTCAAGGCCATGGAGTTGTGTGCACCTGAAGAAGGGAATGGTGTTAAATGCAGGAAAGCTGAAGCCAGGATATGTTTTACAGCATGACACTTAAAATGCAGGATCATGAGAAATGTTTGCATTTTAAAATGTTTTATCTTATGTTTAAAGGACAGTGTTTCTGGCAGGGGAAAAATATATATAAGGGCATTAAATTGCTTTCTTTGCAGGCAATTAAACAGTGAAGCCAGTATGAGGCATTTAAATAATTGTAACAGATGTTTATTGCCTAGTGCTGTTTATTGCATCCTATTATTCCCTTTACATACAGGAGAGAAGAACTCATGACAAACTATACCATAAAAGAAATTCTTTACTGCTTTGTGAGCAATGTGGCTGTTTCTCTGACTTCTTAATTGAATCACCTTGGGAAGGAGTTGGTAATAAATAGTATTTGGAGAGCAGGCAAGTGACTAACTGCCTGAAGCAGCAGCAGCAACTGGTGTGCAAAGACCTGGGGCTGGTGGTAAATACCTCTGAGTAAACAAACTGCGGTGGGATTGCTCCAAGAGTGATGCTTGGCTCACTCTCCTTAAGGATTTCAGTGCCTCCCAAGGCTGTGTGTTTTCTGGAGACTCTCCTTGCCTGAAATCCATTTTGTGTGCTTCATTGAGAGGGGAAAGATAAGATTCTAGGTCCTTGGATGGACTTCGATAGGACATTTGTAATCCCATGTTACTACAAACCTGCTGTGTGGCTTTATTTCCTGCAGCCCATCCCAAAGAGGTAGGGAAACATTTCAGTCTGCCCAAGATGCCACATCCAGTGTAGGGGTGGATGTCCCCAGCCAGGCCAAAGGTGCACAGAGCCCCACTGCTTGTGATGACCTCTGGCCTCTGGGGGATGACTAGGAAATGATGAAGGACAAGTCTGTGTGTGCTGCTTCCCCCAGATACTCTCCAAAGATTTATTTTATAGAGCCAGATATGTTTTCTATGTGTTTAATAATGTATTCATTCAACCAGGTAATGAATCTGTGTATTTATCAGTGATTTTTTTCATCCATTCTTTCTTTGAAGAATGTCCTGCAGCCATTTAGTGTTCAGAGCACCCTGTGTAAGGCTGTAGGATAGTAAATGCTCTAGATAAACTCATAAGCTTCCTCAGCTAGTAAAAAAAAGGCTCTACCTTCGCAAAACAAAGAAAAAAAATCTTCATCAACCCCTCCCAATCCCAAACCCCCAAAGTCTTGTGACATTTTAACTCTTGTCTAGTACCCCTCCTGTTATCTTATGCCTGGCTTTGACTAAAATTTGAGTTTTTTACTGAGTATTTCTTTTCAGCTTTCTGGCTCAGTTCAGCCAAAGCTGTTTTGTGACTTCAGGTCAAATTTGGCAAAATTTGAGAATTTTCAAGAGTCTAAAAACATTTATATTTGGGGTTTTTTCCAGGAAAATTTCAATGTTTTTAGCTTACATAATATTTGGACACCAAGTTTTGATGCTATAAATCATGAAAGAAAGAAAACCTCTGTTTGCTCAGTGCCCTTTGCAGGGAGGAAAGTGGTGCCAACAGTTTCTTCCTCACTTTTTTCTTCATTTTTTTCTCTCTCCACCATGTTTGATTTGCCATTTTTATTCCAACACCCTTTTAGACCTTGCTCTTTTCTCATTGTCTACAGCTCCATGTTATACTAAAACTTACTGTATATGTTGCCTTTTATGTGTGTTGGATCCTGTGTCTTGTTCTCTTCCTTACCCCTAGAATGAGTTTTCTCCAGCCCCAGGTCTTCACTTCTTTAACTGGCTGTTGGTGAGTTGTTTATAGCTGTGGGATCCCCAGGCCCAGTCTGTGTCCCTTGTGTCATCACCCCATGCCAGCACTCCTGTATCGTGGGTGCCCCTCTCAAGGCCTCTGTCCCCTCCAGTGAATTTCACCTTAGGGTGGTGCATATCTCGTCCTTTATAGAAAATCTGCTTGTTGCTGTGATCTATCTAAAATTACTCTTGTATCATGCCAAGGGAAACAGAAGTAAAGCAAATTATCACCAGAGAAGCTGCCATTCCAGAAGAGCTGAGCTTTGGTGATGTTTCTGGATTGCTCTGGTCTGCTGGTACCTGCCCTTTCCTGTAGAGCCTTTCACCCTCCGGCAAGCGGCTGCTGCACCGTGACCTTCACAGAGCCTGCAGCAGAGACACGGCTGGCTGCAATGTGGGGAGGGCAAGGAGCAGGGGGAGCAGAGGAGAGCCAGCCCCAGCTGCAGGATGTGGATCAGTGCCTCTGCTTCTCAGGGTAATCAGGAGCTTTTATGAAAAGTCCTGTCAGCTTGTCAGAATCCCTTCAGCGGGTTTTGATCTACAGCTTGTCCTGGCAATGTGAGTGGGTAGCAGATGATAGCTGAACTGGGAGTTCTTAAAGTTTCTTTCCTCTCTCTCTCTTTTGATTATTGAAAGAAGGCTTCACTGGAAAAGCTGAATCGCTTCCCAGATGTCTGTGGAAAGAGCATATTATTTTCTCAAAGCTAAAGAAATCCCAGTGTAATATCTCAGCTCTGATTTGTGGTCACTCCTGGGTGAGGCACTGGGCTTCCTTTTGAAACAGAAACCACCCCACAAGAATTGGGATGACAGAAAAAGGACTGATGGAGATTGGCAGAATAATTTAGGGAGGAATCATCTATTTAAGGATGAGGACAAGCTGAAAGGCCTCCATTTGGAGGTTGCCTACACGTACCTGTGCAGCTCTGAAGGGGATTCTCTTCATTGAAGAGTCTTGCCCATAGCTTCTTTGGAAACATCAAGCAAGAGCCTTACCTGCCTCTGCATCTCTGGATCATCCCCACAAACAGCATGACATCTCAGGGAGAGGTGAGTGGTGTGTGCAGGTGCCAGCTGTGCTGAAATCAGCTTAAACACTCATGCAGTGGTGGAACCTGGAGTCCTGTTCAGAGCAATTATATGAGCCCTGGTCTCAACTTGTCTGACAAAGCTCAGTGGTGGCAGCTAGGGACCAAAGGGTGAAAGAACCATCTTAACCCTTGGCTTTCTCATCTCCACCTTTGCCATAACTTGCTAAAACCAACCTTCTGTCATTTCTCTCCTAAGTGAGACTCTTAGCAACAACCTTTTGGTATGCTAGAAAGCAATAATCAAATCAGTCTGCCTTCCCGCTGAAGCAGAACAAATCCATGGCTGTGTTCCCAGCTGTAAACAAAGGTAAACAGATGTGGGACTGTGGTCATCTCCTTCCCAGCAGGAGGGATTATCAGAAAAATTCCATAAATAATGAAAATGCAAATGGGGCATAAAATTCATTTTTAGATGAAACTGGAAGCCCTTTGTACACCCCCTATCCAGTTTAGGTAGAGAACAATCCCTGGCTCACCTTATAAAATTAATTTTCTTCTTGGTGAATATTTTAAAACATTAAATTCTCAAGAATTCCCCTGTCATATTTGAGTGTTTGTTTTCCTCTTGTTTTGTTTGCTGGCTACTTAAAATGAAGAGGTTTTCTTACCAGTGATTACCTTTTTCCCTTTCCTTTTTAAAAATTTTTTTCCTATTTAGAATGCTTCTTACTCTGCCAGACTTCTCAGCTGCACACTATCCCCTTTCCCAGATTGTACCCCAACCTTTTAGGCACTAACTCATGCTTGTATTTGTGATTTCACAAGCAGTATCAGAGTAGCAGCCAAGAGGGAAATAGAAAATAATATAAATCTGAGGCCAATACAGCTGCATTCTCAGTTCATGTCTCATCACTGGACATAGAAAATGGTGTGTGTTATTATTTCCTACGTACATTGTTATAATCATTGCCATTTGCAGGTTATTTTAGAGACTGAACCTCTCTTCAGGGAAAAAAGAACCAACAAAGCAGAACAACCCACCCTCCTGCTATATCTTCAGTCCCGACACAAAATCTGTTGTGGTGGAATTTATATTGAAATAATGACAGCCTTGAAATCAAGGAGGGGCTGTGGGGTGGCTGAAGTGCTGCTGGGTGCCAAAAGCCTCCCTGCAGAGTGTCTCCAGAGCCTCTCTGTAGACTGGGTCCCCTCTGGAATTAGGTGATCTGGGAGCTAACTGGGTTTCCCTCACCTGCACAAATACACTGCCTCTTGTTTGGGGTGGGGACACTGCCTGAGCTCCTGTTCCTGAGCTTTAGGTGAAAATCATGTCAGACTGGGGATGCTTCTGCCACATGTCAACATAGCAGTAGATTGCTTTTTTTTTATTATTTTTCTTTACTGAAAATGGTATCAGGGAACTCCTGATGACTGAAGGCAGATCCCAGGGTAGCCTTCAGGAGGAACCTCTGCAAGAAGCCAAGCACTGGGCAAGAAGTTAACGTGCTTTAAAAACAAGCTCTTGAAAAGCATTTAGACTGCATTCAGTGTTGCCATAGCATGATGTCCTAGCTTTTTGTGAAAAAAGCTGCACAGAAAACCTTGGTAAAGGCACCTCGACCCAAGGCTGCTGCGAACTTATTGAAATTTGTTGGGGAATGATGAAATAACAGCCAAAATTCCACCCCATCATATGGCTCTTTTTAAAATTAAGTCTTAGAGTGAGGTTTCCTTATTCCCATGAGCCATCTGGGTTTCCACTTGCTTGGAGTGTCAGCAGTGGGGCTTGCAGCTCCCAGGCGTCACTCCCGTGGACACAGGCAGCTCCCTCCCTGAGCCACCAGGACAGCAGACGCCACAGGAATCCACATCCATGGTTTGTGTCTGCCTGGGAGGTGCATCCTCCTTGCCATGGCCACAGGTCTGCGCTTGCACAGCGCTCTACCGTGGCCACAAATGTCATTTCTGGCTGTCAGTCTGCCCCAAGGGCATTGCCCCCAGCTCCAGCAGTTAGAACCTATCATAATCCACAAGATGAGAAGCATTACTGCCACATTTCTACTGCAGCATTATGGATTACAACAATCCTGTCCCTTAGGAAATAGTCTCAGATTTATTTTCTTTCAAAATGGACAGAAAAGTAGAAAATTGTGACTATTTCTGCAGAATACAAATTAAAGAAAAAGCAGTTTGGAAATACCCATGAGTTTTGACAATATCAAGTTGTTCAATTTTGTTCCTTTTTGGTCATGTCCAAATACTAAATGACAAAATGTTTTATAAAATGGGTATGCACAATTTTAAAATATGACAGCAGGCAGAATATAGCCCAGTAATCTGATTAATCCAAATTATATATTCAAATATTACTGAAAAAAACTGTGGCACTTGAAACTACACTCCAGCCTGCATCCAAGCTTCCTCTTTCTCAAATTTATTTAAAGGTAATGTTCCTGTGAAAATATCTTCATTTAAAAAAAAAAAAAAAAAAGAAAAAAAATATTAAGAAATATTTTCGAGAACATTTTTTTTTAAGAAATCTTATCTGGTTTGCTTAGTACACTGTATACTGTATTTTACATTTTATTTTTACAAAAACTGGTAAGGATGCTGCCTCTGTAGGACATGCTCCCTCTCACGAGTGAGTAGGGAAACTTTTTCTTTGGAATGGGGAGAAAATAAAAACCAGTTTGATCCAGGCCAAAATGACAAAGTTCTATTTTACTCCTAATGAACTGAACACTGTTGATTGCAGCTTGGAACAAAAGAAGTGCTCTTTCAAGCAATTTAATTTTGTTTCTATTCTGAGCATCCCTTGGCAAAAACAAGACAAATGCAGCAAATGCTGGGTTTAGACACATTTTGCAGGTTGTTGTGGGTTATGATTGCCTCTTCACGCATATAACTGAATGTGAAATCACCTCTTCTGCTGCTCAGAGCACTTGGAGAACCCCTCATGAGTTTAACCTCATCTTTCGTGGGAGATCATTTGCATCCTCAGGTCCCTGGAGACTCCCCTAGCAAACACCATGGATCACAGTATCCTGGGATGGAGAAATGCCATCTCTCCAGCTAATGGTTTCCAGTGTCTGTAAAGCAGTTTAATGTTTATTGGAACAAAGTCTGGAACATAAGGGTTTCTCCTCTGAGCCGAGTGCCCTCACCAGATGACAACTGATCTGGCTCATTGAATATTTTAGACTTTGTGGAAATTTTATCAATTCTAGTAGGTGGAGAAAATGAAGTAAATTTACCCCTTAGTGCCCAAAGCTGTGCTGGTGATGCTGCTCTCTTGAAAAGCTCTAGTCCAGGTCCCCTCCTCTACTCTGGCAGATTTGAAGCCAGGTTTGGGGTTATGCAGTTACCGGATTTCACTTTTTTGGATTCATAGGGGCACTATGGCAGGGACAAAAAGGACTCCCTGATATTTTTAAGGGAGAATAAGGAGATTTAAAATATTGCAGTGCTGGCAAGCATTTGGTCTACATGCAGTCCACAGGGGCTTCTCCTTCCCTTGGATGCAGAGACACAGTGCAATTCCATCATGGTGCACCAGTCCTAGACCCTTTCCTTCTGCATTTCTGCTTTGGCTGATGCCTGGATAAGTCAATCTCTGCAGTCTCTTTAAGTGACATGATGAAGAGGATGATAAAGTAAGGTTTGGTGCCAGAAAGAAAAAGAGGTAAGTGCTGATTTAATGTCCCAGCTCCTCTCATTTTAAGTCACAGGAAGAGAAAGTGGAGAGGAGAGTTGCATCCCAGGGATGAAGAGTCATGGTGCTAGTGCTGGTGCTGGAGGGGAGTTGCTCACTGGAGTGGGACTGATGGCTAAATGGCTGGCATGAGGGGCTGAATAGATCAGACAGTGATGTTCAGTACACTCTGATAAAATTCCAGGGAGCTGACCTGCACTGTTCTGCGCCATTTCTTTAGTTTGTGTCTTAGGAGATCTGGAATGAGAGGGACAAATTACTTATTTGTATTAATAAAAGCTTATTATAGCACAGTGGATTTACACAAACTTAGCTTTGCAAACTTAGCTGTGTTCTTTACCCTGTAAGTCTTTCACAGAAAATCCATTGAATAAACTCAATTTATTATTTGGAGTGGAACAGCAGTGAGATGGGAACCATCTAACCTGTCCTTAAAAGTGATTTTACAGCTACATGAGGTGAATTTGAAGCATTATGCTTATTTGCTTGCATGCCTGAAAACTTAAGTTTTTTGTTTGCTTTCTTACCTTTGTCATGACTTTTTTTGTGCGAGAAACTGTGCTGCTGTCAGGAACTGACCCCTGCTCTGTCTGACCAGTAGGTCAAGTAATTAATTTTTTCCCTACACATAAAAAAATCCCTTTTCTTGTCTGCATGCCTCTTGTTAGTACCTCATCTGAGAGAAACACTGGCTGCTTGCTCAGTTTCCTGCTTGAACTCAGACCTTCTTCTTATTCTGACTCAGATTATTCCTTCTTAGATTAAGAGGAACACCTCCAACACCTCTGTGGGCCCAGTCCTTGGATGTTGCCCGCCTGTGGACTTGAAGGTGGTGCAGCAAAGATCAGGGGTGTGAGGTGGGCCTCACCTTTTCCCTAAGGCAATCCTGGCTGTGCAAAGGCTGCTGGATGGGAAGTTTGGCACATAGGAGCTTTTGCAGTCTCCAGCCCTCCCACCTGCTGTTCTACTGTGTGACCTTGCCCTCCAGCTATAAGAAAAGGCTGATCATTCTCTCTCCTTCCTGCTTGGCAGCAATGCTGGAGTGCAAATTTTGGCAAAGCACCATGACAAACCTTTGCTGGGACCAAGCAGGGAGGGGAAGACCTAGCAGATGTACTCTACAGGATTCAATTTTGCCATCCTCAAGAACACAGAATAACAAAGATCTGGCATTGCACTTTAAGCAGTGATTTTTTTAGCCTTTGTAAGGCTGTTGTCCTATAAGGCCATGTCCTGCTTGGATGGTGCCAAGGAAGGGTCTCCCTGCACTGCTCAGAGACCATGGTTGAATACTGAGCTCCTCAGCAGCATTAAACTAGCAATATCCACAAATGTGACTACAGGGAAGTCATGCGTAACAAACCTGGACTTGGCTTCCCTGCTTACAGATGCCTTTCCTCTGCCTTAAATAGAGAGAAAGGGATTTGTGTCCACTTAAGGGAAAGGCATATTAGCTTGGGCTCCCCTTTGTAGCAAGCTGCCCCCAAATTTGGGTCACATTCAGATACAGCAGTTAACTTTGTATTTGGAGCCCACCTGTAACATTGATGGAAGTGTTTCATTTAAAACAGCATGGAACTGGCTAGCAATGCTTGTGAGAAACATCTCATGCTGTTAGCAGGCACTGGTCCTGCTGGGAAGGGATTCGTTCTGCTGGCTCTGGGAGGCAGGGAGCTCGTTTCTTTTCTGGAGGAGGGGAATAACAGGGGAGGGGAGCTGACAGCCAGAGAGAGATAGAAGTCTTGTATGTGAACTCATAGATCTCCTTGGGTTAGCAGTGTGGCTGCAGGGATGGGAGGATTGGGGTACATGCTGGCTGGGACTGGGCACAAACAGGAATTTAGAGCCACCACCACCCACAGAAAGCATTTGAGCTCTGTGTCCAGACCTGATGCTCCAAAGACAAGTAGAGCCCAGTGTCTGCCCAGTTAGCAGAAATAGTACTCCATGTGTAGGTGAGCTCTGTGGTGTTGCGGTTCGTTTTGGGGTGGGGGCACCCCGGGATGTCCCCGGAGGGCCCCCTAGGCTGTGAGTTGGCTGGCAGCAGCAGGCAGGCAAGGAGACTCCACACGGCTTCTGAAGGTGCTGATCAGATGAAAGTTTATTTGGGGTCCCAACCCCGGGAACAGCATGGCTACCGAAGGAAAAGGGGAGAAGGGGGAAGGAGGGGGAGCCTAGGGGAGGGAAGGGGCAAGAGAGGGGAAGAGGCTGAGCGAGACAAAGGGCTAAGACCCCGACTGATTTTATAGCACGGCTTAAGAGGGGAATTGAAGTGGGCACGGAATCACATTGGGCCAATGGGATGACCGATACAGGATGGTTCAGGGCAGGACCACAGGCTTAGAACATACTATACATTTTGTCCCCCGCCACCTCCGGGCAGGGGGCGGTGAGCTTGGCCCTGACACGGTGGCGGCGCCTCTGGGCGGCAGCGGCTCCGAGCAGCCACGTGGCGACCACGTGGCGCGGCAGGCTGGCGGCGCGGGCCGGGTGCGCTCTACGTGGTGGCGGCGGGATGGCGGAGGCGGGCCGTGGGCGGCAGGATGACGGTGGCGGGCCGGGGCGGTGGCAGAATGGCGGTGGCGGACCGGGGCCTCTGCGCGGTGGTGGAGGGGCCACCCAGGGCCGCGGCTGCGGCCCTGCGCAGCCACCCCACGGTGCCGAAGGCGGCGGGGAAGCGGTGTTCTGCGGGGTTCCTGCTGTGCTGGCACGGTCCATTTTCGTCTCAGGGCTGTCGGTGCTCTTGCCCCACATTGGGCGCCATTTGTTGCGGTTCGTTTTGGGGTGGGGGCACCCCAGGATGTCCCCGGAGGGCCCCCTAGGCTGTGAGTTGGCTGGCAGCAGCAGGCAGGCAAGGAGACTCCACACGGCTTCTGAGGGTGCTGATTAGATGAGAGTTTATTTGGGGTCCCAACCCCGGGAACAGCATGGCTACCAAGGGAAAAGGGGGGACTGGGGGGGAGCCTAGGGGAGGGAAGGGGCAAGAGGGGGTGAGAGAGAGGAAGGGTTAAGAGAGTGACTGATTTCGCTAGCACAGCTTAAGAAGGGAATTGAAGCGGGCGTGGAATCACTTTGGGCCAATGGGATGACCGATACAGGATGGTTCAGGGCAGGACCACAGGCTTAGAATATACCATACATTTCGGAGGGGTGAGACAGGGCATACCATTTACATAAAATGGAATACAACACTGTGGGACCCCTGGGCTGGACTTGTACCTGCCCACCTGATGCACTGTGTTGCCAGGCTTGCTGGCCGTGATGCTGGTGTGAGCTGAGACATGGTGCTATGAGCAGCAGCAGCAAATGTTCCATTCTTGTCTTCTCCTCCTGGTATGGTGGCACTTGAGTTTGAACCAAAACTTTTGTAAAGATATATTTTTTTTTTTAATTCTGTCACTCTAAAGGATTTTATATCACTGTGATTTATATAAATTGGGAGGTATATCTTCCTGGTGTTCTTTATTTTCTGTCTTTAGGGCTTTTAGAACTACATTACAGCCAAAAAGAAAGAAAAGGAGAGAAAAACATTAATTTACAGGAAAAGGAGGTCACCAAAAACATGACCCTACATCTATCGGGTGCTTTTTCTGGGTCCAGGGAATCTCTGCAACAAACAGAATGGCTAAAGCAAATTCGCCTTTAATTGCTGCTTCTTTGCTTGTAAAACCGGGAGCCAACTCCAGAACTGTGCAGCAAGAGATCCAAAATGCATTTTCTTGAAGGGGGCTCTCTCCCTGAGTACTTGCTATTCAGTGAGTTTTGACTCCTGGTTTCAGCGTGCATGAGCTCCAAACCCTGCAGAGGTCAGTCCAAGCACTGTCCCATGTGCAGGGGGGGCTGATGGACCAAACAGTGCCTGAGTGCTGGGGGTGAAATTTACTGGGATGGTTTGGTCTGGCACATGCCTTGTTCATAAGATCTTTGAGTTCAAACCCTTGAATGCGTGAGAGCAAAGAGAGACTGTGCTCTCAAAATTACTGAAGGGGCTCCCCATAGTCAAATGTGGGACTTTCTGTCTCTCCCATTGGCAAAGGTTACCCTCACTATGCGGTCAAAAACTGATCCAGAGGGAAGCATTTACCCCCCTTTGACTGTTCACTATTTGGTCCCTGGATGATCTGATTGATATACACTGTGCTGTATATTTTATTAGGTGAAAAAGTACCCACTGAGGCATAGTATCATTTCCAAGGGTGACCTTGTGACAGCGGGTGGCAGCAGCGCACATAAAAATGATAAAATCCTGGCCAAAATCCCTGGCTGCATAGGTTGAAAAGGTGGCTCAGAAACTGTTGATAGATGGGTTAGATTAACTGATATGCCTTGGCTCAGGGTTTTCTTTCTTTTTTTTTTTCTTTTTTTTTTAGAAAAAAAAGGCAAATCAGGGGGAGAAATGAATGCAGATGAACACACAGAAAATCAAGGGAAAGGCAAATACAGCAGAGACAGAAGGAAGAGTGTAGAAAGGTTTGTTTTTTTTTAAATAAAGCATTCTTCATTCTTTTTCATGGCCAGACTGAGGTGGCATGTTGCTTTGTGCTGCAGAGGGAAACTGGAGTGTAGACTGTACTAAATTGCACAAGAGTTTCTTTGTCACCATTAAGTTCTCTCTCTCTATTTCACTTGGTTATTTGTGGTGTGTGTTTGTAGTGAGTTTTCAGGCAGTGTAGATAAATTATCACATTGATTTTTCTTTCTCACCTTTTTTTTTTTGGTGGGGGGTGGCCAGAGGGGGCAATGGGAAAGCTTTCTGTGTATTATATAGAAAGCAGAGTGGCTGTTAACAACCTGCTGGGTTTAGTATCCACCATGCAGGAGAGGCACTTGAACCAGAACTTGGAAACCAAATATCTTAAACTGCAGGGCAGCTAAGGGTCTGCATCCAAATTTGCCATTCGGGACCATTTCTACTACCCAATACAGGAATAAAATTTGAATACCAGCTTCCCAGGACTGTATATATCATAACTCAAGACAGGGAATATCATAACTTGATGTATTCAGTGATTGATGTGATCATGGTCAATGTAACAGAACTGATTGTTTTTGCAGCTATCATTGCAGTGGGAGTACAGAAGTAACATTTTTTGTTCAGCACTGCTTTGGTTTTCATGCCCTGCTCTGCCAAGACAGAGATATTAAAGGTGAAGAGTGGAGAAAAGGGTTTTAAGCAGTCAAGGGAAGAGAGAAAAGATTAATATTTCTGCTCAGAAGCTGGAGATGAAAAGGGAGAGTTGTGCCCATGACAAATATTACCTTGAGTCACTCACCATTGACAAATGGGTTTGTGGACCAAAAAGTGTCATTTCTCTCTGGGGAAGCATGGCTTAGATGGGAGACTGGTGGCAAGGAGTTTGTGGATTTGCCTTAGTGAACTTTCAAGAGGATGGGATCTGCTAGCAGGTCAGGAAACACAGAAACTTAACCTTCCATTCTGCAGACTGTAAGCCATCCCTTAGAGTGCGCAGGAAATAGTGGAAAAGAAGTGATCCTCGCTGGAAGTGTTTATTTATTGTCAGCATTTGGCAAACTTCCGCATCTGGTATATCTCTCTGAGTTTGTTGCTGGCAATGATGTGACTCCTATGAAATCTTTGTTGCCTTATCATTCCCTAGTGCACCCTGAAAAACAAAAGTGCTGTCCCTAGCCAAAGTGTTCATCCAAAAAGCAGTCTCAGTGCATTGTCAGTTACACTGGAGCTGTGCCACGTTGGTTCAGTGCGGTTTTGGTGGTTTCAGCTTGCGTTGCACTCCTGCATGTACTTTTTCACTGCTCTGCTCTGGGGTGTTGGATATCCATATCCATCATCTTTATAAGTTGGGTTTTTGATGCCATTTTTTAGGGTCAATATTTGTAGTGTCCTCTGCCATCACGAAGCAGGTGTGCTGAGACCACTCAGGGGTAAGCCATCCTTACCTGATTTTGTGGGCAGTGAAATGGTGATGAAAAAGGGGCAGAAGTGTGAAAGGTAGAAGGACAACAGCAGCAAGCAGAGGGCTTGTTCATGCTAACAAGTTCATGCTCTGGCCCTGCCAGCCAGGAGGTTGTTCCAGCACCCTGGGCAAAGTGGCACATGTGGGATCTATAGCTAAGGCCAGCTCTGTTCCTGAGAGCTCAGCAGTGCTGCTGGCTCCAAGGCTGTTGTGCTGGAAAGTGAAGGTGGGATTTCAGGGGGCTGGGAAAGGAAATGTCTGGGGTGGCATGGCAGCAAGCATGGCTGTCAGGTTAGCTAGAGTAGTGACATGATCCAATGAATATTTGCTTTCAACTATTTATAGGGCCATGTGTTAGATGTTCTTTATGGTTATTTTAGTAGAATTAATGCTTAGGGGATATTCTCCATGAAAAATATTTCCCGTGAGTGAGTCAAATCAAATAAATAAATTTGCTGCTTGCCATAAAATAGCAAAGGTACACTTAATTTTCCTGCTAGGATGACATAATTTCTGTGGAGATGCTAACAAAATATTCCTAGTGCATATAGTCCTTTGAAATGAGAATAAGTAGAATATAATGTATTTTGAGTGCAATGAAAAAACTACTGTGAAGGCTGAAAAGAAACATGTACCTTTTGACTTTGAATTTTATTCCAGTTTTGGAATTGTCTGGATTATGTACAGCCACCTCAATCAAAACTGTTGCAGAGTAATTAACATTTCTATGTACATATGCCAAGGAGGTGGAGGACAATAAGAATTCAGATACTGAAATGAAAGCCATCCCTTAAGAAAACATGGGCTCATTACTTGGTACAATTGGCACTACTGCAGAAAAAAAATGAACTGCTAAATGAATATTCATTATGGATAAGGGAAGGTGCTTTGTCGTGCATTTGGGAGTCACAGTGAGAATGAAATTCTGTTTTGGAAGTAGCTAATGAAAATGTTAGAGATCCATTGCTAACAGTAAGCATCTTAAAATTTACATGACCAAATAAGTTTCACCCAGGAGTTCAGAAAATATTTACACAAGAAGATCACACATTGCTTGTGAGCAAACTGTGAAGAGCACGTCAGAGAAGGGTGTGCTCAGACATGAACTTGATTTCATAAGATTGTACCAATTTTTTTAAAAGATACTTTTGAAACCACAGGTGAATAAAATTTGATTTGCCTAGCAATAAATATAGTCTAAAAAGAAAAAGACTTACAGGAGAAGAGAAACAGGAAGACAACTGATACATTTCAATTTTTTTTTGTGGAAAACATGTCCTGTGGAACTTAACTTTTTTGAGGTGATTATAATTTCACTGATGATGCCCACATGATGTGCTTCTCATCATGTGTTGGACATCAGACTCAGTGCCACAGAAGATTTTAATTAAAGGTTAGCAGAGGATAAATTAAAAGTAGCACATTTTAAATGGATTAAGCCATCTCACCAATAAATCTCGAGTAGTAAGCCCCAAGGGTTCCCCAGGGGTCATTTCTTGGCTCAGTTCCTTTTGTATTCCCCTAGTTTTTCGTAAGAATACATAAAGTCATTGTTAATAAAGTTTGTGGATGACATAAAGGTGAAAAATAAGGACAGTCTAGTTCTATGGACTGAATTGAATTACTTGATAAGGCTAGACTTTGCTGAGCTAAATCCTTTTCAGTACCTCCACATTTAAGGTCATGCATCCAGAACTGGAGAATTTAGATCATGCTTACTGTAGTAGAGGCCGCTTCCTGATAAATAGCAAGTGTGAAGAAGACACATGGTAGATAACCCACCAGGCCCTGTTGAGATCATCCTGCTGGAAGCTGCTTTGACTGAGAAAGTTAAGAAATCTATTCCCTGTTTATAGAGTCATGTGCAGGACCAGCAGGAGAGTTGGTGGAAATCTGGACACAATTCCTGGAAAATTCTGGTGAAGCAGGAGGGATTTATAAAGAAAAGGACAAGGTTTGGGTTAAAACTTGAATTATACTCAGTTATTGTTCTTCTTTTGTTAGTTCATATTTTTTTTCCTGCTTATTTAATGTACCTGTTGGGCAGAGGAGAGGAGGAAATTAATCTCAGGTTTAGCACTGTTAGCTTCTTTGTTGTTCAGTAATGGATAAATACTATTCCTATATCTAAGTCTCTGTGACTGTACACACAATTATTCTTTTTATCTCCATCCTATCTCTGTAGCACTTATTTTGCCCCTCTTTTCTAAGACTGGACCCAGATGTCGCTATCTACTATAGAGTAGCTGAAAGTCCAAACCCTGCCAAAAACCAGCAGGAGTTTCGATGCCTGTTATAACCTGCTGAGGAGTTTTGCTTCACAAAGTCTACTGGATCATAAGAACTAGAGACAGGACAGAAAGAGAAAGAATGCAGCATCCAGCTGAGTTGCAGAGACCTCCATGGGTGTAGCTACCTTCTGAACATTGTGACAGTGCAGTGGAAACGACACAATTATTGTCACTTCAGTGCTTTTGTTATATATGGCCTAAACCCAGAGCAGTCTAGGAATAAGCAAGAAAAATCAGAGCTGCAGCTAGACCTGAGTGCCCTTACAACCCACTGGTGACTTGTGATGCTGTCTCGATGAGGAGAGGTCTGGTACAGCCCAATGCACCCAGTACAGCACCAGTCTAGCTGGGGATGCTGAGTCCCTGAGGAGTTTGGTCCGTATGCTCTGCTCACATGCAGAGCAAAAGAATGGCTGCTGTGGTCATTTAAGGGCATGAGGGAAGCAGCACAAATGGGACAGGGTCTGTATGTCCCTAAGAAAGAAGATGAATAAAAGTGGTTTCCATTGAGGATAATGAAGAATAAAAATAATACAAGGAAAACCAGCAGAGATATAAGCCAGGATAGCACTTCTATTTTCCCTGTTTCGTGAAGTGAGAATGATAAGACTAAGGAGGTGGAATTCAGTACTGAAAAAATGGAATACTTACTTTCTCTGTCTGCTTATAAGTGAACTATAGAGCAGATTGTCACAGTATGAATACTGAAAAACTTTATCAAGCCTTTAGTTTGAATTATTATACTAATTACTGTAATTTGTGCCACATTTTCTTGATTTCCTTATGTCTGCCTATGAAGAACACTCACAGCAACCATAATGACCATTGTTAAAAACACTGAGGGACGGACAGATCTCTTAAGCCTCCTGTTTCAGAGCTTAAAGTAGTCTTCAGCTACCAGAGATGGTGTGGGACAGAGCATGGCTCACAAGAAAACTGTGGTGTGATAAGGTGCAGGCCATGGCTGGAGCCAAGGTGTGGGACCATTTAATCTTGGTTCTGGTTTAGTGACTTGAGTTCTTAGTTTTGTACTTGCCTTGCTGATTTCTGATTCCTTGTGTGGTGTAAAGTGGCACAGGGCTGTTGGTTTCAGCAGTATGTTGCTGCTTGACACCATGCTTTGCCTAGGCGTAAATGCATCAGTACAGTAATTATCCCTGCTGCATTGGTCAAACATACAATCCTTTTTCCTGATGCCCTGAGAGAGTTTGCACTTAGGAGGAATCTCTCATTCTTTTTCCATCTGAGAAGAAAATCTTCCACCTGAGGTCTAGGGAAAAGGTATTTCTTTTCAGTTGGATTTATCTTTTTCACCTGAAATTGAATAGGCATCCTGTGAGAAACATGGCAGAGAATTTTGGTCCTGCTGTGCAAGTCTTACTCTTCAGGTCCTCACTGGCAATTTGCGAGCACTTCTGAATATCTTCTGGCATGTGAGCTCTCTCTTCTCTGGATGATGTTTTTTTTTGAATCTTTGTATTGTGCAAATGCTCTTGCAGGTGGCAGGCATGCTGCAGATAAACCTTTTGATCCTTCAGGAATACCAACCTCTTGTAGTCATGTTTTCCAGCTTTGTAAATGTTACCTCCAACACATACAGAATCTTGTTACTCTCAGATCTTTGCCCTTACTTCTTAATTTCAAACAGCATCATGGTCCCTGTCTCCCAATGTGCCGCATCATATTTCCCCAAGAAAAAGAGAGTCTTCTTGAAATGATCACTAGATGGCTACACTACCGCACAGGATTCCACAGCTCTGCTTTTCCAGACCTTCAGACCATTTCTCTCAGCCCTCTAGTTCACAATATCTTTGGTCTGAATTGCATTTCAGCCACAAAATGCAATTTCCATATCTTCAATTTTCTTCTCAGCAGGTTGCAATATAACTCCACACCGTTCAAATTTATTGTACAAAGAAGTCGCTGGGGCTTAAACGGCATCTAACCTCTGAAGCATCTGGTATTGTCCAGGATTGGAAAAAGGATCCTGGACTGCCTGCCCGTTTAGTTTGATCCAATAGAGCAACTCCTTTCTTTCTGGAGTCCGTGCAGAAAGCCTTCGGAGTCAATTTGGCGCAACCTAGTGTGTCTATTGACCTGGCTATGGCTGGGCAGCTTCAAAAGCCCCGAGATTTGGGATGAGCATCAGTCCATGACTCAAATGTTAAGCAGTCACCACTACAGTTTCAGAGGATTGAAGGGAATTTCAGAAGGAGGGAAAAAAATTGTGCTTAGTTTTCTGTTGTAAGCAAGAGCAGACTTTAGGAACAAGAAATAGCAAATACTAGAGAAGTGTTTGCTTTCCTCACTGCCTTTTTTCTGTCTTTCATTTAAATCAAAGACTAATGCAAATGCTAAATTTTCCAACAGAAATAATTTCTTGCAATAGTTGCCAGGAGGGACCTAAAAAAGGCACAGTAGTATTAATTTTTGTCATATATATTTGTGTTCAGATTCATGCAGAATAGAAACTCATTCCTCCTCCGCTAAAAGTCCCTGTTTGTGCCTTTACACAAATCCTCCCACGTTCCTGTGAGTGGTTGCACTAATGCCATTTATGTAATATCACTGGCTGTTTACAGCTGCGTAGTCTGAACGTGAGTCTGGATATAAATAATGCGATCATCGTCTCCTGCAAGCTAGAGAAATGTTATCTGTGTTTTACAGATGGGGGAATTGAGGTAAATGGGGGTAAGTGAAATGGAGTGAATAGCTGCTCTCGCCTGCAAGCTGTGGCACCCTGCTATGTTCATGAGGGATGCAGGATGCGGACAGACGGACAGCCAGCCCTGGGATGCCAGCAGGTGCTTAATGGTGCCAACAGCTGTGCTGTCACAGGGGCAGGAAAACAGGGCAGGGGAGCGTTTTGCAGAGAGAAGTCTGGTGAAAAGGTTTGTTTTGAGGGAACCAAAATAGCTGGCTGAGGAATAAGGTGTGTGGTGTGTGGCACCACCCCAAGGAGTCAGAAGGGTCTAGAAGGGACTAGAATTTTTCAAGTTAATTTTGTGACGGCTGCTCTGGAAATGGGACTTGAAAACCAGGGCTTTATCTTAGCATATTTTCAATGGGAGTCCACGAAGGAGGAGAAGCATCAGAAGAGAATTAGCAGAGCTTGAGTTGGGTCTCCCCTGCTGCATGGCTGTTTGGAGCCTGGGGAGAGTGGCCTGTCCTCCCTGCTAGGCTGCTCTGGCTGGGTACCATGGAAGTGATTGCTGCTCACCAGTAGCACTGGAGGCACCCAGTAGTTTAAAAGGAGCAAAGTAAACCTGGATGATTTGCC
This sequence comes from Pyrgilauda ruficollis, assembly GCF_017590135.1. Lineage (NCBI taxonomy): Eukaryota > Metazoa > Chordata > Aves > Passeriformes > Passeridae > Pyrgilauda > Pyrgilauda ruficollis. The sequence continues at coordinate 474,300 of NW_024525156.1, forward strand.
TGTGAGTTCCCCACAGAAAAAAGCTCCCCATTTGGCAAACATTCAGCCTGTTGTAAAAGGTAAATTGAAAATGCAAAACACCTTCATAAGTGCAGATGAGCTCTAATCTGTTTATTCAAAAAAGAGCATCTCAGCTGTTTTTTCTGAGTAGGCTGGAGAGAGGAATGGTGTTCCTCTGGCTCTAGAAGGTGCCTCAGCCATTTCAGAGGTGAGACAATTTAGAACATGAACTTCAAGTTGGCATGGGCTGATTTGCTCCCAAATTTTCCGAGAAATACTAAAAAAACGTTATGGCTGGTGTAACGATCAGATATACAATGTGTGCATGAGAGTTCCTGGGAAACATTTTGAGTTTGGAGGCAAAAGCCAGCATTAATTTCAGATAGTAATATATAGTGACAACAGTCTGTTTTCAGGGAGCTGCTTTGCAGTCTGTGCTATTACAGTTCAGAAGCAAAGGAAGGTATTGATGGGAACCAATATCTGCAATACAGCCATCTCAGCAAAATTCCAGATATGGTGATCAACATTGCACCAATCATTTTATTTTGTCAGCACAAAGCTATGAATCAAGAGTGGCTAATGAGACACCAGTTAATAACAGGACTGGGCAGAACTGTATGGACTTCTTTAGACAGCAGCATGTAATTTTGGAAATGGAGCTGGCACTTGTTTGAAGGAAAAGGTTTAAAGGCAAAGTGGTTCCTTCTGAATCCTCTACTTAGCTGTTGTAAAAATACAGATGTGTTGGCAGCAAGGATGGCTGCTTGGCTTTTGCTTTTCCTATAATGATCTTCTCTGACCCCAGATCAGCTGTCAGGATGCCCACTGAATAGGTTACATTAAAAACCTACTCACCATTTTGCAAGTAACAAGAATCCCCAGTGACTTGATGGGCACTGTGTGGTTCTTCTAAGAGACTGATGGCTACAAAGGCTCCCCCTTCTTGCCTCAAGGAGGTTGCAAACACAAGAAAAGTTCTAACATTGCTAAGGTAGCTTATGCAGCACTGTTCTCTGCTCCACAGATTTCTTAGGGATTTCTTTTCCACAAGAACACAAATAGTTTTGACTTTCCTTTATGCAAGAGCAGAGGAGAAAATGCTCTGGGCTAGGAGCGTGGCCCAAGGCTCTAGTCACCCCTCGTTGCCTCTGGGGCTGCTCTACATTGAGATTTTCCCAGCAACTCTGCCCTTTCACAATTCACAGGATACGCCCCAGCTCACAAACCATTTTGTGGAGAGGTTAAAGCCAGCTCTGGACCACAAAAGTTGTGAGCAATCATTTATGCAGGAATGTGCTTGTCCCCGAGGCCCTAAAACTGACCTTCTCTCCTGGAGCAAACAGCTCCAAGGAGGAGGATGTGTACCCGTGCCCCTGCAGTGGGACAAAACCTATCCCAGCACAGGGGCTGGGCGGTACTCCAAATATCTCAGGGAACAAAAATTTAGTTTTTAGTCTCTATTCCACCCCAGAGCCGCCTGTGGATTTCTTACAGCAGCAACTTGGCCTCAAAAACCGCCAATGTGTAACACAGCATTTCATGTACTGCACACTAGAAATCTACTGTGGGAAGGCTGCTTTGTATAAGCAGAGCTGCTTATACAAATGTTACCACAGTGGTCAGCTCTCTAGCCAGAAACAGCTCCTTCCTTGTCCTGAGTTAGACTTTTCCATCCAAATCTCAGGCCCTTGTTTCACTGGGGTTTGACTTTATTCAGCCTTCATTTTGAGATTAACAAGAAAGTTAATGACAAGATTAAATAATTTTTCTTCAGTTTTTTTACTCCCCAAACCAGAGATAAAAGAGGCGCTGAACGTTCACAAACATATGATGCAGCCTTTCCCATGATTGTGCTTAAACCCCACTTGAAAGAGAGACTTTTGGAACCATAAAATACTTTTATCTGTAGGATTGAAATTGGGTTAGCAATTTCCTCAAAGAACAGAAGAAAACTGACTGCTCTGGGTCATGCAGTGTGCTTGCATGCCTTTGAAGTAGTCTTTTTAAAATTAATGTCCCAATGCACAGTTAAACTTGCTGCTATTTTTTTTTCCCTTTTCTGACACTAAGAGGTCATTGGATCAGTAAGGTTATTTTTCATCTTGTTGGATAACCAGAGGATGGTGATGGGGAGCAGGGAAGCACACAGGTCCCCAGCAGCACCCAACAGTGAGTTTCAGAGGAGCAATCCCAAGCGCATACTCAGAGTTTGGATATGCGCGAGCTGTTCGTGATTCTGGCCGCGGTCACTGTCACTGCAGCAGATTTATGTTGTTGTGCTTTCTCTGCTCATTACAATATTGCAAGAGGAAAAGGCATTTATCAGCTCTGACATCAGACAAAATCTTATGAGGGCTATTACCCAAGTCTGTTCAGCAGTGAGCGCCCCAAGAAAAGTGTTGCAACTCGCTCTGCCCTCATGGGCCATGGTAATGTGTAAAGAAGCATGAGGCTTGAAGTAATTACAAGCAGGAAATAATTAGCTAGCTCCAGTTTTCACGAGGCAATGTGGTCTAACGATTTTATTCTGAACTGGTGGGCAGGACTCCTAGATCAGAGCTTGGTCCTGCTAATAGCTGTGGCAAGTGATTTAAATCTGCATTTTGATCTCTTTGAGAAGGGCATGTAACAGTTGTGATTTCTGGAGTGAATGGGCACCAGGCTCTGATCTCCCTCTCTTATTGGAGGGGTATGCTAGTGAAAGATAGCAGAAGATGAGCCTTTGTGTATTGCAAACAGTTCCTGAGGGAACCTAGAAGTGAAAAATACTGAAAATCAAATGCATTCAGTAATACTTGTAGATAATGGTTTTTAGCAGACATACATCATTTTGACCCAAGTAACTTCTTTTTCATGTTCACCTGTTGTTTGTCCTCTAATCTTTGTGTTTCAAACCCTCTGTGTCAAAGTCAGCTTGTGATACACCCATCACAGGTGTATCATGCACACCATTGTGCAGTACCTGCTGCTGTGTATTGAGCTTGTGCTGTACTGACTTGTAGTTAATAATTGGTTTTCTTGTCCATGCTCTAGCAGATGACTCTGGACTGCCTGGTCTTATTTGGGCTGCCAATACTCTGATGTGGCATTCCTTTGCTTTTTCTCATTTTCACCTGCACTGCAGTCCGAGTAAGCTGTTGCGTATAACTGAGATAGGGCAGGGGTTATCACTGTCTTCCTCTGAATACACAGATGCATTCTGACACCTCCTAACTCTCAAGGCCAGAATGTCAATAAAAATTGGAAACACTGTGGCATCATCATATCTCACCTTCAATATAATCCTAACACACAGCCTGTGGCCTTGGGTACATGGTAGAGGAGTTTTTATGACTGTGTTCAGTGGCTTTATAATGGTATATGATGATTGTGCTGTCAATACCTAGCTATAACCTCTGCCTGCTGTACAGATTGTTCTGCTCCCTTAACTGCTGCTCTCCAGCCCTGAGCCCTAAATTTTAAATCTGTGTGAGAAATAATGTGCGTTTGCAAAATTAAGTCTTATATTCCTCTCATTATTAATCATCCCTTCCCTGGCAGCTCCTGATTGTGGCTTCATGTTGCATTAGCATAAATGCAGTGCTTGAGATCCACCCCCACCTCGTCCTTTTCTTTCTCTGATTCCTTTTCTAACTTGTAGGCTAAGAAGGGCCATTCAGTCAGAAGGTGTCAGGTGTGAAGTGGTAGAGTTTAACAGGAAAAAAATAGCAGAAGGGACTCCAGGAACAATGCGTTTATTAGACTGTTTCATGTTAAGAGGGAAGAAAGTGGTTTACAGAGAATGGAGAAGAAAGATTGCAGAGCTGTGTGACTAGAGCGTAATTCAGATCGAGGTTAGGTTACTTCACAGTGTTTCTGGGGTGTTTCGGTTTTTTCTTTCCCTGACTCAGGACAGCACTTGAAGGAAAGTCAACAGAAATAGGCCTAAACCTAAATCCTGGTCTTAATTTACTGAAGCCCTCGGAAGTTCAGATCTTGTTCCATGCTCAAACTTAGTGCGTCATGGCCAGAGCAGAGATAGTTTGGATTTCCCCTCGCCACAGTTTTATCCAGCAAAAACAGCAAAAGGAAACATGATGAGTCATGGTAATGAGCTGGATGAGAGCATTATTTCATCATCTCAGGTAGGATGGCAGGCAGCCTTGGGGGCACTAAAGTTCATGGTGGCCACTGGCAGCCTTGCTGGGGACACCTCCAGCACCCTGGGGTCTCCAGCTCAGGCCAGGGCATCCCATCCAAAACTGCCCTACATCAGTCTCTCTCTGTGGGCAGCTTGTCTCCAGCCTGGTCTAGGACCTTTTCTCCTGGATGGATCTTAGATATACAGTGCTGTAGGGTCCAACTGTAGCCCTGCCTCCAGCCCTGTCTGCAGCTGCTCCTAGTTGGACCTGGACCAGATCTTGTATCACAGTTTCACAAGTATATTTATCACAAGTTTACAAGGAAAAACTTCAACAACTTTTTTCTGATTTCCTTATTCTTCTTTGTTTCATTTTCATGGGGAAAAATACCAAAAAGTCCCACAAAAAACGAAAACAAAAATAGCCTCCCCTCCAAACAAAAAAGGAAAAAAAAAGCATCAAAAAAGAAAAAACCAAAAAAAACCAAAACAAACAACCCAAGGAAATGGTGAATTATGATGAAAAGGAAACTGTTTTGAGTTGGGAAGAGAAAGGGAGAGCATAGCTACTACTATTGTGTTGCTGTATGTTTTCTAAAGAAAAAAAATCTGAAAAACAGCCAAACCCTACACCTGCCCAGAAAAGAATCTATATTGCTTTAAAATGTACATTTGGCAAAAGCTTTAGTTTTCATCAGCTCTTTTATTGAAAGATGGAGTCTGCTGTTATAAGCCTATTTTCTGGTATGATAGGCTTGAAATAGGGATGGAAAGTCATATTACCATTTGATAAATTAAAATCTTAGAGATGGAATAATGATGTATGTGTACAAGTCATGAGGGTCTTAGAAAATATTAAGAGTTTAGCTATTCTAGCCTGCAGCTTGGAACAGTTTTTGTTAGTCCAAAGCTGGGAATAAAAATGTTGTTTTCAAGGCTGGTTTGTTTGCTGCATGCTTGATGCCTAGTTCTGTCTGTTTGGTTTATTAGACTTTATAGAGCCTATTGGAATTTTTTAGATTTTCATTTTCCTTGGAATCTTTCTTCCTTTTATTTCTCTTAGCAGTGGTATATTATCTTTAGTGTGATGTATTGCTTTTTGTTAGATAGCCATATTACCCTTTGTATGACAATATTATTTGCGTGGCATTAGCTGCTATAAGACTTGGGTCTGAGGTCTCCTGGCTCAACTCCTGCAAGTGTGAACGCGTAGAGGATGGGCTGGTTATGCAAAGGGTCCATGATCCAGACGGGCATGAGAGAGGAAGGGGCAGCCCTGAGAGGAGAAGCCCTTGCCTGGAGCCAGCACTGTGGGTCAGCGTCAACAGCTGAATGAATCTGGAGCTGTGCCATTTGGGCACAGCATTTATCATCATGTGGGACTTGCTCCACAGTCAGGAAGAGCCCAGTGACTGAGTCAATCCTGAACTGACTGAACTGTAGGAAAACTATTATATCAATTAAAAATTATACGATTTAGCATAACATTTCTGTTGTATCTCACTCATCTGATAGCATTCACCTTGGTGAATATGGGTTGTAAATGTCTGTTGGTGGGTCTTGGCCTGCAATGAGCCCTCTCTAAGTGTGGATGCAGCCACTCTGTGGCACAAAGCTCTGGGGACAGCCAGCCCAGGCCTCTGTGCTGAGACAGGAACATTTTACTGCAGTATTGGCACAGTCCATGTGTCTTCAAGGGCTTGTGGAGGGTTTAACTAAACTATCCCAGCCCTGTGCAGGTAAAAATTGCATTCTTTCAAGGATTATCAGTTAAATTTTCAGTGGCTTCTTGCTCATCACTTTGTTATTTTCAGAGATGAGGTCAAGAGGAGCGATGGAGTGTGATGAGAGAATAATCCATTTGCTCCTGCTAAAATATGCCTAACAGAGCAAAAGGGAAATGGGCTATTCTAAAGATAGGGAAATAACCTAGCAAAAGAAAGATGGTTTCATAAATACTATTGCTGAGGAAGCAGAAACTGTATTATTAAAAGAATTATTCTTTTGACCTCTAAATAATTCCAAGTCTATAAAAGGCAGAATTTTGTCAATAAATGAGTGTCATTAAGACAGATCCATACAGAAAAAAAGATCATAAATCAAAAGGAGGAGGGCTGCTGTATTACAGCACAGCTACAAATTGCTGTTCTGCTCATTTCCGCATTGTTAGCAACCTGCTGATAAATATGAAATGGGCACAAAATGTCTGTAGCTATTTCATCAGCAAAATGGTCCAGCTTTTGAAAATAGATGGAGCAGGTGGCGTTAGCTGAGCACAGGTCTGGAAGAAAAGACAGTTTAGGTCTCATCTTGCATGAGGGTCCCCACTGAATTATTTCCATTGAACTTATTTTCATTGCACCTTGCTTCTAGGAGCACTCCAGTGAGGGCTCATTAGAGGTAAGTGGTAAAGAATGGAGGTGGTGGTATCCTTTAAATGTTGAACCTGACTAAATCCAGGATTTCCAGGGACAAGCTGGGTGCTTAGGGGCAGAACTAGAATGTTTAGGGGTGATAAGTCACTAAGTGAGAAATAAGGAAAGGGACTAAACCTCAGTACACACACTGCTTCAAACCTCTTGTGTATTTTCTAGAGGTTAAAAAACAAGGCAGAAGGTGGGAAGCTACCCTAGTGAACAGTCTCAGACTGTTACCCCTATCTTATCCAACGTCTGTTGAACAATATATAACATAACATGCCAGCTCAGTGGGTAAAAGAAAATAATTTTGCTAAGGGAAAGTGGGAGACGAGGCAGGAAAATGGTAGGCAAAACTCATGGAATAGAAAGGAAGGAGGGGGACTAGAAAACCTCTGATATGTGATTGAATTCAAGCATCCAGCCTAGGCTCAGGGACACACTGGGGGCACATGAGCTTGCAAGCAGGTGGTTTTCCACAGCTGACAGAAACAGAAGGGCAGATGTCTTGCAGTGTGCCTGGTTCTCTCTGGAGCTCAAACCCAAGTAACACTGCAGTTAGTGAGGCAGTAGCTGGTGCTGGATGATATCCTGACACTCCCAGCCTGAGCATTCTGACCTCTCTTCTGCCCCGGTTCTCCTGCTGACCTTGTGTGGAAGATGTGCCCCAATTACACTGGCATGGGGCAGAGGGAAAGAGGACCCAGGCAGCAGCAGGGTGGTGGGGGAAGAGGTACTGACATGTTCGTGGGCAGATGGCAAGAGAACAGTTGAGGGTGAGGGCAGAAAAGGACATGTGATGCAAGCCCTGGGGGCTGCAGTGGGAAGTGGTTGAGAGGTTCTGAAGTGGCAGGGAATGAGGACAGACAAAAAATGTGCCCGAAGGAGAACTAATGTACTTTGTTTTGCAAAGAGCTTGGCCTAGAGAAAAGTGCAGCTTTCCCCATGCCTGTTAGACTGCCAGATAACATTTGTCCAATGATTTGGGACCAGAGCACAGCAGCAAGATAAAGATGATATCATCTTCCATTATTAAATCCTGATGGAGGATTTCTTATATGCAGTCAGTTCAGACAAATGTGTTATTTTTTCTCTTGACGTGTGAGATAGTGAAAAAGTAGGACTTTCTCCTCTGAGTTTAGATTGTGGTTTGTCACTGATTAGAGGAAACAGAACTTCTCTGCACTCAGTGGCTCTGAGCCATCTTCAGGAAGCTGGTGCAGTAAACACACTCTGACAGTAGGAATTAATGTTATAATCATATCAGGACTGTGAACCATAACTTGTTGATGAAGTTGTGAGAAGTGCACTTACCAGATATAGAATGTATGCAGAGCATTTGATGCATTAAATGTCAGATCCCCACAGCCTACATTCCAGAAATAAAAAAGCATAATTAATTTCCATACATCTTGGCACACTCCATTAGAACAGTGACAGCAGAAGCAAATGTTTTTACAAGTAGTTGCTGAAAAACTCAATTGAATTTTGGGAATAAGAACAGCAATTCAGGGTCAGTCTAAAAGTTCATCTCACTCAGTATTTTCTCTCTATAATGACTAGTGGCAGAGATTTAAGGAAAACATGAGAAACGAGGGAGCACAGGGTGATTTTTCCTTGACCTTGTCCTACCTTCTAGCAGTCTGTGGTTTATGGACTTTATGTATTTTCATCACATATTTAAGAGCCCATGTTGAACCTATTTTGTTATTTGTCTAACCATTTTATTTTTAACCTAGTTTTATTTTTGGTGTCAGCAATGTCTCAGATCAGTGGTTTTCACACTTATGTATACATGTGTGAAAGAGAAATTCCTTGTGTCTCTTTTTAAACCTGCCACCTGATAATTTCCCCAGTTCCCTCCTACTCCTTCCATGGTGATACATTATGAAATTGAATAACAGTCCCTTGTTCACCTTCTCCAGACTGCTTGTTAAGACTCTGAGCAAGTTTATATCCAAGCTGAAATGCTGTACTTCATGTAGCATGTCCTCTCCTCTGGCTGATCATAACGTGGTTTTTCAGTGCTTCTTGTGGCAAGCAAGGAAGAGCTGCATTTCAAACCCATTTCTTCCCAGAATTGTTTCCATCTGGTAGATAGCAGTCACTTCCATTTGCACCAGCAGTTGGTTTCCTTCCTACAACCTCCACCTGAAGATGGCTGTCTTGATCTTACCCAGCAGCACATCTACCTTTCTGGAAAAGCCTTTTCACTTAGGAACTCCTTATTCTTTACTTGAGTTCTTTTAGAGCAGAGGAGGTTCCCCCCCATCCCCCCACTTTGGAGACTCCTGGAACCTCTTTTTTTGAATATGAGCAAACCCAGAGCAGTATTTGGTAAGCAAGGAATTTATTCTACTTTCTCACTTCAGCCTCTGGAGCATGATGGGAGTCAGTCAACACAGCTGTGCTAACCTGCCTCAGGAAAGGGGCAGAGAACAGGGAGGAATGCCAAAGAGACACAGAGATGTTGGTAAGATGCAATGAGCATATAAAAATCTAGAAATGTGCCTGGCTCAGGAAATTCCTGAAGCATGTATGGTGCATGGGAGAGTGCTTGGGGAAAGTTTAGAGGCCAGCTCCTAAACTCTTCTCTAGATGGAATCTTTTGAAAACTCGTTGGATATAAAGTACTAGGCTAAATGGACTTTTGATCCCACCTACTGCAGCTGCTTTTACTCTTAAAACATGGACAGATCATGGAAGTCATGCTGAGCAGATGGGCCATGCACTGGGGTGGATGCAGCCCTGCTGGCTACACATGGGGGTGGGGTGGTGTTAGGGAGGGAGCGAGGGTGCTGGGGCCTTTCCCTCCTCTAGGGAAGCTGTGTTAGCATGGTAAAACACCTGTCTACATTTGAGATATTCCCTGCTGAGATTTTCACTGAGATGGTTTTTGGCCTCAGTGGTCCCCAGCAACAACTGGATTCCTCCCTTTGAGGCTTGAGCAGTTTCTTCTGTCGCATTTGTGCACAACCTAAGGGACAGGGGGACTGGCTGAACCCCAGGGTGGTGCTGCAGGACTCGCTGCTGATCTGCTCCTGAAGAATCTTGCCCCAGTTCTTTCTTGTAAATGTAGATAAGCCTGTTTGAGCTGGAAAATCTGAAGAACTCACACTAAGGGGCATGAAATCTGTATTCTCTGAAGTAATCAGTTTCAAAAACTTCTATTCTTACAGAAAATGGCAATGCCCAAAATATGGTTAATGATTCTTCTGGAACTTAAAGGCAGATTTTCAGGAATAGAAACATTCCTTGGGCTCTTACAACAAATACCTCTGACACCTTTCTAAGTGTTTTTCTCACTGTAGCCCTTGTGATTTTAAGAAGTTTGACAAATAGCCTCTGTGTCTCAGGCCCATTCAAGTGTTGCTTGATCATGGCATTCATTAATCTTTTACAGACAGAATCAAAATATAAAGCCACAGTCTACTATTCCAGGTTTTGTGTTGTACTGAAAGAATGGTAGCAGGAACCATTTTACTGCATAGGGATAGGCAAGTGTCTCATTTGAATTGAATGACAACAAAAAGTTCTGTGAGGAAGACTCTTATATCAACATTATATTTCTGTTTGTACAAATATTGCATTTGTAGCATAACAAAGCATTTAAAAAATAAGCAAGGGAAGAATCTGTGCTTACATAATGAACACAGGATGTACAGGCAAAAAAAAAAGCTAGAAAGGGTGATTATTATTTCAGGGTCAGACTTCTGTCTTCTGCAAGGGTTAATTACTAGTGACAAAATTAATTGCTGTTATCAGAATTTTTATAAACTATGGAACGTGGTGGAAGTGAGGGGCAGAGAAGCAGGAAGGGAGGAGTGTATAATTACATTGCAGTTAAAACTCTCTTTCCAAGTATTAGCATTTCAGTGAACAATCAAACCTCTGAACTGGGTCCTGAACTTTGAAGGCTTTTGAACCTGTGTAGGTTTCTGTGAGGTTGTGTTGTACTATAATTTACCTTTGCAAATGATGTTCCACTCTGTGCACATTACACCTTGAGCAGAAGTAACATTTCAGGTGTGTTTCACAGCACAGGACATGTCAAAGCCTGGCTCAGGCACCCTGTCAGGGGGTTTCCTTGATGACTGCTGGCAGAAGCCTCTGTTCTGGTGTCAAAAATCATTGTCTATCTTCTTATCACACCTCTCTGGTATGGAATTTAATGGCATCAACAGGACAAACTGGGAACTTTGCTAGATTCTGCCTTGTAACGCACTTTGTTTAGAAATGTTAAATTAATCTGCTTAAATGTTCCCATTTGAGCTGTATGTTCTGCAGGAACCTCACTGAATTACAGAAGTTGAAGCAGCACCTTGCTTTTCTTGACCTTCAGACTCTACTTTGGAAAGCTACCTTTTCTGTGAATTTACTCTTCTAGTCTTCTGTGCTTGGCTATGGGATATTTTTAAGCTTACAGGTAGCTTATTCTTAAACTGTAGACATATTTGGGGCACTAGAGAAAATGTCAAGTTGTTTGAGATACAGTATGTATCATTGTGAAGTTTTCCTTAGACTGGTTGTTAGAGCTGTTTCTTGCCTTCTCAGAGAATAGGGACAGCTGTGCCAAGATTCACCTTCAAGACAAATTAACTGGCACAGGAAATGACATTTCCTTTGTGTTCAATTACATCCCTTTTTGTTTATGTACATGGTACCACAGAAGTTGCTAAGGTGTCTTTTGTGCCAGAAATTAATGCACAGAGTGGCTTATCATGGTGTAGCCTGACAGGTGTCAGTACAGTTGAACTGGAGATGAATAAGATGCATTCTATTCCTTTCTATAAGTGGTGGAGCAAGGGTTTACTCCAGACGTGCTTAGGTGATGGAGCAAATATCTCAGCTGTGCCCCATTGCTGCTGCTGTGTGTTGCTCATGCAGTGCTGGGAAGGGATGGTGCTCATGCCCAAGGCCTTGGCTCTGTGCTGTGCAGAACCATCACACAGTGCTCGCTCTGCGGGTCTCCATAGCATTTTCCTGAAGCCAGGATTATTTGCTATTTGCATCTTTCTAGCTCATGGAATGTGCCTTGCAGCCTGTGCACCTGGGCCTGGAGCCAGGAGAAAGCCATTCAGGTTGATTTCTTCTTAAATGAACTGTTGTGCATACTTACCTTGGTAGCAGCTCTTGTCAATAGTGGATCTGAGTAGTGGATTAGAGGGCGCAGGGCACATAAAGACTCTCCCTCTCAAATGCCTTCTCAGCAGATGATTGATGAAGTATGAGAGACTGATTGTAAAGCCTTTTTCTTTTAGTCCTTTCCTACCTCCCTCTTCTGCCAGCATGTTTTCATGCCTTTCTTACTGAAAGATTAGTTATTCATGACCTGCAGTCTTTGGGTTTCTCAGAAATATTTGGCAGAAAGATGAACGCCCTTAAGGAGCAGCTGTGGGACAAACTAAACTGTCAGGAAAGAAGAATTGAGAGGACTGCTGCAGGATTTTTCTTTTTTTTTTTTTTTTTTTTTTTTTTCTTTTCTTACATTTTTTTCTCCTCCCAGCATGCTTGTGCAATGGCTTTCTGCATCTAAGGCATCACAAGTTAAATTTTGGCTGATGTTTTTCGGACACCCATATGGGACACTGGCACAAGGCCATTTATTGCTCCAAGGTGTTGAATAACTCAGTCTCATTTCTGTTCTTTGGCCACTGAGGGAAACTGCCCCCCATCCATGGTCTCAGCTGTGAGTTTATAAGTGGATGACCTCCTACTGCTCCATGTTTACATCTGGATAAAAATTTCTGAACAGTTCAGTTTTTGGTCTGAAAGAGTCAATATATATAGCCTGATATTAAAGCATGTTTAATGATTTTTCACACAGGTTTCTGCAGAAAAATATTGAACATCTACACTCCAAAAAGTTATCTTTTAGATATTTAAGGCAAAAACCAGCTGTACTACAAACTAGGAGACTCAGTGAAAAATGAGTGCCTCAGTTGGACTCTGTATAGGTTCTGTACCTGGGTTAGGGCAATCCCAGGTGAAAATACAGGCTGGGCAGGGAATAGACTGAGAACAGCCCTGAGGAGAAAGATTTGAAAGTGGTGGTGGATGAGCTCTGTAGACCATCTGGAAATGTGCATTTGTATCCCAAAAGGCCAACTGTGTCCTGGGCTGCATCCAAAGCAGTGTGACCAGCAGGGTGAGGGAGGGGGATCTGTCCCTCTGCTCTGCTCTGCTGAGAGCCCACCTGGAGTGCTGTGTCCAGCTCTAGGGCCACCAGAACAAGAAGGACATAGACCTGTTAGAACAAGTCCAAATGAGGACTCAAAGATGAACAGAGGGATGGAGAATATCTATTTTGAAGCCAGAGGGATGGAGAATATCTCTTTTGAAGCCAGAATGAGAGAGTTTGGCTTGCTCGGCTTGGGGAAGAGCAGAGTGCCTCTGAGAGACTTTACAGCCACCTTCCAGAACTTAAAGGGAGCCTGCAAGAAAGATGGAAAACAACTTTTCACAAGGGCATGTAGTGATAGGACAGGGAGGAATGTCTGTAAATTGTAAGAGGGTAGGTTTGATATTAGTTAGAAACTCCTTACTGTGAGGGTGGTAAAACACTGGAGGAGGTTGCCCGGAGAAGTTATGGATGACCCATCCCTGGAAGTATTCAAGGTCACGTTGTATGGGCCTTTGAGTAACGTGGTCTAGTGAAAGTTGTCCCTGCCCACAGTGGGGATTTTGGAACTAGATGATCTCCAAGGTCTCTTCCAATCCAAACCATTTTAAGGTTTGATGGAATATTGACTCACTTTTGGAAAGTCTGGGAAGGGACAGCAAATTCTGTCTCTCCCTCCAGAGCAAGCCCCTCTCACAGATCATGACCCTGATTCCTCTAGCCAGAAAATGCTGTCTGAATCAAAAATGCTCCAGGACTTCTTTCTGTGAGAGCCACATTAGAAATGATAAAGCACCTGAATGTCACTGGACACTACTACAAACAGGGAGAGCAGCAGATTGGCAGAAGAATTTGGCTTCCCCTCCCCACTACCCCCCCCAAAGTATACAACATACATTTACATTTGCTTTGGACAGAGTTTGATTATCCATTCAGGAAACACAAATCATTCCTCTGTTGTAGATATCCATTCACCAGGCTGTTTTCTCTGTTTTCTGGATAAGTGGAGGGCTGGCTGAGCTCATGGGAATCCAGGTATCCCTCTAGTACTGGCTTCTACCTTGGAATACTCAACCTGTTGGTGTTGATATTCTTCATGTTTTGATCCACGTGCATGATCTACGTGATCAACAGCTCCACTCTCTGTTAGGATTTTTTTTTTACTAATTAACTCATTTAGAGTCCAAGTAATCCCAAGCCTACAGTGAAGACATTTCACCATTAAAATATTTCTAAAAACACTTTTTCAATTATTAGGGATATTTAACTTTATTTGAACAGCTGTAGTACTGACATGACTGGGGTTCAAAAGTGTATATTTGGCAGAAAGTCATCCTTCCTTTAATTGCAAATTAGTGTAAATCTAGCCTTCATAAAGCCACAAAGCAGGAAGATGTCAAAGACTATTACACTGTGGTGTGTTGGATTGGTGTGTGAAACATTTGGTAAAGGTTCATCTCAATTATAGCAGGGCAATAGACAGCTTGTGTTTTTTTAAATGGCTGGAAGGGGATTGGGGATGGCAATTAACACCCTATTCACTATCTTCCTGTAGCATAGTCCAAATATCTTGTCTCACTGATGGAAAATATATGTTCATGTTTGTTCTGATTCAAACAACTTAAAGAACAAAGCCATGGAGTGGCTGGAAAAGTAAATTAAACTGAGAGTGGGGGATAAATACAGACAAACAAATAAAACTGTGTCTGCATTTATGTGTGTCCCACACTCACTTTGTATTATTATTGCCCTAAAAGAAATACCAAGCTGCTTTACAAATGTGAGCACAGCTACCTACCTATGCCATTATTTTTATCTGGAAATACTTTGCCACAATACTGAGCTAAAATCAGGCCAACTGGATGTTTACCACCTTTACAAACCTGGTGGAGGTGAGATGGATGAAAAAGGGTGAGGGTTGGAGGCCGTGTAGTGTTAAAAATGTACTTAACTTAAAAATGTGGCAGATATTTCAGATAATTTTTTCCCCTCTGATTTGGCAAAGATGCGTATTTGGTCTTTCAGACATATATTTTTTTTCTCAACAAAGCTTGGACAGTCTGGAGTTACAACAGAGTGCATCCCTTTTCCTTATTAAGTATGATATTTTTATAACATGCTTATAAAAGTTTGAGAATTTTTCAAATTCTGGTCGAAGGTGATATGCTTATATCAAGAATTAATGTCCTCCTTTTGTCTATGTATGTGGAAATTTAATTGAAAATTCTAAGTCTGAATACTTCTAATTCTTACCTTCATAATCAGCTTGCAGGTCTCCATGTTAACTTGCCCAACTGAAATTACTTTTTCCAAGTAGTTAAATGAAGGCCTGCTTGAATTATTTTTTAAACTTTTTCTATATATATTTTATTTCAAAACAGGATGAAAATTTCTCAAGACCAAAACTTTCCCCAGTTTTTGATTAACCTCCCCTCAAAAAAAACCCACTCTTTCTACACCTCATTTCAAAAGTTCCCTTTGAATTTTTATGTGCAAAAGCATAGTTTTTTTATTTTCAAGTCAGCTTTACTTCAAAGGCTGTAGGAAAACATCTCAGAAGCCACGGTTCTGTGCGTTGGTCAGCAGATTTTCATAACAGGAACTTTTCCAACCTGGGGGGAAGATTTTTCTTCTTTAGACCTATGAAGCACATTAGACACTCATGGGTTTTTTTTTCCCTAAAAAGTGTGTATATGTTTAAGTGTGAAAGAAAAAGGCTAGAATTGTATGTCAGAGACTGGGTCAGGCTATGTTAGTTCTAGTCTTGCAGACTAGAAATTACACCCCTAAACAGCAGAAAGGTATGAAGGATGGAAGGAAACAATTGTGCCAAAGGGAAACACACAGCTATGTCCCACTTGCACTTGCCCCTCAGTGTCTTCATTAGGGAAAATCTCTTCCACATTTTCCTTCAGCTTGTTACCTCAGCTCCCATTTCTGAACATGGTGTCCTCAGAGTGACTTGAAACCAAAGAGGAAAATGGTAAGTGAAGAACACTCACTGCTTCTAAATTACCTTTGTTACTGTACTGTTAACTTGGCAAGAAAATGAATTTGGAATAGATCCTGGAGTTTTTAATTGCTTGAGGCAATCACCTTGGTTATTAAGTCATTGGGGAGGATTCGGCTGAGGGAATCATGCAGCAATGAGGGGATGCAAATCCATCACTGGTAGGTGTGAAATAATCCTTCTGTATAAAACATTAATTGCTTTCCTTTAGGTGTTTCTGCCAAAGTCATCACCATAAACTCAGTGGACACAGGGTAATCTTTCTGATGTGTTGCTGCTTGTTATAAAGAGGTGTAGGAGGGTCAACAAACTCTCAACATGATAAAGTATATGCCCTTAAGGGTTGGCACTCTATACAGGAAGAAGGGAAATTAGCAACTGATTAATGAGCTGACAGTGTACCTGTCAATAAGGGAAACAAGACTCAGGTGTCTACATTCACTATATGATACCATTTCTGAAAGTGTGAGCAATTTCACCTATACCTGTGTGAGTAAGATAGGGTCTGGTGTCTTGTGTTACACAGCTTGTACAGCTGTAGAGCACATTTAGAGCAAAATCTCTCTACAAGAGGGAGACAAAACATTTCAAGGACTGTATTAGACAGAGGACAATGCTAGATACAAAATTTGAGAGCTATTACCTAAGGCATAAAAATAAATGAATAAATACATTTACAAAAAGACATCCTAAGCATTATTACTTTGAAGTGTCTGCCACTTGGCAAGCTATTGGTCTCTATTTTCTTTTTCTTTTGTGAAAAGCATGGAAACTCATCTCAGTTTTCACTTGCTATAAACTGGGGTTATTCTGTGAAAGCCCGAGAGTCTCAAGCAATTTACAATAGCTGAGGAACTGTGTTTTAAGTAAGAAGACAACCTCAGAGAACCTCTGAGTGGAAGAATAAAACCTGTCAGCAGTTTCCATCTCTTCCTGCAAGGGCTGTGAGTTTGTGGAATACACCAGAGTACTGGTGACCCTGATCCACACCTCCTTTGACTAGTCTGAATGTGAACTGGATGAGGAATTCCAGCTTTTCCAATGCCCCAGGCATTTCACAAGAGACATTTCAGTAAATGAGATTATCCTAAGGCATTAGTGCAACCAGGTGAGCCCTGCACTGTGTGGTCTGTCTGAACCAGTGTACCAGGCACACTTCACATGAAAGTCAGTCGTGAAGTAGTCATGGTTGAGAATTTTAAGGGCATTGCCAAGACACACAGGGAGTCAATTAGAAAAGCAAAAGCTCTTCTTCACTTGTAATTGGCCAGAGATGTTAGAACCTACAAGAATGAGTTCTTAAGGTATGTAAACAACAAGGAGAAGCAGAAGGAAAATATTGGCCTGCTGTCAAACAAGAGAGGTGAATTAGTTTCCAAAAATGCTGAAAAAGTTCTCAGCACATTCTCCATCTCTGGCTTTACCAGCATTGTTATTTTGATTACAAAAATCCAGGTTGATGCAAACAGATGTACTGTCAGCTAAAGAAGATTTGGTGTGTGAACAGGAAATTGATGGGCCCTGATGTTATCCATCCAAGGGTGTTATCCAACCAAGGGCTGGTTGACATCATTGTGATGTCACTCTCTGTAGTCCTTGAGAAATCTGGGGACTGCGGTTATCGCAGAAGATGGGAAGAAGGTTGATATTGCCCCCATCTACCAGAGAGTTGTAAAGAAGGATCCAGGCATTTATAGGTTCATCAGTCTTATTTTAACCCCTGGGAAAGTTATGGAATGAATCATAAAATCACAGAATTGTTAGGGTTGGAAGGAACCTCTGGAGACCATCCAGTCCAACCCCCTGCCAAGGCAGGGTCAGATAGAGCAGGTTACACAGGAATGTGTCCAGCTGAGTTTTGAACGGCTCCAGAAAGGAAGATTCCACAATCTCCCTGGCAGCCTGTTTCAGTGCTCTGCAGCCCTCAACATAAAGTTTAAATTTATGGCCATTGTTCCTCATTCTGGGTTCTGCTTTGCTGATCATGACCCTCTGAGCTCTGCTGTTCAGCCATTCTTGATCCACCTCACTGTCTGTTCATCTAACAGATGTTTCCTGAGCTTACTTAAGGGGGTGTTATAGGAGATGGTGTCAAAGCCTTGCTGGAGCTGAGGTAGATAATATTCTCTGCTCTCCCCTCATTAACCCTTCCTGCCATGCCATCATAGAGGGCTATCAAATTGGTCAAGCGTGACTTCCCCGTGGTGAATCCATGCTGACAACTCCTGATGACTTTCTCTTACACACGTGGTGACGACCTCCAGAGTAATCTGTTCCATCACCTTGCCAAGGGTGGAAGTGAGTCAGACTGTCCAACTGTTTCCCAGGTCACCCATCTTTTTGAAAGTGTGTCTTTCCTCAAGTCATCAGGTATCTGTCTTGTGCTAATATTTTTCAAAGATGATGGAGAGTGGCTTAGCAGCAACATCTCCCTCAGCACCCATGGATGTATCCCATCAGGTCCCATGGATTTATGATTCTTAACTTTGTCTAGCAAATCTCTAGCCCTCTACAACCTTTATTAAGTTTTCTTTTCTCCAGTTTCTTTTCCTCCAAAGGTCTGCTATTCTTGATTGCTGACACGAGCAATAAAACTGAAGAAAATAAGGCATTTGGTAATTTTGCCTTATCTGTGTCTTCCTTCCCCAGGTCACACATCTGATTCAGCAGTGGCCTCATATTTTCCCAATCTTCCTTTTACTGTTCATGCACTTGTAGAAGCCCCTTTTGTTGTCCTTGATATCTCTTGCCAGGCTCAGTTCCAATGGGGTTTTGGCCTTCCATATCTTATCCTCTCATACTCTGATGTTCTTCTAGCCCTCCCATTTGGCTTTTCCCCTTTTTCCACATTCCATAAATTTCTTTCTTCCATTTGAGATTCACTAGAAGCTCCCTGCTCATCCATGCAAGTGTCCTGCCCCCTTTACTTGATTTCTTGCGCATAGGTACACACTGGTCTTGAGCCTGATGGAAGTGATGCTTGAATATTGACCATCTCTCTTGGACCCCCTTCTCTTCTAGAGCCCTAACCCATGGGTTTCTTATAAGCAGGTCTTTGAAGAGGCTGAAGATGGCTTTCTGGAGGTTGAGGGTCCTAGTCCTGCTTACTGCTTGGCTTCCTCTGTGCAGGATCCTGATTTCCACCATCTCATGATCACTACAGCCAAGGCTACCCCACAACCTTCACATCTTCAACCAGTTCCTCCTGGTTTTTTAGTACAAGGTCCAATAACACACCCTTCTTTGTTGGTTCCTCCACAACTTGCATCAAAATATTTTCATCATTGATCTGTAGGAACTTCCCGGACTGTCTGTGCTAGGCCATTTTGTCTTTCCAACAAATATCAGTGTGGTTGAAGTCCCTCAGGAGAACCAGGGCCTGTCACCCTGATGGTACTTTCAGCTGTCCATAGAAAGTTTTATCAACTTCTTTCTCCTGATCAGGTCACCTACAGGAAAGACCCACAGCAGCATCACCCATATTAGCCTGTCTCTTAATTCTCACTTGTAAACCCTCAGCTCATTTTTCTGGCCCTGGGTAGAGCTCAATACATTCCTCTTGCTCTCTCATATAAAAAAGCAACTCTAACACTGCCCCTCATTGACCTGTCCTTTCTAAAAAATACATAGCCACCCATGATAGCATTCCAGTCATGTGAGCTGTCTCACTGTGTCTCTGTAATTGCAATGAGATCATGGCCCTGTGACCACACACAGATTTCTATTTCTGTTTATTCCTCATGCTGTGCCTGTTTGTGTACAGGCACTTTAGAGTGGTGATCGAGCAATTGGATTCCCTACACAGGGTGTGAGAGGAAAAGTCACAAACATGAGCCAGATAGAGGGCAGCTTGACATATAAGAAAAGGCTGAGAGAAATGGGTTTGTTCAGTCTTGAGAAAAGAAGGCTTAGGGAGACCTTGTCACCACATTTCAGCATATAAAGACTACAATCTCTTTTTACAAGGAGCCACACAGAAAAGATGGGGGGTAATGGATATAAGTAACTTCTAGGATGTCATGATTGGACATATGAGGAATATTTTTCACAATGAAAACAATCAGCCAACAATAATCTCCCCAAGGAAGTGGTAGATTCCTGAGCATTGGACACTTTTAAGATTTGGCTGGACAGGATGCTGAGCTATCTTATCTAGATCATGCTGCTACCATCACTTGGCCAAGAAAGGTTGGACCAGATAATCCTTGAGGTCCCCTTTCAACTTAGTATTCTATGAATAACAGCAATTTATTTTTAGAAAATTAAGTGGGTGCTCCAGACAGCAATCCTGGTATCCTCAGGAGTTACCTTCCAATTTAATGTGAATAGTCCCAGCTTAGAGCCCTTGCTTAGAAAAGTCCCTTCTCTGTAGGCAACTTGACATACACAGGCAGCTCTTTGTACCTTTTTTAGGGCAAGTGACTTATAAAATGCAATATGCATGAGAAAGGGAGAGAGAGATGAAAGCTGAATTGTAAAGAAGGAGGAGGTCCTCAAGGCCCCTGTAGTGACGTAGGAGGGGATTTACAAGGTCATATTGGACCTACTTTAAAATGTGCTGATGTAGAGAGGATGATGGGAACTCTTGGGGCCAACTGGGAATTGACTCACTTGTCCCTGCCTGCTGCTGCCTCCGCCTGTGAGTAATATTTGCAGATCACCTTTTTCTTCTTTAAGCAGCTGGAACGCCTGATGCTGACTCAACTCCTGGGGATGGAAATGTAAGCCAGATTGAAGCCAGAGGTGATTTTGTTTCCGTGCATGGGGTTTTATTTTTCACTGCTTGATTAGGATCACAGCCACATCAAAAGAATTGGAGAAAAAAGAAGGCATGGTATTTGCCCTTCATGAAAGGTCTTTGGGAATTTTAGCTTTACCTGTGGCAGGAGGGAGGCGGTAAAGTTTACAACTGGATAAGCCAATTCATTTCTTCCCCCCTCAGCTCCCCCCCTTGCCATTCCCACACTTGTCTAAGCTCTTTTTGTAAGGAAGAGATAGGGGAAGGTGACTGCGACAGATGAAAGTGATGTTAGTTATGTCAGTTGCTGTTGGAAATGGAGCGGAGGAATCCGCCTACTAAGAAATACAGCCAGAAAATAATCTGTCCCAAAGAGTTACTGCAGTCTCTGCAGAGGGCACCTGAAGAAGCTTTTGAAGGACATCTTTTTTCTTATTACAGTAATATTTTTCAGGTTCACAAGGTGAGCACTGTATATGGGATGCAGCTGGCTACAGTGATTAATGGCTCTTTCTGCTAAGAGTTCCTCTGCAGATCCTTTGGCATTTCATGTATTCAGCAAAGCTTATTTCCACTTAACTGCAGTCTCTCTTCGTGGCTCAACATCCATTTGGACCCTTATAAAGTATATCTGCATGCTAGTTAATCTCTGCTGTTGGCAAAAGATCTGCCTATGCAGCATGCTGCTGCTTCCTCTTCCCTTGCCCTAGGCTTAAGATGATATCTTCTTGTGAACACAGTCTAGCTACATCAACCTATAAAATCTACTTTTGAAAATTATATATTAAAAGTCATTTCCTCTGAAGCACTTGTTTGTTTTCATCTCAGAAAGGAGGTGTCATTTGCCAATTTGATAATGTTTTCTTTAGGTACCTTAAAGAGATATATATTTTATTCCTACAGATACCTAACAGGCTTTGCACAAAGCAGTGAAGTTACACGGCTTAATGTAATAGTATCCTAAATGTGATCCATTGTGCAGCAAAATCAGATTGTAAAGTGGAGACAGAAAAGCAAGTGCAAGAATCTGCTTTGGAGGCAGAGCCTGCTGCCAAGCAAGAGATGAGGAGAGTTTCTCTACCATGTGAATTTTTCTGGCAGTGACTGTTAGAAACCTGCAGAACTTGATAGGAGAGGCTTTGAAAGCACAAAAGAGGTCCTTTATCTGTTTTGCCTCTCTTGAATGCTCCTCTTGTAGTGCTTTTTGTCCCTGCTGCTCTGACTGCCATTCAAGGTGTGAGACCTGTGGAAGAGGGGTTGTTCAGGACATTAGCCTCAAGGTGCCTTTTAAAGAAAAAACAGTTGCTGGAACTGTGGGCACAGGAAAATATCATGTGGTTGAAAAAGAGGACGATCCTCTCTGGTGCTAGGTAGGTGGTAGAGATGGCAGCTTGAGCAACTGGGTCAGTACCTTGAGTGAGAACAGAGAGTCTCTGTAGCACGCAGTGATCGAGGTAGCTGAAACAGTCAGCCATCCTTTGGATTTACACACCATTTTTATCCCCACCCTGTCATGGATTTTTCCTTGCTTAGTGACACAGGCAGGGTCACAGAAAATCAGAGTTACAGATTTCCTTCTTGTCCTGGGTACAACTCTGCCACTCCATCTCACAGGAATGGTTTCCAATAGTCATTCCTCTCTGACTGTTCCTGCTGTCTGCTCTGCAGCTACTGAAAGCTGTGCCAAATGGTGCTGTTTTCCATTTTTTGCCATTTTTACCAGTATTATTTCAAGGCATGATCACACTTCTCCATGCTGAGTTCTCTGCTAATTTAGGATTGACCACAACTGCACTGCCCACTCAGGCTGTGTTTTGCCTATAAGTTACTCTTCTTTTCAAAACTCTTTGTGGATTGCTCCAGGCTAAGTTCTCTGTCCTGCTCTGCCTCTCACCTGCCATACAACTAAGTCTGGCTGGTGGGAGATCTGTCTTCTCTCAACTCTATGCCAATTTGTGTCGTGTGAATTCAAACCTCAGCTGAAATATTTCCTCATTTCTTCTTCCTAATTCACCACTTCTTTCCTTGGCTATTATTATTATTATTAATTAATTAACTAATAAGTATTATTGTTGTTGTTATTATTGTTATTATTGGAGTGACTAATGTATTGCATCTGTTTCTTTCATCTCTGCTGTCTTCCCAGCCTTCCTGTATGGGTAATTCAAGTGAAGATGAGTAATGCAGAGGCAGTGAGCATGGTGGCTATTTGGAGATGGAAGACAGTGTATTCCAGAAGCATTAGCACTTGCTAAACACAGAACTGAAGTGCTGAGGTACAACTCTGAACACTTGCAGGTTTAAGGATGGCTAAGAGTTGAGTTTGGTGTCAAATAACCAGGATAAAGAAGATGCTTAATGCTGAGAATGAGACACAAGCTCACCCCAGATGCAGAATCCTTTGACTGAGGGTTTAATTCACAGCATTTGTTGGGTCTTTGATACTTTAGAGATGTCTCTGGAAATTACCTTTTTCACCATTTGCACTAGCATGTGTGTCTTTCGCACAAACACAGCAGAAATGCTCCTATGTTGGGTATCTGTGTTATGGGGAGCCAGAGGAAAGTAACAAAGCTGTCAGATCTGACAAAATTTGTGGCAGAACAGGCAAGTCCAATACATCCTTCAAATCACACCGTACAGACTGCAGTGCCTTTGTGTATGTTGCTGCTGAGAGGAGCATAGCTAGAGAGATGAAGTGGGGAGGAAGGTTTCCTCCCACTACTTTCACTTCTGTATAGAGAAGGTTGAGAGTGAACAGACAAAAATGAGATGTGTTTGCAAACACTTGGCAGACTTTGAAACCAGAGAGTGCCTTTTTTTGTGTGCATGCACCTTTTCAGACAGGGTTGTTGTGTGAAGGGGAGGCATTGCTCATTCAAACCAGGGTGGAAATTTCAGTCCAATGGCTGGAATTCACATAACTGTCAAGCTAAATGAGTCTGGAGCAAAAGCAAAGGGGGCTTCAGAAGGTTAAATCTGGAAACAAACACCACTATATGTTTCAGGCTTTAAATTGTGAGTCATGAATGTTAAAGACTTGAAGGTATCAGCATAACATGCTCTTTATCCTAAAACAAACAACTTAACTCACTGATCACATTTATAGAGGTCTCGCTCTTCTCCCACGCTCAACTTCCAGGCAGATGCAGAACTACTTGTGTAAGGAAGAACTCCTTTCCTATAGGACAGAGAGACATGAAATGGCTAACACTAAAAGCAGATATTATTGCAGAGGTGCTCTACAATGAATCCACAATTATTCTCCACAGCCACCCCTTGAGAGTGCATTAACTCCCACAGTGTATTTGAGAGCCAAGTAAAGAAATGCGCATTAAGGTGAAAAGGAGCCCCATTGTGCATACAGCAGGGCACCTTCATGCATGTTGTCTTCTGTAGCACAGAACAAGGATGAGAGGAGCAGAAATAGGTCCCAGCACATCTGCGCCTGCAAACACCTCCCAAAATCTCATACTATAAGCTCCCCAGGGCTTCCAAGCATGAGGCATGGCTTGCAGATTCAGCTACTTGTATATATTCTGAGACAGTTATTCTGTAATTGGGTAAACCTTTTCCAGCTGATGCCCTCCAGCTTATCACAAAGCAAGGATTTACCACATCAAGAACCTTGATGAGTAATGTTAAAAATAACAGGAGTGGCAAACACTGGTCTGGGTTAGCTCCTGGGTTGCAAAAATTGCACTTGGGGGTTTTGCTGGAGTCTCCCAAGACTTTCTGCTTATGGGATGGGGCTAACTGTGCCATTGTTGGTATGTGGTAACAGCCAGAAGGAGCTGTGGGAAATCTAAGATCACTGGGGTTCAGCAAGAAGCAGTGTCAGTCCTCCCACTGCAGTGGCTGTACTGGTTGTCAGTCCTGCAGGAGACACCTGGATCCCCCAGGGCCCCACTGCTCCTGGAGGTTGACATTAAACACCTGCTCAGGTCCCTGCCCTCCCTACAGCATCCCTTGTGTTGTGACTTGAAAGTCAGCTCCAAAGATAAGGCTGTGTGATTAGTGTGTCTTTTAAACCAAAGTGTGTCTTAATCAGTCTGATTTACTGTCTGATTCAGAACATTAGCTGCAGCTTCCTAAGCTCCATGGTGTAATGAATATGCATACATTCAACAGTTGCAATTAGCAGGCAGCCACTGCTGGGGAAAACAAACTACCCAGGGCCTAATTCCACCCTTCCCATAGTGACTTCAGTGGGACATTAGCTTAAACACAAGCCCCCAGATCCATCCTACAAAGCAATGGTTAATAGGCCCCCGTGTTTCAAAAACCTATTTAAATAGCGAGGTTTGTGTAAATTCTAATTTTACCTGAATGAGTTTGCCTATTCCTCAGTGACCCAGGCAGGCAAATTGAAAGTACAGAGCACATACAGTACAGTACAGTACCTACGTCAGTGTTTGTTTTGGGACTGGTCATTTGGGTAAGCTGTCTCCTCTTGCTGAAAGAAGTAGAATTAATTAACAAACTTCAAGAAGGTAAAAGGGTTAAGCCTTTCCTTTGGGATTCCCAGCAGATAAATTCAGCACTATGCAATTGTAATGAGAATTTATGAGGCAAAAGCCACTGGAGTAACTAGGAAAAATATGCACAATTAAAATTATGTTTCTGTTTTTGTCCTTTAGCTTAACCCCTTGGTGCACCGTAAGCTGAAATGTTTGTGAGTTTGGTTCTTATTTCCCAGAGGTTTTTCAGACAGCCTAACACAAAATTGAAGCTATGATTGGTATATTTAAGCCCTGGGTTTAAGTTCTGCTCACAGCCGACACAGTGATTTGCAAAGAAACACTTTCACACAGTTATTTCATAAAAATCATTTATATTTAATATAAATCTGTCAAACATTCAAAACCATATGTGAAGTAATTTAAAATGCTTACAGAGTCATAGAACATTGTGCTTTATTGCATTCAGAAGCAGAAAAAAAAAGGGCAAGACCTGCAGCAACAGAAATCTGACTTCGAGCTTATCCAAAGCTGAAAGAGATAAAGGGATCCTGTTGCTCTGCACACAGACGAGAGGGAACTGAGTTGCACCCCTCCACAGGTCTGTTTCCTCTGTGCATGTGGCTTTTGCTCTCCTGTTCCACCCACACCAATCTCATCCTCTGAAGCTGTGCCTGGGTTTGGGCTGTTGAGATTTGGAGAGGTTGTTGACCTCTTAGCTAATAAATGCCTGTCCCTGCATCAAAATAAAGTTCCTGTTTCATCTGGTGCTTGTCCTGAGCAGAAGCTGCTAAGCATGGGCCAGCTAATAAGCTCTTTGCAGAGCATGAGAACAGCTTCTTTTCCTTTCCTTGGGAGAGGTACTAGGTATTCCAGGAGAAAGGGAAAAATGGTGGTTCCTCACAGCGTGCTAATGCATCTGAAGGTGGCCAAGGAAAAGAGAGGAAGTAGTGCAAGTGCTGCCTCACCTAAGTATCTTATTCCATTTACCTCCAAACTTTCCAGCAATATTTCACATTATCATCAAATCTGGCCTGTGAAAATTCAAGAAGACAGGTTTAACTGTTACAAAGCTAAATAGGGGACAAGATCAGGTTTATAATAACAGGATATTTTCTACTTAACTGTGGTGATATTAGATTCCTTCTATATGTGCTGAGTCATTGCTTGTATTTATTTATTTTAATAAAAGGTAATGGCTACGTCTGTTTACAAATTAATAAAAATTCGTTGTATTCACAGAATAGTTTGGTTTGGAAGAGGCCTTTAAAAGTCATCTAGTACAACCTTCCTGCAATGAGCAGGGAAATCTTCATCTAGAACTGATTATTCAGGGCCCCATCCAACCTGACTTGAGTGTTTCCAAGGATAGGACATCTCTCTGAGGCACCTGTACTAATGTCTCACAGCCCTCATTGTCATAATCTAAATCAACCCTCTGTTAGTTTAAAAGCCTTTGTCCTGTCTTATGTTTGGTTCCATCTCTTTTGCAAGCCCCCTTTTCATTCTGGAAGGCTGCTCTATGGTCTCCCTACAGCCTTCTCTTCTCCAGACAGGATAAACCCAACTCTCTCAGCCTTTTTTTCACAGAAGAGGTATTCTATCCCTCCAATTTTGTGTCATATTTCTGATGCACAAATAGAGTTGGTGGGAATTTACCTGTGTGTCATTTGGAATTGAGAATCGCACAGGGCCAATCCTGATGCCTGCTGTAGTGCACTGGTGCTCTTTCTGAGGGGATGCACAAGGGCTGGGGAGCAATAAGCTCACTCTCAGTTGTGTTAGCCCTTTAGTGATGTGTGTAGGACCTTGGTGTATCACAGGTAAATTCACCTTATCATGAACTCTGGCCATGTCTGACACCACAAAACAAAAGATAGAAAAAACAGTGGTAAACAGCAGGATCAAAATGGACTGACAAGCTAGGTTGGAAGGAGAAGGAATAGAGCATTGAAATGGGTGTGCACACGAAAATTACACCCTAAAATTCTGACCTGGCCCTCCACTAATTATCTTACTTGTATCTCTATTCACCCACAACACTGTGTATTTGGTCTGCTTGTGCCTGGATGTTGGCAGGACAGTGGAAGGAGGAATTTCTTGTCCCTGATTCAGGACATTGGCTTACTTTTAGATTAAAGAAATGTAGTTTGTGGAAAGAAATATATTGTAAGAAAACACTGAATTAATTCCTGAAGGGCAGAGGGAGAGAATGAAAAGAGATGGCTAATGAATACAACTTAAGAAGGAGAGTTATTTGGCAGATGCAGACTCCTGGTCAATTTGTGCTCTCAAGTAGATGCTGAGATGTCAGCTAGAGGGGAGAGAGATAAAGGAAGGGAATTTAGCTTCATGATTGTGCATAAAAATAACATTAAAGCTGTCCTATAACCTTCTCCCATCCATCTCCTCCAAAATGCAAGTCTGAGTGGTTGGCAAAATCCTTTCAAATGAGCCTACCCTGGTTCAAACACTGGGAAGTGCATTGTGACAGGCTCTTAACAGCAGTAGGCACCATATGTAACTGTTGCTGCTCTTTGTGGATGTGCCCTGCATACATATGCCCAGCAATGAAACATGTGTATGGTGAGTGAATGAAAAGCAGCCCATGAACTCGCTGCCTTTTTGTTTTCTCTGTGTGAGGCGAGTGGATTTATGCGTATCATGTGCACATACATCATGAGTGTGAGGAACAATCAGCTGGAGCATTTGAAGGCTGTTTTGTGGATTGCCTGCCTGATTCCCTGAGGTGTGCCTTGCTAATTTTGTTCTCCTTTTAGAATGAATATTTTTCTTTTTTTATTTGCTTTGGTTTCTAAAAAGAAAAAAATAAGAAAACCTAGCACATATTAAAAACGTTTTTTTTTCCTAAAAAAAACACAGAAGCACAGTTGCAAATGTAAAGTGGGGGAATGAATCTCAAAATAAGTTGTTTCCAATTCTGATAGTATTTTTGAATGTAGGGAGGGTAGTCTGTGTCTCAAATATCTTCCTTATAGTTGCAGAACAGTTCATCCCAGGGTGCCACGTGATTGTGGAGCCAGCCTCTGTGGATGACTGACTGAGGAATGGTCCTGGGCAACTGCAGGAGAGGTCAGACTCAGCAGGAGTCTTGAGTAGATGTTGATGGCTTGCTCTGTCTTCTGATCTTTGCAAAGACCCTTCTGGGAATTAACACCACTCTTGCTGAATGGAGTGGCTTGCTCCCCCTTCCTACCAATCCTGCACAGTGAGTGACTCACTTGTGCTAGCCTGGAGTTTCCCCACCATCATCTGCAGAGATGCGTTATCCTCATTTCATGGTCAGCAGCAGCAGTACTGCCACTCTTTCTGGTACGGAACAAGTGACTCCCCTGGGAGAGTCAATCAGTTTAATCCATTTCATCCTTTAGGAAAATGGGGCCCCAGAGGCAGCGTGTGACTTGCCCTGTTGGTGTGGCAAATCCTTAGTGGCACTTGGAGAGTGTGAGAGCTGAGCTGCTGGATGTTTCTTCTCGGCACTGCTTTGTGCATTGATCAGCAGGGCCCGACTCACCTCACCAGAGTAATTGTTACCGAAGCTTGCATGGCTGGCTGCTCTCCGTGCTCCTGCGTGCTCCCTGTGCATACATATTGCCTGATGAATGGACACCCTGTTGAGTGTTATTGCTTTCTTAATGTGCTGCAATTTTCCCCCCAATATTCTAACCGAGAATGATTGTTGCTGTAGAACATCCTCCCTTCAGTTGCCACAACCCATGTTTATTTACAAGAGCACATTTTACATCAGCTGTCGCTCCAGTCTCACTGAAATAGAAGTTTCGAGTTCACAGAACAATAAAAAATATAAATTACCTATCATAATTAACTGAACAGCATGAGAGAGCCTTCAAACAGCAGACTTTGTTATCCCTACTTATACACTGTGCACACACAAGAGCTTAAGCACCTCTGCCCGTCTGTCTGTGCTGGGGACTGGGCACTGCGCTCCACCCTGATCTCAGCCCAGCAGGCAGCTCTTGGTGCCACAGTCCCAGCTGGTGCCAGGTTATGCACGCACGAGAGAGCTTGCCCATGCTATCCATCTTTTATTGCCATCCTGCACCATCCTCGCTGGACCCCTTGAGCAGGCCCAGGAGGGGAGGAGGAGAGGGAAGTGTCATTTTCTTTGAAAGGCAGTGTTGTTTTCCAGCCTGTACAGCTTTGTAGAGAAATCATGGCTGCCCCTGAGATTTGCCTGCTAGCCCTCTCCATAGGTTTCAGGTTGCTGAGAGGTCTTCTTCTTCTTCTGGAGGGGATGGGACAATTTCCTGATGAGTCCCCTGCAGCCTCCCACCTGGAGCTGTGTCACACATCCACTCCGAGTGTTTGCCCATACTATGCTCAGCATCCATCACGCTGTGCACATCACCCTTTAGGGACTCCTGCAAGCCTCATTTCTCCATGTCTAGTGGATGTGCTGGTTTGAAGGAGCTGAGCTGGGCCTCCACGGGTCAGGGGCGGTGTTTAACCTCCTGGCAAGCCACTGCTGTGCCTGCAGTTAGTTCAGCCCTTTGTCATTTTGACAGGAGGCGATTCCACACACGCAGACCCCAGAGGAGAGAGCATTGCTCATTTTTAGGTGAGGGCAGTCAATAAGCCTCTGGAAGGAGAGTTAAAACTTATGTCTTGCTCAAGTTATAAGCTGGAGAAAGTTAGACAGGAGGTTTGATCAACTGCAGCCAAGGAAAGGTTTATGTGCACAGGCACCATGTATTTCCACATCAGGAGCATCCTCAGGAAAGGTCACAGTGCTTAGGAGCTGAATCCTTGCCGGGAGGCTTTACAGGTGTTCAGACAGCTTGTTAACAGCAGGAAACACAGAGTGTGAGCCCTTTTGTGGCTTATTAAAAGCCCAGGTGGATGTGTAAACTTGGGTCTGTGCTCTTTCTGACACTGGTTTTGGTCTTTAAAGTGTGTGATCTGTATTTAAATCTGTGTAATGTGAATCTTTCTTTATTTTTTCGTGAACACTTGATTTTTTGCTATGAGATGGTGTCATAGTAATGGACCCAAAGCTAAGAGCTCCGTGTCAAGATGTGAGGCAGCCCTTACAGAAATAAGATATTTGACTGTTCCTATGCCTATCCAACCAAGCCAACACCATATTCTAGGCTGCTGAACACTGTGCCTGTGAGGAGTTATTCTGATAAAGCTTCATAATTAAATTTAGAAATTATAATTAATGAATTATGATTTGTGTTGAATAGGGGTTTCTTGCCATACAGTATGGACATGGAGAACAAGCATGAACTTTTGGCACAGGGCAGAAAGGTCAGGAGAGAGTTCAGTCCGCCCAAATCATTCACAGAACAGCTATCACTTTTGATAAATTATTTTATTGGAGAAAATCTGGCACATTTATTATACTTCTGGGGTTTATGATACTGTATTATTTTATTGTTTTATATTAGTACTTTATACTGTAATGTTTTGACATTATTGAAACAAATTATTATTTTCTTGCTGGAAAAAACTACTACTGAAATAATATGTTCTGAGAGCCCAAAAATAATTTTTTATTCAGCTTTGGCATTTCATGGAAAATCTGAGTGTTGCTTTTCAGAAAAAAAATATCACCCTTCATCTATTGGAATTCCTGACCAGAGCTACTGTAACATGGTACTACATTAACCCTCAAAGCATTAACAAGCATTTAAATCAAAGCTGACTGAATAAATTGTAATGAATAATTTATTCAATTAATTTCTCTTCTGTTTTCTCTTTACCAGTTTGTCTATTAATACATCGTGGTTAATTTAGTTGTTGTTTGAAATATTTTACTAATAATTTCTGTGAATTATCTGATCAGGAAAAAAATATTAAATTTAACAGAATGTGTTATTATAATGGAGAATTTGAAAGGGAGTTTTATAGTACCATAGGATGTAGATATTCTTGGACTGCTTCTTGCAAAAAGAAGAATATTATCTGTGACTCACAGGTGCTTGAAATAATTTCTATTTTGACATTTGTTGTTTTCATTGCTATTTGTACATATAAGAAAAATAATATGTAAGAGAGTCTCAAACTATCAGTGGGTGTTCAAAAACAAGTCATGGGATGCATTTGAAATTCAAATTTTCTTGAATTTTATTTGCAATCATAAGATACATAGCCTGTGTTTATTTTCTGATTGGATGATCTCAATCTTCCAGATTATTTTCTTATGTGACTATTAAATTACATTTTCAGTCTCAATGTCCAAGAACATCCTAGAACGTTTCAAGGAAAGTTTCTGCCCTAAAGCCACTCACAGGTGTTTTTGGTGTCAGTGAAAATTGATGGAGAAAAGGTGGGTTTTTTTAACATATCAGGTCTGGAAAGATTTCATATTTCATTTTTCTAGTTATAATTCCTCAAGCAGTCAAAGGTGTTTTTTTCTGGAAAAGCATGCAGCAGTATTTGTCAATGATTAAACGGACTTTACCCAAGCCAGTCTCTGCACATCTGTCCACTAGGCTCTTTGTTATGCTTTGAAGCATGGGGTGGTTTTTTGGAGACATGTCCCTGCTCACTTCCTTTTTTGCACTGGAAAACCTTCTTCAAGCTTGTCCCTCACAGCAGTAGAGAAGTCACCCACAGTAGGGGGGTGAGCCCAGATGTGCCACCAGCTGTGCTAGTAAGGAGCATTCCCAGTCTCCAATCTCCAGTCGTAGCCCATAGCACTGCTGGGCTATGTTCCACTGAGGAAGGAGTTGCATGGTAAAATGTATATATACATTTATTTATTTATTTATTCATTTTTATATTTTTATCTCTATATATGTATGCATGTATATATGTATGTATATGTATATATATATGCATATATACATATATATGTACGTATATAGACATATATGTACATATATATACATATTTATGCATATATATGTGTATATATATGTACGTATATAGATATATATGTATATACATACATATATACATGCATATATACATATATATGTACGTATATAGACATATATAGACAGAAGAAAGAAAACTTGCTTCCTCTGTGTCTCAGTGGTGAATTGGTGGTGTGGCACTTTGCTTGCTGGGCCTCATGGAGGGTTAGCAGGCAGTGGGAGGGTGACAGGGAAGGAACGTGCTTCCTGCATGGTGGTCATCAGCATCTGACAAAAGCACGTGAAGGTTTCTAAGGTTTTATCTTGCTTCCTTGCTTCCATTTGGTTGCATGAAATGAGATTGCATTTTTACTATCTACACAAATTTTTGGTTAATTAATAACTTGGCATTACTTTATAATCTAATTTTAATTGGAACTTTTCTAGAAGCTAAAATAATTTTTCTCCCATCTTTCCGTCACTGATGTGAGTAGAAACTCCTCTGAATAATGCTGTGCCCTATTCCCACACAGCTGAAAATGGCAGCATGACTCACTGGAGAACAGGGATAAGCCGCAGTATCCCCCCTGAGGGTCACTGCATTGCTCCTATGCCTAGAATACTTTGGTATCACTTGGTATCTTCCCTCTGTTGCTGCTTGACTCCGCCCCCTGAAACAGAAATGTTTTCCCTCCTAAGACGACTTGTTCCTTTTGACATCAAAGTTTAACTGCAGCAGTGGTGGGATTGTGTCCAGAGGAGACTCTTCCTCTCAGGCAGGTTGGGGAAAGGGCCAGAGCCAGTATAAGGACAGGAACAAGCCTTCACAGAGCACTCTAAGTACCAAGTGTGAGGTGCTCACCCGTGCAGGTGCTGCAGCAATAACATTTCTTCCTTTAGAATGCTGAGATTTTCAAACATAAATTAAAACTGGGTGACATGGTGCCTAAGAAGCAGCTTTGCATCTGAGCTACTGCGCTCAGACCCAGGGGAGACTCAGCTATGTATATATGATGTCTTTAAGGGCAAAATATTTGCCTTGGGAAAGGCTCTCTTTTCTCCATCATGTTTGACAGAGGATAAATATAGGTTCCAGCTGTAGCCTTCTTGAGCAAAAGACCATCCTGAACACACAGATGCCTGTGCAGGTGTTTCAATTGATTTTGAGGGGCCAAGGCTTTCCCTCTTTCCCTGTTTAATTTGTCTGGGCAGGACTCCATGCACCCTTGGCACTAGTTCAATGAGAAAGAGCAGTGTGCTTTAGTAAAAAGAGACTTTAGGAAGGTCTTGTTAATGCCAATGTGAAGGCAATTTAAGCAATTTTGACTTTAGAAATGGCTAACAACCTTTTCACATACCAGTATGATGGTTTGGGAAAAGTTAGAAGTTTCAAGGTGATTAATAAAAACTCACCTCTCATTTGGATCTTAATTAATTCTTCTGTTCCAGGAGCTACAGCTTTTGCTGTTAAGTGAAAATGGCCTGACCTTCAAATGAAATGGCACATACCTTAGAAGGAGAAATATTCCAGAGACTGTTGGTATCGTGGCACAATCTCTGTGTGCTTTTCAGGCGTTTGCACATTTCTCTCCTGCCAGTTCTGATAAAGACCTTACTCTGAGCAAAATCTGGTCCTTAACAGCTCTGGGTTATTCAGCAGGTGTCTTGTTCTGTATGAATGATGCAGCCCATAACAGTGGACATTGACTCTTCTCTGGTCATTTTAAATTACTTTTTTTTTTTTTTTTTGTAAAGAGTTTAGGCTTACTCCAGATAATCTTTTCCAGCTTGGGATCGAAGTGCATTTCTTCAAAGCTTTTCAGTTCCCTAGAATTCTTTGCTTTATTAATGTAATATAATAAAAAAGGAAATTCAGGACATTCCTTCTAACACCATCAAAGCATTTAATGAGGAATGAAAGAGGATTTCTTTTGTTTCTACAATTATGACTGCTGAAGCAGGCTGTGGCACTGAACATTATTTAGTTTTTGATAATTTTGTTACTTGAGAGCAGCTTAGACTACTGTGCATACGGTTTACAACCCGTTATCGCAGGAGAACATAAGGCAGTGAATGCCACATGAGCAGCAGTCTCATGCAAGCGGGGAGGAAACTGATTTTTGTGGCTAAAGCATTCAATTAGGACTTTAAAAATATCTGGCTTATGTGCGCCCCTCAGCTATATGTTTTTTTGGGTCCTTGGAGCTGTTGTTTAGGGGCGAATCTTCAAACACATTTAGGCATTCCGCTGTCATGTGATTAAAAGGGACATCACTGACTTTGTGAGCTTTGTCTTTCTGAGGTTGGTTTCCACCAGGTGATGATGCTTCCTTCATATCCTGTGTATTGCGATTGCTACCTTTGGACAAAAAGCACTTCCTTTCACTGTGTGTCATTTCATCAATTGCCAAAATAGGGCCAGGGACCGAATATATGGAGACTGAGCAAGGATTATACCGAACTGCACGGGTGGGTCTGTGTGTGCATGTATTCATGTGCACACTGTCTCTCCAGTAACCTTTTTTGTGCCTTTCTAGCTTTGTTAGTGCCAAGGTAAAAATGCTTTTCTATCTTTCCTGTCTTCTTAAATGGCTTTCCTGACTTCCCATTCTTCATTTTTCATCTGATTTGAATCTAAGTTATGAAGGAAGATGAACATCTGACTTGCTGGAGAGCATCACTCCTGTGAATAAGAACTATGTTGAAAGATGTATGAATTATCCACAGAAACAAGTGCTTTTAAAGCAGTTAGATCTGTTTCCTTATGGATTTGACTTCTAGTTTTGCATTATATTGCACTGAATAATGTGCAAAACATACAAAGGGCAAATTGGAGTGCTATGAATATGCTTATGACTATGTGCAATCTACTATATTATACAACATGAAATTTGTTAAAATGTTAAGACAAAAAATTATTTCAAATCAGGATGACAGAAGTGTCATATGACTGTATGGAAAGGCTATGTCTGCATATTTTAATCATAGCTTTTCCCCAGCTTGCCTTTAAAAGGAAATCCTGGAAAATTTTAGGCAATTCCATACAGCCCTTTGGTTTTGATAGAACTGCAATAACAGAATCTAGTTCCATAAAATTTTTCTCAATGAAGTCTTTATAAAACCTTAATTAAAACACACAGTCTCTACTAGTGCAACAGGAAATCAGATAACAAAGCAATGGCACCCAATATTCTCCTCTAGATGAAATAATTTCCTATTTCATTTACAGTCTTAACGAATGCTTCACTTGCTCTTCATTAAGTCCACATGCATCTCTCTTTGTCCTGGAGATAATATAAATGCTGGCACCGCAGGCTGTGCTTATGCAATTGTTGTTTGTAAGACCATAAAGCACATGACACAGCGTTATAGGAGCCGTAATGAAATCAACAGCACTGTCACTGTGCTCACAATCATTTACACCACAGACTGATCCAACTGCTGGCAACAAGTAACATCTGCTTTGAAATTCATAGGCAAGGCCATCAAATTCTTCTAGAATTTCACATCATGAAAGAAGAAGCCAGTAGTCCCAATTATTTTATTTCTCCTGTACGTAATATTGGTCTCAGTATTTTAATTGCCAGTGGAAGGAGAAAGTGTGTCCAGTCCACCTAACATCTAAGTAGCCAGTGTACCATGGGAAAAGTAAATGAAAGAAAATGCAGCCAAGTTCATTACTCTGAAAAATTGTCAGTCTTATTTCTCTTTGTGTCCTGATCCTGTTTACACTCAGTGTGTTCACATATGAGTGAAAAGGAGATTTCAATCAACAGTTTATGCAGCATGTCCAGTTTTCATGCATTCATGTGTGACCTTTTTTTCTCTGCAGGTACAATTGGTTTCTCAGTGACATACACTTTTTTAACTTTTTCATGCTGAGATTGCATTGAAGTGATGCTGCTTTTGCCCCCAGGAACCACATCAGGTGACAGGCTTTCGAACTGCAATTTACAGAAATGGTCTCCTGCAGATGTCCTGAGGAGGATAAGGATCTCTTAGGGAGTAGAGACACTGTCCCTGCCAGAGGTGGTGTCTTATAGTCCATGAGCATTATCAATCTCGTGGGCCCTTTAAAGCAATTTCCATTCTTATACATTCTTCACCATTCTCATCTTTATTGTACTTTTCAGAAGCTCTGCAGGGCTGTGAAGACCCAGGGATTTCTTTCTCAGTAGCAGCCATTTCAGCTTCACTGCTCTTCTGTAAAACTTTGTCTCTCCCCCTGGGAGTCAGCAAAAAGAGCATTTAGCAACCCGGAAGAGCAGCAGGGAAAATGGAGAGGTGAAGTAAAAGGCAGAACAACCAGCCAAGCCAAGAAGCCAGAGTTTCTGTCCAGGCTGGTCAGAGGCCAACTCTGAGATGATGAGTGACAAAGGCAGAGGTTGATCAGGCTGCGGTGAAAAAGAACTAAATAGCAGCAACACCATTTTCCTTAACTGGGGATCTGATCAAAAGCCTGCCTAGTTCAGTGGAAAAAGGCTTCCACTGAGATCTGTAGATTTTAGATCTCTCCTTCAAATGTGTTCTATCTTTGGTAATCAAAATATCTTTTGCTGCTTCCTATTCATCTTATCATCACAGATCCCATGATTCTGTTACTGAAGAAGTGGACTTGCTCATGTCTAACAGGTGGAATGGTGGCAAGGAAGCTTCTACTCCAGAATCTGGCTCTTAAAACTTTTATTTCTAGTAAAGGTATGAGGGGAAGAAAAAATCCAGAGTGGTTTTCAATCTCTTGGTGAGCTTCGAGAACAGCATGACACAGCAAATTCCCAGCTTAGTGGCTGCAAAAGAAGAGCTGTTCATTTGGAAACACCATGGAACAGGAGCCCAGAGCTTTATCATTGCCACTCTGGAAGACAAAATGATGAAAGCAACTGCTGGCTTTTATCGTCACTCCACCAATGCATTCCTGCCTTTGTTAAGGAAATGGGAGTTTAGCATCCAAGTTCCCTTCTGAGATCTCATGAAATATTGTGTGCATTAAGAAAAAGTATTGCAGAATTGTAGCTATTCACTGCTGTTTCTTTGGTCCAAACATCACTAGGAATATTATTCTTAAGAGGGATAATTTGAGACATGAGGTTTACATTTGATTCTAGACTTCAGTGAGTAGGAGCCAGGGAGTAGGACCAAACATCATCCCAGACCATGCTCACCCAGGGCTGGAGCTGTGCTCTTGAATCTTGCCCACCAATATCCAGCACATTTTGAATGTCGCTGTGATTCTGAGCAGTAACAATGCTCCCAATTACTAACAATAAAATAAAGGGTCAAGAGTACTTATTTTGGCACGCTAACAACATATTTTTATGTATCCAGAGTTTTTATGGAGATACTGGCAGAGAGCTGAAGGAAACCCACAGGTCTTCTTCTACAAGGTGACAAATTACAGAGAATAAGTATAGGGAGTACATTAAAAGAACACAGAACAAAACCCTATTACCATCAAAATACTGTCCATCTTTGTCCTGACCATAGAGAAGTGAAGCAACTCTCTCTCTCTTTTCTTCCAGCCATAGATGTTTTCATCATGATCAACAGCTAACACTTTACAATGCTCAAAGATATAGCTGGGCATGGAACAGCTGGAGAAACCAAGGAGAGATAGCTGGAGAAGCCAGGACTGCATTGCCATATCCCTGCAGGAGATTCCTGTTGCATAAAATATTCCAGTGATGAAGCAGCAATTGCCAACCTGTCGGCCTGAGGGAGAGCTCTGAGAGTGAAGGGCAAGCACCGCTCTCCTGGAAGCAAAGCTGCAGGTAAATAGGCTCTGCTGATCTGCCACCTCTGGTATTGCTGGGCTTGGTGTGATGCTGAACACAACGAGGTTGTGCTTTTAGCTATTCATGGGCACTTTTACCCATATTTTAATATGTTTTGTCTTCCATTCTCTTACTTGTCTAGCCCTCCCTCACAGTAAACCACTGCTGCTTGGTGTATGCCGGAGGGAGCAGTCTGTTTCAATTACCATGGCAGCACTACACCTCTGCTCATAACAAATAGCCATTGTGCTCCTGGCCCCAGGAAAAGGCACTGTAGGGAATTGTGCCTCTGGTTTGCAGGCAACAGTTCAATTTCCTAGTTTATTTTCATTATTCAAAATTTCACCTATGCCCTCTCATATTTCTCTGCCATCTACACTGCCAAAGAAGAAGGTGTTGATCTGACTTCTTTAAGGATCTCAGCTTTTCAGGGGGTAAAATGGGATTTCGCATGTTCCAAGATGAATTAGAGCACCAAAATTTGGCCCACCTTCATATTAGTCAAACATGCTAGCAGTTCACTGGAAGATTGCCTTTGGGGCAAGATGAGTGAAGCCTCACCATACCCTAGGAAGGAGAGAGATCTTCTGACTCCTCTGTGTACAGTCAGGACAGTAAGAGGCGAGGTGACCTGCCCAGGGCAGCAGGTAACAGGGCCAGAAATTGAAAGCCATCTCCTGATTGCCAGGCCCATATCTTTCTGCATGTAGGTCTTCCTTCTGTCATCTCAGATTAAATGGTTGAGCACGACAGGTGAGCATGAGCAGAGGTATAAAATAACACAAGCAAATGTCTGTGTTAAGTTTACTGGCATGTGCTCAAAGTCACAGTTACCAGATATCCTGTGTTAGAATTTCCCTGGACCACTGGCCATAATTTTCCATGTGCCAGCCTGTAATTTCTGAAAACACTACTTTTGCTTCTATTTTTAAGTCCTCTTTCCTATCATTTTCTTCATGGTTATCAGGCCTGGGTAGTTCTGTAAGAGCGAAGTCAGAGTGAGAGAAAACAGCAGCATAGGAGAAAAATGGTAGTGATGGCAAACTTCAAAAGGTTTGGAGGTTCAGGCAGAGGTGTAAGCTTATCTGAACCTTTTTGGTGTGGAAATTGATACGGAATTTCATGAAAAAGCTCGACTTGCTTGTAAGACATCTGGCAGATCAGAGCTTCAGCTGGGTTTGAAATAACTTGAGAATGACCTTTCCTGCACTGTTTCCACATTTTGTCTTCCTGTCCACAGCAAATGAGAAGTGGCAGAAGCACATGATGGGTTTTGGTATGTGGGGGCAGGCTCTCAGTCTCCCCATCCTCTGTCCTTTGTCATCAACATGTTTAAGGGCCCAGACTGCAAACAACAAAACTCCTAGCCAGCCAAAGTTTCCTTTTTGAGGTTTACAAGAATGTGTTTGGAGGTTGGGAGAGGAAGTATGCAAAGGTGAATAATTATTTTATGTGAGCAGGCTTATTTTTATGGGGGCCACTGGATCAACTGGAAGCCTCACAATGCAGAGATGATATCAGGATAAAAACTAATGTGAAGCTGTGCAGCATAAATTTCCCCTGACATACATCCCATGCTTCTTCAGATGAATTGATAGCTTGCATGAACTGTAAAAAGAGTACACATTTTGGGCTTCTTTTTTTTTTTTTTTTAATGCATGGCTACAAATTCCTGACACTGTGATTGTTGCCCTTGATATGATAGTTACATACTATGATTCAGTGGTTTTAGCTCTCCTAGAAAAAGCTCATTAATCACTGATTTTACATGTGTATAATTCTTCTGCTAGAAATCTCAATCCATTTCTTTTAATGTGAGAATCAATAGTTAGAGGGCTGTCAAGTCTATTCATTATAAAACGTTGTTGTCAAGAGTATATAACCAGGCTGCAAACACTTGTTCTAATCTAAAAAATTTGCACAGAGTCTGATAAAGGAGGTAAATTTCAACAATGGGGGAAAAAAAAGAAGAGAAAAATCCATATGGTTGTTTTTAGTTACATTCCTTTACTATGAGAACTATGAACAGCTCTGAAGTCTCAGGATGAGCACAAAGCTACAGTGCTCCTCTCCTTTCTGCCAGCAGAGGGAAAGAAAAGGCTGCTATTATTCCCTCCTTCTTCAGACACTGCAGATGGTTCTCTGTCCCGGGCAAACAGCAGTGCAGCTCCTGGTGCCAAAGTCTGCACTCCAGGCAGAATCCTGTGCCACAAATGCCTGTCCAGCAGGTGTCTTTAATCAAATCCAGGTCTACTCTCTGTTTTGTACAAGAGGTGCAATTTTGACACATGAGAGGTTCCATTAAACAATGTCATAGTTCCTTCTGCTCTGAAACTTTGCAGTAAGGTAACCCAAACCAAGCCCTCCACTGGGTTCTGGCAGAGAGAGAGCTGCAGCAGGAAAAGCCATGAATTTGTGCCAGAGTTGGCACTGGAGCCTGCCTTGCTGTCGCCACCATTCCTTGTGGATGGTTTGGTTGGAGGAGGCCAGTGTACTTCCCAGATCACTGTCCTCAGCTGTCTGGGCAGGCAGCCTGTGGCTGCATGCACAGATAAAACAGGAGCATGAGCTTGGAGGGGGAGAGTGCCTGTTTAAATCATGCTGGTATGTGCATGGATCTGCCTACAATCTAGGGCAATTTTTGAAGTCCTCAGGACTGTCTCCACAGCTCTGGGACGTATATTAATTTTATAGCAAAGGGTTGTATGTTGCTATGTGGAGAAACTGTTGCTTGGATGGATAAGGAGGCCAGAATGATAAAACATTTGAGTTCCATCCAGCAGTGGGAATATGGAAGAGCTCAGTCCCTAAGCCCTGAACACCTCCACCTCCACTGCCTTGTATGGCAGAGACTAGTCATGCTGAAAATAACTTTCCCAATTTAGACAGAAAAGTCTCTGGTGTGTCCCCTTACTTTCAGAAAGTAGGCACAAGAGGAACAAGTCAAGTGAGGGGATAACTCTGGCTTCTCAGCATGCTGTTTCTGACAGGTGTGGGGCTGTGTGTGCCTGCTCAGTAACCACAAAAATGGTTTTGTGCAAATCATTAGACATTTCAATACAGCATTGAGAAGTGCCTTTTGCAGAACTGGATCGCTGTAATTGCATGAGCAGTTAATAATAGTATTCTTAAATGGGCAATGGTTCCAAACAGAGCAATAAAGCACATCAACAAATAGTTAGGGAAACAGCTGTATTTGTGAGCCCCAGCTAAAGCCCCAGCTGCATATCCCCGTGGCACACTGCCTCCAGGAGCTAGCTGTGCAAATGGAAAGCAGGACAAAGCAGCCTTCTGTAGCAAGGCACTGGATTAAAATCTCCCTGAAAGTTTCCTGCTTCTTTCTGTGGATGTTTCTGCTTTATGAAACAGAATATGAGGACTAAAATAATTCAGACTTATTCAGGATATCTAAAGGATTGGCTTGAATGCAGTGTCAGTACACTAGGTCATTAACACTATGGGCTATAGTAATGCTCCATAGCTTGAAGGCAATGTTTCTTGAAGCCTCCAGATGTGCAGCAAAAGAGGAGGGAGGCCTTCAAGGCCTCCCCTCAGCCCCTGAGCTCCACCCAGACAATCACTGTATATGGTCACCACAGGCTGTGGCCACAATGCAGGTCAGTTTGCAGTGTGCAGTGCCCGGGGGAGCTGCAGGACCACATAGTCTGGAGGGAAGGGCTTTAGGGAGATCCCACCTCCAGGCAGAGCCTGCTGTAGACAGAGCTGGCTTCTCTGGGTTTATCCAGTCAGGCACTGGAAACCTTCAAAGACAGAGCCTGCACAACATTTTTTGGTAATCTGCACCAAAATCTGACTGTCTTATTGGGGAGAAATTTCTCCTTACATCCTGTCTGGGCACCCCCTTATTTATTTTATGGCCACAGTCCTGTTCTATGATCACACATCTCAGCAAAGAGCCTAGTCCCATCTTCTCATTAACCTCAGTAACCAGTAAGTACTGGCAGGCTGATAGTAGATTGTTTTGGTTTTTTTTCCTCTAGCATGACAGAGCCTTGTTTCCTCAGCCTTATACCACATAGCATGAAGGATGCTGGTGGCCCTCTGCTTAGTTCACTCTGTTGGTCAACATTCTTGTGTCTGGGGACACAAAGCTGGACCAAATAATTGCCATGCAGGCCTGACCAGTCCCAGCTAAAGAGGAGTGAAATTGCATTGTTGCTCACCATTCTAAATTTAAAGAAAATCTAGTAGGAAATATTTTTAGTCCTTTGTGATTTAACATTTAGCTCAACCCCAAAATCAGAGCGAAGCCCAAAAGAATCCATGAACTACTTTTTATTTTTTAAATGTTCCTCAAAGCGATGCTAATAAAAAATTGCTGAAGATGTAAAAAGGATTCACAATCCTAGTAGTTCATCGACTGCAATTAAAAAATTCTTATCTTTCATTTCAGCACCGTTGGTTCTTTTGAGCATCAGAGACCGTGGAGCTGAGCAAGCATTGCAGGTGAAGATGTCAGCTCTGAGCTATTTTGGGGAGCAGGCATTCTTGCCTCAGGACATCTGAGGGAAGGGAGCAGCCAGTTCAGAAAGGCATGAAGAAATAGGATGGCCTAGGGATTTCCAGACTA
This sequence comes from Pyrgilauda ruficollis, assembly GCF_017590135.1. Lineage (NCBI taxonomy): Eukaryota > Metazoa > Chordata > Aves > Passeriformes > Passeridae > Pyrgilauda > Pyrgilauda ruficollis. The sequence continues at coordinate 516,376 of NW_024525156.1, forward strand.
GGACTCTGAAGGGATTCCTGAGTGCTATATTGCTAACAGAATTGTACCTTTCCAAGGAGGATATTAAACACAGTGCTGCTAGGCTTCTAATTCACCTTGATGAGTTGGAAGTCTTCCTTGTGTGGCTGCTGAAGCCTGTCACTGGCACCTGAGACTGCTTCCTCAGGAATGGCTGAGACTGTGGCAGAGTCAGTAATACTTCACATACCAGTAGAAATATTAATATATTTTAATGCATGTGTATTTGAAAAATGCCACCCGTGAACGGCCAGAAAGACTGACTTTATTACCCAGACTTTCAGTGAGTTTTTTTTCTTTTAATCCTCCAGGCAATAATTCCCCATCTCTTTGCTCCTAAAATCAGATTTGATTTTAATTTTTTTGAGAATAAATTGCTGTAAATCTTTGGAGAGTCCTCAGAAATGTGATAGCTGCTGTGTCAGGCATTTTGGTTGAAGAAATTCTTCAGCCGAGTTGATGGAAAATAACATATTGCTTGCTTTTATTAACCATTGCCTGATTATTTTTTTTCCTAAGAGGCTGGAACTATAACTGGTCACAAGTTAGTGTTTCATCTAGGCAGAGATTAAGCCAAAAACGTGTCAAAAGTAAATAGGTAACCCCCGGGGATAATGCTACCTTAATATTGTTAAAGGATTTGAATATATTATTTTGTGAGATGGCGTTTTTGTATTTCTTCCCATTCTCACTCCTTTGTTTTGAATGCAGATAGGTTATGCGAGCATTTCTTTAACTCACATCAGCTTTCTGAATCTAAAATAAAGCATTTCAAAATTAAAAAAAAAAAAGGCAAAATTGGAAAGATGAGACAGCAAGCAGCCCTCTCAGAGAATGTTGTTTGGAAATTGTATTATTAGAGGTGCTGGAGCTGAGAGAGGAGAGCGTGTGCACAAAATTCCCTGCGTCACTAAATATGACTTTCAAAACCTCATAATGTCTTCTGTAAAAGCTACCATCCTGTCAAACATTTTTGCAGTTGATCTCTTTGTGGCTGAAACTATAAAGAAAGCTCAAATAAAGTCACAACTATTTTTGCTATAAAAAAAGCCACATTCTTTTTCTTTTGTCTCCTTGTTCTAAACCCCTGGCTGTACAGCATTTGATCAAGCCTTCAAAAAGACAAAACAAAATTTTCCCTCAGGCGTAGAGCAGTCTTGGGAAGTTTTGGCTCAAGATAGAGATATTTCTGCAAAAACGAAAATAAGATCTTGGAAACAAAATCCTACAGCAGCCATAACTGTGCCTGGCTATGGTGGTTTTAGTTATATTTAGAAAAGCTGGGGGATTGATAACATTACTGGAAGACTGAAATGGGGCTGGAAGTTGTGATAAAAACAGGGGACCCTGAAGAAGCACAGCTGCTTTTCCACATCCATGTCAGGATACAGCCATGTAGCAGCAGGCAGGCAAAAGGAGGTGCTTTTGAGTCTTTTGTAGCCTCGTTGGTAAATCCTCTTCCAAAGGGAAAAGCCACAGAGTGAATGCAGCCAGAGTGTTCTTTCTCAATATCATCCAGGCACAGCTCAGTCCTGAATTCTGAGCTGAGGTTTTGATGCCATCAAAAAGATATTTCATACCCGTCTTGACCTGTTTAGCAGTAGGTAATCAGGCAGCCTGCTGCTCTGTGCGTGTATGTGAGCCCACACCTCTTTTGGACAGTTACCTGCTAATGATCGGACCTGAGCTGACAGCACGAGATCATTAATGGTTATTAAGTTTTTTGTCAACTCTGGCCTGCCTGATTTAAATCAGGGGTTTAGGAATGATAGCTGACCACCTACATGACCTTCTGCCAAGCAGTTATATAGGTATTTAATATATCAGATTTTTCCAACCGTGTATGTTCCCTCATTTCTATGTTATTCTGACATTATTTTCTCACCATTGTCTACCTATAATTTTCTGCAATAAATTGGCAGAATTACTTTTTCAAGGCTTGAGTATGCATTCTTCAAGCAGATATTAAGCATTAAAAATAGAAAGGAGTAATGATAAATAATTGGGATGGTCTGAATGAGGGATGGCAAAAAATATAGGAAATAATATAAGGGGGAAAAATCTATTACCATCAGTAAGAAAAAGTAAAGTTAGAAAATAATTGCAGAACCTGTGCCAAGTATTCTTGAGGACCCCAACCCTGAACCCTCATATCAGGTATACATCTGATGTGCTGTTAACATCTATCTCAGGTAATGCTGTAGAGATTATATAGTCCACAGGGCAATCTCAAAGGTAATTTTGTCTTATGTGTATAAAATTTTGGAGTCATTCGGGTCTAGAAGCAGGAATTCATGCCTTAAATCTGTGTCACTCCCCTTTTCTCTAAGCTATGACATCTGATTTTTGCTTTTGCAAGAAGCATAACAAATCTCACTCTTTACCTTTCCATTTTGTGTGGAGGTATTTGGGTTGTAGTAAATTCATACTTTTTGTCTTTGTGCCAGAAATGGAGCTATAGGCATCAGAAAAAGTGATTGTATGTGAGCAGCTCTCAGACACCGTTCTGCAATTTTCTCTGTATAGGAGATGCAGTGGATGGCACGATTTAAGTCTTGTAAGACAGCAAAGCTGTATGATGAAACTTTAATGTCATAGTCTCTCCTCAAACACTGTACCTTGACAACTTATTCATTTTTGCCTTTTTTCCTTTGGACCCTCTACAGTTTTTCTAATTAGGTATCTAATGAGGGTTCTCTCTGTGTTCCCCTTCTTCAGCATGGAGCAGGTGAGAAAGTCCATCACCTCTCTTCACTATGATCTACTGGCTTTATCCATAATTTCAAGAAGTGAACAATTTGCTGTCCAGTTTTGTTCTTTCTGAGTGCCTGACATGGTTTGTTTTGGGCTTCTCTTTCTTGACACACCTTTCTTTTTATTGTTTTAGTAGGGGTTAGTGCAGGTTTTGTTTTACATTGGATTTCCTTTTGTTACTTCTCACTTGTAATTCTCTAGATACATATGTATTGCTGTATTTTTGCCCTTTCCCCTCAGTTCCTGAGTGTGCACTTTGCAACATCTTTTGCATTTCTAATGAAGGTATTACTCAGAGTCAGAACTGGAAGGAACCCTGTGAACATCTTGCTCCTGCTACCTCATCAGTCTCTCTGTGGCAGTTTTGTGCAGAGCTCCTTATCACTCTCCCTTCTGCTGTTGCTCCTCCTGTAGGTCTTTATTAAGCAAATTGTTTATGCTCGTTGGTGAACTTTGTGAATGCAAACAAGCCTGTCCTTTCATGCAATGCTTGCTCAAAACTGACTTGGAAAGATTTAAGCATGTGCTTAAGCGGTGCCAAAGGGAGGCTTCTGTTCCGATTTAATTACTTTTATCCCTTACCTTTTGATTCTAGTCTTCTATGTATAAAACATCGATAACTCCCTCTAGAATGGATTCTTTCTTTATCCCACATCACTTGTTGCTCATGTTTCCAATGCCCTCTTGAAGTTTTCTAATAGCTCTTTTTGTACTGCTGGGTCGATTATTTTACTGGAGATTGGAGATAAAAGTGCTGGGCAGTAATTGCCAAGATCATTCTTCCTTCTGTGTAAATCAATACTATATTTGCTTTATTTCCCAAGCCTTTGGGACTTCCATAGTTCTCCATGACTTTCAAAAATAATTGCCAACGGTTCAGTAACTTAATTGGCTAATTCCCTCATCACCTGAGGATGAATGCAACCAGACCAGCCGATCTGTATGGTGGATATTCAAAATTTCCAACTGTTCCTGCAACCTGCACTACACTATTGGCTGTTTAGATAGGATTTTCATTATTTTCCAATTGTTACATCCTTTTTTTTCCTGTTTTATTTGGAAAAAAAAATAGGGGTTGATTTGGCCCTGGAAGAAATGCTGGCTTTTTTTTATCTTCCTCTCACTCATTAATGAAACTACATTCTGGCTGGCTTTCCTTTCCCCTACAGGACATTTGTGAAAGCCATTTTTATTCCCCAGTACTGCTTGGGTTAGCATAAATTCAGCTAGGTTTCTCCTGTCCTTGTCATTTCTCTTTTCTCCCATTTTCTCCAATTTCTTTTCTATTTGCTGATGCTCATTTCTGGGTTCTGTTACCTCTGAGCAAAGCAGCTTGTACCGCTGTCACTGACCTATTCCTACAAATAATTGGAAACATAACTCGGCCAGAAGGATCCAAACCATTACCAAACTCTCTCCCATTTCACCCTCACTGACCTGGTATCCTCTCATACCTGGAATTTTTCACTGTCTTTTATTTATCAGCAACAAAAAAAAGGTATAGCTTTAGGGAGATATTTATGATTGTCTTTCCAAGATCCTTCTCCTCCCAAGAGAGATGTAATAGGCAGGTGTCAAGATTAAGCAAGCCCTGTGTTTCTGGTTCCCCTGAGATCACAGCAGAGACCCTCCCTGGAGGTGGCTGGCCATTTTCCCTGTAATTTGTCACTTCAGCCTCAGCCAGTGTGTGATGTTCGAGCCCAGAGCGCTTTTGTTGTTGTGTCTCTCTCTCATGCACTTGTAAGGGCACTGACTTACATGACCTAGCAGGACTTTTCCATCTTTAACTTTTTAAAATGGTTTACCTTTCACAGCAGTGCTCTCTGACTCTTTTATTTCTTAGTCTTTTCTTTTTCCCAGAGGCTCAGTTTTATATCTCCCAGGTCCCAAAATGTCCTCACTTTAATAAATGATGGCAGTTTACAAGCTGTGCTTTGGACACTATTCTTGTTGTGCTTGAAGTATTTCTGAATAGATAATTGTCAAAAACTCTTCCCAGATTTAGGGCAGATTTTTTTTCCTGTCATTGTGGTAGCAGCTCTCAGACTCATCTCTGCAGCTTTTAGAGTGGGTCATCATGTTGTCCTCAGAGTAATGTAATGTAATGTGGTGTGTCAGGCAGCTCACACAACCTGTTTCTCATTTGAAGCTGCTGCTACCCTAAAACTGAACTGATTTTTAGGAGGAAAATTGTTTCTTCTCTTCTTTGATGTTGTTTCATGTTCACATGCCTCTATTTTACCCATTTTCCTCATGGTGGAGGCTGCCTTTTTTGCTCCATTGACCAGATACTTGGACATGAAAACATGCTACCACCTATTGCCTTAGAGAGAGTGCAGGAAACAGGTCTGGGGGAGACCACTATTATTTTCTTTCTTAACTTTCCTACCACAGGCATTTATTGTCATGTTCCTGGCTTCCCACTGATTGTCTATGATACAGTCTTCTCAAAACATATGGATAAGACCTTAGAAACATATTACAGGAAATATTAAAAGTACTATCTTGTTACTAAATTCCTAATTATCCTTCTTTTGAGAGTACCTTATAAAGAGCAAACGTGATACCACAGATGGTGTAGTTGGAAACAAGATGGTTAATTAAAATTTTAAAAAAAGGAAAGAAAAAAAGAAAAAAAAAAGGAAAATAACCCCTCACAATTTAATTTGTACACTGTCTAGAATTTTCTGCATAACCACTATCACCCTGCAGCTCCAGGAGCCTCATGCTTTCCTCACCATATTTCTGCATAATGCAGGTTGTGCATCTTGCTCTGACAGAAGCTGTTCATGTCCCCAGCTTTCCATGCTCACAGATGTTTCACTTCAGATTGTTTGAATCTCATCATTACTCGAACGAGGAAGCTGAGTGTTTCAGGACCCTGGTAAAGGAATGGCAGTGACTGTCTCTGGTCATACTGCCCAGTCTCTGCTCTTCAGCTCTTTTGTGAGCATTCCCATTATGTGGGCATTTTTGTTGCCCTGAAAAAAAGTGGATGAAGTTGGCCTCTTCTTTCTCGCATGATTGAAAATATTTTTATGTGTGGAGGAAATTCACACTAAACCCTAAAAACATTAATGAAGGTCCAGCTTGTTAACACAGTAGGTGACTTGCTGTAGTCAGTGGCAGCATCTTTTTCTTCCAGGCAATTTGCTCGCTATGACTTTGTTCTTTATTCCCTGCTGTCTTTTAGCACATCAAGAATAGAGTCCCAATTAATATTTGCCATGTTGCCTCACACTCAGCCATCAGTTAGGGCTTGAAAACTCCCCATTCTTTAGGCACTCCCACTTGAAATGCACGGGATGTTGTGGAGGATGGCCAAGGGAAAGGAAGGTCCTCAAAAGCTGATAGCAAAGAGAGAACAATCAAACACTGGTTTTGGGTAAATACCTAGGAGGATTGTCACGGAGGCTGAGGTTCGCCTCTGTGTGCAGAGCTGTTGAAGACACCCCTGGCATGTACTGGTGTCTGATGCTAGGATGATGAAAAGATGAAAGGACGATGAAAAGATGCAAAGAAATTTTAAAAACAAGCCAAAAAAAGGGACAATATGAACACAAAAGACATCATCCTCCAGGAGTTCAGTTATCCAAGAGAAGGTTAGAAGGTGGCTTGAACATGTTCCCTTGATAATCATTTGAGGAGAAGGCTGATAGCAGAGGACTCTTAAATTCAGCACACAGTATGGTTAAGCTGTCCCCTCAGACATGGGAAGAGATGGCTGGAGCCTGTGTCTCAGTCTTGGCCTGACTGATGGTTCACAGGAGGGCTGTGAAGGCCCCAGGGGACTGCTCCTGGTTACACTGCACTGACAGGCAGGCGTGCACCCTCCCGCAGGTCACGGCAGCAGAGGGGCTGGATGTGTTCTGCCAGCACCCAGCTGGTTATTGGCTGTTTTCCCTTAGACATTGCCATCCATTGAAAGTCCCTCCACAGCCAACCAAATCTGCAGCTCAGGAGGACGCATTCATTCAACATTTACTCACTGATGCTGGGTCTGTTTGCCTTTCAGTCTGTAATACAAAAGTGTGTCATATTAATTTTGTCACATTTATGCCCACATTCCTAAATCTTGTAGCTATGGGCTGCCTGAAAGATAACAATTCCACACCAGATGTAGGTGTTTTGCTAAGACTAATGATGAGACTAAGTGTATAAAACTGAAGAAAAGCAGGCAAGCCCTGGTTGTTCAGACTTTGCTCTAGTCCTGTTATTTAATGAGGTTCCTCTTTATCTGCTCAAAAATTATTTTCTGCTGCAACACTGTTCAGAAAATAATTTCATACACTTTCTGCCTCACAGCAGGTTATATGGCTGCATTTGTTTTCAGTCTCAGTCTGATTGCAAATCTAAAATATGGTTCTTTGTTCTTTTCAAACAAAGAAAAAGCCCCTCTGAGAAGAATTTGAAGAAAGAGGTCTGCCTCCTTTAAAGGTAGTTTTGAAAGGTTTTTCAGGTTTTCAACTGTATAGGAAATGTTAACTGGAAAGTTCCTTTTGTACTGGCTCTAGAACCTTGGCAGGAACTTGGGGCTCCTATTAGTCTAGGTAATGAACAATAATAATAGTGGCAATGACATTTTTGGATGTTTAAAATAGATTGTATGACAACGTGCTGGTCGAATGTGATATAATCAAGTCTAATACAGACTTAATTTTCAAGCTGTATAAAAATACAGTTTTAAGACGACATGCCAGCCTGAGATAATCTTCCTGAATAATAAGTTAAGAAATTTAGCCTTTTCTAAATGCCAATTACTGAATTTATAATTTTATCTTGGAATTTGGACACAGCAGAAGAGTAACAAAGAAGAGCATGCTCCCCAAGAGCATGGGACCTGCTAGCATGTAATTTTAGGTCCTTAAAACACCAGACATTAGAGACAGAGCTTCCCATACTTTAAATTTAACATTTTCTAATTTATCAGAATCAGATGTTTGGAATCCTACTTAAACAACCAGAACATGTAGACCTCTGCAGAAATTCTGTCTTTCAGGCCTGGGACAAGTTGTGTTTTGTTGAAACAGCATGGCAATTTCTGGCATGCACTTACAACAAACCCAATGCATAAAAAGTCCCAGTTGTTTTATTTCTTGGCTTAGCAGTTTCAGATATGCCCAGCAGAGAGCTCTTTGTCTCTAAAACTCTCTATTTCTGAGGAATGTGCCCCAGAAAACTTAAGTATGAAGAAAGCATGCATGAGATAGGAAAGGCAAACTGTGATATAGCAATGTCCCAGATCTGGCTTAAGCCAGCAAAAAGGATCTCACTGAGTTAGCATGCTCTCACTCTGATCTAGGCTCCATTCCTGTAACAATTACAACTTTAGACAGACAGTGGCCACTGAAATCTAGAGGTTCAAGGATAATAAAGGATATTAACTGAAGTCAGCTGAAAGCTGCAACTCCCTCTAATAAATTCTCTATTACTAAATTTTCCTTTTCTTGTTTTTTTTTTTGGGTTTTTTTTTTTTTTTTTTTTTTTTTTTGGTTTTTTTTTTTTTTTTGTTTGTTTTTTTTTTTTTTGGTTTTTTTTTGGTTTTTTTGGGTTTTTTTTGGGTTTTTTTTTGGTTTTTTTTGTTTTTTTTTAGTACCACCACAGGGTTCACGTCATGGTAACTCACATTTATGAGGAATTCTCATTTTATTTATGGAACAAGTTCTGAGGATCACATTCTTAGGAATATCTTGGAAGTTTGCTGCAGGGATTCCTTCCTGGCTGCCAATACAAAGCTGCAGGTAATGCAAAGTTCCTGGCCAAACTTTCTATAAAAATGAAATTAAAAAAAAATGCTCAAGTTGTGGAACTTTACATGTAAAGTACATCTCTAATCTTAAATATTTTTCCTGGACTTAATTTGCTTAGCTTGCAAAAAAAGGATTAGATGTTTCCCTGTGAATAAAGATGAATTATTCACTTCCCTTCTTGCTTATAAGTTGTTCACAGACCTATATTTACGAAGTAATTTGTAGTCTCCAGCAATCTCTAGCAATCTCCTTGGTGGGAAGCCCAACCCAATATTACTGAGCAGATTTTCTGCAGACTTCATTGATCCACTCTTCATGCTGAGCAGGCCACCAGTGGTCACCTAAATTTCAGTGTGTGATCTCAGAACACGCAATGGGTAATGGCTGGTTTTGATCGTGTGATAAAGGAAAACCCTTAAGGAAAGACATTCCTCATGTGCAAGTATTCCAGCTCCTAACAAATGCAGGATTTGCAAAAAAACCAGCTCAAACCTCTCTTAGCATCCATACGCCAAAGCCCAGTCATTCAGGGGCTACTGTAGAGTAGACAGAAAGCTGCAGGGAGTTGAAGAATTCCCTGAGTTCACTCCCACTGTGCTCTAGTTCTGTTCTCCATTTCTGGCCAAGGAAGAAACCCAGGAGAGAAAATGGAGGCTCAGCCTCTTTCTGCTTGCTTGCTCTAGAGCTTGTTGGGAAGTGATTCAGCTGAATGCTGCCATGACAATGCTCATTATCAACTTTACACAGTACACTAGCAAGTTAGTTTTCTTATGGAAAAACCTTACTTCACCACTTTTTATCCTTCTCACCCACGGTCTCCGCCTGAAGGCTGTGATTCTCCCTGAAACATATCAGTTTGGTTCCCTGGCCAACTGAGAAAGTTAATTAGCTGTTTTCTGCTTTTCTGTGCTTATGTCTTTCTCTGTGACAGAGTGAACAAATCTGCAGCCAGAATTCGGATGCCTAAGTGATAACACGAGCGTCACCGTGCTGCCAGCCATCATGCTTCTCCATACACAAGCAAGGTTGGCCACTGAAACATTTGTCTTATTGCCTCCTTGATCCCACCCAAACTTAAAAGCTGCAGAAGACCCTGGAAAACAGTTCTCCACTGTCTGGAGTCATGCTCCCTGTGCACATCCCTGCCATTGCCTGCTGTTGAGGCCGTCGCACTCCCAGTGGGGTTTGCTCCTTATTCCAGGAATGCTGCAGCCAGGAAGGCTGAGGAGCAGGGTAAGCAGAGAGCAGGTGAGAGGAGGGACTACTAGTCTGATGTGAGAGTTCCATACTTTACTGAGGAGGAAAATGAGGAACACATATTTGCCACAGCTGCAGAATTCTGGCAATTTCCAGTGAATTTGTGAGGTTACTAAGAAAAGAACAAAGAGCAAAGAGTTAGCAAAAGAGCTGAATAGTTTTTCAAGCCTCTGAATTTTCAGAATCTGAATTTGATCCCTGCCAACAAGGGTAAAATCTACCTGGTTTTAGTGTGGGATGTCACTAATATCTGAGGAGAGTTTAATAACACCAGAATATATTAATAAACTGATCCTTAAAGATTTGTGCTGGCATATCTCTATCTAACATATCCTTCTGCCTTTCCGTTCTAGGCAGGCTCTTCCTCTGTGATTTATGAACACATCTTGCAGGGGGCCAACAGCCCCCTTTTCCAGTGGCACTGAGCAGTCGTGGTACCCAGAAGGAAAAACTACACTTGGAAAGGTTTATATTCCAATTCCCGATTTCATGGATTATTCTGAAAGTTGTATTATCTATTCTGCCTGAGTGGCAGCTGTTTATAAACCTTGAGGGAGAAATATTAAATATCACTTTCTCTTTCATAAGAAAGATGATCTTATTTATCTGATCTGGGTTTTATTCTGTGCTCTTTATATGTCCTAAAGCACCAAACATAATTTCAGTGCTCCAGAAGTGCTCTGCCCTGTGCCTTGGAATCAGCCCACATGGCCAGGTTTGCCACACTTCTGACATTTCAAGAGCATTTTGTTCTTACATGGTAATTGAGATCTCCAAAGTTCCCTAACAGAACATGGCCCATCTTCATCCCCTGTAAAAATGACTGACTGTCCCAGTGATACTCTAGGTACTCTTCACATCATTCCTGTAGGATGTACAGTATTCCCATGGAGCAGGTCAGAAAATACAAGATTTAAAGCACAAACATTCAAAATGTTTTCATATCAGGCATTCAAGCTGACCTGAGTTTTTCAGTTTCAAAGCTGTTGCATGTGTTCTCTCCATTTTTGTCAAACACATGATAGAATGAGAGAGAATGGTGTCACTAATTTGTTCACAGTCATGAACTTATTTGGTTACAATTTACAGTGAAAACAATCTCCCAGAGAAGAGCATAGGCCATAAGGAAGCTGAAAGAAAAAAAGGGTTTGATCTATGTTTTAAAGGTGGGCCACTTGTATGACTGTCCTTGCTGTGCAAATACACTTGGTTTATTCCGGTTCCTGGTCCTGCCATCAGCTGAGACAAGTAGGAGTAAGAGATGTCAGCAAGCCCCAGGCTACCCAGCACATCAATATCTGAGTCAAGATGAGACTACAGCTCTTATCTCCTGGGGCTGTGGTTGGACACAAGTGCCTCTTCTGTGTTATCAGAAAAGCCCATTAACAGCAACTCATTTATACCAGGACATACAGATTTAATTCCTTCTTTCTTTTAAGTCCTTTCCAGTTCTCTGCCACCAAACATTGATTTAAAAATGGACATTTATCTTCCTTGGGCAGAACACTCTCAGGTACTTGCAACCCTCTGAACTTGCTCTCTAACACTGGAAAATGATAATGCTGGCGAATTGAAGCCAGTGATAGACTTTTTAATAGGCAAATATTACCACCAGATTTACCTGCTGACAGTGGAGTCGATGTTAATGGCAAATGGTATGAACTAGGAGAACTTTGGGGTCTTTTAATGCTAAAAGCCTGAAGCATGTAGGTTTTTAATTTACAAGCTCCACTTACCATCTACTTGTCAGGAGCCTGAGGCTTGCAAATGGGCAAAAATGGATAAAGCAGTTAAAGAGGTGCTGAAGTATTACTAGGTGTGAAGCTCTGAGTGCAAATGCTGTGTGCAATTGCTGTGCTGGCTGGGCACAGAGGTGGAGGCAGTCACTGCTAGCTGGTGACAATGTGTTTAGTGGGACACCCACCCCTACTTGAGCGTGTGTTATCGCAGAATAGAGGATGGCAGCCTTAGGATTAGAAGCCAGGAGAACCCAGAAGCAGTCAGGAAGCCATTCTTAATAAGATTGGGCTTATGCATATTTTACATTTTGTCACAGGTTCCTCTCAGGAAGGCAAACTCAGAGCAGACACACTGGAAATACTGCTGGGCTGCACGAGGTGGCTGAAGCCTTCAGTTGCACCAGTGCTGTGAAATGTCAGGTGGGAGGAGCTGTGCTCCCCCTTTTCTGCCTGCAAACAGCAGGAAAATTCACTGTCTCTCTCACTGGAGGTTGGCATGATGTGCAATGAGGGGCAGATCTGTGTGCCAGATGGAACAGGTTTTGTTGTTCTTTGGTTTTGATTTTCCTGGGAGATGTGAAAGAAAAGGGGAGATGATAGCACGTGTTTAATTTAATAGAAACTATTTGGCTTCTTACATGAAAGACACTTTTGAAAACAGGAACACCAGTGTAACAGGGGAGGCAACTTGACAAGAGGGGAGCACTTAAAGTAATGTGATTGCTTCAAAGTGAACAGTGAGGTCAGGGTTATGAAGAAGCCCAGACTGTGTCAGAGCTCCTCATTTCAAGCTAATGAACCCATTGATGACAGGAGCTGGAGTTCCTTGACAAAGGGGATGGACTGTTTGCAGCAAAGTGATGTCAGTGTCAGTAGTAGCACCAAGAGGTTAAAGACAGCAATTTAATTCACATGGGCAAGCGTGTGTCACCTTTCTGGTCAGGAGGGTCTACACAAATTCCTCTTCTAGGTTCAAGTTCAACACTTTATCTTCAAACTATCAAGGCCAAACAGAGTTCAGTTTTACATGCTCACGTAGAAGTTCACCTTTTATTCACCAGAAACATCTTGTTTCATGGCTCATAAATATTAAACTAATATAAATGTAACCTCTGTGGTCTCAGGGATGATCATGAATTTAAGTGAATGAATTTAAGAACTAAAATTTCTAAGCTGCAGTTTCTTTCCCTGTTGTTAGCACTCTGATAGAGGCTGAACAAAAGCACCAGGAGCTGTGGCCAGCTCAAATGCAGAATGGACTCTCGCCTCCATTCCCACCTCCTCCCACCCCGACTACCCACTCAATAATCACAAATACTCCAGGCTGACTTTGTGAGCTTTGAAAACAACAATAAAGCCACAAATGTTTCCAATGTGCCATTCACAAATCCATGCCCCATATAGTGTGAGGGAATGTGGGTTTCTGTTTCTGGGCACTGTGGTCATGTCAGTGCTGCTGTGTCCTTCTTCACTTATTTGTTGTTGCGCCAGCACAGTCCAGAAGTCACCAGTAACAGAAATATCCAAGTGATTTTCTGCTGTAACTTCTGAGATTAAAAGCTTGGCTGGGAAAAAAACAGAAGTCGTAAGTCTATTTGCTTAACCTACTTACTGTGTGATTATCTGGAACAGCTTGTGAAATTATTTGGAAACCTAACATATTTAGCAGGTAGGGACGAAGACTCTCTGTAAGCTTGCCAAAAGCAAACTTTAATTCTTGGTTTTGATATCAGGGGAGAGCTATACTTCAAGTGGTCTGATGTAAGGGTTTTCTGACATTTTTAAGGTGAAATACAACTCACTTCCATATTTAAAGGAAGAAAAAAACAGTCAGAACAAGAAAATCTCTTAGGAAAACCTCAAGGCCAGTGGCCAAAATTCAGAAGTTACCCTGACCATCCTCATTTCTCCTTTGGGTCTCTGAGAAAGGTTCTTGGATTGTGCAAAGAAATATATACATACATACATATATATATACATATATATATATATATATATATATATATAGTTGATTTTAAATCTCAGAAGATCAAATATTTCTGGATGCTTGGATGCTTAATGCCCTCAGCTCCTGCTGTTTCTGTCAGACATTATACAGCACCTAAGAAATGGTAGACATGCTTCTGAGTATTTCTGCCACCATGTATTCAAACTAGAATAGCTGTGTTAGCTCAAGGCTGCTCTTACTCCTCTCACTTCCTTCTTGCCTTGCCTCTTGTGCCAAGCCCCTTCCTCAGTCTTGCCTGCTCTTTGCAGAGAAAGGACAGAGCCTGCTTCTGCTTCAGGTTTCAAATGGGATGCTCATGCACAGAGAAGGCAAAAAAGATGGTCTGAGTATATGAGCAGAGTGATAGAAAGTGAAATTAGCAATAAAAAATCATTAAAAGTTCATTCTGTAAATCTGCAGTGGCATTAAAAAAAGTGCTGGCAGGGGTTGATGATGTCCTTTGCTGGAAATGGTGCCTGGGGCATTATTACACTCTCACGCTGATGATGACAGATGTACAAACCAGACAGGGATGGGAGTGAGGCAGCTTTGGTCCGTCCTCCAGCCAAACCTGTCCAGCTGGAAAAGACCTTGTGCTGTGGTTGTGCCTCACAGAGGATGTTATCTCCTGTCAAAGAAGGTGAGTGGGGTTGAGTATCTTTCTGAAGCAGGTCAGCTGCTGTGCGTGGCACAGAAACGGGTGAGAAGGAAAAGCAGGTGTCCTAGAAAAGGCGTAGGTGAATATCTTGGTATGCGAGTCACAGGTGGCCCAGTCTTCACTCAGGGAGTAATCCTGAAGTCTCTGTGGAATACCCAGAATACCCTTTTATCAGAAGATTAGAGCCTCTCCCTGTGCTGTCCTGATGGCCTTTAAGCCTTCCTGGATGAGAACAGTACCAGGAGTCTGACATGGCTGAAGGGTCTATTTCTCTGGTAAAGCAGAAGATGAAGTCCTGACTGCCCATATTTATTCAAGAGCTGATGGCACTTTCTGCACAGAGAGAGCAAAGGACTCCTGCCCTGTGTGAACACGTAATGTCCCACTTCAGTTTCCATGGCACTTTGTTGTTCTTGGTCCAAATAATTGTTCAGTCCTTGTACTGAATAGCGAATGGTTTCAGCTTAGACACAGAGGTATGACAAGGCTTGTGACAAAACGTAACTTAGTGCTGACTTAACAAAGTACTTGACTCTCTGAGGAGCCACCATGGCTGTGGTTTGTATTCAAAGCCTCACGGTATGCTGAGAAAAGCTCCATCAGGCTAGACCTGAAAAGGTACCAGTAGGTCTGAAAGTCAGAGGCTGCAACACGTGACAATGCAATGATCAATCCAGAACCTGTAGCCCTGCACTGGACATCTGTGTGTCTGTGCAGTCCCCCCTGCTTCTGACAGGGACTTCCGAGCCAGCATGCTGAGCATGTGGCCAATGCTAACCAGAGGAGTAACCTGGGGTAGGGATGCACTTCTGAGGCAGTAGGAGGGTACATTCATCTTTCAGAAGAAAAGCTTCTTCCAGAAGCTTCTTCCCCGTGTTTTCCTTGAAAACAATGAGCAGAGGTCCTGGAGGCAAAGGCAAGAGTTGTTTTCCCAAGAGGCAAGAAGGCAAGATTTCATTTCCTCATCTGTCTTGAAAGAACCAAATCCACACTAATTAGGAGGTGTAGACTAGAGGTGAGATGTTGTATATGGGGGCCTGCCTCCCTCTCAGCTGAGGTCTCCTGATTCCCAGGGCAGTGCAGAGGGGAAGATGGGCTTTGGCCACCTACTGTCCCTGTCTTCCTCTTGTGACTTGGTTTGAAAAGAGAGTGATGTCTGAGGACGCGACATGAGTTAAGCGTGCTCTGAAACCACATCTCAGATCAGCTGTTTTGTGGATCACAGCTAAATGTCCAATTCCCATGAGCTAGCAATATGCACTCACAGCACAGAAAGCCAATGGAATCCTGGGCTGCATCCAAAGCATCATGGCCAGCAGGGTGAGGGAGGGGATTCTGCCTCTCTGCTCTGCTCTGCTCTGGTGAGACCAGAGCACCTGCAGTGCTGCATCCAGCTCTGGGGTCCCCAGCACAGGAAGGACATGGACCTTTTGGAGTGGGTACAGAGGAGGCCACCAAAATTATTACAGGGAAGGAGCACCTCTCCTATGAGGGAAGGATGAGAGAATTGTCATTGTTCAGCGTCCTTTTCTCTTCCGAACAGGGTGACACCTAATTCTGGCCTTCCAGTACTTGAAGGGAGATAGATAAAGAAGAAAGATAAAGAGAGACTATCTGTAAGAGCATCTAGTGACCAGACAAAGGTGAAAAGACTCAGAGAGTAGGCTTAGAGTAGACATTAGAAAAAAGATTCTCTACTGTGAGGGTCACGAGGCACTGGAACAGGTTGCCCAGAGACACTGTGGATGCCCCATCCCTAAAAGTGTTTACAGCCAGGTTGGATGGGGCTTTGAGCAACCTGGTCTAGTGGAAAGTGTCCCTGCTTATGGCAGGGGTTTGGAACTGGATGATCTTTCAGGTTCCTTCCAACTGGAACCATTCTATGTTTCCATGATCACAGTTAGACACAGAACAAGAGTTAAGCTCAAGGAAGGAGTATTTGCAAAAACTCAGCTCTAGACATCTGAAACACCTGAGTGAGAAAGAAATCACACCTTGTAAGTCAGCAGTCTGGCTGCCCCCTGCCTAGATGAGGATTTTTTCTAATGGCACTTTTAGATGCAACGCCATGCAGAGAACTAGTGCTTATCCAGACTTTCAGGATTACCTTGATATGAAGCTTTCTGGTGTCTTTTGAAGCATTTGCCTTTTCTTTAGCAGTGAAAGTGATATTTGATGAAAGTGACGGTCCACATGATCCTTTCGATCAAAGCGGCATGCATTACTGTTTAACGAAGCTTGTGACTTGAGGTTCTATAAAATATGCTAAGAGCCTGCATTACAAGATCCAGTAATAGAGGAATTAGCTTATAGTGTACACAGGAGAAAAGCTTTGCTCTGAGACAATTTACAGAGGTTCTGGGAAAGAATTGGCTATAATTTTGCTCTGAAACAATGCTGCTGCTTTTATAGCAATTTTTATTGGCAAGTTCATCCTCAAATGTGTTGTTTTATCATTACTTTTCTATTATTCACAGTGAAAAAATATCACCATAAAAATATTACTTGCTCCAGTACAAAACTTGGTTACTAAGGTTACTAGATGAGATCTGTTTGGAATGATTTACAGCACCTAAACACACTTTCCTCCCACAATGAGCTGACTTAGAAGAAGAATCTGCCCTAATAAATTAACCATGGTAAATGCAGACTGACCTACAAATTAAGAAATACAAGGTTAAATACAAACATTGATCAAAAGCAAGAACTATAAATAGATAATGAACTGAAGAAACAATGCCTGCAAAGCAAAAGGCTCCTGGAGTTTTCACGTTTGCTGGCAAATGCTACTTGAGTACCCTGCTCAGCAGAAGAGGAAGATACTGCTTACATGCATTCAGAGGAAATGTTGTGCAGCAGGAAATCTCGTCATGTCTACCTAGAATAATTCAAGAAAAAATAAAAAACATCCTATATGAAACTCTGCAAGGAAGTTCTGCATAACTTCTCCAGGGCCAAGGCTGTGACCTGACACACAGTATCACTGCCCTTACGCAGATGAGAAATTGTTGCTTAGATTGTGCATTTTCTATTACTTGTTTTGCAGCTGGTGAAGTCCAAAGCCATATTTTACAGAGGGGCTACCTCTTATCTTTCCATTTGTTGGTAGAACTGAAATCTGTAAAAGCAAGTACAGTCACTAACAATGAAACATGGATCATACAGGCAAACAAGCACCTCCCTGTGTGGCATCACAGGTCTATTGCCTTCAGGGCAGTGACACAGACATTCAGTGAGTGAGGATCCAGACTCATAGGAATGGCACCCTTCCAGGCATGCATTTGGTTTTTGCACTGTTGGCATCCTTGTTCTGAAAGGCAGGTCCTAGCCTAAGTTTCTCACCTGAAGTGGAATTCTTTCTCTGAAGCCCTATAATACACCATCAAAGGTTTTGGGAACACCCTGCTTCGTTGAAAATATGATCCTTGCTGGAGGTCCCTGAGCCTTTGTGGTGGTAAATAATGGATACACAGATGCCCTTAGAGATGCAGGACAGGGCCTAGGGAGGTGAGGAGACTAGGAAATGTTCTCTGCTAATTAAAGTCCCGTTTCCATGTAGCTGCCTCTGGCAACAGGGAATATTGTATGTAGCACTGGAAGGGATGTAGGAGCAGATTTAGAACTAGAATGGTACTACTCAGATGAGAACATTGTCTTTGATAACCATGGAGGGAAAAAAACAAGATGGAAAGGATATGGTTTAATTAGGCCACCAGTGTAATAACTCAGCTGGGAGTGCCACTTGGAAGTATGCTGTAGAAAACAAGCCCCTTTTTTACCCTTCAGCCTCTCTCCTTTGGAGGACTCTGTCAGCTTTCCCACTGTCCTGTTTTCCCTGAGGAAACAGGAGCAGCATGGCTGAGGCTGGAAGAAGCCCCTGGAGATTGTCCAGTCCAATGCCCCGTGCTCAGTGCAGCATTTGCTAGACAGGTTGCTCAGGACCAGGACTGTTAGCGGGCTGCTCAAGACTGTGTCCAGTCAGATTTGGAATGCCTCCAAGAACACAGACTTCACAGTGTCTTTGGGCAACTTGTCCCAATATTTCACCAGCTTAACCGTAAAAAAGTTTTTATTTATTTCTTATGTTTAAATTTAATTTTTTTAAAATTTCAATTAGTGCTCATTGCTTCTTGTACTATCACCAGGCACCACTAAGAGCTTGACTCCATCTTCTTTACTGCCTCCAGTCAGGTACTTATACACAACAACAAGATCTCCCTGGCCATCTCTTCTCCAAGCTGAACAGTTCCTCCTCTCTCAGCCTCTCCTCAGGACCCACATGGGCTTGCTCCAGATTTTACTTTCAATTTGTGGCAACTAAATGTACTTATGAAAGAACACATTTCGCCTAAGAAGTTTCCCACAAGGTGATGCTGCTAGCTAAATCTATTTCTTCTACACCCCACCTCTCAGACCCAGATCTTAGAGATTTCATTTCCTCACTGTTATCAGCTAAAGGCACATCTGCTTTCTGATTCACTTTGGATGATTTTTAAATAAAGCTGGTGCTGCACTTGATTTTTTCTAATTGGTACACTCTGACTTATCACCTTGGAGAAGTCCTAGTCATGCCCTGATGATTAAGTCAACCTTTTAATAATATCCCAAATAATTTCTGTGCAGGTGTACAATAATAATTTTATGAGACGGTTTCTTGGCTTTAGAAAGATGTAGGAGAGCCTGTCTCAGAGCATATTGCTCTTTTTGATGCCAGCCAAGAGCCATCTTGTCATTGAGGCATTGCTATATGTGGTCTGCCTTCCTATCCCTCCTCTACCAGCTGCTAAAATTTCTTTCTTCTTGTCACTCCATTCTAGCCAGTTTAGTGACCTTCCTCAGGAAATCAGCTGTGTGGCTGTGCCCTGGGCACACAATGTTATGCTTGTGTACCTGGGCACTGCTCCCTTGGCTTGTTCCCAGCATCTTGGAGTGGGATTTGGAAAATCACTGAATGTGCCACAGTTCCTGTGTATGCATGGAGGCAATGGCATCTCATCTCTCCTTGACTTGACACTATTCTGGATGGCAGAACTGAGAAGGAAGGGTTTTTTCCTTTTATCAGGGGAACAGAGTGAGCTCTGTCTTGCGTGCTGCCACAACAGAGTTCATCTCTGAGATAATGCTGTGACCCGTGAGGAGAGGCTGAGAAATGTCTCACTGTGGCACTGTCCTTCCAATGCTTCTGTTTTCTGTTATCCATCACCCCAGTGTGGAGCTTTCTATCAGCTGGGGAGGGGCACAGAGCCAGGGGTGAAGGGACAGGCAAAGATATTCTGACTGCTCTTTGGTCTTCCCTGTTGTGAATGCTGTGGGCCAAGGTTCTGTGTAAATCCCCTCCTGCTGAGCCCAACCCAGAACCTGAGGAACTACCTGCCACTGGTCAAGCTGTTTTACACTGGGACAGCTCTTCTTGAGGAGCAGCTGGAATGACCACAAAGAAGAAACAATACACCATGACCCAGCAGGGAAAACAGTAGTCCTACATACTGGGAACCTAAATGTTGTTAAATGTTCCTCCTCTTCTACTCCCTGTCCCAAAATGGCAGTTTAGTGGGAGCAAATTGAAGACTACACATGATAAATGCCCATACACACACACAGACAGCTGAGCTTGGGGCTGGCTGTCGGGATGTGCTTGCTGCTGGCTTGCAGCCTAGGAAAAGCTGGAGGAAACAGTGACAGCTAACAGGAAGCAGCGCTTTCAGATCAGGCAATTTGGATGCTGCTGTGGTTCCCTCTCACAAAGGCTTTACTTTCTGCTACTGAAAGATGTTCTGAAGGGGGTAAAGCCCTTTCTTAATCTACCCCCACATTCTCATAAATTCACAGCAGCTGATGGGCATAATTTTGTCTAATTACTTTGGTCCTTAGATGACTTCTTTACCCACGTGTCCTTTCAATTTAAACTACAATAACCAGCCGTGTTACCTGCCTGCATATCAGTCAGCTGTTACATGTTTTAGCTAAGGAATAGCACAGCTGAGGTCACATATTTGTTGAATGAGTTAGGAAATTTATGAACAGGTGTTCAGATAACCTTAATGAATCATATTATCACAGCACTAATAATTCAGAGCTTTGACTGAAAGAGACACTTCCTCTAGGCACCATCAACCTAATTCCTCTTTGGTCATGTAACAGAGTGCAAAAACCTGCTCATGCCTCACCTTGAGGAAGGAAAGGAAACCATGGCTGAACAGGTGCATAACCCTTGTGTGGAAACACATGCCCAGATCTCGGTTTGGCTCTGCTGGCAATGGCTCTCTCATCAGCCTAGGTCTAGGTAATGGGTCAGCCAAGGAATATCTACTTGCTTCCACCTCTCTGTTTTATTTAGAAAGTAGGGGGTTTTGTGCAGGGTTGCTTTTTTCCGGTCAACAACCATTCATCAGCAAAGAGAAGATCATGTACCTCTGACAGTACAGACTTGCATCAGTAGAGCAGTGCCCAGCCTTGTTTCTCATTAAGGGCAAGGTCAGCAGAGTAAAAGTGCATGCTTTGTGCTGTCAGGAGTCAGGAGTGCTGGGCTGAGTTCACTTCCATATCTGGTTCCTTTGTCCTGGCTCATCATGACACAAACATGGTCATAACATCTGATCTCTGATAAAAGCATTTCAAAATGAGCAGGTGGGAAGATGTCCACCTCTATTTTCAGGGTGAACCTAAAATGCTGTAAGTGTAACAAATACAATGGTGAGGGGATATTTAAAACATAAATGTTCTGAAGCAACCAGATATAAAGTCTGGGTCCTGACCAGATATGATGTAAGCAGCACAGGAAGACTCTGTATTAGAAGCAAACCCTTTTTAGCTGAATGATCAGAGAGTACTCATCTTCTGTAGTCTATAAAAGTAAATTTATATACAGGGAAAGCCTCTATAAAGTATAAACAAGATCAAAATGCAGCCTCATTACCGGTTACCCTGGTAAGTGCTGTGCTGCACGGAGCTCTACAGGAGAGAGTTTCTGAGGAGAAGAAATGAGCCAGCCAAAATATTATCTTCTAGGCTCATAGCCCACTGCTTCCTGTCAGTCACTAGATAAATTCTTCCTCAGGATGATTTTCTTTGCCAAAGGGAGCACAGTGCTGCTGTCTGCGATACACAGTCTCAAAAACATAGGTTTCTGTTTATCGGCTCAAGCTGTACTTGGGCTTCTGTCCTTCCACTCGGGTTATCATGTCTAGTTGCTGGCTTGCAGCTGCAAGTAAGGTGCCAGAGGAGAGTCAAATTTGATTTGATGCTGTAATTAATTCCATAGGAATAAAAATGCTTGCAGGAATATGACAGCTCCTTCCGTCTGCAGGCAGTGATGTTAGGTTCCAGCAAGGCTAAAAATACACCATATTTACTCAAATGTAAAGCGTTGGATTAATTTTCAAGCATATTTGTTAACAGCCAAAAGTCTCTGCCTATCACAGTGGAAAAACACAGCCTATATCTGAATGCCCAGGTCCTACTGAATTCCTTCAAGCCCTGTGAAGCAGCATCAAAGGAGGAAATTGGCAGCCACTATTTGGGATTTTGTGTCCTTTCTCCAGCTAATGCAGAGGTTCTTTTATCAATAAGCCTAGAGGAACCCAGCAGGATTTGCATTCTCATGATGTGGTGAAGGACCAAGGCATGAGGTCGTGATGCAGTGGACTTGAAAAATGGGAAGCATTGAATGGGAATGTCATAGGAAGGGTTGTGGTCTGGAAATACAGGATGATGTGGAAAAAGAAGGCATAGAAGCGACATATTTATCTATGTTGGATAATGAGCAAAAATTCCTAACCTGACCAGCATTTTAGGTAAGCTGTCTTTGTAGGCATAATGTATGTCTAAGAAGCAGAAATTTGTATTGTTTCCATTCATGGACAGGCTGTGGGATTCTGTTTCTTCAGCTGCACTTCCAATCATAAGCCAAGGACTAAGGACTGCTTGTCCCTTACACATTAAATGTCGCCACCAGGTCTGCTCTGCTGTTGACTTCTGCTCACATGAGTTTAACAAAGCTGATAGGGAGCAGGGCATAGAGAGTTTCTTTGTGGGCCTGCCCTAAAGCCTGGGTTTCCATTCCTAGTGAAACTGGACTTGTTCACACACTTGAAAAAAGTTCAGTACCAAGGTGAGCCCCTTTTCTCCACAGCCCTCAGCTGCCCAAAGTCTGCAGACCACCCTGCTGAGCCTTGAAAGCAGCAGAGGTGCTATGGGTACATTGATGTCGCTGTGATATGTGCCATCCACTGAGGGTGAGGAATGCACTGCTCTCCACATGAAGTGTTTAGAGGTAAAATGCTCAGAGTTGATAAGTAAAGCGAACAGTAACTGTGTTATCTCAGTCACCCACTGTGTGGAGAATTGCTTGTGATGGTGTTCCCATCATTCCACCACTCAGCTTCACCATGCTTTTCAAGATAATCTTGTTTTTTAAAAAGCTAAAATTACTTTTCTTTAATCTAGTTTGTTTTTTCAACAGTGTTATGTAATCCATGGGTCACTGTAATAGCTTTGACATGAAAAATTCCTGGCTGCGATGCCTTCCTCAAGAAAGAGGACAATGTAGACATTTGTCACTGTGAAGATACTAAGATACTAATGGCTTTGATTTAAAATGGTGATATTTCAAACACCTCATGTGTTTGAAAAACAGAAGAGAACCAGTGTAGGAAGAAAGCTGCTTTTCATGAAGAATTGTATGTTTTGCAGGAAAAGCCCCTTTGACTTTAGCAACTTCAGTGCTAACAACAGCTAAAATTTAGCCATGCGCAATCTAATTATTTTTCCTGGGGTCTATGGCTTAGTGACAAGCTTAAGAATTGAAAAAAGACAGTAGAGGAAAGAAAACACAATTTGTTGAGCCATCCCATTATAAAGATGTGCTAAAATTCAAGCTTTTTCTCACCAGCTGCATATAGACTCCATTGCCATTTCAGCATGGGAAGTAGAGCCATTAAACATCACCTTGTCCCATTTTTCTTTTTCACATTGTTGTTTCAGTTTGACTTACCTGTAACTGTTATGTGTTGTTTTTACTGCTTTTCTGCTTCTCTGCATCCCTCCTCTTCCATGGATTTGTCTCTACTCCTGAAGAGCTCCTCATAAAACTGGAAGTTCTGCATGGACTCATTCAGGTCACTCATTCAGCTTGTTTTCCTCTATAACTTGCCCTTTTTCCCTCAGCATGTCCTGATAAAGACAACAGCTGTAAGACAAAGGCATGCTAGTCTGTTCCATCCTGTTCCAATCCTGTCCCCCACCCCTGACCTCCTCTGTGCACCAGTCCTGCTCTGCCCTATTTCAGTGCTCCTTTTCAGGCTGTCTCTCGCTCCCTTGTGGGGATCTAACACCCACTGATTGTGGCAGCACACAATGCCTTCCCTCTTTGGAAGGCAGTTTTGGAGGTCAAAACCACTGTAGTTTTTGTGCCCCCGCAGCTCATCAGATGCAAAGCCCAGCCAAGAGCCCACTGCCAAGGACCTATGCCAGACAGGACTTGGGAGGGGCTGGAGTGGGGGTCCCCTTTTCTTGTACTCTCACCTCTGATAAGAACTGCCTTTGGTTAAGACTAGACTTTGCCTAGAGAAAGAGGGACTGTAAATAACAGCACTCATTGGTGATTTTCCTTGACACAACCAGGTGCAAGGGCCACCTGGACGACCAATATGGATGCAACTTTACTGGGGCTGTTAGCGCCCAGCAGCAGGGAGGATCAGATTTCTCCAGGAAGGTTTCTCCTGTTGCATTTTAGTAAAGTTGTGTTTGGCACTCATGTTGATTTTGTTTGGTTGTTTGTTTTTTTTTTTCCTCAGGAAAAGTGTAAAAAAAATTACATTGGTGTATTTTGCTGTGAAGTGTTTCTATCCAGCACTGAACGGAATGTCTTCCCATCACTAGGACGTGTCTGGTAACCCCTCCTAGTCAGGGGGTTATAATGTCAGTGTGGAATGGAAGCAAAAGAGCAGTAATGTTTTATTTTAGTCAGAGCACTCTGCAAGCTTCTGCCACTGCAGCGTCCTACCTCCAACCTGCCTCATTCTGAGTGCTCCTGGAGTCACAGTCCTCAAGCTTGTACTCAGCCCTAGGTCTCTCTGTTCCCAGCAACCTTATTCTTCTTGAAGAGAAGTATATTCTGTTCAGGCACCTTGTCTTTGTCTGCTGTCTTACCTCTCTTCTCCTGCAATAACTTCAGCTCTTCCCACGCTCTCTTCCTTCTCTGTGCTATTTATCTACACCTGTGGATACTTGTGTCCCCCTGATTCATTGTCCCTCTATATGTTATAATTAGGATGTCCAGCACAGCTCTAGTTCATTTAATTCAATAATCTTTTATCTTGCTCTTCATTCCTCTTTCTCAGAACCTCAATTCTTGCTTTATTAAGTTAATTCTTCTTGTTGGTTATTCAAATGTTAATGAAATTAAATATAATGACCATCTATCAAGATCCATTTCCCTTTATCCATGAAAGTGTTATGATCACTTTTGTTTAAAATACAGATGGGCCTGAATGGATCTGAGCAAAAACTAAAATGAAAGAAAACTCACCTCAAGGCTTGTTTAAAACTTCATCTGATTCCAAATCTGTATTGCTGTAACTTCACCCCAGGTCTACATTCTGTGCTCTCTTATAATACACAATTTCTTTGGTGTTAGGAGTTCACAGCTCATTTGTCTTACATTACCTTTAGTGCTAGCACAAAGCTGAACTATGTAAGCCTCAACTTACCTCCCTAGAATTGAAAATTAGTCATCTGTAAGCAGTCAGTCATGCTGATTACAGTGATCACTAAACCAGCCACATCCTTATCTTACTTGCTCTGTTTCAGGACTGGAAATTGTTGCATCAACTTAATTTCTGCTACATGTTCCTGCTCTCTGCCTCTCTGCCTTTTTTTCTTCTAAGTCACATTTGTTTTGAACAGAAAATGAAGCATCACAAATTATCTATAAAATTCAGCTACTAAATATAAGGTACAGACCTTAGGGAAACAACAGCCTGGCTGAACACAGTTTCTCCTCTCTGGGTTTGGGTTAGAGTACCCAAACCAAAGAGATTCATTATCACTCCTTGATTAAAAGGTTTGTGTCCTCCTCTTTTCCTTCACTTTCCTTCTGCTTATTTTTCCCACTCCAGATGCAACACAATCCATCCATTGCATCCTGGGCAGATCATCGTCTTTTAAGAATGACTCCCCTTCTACGCTTAGTGACAAGTGGAGTCATCTCCTTGCATCTATACATCTGAGAGGCAGAGGAATAAGAGAGATTGGACTGAGGGCTCCAAACTGCAGGGCTTTCTCTTTTATGTCAGATATTGTACATATGTGGCACACTCACTGACTGCCAACATTTCTGCCAGCATTGATTCTCTTTGGAAATTTCATATTAAATTGCTTGACAAACGTATAATGGAGAGCTGGTAACTTGT
The DNA here is from genome assembly GCF_017590135.1 of Pyrgilauda ruficollis. Taxonomy (NCBI): domain Eukaryota; kingdom Metazoa; phylum Chordata; class Aves; order Passeriformes; family Passeridae; genus Pyrgilauda; species Pyrgilauda ruficollis. Next base: position 541,950 of record NW_024525156.1, read on the forward strand.
TTCTGAAAGGGAGAGGTTTCTTTATTCTGCCTGCTCTGCCCTGTAGCATCCATGTATTACCGTTAAAAATTCCCTTCCTCTAAACTCTGAACAAGAAGAAGCCAGACATGTTTCACACATTCTTCCTTCTTTGGCTCTCAAATTTCAGATCAAAAATATATCTTTTGCCTTATTTAAACTGCAGGTGCAAGTGCATATTAGACCAGTGGAACCAAGGGATCCATGATCCCAGTATTCCCATGTCTCCATGTGATTCTGGCTGTCATAGCTGCTAAGAATGAATGATATTGAACTGTCCAGGTTTGCAGGTAAACTTCGCCTCTGGCTTTCTTCACTTGAGATTCTGCAAACCCTCTCTGCTTGTAGACCTGTGCCATAAGGAATCTGATTTCGATCATCTGCTCAAAATGATTTTTTTTTTCTTTCCTACATAGCTTTATGTAAAATACCTCCTCAAAAATCACATTCCCCTCTAAGTATTTTTCCCTGTATTATACCTAGATATTAATTGATTGTTCCCTGGAAATCAGCCTACTGTGATGACAGAAACACTGGGTAATATGGAGTGTGTCTGCTGAGCACTGGCAATTGTCACACCTTTTCTGTGTCTGTAGGTTCACGGAGGTTGCCTCCCCAGCTCATCTGGCTGATGATATTTGTCAGATGACTTGTGGATGTACTTGACAGGTAAAACCTGAGCTCATAGGTCTAGATGGTACAACCCATTCCCAAAGATCCTGACTGCTGTAGGCTATAGAGAAACTTTCGTTAGGAGGTGCTGCAGCCTTGGGATATGAGAAAGACTTGGGAACTGCAAAACTGAAGGGCTGGATGTCTGAGCTCTGCTCTGATGTTTGTGGCACAAATATGGACAGACAGACATGAAGCGTGGGTGTCTCTCACTCGCCTCCTGCAGCACACGAGGGAGAGAGGGTGTCTGCATGGAGGGAGGACAGAGAGCCGGCTGAAGGCTTGCCTCAGGAGCCACGCTGCCCTGGTCCTGCCCCAACATGCAGGCAAGGTGTGTGCAGGCAGCCCAGCTTGGTCCATGTCAAAGGCCACTGTGCGGTGCTGGCAGCGTGTGGCACCTTCTCCTGGCAGTGTGCTGCAGGGAGCAGCGCTGCAGCTGGCCTGGCTGGCAGCCCTGCCCTGCCCTGCAGGAGCGGGACAGGTTTCCCACAGCTGGCTGAGCCGATGTCTGTCTCAGCATCCCTCACTGCCCTCCTCATAGTGCAGGGGAGGTACCGACTCTGCTGTTGGGGAATGCAATTCCCTGATTCTTTCTGTGCTCATCAAGGCATGGATTATTTTTGCCTGCAGCTTTAATGAAGAAAGGATGTCAAGAGACTGCAGCAGGAAACCCAATCCAGCAGCAGCACCTTGCAGGTACGGGTTAAACCAGCTGTACTGCCATGCCAGCATTTAGCTAAGCAGTGTCCATTCAGAATGAATGCAGTGTGACTGAGCAGCAAGTTCACCATTTAAAGTGAAAATCAACACTTCCCAGCAGTGAGGCAGATCATTAAACATTTTGTTGTATGAGCCAGCATTACTTTTCTAAAAAAAGTGTCAGGGTGTTCAGCCAAATGAGCAATTCAGTTGGCTTAACTTTCCTGACCGCTTTCTAATTTCGTTTTAATGAAGATATAATTAAGAGGTAATGTCAGTAGAGCTGAACATTGTCACACAATAATGGTCTCCTGCTGCTGCATGAATGGTAAATGCAGTAAATAGAGAAGGGAAGCCGGGATGTTTATTTTCAAAGCAGGAGGCATTGATCCTGGGACACTCTTCTGTTTTGATACCTTTATTTCCATTTTGTTAAAAAAATGAGCAGCAGCAGATTTAATCCCTTTTGGCCTGTAGTCACTTCACACGAGTAGGAGGACAACTTTCAAGGTGGCTCTGCTGCAGTTGGGACGTGCTGCTGCTGGATGGTGGCTCATGGGTTAGACTAAAAATTCCTCACTTTAACCTGATTGTCCAGTGGTATTCCTGCTACCAGAGGGAATGCAATTGAGAGCCTCAGTCAGCCAGCACTACAGAATAACTTGGCCATTACAGTGCTGTTTATGAAAGAAAACCACCGTGAGAGACCAGTCCTTTTATTTTTTGACTGGCTGGACTTATGATCTTCGTCTTTTCTGGTGAATAACATCTGCCTTCTAGCATTGCAATAGCAGAAATAAGGATTTTATGTTCTAGCCCATACCGTTCACCTCCACTGCAATTCAGGCTGCAAAATTATTTCCATTCTGAACTTCAGTTCCCATTTTTCTTTTAAGTTTTTGCAAAACTTCTTTGGGGAGAAATTCTCTTCCAAGGCATTTAAGCCAAGTAATGGCTTTAACAGTTTTTGCATTATGAAGGCTGACAAGATATACTATCTCCTAAAGCTAAGACTGTTTTTTTCAAGCAGAAAACTGCATGAAATAACTGCAAATGAGACTTATGCTAAAATATGGATAAATCTTAGAAGTTAAAACTTCCTGTGAAATTAGTACTTGCTGAAGAGCACTGCCTTTGTTCTGCCTGAAATATTTGGTGTTTTGAATAAGCAAACTAGTGACAATTTTAGAGCACGGAGTAAATCTTAAGTGTTCCAGGACACTTGAAAAATAATGCCTCTTTTATAGTGCTCTTAATGGATAACTCTCAAGGCATTTCATGCTGATCAGAAGAAGGGCTAACCAGATATGGGTTCATTAAAAAAAAATCCAGGGTTTTTCCATTCTGAAGTAGAAGCAAATCCAGCCTTTCAAAAATGCTAATAAAAACCAGGAGACCGTTAGCACACCATATGTTAAGCACATCCAAGCTGAGGGGGATTTGCCTTCAAGCCCAGAGTAGGCCTTGCATTTAAATGTGCCCTAACCACTCTGTTGCTTGCAGTGATTTTGCTGCTGTGGTGGGAGATGTTCACACTGACAGGGATGAGCCAGGATCCCTGCTTTTGTGACTGAGCAGTTGGCTGGAAGATGGAAACAGCCAAACTTCCAAATCCCTGTCTTGGTTCATGCAGGTTTGGTTATCTTCTGTAAGAGGAAATGCTGCCCCTTCTTCTGTTCCAGTGACATGGTAAATGGCAGAGGCTCTTCACTTATTTCTCCTTTGTGAATTACAACCTGTACCAGCTCTCTGTTGCCTTACATGGAGCACTAAGATGTTGTTTTCCATTTACTCCTCCACAGCTGAGGTAGAGCACTCTCTCTGATGAAATGGGACACCTCCCTCTGGACCAAAGAAACTTGCCTGCCACGGAGAAATTGTTATGACATATATATTCCTAGGAAAGACTTGTTTTGTCATATCACAGTTTTACAGTCAGAAAAAATTATTTTACCAACCAGCCAACCCCCCAAGTCAGCATCGTAGCATCATCTTCTCAGAGAGGAAAGACAAGATGTCATAAGCATGAAACCTGTGGCAGAGCTGGATGCGAGACATAAGCTTCCAGTGTTTTGCACATTCAGCACTTTGCCTGAGACTTGGCTGTGGAGAGCAACTGCAGTATTAACAGCAGCAAGTGTTTTCAGATCCAATGCTGTGAATCTGGATGACTGCATGATTTTACATGTCAAGAGGCTGCAATTACATTAGGGTAACCCAATCATAATTTGGTTAGCATTGTGGGGAGCAATTTTGTGTCTCTGTAGGCTGTGGCCAAATCACATGCAGGAGTTGTGTTTAGATGAAGCAATACTTGTGTAGGCAAAGCAAATATTAGAAAGGGAAAGGGATTCACTGTAACAGGATCACTTTGCCCTGAGCCTGCTTCTGCTGAGACCTGGGAGACGGTCAGCTCCCCCATGCAGAGCCACTCCTACAGCAGCTCAGTGCAAAAGCTCCTGGGGACAGCAAGAGGCTATTGTCCAGCTGGAAGACTCTACCTATCTTCTTCCAAAAAAATTGTCTTTACAGCTTACCTATGGTATCAGGAGTTGAAGGAAATAATGTAGGTCTTCCCTTTCATGCCTTGGATGCTGCTTGTACTCTTTGGTGAAGAAGTCACCCTTCTTCCCAAAACATGTCATCTGGCAGCACTCCAGAGGGCACAAGGAGCCAGTGCTCTGGGCCACCCTTTCAGAAGGACATGTGCATGCTTGCCCAGCTGAGAGAGGAGGATGGTGGATCCAGCAGGAGAAACCTCTGTCTGAGGTACAGTGCAAGCAGCAGGACATCAGTGGCTGTAACACAAAGAGCACCTGAGGCTCCTCTCCCACTATTACCCAGGCCCAAGCAGAGGGGTGACCATGGCATACTGGTGGCAGGGGGGGCAGCTGCCATGCCCTGGTGCTGGGTGCACCCCAAGAGATCCAGCAGCCCAGAGAGCTGAGGAATTGGCCAGAGCAGCTGCCTGGGCTGTCCTCAGCCAATCTGGGGGAAAAACTTGAGACTATGGCAGGGACAGAAGAAGCCCTGCCTGAACAGCAAGGGTAAGATTTCCCTATCCCTAAACCACTGTGACTTGGGAATGTGCTCTCTGTTTCTCTACACCACCAAAGGCTGCCACCAAAACAGATGCACTTGGCTGGCTGCTGAAAGTAAATCTGGGGAGGGAAGAGCAAGGAGCACCATATTCTCCCTTGAAAAAGAAACTCTCAGGATTTCCCCTCACCCTGTGGGAGCATTTTACTTTCCAGTAAGCAGCACTATAAATTTCACCTATTGGTGGAAGTAAAGGTGTTTTATGGTTGTCCAGACTAAGCTATGATTGACTTAAAGTCTAACAAATCATTCCTTTAAAGTCTAACAAATCAATCTCCTCCCACTGTCCCTTTAACCACACTACACAGAGTGCCAGTTTTTCCTTTAAAGATTACAGAGAGGGAGGGAACAGCTGTCACCAGCACCTAATGAATGAATGAATGTTGAGCCATCCTATAACTTCCCTCTGCTTGGCCATAAGAACAGGAGGAAAAACGAGCAGAGCAGAAATCCTCTGGCAAGAAGCAGCCAGAGCTCCTGAGCATCACATCCCACCTGTGCTGTCAGGAGCAGAGCAGTCCCTCTGAAGCTCTGAAGCAGCTGCTGCCTCACAAAGGTGTCGGGTGCTGAGGGAAGGATGAGGAGTCAGTGGGAGCCTCGCCACAAAGGGCTTTTTGTTGAAAGGTGCTGCACAACACTGCACACTGTGGTGGAGGGGACAAGGTGGAGTATTTCCAGTGGGAGATGGTGCATTTGTACAAATCAGAATGCATGCTCTTTTCTCTGTTGGAATATTGTCATTGTCCTTTATTACATTAAAGGGGAACATCTTTATCTCATAGTGATTTGGGTGGGATATGACACTGCCTAATGTAAAGGGGGACTGTAATATCAAGGAGACAACCGTGAAATAACACATTACACACTGAATTGAACAGCAGGCTCATTTACATTCCTTTAATTTGGAAATATGAACATTCAGAAAAGCTCTTCTCCGCTTGCTTTCCCTTATTTGGGAAACATGTAAATTACATTTATGATAATTTAGTATTTAACTGGTACAAGCATTGCAAATTCCAGAAGCAAACATTTTAAAATAGGCAGGAGCTGTGCCAGCCTTCTTTGGAGATGCGTGAGGTAAAAGTCACCTCTGTGGACGACTCTGAGCGCAGCGCTTCCAGCCTCTGGACCCACACTTGCAAATGCTTGTAAAGCAGATGGGACAGCCATGGTGAGGCTTGCAGGGCTGGACCTTTTGCCCCAATCACAGTCTAGGCTTATCACACATGGCAGATGCATTTAATTAATAAAGCTCTTCTGTTGTGTGTGGAGTCAATTTTTTGCAGCCTATGAGATCCCAGAATCGCAAATGAAAACGACAGCAGAGGAGCTTTTAGATCAGCCGTGCTCAGATGATGCTGAGAGGCCTCTTCTACAGTAATCCCACTGCTACATTTTCCAGCCTCTCCTTGGAAACCTTCTGCCAATTGTGAGTCATGTTCAGCTGCTCATCATTCAGCTTATTCTATTGCATGTGTAATAGCCCTTATTATGAAGTCATTTCTCTTGTATCTAAATGGAATTGTTCCACTTTTAATCCAAGACTCTTCTTCCATCTCTGCTGCAGGGAAGGTCCATCCTGACAGCACACAAATACAAGTGCTTATATCCCAGAGCTAGCTGGGGCTCCTCCTACCCTATGAATTGCTTTCTGTCACCCTCCCCCCACCTGTGGTTCCTTCACCATTCCTGCTGCCCATCCTCAGGTCCTCTGTCACTTTTTCACTGTCTTTTCTAGAAAGCAAGGCTTAAAAATATGTGCTGTGCTCCAGCCTTACCCAGACTGCATAATGCTGCACCCATCACTCCCTTTTTGTCACATGGCAGACCTCTTTTTATATCCCCGGAACATTCCTCCCAATGGGAACTCTTTTCATTACCTACTATAACCCCAAGGTATTTTCCTATAATAATATTTCCTAAATATTTGTGTTGATTATTGTTATTTCTCTCCAGGTACAGTACTGTCACATTCATCACTATTAAGTAAATTTTCTTTTGTTAACATCTTCCCATGGCTCAGAACATGCAATTCAGGCAATTCTACAATTGGGATTTGCTATCCCTTTTCACCTATCCATTTCATATTTTATTGCTTTCAGTGCTAGTAAGGTTAAACACAGCATTGCCTCATATAAATCAAATGACCTGAGTAGAGAGAGGAATAAAAATATTTGGAAAAATAATTGGAAGCTGAAATTGGATTAAAAAACAAACAAACAAACAAGAAGAATACACTCTTTTCTCATGAAATATAACCACTGAATTTTAGTTTTTTTCCCCTTGTCCAAACTTGAATTTGTGGATAGAAGATGGAAAAAAAAAAAAACCAACAAAAAACCAAAAAAACCCCACAAACAACCAAAACCCAAAAACCTAATATTTTCTTTTTTAAAAAAAGTTGAGAATATTTGCCAGACCTATGCTTTTATGTTAACATTTTCATCTGAGTTATGCATCCACTGGCAGCAAAGGTGTTCTGATAATTCTGACAGAGGCTGTGAGAAGGCAATACCTGCTTTTTTTTCCTGCCTGTTTCACATAAGGGACAGCACAGAAATCATTGCTCTGGAAAAGAGTTCATCCACTTTCAGGAAAGCTCTGAAACATTTGCCTGCAGCTAATCAGAAGCCATGGCTCAATGGGCTGCCATGTGCAGAGCAGGGACTGAAGGAAGAGCGTGCTGCAAACTTCACTCAACAGCTGTCCCTTGAGTAAAGTTTTAATCAAACAAACAAGATCACCATAACAAAAAAACAGAACCACCCAAAATATATCTGAAAACCAGAAATGTTTACATACTCATTTCTTCACATTGTCCATGGCCTTTTATATATTCATGAACAATTTCCTTCACAAACTGTGGAGGAAATTGCTCATGCATAGATGGAGGAAAAAGGACAAGCTGGAGGAATCCCATCTATAATAAGAAAGGCACAGATAAACACAGGTCTAATTAATGAAAAAAGGCATTTCTTCTCAGAGATCCAAGTCCATAGGCTGAGCTTAGAGGAGGAAATGAGTGTCTCATGCCCATTCCTCAGCAATATGCAGATGTACAAATTAGCTCTCATGCACTGTGCACCGAACCCCTGCCAGAAGAGGTACCTGCTATTGCATGAAGGTGTAAGAAGTTCTGGGCATGGGCTGTCCACGAGGGGCTGCTGATACTTCTGAAAATGGCATCAGGTTATGTCTGCTGCTTGGCACTAAAACAGCCCTGATTCTTTTACTGGCGATACAAAGAGAGCACCATTTGACATGCCCCGTGAATGGCTGACTCCCAAATGCCATTATCAGCTTGTGGACAATGTTTTGAAGTTTCAACCTTCTTAGTAAGTCTGCCCTCTACCTGTGTTGCTTACTCCCATCAAGTTTGAGGAACACTGGTTTAGGTTATCCCTAAAGCAAAGAAGGGTGCAGGAGGGGAGCCCAATCAGGATTCCATGATTACCTGAGATTTGCTCTGACAGATTCATTTTCAGTAATTCTGCCTGCACACCTGATTTAGAGCTCCTCAGCAGACAGCAGTGGAAGCTGATTTCTTTGAAACTAAGTACCCAGCAGCCAAGACTATAACAGATGTTATGGATGGGACCAGTAATTCACTTAACTCTGTCTCAAAACCCCTCTTTTCTATACATTTCACCTCAGTATTCTCCTGGGGAATCACTAGCCCTGCTAAATTTGTGGTTCTCATTTAATTCCCTGACATGTTCTTTTTTAAGGCTTTATTTTCAGCTATTGAAGTACAAGAAGTTGCCTGGAGCCTGGCTTTCCAGAAAGGCAACAAGAGATTTCACCCTTGGTAACTAAAAAGGAATGCTTTCCATTTCAGTGTGAACATCTCAGAGGGCCTTTCTGAGCCCACTTGCACTTTTCCACAATGTTCTGTGTTTCCAGTGGATGCAAATCTTTTCCTGCTCTGACAGTGGAGGGCACAGTGCTCAAACCAAGCCCTGTCAATAAATTAACTTACTCTGAGATGAATGTCTTGGAATTAGGGACAGTGAACACATCCCTCTGCCCTAGGATTTCTTAATTTACCTTCCATCAGGGGCACCCCTGGGCAGGGGCATCAAGCTGCAGGGAGCCAGGGTCAGGGACAGCCCTGGCAGGAGTCACCCAGCGGGCACCAGCGCATCCCCTGTGGAAACAGGCCCCTGGTCACACGGGCTGTGGGCACACAGCCATGGTCACACAGCCCATGGTCACACAGCCATGGTCACACAGCCATGGTCACACAGCCCATGGTCACACAGCCTATGGTCACACAGTCTGTGACATCACTCAGGTTAAGAGGCCAGTGCTGCCAATGGCACCTCCCTGAGGCAGGTTGTAGATGCACGTAAAGATCCCATAAACAGGTAATCATTCATTTCATTGCAGTGCGTCAGAAATGTTACTGAAATCACTACAAATTATGTCTGCAGTATAATCTTTTTTTCCTTTACCTAGTCTATAATTACAGCAGCTCCAAACAAAAAAAAAAACAAACCCCAAACAGTATTGGATTTTTCTATCGTGATCCGTGTTTAGGTTTTGGCAGGATTCAATTTTAATTTCAACTTCAATGATAACACTTCATTACCTGTGTTCTTTATTTATAGTTACACACTGCTCATTTAAACTGATGTAAATATTTTTCAACTTGCATCCAGGAAAGTGCTACTATCATTGGTTGAAAGAAAAGCATCTTCTCTCTTTTGAATAGCTGCTATGATTTCAAAGACATGGGGTCTACAAATTCATCTACCGTCAAAATATTTAGCCCTTAATCTATACAGAAAAGAAATGACAAATAAATTACAAAACCCTTCCTGACAGAGCCTGTCCATGCTCTGTTTTCTAAGAATATTGCACAAGGTGATAACATGAATCACAAATAGCATTCAGCATGAGTTTGAGCAAACTAAAAAATGCTCTTTTTTTTCTTTGAAGGAGGGAGAAATAAATTGTGTTATTAAAAACAGTGATGAACTGAGAAAAAAAATATTGTTTTAAGTATTTTGTGCATTTAGATAACCCAAGAAGATCCCATATGGAATATGAGCAAGTGTTAACAGAAAGATCATTAATCAAGAAATACGCCTACTGGAGACAAATCCCACAACAGCTTAGGAAAACAACAGACAAAAAGTTATCCCGTGGTTAGATAAGTAAATGGATGTCAGTGTGGGAGCATTATGGCAGAGAGGAAGCAGCATGAGACCATGAGCAGCTAAGGGTTAGGCATTTCATCATCTGACTCTCCAGTACCCCAGGAGTCCTGTACCAATCAGCTGGTATCCAATCACTGGAAAAAGCTTCCTGAATTGAGGCTGCTTGCTAGAGAGCATGACAGTGCCCACCAGGAGGAAACCTCTGGTTTATCCAGGCGAAGTGATCTCCAAGACTGCAGTGGGACCTGTGTGGGCACAGACTCGAGGTTTCCTCTGACTCCAGTCAAGCTGAAGGAAAGCTGTGGGATGGTGGCCATGTCACCTGTGTTGTCCCACCCAGAGCTGTCACCTCCCTTCCAAGGTATCCAGGTAGGGAGCTCCTTCACCACCTTCTCCCCACCACAAGTCCAAAGCAGTGTTGCTGAGAGCTCCAGTTGTTGCTCAGTAATGCTGAAAGCTGCAAAATATTATGCCAAAATTTTCATGCACAAAGAAAAAGGCCTAATTTTGAAAGAATTTATAATAGCGTGGATTAATTGGTCCCTACACAGAGGAAAGATGGGAGTTATTAGTTCAGGGCTGCAGAGTGGGGGAATGGGAGATGACTGCTACTGTCTTGATGATATTTTTTTTTTTTTCTGAGTAGTTTGGTAGAGCAAGCCAAAAAAAGGCAAGACTGTAACTGTTTTCTCTCATCACCCTAATAATCCTTAATGCTCTGAGGAAATTACCACTGAGCATTTTGCACAAAGTATTTGTGGAACAGACCTTAAGAATTACTGTCAGTAAGAAAACAACAGATATTAATGAGCATCTTCCCCCAGCTAGTGTACCAGTGGAGAATTTACAAGTCCTAATGTGCACTAAATTTGAAAAGCACTATTTTAATTCCATCCTAAAGAGTATTTAAATCTGAAAGAAAATTCCCAGGTAGCTAACTAGGGGATTTGAAGAACCATTGTCAGAGCTGAAACGTCCTTACTTCCCCCCACGAAAGCAACCAAGTCCGTCAGTCTCAAAGCTTTTGTTCAATACTCCATTGCCAGGAAATGTTTTTAAATTCAGATGAAGGGAACAAAAATAATAGCAATCCTAAATATATCATTAAAAGCTTTATGCAGCAAACAAGACAGACTCTAGGTCACCAGGACCTTAGAGTCCTTGATTTATGCCAGGGATGCAGCCATGCAGCAATACCAGAGAGATTCACAAAATTCACAGAATCACAGAAACACTAGGTTGGAAGAGACCTTCAAGATCATCAAGTCCAACCCATGCCCTAACACCTCAAGTAAACCATGACACCCAGTGCCATGATGAGTGAGATGAGTGCCCCAGGACTTGTGTAACAAGATATTGTATTTTTCCACATGCAATGAACTGCTCTATACAAAGTCAGAGGAGAAAGCAATCCTCCAAAGTTCCCTCACTTTACAGGTTGGGCAGAGATGCTTCTATGATGAAGTTCAGTTCTTGGATAGGTCCAAATTAATAGCATTTTTGGTCTACTCTGAAATTTGATGCACGTCACAAAGGACGGGAGTCAGACGTTGTGGACTGAGGGAAGCAGACAGGATGCACCAGTTTGCAGAGATGGCTCTCCCAATAACAGGTGCCCCTCTAGCTATGTGTGCATGCATGAATAAGTACAGATGTGTGTGAAGATGGGGGAAGCAAACCATGGCTTCTGAACAAGTTCAGTCTCTCAGCACGTACTCTGCTGTGTCTTGACACCAGTTCACCTTTGTTGGCACAATATTGGCAGCAAACCTCGGGAAGCATCTGTTTCCTTGGTAGGTAAATGAGTAGCAGCTGGGAAAAAAATAGAGTTCATGTGGGGACAGAGGCATTGAAGGGCTTTCAGAGCTATTGATTTTTGCATGTTCTCAAGGGAGCACAATGAGGAAACAGATTTTGTGTCAGCCCTGGTTACCCAGAAATTTCTATATTTTGCCATCCAGCCCAATTTATAGACTGAACCTGGTTAACACCACTTAATAACCATCACAAATGATTGAAGCAAGTTATGAAATATTTTAGAAAAATCTGTTCCAAATCCTTGTTAAATGATTTGTATGTCTTAGGTTTCTACACAAAACATTTTGTGTGAATCGTAGAATATCACTAATTGGGAAGGACCCTTAATTGGACAAGGATCATTGAAGTCTAACTCCTGACCTTGCACAGGACACCCCAAGAGTCACAGCATGTGCCTGAGAGCAGTGTCCAAATACTTCTTAAACTCTGTCAACTTTGGTGCTGCGACCACTCTCCTGGGAGCCCGTTCCAGTGCCCAACCACCCTCTGAGTGAAAAACCTTTTGCTAATATGCAATCTAAACCTCCCCTGACAGAGTTTCAGGCCATTTCCTTGGATCCAGTCACTGGTCACCACAGAGAAGAGATCAGTGTCTGCCCCTCCTCTTCCCCTCACAATGAAGTTGCAGACTGCATTGAGTTCTCCCTTCAGTCTCCTCCAGGCTGGACAGACCAAGTGACCTCAGCTGCTCCTCATTCGTCTTCCTCTCCAGACCTTTCGCCATTCCTGTGGCACTCCTTTGGACACTCTCTAATTGTTTATTGTCTTTCTCATATTGTGGCACCCAAAACTGCCCCCAGCACTGGGGGTGAGGCTGCCCCAGAGCAGAGCAGGACAATCCCCTCCCTTGCCCCCCTGGTTATGCTGTGCCTGATGCTCCCAGAACATGCTTGGCCCTCCTGGCTGCCAGGGCACTGCTGGCTCATGTTCAATTTGCCATTGACCAGGACCCCCAGGTCCCTTTCCATGGCACTGCTTCCCAGCATCTCCTTCCCCAGTCTGTCCGTACATCCAGGGTTGCTCCATCCCAGGTGCAGAATCCAGCACTTGCCTTTGTTAAACTTCATAGAGTTGGTGATTACTCAGCCCTCTGATTTGTTGAGGTCTCTCTGCAGGGTCTCTCTGCCTCTGAGGTACTCAACAGCTTCTCCCAATTTACTGTCATCAATAAACATACTTGTTATACCTCCAAGTCCCGTGTCCAAGTTTATGGGGATGTTGAAGAGACAACATGTGGAAGGGAATACTGAGCTACCAGTGGTGACCATCAGCTGGGACGGCAATTGCCCACCTACATGGCCCAGCAATCCCTTCCTACAGGTGGGTGTTGTGTATCAACAGGGTGCAGGGGCTGTTCTTGTCCAGGTATCCTGAGCCATTCAGCTGCTGGGTGGACCAGGGACACAGATCATCTCTTTCCCCCATAACCCACAGGTTTTTGCTCCTGTCCAGCTGCATCCTGCACACAAAGACATTGCAGTTACTATAATTTTGTAAAAACTCCCATGATGCAGTTCCAAAGCTCTGTATTCCTTGGATTCCTTACATGTTTCTTTGCAAGAACATGCAGGCAGTGCACAGGCTGCTCTTGCCTTAGGACTGTAACTGCTTCTGCACATGGTGCTGTGCTCACTCCCCTGCTGACACTTCTGAACCAAAGGTCCCCTCAAAATACTTCATACGGAGGCGGGGTGTGCAGGAAGGCAGCTAATAGCCATTTTCACACAACTCTTAGAGAAATATCTGCACCCAGGGCCAACTCAAAGCACAGCTCTGCCTTTCAATGCATCTCTCTCTGCATCTCTCTCTCTCTGCTGCTCACATAGCTCTAATCATTAGGACCCGTTCACTTCAGCAATGATGAATGCGTTGACAGGGTCTTTTTTGCATCCGGTTGTTCACGAATCATTGTTCCTGTCACACAATAACTATAATTACTGCTTTTCTAGACCTTTGGCTGATTGTCTTAGCAGAAGAAAAAACCAGAACTAGCAGAAAAGGGAGGGTGCAAAATCAGACATCTTGGAAACAAAAATAACCTCTTGCCTCTTGCTATTGAGGCAAGTTGTTCCCTTTAGGTCAGAGCTCATATGCACACACATGTGCGCACATTACTTCCACAGTGCCTGGGGTAGTTGGGTAGTTTGTCTAGTTTTAAATTGGCCAAAGTAGATGAAGGGTGGCAGAAGGTTATTTTCAATCTGTTAATGTGTTATGGGAGACTGTTGCAGCAAGGAAGCATAGAAGATGGGGGAAGGCAGAGGGACAATGTGAAACAAGTTTGTTTGAACTGAGGGAGCTCATGATGTGAGAATTTGAAAGCTCCTTGCACCAGACTTTTATAGTAGCAAATAAAAAGAACTTCCCCCCACCCCGCTTTTTCCTTATTCCCTGGGAGGACACGTCCTTATGTAGAACATGGGAGTCTTGGCTTGACTGAATCTGTGATAAAGGGATAAGGGACCACCTCACAACTGGACTTTTCCAGAAAGCTTCTGGCTGATTACATGGCTTAGCATAACAAGAAGTGTCACCACTAATACACCTAGGAGCTATGGATTTTGAATCACACTGTTAGCCTGCCTGACCCTGGGAGATGGTGGGACCTGACCAGACAGGCAATCAGAGGACATTCTCTTCTCTTGGCAGCTGTCAGGTCCCTGCTATTCCCACTCCTTCTCCTATGAAATATCAATTTATTCCTGCTTCTCATGCTTATTCTCTCTTTTTCTCCCTTTTTTCCTTCACTTTATATAAGAGAATTCTCAGCAATTTCAGACAGGTCCAGCTGTGGTTAATTTGTCATGGAGAAAATAATATCAAATGGGGGAGTGCTGGGGAAACAAACAGCCCAGTGAAAAGCCTGCCCCTAATTGATTGATGAAAAGAAAATTAGGGTTGCCTCCAGAAACAATTTCCATAGCAATGGGAATAGAAAGGAAGCTGTGCTGAAGATTGTGGGCGACCCACTGCAGCTCTTTGGCCTCTGAATTGCCCCGGCAGCGAGGGGCCAGCCGGTGTGCCTGGGGCTGCCACCCACAGCTCCTGTGGATGCACCGGGCTGGCACGGGACTATGCTGCCACTGATGGACCCCAGGGCAGGGCACAGCACAGGCTCTGTCCCTGGCCAAGCCCAGTTAGGGGGCTGTGAGCACAGTGCTGCACCGAGGGATGGAGTTCAGCTTCCTCCTCCCACTCTGCTCCCCCTCAGAAGAAACAGATGCCATGTTTTGTGGGCTTTTCTCTTCCCTTTCGATTTTTTTCAGGGAAAAAAAAAAAAAAAGAAAAAAGATTCTGCCTCAGCTCAAGTACTGATTGCTACCACTTCACACGGACTGACTTTCTTTTATTTTCTCTGTAACAAAGTCATCCAGGAGACTTCCCAGCAGGAGTTTTTCCTTTTCAGGAGAAGTTCTGCAGGTGCCCATGGCAATTGAGGCACAGTGGCAATTATTGGGACCATGTTCTTCATTTTTGATGGTTAAGGTGGCGTGCGTTAATATTGACTGCTGAGGACTCTTCATGTGTGGAGACACGAGGCTTGACTCCATTTCAGAAGGTTAGTTTATTATCTTATGATATATATTCTATTAAAATACTACATTAAAACTATACTAAAAGAACCGAAAGAAAAAGATCAATCAGAAAGCTTGAAAGAACACGAATAGAATATATAACAAAATTTTGTGACTGCTCACAGCCTCGACAGAAGTGGCTGTGATTGGTCATAAATTGAAAACAATCCACACAGACTAATAAAAGATGCACCTGTTGCATTCCACAGCAGCCAGTTATTGTTTACATTTCTTTCTTGAGGCTCCCAGCTCCTCAGGAGGGAAAAATCCTAGCAAAGGATTTTTCATAAAATATCATGGTAACAATTGACTAATGATATGGGGAATGCCTTTTGTTTGCTTGATTGGAGATATCTTAAGGAAGGCTTGATTGGAGATATCTTAAGGATTTCAGGGAAGGAAGTTCACTGCAGGAGTCTCAGGGTGGGGAGACACAGTCGCCCACATTGGTGGGGAGACACAGTCGCCCACATTGCCAACTGCTTTTGAAAACCTTGGTCATGCAAATCTGTGTGTGTCTTTTGTTTGTCAGGCAGGCCACAAAAAGCAAAATCAAGTTCCTGGCAGCTAAATCATGAACAAATGTTACTCTTAATTTGCTGTAGTACAAAATTAACAGTTTACAAATTTTAATAGACCTTAGAGAAAAAACAGCTCAAAGAGGAAAACAATCTACTGGACTTGGAGCTTTAAAAAACAAACAAATCCATTTTCACAGTTGTCCATTGGGCACACCTCTCCCAAGTCTTACATTTACCAGAGCTTAATTCCTGTTCTGTAATGGCTCAATCCTGACAGGAATTCAGCACCTAGATGGGAGGAGCCATTTCTCAAGGCACAGGTGCCATCGCTGGCTTCAACTCCGTGTTTTAAAGCCATGCCCTTTTCAAAGCCAGAATGCACACTGCTGCGTTTGGCAACGTTTTGATTGCTGGTTATGACCATGACAGCATCAGAAGAAAAGAAGGACAAGGCTGATGTGATTTTCTCTATGCTGCCTTTGTCTGGCTCACCTTTTTTCAACAGCCATTCGAGAAGTAAATGGAAAGGCTGTCACTAAACAGCCTCTCTCCTAATGAGTGGCCTCTTTGTTATTGTCATCAGTACCTGCAGTCTGGAGAATGTGTCGAAGAAACCAGCAGAAAGGAAACAGCCTGAAGACAGAGAGAGAAAAACAAAGGTCTTTTCCAACTGAAATGATTCTAGAATTCTATGATTCTACGATTCTAGGACATGTAATGCACCAATTGACCTGAAGATGGATTTCTCCCAAAGCAACATGGAATATTTTTATCTGCCTGCATTTATAGAAATAAATTTTACAGCACTGCTTTTTGGGCAGACAAAAATTAGCAGGCTCTGAGGAGCATCCATATTTCAGTAATTTGTAAAAATTTTAAAAGTCAGTGTATCAAAGACATGACTTAAGGGACAGCTGGAGGGATAAGAAGCAAGTGGAAACAGACCAGCACTAAGAATGAAGTTGAGCATTGGCAAAAATTTATACTATTTTGCTAAATATCCTTTCAACAGCATCAGCTTTCCGGGGAAAACCAGAGTTTTCTATTGAAAGACTATTGAAGTAATGTTATGTTTGGAGCATTTTCTGATACTCAGCTTTCTAGTCTAGTAATTAAAATTTGCCACCGAGGGAGAACATGCTCTGTTGTTGTTGCTGTTGTCAATTTTTAGGAAGAAATCTTTCCTTCTCTACCTTCACTGGGGAATGAAAAGTTTGCACTTGATGCAGAGCTAGAGCAAAAGACAAACAAGGAGAATGACAAAATTAGACAAGTCAATGCACCATGATTTTTTTATCTACTCTTTGGTACTTTCTCTTCTTAGCTTCTTGTCACTTTTTTTTTTCTACTTTTCAGGGCTCCTCTTTTAGACTATCAGCTTTTTGCACAGGAATTGCTATTGAGTTTTCACACAGGTTAGCATGTTGTGGTCTTGATTGGCAGAGGGTTAAGGGTTACAGCATATGCCAGTCACTGCAGAAAGACAGCTGGAAGGAAAGGTCATGTGTATAGCCCTTTGCTTTAGTAAACAGTAGCGGAACCCAAACAAGAAGATTAAAGTATTCCAGGCAAAAAAATATAAAACAAATGAAAATACCCAAAACAGAGTGATCAGAGCCCTTCTTCTGAAAGAGACTTAGGCAAAAACCAGCTGAAAACCATCACAACCAGCACTCCTGCTGTTTGACCATTTGTCAGGCCTTGGAAAGTGTTGTTGCTGAAGGCTGGTAGTTTTGCTACATGCTGTATTTAGCTCCAGCTTACAGTCTTACATGCCATCAGCCCCAAGGAAAGCCTACACATTTGCTAGCTGTACTTGAGCAGTCCTCCTTAGCTTGAGCTTTATGACCTTACTAGGTCTGGGTTGTCAAGGCCCTGGTGCTCATTCACATGTATTTGTAAAGTAGGCTTGATGCTCAGATGGAAGTGGCATTTGTTTCTAGATATTGGAATATTGTTTCTAGGGAAAGCAATAGGTACTAATAGGGTAAGGACAGATCAGACATGACATTGTCAGCAAGAGACAGGAGCTGATACCACTAGGGTGGCATTTTAAATATACTTTTACATGGTTTATTTGCAAAGAATGAAGATAATGCTCCAAGAGATGAAGAACTCCACCTGCTTTAGAGATGTAGCTATAGCAACCTCCACATGATTACATTGCTAATCTGCAGGTGCTGAAGAGGCATAGATAGATGCTGTTGAGTAATTCAGCTTCAAATAGATACTTTGATCTGCATAACAGCTTGCATTCATGTCCCAAATATGGATCATTTCCAGTTCTGCAATTCTTCCTTATAAAAGCAACATTTCTATCCTTTGTTTTATAGGAGTCTTAAAACTTACCACTGTTATCTAACAAGGTAATCAGCTCCTTTACTCTTGGGTGAGGCAGGAGAAGGGGAAAAGAAACCTTTTCACTGCCTATAATGCCCAAATGATTTATTGCATGTTTTGTTCAAGTGACTCCTCAATGGGAACAAAACAAAACAGAAGAGAAAACTTGTTCTACTTTCCTATATACATGATGTACTGATGAATCACTTACATCTTCACATTAAAGACAGTCTATTCCACTGCAGACTCTGGCAGCAGTACCAGATCAGGTCATGCTTCATTAGCAGCCACGACACTGTTAAGAACATCAAGCTAAAGTCTGTCCTGCTTTACTCTCCACAAGATGCCATTGAACTTGGTGGGTTGCCTGGGATGGAAGTCAAGGCAGAATATGGCTCACCATCAAACATCTCCAAAGGAACTTGGACCTTTGATAAGCAAAATCTGCAATTCACTGATTCAATAAAAGAAAGGAATTAAAGAGCTCCAAGAGAAAAATGACCATTTTATTCCCCTCCAATCTGCTGGAGCACTCCTTTGAAAGGGTAGTTCAGCCACACACTCATCATTTTTGAAAGCCGGTTAAGGGCATTTGATGAAACCTCTAAAGTCTGTATCACATGCCTCTTTCCTTCTTTTCCTTTTTTCATTCTTTTGCCAACTGAACATCCCACAGCCCAGTTGCTCCCCTCGCTTCCTGAAGCACCTAAACTGCCCTGCTTCCTGCCCCCATTTCATTTTTGGCTTCGCAAGTTTCTGCACAACCACATTATTTATTTACCTGAATGACTTTTCTGTGTTAAAGAACAACAAATTAAAACAGAAAAGCCATTTGAGATTTGCTGGTCAAAGTTGAAAGCTTGCCTTTTTTATGAAGACCATGCATGTGACATGTGACAGTGAAGGCACAAGACCTGATGGTTCTCTCCATGGGACCCTGTCTCATCTCTTGCCCAGGAAGCAGCCTTTTCAGAAAATGCTCTCTTTTTGACAAATTCAGACTTTCTTCATTCCTCCCACAGCTCCCACTGCCTTTCTGCTGCCTTTACTCCTGTCTCAGGGACCCCCTGTCCCTATCTCGGTGCCCAGCATTTTGTTTCAGCCCCAGCCCTCTTGCATCCACTGCCCTGGCCATCTGGGCTCCCCCTGCCACCAGGAGCCACCAGGCTCCTCCACCTTCCACTCTGGAAGTCATTTCAGACTCTATCCCTAGCTCCTGTGGCTTTTCCTTAGTGTCACCTACCACTGTGTGACCCGGCTGGGGGGTTACTCAGCCCTTGCAGGGCTGGGGCTCAGCTGGAGAGAGGAATCACAGAATCTTGTCTTGGATGAAGGGAAGCAGCACACTGGGTTTTGTTGTGCTGGTCCTGGCTCTGCTGCATGCTCGAGCCTTTCGCACTGAACAGATTGGTCCTGCCTGGTCACCCTCTAGTAACCACGCTTCCCACCTCAGGTGGTCAGGCTGAAACCACAAACTCCTCCTCAGTATGGCCATGTTAATTATATGCCTCTCTTATCACTCCTTATTAATTAAATTTTCCATTAATACTCTGCCTGATATTGATATCAAGTAAACTGTATTATATTTACCTGCATGTTTTCATTTATGTCTGAATTTTTGCACAGTATTGACACTGAACTATGAGAATGTCCCCGTTATTCAAAATATTAAGAATTTACATACGCAAGCTAAAAATATCCTGCATTGGCTCATGTGGGCCATTTTTGTGGACCTTACAACTTAAAAAATGGGTTTACCCTAGTGAAAATTGTTCAATATCTTTCGTAATTAGTGCATCAGAAAATGCATTATTCCAAATAGAGAGCAGAAATAATTGTTGAACAGTTTGGGGGTTTTCCTATTAATTGTTATTACTGACTGGGCCGTCTTTAACTAGTAATGAGTCTATGGCATTGATAGTTTTTCTGCTAATATTTATTTGTTTTCAAGAAAATCCTTCTTCTTAAACAAAGTCTGACCAGCCATGAAGTTTTTTCTGATGTTTTTAGTACCCTTTATCAATTTTCTACACCTCATAAACTCTTATTTATATGGATTTTTATTACTTCCCCCTTTTTTCCATATGTTGCATATTGCTTTTTAATTCATTATTCCTGCCTTCACTCTTCCACTGAAAGAGAATGTACTTTTCACCAATATTATTCAGCTCCTTTACTGTGAAGTAATGGCTTTTTGGCCATTTAATATGTGCTTCTGCCTAACAATTTTTTACACTCAGTTTCACTTGCAACTTTTTTCCAGTTTGGGAAACTAGTGTCTTTAACTATTGAGTGTATGTGGCACTTGGAGTTACACAGCTTGTCAGGGCAGTGATGGCAGCTATCCCTAGGCAGCCTGTTCTTCCCATTTGAGCAGGAACTTCTCCTTGCTGAAGGAGGCCACCAATCTGCACCAGGACTGGGGCTGCAAAGGGTCCCTTCTCTCCGAAGGACACCGTTTTGGTTCCACAGGTGTGTGGTGTTTATGAAGCCATTCCCTGACACAGAGGCACAGCAGGTTTGCTGTCCCTGATGCCTGCCATCCCCAAACCAGCAATGGTGGGGAATGTGTCACCTTCCTCCTCACAGCCTGTGCCCTGCCCAGGCAGGTTTCACCCAGCACTTTGAGCACTGACGTCATACACAGCTTCCCAGGTGTTTCAGCAGCCACTTACATTGGATTTCTTCCCATCAGGGATTACTTCCATTTTCTCCTGCTTGTTTCCCAAATTCCTCTTAGCTACCTATAAATGCATGGAAAACAAGGACTCTGATGACACAGAAGATGGGAAGGGTCTCTGGTGAAATAGAAACCCCTGACCCACAGAGACTCATGGGAATGGGAAGCTTGGAAGGAGAAAGAGGCTGGCTCAGAGGTCAGGACAGGGTTGAACTGAACTCTCCTTTTTAATCCTCCACTTTGACTGCAAGACTTATCCTTCCTCCAGAATTGCTTTTGAGCTGTATTGCTCCCAGATGTGCAGAAGTGTTTTTAGTGAGCCCAAATAGCCTCTCAGTTATCTAGCTGAGAGGGAAATGTCATATATTACGGTAGGAAAAATCTTAACTTTCTCTCTCTATGTGCATGCTAGTCCATAGCAGAAATAGTTCCATCTACAAAAACATTATTTTGGGAATAAAAATCAGCACTTTTTCTTGTTTGAATGTGCTATTTTTCACTTGCTTGGCACTTCAAGTGCAAGGTCATGTGGCAAATCATTACACAAGCAATGTTTATCTCTACTTGAAGAAGTCTGTCAAGAATTGATTTGGAAAAGGTTTCGTTAGTGCCTTTCTTTTACTTGTCAACAGTTCCATTATTCAAAGACTATTTATGCAAAATCATTTGTTCTACAGGTATTTTCATTTTAATTTTAAAAAGAAGCCTGGGGGGGGAAGAAAAATTAATATTTTTTGAGCAGGAATAGTAATTTTTAAAATTGTAATGCTAAATAGTGTCACATCCACGCCCATGGATTCTATTGGAAATTCGGGGAAATGTTGTTTAGGGATCCCCTGGGGATCACTTGGGCAAGCCTCAGTGTTGAAAGTGGGACAGCATCAACCCAGGTCAGTGCAGTCTGTGCATTCACACACACCATGAACACACACACACACCCACACACACACCTCTGTCTCTGTGTGCATGCACATACACACCAAATGACAACTTTTATTGGCCTTCACTATTTTTAGTAGTCTCTAAAGCCTTACACAGGTTGCTGTATCTTGGAAATACAGCTTTTAACACCAGCTGGTTTGAGTCTGCTAAGTGTTTTATCTAGCAGATTAGATTACACACCCCAGGGAAGAGAGTGACTTAACCACATTGTACAGCAGGTAAAGTGCTCTGGGGTCTGTGTTGTGTCATTAAGACCAATATGAAGAAGCAGCAAGACTTATCTTAATCTTGCTGATTGCCTCAATTAACACAATCCCTACAGTGTCCTCCTTGATATCTAATCCCTGCAGTCTTTTGTTCTGTATTTTGCTCTGACAATGTTATCAGATCATTGCTAGGGATATAAAAGTACATATTAAGTAAGTGAGAATGTGGTAGTTATTTAGAGAAGCCACACGCTTAATTAGCATGGAAATCAAGCAATGGACTATTAAGACTTTAGTGTAAGAAATCTACTAGATACTGGGCCTAAAAATAAAAATTAAAAAAAAAATGAAGGAAAAAATGTACAGGAAAGAAGGGTAATTATAAGTAGAATTCAAAAGCTATGCCATTCACAACAACCTGTCTACTCCTGGCAAACACTTTCATCATTTGGAAATAACTCACACAGCAATATAAGCAAGCAGCGAAAAAAAAAGGGGGGGGGGGGGGTGTCCTCCTACATCTCACACATCCAAGATGTAGTGAAATTATCTCCTACACTCCTGGGACTTTTCCTCATTCCTGAGGGCAGCCTCTACTCCCAGAGCACCCCTGAGTGCATTCCTCAGTCATGCAAAGACAAAAAAACATGAAGATTCAGATCTAGGGAACTTGATGGAATGGTAATCTATATCTTTCCAGCCAATTCTGCAAGTGATGCCTGGCATAAAGATTGCTAGGTCAAGGGAAAAAAAACAACCACCCTATCTGAGAATAAAAGTCAGTTCAGGAGGCTGACAACCTTGAACTGGCAATGAGTGCTGCTACCAGAAGCAATCCTGTGGCTGAAATTGCTTTCTGCTCTCTGATGTGCCATCTGATGCCCTGGATGGCTTTCAAATGGTGTCCCAGGGCCAGGATGCTGCGGTGAGTGAGCATGACCATCACAGCAAGAGCACCTGCAGGCCCTTCCCTGGGGCAGCAGGGAGGCCGGCAGCACTTCTTCTCCCTGCAGGTACCCTGCATTGAAACCTCATCTTGAGGATTACATCCCCAACAGCACAAACTCTCTTTCCTCTGAAGGCTCAAAATGAGAGCATCCAGTTAAGAGATTTTCCTTATTTTTCCTTTTTCCCCATGCCATCTTACCCACAGTGTGCAATATGGGATCATGTTTTGGGGAAGAATGGTGGAGAGTGAAATGTTAAATTCAAACCCTGCATATTTAATCATGTCAATCCCTAAATATTTTATCTGGATCAATCTTTTATATCAGTTCATCACTCACTGCTCACTGGGTAACTGCCACAGAAGAGCTCAGCAGAGGCTCTGATGGTGAACAACTGCTGTGAAGACTTGGTCCCTTCTTTCCTCTGCCAAAATTTTAAGCAATGTACACCTGTTTCTGAGACAGGAAACCCACTCTGCCTTTTGCATTGCCTTTCCTAACCAAATACCTGACTGCATGTTACAGTGAGATGCCAGGGCAGCAACAAAAAAAAATATTTCTGGAAGAGCAACAGATCTCTACTACTGCAGAAATAGCCCATCCTTGCTGCTCACAATGCAAACTACACCTCATTTGCATGTCTGTAGTTTAAATGTAAATGGTCTAAGATAAGTCATTGTCAGACCCCTGTAAATATTGATGACTGTTCCAGGACCTGGTTTGTAACCATTTCTTTCTCTTCTGTCACAATCTGAGGGCGACTTATTAGCAAAGTTGGGGATGGAGCTTCTGGGAGGGAAAGAATAGCTTTGCCTAGTGGGTGACAGCAAAAGAAAAGAAGGAAGCTAGGGAGGAAAATTTCTAGATGAATAATGAATTGAGCCAGGTTGGAGACTGGTGAATCTTAATTAGAAATCTGACATATCATTGGCCTCCTGCCTTTGTGCTCACTGCACTCAAAGGGATGCTCAGTGCCAGCTGCACGTCCCTGTGTTCCCACCTCTTGGTGACTGCAATGCCAGTGAGGGAGCCTGTTGTGAGACCAGGTGAGATGCAGCCACCCAGGCTGGGGACAATACTACTGCCTCTCTCAGACAAATGAAAGGACAGAGAATGTGTCAGCAAAAATTATGGGAAAAAGTGATTCTGTGGCCACCCCGCCTCCCTCCTGAGATTATCAGCAGGTCTGGTGAATTGTATTCAGCTTGTCTATTGTGAATGGATCCAGACACTTCCTCTTTCTGCTTTTATTTTGTTTCTAATGATAGTTTCAGTACTCCTATCTGAGATGTCTTGGTGCAATGCCTGAAGTTACAAAGGAGGGAGAGAGAACATCAATCTGCATCTGCTCTCTCCTACAGAGAGTTGTCATCAGTCATCTTGTCTGGACTAGCAGGTGAGGGACAGCATGACCCAAAGAGCAGCCCCAGAACAAGGAGACAGGTGAGGTTCTCCCAGACTCTACTGTGATAAGGTCACGTCCTTGGGCCTCAGTTTCTCCAACTCTAAAATGAGAAAAACACTTATTGTTCCAATTTATTTCATGTCTTAGAGGAAAAGTGCTCACTAAGTGCTACGGTTTATTATTCTAATGTGACTGTAAAATCATGAAGTCTTTATTGCAAAATGATCTTTAAAACATGAAGCATTAGGATGGTGACTGAAATCATTACTATCAAATTGTTCTGCTTTTGCCCTGTCACATTGATACTTCAAAGTAAAATTGTCCTGTGGGCGTTTGTAAGATTTTATGAGGACAACTTGTCTTTTCAAACCTTATTCAGGAGGGCAAAAAAAGCCTCCAGATGTTTTCTTAATGAAAAAGGGCTAAGGTTTCTGCCTAATTCTGAAGCTGTACTTTAATATTTAAATTCCAAACCCACTAACAATCAATGTGATGAGCAATCAACAAAATGAGTCTCCAATTGTTCAGAAGTGGTGCAGGCAAATGTCCCCACACCTTGGTCCCACCCAAGGCTGTTGCTGTCACTGAGACATTGAAGGAAGGAATGTCATGGTTCCCCATCCCTCCCTCTGCCTGCAGAAAGGGAGTGAATGTGTCTCTGCTCTCTGGTGTGAGTGCCTGCTGGTAGGGGCCACGTTTCTCTGCTGCTTTGGGGTGTCTGACACCTAGCACAGAGAAGCCACACTCATGCCACAGTTCTCTTGGGTACAACCACAGCAGAAACACAGTACAAACAAGATGGCACCATGCACCGTGCAGCTCCTGGGCTTGTCAAGTGTCTGGTTCTCCAGAGCTGCCCTATCTTCTCTGTCCCACAGTCTGTACTACCACCAGGTTAACAAGGGTCCTGTCCCTCCATTCTCTTTCAGACTGGGCTGCATTACAAAATCACGTTTCCTCCTCTGACAGAAACTCCAAAGGTGTTTCAGCAGTCTCGGTGAGTGCACTCTGTGGGGACACACCAGGAGCAGCTTTCCTCCATCAACAGCTCCACTGGAGCAACTTTCTCACTCTCCTTCAACTTGTCACTCCCAGATTTAATTTCCTTGCATACACATTTTGTGGATCATGAACATGCTTGTGGATATCTATGGTTGCCCTGTTTTGACCCAATCCACA
Organism: Pyrgilauda ruficollis; assembly: GCF_017590135.1. Classification (NCBI taxonomy): domain Eukaryota; kingdom Metazoa; phylum Chordata; class Aves; order Passeriformes; family Passeridae; genus Pyrgilauda; species Pyrgilauda ruficollis. The sequence continues at coordinate 567,213 of NW_024525156.1, forward strand.
AGTACCAGGAGGGGAGATTTCTTCACTTTTTTTTTTTTTTCCTAGCCTAGCTATTTAGCAAAAACTGCTACTGGCAAATGTGTTTATTTGCTTTTTCACTCTCTCTATTTTTTTCCCCTGCCAGTTCTCCCAAATGACCTTGGGATTTGTTAGGCAGTTTCCAAACAATTTTGATCAAATGAAAGTGGCTTCAAATGCTACAAATACAACAATGAAATAGATATGTCTGGAGTTGTTTCACTGGCACAGAACAGTTCTTTCTTGCCCACATGATTCAACAACTTTTTCCTTATATGACTCTTATATCACGTCCAGGAATTTCTGGATGAGTGCTGGTCAGCACAGGCCAAAATGGTTTAAGGGGCCACCACCATCTTGTGCTTGTGTATACGTGACAGTGTTTCCATAGCCACATCTTGTTTTCTCAGATGGACGTATACAATGGTTATGCCTGAAAATTGAGCAGAGATGAAAGCCAAACAGCAGAGAGCCAGGAACTTACACCAAGTAATCTCCTGACATTGGAGATCCTGAACACAGGACACAGCCTCACAATAAACTTGATTTCATCAGCTCAGGATTGAGTTGGTAGTGATTGTGAATGGGGTGCTCCAGGTCTGTGTGGCTGGCCTGACCCAGGGCCATTTGCTTGTACAGCACTGCCCATGACTTCTTCAGAAAATGTGTGGGAAAGTGCTGTTCCCAGGACTTCACATCAGAAGTTTAACAAGGTTGCTGGTTGTGTTCTGGGCAAAGGAGCCACCTCACCCTCCTCTACATCACATGGTCTGGGAGCCAGCCCTAGATGGTGTGATAGAGGTCACAGAATGTGCTTTTCAGAAGCAATGCTGCAACTGGTCCTGATTTAAATGGAAAGAGCCTCTAATGTCCTGTTACCCCACCACCACCCAGAGACGGAAGTGGTCCCCAAAAAGGCAGCCCAAAGGAACTGCACAAAGCTGGCAGAGGGATCCAGTTTTGAGGCATCTGAACTGAATAGAGGGATGCAATGCTGGGGACCACAGCAAGTCGCCAGGTACAGGGCAGGAAGACACAAGTACTTCTGCCTTCAACTCTTCCTCAGGATTCCACAAGTTCATGTCTGGCTCTACAATCAGATTTTCAAAGTCCACATGAACAATTTCAGGTTTTGAGAAGTTGCCTTCTTCAGTGTTTCAGGAAAACACTCCCTCCCTCCCTCCCTCCCTCCCCATTCCCCCCCCGCTTTTGCATAGGTCTCTGATACACAGCAACATCTCTAAATTTAATGTCACAAGTGAAGTCCAGTGAAGGAAAGACCCATACTATGGCTCTGAAGCAGCTATTCAGTATGACTACTGCCTAGTTTTATGGCAAACAAGTCCATTAGCATTTAAATTGATTCTTAAATATTTTTGTAGAAATTCACAGCAATATAAGCCTTAAATCCAGGATTGGTAATATTGTGATTTTTATGTCTAATTTCAGATTTAGTTTTCGGTCTGATAGATTGTAATTATAAGGCCATGAAATTTCAGAGAGCTGCTTAAAAATGCACAGATTTGTGTTTCACCTTTAATGAGTAAAAGAAAAAAAAGGAAGTATGCATCATCCCACGTCCCTGTGCAAAACTGTTGCCAATTCCTGACATTCTCAGACATAACTCATACAGTTTTGTTACAGGGCTTAAAAATTAGAAACTTAGACTAAAGACGTCTTTTAATCTATGTAAAGGATACAAAATACAAATCCCTAGCACCTGGACAATCCTGTAAACTGAATGGCACAGATGTCTGTCAGTGAATACCTATATTCATAGAATCATTAGGGTTGGAAATGACCTCCAAGATCATCAAGTCCAACATTTGGCCGAACACCACCATATCAGTTAAAACACATTGTTCCAAACTTGGTATAAAATACAGGTGAAAAAGCTTGAATGGCCTCCATCCAGCCTCTGAACACATCTAATAGGGCTCAACCATCATGATGCTCTCCATTTGACAGCACCTGATCCACCAGTGCCTCTTGGGCAAACTGAAGATTGCAGGAGGCAAGTCACACTGAAAATATGCTGATATTGATGCTGTGTGGACATAAGCAATAGTCTTTGCCTGTTTCAGCAGTGTACTTCAGCCCATTAGTTACTCTGATGAATTTGTCCACCCATTCTGGAAGCATTAAAAAAATGTTTCATACAGGTACAAAAAGGCAAAACTCAGCATAAGCCAAACCTGTGTGGCTTTTCAGTGACCTTCGTGACTGGGAGTATGTTTTCAGTACATTTATTTCATCCTGGTAGTTAATGTCACCCCATGTAAATCCTTAAGAGTTTTGTGATTTTGAGAGGTGGGCTTTCTCCAGATGTGGTTTCCATGGCTGAGAACTCTGTTGCCACTTAGGTCGGTCACGGCTGAAATGTGAGAATCTTCAGAGACCAACAAGTTAACAAAAGGACACTTAGCAATATTGCTCCTCTGCTTGAATCTGTATTTAATTAGCTTCAGGAAGATATAAAAGCTGCTTTTTTCAGGTGTGAGCTTCTACAAGACCCTGGGGGAAAAGAAAGAAACTATTTAAGCGAAGGAAGTGCATGTGCTATTACAGCCACAGAAGGCTGAGTTCACTCAGTCCTGCCCTGTTGACAAGTGCTGATAATGTCATACATGAAACACCCCTTCTCAGGCTTCTTTGGGAGCTCTAATGTGGAAACAATTTTAGGTGATGAAGTACCACAACACTGACAATCCCACATCTTAAGTATTGCATAAAAAAAAAAAAAAAAAAAAGTTGAAAAATATCCTGGTTGAGTGTTACTGAAGACATCTGGTTTTGGTGTGAAAAAGTCTAAGTCAAGTTCTACATGTTTCTTATCCAAATAACAAGCATTGCTGCAGGGAATGTAAGGGTAGAGAGAAATGTCTGTCACCAAATTTTATTTTACTGAGCTAAATCTTCAATACAAACGGTGTGTTTCTCATCACCAATAAAAGTTCGACTATAAACTGAATGTCAACAGTTCAGCAGAGTGCGTTTCACTAAGTGCTAAAATCACTTCCTCGCCAATGTATCTGTTGATTAAAACATCAGGCTACTTACACTGTGTTTGATACTGTATCACAGGGGACACTGCGCAGCCCAGACATGCACATTTCCCCTCCCACATTCTTCTACAATACACGCTGAACTTCGTAAAAATCACAGTTAAACACCTCAGAAAGTTATGTCAAGAAACAAGGTTAAATCAAGAACTTACAATCAAATCATCTTGATGTGATTTAAACTCAGGGTTACACCCAGGACATTCGATACAATCCATGACTCTAAACCTTTGAAAAGGAGCTGTTCCAAATGGGCCTGTGAACCTTGCATCTTTGACTATCTATATAGTTTATTATAAAATATAATTTATTTATTTCCATGAACCTAATCCAAACTTCAGTACAGTCAACAGACACCTCACCACTGACTTCAAAACCAAAACATATCACATTACCCAAAAAAAAAAAAAAAAAAAAAAAAAAAAGCCAAACAAAACAAAACAAATCAAACATATGATGGATTGTTCTGTCTCCACAGAGTACAAAGTGGCTTCACTTTTAATGCTCACACTTCAACTCTAACTCCCAAACCTGTCTGTTTTGTGCTTGTTGTGGAATGTCATATTTATTAAACCATTTTTCATAGGTGTGCCAGGGCAATAACGTAAAAAACCCACCAAGTTTAGGTTTATGCAAAACTGACACCACAATTCTGGTTCTAAGCTCAGGGTTTCATGCAGACTGGTGCAGGGACCAAGAGGAGTGTTCCCTCCATGGCTTTAACCAGGGTCAGATTAGGTCCTTGACTTTGAGAAGTCCTTTGTCAAATGGCTCCTAAAATCAGACAGCTGAGGTCTTCCAGTGCTAACTTTTTCCTCATCCAGAATGGTTGACACTGGTTGAAAAATGCTTCCTTCTCTCACAGCCCCATGAGAGGGCTGGGAAACAATTTACTGTGTCAGAAGGAAAACCTACGGAGGTGCTTGCACACCCCAAACTAAGATGAAGCAGTCCCCTTCCTAAATGTAGCCAGAATGATTTGACCATGAAAGAGCTTCTACTATCTACTTAAATGATCTTGCTAATTCCTCTTTCTTTCAGTGACTACATCCTTTTATATCTTATATAGCTGGTGAACCAAACACATAAACCTTGTCTCCTGATAGCCCATTAGGTATGCTTTTGAGGTACAACCTCAGTAATTACTTCCTTCCAAAGTAATTGTATTTTAATTACACATTTAAGGCCAAATTCTTTCCTCATCTATCCCAACTAAAACTCTCTGAAACCTTATTAATTTTAATTAAGTTGGAGTTGATGCAAAATTTCTAAGTGCTCAATTTTGCATTAAAAGTTTCAAATTCATTTAAACATGGATTTAATTTCCACAAGCATTTCAATTGGAAATGTGCTCCTGCGTTTAGTCTTTCAGAGCAATAACATGAAATATATGAAACATAAAGTCCTTTCCAACAGATGATATTAGGACATAGCTCACCTTTAAATATTTCCTCATTTGCTGCAGCTACCTGAGGGATGTTTGCTACAGACTCAAACAGGACTTCTCTCTCATTAACACCAGTAGCAGTGCTACTCCAAAGGGATGAACTGCAGCTGGAGATAAACTGTCCCTTTCTGAGAGGTGAGACAGAGTTTATGTCATCAGCCAGTGCAGCAGACACAGAAAGACACCCTGGGAATGAAGCAGACAAACTGCCAGAAGGGACTTGAGTCACTGAGAGCTAAAAAAGCGAGTTTGAAATGTTCATGTGAGCAGGGAATTGATACATGGAGTTGGCCATGAAAGAGTGAGAAAACATGGAAGTAAAACTTTTCACTGTCTCACTGAACAAAAAGGACAATAAGTGACTTGAGAGAGTCACTTATTATTTTCAAAATAATACTTGGAGCAATTTGAAGACTTGACCTGGACAGAATAAGACTGTAGAGGGACTCAGTAATTGTGCTCAAAACCAAAAATAAAAATATGAGGCAATTGAGCCTTATGTTTCAGATGTAAGATCTCTGACACTGCACATGTCTTTGGAGAAATTATGGAGCCACTAATTAAAAACAGGAGCTGCTTCTGGGATTCCAGAGTGCAAGTGAAATTATTGAGAGAAACAGATCCAGCCCTGGAGAGATCAGCCAGCATCACAAAAAGGTCACTGCTGAGCTCTCAGACAAGTATAACACATGTCACTGGGCTTCCAAAGCTCTCAGGTGAGGCAAGGGTAGTGCCCCACAATGTCTCTGGAATACGGCAAGCTGGATATCTTGCACTAGTACCACACAAAAGGGCTGTTTGCAAAACCTTTACAGCCCAGAAGGGAGGCTCTGGCAATCACTACAGCCCACAGTGGGCACTGCAGGATGTGCCTGCGCTGAGTCCCAGCATTGCTCTTAAGAAGCCACCCAGTAGCTCCAGCAAAGGTCTGACATTCTTTACACAACATACACTGAAAATGTGGGAGACAGGCTTGCCTGAGCAGAGCCATGGAGCATATCCTCTGGCCAAGCATGACTGCCCACAGCAAACACCATCAGACAGAGAAAACAGTGAACTGGCAGGGAGACAGCCCAGCCAAACCCCTGGGGGGAGGGAATGAAACAGCGTGGACAGGTCTGTTTGCTTTCAATAACAGGAACATGTACAGCCACCCCATCTCATTGACCCAGCTCCACTAAGACCAGCTTCCTCAGAGCAGTTTTCTAGGCTTTTGGGAGCCGTAAGTGGAAAGGGGGTGAGGCTACAGGCTTTGATGTGGAACAGAAGTGGTGAAAAGTGATTTGAGTCTGAATAATGGAAGAAAAGTCTGCCTAAGAGAAATTCCTGGGAGAGAAGTTAAAAAAAGCAGGAGACAGAGCTGGATGTGAGTAAGACAGAAGACATTACAGTCATGTTGGACATGACATGCTGCATAAAATAGTGTGTGACAACAGGTCAGAAGCTTGGTGTGAGTTTCTGGGCTACATCTGTAATTGCCAATTGTGCACAAAGTCCCATGACACAGAGGAAAGCAGGGTCATACGGATGTCTGTCTGACCCTTTCGTACCCTCTCCACTTTCAGTTCAAATGCAGAGAGAATGTGACACTCCCAGGCCCAGAGGGTCAGGGCAGCCTCTTACCAGCCTCTGCACCAGCTTCACATGAATCCTCAATGTCAAAATCACTAGAATTGTCATTTGAAAGGCATTATAGACAGATACGGGGCATAGGAAGCCTGAGAGATTAGAGACTGAAGTTGGAGAAACGCCTGGAGATGTTTGTTGTGTGCGGTGTCATTTATTGTTATAACCCACGGCATCAGCCAGATGTTACGAGCCCTGCAGTGTGAAAGAGCCCAGCACCTGATGCCACCCTCAAGCCCAGGAGGAGGTTACAAAGGCATTCAGCTTGGAAGCTCTTGAACAGACAGGAGACTCTGCTAGTCGAGACCTCTATCTGAGACTGTACAGCACCTGCCACACCAGATCACCACAGCCTCAAAAAGTCATCTCTTTTCCTCAGGAAGGGGCAGACAGTTGCAGTCATGCCAGGAGAGAACAGCACCAGATGCTATTGGCAGGGCAAAGCCAAAACTGAAAGATCTCTCAACATGAAACAGCAGAGCTGCAGATGATTCAGGAAAGAACTGAAGGTCAAAACAGTGCAGGGTGACTCAGGGGCTCTCCTGACTTAGCAGACTGTGAACAATTAAATAGGTATATTTCATCGTTGCTTTTTTCATGTAAATGTTTGCTGTTAGTGTGTGTTGTTTGTGCAGCGGAGGTATAAAGAAAGGTAGGATGCCCTGGCACAGGACAACTGGACCTATCCCTGTTGTACACCTTACCTACTGACACTGCTGAAAGCTGGTCCCTGGTAGGCACTCTGCCTGATGGCTGAGAAGAGTGGCTACAGCATCATCTGCAGCTGTAATGCCTCTGAAAAGAGCTGTTTTCCAAGGACCTTGTTTCATTTTTACAAGCAACGAAGGGCTTTTTGGCTCTTGCTCAGCATGTGTTACCTGACATGCCAGGCATTCCCAGCAGCCATGAGGAGAGTCAGGCAGTGAGGAACTACTCTGTGTACTGAGCTGAACTTGCTTTCTCATTTGTCCAAGTCTTGGCAGACAGGTACATTTTTTAAAGGTACTTGTTTCTAAATACAAATGCAACTCGTTTTGCTGCAGTCTATCCATCTAGTGTTCTGTGCTTGTGGGCACAAAGTTACCAGTACCAGTTAACATGACTGAGAATTAAAAAGGAAATACATGTTCTTCTATCAGAAACAGAATGGCTGAAGTTAAAAGATTACAAGATATCCTGCAGTTTTGAAGCTTGCTGTTCCTTGCCTGCTTAAATAAAGGGAAGTGGAGCTAAACGATACATTTCTGCATAATTGAAAACGCACAAACACAGGGAGAGAGACAAAAAGAGAGAAAGCTAACTGGAAGCAGTTTCCCAAGCAAGTTACTTGATCTTGGCCAACAGAACCTGCAGTTTCAACCCATTTAGGCACTCTGGAAAATTTGCTCTGGATATGAAACACATTTACTCAGCACCCATCAATTCTGTGCTGCAGCCAGCCCTGGGGAAAGAGAGGTCTCGGTGGCTGCAGCCAGCACTCTGGGCAGCTTCCAGTCCTCCTCTCCTGCCAACAGTAAATAAAAGCATAATGAAATAAGAACAGCTAATGCTAATGCCCTAGAGCTGATGTTGGAACGAGGAGCGTGAGACCGGAGAATCGCAAGCAGCCTCTCCTCTCTACTGCAAAGCACTTGCAGCCCAGATACATCCCGAGCCAGGTTGATTTTCTGTGGATTCAGTAGCTCTGAGAGGGTTCTTCTCTTCCACTAATTCATTCAGCCTTCTCTCAGGCTGCACTACTGATCGATGTTTTCTACACAGGCAGCCACACCAAGGAAAGAGAGAATCAATATTCACTTTGGTCATGGCCTCTCCAGTCCTCAGCCATTCCCATATGTGTCCTTCTGTTAACGACCCCATGGAAGGGATAGGAATGAGATCAGCAGCTGACAGCAGGGCCCTGTGCCACAGAAATTTCCAAATAATGTTCTTTCTCTGTCTCTTAGGAACACATAATGCAGCTGATATTCCTGCCCTTTTCTTACACCTTTTTCTGTGCATACAATTCATCTGGCAAATATATATCAAAGTAAATGTAAGAAAAAAAGATTAAAATTAAAACTTTGCAAATGAGCTCAAAAAACCAAATCAATGTGAAAACTGGTTTACTGAAGTTTTGCTCCATTCACATAGTGTATGTTAGTATTTAGTAACATGAAGAAATTACAGATGTGACTTAAGCCTTCTAAGACTTTATGTTAGTTTTTCCCCCTGCAAAATTAAAGTCTCTGTGGAGGAAGCATGGCATGAAAGAACTAAGAACTGTGATGACAAGATGGTCAGTATTATTGACATTTTCCTTCCATATTTTAATTTGATAGAACTAGGTAAACACCTTTCCTAAAACAATGAACCCAAATTGAATTCAATTGAGTTACTGAGTGAAAGAATGAATTACTTTCTTAATTTCCCTTAGGAAAGAAAGGTCTCTGCATTACTCGTACATGCCATCAAATTAAAATGGTGTGAAGAAGTACAAGTTACTCAGCAATGAAATGTTGTGGAGTAAATGGGAGGCAAATGTTAAAAATCCTTCTCTGAGCAGCCAAGAGGAAAATTCCTTTATGATACATGTAGGTGACATAATCTAGGGACAGCCTTTCCGTAGGTGTGGGCCGTCTTTGCATGTTCCCCAGGAGAAATCTGCACATTGTTTGTCAAAATGACTGTAGATTTATGTCTTTGTTTTCTTAGAAATATGAATCTTTGTCTATCCATTGATTTTCAGTCTAGAATTAAACTTTACAATCGTGTCGTACATCAGTCCTTATAAGTTTGCCACAGACTTTCAAGCTCTTTCCTTAAGTTCCTATTTTCAAGCTGAATTGAAGCATGTCTTCTGCAATTAAAAAAAAAAAAAAAAACCAGCAAAAATCAAGCATCGATTTAAACACATCAGGTGTTAGAAAACTGTCAGACAGAATCTGATTCTTCATCTAAGTTGTCTCATGGTTTTCCTCGTGTGCTTCATCGGTCTCTGGGCATCTGTGAACTCCTTCTAATGCAATAATGAAATGGGATTGAGGAAATTAACTTCTTGATCTCTACACAGCAATTGACCAGTGTAAAATATCCCTGAAAACTTATATTTCCATTGAAAGAAATAGGAGAATCTATAAATTTTAAAAATTACTTACATAGTATCTAAAAGTGCCCGGAGTAGACCCTTCAGAGAAAGATGCAAGCAGTTTCACATTCCACAGTTATAAAGCAATGTGTCAGAAAGGGATATTGTTCCTATCCCAACCTCACATGAAGCTTGTTTATGCCTTGAAGAACAAATTTATTTCAATTACTTTTGGAGATAACTTTTATTCCATGCTGTAAATCAGGGTGGCTTATTGGAAAACACTCATTAGTGGTCAGTTTTCTAAACCCCAGTGCTGACAGTATCTGACATCACTTTCTTCAGCATTATCCTTCAAAAAACTACTCACTCCAGCCCATAGTCTTGTGTAAGCTGAAAACATTACATAAATACATTGCTTCACAGGTAGAACAAAGTTTCAGTGTGTGAAAAGAAGTCAATATTTGCCCAATTTTCATACTGAAACTCCAGCCAGCTAACTGGTGAGTCAAAGATGGGATGTGTCATGCTGGAAGTACCTCCACAGGCACTGGGGAGAAGAGGCTGAGCTGTGACACAGTTTCAAATGCACCTTGGTGGAGTTGTAATCAGACGTCTGTGTGGGGACTTCAACAACTTCCCTTCTCCTTTGTCTGAGGTCCAGTCACATTTTGTTTTGATCTTTGTACTGGCATGTTTCACTGCTGGGTAGGGGACACCTCATCCTCCTCATGTCCTTAGTCCTGATGACATTATTAGGCATGATGGTGAGGCCCAGGCCCAGGCCCAGCCTTTGGGAGGGAAACAAAAATAGATTTTTAAGTAGGAAGCACTTTTCCCATGTTGTAGAGTCACAACAGTTCCAAAATGAGAAAGCATATTTTTAGTGATTAGCCGCAGTTAATCCTAAGAATGCTTCAGGCTTTGTAATAAGTCAAACACAATATCCTCTCCTCCTTGGAGAAGTGAGATGTGGGGTTTCAGAGTGGGAGAACAAAAGGATTACAAATGAGGTATCTGCAATAATTCCTCCACAGCAGCTATACACGCTACATAATATTTCCCCCTAAACCAGAAATCTGCCTTGAATAAAAGGAAGAAAATGACATTAGGAGAAAGAAGTCATATCTACAAACTGCACGTAAATCAGAAGTTCATTAGGGGAGTATGCAGAGAAGCTTTTGGAATGTAATTTTGCTACCAACTAGTTTTCACAAGAGTAAAGTAAGGCTTTCTGAAGTATCATTGCTCTAAGTAATTCAAATTACCTACTCTACCTGATACTATCTCTTCCCATAGAGATTACAAAGCACTTAAATTTTTACTCACTTTGTTAGAGAAACCCCCGAGGAAGATTTCAATCCATTTGCAAGCACTACTGTGAGAAGAAAAGATACCAGAAGTTCTCAAAATGACCTCCAGCACATCTAGAGTTAAAAGCTCCTTACAAGTATTGTCTCTATATCATAAAGTTCTTTGTTCAGTAATTTCCCACTGAGTCACACAAAAAAACCCACTCTGGACCAAAACTCAGTCTACAAGAGTTCAGCGAAGAAACAATAATTCCTGTTGCTTTGTCCCCTTCTTTTTTCTAACACTGAAATAGAAAAGATCCTATGTGTTCTACTCTTTCCATGCATGAGTGTACTCCTATTATTCAGAATATTACTTTAATTTTAAAAGGAAAGGCGTGGGCTTATAGATGAGATTGCTGATGATGTCTGAATTGTCAGGTGATCTCCGCCGTGCGGGTGGCCATAGATGACTCAGCTGTCATTCAGAGGCATGTACCCTCTCCTAGGACATCTCCTATTTTGTAGCAGTCCAAAGCCTTGCTTTTATTTAGGCTAACCTCCCTCTGACACCCACAGGAGTGTGTTATAGCACAGGTTATTAGGGAAGGTGTCACTTGGTTTCTGTCCCTCCCCACAGCAAGCAAGACCCACACTTTGCAGTGTGGAAATGTACTCTGTATCGACACAAAAGTGCTGGGACATCTTATTCCTCTCACAGCCCAAAGGGGAATTTAGGAGTGTGGCTGTGCTTTAGTCTGGCTTGTCACAGAGCTGCACCAGACTCGGTGGCTTGCAGAGTTTTCCAGCAAGGCTGCTCCTCAGGGGAGCTGAAAGGGTCTTGGATTGGGGCAGGTGAGAGCTGGCCTGGCTTCAATCAATACCATTTCTAGCAAGGGTTTTGTACTGACATACAAGGGCTTCACTAAATTCTGCTTTGTGTGCTGAAGTTTGAGCAACTCCAAACTAAAAAAAAAATTTAAAAGAAGATGCAGAGGAGGAAGACTGTGCAGAATAAAAAGGTCCAAAGAATGAAACTTCCCATAAGTGCTACTGCCTTCTGTGCTTTGAAACCCATGGGTGAAAATCCAGGATTCTTTGAACCAGGAGAGCTTTGCCTTCATCTTTGGTGTACCTAGGCTTCCAGGTAAGGTCACTGCTTGCTGTCTTTACAGGTCCTACAGCTTGACATGCCTGCAAATTTCCTGCAGGTCACAACAGCTGCATGAGGAACACGTGCCATCCTGAACAGAGCAGCAGGGAAGGGGCAGCAGGGAAGTTGCCTGCTGAAATGGTCTACTGGAAGGTGTCCCACCCATGGAAGCAGATGATGTCCCTGGGTGTTGGAATCAGATAGTCTTTAAGGTTTCTCCCAACCCAAGGCATTCTACCACTCTATAAAAAGACACCATTGTGGTTAAGTGGGCAAATGTCTGTATTATTGTGTCTGGCTGCTTCCTGTCCTAGCTGCACCTTGCTGCCTGTGAACACACAGCTAAACCAAAGCTAACTATACAACTGACCAGCAGCATACCAGCAGAAAAGGTGACATGATCGGGGTCTCCTGGCAGCTGACAAGACATCTCAGAGAGCAACTTGCTCACCAGCTTCTGTGGGGCTGGCACAGGACGGAGTCTCTCAACCCAAAACATGGCCTTTAGAAACACCTGGAGCTTCTGAAAATGGCTGTGTTGTATCAGTAACTGAGGGAATCATAGAGCTAGAGAGGGAAATACACACATGTCTTAAGATACAGCATCCATGAAAAAAAAAAAAATGCAAGAAAACAAAACAATTTTAGTGTTCTTCCAGCAATGCCTCTTGCATTTACTCCAGCACACTATATTTGGTATGGCTGTTCCTGTAGGAGAGCTACTCTCTGACAAGTCCTCATGTAGAACCAGCAAACCTCTAGGGAGTTTAAGGCAGCTTTTATTTAGACCCACGCTTTGTTATGATACCAAGTTTAGCCTCAGTCATGCTGCTTACTGATATTCCAATGTCTGTGGCTGCTCACAAGCTCAGGGTCCACATTTCTTGGGTTTCATTGATTTCACAGTATCACTGCCCATGCAAAACTCTGCTCCTGTTAATCCAAAGATTGTAGCTTAGATGTTTGGCAATGGAGAGAGGGTGGTGGCAAAGGCAGCATGCAATGTACACTGATGAGGACAGGAACACAGTGTAGCTGTCAGCACAAAGAAAGGGAGGCTCATCTTGCAGCAGCAATATTTGGGACAGAAGGCTGGAAGATCAATTTAACTCCTTTGATGTGTCATATCTTGCTAGTAAAGGTTTAAATGCTATTTCTGTCTGCCACATTGATTTTCATTATCATGGATCCTCTTCCTGAGGTAAAGAATTTCTCTCAGAGAAGTTTCCTAAACTTGTTTAGCTTAGTGATGTTATGTTTTAAATTACAACGCAAATACCTGCATGCATATATGCACCAGCTCTTTTTATTCATAAGAAATTTCTGTATGGCACTGTGTAACTTTAGTATTCCATGACAGCAGCATTTAAATTATGTTTTTTCTTAAAAAAAAAAAAAAAGAAAAAAGGAAACAAATCATAACTCATCCAACTTGCAAGTACAACACCCTGTCCTGCTGCCCCTCTTCATTAATCTGGAAGCTGGAAGGCATTAAGTGACTCAAGACCTTTGAATCTGCCCCCTCAGAAACTCTGACAGCTCAGAACATTGTACATTATCCGTTATTGTTCCAAAATATCAGCTTGCACACTCCAAAACTATTTAAGAAATACTGATTTAATCATATACTCCCCCACATTTTTGCAACTGCCATCACTACTGTGAGTGTTAATATGCTGAGTGGGACAATTGTGGTTTTTTGCTGCTCTAAAGAAAATTTTTTTTGTCATAAATTCCAGGAATGGGTTCTTTCTGCTGTTTTAGCTACTTCATGTAACAAATAATCTTTGCAATAGGAGAATTCGGCTCATCATGCAGATTTGTGTTCTTTATAAGTGGAAAATAATAGCAGACAGTGTTCCTCCTGTGTCATTGCTTTTATTCCAGTCAAGGTTGATAAAATATTTCTTGGAGAGAAACGAACAAATCAACCTGCATGGGAAACCTGATGATGATGATGACGACGATGATGATGATGATGATGATGATGATGATGATGATGATGATGACAATGATGATGATAAGCACAAGTTTGGGGGTGACATTCTGGTGTAGTGCAGTTCCGTCCCTGTGACACTTGGGATTTGGCTGGTGAGGCCTGATAGGAGATCAATGAAAGTCCTTAAGGCTGAGATGAAAACCATGCATGATGTTACTGCTGGAAAAGATGTTTGGAGGAGCCTGAGTGTTCCCAGAATAGTACAGTTCCTCTAACATAGCTACAAGCAACACATCCAGCTCCAAAGAGATTCTTTTTCTAGGCTTGGATCTAAGGAGGTGGGGGGCGGGGAGGTGACGAACAGTAGAAGGCTGACAATGACAAGCAGGCATTCATTTGAAGGAAAGTAATACATCTACTAAACTCTTAAAGACTAACAGCATAAAGCCTTGCCAATCTCATCACTTTCCCCAAATATAATAATGTCAGGATTTTGGTATTCTTAGGAAAAAAAAAGAAAGAGCACAATGTTTAAGACTACAACATAGCATTTTGCAGCATTATAGTAATTATAAATACAACGCAATCTGGAAATATATAAAATAAGAGTGCTTTTTTTGCCTTTTTGTCTGGGCTTTGGTGTTGCAGTCGGTCCTGCATATTCATATACATCAGCCATGTGGTAGCGCATGGAGGCCCTGGCAGTGTAAAAAAGCTACTGGATATTGCAATAATTGCACTGTAACTTTATGAAATGTCCTGTACAGTTAGCATCCCGCAGTATACTTATGGTTTTGTATAGTCACATGATTAGGATTTAATGCCCCTGGGCTGCATTTTTGAAGGGATTGTCTGGGTGTTTATGTTTTTCACTGCTCCTGGAAGAGCTCACCTTCCTGAGCAGTCTGGTGAATGCAGTTCAGCATGTCTCAGCTCCTCCATGGAAAGAAAGGGAAGATCTTGTGGTTATACCCAGATATTTCGTTTTCTTAGGCATCAAGTACTTACTCTCTAGACAACTTGGTTCTCTGGCTTACAGCTGCGGGTTTCCCCTGCTGTCTTGGTTGTGTGCAGAAAATACAATTCAATTACTTCTTCCATGTGGAGAAGATGCAGAGAGTCAGCAGTGATAGATAGATCCCTGCAGGGCAGAAAGACCCATCCTCTGAAAAATAATGAACCCTGTAGCAAAGGAAAAGAAAAAGAAGAAAAAAAAAGCTTGGCAGAACACAGCTTACAACTGAAGACCCCACGGCCCTGAGTGAACTGAAGTTGAAAGTTCATGTAGCTTTGAATCATTGCTCGAGGCTCTCTTCAGTGTCAAAAGGATCTCAGTTCATACACTGGTTACACATTTAATCCTGCTTTAGCAGCTGCAATCAAGTCAAAAGTTTTTACTGTTTGGGAGGGTTTTGAGTGAAAGCTGATACCGCGTGTGGTGAGAGAGAGCTTTCTTCAATTCCACAGATCTGAAATAATCAGTACCACAGTGTGAGCTCCACTTCATTCAGATGCAGTGTAGGCCAAAACTTCTTTCCTAGTCCTGGATATTCTTCACAGAGGTGTGAGCCTGAACATTTCTGAAGCAAACACTGGCATTATCAATCACAGCAGCACCTGAACAAGTGATCTGATTTTAAAAATGGAAACTGTTGGTGCTTTTTCACCTCTGAACATCAGACAGTATGTTCACAGCTTTCTCTGGACGGAGGTATTTGATATTAGCCACTGTTTTGCAATTTTCTCTCTCTTCCATTATAAATGTGGGTGCAAAAACCTGGGTACCACTATTGTTTGCAATAAGAAGCAGTAAATATCTATTCATCACTGCTTCACCAAGTTCACATTAATTATAAACACTGGTAATGGGCTGCCTTTGATGTCATTGCATTCATTATTAGGATTTCTCTGCCTACTGTGAAAATCAGTATATTTGGGGATCTTCTTAATGGAAGCAGTTCATTTGGATATGTATAAAATTGTTGATCTTGCAAAACAATGTCTGACTATATATTTTTGAACTTCTCTCTCTTCCCCAAACCAAATTTTGCCAGTTATGTTTGTGGGGAAAAAAAAAATCATTCATTGTGTGGCAGAACACAGACTGGAAAACCTTCCCAATGCTCTTTGCCCAACTTGTAGATATGGTGATGTTTACTTTCTCTGCTTACCGAGAAGCCTGAACAGATAGTATCAGTTCAAGGATCCTCTCCACAGTGCATGTGCATTGATGTAAATAACAAGCAGCAGCACACACTGTGCCCTCAGCAAAGCCTGGGCTGGGTGATGGCAGCCTTGCTCCCATAGAGGAGCAACTGCATTTGCAGGTGGTTTCAGAGAAATCAGACAGTGGCAGAAGAAAAAGACTCTGTGACTGTAGTCACCTCTTCCCAGGTGTCCTGTACGTCAATTTTTTTTTTCCTGGATAAGCTGGAAAATACATTTGAAACACCTACAGGGATATTTTCCAGCCACTTTAAACCACGGAGGGGAAGTTTTGTAGGCTACAGAATAGGTGAGTGCAGTTTCAAAAACCTTTACCCTCTTTTTGGAGTGTGACACCTAATGGTAGTGAATTTGTTAGCCTTTCCATAAGGCTAATAAGCATAAGCTTATTAGGCATAAGCATCTGTTTCCATCCATGATGGACCAACTGAATTGCCTCCAAAACTGCTGACATTCTCCTCTTAAAAGTCATTGGCAGCAGCTGAGCAGAATCAAGCTATGGTGTGGGGCTTGTGGAAAGAGCAACCCGCCACACACACATCCTTGCCCAGGCAAGTTGCATTGCACAGATCTCATTTCTCTAGGAATTCAGACTCTAAAAATATTTTATTTTTGCCCTCTTTTTCTATGCATTTCATTCAGCTGTGCTTCAATCACTCTCTGCCAGACTTTCTTGCTCTTGTGAGGCTGGAGAAGTCATAAATATGGCAGGTCCCTTTGAGCGTTAATGCTGGATGCTGTCCATGACTGCTGAGCTGCAATATGTGAGCCAGCGATACCACAAAGAGAGAGTTTATATTCCTTCCATATTACATATTTTTAGTGTGTAAATCCGCAGAGCAGAAGAAATTTATAGCAAAATGAGTGGTCATGGGGAAAGTAATCTCCATATAAAGCAGAGCCAGATACCTCTCTGTTTGGAACTCCTTATATTGGGAAGTTTCCCACCAGGCTGAATGAAGCCTTCAGCCACTGCTGTTCTTTTTTTGTGCCTCAGTTTTGTGCCTCAGTGACAGGGGGTCAGTGACATTGTTTATCCATTATTCATTTAGCAATGCCTCTGGGAAGCAACTTAATGTCACGTATTTTTCACTTACATGAATTGCAATAAACTGGTTTCTTCTTCAAGCTTGCCTGCACTGAGAAAATTTTCTAAGTTCTTTTACAGCCAGCACAGCTTAAGCTGTTTGGAGGCTGAAGCAAGGATGTGGTAATAGACAGCATGAGGTGAGTGATTGTTTTTTACCAATGTGGCTTCAGACTGTGGCACTAGCTACATTTACTAAAACATGAACTATTAAGACCACATAAACCAGAAATATTTTGGCTTTGTTGAAATACACATTATCTGTCTCCCTTGGACTGAAAATGCTTCTATTCCACAAACTGCTCATTCTCTCTTGAAAGGCCTGGCTTTCATTGGAAGATTTGAGTTTTTCTTCCTTTGCTTTCCTAGCCTTCTTTAAAGCAGGGTATTTTAAGTCAATATATCACTAACAAGCCCAGATGAGATTTCAGTGTAGCCTTTACTGTCAGAATCAAAATTACATGAAGTACTGAATTTTGAGGCAGTGATATGTGTGCAGTCAAGAGAAGCTAGATTCTGATCTGGCCGGGTGAAATGCTCCCGGTTAAATCCCATCACGTGCAGGCCTCTGCGCAACCAACATATTTGTGCACTAATAAAACTGAAGGGCTGGAAAGAGAAAAAGATTCTTTCTAGGTCTAATAGGAAGGATGTGAATAAATCACAGCTGAAAACATGGAATGGAAAAGTTTGGTGGATACCCAAGAGATGGAGATAGTAGTTCCTTTGTTGAAGGAAGGCGGCTGAGGAGAAAGAGGAGGAGCTACACAGAAGGGAAAACTCATGTCTGTCCTCAGGACCTCCTGGAATGAACAGTATATGGGTCACTGGAAGTGGTGGACTAAAAATTATCCTGTAGTTGCAACAATACATTTTCTGAAGAAGTGAAATTTGCTGTGCTTCAGCTGGAGTCAGATGCACATGTTTCACTCCTTTAGACACTCTCCAAAAATAGGAGAAGCAAGGTGGGTTGTTAAAGCATGAATCCAAGTCCTTGTGTGAAAACACTTCCCTTGGCATGGCAGGCATTTCTACCTCAGGATAAGGCATGGCCAGGTTAGGATAGTGGGGGCCATGCCCACGGAGCCACAATCAGTCAGAAGTGCTCAGCCTGTCCCAGGAGCAGCAGAGGACCCTGCTTTTCCCACAGCTGCTGTATCCCCTCCATACTGGGCCTCTGGCATGAGGAGGCAAAGGCTGTGCTTTGCAATGTGCCAGGAATGGGGACACAGGGAAGAGGAGAAAGCAGGAAAAATTAGTTGTCTCTCAGCCTTTACCAAGCCATTTTCCTCCTGAGAACTGATCCAGGGCTCCCTGTGAAATCAGGAAGCACGTGGCCATACTAAGAGGCACTAGGACCATCCCAAAGGAAGGAGAGAGCCTTTTTCGAAGCAGAAATAATCTGTATTTCCTTTTGGTATTCCCATGCCTTCTCAGATGGGCTATGCTCTCATCTTACACTACCCCTGGAGCAGGTTTGGCTTCCAGGGTTCCCACAGCTTTGGAGGACAGTAAAGGCAACTGGAACTGTTCACTGACCTCTGCAAAGGGGCTGTCACCCCCAAAAGGGCTGGTCATTTTCCCCCCCCCCCCCCACCCTTTTCTTTCCAGGGCCAACCATAAAGGAGATTCAGTAGTCTGCTGGCAAGGGTGCAAACCCAGGTTTAAATTAGGTGATGAGGACCTGTGTGTGCACTGAGAGGAACCAGCTTGTTCACACCTCCATGTCCTCTACCTGACCAGGAGAATGCCTGATTCCCAAGCTGGAATTTCTGTCTGGCCAAGTGTCCCAACACAGGACCGTGACCTGTCTGCTGTGGAATGCCCCTGGAAGGAGGTGCCTGTCTCTCTCCTCTGTTCCCCTGCCCCACAGCCAAAGCAGCCTTACACCTCAGGGCCAAAGCTAGGGTGCCATGCACAGGTCTCCCTTGAGCTCTGCACTGAGTGCAAAGGATGCCTGAGGGCACACAGCACCTTTCCATCATCCCAGAATTAGTTTCTCTGCAAAACAGTTTCATACTTGCAGACACTTGAGGGTGTATGTCCCTCCTTCTTCTTGCCTCCCAGAAGCTAAGATTCTCACATAAAATTCAAATGAAGATGGTTTTGGTGGGATACTCAGTAAAAAAAAAAAAACATGTTGAATGGTGAGACAACAAATCCTTTCTGTCTCTAAGAAATGACTGTATGTGGTCCTTAGTGCTAGACTGCCCAGATTGCCTGCTATCTAATGAACCCTTATCTTGCCTCTACCAAACATTTGATATCATCAAGACTTTACACATTTGCTTTAGTCTATTCTTACTTCAGCTGACAAGGTGGTGAGAACTGCCTTACTAGTTCTCTTGAGGCATTCCTGGTGGCTCTCCAGGTTGCTAAATCATCATCCATGCAGATCCTTCCTGAATTGGTGGCTTAAACACAACTTCCATGCCCTCCCTCAGTTGGATTACAGGATGGGGTGGCCAAGGAGTTACTCTGACCACCGTGCTAAAGGCAGCAAGCCCCTCTCATCCTTGCACAGCCAGGTTCAGGTTTACAGTGAGTTCAGTGCTCCCTATGCAGTCATGAAGCTTATGGGCTGCACAATATGGATCTTGAACTGTCAGAAAACTTCCCTGCATTTTCTCCATGGCAGACAGATGTGTAGGTGGCATTTTTTTTGTCTCAGAAGCCTGCAGCTTGATGATTCACCAGCACAAGCTTTGATGACTCCTACCCTCCAGTGCTGTTTTCTGCTCTGTGGTTACACTGGTTGCCCAGCTGGCAAGCTGAGAGGAAACCTGCGAAGAGAGGGTGTGTGAGCCAAAGGAGCCTTGCAGTGAACAGAGCAGGCTGTGACTGGTGTGTCATCCACTTTTCATATGATCAGGTGTCCCCTTGGAGAGTGTGTCTCTCATGTATACTGCATGCTAGGCAGTATATTCCTGTGGCACACAGAAATACGGGAGTGCGAAACCCTTTTGAGGCTCCATTGGAAGCTGCTTGTCAGTGTCTTCCCATCCTGGCCACAGGGGTTGTAGTCCCAGGTGGAATCAAAGATCAAGGTTTTTCCCAGCATGTGGACCATGCCACCCCAGATTCCTGCTGTGTCCTAACTGGAGGTACAGCTCCAGCCATGGCCCCGTGAGAAAGGGTTAGCTCTGCCACAAGCAGGCATCCATCCAGGCAAAGCAGGGAACGGCAGCAGCACACCAGTGTGAGCCCCCTGGAAAAAGGGCACCTCCTCCCCAGAGGGAAGGTAGGCTGCAATGCGCTCTAAGTGGGAATTTGAAGCACCTGTATTATATCCACAAAATATCCACATAACAATTATGGATAACATAATATCAGCTATGGACTACTCAGGAGAAAACAGCAACATTCCTTCCCACAAATGCAAGGTTGATACTTCTTATCCAATTTATTTGCTATGCTTAATTTACATTCTTTTTCATGTGGCTGTGAAAATATGTAAGCATGAATTGCAAACTCCATTTAAATGCCTATATTTATTTTTATTCTTCCCCTTTCAGTAAAATTTTTGGTGGCAGACAAGCTTCTGATGGAAAATTTTCATACACATCTCTGGGTTTTATTTGATCTGTTATAAATTATTTCATAGCCAGATATTGCCTTAATTGTTTACATACTAACTGGGGACAGATAATGTGTAGCCTAGGCTTTATTTAGCAACTTAAACTAAAATGTTACTGAGTGGTTGGTAGACAAAACATTACATTGTAAAGCTTTGTTGTTTTTTTTTTTTTTCCCTTGCCCTATAATATTTTACTTTGATTAAAGCTGTACTGAGGTAAAATTGCACATCTCATGCAAAAAGCAATTTACCTCAGCTCTTATTGAAGTTAACCGCACTTATTTGTCCTAGCATAATGTATTTTTCTAGCTGCATTCTAACTGCAGTGCTTTATCATATGAACCAAGCTAGATTTAATCAAATTCAGTTTGTGTTGTGAATTTTAAGACATTTGTTCAATTAGTTGGAATAAAAGCAAAACATTTGGAAGAAAGATTAAAGTTGAAAAACGCTGTTGCTAAGCTGGGCATTCAATGCTCCTTCTGCACCTTTCTCATCCCAAGATACTTCTCATACTTGAAAAGGCTCTCCAGTCTTTTTTTTTTTCCTTTTCTCTTTCTGTTCCTCAGATGCTGACGGGATGGGGAAGATAAGAGTTATTTTATCAGGTTTCAACAACCAAGGCTAAGACCTCATGGTTATTCCTTCTGTTTTGTCTGTCATGAGCTTTTTCTGGGCTCTGATGGATGGGACCACATTCAAGCTGGGGTCTTAATGTATTGGAGTCTGTCGGGAAGCCACAGTGCCTACCCAGTTCCTCTCTAGACTTTCCAGTGCCCCTCAGCTGCTTTCCTATTACTCTTCCTTGTTGCCACCTGGTGGAAAAGTTGCCATTATTCACTCATGTTGGCCCTTTAGACCTGGCCGTGCAGCTCAGTGAGACCAGCACAGGAGCTGAGGGACATCAAGGAGAAAGGTCAGACCCTAACACACCTTTCCAGCAAACAAATTACTTTCTCCTCTCACCTCTCTATTGCTTCCCCTTGTTTGCACCCAGATGAGGTATTTTGGGCTATCAGAATGTTTTTGCTGTATTGTCCTGCCAATGAAGTACAACATTCAGTAATTATTATTGTATTACTTTTATCAAGCAAATTTTATGGTTGTTGTTACTACATCTTATTTTCCTCATCTGGGAATTCTTACCTAACTTAGCTTAGGCTCTCCAGTTTGAGTGATTTAAAAAGGCCATGGTAAAAAAATGGTGAGAAATAAAAATGTCTTAGTGAAGTCAGAGTCCACTCTCTCAACTGAGAAGCACAGTGTTTTCATATTTTGAGACAGTTTCTCAGACAGCCAGACAAGGTGACATTAAACAAATCACACTAATTACAACACAATTTATGTAGAGAGATTTTACTGGCCTGCTAATGCTTGGCAGGAGCTGTCAAGTACTAATAATTCAAAAAAGAGCATTTCCAGCATTCATTTTTTGGTCCTTAGGGAAATGGTGCAGCCTGTTGAGCTCCCTTGTTTGTGCCAAGGGAAGCAGAGCCCAGCCAGCCCAAGTGCAGAGGCAGGGAGGGCTCAGAGACCACAGTTCAGGCCAGGGCTTTCAGACGGAGTTACACAGTCTGTGCTGTGGCCCCAGGCAGATACTCCTGAATGCACCCCATGTCAAACAAAATCAGCAAGAATTTCCATGATCCCTGAAGGCTTTGCACCTCTCTGGCTTCAGAGGTGTCCTGCTGTGTGGGTATCATGCCCAGAGGTGCAGACAAGACCCTGCCATTCTGGGCTGGAGACATTTTAAATGGTCGATGCCACATTATATGACTGAGGAAAACATTGTGCATTAGCTGCCTTATTAACAGATCAAGGATTAAACACTTAGCTATAAAACTTGCCAACAGCACCACAACAGCACAACACAGTTTGTTTCTCAGGAGCCTGTAAAGAGCTTTAAGTTTAAACCTGAGAGATATGTAGGGCTTTACCTCCAATTCACTTAGTTTAAGATTGTGTTCCTGTATGATGGTATCTCCCCTCATCCAACCCCAGCTGGTGGCTACCTTCACCTTCACAGAACCAACACAAGGATATGGGGCACCCACTCCTCACCCATGCTGGTGCTTACACCAGAGCTTAAACACTACAGTCTACAAGAAGCCACCCTGGCCTGAGAAGTGCCCCGGTGCATCATGCTGACTTTGCTGCAGGGACAACAGCAGCCTGGTAACAGCAAATGGCTTTGGAAGCAGGGCCAGGAGGAGAAAGCAGGAGGGGGAGAAGGCTGGTAATGGCCTCTCACTGTGAGGGTTTTCTGAAGGAGTCTCTGGCATCACTGTCTGGACAGGCCTCTACTCCATGGCCACTGATCACACACAGATATGGGACAC
Organism: Pyrgilauda ruficollis; assembly: GCF_017590135.1. Taxonomy (NCBI): domain Eukaryota; kingdom Metazoa; phylum Chordata; class Aves; order Passeriformes; family Passeridae; genus Pyrgilauda; species Pyrgilauda ruficollis. Next base: position 590,046 of record NW_024525156.1, read on the forward strand.
AGAATCACAGAATATTCTGATTTGGAAGGACTCACAAGAATCATTGAATCCAACTCCTACATGAATGGCCAGTGCGTGGGAAAGCAAAGCTCTGGGTTAGACCTCTAACTCAGGGGAGACTGAGGTACCATGGGTAAGGGTCCTCAAAACCCTGCTGCTTAGAGCTAAATGAGCCCAGACCGTCTCTCTGCTTCTCTGGGACAGCTGGAAACAGAAGCCAATTAGAGAACCGCCTCACTCTACGGAAAAGCAGAAATGCTCTGGCAAGCTTTTCCTCATGTGCTCAAAGGAAGACGGTGCGAGTCAGTGTGAGCTGGACATTCTCAAATAGGCTGGGGGGTGACATGTCTTGCTCTGGAGGTGGGTTCAGATCCTTCTCCGAAGTTGACTGAACTCAGCTCTATGAATTGGTAGCTGGATAAAGGGGTCTCCACACTCAGCCAAGTTGCTCTCATTCTCCTACAGTCATTCTTTTAGCCCGTGCCCGGTTTTGGTGTAGTTTGGAAATGTCTGTAAGCATGGGCATACCTCTGCAGAGCTTGAGCATCTTCTTTCTGGGCTTATGTTTTGCTCTGAGCTAGATTTGCAAGGAACTCTGCATCTGTGCTTCCAAGGCTTCATGCTGCCCATGGGAATTTATCTCTGGTGGGTGCTGGATACTTGTGGAAGCTGCTCAGGAGGTAAGTGGTACTTTTGAGAGGGTCATAAAGACTCTAAATGGTGTATTTAGCAACAGCTGGAGACAGGAACACCTTAAGGGGCCTTGGTGGAGGTGGCACTTTTTGCATGCATCAAGGAAATGCAAACTCCTGCCAGCCATAATAGCACCATTAAGTCCTGCAGGGCTTGTACATCCAGCGAGCATTTACAAGAACTACAAAGAAGAGATTTGAAGGGAAAGGGCAGGGTACTACAAGGGGCAAAGACTCCATGGGGAATGAATCCTCCTGGTCTCACCAGGAAAAGCAATTCCAGGAAACTGAAGATAATCAGCACCTTGTCTCAGCAACCTCTGGGACTTACACCTGACTACCATCAGGCACTCTCCTGCAGCAGCCACACAGAGAGCTCGTTTTCCTGTACAGCTGTACCCAGTGACACATGTGATTGTCACTTGCTGAGTATGGGCACCTTTTCACACTTGACTCACAGTTAGTCCAGTGCTACAAGCCAACACAGCCCGCAGTTACAGGAAAATTCAGTAGGACTGAGAATGCAAATAGCAAGGGAGAGAAATGGGTCAGAAGAGTTATCTCAAGCAGATGTCAGTGAGAGATGTTGGTAGCAACACTAAGTTATCAAAAGGAAACACATATATATATCTTTTCAGAATAAAAAACGAGCATCTGCACTTCAAAAAGGTTTAGTGATTGCTAAATGGCTCCATTGTCAAGCGAGAAGCTTTATGAACAGAAGGGTTTACATGAAGCAGTTGTTGTTTACACCTGAAACTAGTGTACAAATAAAGCCATCATTCTTTGCTGCCAACTCTCCTCTGCTCTGAGCCAGAGCAGCCTGTGGAGCTGCACGACAGCCCTCCCTGCAATTGTTCCTTCCAGGTGTAGCTTTTGTATGTGTTTGCTAATGGTTGTCCAGGTCAACTCACACACTGAGGCCCATTTAATTCAACAAAGCAATGTGTTAAGAAAAGCAGGGAAGGCATTATTCAGAAAAGGGAACTTTGGCCTTGGACAGCAAAAGGAGAGCATGGAGTTAATTCTCTGATTTGAATTGCTCTGCAGAGGAGTTTAGCTTTTTCCAGTGCGTGTCAGGGGAAACCAGGGACAGAGGACACCATGGACAGAAGTTTCCTTGTGCACCTGCCTCCCTTGCCTTGCCTTCCACAGACAGTAATCACAGCCCCACAGACTAAACTTCAACTGGATAAAAACAAAGCCTAAATTGTAAACCACTAAAACATTAGTCTGAAATCCAATCTTCTTCTCCCTCCCCATTTCTGTACCTTTTATACAACCACCACCATCATCTCTTTCTCTTGTAACTTTCTCCTTGCTAAGGAAGGGCACATGGGGTGCCTTCACCTTGAGAAGATCAATCCTGGGAGTTGTGATCCTCTGGTACCTCTTGCTGCAGCTGCACACCTCCTGTGGTGGCAAACCTCAGCTGCTACAGAAGTGCTGGGGAGCCCTAGGGAACTCAGCACCAAAATTGTCCTCTGCCGGGTGTAGAAGGAAGGGGCAAGCTCTGAGTGATTGTGTCCCTTAAAGCCACCAGGAGCCTGGGGTGAAAAAATGCCACTGATTGAAGAGATGAGAATTGAACCAAGGGACTAAAACCCTTCTGAAGATCACTGGGTCCTTGCATGGCCAGAAAGAACACAGGGAGGTGATGGGAAGGGAGGAAAGCCTGAGAAAGGCAATAAAGAGGGGAGATGGGGGCTGGAGTAACCCCAGGAAGAAGGAAATGGAGAAGCAGACAGAATTAGCAAAGCAAAGAGGTACTGATGGCAGTAGGAAGCATCGTTATACTGTGCTGCATAATCATAAGACAGTGTTGTCACAACTACACTTAAAAACCCCCACAAGCTGGATCATAGAAAAGCTTAAAATATGCTGCTTAAAACAACAAGTTTGGTCCTTTTTCTTTTGACTTCTCATTGACAAAGGAGAACTTTGGTCACGGCTTCAGGCCTTTTTTTCTAGAAATTATAATTTAAGAAAACAATTCTCACCAAGCTGTGTGACTCAAAGAACTGGGGCACTGGGGAAAACATCAGCTATGACAAACCTTACCACTGAACGGCAAGCACTAACGAGTGGGGGATTAGGTTTTCCCTGGACCTGCCCCTTTAAGTTCCTGGTAGCTTTGATCTAGCAGCAGAGAATTGATGTGGAAGGACAGATCATATACTCTCTCCTGGATACTTTCCTTTTGTAGTTGCATGTGATGCTGTCATTTAATCTTGACTAGAAATGGGAACTGATGGTTTCTCTTTTTGTGGGGAGCATGGATAGGTCCCATGCAAGCATTCTCAGCCATCTATAGATTTGAAGAGGCAGTGGGAAACTGGGTCCAGCCCCCAGCTATCATGGCATCAGGAGACAGTTTCCAAGCAGAAGTTATGCTGGGGCTCACTGCTGCCTAGGCACACATGCAGCAAAAAGCCAAGACACAGACCCATACCTGTGAAACAGTACAAGGTACAGTGTTGCCCCCCTGGCAAGCTTAGTTTAGCACTCAGAAACTCCTGACAAACCATAGAAGTCTTCAAACTGTTTCTGAGAAAAGTTTCCAAAAGGAAAAAGAGCATCTATCTTAGAGAAATGCAGGCTCTATCCAAAGACAAAAAAATCCAGTTTCCCATTCAGACACCAAGTGAGAGTCAGCCCCAGCCTTCAGATTGACAAAGGCAAATCCGTATCTTTGCATTCCTTTAGACAATGTGAAAACTAATTTGGGCATTTAAAGATAATCCAGATAAAATCAAACTTATCCTAATCTTTCATCCAATGAGACATTTGATGTATTTGAAAGTTTATATCATATTTCAAAATCACTGTGGCTCACTTGTGAAGTCTGAAATCATCACACATATGACAAATCCCTTCATGGAAGTTCAGTTTCTTGGAATTAAATTAGAATAGGAGGTATCTGCATAGACTCATACACAAAATAAAACAGGCAGGGTGGCTTACAGTGATGTATACTGTCTGTAAGGGAATACATCAGTGGTTCCCCATATAAAAAACACCTTTCTGTAACTATGGCACGCATTAAATGACACTTTTTAATGCATTTTTTCCTCTCCAGTAAGAAAAAGTGATTTCCCTGGATATCACACTTGCCTGAGACAAAGCCCATAGGTTGCATTGTCATCTCTGGCACTGTAAATATTTCTGTTAGATCTCTTTCTGAGGATTCTTCCTCCAAGCTGACATGATCAAAAGCAACAAATACAATATGTCTTCAGTTTACTTCCTTGCTTATAGGTGTTCTGTCTCCTGAAACATATCTTACAATCATGATGAGTATGGGCTGGAAGACATCATCTTTAAATTCATTGAGAAATGCATTTTTATTATAAATTACTCCTATGCTAGATTAGACCACAGATCTTTCCATTAAAGGTAAACCATTCACTTTTCCATTTTATTTTATACTATACTGAATATTTTCTGAGATTTGATACATCACCCAAAGCCACAGATACTCACATCAACTCTCAAACAAGTCTTCATCATTCCTTAGAATACTACTTTTTCCCAAGGAAAAAGCCAAACCAATAATTTTTGCCTACTATGTTCAACTACATTTAAACAATTGACTACCCAAAAGGTTTACAGCTGAGACTCCACTAGACATGAAGCATCTCCTGATGACACCAGGTACCACTCTCTAGAGTCACACTGGATCTGTTCACCTTTTTCACCCCAGGAAGACAAAATACCCCCTCCAAGAGACAGTGCTACTCAGCTGGAAAGATTTTCCATCAGACACAGTTAGCAGAGATTTGGCAGAGGCCATTGTTGGTACAGTCCCCTGTTCAGGAGCTCTCATGGGCTTGTGTTGAGGCCCTTTGGGGCTCTCCATCACACCCCCCATTGCTGAGGGCTCCCTTTTCCTCTGCTTCAGCTCCACGGGGTGACACTGTTTGTCCTCTGTCTTCTTCCACTAGGCTTGCATCCAGCATCTGAGAACATTCTGCTGACTGAGTTTCATCTGCACATCGACAGGGGATTTATGGCTGCTTCTGCATGGCTTCCTGGCTGTACCAGCTCTGGTTTCCCACTCAGCATCGTCTTCTGCTTGACCGTGGATGGCAAGAGAAGCCAGTCAGCAAGCCCTTTCCCTTTTCAGCTGTTTCCCAGCAAAAGAAACATTAGCATGTCAGACTGCCAGACAACACACCACAGAGATTCTCCCACATATTGCTTCTTTCTTCCTTTTTTCACATCAAGAGCTAAAGAGGTGGGTGACAGATTTCCAATGGAGGAGGGGGGAAATTATACTGAGCACTGCTATTGTGACCTCTCTGTCTTTTACACTTGAGCGGGAAGGGGCCCTGCAGTGAAGCACTAAAACCAACAGCCTATTCACAAAGCCCCTAGGTAATTAGTCATTAAAAAAAAATTTAAAAAAAAAGAAAAGTAATTACAATCTGCCAAAAGAGGAGAGAGAGGGCTTTAAAAGGATATACCTTTATAGCCATAAATCACTAAAGAAGAAGAATTACAGGATAATGTACAAAAGGTCAACCCAATAAAAGCAGTGAAAGAGACACCTGAGCTTCCTTGAAGTCACCAGGGAAGCACCTGTGCTCAATGTGCTTGCTGCATATACATATAGCTGGATAATTGCTTGGTTAGGAACTGAAATAGCAGCATGTGGGCATCATCCAAAGGAGCAAGCAGACACACAGTAAAAAAAAAAAAACACCAGTCCAGCCTCGGGCGAAGTTTCGCTCCATGCAGGGTAGATCAACAATTTATTTCTGAAATTTACACTTTGTAAAGCATAAATAAGCAGGGAGGATCAGTGTGCGCTCCAACAATGTACATACCCTCTGACAGACACTGTGTTTGGCTCACTCTAATGAGGGCAGCCCCAGAAAGAAGACTACAGTACCTGCAGTAGCTGTGTGCTCTCACCTTGCTTTTTTTTTAACACACAGCTTGATTAATCTGAAGGTTGACTTAATTAAGTAAAGCTCACCTCCTTATCAGGATCTTCTAGGCTTTAACAGCACACCAGATACTGTGAGGCCATTTATTAGGCCTTACAATGCGCCTCTCAGCTAGGTAAATATGTGCTAATTGCATTTCACTGAAGGGTTCAGAAAAAGGCAGAACAGTTAAGGCCAAAGCTTTGAATGTCTGGCCTTGGAAGTTGTGTAGGAACCCCAAGGAAAATCTGGGTCAGGGAATGAATTCCATAGCACCTGTGGCACCATGGGAATCGGACAAAGGAGGAGAAGTCGACCAGAAATGAATCCTCACACAAAACACCAATTTGTGTGCTGCACCAAGCTCTTGAGGCTGAGACTGACTACAGAAAAAGCACAGCCATGCTGCCCTGCAGCAAGGAGCCAAGGGCTCTGGGATACTGTGATAATACAATACATATTGCTTCTGATCCATTTTAAGGTCCTGCTTTCCTCTTAGGAAAAAAGGAGTGCTCACACCCATCAGCTTGTGTCACCTCTGGTAGGGTAGCCACAGTGCAAAGGCCCATGGAAACCCTAAGTGCCAAAACAACCGGTGTCACCTGCATGCAGTGAGGAAACCAAGTGACAACAGGCCTGTGCCTCTCTTGCATGCCAATATGTTGGTGACAGTGCAACATGGAGCCCAGGGCAGGGGTGCATGCATGTGAACACTGGAGACTGGGAGGAACCATCACTTGTTCTTACATGATGAAGAAGAGAGTTTGTACTGCTGTCCTACAGTCATACATGCTGCAGCAAAAGAAACCTGAAAGAACTGGACAAGAGAAAAACAAATCTGAAAGAGGGTTTTCAAGGCATCCTGCCATGAATCCATGGCCCAGTTACAGTCTTCCTGACTGACTGCACATTCCTTACCTCCATTTTTCTTTTCCTAAAAAGACAAATGTAATGCTTATTGTTGCAAGGAGTGCAATGCCATAACCAGGTTAAGAAAACAATTGACTGAATGCTGATGTATATTCCTAAAAACTTAATTCTGAAAAGCTTCAGTTGCTCATTAGGGACATTTGTCTTGTTTACAATGTCACTCCTGTTACAAGTGTTTTTAAGAACAAATACTTCTGGGAATGAGAGAAGCCTGACAGTATTATGAATTTGGCATGCAAAATTGCCAGGCAGATTCAGCCTTTGTTCCTTTCCCTATCGGTGCTAGTAAAAAGAACGTGCATTGGCCTTGTTTGAAGAAAGAGAAAGAAACAAGAGAAACATGGGGAGAGGAGGAGGAAAACATGGACCTAGAGCAGTATGAGGAGTTAGCAGCAGAGGTGAGAAGAGCTGTTTGTACATCACTAGTACACTGTCTCTGTTAGCATTATGCCAGTTCTGCACCCTTGAAAATACACTCATTGGTGCTGCTTAATTACTGCAGTTGCTGAAGTTTCAGAGACAAAAACATCTTGTAATGACCCTATTTTCATCTTGTCTTCAGCATTTTCAAGAATGCACCACCTCCCACCCCAGCCAAACCAGTCACATTAACCTTTTCCAGCTTATTTCAGAGATTCCTCAGGAATTTTTATACTGATTTACATGAATCAAAAGTGGTTGCTTTCAAAGCTGATGTTCCCCATACGCTGCTGCTTTGGAGGTAACCTGGAGCTGGTTAGGATTTTCCCTTTCATATACTAGAACCGAATCCATGTTTTAAGGACACCTTTCTCTCACTGTCATGCCCATATTTACCTAATTTTTAAACAAGAAAACATTTCTTTTGAAAAAATGAAATTTGTGGTAGTCCCAACCCCTCCAAATTTGTCCTAGAGGATCAGCTACATGCACCCTGACACAAGAGATCAGCAGCCAATAACTGTGGAAGTGAAAGTGTCTCTTCACTGCCTCACCTTTTGAGAGGTCTTGGGCACACATGGACTTGCAACTCTGAGGAGGCTCTCCAATCTCAGCCACTTATGAGGGACTTTAGATGATCTCCATTTCAGTACCTCTGCCCTCAAATTAAATCATGTGTATTGAGGAGCCTAACACAAGTAGCAGAGCTCTGCATGGTGTGCTGACTCTTTTTCTAAACCAGAGCCTTTGGCACGTGAGGTCTCATTCAGCCAACAACATAGCAGAGGTCAATGATTCAAAAGTGTCCTCTCTAAAACAAGGACCCATTTTATTGGCAAATCACCAGCAGCAAGAGATTAAGACTGCAAATAATGAAAGCATGACAAAAGCATGTGTTTCCTCCCCTTGATCCCTTTATTACGTTTCCTGGTATAAAAACTATAACCTACCTCCTTTCAGCATTATCCTTATTTTTAGAAGAGCTAGAGTTCTCCCCTGAATTTTGAGATGTTGACTTTGCAGTAAAGAGCCATAGGGGTTTATGCAGACCTCTCGTGGCTCACTGGAAAGGTCAGGAGGAGAGGTCTGCGTAAACCCACGTAGCTCAGGGTGGTATGCCAGCAAGCTGGAGCTGAGAAGTACATACTGAGGTAGTTCTGTAAACAATCCCATAAAGCAAAACAAAACAGGAGCAGAGCTGGAGTCACTTTGAAAGAAGTGTAAGTGGAAATATTTTCCCAAGCTGTGCGGGACTGCCAAACCCACAAATGATTTGAGACTCCCTCCCACTGCAGGGCTTGGAAAATGTATTCTGTGTTAAGAGTTACATGTGCTCCTAGAAGCCCATAGCTTAGCCTAAAAGTCAGTCTTATTAATTCATACACAGGCTAGGTGGGAGCAACAGAATAGAGATGGGGAAAAAAGAAACTAATTAAGGCAAAATACACTTGGGAGTTCTGTCGTGGTGGAGATACTGGGTGCTATCAACAGTCAGTGAGATTGATACTGGGGCACCTTTAGAAAAGTCAGCAGATGATAAGAAACAGCATTAAGAACAAATTGAGGTGGGTAAAATTTACTGCTGTCTCCACTAAGACTGTAAATGGAAAACTTGGGAGAGAGCTGGTGAAAATGCTAAAAGAGGCCAAACAAACAAATTCCACTAGCACCAGCAGAGTGGTTTTAAATAATGTCCTTTAATAATCTACCATTCGCATTACTGTAACATGTCATTGCATTATTCTGGTCTGCAAACAATTGTTGAGTTCCCAACTTCTGCTGCTGGAAAAAATGATGACCTGGGGGAAGGAATTTTTGTAGTAAATACCTCAGCATGAATAATAAGATGAGGTTATTTAAGCGACTGCTCCTTGAAAAATTAGCCTAACTTCCTAATAACTGTACTACATAGCTTAAAGAAATCTAATTTTATCTCTGCCTCCCACACAGTAAATCTCCCTATCACATTCTTTCCTTGCTTCATTGCTATTTCTTTGCTTAATAATCACCTACTTAAAAGATCGGAGATAATACTAATAATGGGCAAATTAGATACACAGAAAAACAATGTTTTCTGTACTTTCAGAGATACCCAGCATGACTGTCATTAAACCAAAACCAAGGCTTGAGGAAGGAGCACAGAATCGTTGGCAGGCAGCAGTGGAACAGGGCAAGGACTCTGGATAACTTAGTGTTGAGCAGACAACATTAGTCAGCGTTGCAATGCTGAAATATTTAACAACGGGAGCGGCTCTCCCCTTCAGCATTTTTCTCCCATAAACTAATTAGGCTATAATATTATGAGCACTTCCTTTGAGGCTAGGCTTTCCCCTTAGCATGACTGTTGGCAGGCTGGGCAAAGCTGGGTTATCGCTGTGATGAAAAAACTGGCTCTACATTTTGCCTCAGTCTCCTTTATTATTTTTTCAGCGTTCTATTCAAAGCCACTCACATGCCCAATGGCTCAATCTCACTTCCAATTAAGTCAATGATAAAACTCACATTGACTTAAATGGAAGCAGGTTTGCATCCCAAAGGCTAACAGTCAAGGCTTTTAACAGTCAGACTACTAATGGGGAAAGTAGAAAGAGTTAGAAAATGTCATCATCTTCTCTTTTCTTAGAAGCAGTAATTCAAAGTGAATAGAGTAGGCATGTTCGATTCAAAATTATTTCCAGGGAGAAAAAATACGTGGTGAGTCCATTTATAATGCGGTGATTCAGCTCTTCTTATAATACTTGGGGATGGTTCCATGGCAGAGAAGAAGGCAGCACATAAGAATTATTGACTCTCCCTTTAAATAGTTTGCAAGGACTTTCTTAGCCCTTACTATATTCAGCCCTTACTATATCACCTAGCCTGTGCACTGCTAATAAAAGGTTTTGGCCAATTAACTTGGTTATATTGGAGTTCACTGCTGAAAAAAGAGCAAAAGACCTGGAGCGGCCCAGATGCTTCCTCAGCACTGGCTTCTGCTATAGACAGAGACCATATGAGGCCAGGGAAAAAGATATTTTTTTCTTTTTATAAGATTGGCAAAATTAAGCAAAAGGAAGCTATTAGATTAACAATGGCTGCATTAATGTTAATTTTCTTGCTTGAACAAACATACTTTTGGAGCAGGAAAGGTAATCCAGAAGTAAAAATGCCTTTGAAGACAGCCGGGCAGAGATGCTCAGCATTTAAATTTCCCATGAACCTTTTAAAGGCAGATAATTCCACTCAACCCTCCCAGTCTCAGTGTGATTCCCACTCCTCACAGGCACGCACACAGAAGTGCAGCCCTCTGGGAGCAGTGGTTTAGGTGGTGATACCAATTTCTCATCCCTTCTCCCTTCTCCCCTATCCTGCAGAGGACAAGGGATGCAGGGGTCAGAGTGACTAAGCTACAGATCCCAGCACAGAGGGGCTTCTGCTGGCAGGGAGTGAGAAGGGAGGACATTGCCACCAGGTCAGTGTGCTGCAGTGACTCAGTCCCCGATGGAGACTCAGCTCAATTCCAGCACGCACACAGCTGGACAGCTGCCACAGGAACCCTGCAGCTCCCTGCCTGGCACTGCCCCAGTACACACAATGGAGGCATTCTGGGGAGGATGACACCATGGAAAGTTTGGAGCCTTCTGCCAGCTGGATTTGATGTTTCTTTAGGACACCCATGACAGCCACAGTTGTATCTGCACACAGTGTGTGAGAACAGGGAAGCCTGGCCTGGCCTGCTTGGCCAGTATTGAGAGTATTTTCTCATTATTCTGGGTACTGTTTGTTTGTCAGCTGGTGGATGCATTCCACCTGTAGCAATGTCTTTCATCTCAGTGCCTCTTCTACTCCTTGCTTCTCCCCTGCTAGCAGAGTAGAATGAAATGTGTTTGCCTTTTGCAATGTTTATTATCAAATTCAAACAGAAAACACTGAACTGTAGCATAGCCTGAATAACCTGGTGTGATACACCCACGCAGGAGGGAGAGGTAAAGAGAACAGCTTTTATGAATGACATTCAGGTTCAGCTTGCAGGTTTGCAGCTCTTCCGAAAAACTGAAATGACTCCTGCAGCAAAGACACTGAGCAAAGTTTCATGACCCATTCCTTTACAAGGAAGCCAGGTGGCTCAGCAGAATTCGAACACAAGGGAAATTTGTCTCTGACATGGGCTCCCAAACATTTGCACCTCTTCTCTCCTCAGCCCATGATCTGGAGAGTACACCTCCACACACCCACACATGCTCTGTTTTTGTCTCCTTTTCTGCACCACTCTCCATTTCAAACCTTTCTTGATTGTCATGGCTTCAAAATTCAACATAGTCCCAGCCTCCTTCTGCAAATAAAGGAGAGATTGTGGCTTTGAATTTCTGTGGCAAATGCTGACTGCAAATGGCATTCCAAGCATCCATAAAGTTGAAATAGTAGGTCTACAAGTACACACTGCAAAATCTCCTGGAAGAGGAGGCAGTGCAGTCTTGCAGGATGTGGGTTTGGATTTCCTCTTCCTCTGTCCCTCCCTCAGCCCGACTCTTGTTCCTTCCCTCCCACTCCCCTTAGAGCAGAATGACTGACACTGGTGGCCTTTGCCCACTCACATGCTGTCCTAATGAGATACTCTAATCCCAGACTGATTTCATCCTGCTCCAGCTACACCACATAACCTACAGACACCCTCATACAGGTCAGAGCTCTTCACAGCACAGTGATGGTGAAGAAAACACAGCAATGGCATCGTATAGAAAATCTCACTTCTCTCTTCTGCTGCTGGCTCCCCCAGCAGTTTCCTTCTCTTTGGAAAGCAGAATCAAGGGAGAAAAGCATCAGAAGTGCAGTGGGGCCAGACAGGAGCCTGTGCTTGAGGTGAGTGCACCCAGTGATTGGCACAGCCTGGTACTGAGTGCATGAAGATCAGCAATGCTGCCACAGTGTCATTGTGTCAGCCAGGAGCAGGACGCATGAGGGTTCAGGGCACGGCTTGTACTGCCACAAAAGCCACTCTGCCTTTAAAAAGGTACACAACCTTGAAGAACATCCTAACATTACTGCTAACTGGCTTTGCAGGCCAGTGTGAAGAAGGGAAAAAAACCCTCCTCATTTTCCTGCTGCCACAGGCACCAATCACTCACCCCATCACTCCCATTGGGATTCTGTGTCAACCCCCTGTTGGATTTACAGGATTGCTCTGGCAGATCTTGCCTTGCTCCCTTCCTTTGCCTGCAGGGAAGAGGCATGTACCCCCACAAGTGGCCTGCCTTGCCCAGCCTGGCCCCATTCAAGGAGCACCACATGATTGCCATGCCTCTTTGGCAAGGCTTAATTTACAGGGACAATCTCTTTTCTGACTACTGCAAGTTCACCCAAGGCTCTTAATGGATGTTTCCCCTGAATCATGACTACTGGTAAACATTCTTCATTAAAGTACTAAATTAATCTCTGCTGAATATACGCGATGCAGCCTGAAGCCCACCTCAATCTCCATTAGCTGCGTTGTTCTTGCAGCCGAGAGAAATAAGATTTATTTTAGTCAGTAAAGTGAACAAACACCACCTGCGAACCACTCAGGAAGCTGACCTGAGCTAGAAGGTGACATTTTTACTGTTGCTTTTTGACTATAACGAAAGCTAATGGTGCATGGATTATTATGTTTCCAGCAAAGCTGCCTTTTTCAGTTGAAAATGAGGTTTTTGTCAATTAAATACTCAGTGCATCAAAGACATGTAGACCATACATACGATAATTCAATTTAAAAATACTGAAAGGAGCTTCAAAGAATGGCACTGTAAATGACAGATAAGATTTTTTTGTGGTTTGAGTGAATTGCCACTTTTGTTCTCATGCTCTATATAGTGATCACAGACTGATTCAGCCTGCAAATATAAACAGGCTCCTTTGCTTTTCAGGAAAGTCACTGGCTAAAGTAACTTATATAGTGCCACTGTTTTAAGGATAAAAAGGCTAAGTCAGTTCCTTATCCTATCAGTATAAAGGTCTGACAATCACTAAGTTCCATGTTTTGAAGACAGATGGAGAAACTCTTTCAATGAACTGCATGGGACTTTCAAAGCATAAGCAGAGCTCAAATGAAGACAAGGGTGACTCTTTATTGCATCTCTTTTTCACAGTAAATGCAACACCTGGAAAGTTCAGAGCCTGTAAGAGCCCAGGCCTTTTCCATGTATGTTGCAAAGCAGGTTTCTGCCAGCAAAGTCAAACAGCATGTGCCAAGGAGACAATGTCTTCCCATTTTTGTCCTTCAAGATGTACTGTGCTGGATTTCCTGCACATGGATGGCAGTTAAAAACAGAGTCAAGAATTATGTACTAGACCTTGCATTCTGCTATGTCCTGTGTCCTGGGACTGTCTGAAGGTGTCTTGAGCCTTAATAACTTTAGCTCATTAAATCAGAGTATTCAGAGAGTATTCAGAGAAGGGGGAGGAGGAGAACAGGAAGCAGAGAACAGAAGAAATCACAAAAGGTTCAGGTATGGATAGGATAGGATAGGATAGGATAGGATAGGATAGGATAGGATAGGATAGACCTTTAGATTTTATGTTCCTCACTCAGTCTCCTTCTCTCTCACTGCCTGAGAACACAAGATGGAATCAGAGCCATATGGGGAGAACTGGGATGATCCTGTTGACTTGTGCTGATCTGTGCAAGAAGTCAGACCCGACAGAAATCATGTGCAGAGATACAGAACCCAAAGGATGGATAAACCTCATGGGGAGGAGAGAGGACAGGGGGAGGGGGAGGGGAGGGAGAGGGAGAGGGAGAGGAGAGGATTTTAAGAGAGGTACTTTAGGTCTGTTCAGGACTAACAAATCTTTTGAAGCAGGTAAATTATAGACAGTAAGATTAATGCTGTAGTGATTATTGCTGTCAAAGGCACCTAAAACTCCTTCAGATTCCCTGGAAAATCCCTGCACTGCTGCATGTTTCTCTGATAGAACTGAGTATGGGCTCTGACTAGTACAGGAAGAAATAGCTCCCACCATTTTCATGCTTTATCCATGGTTTCCATAGCAGATTTGGCAACATCTCAAAGCTTCCTCAGCCCTATACCTATTATCAGTTACGTTATGTTACAGTGCTGCATTTTAATTGCTGGTTTTTCTGAGACAGAGGGAGCTGAATCTAAATATATCTCAAGCGCCAGCAGTGATATTTAGCACAGCTACTGTAATCAAGCATTCAGCCACTGCCAACAAATAAAACTTCTCACTTGAGCAAATAGGTTCTCTGAAAAACACCTGAATGTTACACAAAATTTCTTTTTCTGTTATTTTAATATCATTAGGAGGCTTCAGCTTTCTTGACTGGCAGGGTGGGCATGTAAACTGCCAAGAAATTACCCATTTTCAATCACAGCTCTTTTCCTTTTCTGAATGCAGACACTGACAGCTCTAACAAAGATGCTCAGCTAGGAAGCTTTTTCTCCAGTAAGAGAAATGAAATATTGCTGAGTTAAACCCACTAATTTCCGTTTATAATAACAATACTTCCTCGGGGAAAAAAATTAAACTATATTTAACTGCTGCGTTTTTTAACTAAGGGTTTGGCTACAGTCTGATGGCTAACTACTTGTAAAACTCTACCGAGCTGGTACAGTCTAGCTGGCAAACTCCAAAGCAAAAAACTACACCTCTCCCACAGTGAGAGGTGGGAGCGTATTTTTCTGTCAAACCATTTTCTTTGTAATTCGAGTGCAAAATGTAATGTATGCAATAGGAAGCCAAGTATTTGAATAAAGATCATTGAAAAAACCCTGAAGTACATCCTTAATTTTGAGTATTTTAAGAAGCTCTTGGAATTTTTGCAAGCCCATATGGGATATTTTAGAAAGAAAAAAACACTAGGTAAAGTGCTTAGGCTGTAGTAAACTTTGCAATTGCAGAAATTTACACCCAGAGTTCTGTTCTTCTATCCCAGTGCATGAGTTCCTGTTCTCTCCTGAACTGTTGACACCTCCAAGGCCTTCCACTGGGACAGAAAAGTTTTTCTCACCCCTTTTCCCCTCAGAAGATGTCCAAACATGACTTGCATTCGAGAATAGTGAAAAATGGACCTCCTCCAGCAATTTTTTTTCAGTATTATCAGGTTTTATCCTTCAGGACTAAAAGAAGTGCTGGAGACAGAGACACGCATACACAGAGATGCAACAACTGGGCTTTTCAATGCAGTGGGAATCAGTGAGATAATAGATGGCATTGGACTATCGGTCTCTTGTGGGTTATTTTGCTAATTGATTCTGCTGACTTGCACCAAAGCTCAGGAAATCAAAGAGAAGAGTATAAACGGCATTGAAAAGTCAGCCAGTGACTCAGGAGCCTACTTTCTTAATGAAAGCACTGTCTCTCATTTAAATGATAACTACACAAAGTGTGCAGGAAACACTGAGCCTGATCAGGGAAGTGAAGGTGAGAATATTTATTTACATTTCTTAAAAGTACCTTTTTTTTCCCTCTGGGAAATAGTAATCCAAAATGGAGTACAAAAATAGAGTATTTGCCTGGTAAGGCAGTCTTCAAAAACTCTGCCTTGTGATGACCCAAGGTTTAGCTCCTGCTATTCTTAACTCCTTTATCAGAGCTTTGTTTTTGTGTCTTGCTACTGAAATCAGTCAATAGAGAATGGGGCAGAGTCTGAGTGATCAGAGACAGTCTGGAAACATATTCTACATTATTCAGCTTTTACACCAAAATCTAAATGTGTCTATTGACACATGAGGAGATATGTCTTTGCAGCTTCCTAAAAGATGTCAAAATGGAAGGACTGGAACATGAATATTTTAAATCAGCCTTATTATGTTATTTTAATAACTCAAAATACAAATCCATAATTCTCTTCTGAGTATTTCAGTATTTCAATATATTTTTAATCCATATATTTAAAACATGATATCTCTGTGTGTCCAATATAATGCAGCATTAAAAAGGAAGATTTCAGTTGAGTACACTTTACTGCATGGGACAAAAAGGCATGCAATGTTTTAAACAAGTGGCAAAGTTAAGCCAAAACAAATTGTGTTGCAGCTCCTACCCAAGATGAGGCACATTCTGAAGTCAGCTGCTGAAAAAAGTGAAAAATTTGTCCCAGTGAGAAACAAAAAGTTCAGTGCTAATCACAGGCATGCTCTCTTCTTAAAACATGCGAGGATACCTATTCTAGCTCTATTTCTATGGAAAGCTCCTATCTGTAACAGCGGAAGTACAGATGCAAAACAGCTGAGTTTCAAAAGGACAGACAATGAGATAATTGCAAACTGTTTAGTGTTTAATTCAGTGATCCTAGTCAAATCTGCAGAAAAACCCAAACAAATAGCAATGTCAGTGGCATTGCAAGTACAGTAACTTTTACTACCTGATTCAGAACTTTCCATCTGCATTCACAATCAGCCAGAAATCTGATATCTCCTCTGGATCTAGGAGAAAGCTTCAGAGGTTAATGCCAAGGATAACATTCCTGTGTCTGCTTCTTTAGATGTTCAGTGAAGTCCCACGCCTGTACCCGTCTCTCACTTTCTCTTTACATCTCTTTCACGTTGGTTTCTTCTCCTTATCTCAGACTCTGCTGAAAAGATGTGCCCCTCTGGCTGCAACACAAGACACGAGGGTTCAGAAAAGCTCCCATGTCCTGTGTTGTAGCCGGAGGTCTCACAATAGTTTAGAGCAAGGTGTGCAGGTTCCTTTCGCAGGCAAAGCTCTTTTCCTGCACTTTTGAATTCAACCTATGTGTCAATCTACGAAAGAAAGTGGAGAAGAATGGAAATCAGGTGCACAGATAACACTGTGTGCTGTTGGTACTGTTAACACAGCAAACGGAAAAAGCACCCGAGCAGCTGCCAACCTGGGGCAGAAAAGTCAAGTTCTGACCTGGAATCTAAAGCTGTCACTTAGTTGACCTCAGCAAAGACACACCAGCTCACAGCAGCTGGAATCAGCCCTACTGACTTTGCAGCATGATCTCCAGATCTTGATGGC
This sequence comes from Pyrgilauda ruficollis, assembly GCF_017590135.1. Classification (NCBI taxonomy): domain Eukaryota; kingdom Metazoa; phylum Chordata; class Aves; order Passeriformes; family Passeridae; genus Pyrgilauda; species Pyrgilauda ruficollis. Next base: position 606,979 of record NW_024525156.1, read on the forward strand.
TGAAAGTATTTCTTTGGCAACTTTGCCAGCACCTGCTCTTTCAACAGTAGATAAAGCTAAGCGAATAATTAGCAACTAATTATGCAGAAACAAATGCTGCCTTTTGTTTATTGTTTGCAAATTGCCCTTACACGGATCACAACATTTCCATATTTGTTATGCAGAATTATTTATTAATGCCTTCATAATTAATAATTCCAGGTCTGCAGATCACTCATAAGGAGTTGTGAACATTTGTAAATCATACTGCATTTCTAAATTATATAAGCCATGTAAACCTTATTCTTGATGAGGTTAGTTGTCTAATTAACTAACTGACATTGTGGATATGCAGCTCAAGAAACCACTTTTGGTGAATATTCAAACTTATGAATTTAAAGGGTAAGCATTGCTGAGAGCAGTTTCTGCTAATAAAGCTCTGTACCAAATATCCACAGAAAACAGCCCCTTGAAATGGTTCAAAGAGTTAAATTGAAATTCACTTGTGAATCCAAGCGGATATTCACAGGACAGCATATTTTTTTTTACTGTTTGCTCAACTCAAGTCATAAATTAATGCTAACAAAAATATTCAGATCTGTTGTTGAATTCCTTATGAGCACAGTATTTACTTCTATGTGTTCTTTTCCCTGCGGACTTACATTTTGTTCCCAACAGAAATGGTTTGAAAAGCAGAGCTTGAAAATCCCTTCATACACTTACGTATATATCTATAGCTATATCTATCTTTCTATCTATCTGTATCTATCTATATATATGTGTGTGTCAATCCAGTACAATATATTGCAATGCATTATAATAAAGATCAGCACTTTGAAGCCAGGTGAACAAGAAAACATTATTGCTTTCTCAGTTCAAAAAATCTTTGGCAGATTTATTGGGTTTTTTTGTCCCTGACTCTCCACATATTACTTTTATGCTGTTGCTACTTTAATTGGTACTTTTCCTTCTCCAAACAAACTCGAAGAAGCAGGTGAGGAAATGAAGTGTACTTGGCTGCTATTTTTATGAAGATGACCGACTGAATCCCTGTTCAGGCACTCTGTTGATAAGTACTCACATTAATAGAATTAAGCAAATTACATAAGCTGTTTGCTCTAAAATGTCAAACTTCTGTTCAAAAGATTTTAATTTTTTTAAGCTTTCATATCTACTTCAAATAAAAGTATAAAAGTCAAAGCTATCAGTTTGTTCATTTCCAGATTTATCTCGCATGGAATAAAGTACAGTTCAACTGGTCAGACCTCAGATTAAGCAAAGGACAAAGCTATGAATTAAAAAGTCTTTCCCTTGGAGGGCATCAAAAGGAATGCCATCAGTATTTTTGACAGTAACATGACTCTTAATGTTGCCTAATGATGAGTGCAATAACAGTTTTTAGCTATTAGTCTGCAACTTGAAGAATCCCCAAATCTTTTAATGCATGTATTCTAAGATTTTTGCTACAAATTAGATAGTTTATATAGAAATTAGTTATTTCCAGACATTTGCCTTTCATATCTCAGCTGCATAGTAAAAAAAAAATACCCAGCCACTTTTACATTCAGTGTGAAAAAAAAATCATGTTAACCAAGCTCCATCTGTCTTACCAATTCCCTAAACTGTGCCTATATAGGCACTAAAAGGAAATCAAAACACAGAGTACTAGAAACTTGGGACCCAGAATTAATCTGCTTTTTACAGAAAAAGTATGTTCAGATAACACTAAATGATTCACTCCATTCCATTTCTACAGCAAGGAAATTCAAGGTTACCGCTGAAATTGCATCCTTAAAGATTTGCTGATGCCCTGTGGAAAAAGCATGAAAATATTCTGAGTTAGAGAAGATTCTGCTTAATTATTCTGCACTTCCTCCTTTTGTCTCTCCTTGTTTTTTTCACTGAAGGCATTTCTGAGTGAAGTTAGTCTGAGCCCACAAGCCTCTGTGGAAGGGTTGCATTGTCAGCTCTGTGTGACTCCTCAGACAGGAAGCAGGATGTATTAGCAAGCAACCTGCTGTACACAGAGCATCCTTTTACCTGTTTTATACCACCAACAAGGATAAATTGATTTATGGATAAACGGGAAACCTGCTCATTCCTCAGGATTCATTTCCCTAGTCTGACAGTGCAATCATCTTTCATTCCACGGCTATAAACTTTGAGTCATGATGAATACTGACGGAACACAGGCAGAGATTTGCAAATCACCTTTTGCCCGGTGTTTCACTCTCCTCTTCCCCAGTGTGAAAGGAAGTTGGAAGCTGCAGTGAATGTTCACTGAAATGCAGTCTCTCAGCTAAGCTGGCCAGTGTAACCCTCCCAGTGAGTCATTCAAGAGCCATCGCTGGCAGATACCATTAGCCAGACAGTCATGACTTCTGTGGTTTGCGTAAGGAGCAAGAATAATGTGTTCATATCACCTCAGAGGTGTCCAAGGGGTTCTTCCTCCAGTATGAGGAGATGCCATTCCATACCTGGTCATCAAATCAAACCCCTGAACTGGAGGTCTGAGAGGAATTCTGACTTCCACCACCATGCCCACACATAAAATTCAGTGGTGTGACTGGACCGAAAGTGAGAAGAGAATTATTTTCCAGTTTCAGAAACACATTACAGGAATACTGAAGCCACAGAATATGAATTTGAACTCAAGCCAGGGTGCTTTTTCCTAATCTTCAAGCCATTAAATGTAAACTAGCACTTTCCTTTGGATCTGGATACTGTCTTCTCTGCCCATTACTATCATTAGTTAAGTGAGAAATTTCTCACCACTGTTGGAATCAATTTTTTTCCCAGCCTCCATGCTTTGTAACAATTTTTGAGTTTGTGACAAACACCCTTTAGTTCTAATTAAATTCCACATCTCTTCCACACCAATTCGCCCTTTTCTTTGGAGAGGACATTTCTGCTGGGGCACACTAAAAATTTTGGTCATTTTATAGAAAAACAGATGTGAGTATGTGTTACAATTTATCTAACCATTGTGAATTAATTTGCTGTTTAAAGTGACACTGTGCTAATTACATATCAGCACATTAATGTAGCTGCAGGCTGTAATAATTTCCCTTTGAATGAACAGTACATGCTTCCAGCAAAGTCCTCAAGAACTGTTTTGGAATTCAAGAAAGCAATAATCAATTCTCTTATGCTGCTACTTCAATATAAAGCTAAGAACTGGCTAACTTTATTTTTAAGTAGATCAATCTCTATTTATTAGCAGTAAAACGATTTTGACAAACTCTGCGCTTTCATGAACACAAACCCTTGTGGTACTCAATAGGTACACATCACCTCAGGCAGAATTTGGCCCTCAGTGATCTGAAGTGCTCCATTAGCCTCATCCTCTTCTGATCTGCATCCACAAGGGGTTTTCCCTCATTCCAGACTCCAAAGTCTATAAGCATGCAGCTTGGGACAAGGCCTCTGTGGGTCGTGCAGCAGTTCTGTGTCGACATGGTCATACAGAAGCATTTATCAGTGATGACTGTTAAACTTTAACTAGCATAATTTGAGAGAGCAAAAGAAAGGAATTTACTTTTAAATGTGGAAAGCTTTATATGGTATTTTCTGAATTAAAGACAACAATTTAAAGTAAACCTGTAAATTGAAAATCTATATCTGATGTGGCTGAAGAGGGACTTACTTCTAAACCTAAACTGTCTTAAATATAGATTTTAAATCAATATGAGTAGTTTTGGAGCATTACTGTTCAAGGATTTTGTGCCACTGCTGTTAAAGTATTATTAATTCATGCTCTTATCTTTTTCATTTCATAAAGTATACGAGGGGTATTTTTCCTGCAAGTCTATTAATGTAGGAACTATAATCCATCTTTTTCTATTTCGCCTTGGTATTGTCTCCCCAGATCAAAGTTAGATTATAACACAGAGTGAATTTCATAAATTATTTTGAATTATTTTAGAGAAAAAGAAGGAAAGGGAAAAAAATGCAGGTTAAAGTCAGAAACACATCACATATCACACAATTTACCAAGAAGCAGTCAAGGCTGCTTGAGATCATCTGCTAAAACTCAGCAATAAAAAGTTTGTTTAATTTCTAAAGATGGCAGATGTCATAAAAAAATAGGCTGATGCAAAAATAAAGCCTCCAGAGTCTGGCAGTTCTGTTTGGATGTCAATAAAAGATAATGTAACCTGTCAAATTTGCAAGCATGTTTTATCCAACCATCATATTCTACCTTCACCACTCAAGCATTACCTTCCAAGAAACATCCGCATCTGCCTGATTATCCTAGAGTAATTCTGATGAAGAGAGCAGGCTGCAAATTCAAAGTGTCTTCCACTGACTAGTTTTCTCTATCTCCCCTCTCCCCACTTTTTAATCCTTCATTTTTTACAGTTCAGCTAATTTTTTCTCGAAAGGTTAAGGAGTTAGCAATTATTTCAATGGCTCTTGCAGCTTTAGGCTAAGTGTCTCATCTGGCCTTTATTTTAAGGAGCTTCCCTTCATTCCTCATACTCAATGTCTCAGTGAGCACTGAGATTACTCCAGAGCTGTGTAACTTGGAGCTACTCTGCCTGTTCCTAGCAGAGCATACAAACCATGGTATGGAGATGGCTTGTTGTGCTTCACACTCCATTGAGCTGGGGTTGCACCACCAGACAAAATTCTAAGGGCTTGTTCTTGTTTTATGCTGATTTAGACTTATTCTCTTTTGGGAAATATTTTTTTATCCCTATATTCACTATGAAGTCTCCAAACGTTTTAATTTGTCTTCTATTAGCCAGCCTTCACTTTCTTTTACTATCAGTTCATACATTGTGACTTTGCAAAGTTTCAGAGGTTGCTTAACTTTTTCCACTATATATGTTCAGTTCTGGAAGGAGGCCCAAAAAAGTGCACAATCTCAACAAATCGAGCATTTATTTTGAGGCTTCAGTCCTCATCACTGAACTGAGAAAGTTCCTATCATATCCCAATGATATCTCCTTATGTTGTTATGCTTGATAGATTCAATCACCCTTGACACTGTGTTTCTGGAGAATCTGTCCAAATTCTGCATCAATCTCCAAAGAAAGCCTGAAAGTCTAAAGCTCTGTTGCTTGTTTTCCAGCTGCACAGCAAACATGCATAAAATGTATGAATCAATTAAGATTACAGCTATTTCAGGAGCTCAGAAGTATGGAGCACTGGTTCAAGGTGAAAATGGTTCACCTTGAATCATGTACCATGATTCTCTGGCATCAGTTCTTAGCAAGCCCACCCCTGTGCAAGCATTCCCTCCTTAGGCAGAGCTAGTTTATGCTGTGAGGGGGCTGCAGCTCATTCTCTAGAAGCTTGGGTAGCACAGAGAAAACTCATCTCCACAGACAAAACCAAAACTGAGTCAGGCGTTAATTCCTAAAGAAAAAGTGTGTTTTTCCCAAATCAAGGAAGAGAGAGTGAAGCTGGCCCAGCACTTCCACTCAGCACAGAAGAAAACCCACTTTCACCCCAAGACTGGCATCAGTTTGGGAGGAAGGCCATCGGCACAAGCCTTGTCTTGTCAGCAGAGCTGTCCTCCCACAGCCTGCATAGCCATGCTCTCCTTGCTGGATCGCCACTGGCACGCGCTGGCACACCCTGCAGTAGGGATGCTGTAGCTTGCACAGTTCAGGCTCCTTTGCCTCCCTGTCTCTGTGGGGTAAGGATGTACAAGGAGATTGTCATGGTCATTATGACAGGCCATAATTTTTTTTTTCCACTTCTTATTCAGCTGTGATAGGAGCTGTTCTTTTTCCACAGAAATGAGCTTGTGTAACAGCATTTGTTTCCTGCTTGTGAGCACTTAACGTCATCTTTTCACTGCTTTTCAGGCACCAATTTACAAAGCAGAGTCAGGCAGTTATTAAAACAGACCAAATTAATTAAATGAAATAGCACCAAGGGAAGGCATGTGGACTGATATAAAAGTTTTGTCTAGTGGTACCCTTCACAGATACAGTGACCCTCAGGCCAATACCTCCTTGGGCTGGAGACAGTGCCACTGAATATTGCCTCCTGGAGAACTGAGCAGCTATTGCAGGTATTTCACATCTGGGAGTCTTGCCACTCCCTGGCTTACCTACAGTTAGATGGAAAGTGTGGGCCAGAATTACAGTGAAAACAAGATTTTAAAGCTGGAACTGAACAGGCATCTGCTGGTATATGCAAAAATCCTCAGCAGTTTTAGAACTCGTGTGGAGGGTAGAAAATAGGGCTGGACACAGTGTGACTGGTGTGTCCCACTGACACAGAAACAAGCCTCCCAGAAACCATCAGGCACACACAGCACTTGCCACATAGCTCCTCCCAGCCAGCCCATGGTAAGCCTGTAAATTCAACTTTGCAGAAACTGATTTCCATATTTACTGTTAAGCCACCATCAGTGCTGTCTGAGGTATGTAACTGAAACATGCCAGAGAATGGAACTGATGATGGATTTAGAGATGATCTAAATTTGCCAGTCTGTAGGTGGTTTTGTCCACCGCTACTTCCTTCCAGTACTAAGAACTGACTATTGCTTCCAGAATTAAACACTCTATATGAAGAAATTTTTCCCACAGCACAACTGACAGAAATTTGAAATGAAATAATAATGATGTACAGTCCACTTGCTGTCTAATGTATGTGTGGGATTGAATAGTACTGTGCAATACATTCCCTTCTTACTGAATTACTCTAACTTCAAACTGAATTAAAGCACTTAGCTGTCACTACATCATTGAACTTTGATAGCTGGATGCATTCCAAAAGTTGGGATGGCAGTTGCTTTTCTCGCAGAAATTCACAAATAAGGGAAAAAGAGAAGATTTATTAAAAAAAAAAAAAAAAAAAAAAAAAAAAAAAAAAAAAAAGGTTATTCCATTTTCTAAGCTCTGCTTCATTCACTAGTCTGGAAAGTACAATTAGGATGTGAAGCATGTATCAGGCGTAAACACCCCACCCAGGTGAGGGTCTGCTGTGGATTGTTCCCAGTCTCTTCCCCTGCAGCACAGCCCTGGCAGAAGCTGTGTATTAGCTGTGCATCAATCAATACACTCAAGAACAACAGCCCCACTGGTAACTTCCGCCAAACCATGTGGATACCTGCTACTGAATTCAGTGCAACAGCCCCTCACACCCTTAGCTTGTGTCCCTCTGTCTTCTATTAGTACCCGTTTTGCTGAATTGTGTGGGAACACACCAAACTATGGATTATAAAAATTTATTCTGAATTATTGCACTATACAAATATTGCATCTAGAATCCTATTTCCAGGGCATTGTTAGCACCAGCTTAGCTGCTGCTTAGGCAACGTAGGCTGCAGCTGTGATGGAACTGAGTCAGGCACAGCCATTTACTAAAGCATCTACACTACAGTATTTGCTTTTGAATGGGTCCCACTGTACCACGTTGAAGGAGCAAAGTCAGTAAGAAACTGCACTCGCCACGTCTGGTGCCTGTCTGCACAGCACAGACATCCTGCTCTTGTTGCATTTGCCTGGTAGTGAAGGAGGTAGGCAGCTAGACAGCCTGATGAAACTGGCTACCAGGGAATCATCCTGGTGTGTTCTCTGTGTCTTCAATTGCTCTTTAACTCAGGGAAAATTTTGTGCAAAGTCCTTCTGACTCTGAACAAGCATATGCATGTCCATTCTGGTTCTTACAAATATGAAAGACTATAAAAGATTATGTTACCATCCTGTCCACAAATGCCCTTCTGCTACCCAGCCTCCACAGAGAACAAATGCTTTCATTTATGGAAGGAATAACACACAAGGCATTTTTTGAAGTTCAGACTATTGAAGTACAGTTTTCTGAGCATTTCATATACTTCAATGACTATTCTTGCAGCTAACTGGAAAAGAAAAAGGACAGACACCCAAAAATAGTAACTAACTAGTCTGAGGTCACACACACTGTGGCTACAGCGTCTGGCAAGGGTAGGATCAAAGCTTAAATATTCTCAAAACACAACATGTCCACTGTACAGGGGTAAGCCTGAAAGCACATTAGCTGTTACAGCTGAGGAACACCCTCCAGAGCATGTGCCCTCGCAAGACCAGCACATCAGTGCACGGCTTTGACAGCCTGCTCACACACATCCTGCACTGCCTGCCTCCAGGGCAGCCGCTGCAAGGATGCAAGGGAGGAGGCAAAACACATCACCCTTGCACCTACTCTGGACACAACCTCCTCAAAGGGCTCTACACCTATCCAAGACACTGGACTTGATTTAATGCTTTCCCCGTTTCCCCAGCCACAAAGGTACTTTAGGAAAACCGCAAATTTTGGGTGACTTTGGGGGCATCACGGTCAACACTGGAAATGAAATGAAGAGGTAACAGAACAGAAGGTTCCCACAGATAGCTGTGGGGGTGAAAATGAGAAGAGAGAAAGAGAAAACAAAGAATCAAGCATTTATACATTTATTACAGGAATCATTTGGTAGTATAGCCTTTGGTTACTCCAGATGCCAACAGCCCTTCTGCAATGTTGTTCATGAACAGCAGCATACAAAAAGTACTTTGGCTGGATTTTGTATTTAATTAAAATGGCTTAGATTGATCAGTAAAATGCATTTACACAGAATGCATGTGCCATCTGCGTAAAGAGTCTCTAAGTAAATCTAGATTAAAGTTTGTGGTCTGATTTTAATTCAAGTGAATCATCTATAAATTAATTTAAATACAGTAAATGGCGACCATAGCATGCTAAGGATACTTGGTCCAGTGTGAGTTAAGTTTCAGAAAAGATGCTGTCCAATGATAGCAAACACAGCTGAGCTGAATGCCAAGGGACAGCAGGAAAGTTTTTGGCGGGGCACAACACTAACTTGGAATGCTGAACAGTTTCTAAGGTCAGTCAGGTGAGAGGAGAGAGCTGGAGAAGGTACAAAGGCATGCACACATGGTAGACAGTGAGAGTCACTGGCAGTGTCCAGTGAGATGTTTGCAGCAGCCTGGACTCTCTGCATGACGGAAGCAGCACGAGCAGGGACCAGTGCAGGTTGTGGTACGTGTGGTACAGGAGGGGAATGTGGTGCTGAGAGCTGATCCTTGTGAGGGAGCTGGTGGGAAACTACATTGCCTTTGTTTTTGCCAGCACTCCAGTGCTAAAATCCACTAAGCACCAACCTACTGCCAGCTTCAGCAAAAGAATATGTACTTAAAATATCTTTGAAGATTTGTGTATCAAATGGTATTACTGCTGTCATCTGTCAATCCACCCAGAGAATTCTTCATCTTCAGCTTGGAATATGCTGATTAACTGAGGTGGGAGAAGGTAGAGGTCCGGGAAATTTGTAAAAGAATATATTTGTATACGCCAAAAAAAAGGAAAAAAAGGGAATACTAGTATTCAGTAAATTAATTTTCTGAGATTCTTAAAGAGAAGTTTATTTCTGCTTAAGAGGACACAGACAGGTAGAATTATCCCCTGTAGATGTTTTAGCACTCAGAAAGACAGATTACCTTTGTAGTCCTGCATAAAAGAATGCAGGTAAAGGAAAATTAACTATTGAATAAAAACCTTTTCTGGTATTCAAATGTTCAAAAATTTTTCCTCTGGTAAACACTGTTTTTGTAGCTCAACTCTAGGCGAAAAAAAAAAAAATAAAGAAAAGCAATCTCTATCACTCCAAATTATGCTCGTTTACAAAACATATACAGAGAACATGCTCTACAACAAATCTCTGTGTCTTGTTATAAGCAAGGAGGCATCAAAATCCATAGTAACAGCATTTGTAAGAGAAAGATCAATATGGCATCTGGTATTTCAAAGGCAGAAAATTATTCTATTAAATTTCTACTGGTAGAAAATGCACTAACAAAATATCTAAAACCCATGGTGGGTTTTAGCCTCTCACACTGTGCCACTGGATAAATCATAGGGAAACTGTCAAAAATTCTTTGTAAAACATGCAGTAGGACCTGCTTTACCAGCTTCAGATTGAAACAGCAGCTCTCCAAAAGAATACTGTGGCTCAAGATATCATTGACATACTACAATGTGCATTTTACCAGAGCATCTCTGTTGTTACTGGGATGTGGGGGTAAAGCTTAAAATTCGAGGGTTTTGCCATAAGTGTCACTGTTCTAATATTGTCTGTGTGTGTGCATAACTAATTCAGTTGTGCTGCTGGAAAACAAAAATAATAACAAAGAGTGAAATACTCGGATTTTGATTCTCATTTTAGATACATAAAAACAAAACCTAAGAAACACTACAGGGTGTTAGATCAAAGGTCTGTCCACTCCACCAGAGTATCCTGTTTTTACAGAATTGACATTACGAGATGTCTGAGCACAGTTTTTGCTCCTGGGACTGTTGACAATCTCTTGTTCTGGTGTTTCAATTAAAAAAAGCTTCACAAAGTATAGCTGTAAGAGGATGGTTATGGAATCATAAAAACAGGACAACTGTGTGTTAAAAGTAGCTAACAATCTCTCTGCCTTTAATGATTTTAACTCAGGACCTTAATTCTCTGAATGTGGGCTTCAAGTATTTTGCAATGCTCAGTGGGTTTATTTTCATGAGCTTCAGTCATCCCTAGTAAATTTTTAGAATCTACCATGTCCTTTGGTGAGGACCTTCACAAGTGATCTACCTGTCACAGGAAGAAGGAAGCAAGAGAGCCCTAGCCAGTGAGAAGTTACAGTGTCAGCCCGAAGAGCTCAGAACAGCAATATAGAATCACACTCTATTTAAAACACAAGACAGACACCAATAGGCCAGGAAGAAGTCTACAAAGTCGTGTCTCTGTTCCTTAACCTTTATATAAGTGATCAGTTATACAGTTCCTTCATTCTTCATGTGAAATGGCTGCATTCAGAGTGGAGGTTAGACTAAAGCACCTGCTCCCCTCTTCCCCTCAGAACCTGTGCGAAGGCTCATTCTGCTGCAATCATTGACCCTTTTTTCAGTCAAACACAAATAGGACTACTCACGAGACCTGTAAATAGCTTCAGCTTAGAGTAACACAGTGCTGAAGACAGCGACAATTAAATCAAGCTAGAGACTGGGTTTTCAGATGCATCTGATACAAAAGCACAGCAACTGGTACAGGGCCTTAGGAATTTGTACATTGGTAGTAATTAGTATCAGTCATTAACCTGAGAGCTACAAGGGCTGGTGGTGTCTGAAGGCCTCCAGTAGTTGTTAATAAATCCAGGCTTTTATAAAAGGAACAGAACAGCTATGGATAAAAGCAGTAGGATGGATGTGACAACCAGCAATTTTAACTTATCACCTTGTAGCTTTATTTTTGAAAGCTTTTACTTCCCACTGATTGCAGGCTTCCAATTTTGTGTTGTCATGTAATAAATTACAAAAATTATCTTTTTTTTTTTGGCATAGTTCTTCATAAACAAAGTGCAGAAAAAGCTTATTTTTTTAACAAAATGAGCTAAGTATTGCTGCCATGGTGATTATAAGAAGAAATCAGCACCAAAAAGTAGCCTAGAAATCTAGATACAAATTTTAAATTATCAGAAGCCAGGGTATTTTGGTTTAGTCTTTTCTAACTGGAAGATTGTGCTGTGTGGATGAGGGGGATGGGGGTCATTTTGAACAGCAGATCTTTAATCCTTTTCCTGAAAGCAGAGGACTGTCTAACTTAATGATATGTCTGTTGAAGACCAGAAGGATAACACAGCAGTGAAATGAACATCCTCCTCTCATCAGGGGTGTGAAGGAGAAGGCATCATCATCCCTGAGATGGCTGTAAGGGTGGCACCACTGTGCTGCAGATCACTTAAAAGCTGTCCTGTTTGATCAGGAACAGCCCTATTTAGCATTGGGCTCTAACATTTAATAACATTCACTGCCACATTTACTGCTCACTGAATTCAAATTCTAAATAGGTATTCCAGACCAAAAGGTCTACTTGTCTCCTTTGCTGACAGCGCATATGCCTTGATCATAACCGTCACAAAATATTAGTAATGGATACAAAGAGAAATTGTGAAGCTAGTAAATATGTTTTCAATATTTAAGTAATAATCTCCTATACATTACTCAAAAGAAGAGGACAAAGGTGTTGTGAGTTAATTAGAAACCTAAGAGCACAAAGAAATAAAAAAAAAAAAAGCTTTATTCAGACCTGCAATTTTTCTCGAGCAGATGTAAAACCAAAAATAGGCTGTAAGCACCTGACTAAAAGATAAAGTCTTTGCATCAGAAAAGGGTACTGAAATCGAAGATGCAAAAGTTTTGCCATTAATGTCCCCCTCTGGCTGGCTTGTGAATGGAGTCCAGGGACTGACAGCTCAACAGATCTCCTCCAGGGACACAGAACTGGTCAATTCCAACTGCTCTGTTCCCTATCAGGTGTGGCATTTGAGATAGGTCACATTTTACAGTCAGTGACATTAAACCATTTCAGAGTGATCCATGCGCTATAAGTTATAATGTATTACTCAGAATATTTTAATCACCTAAAGTTCCGGGACCTCAAAGCACATATTAATTAATGCCTTTTTTGATTAGCTCTGCCTCAGAGAGAGGAAGAAGACAAAACTGTGCAGCCTTATTAGCACTACACTCCAGATCTGTAATTAAATCCAGAACACACAATATAATAAGCATAAGGACTTAAAGCAGTGGAATACTGGTCACCAACACAGCAGCCTCCCACTGTTATAATTTTTTTTCCCTTAACATCATACTTCTTTCTTCCAGTTTCCACAAGGGAAAAGGCAAAAGAGTTCTGCTCCTCATGGGCCAAATTCAGCTCTGTTTTTGCAGTAACAACATCATCTTTTGTGGAATCATTCTATATTCCATTGTACTCAGAAGAATAAACTATTATTATGAGGAAAAATCTTTTTGGCTACCAGCCACTGTGTATCTGTCTGCAGGCACAGAAACCTGTTTTCTGCCTGCAAGCATTTTGCCTCTTTCAGTGTCCAAGAATTGCTGAAGATGCTTTAATTTAAATTTCACAGCTACTGGATTCTGAAAGGAAAAAAATGATTTCTTCTTACTTTCTGTCTCGTCACAATAAATTAACTGTGGGCTGAATGGGCAAGTTAGTGTTCAAAGGTCATCCAACCAATCAGTGGAAAAGCATCAATACAGCACCTAGCACTACCAATCTCTAGCCTCCTAGCCTTGCCAAATGACCAAGCTAGGAGATTCCAATTACTGCTCTTCAAGCATCTACTTATGTGCATTAAAGACACTAAAGACAAACAAAACTCAAAAAAACCTGACATTCTAAGTCCCTCAAAGTCACTAATGGTATTCCTGTTGACTCCAAGTCTTTTAGGATAAGACCTTCAGAGCCTAATTACAATACTGGGGGCAAAAAAAGTTATCTACTGTACTGGTAGTATCATATAGCATTAGTTTTCAACTTTGTTTTATTTGCAGCTCCTTAAAATTTACCCAATAGGCTTGATATTCTTAACAAAGTTCTACAGACACCCTAAGAGTGGTTCTCACACTCTCAGATAGGTATGGATCATGCACAGAAACATCTGCTAAGGGAAGCAAATCACATTCATGTAAAAAAATCCCAAAACCTTGCCAGTAACTAAATACAGGAAAAATTTGGTTTCTTTTTCTTATTTTGTAGTAATTAACAGTATTTATTTACTTTAAATTGGAATAAATCCCCCTCAATTTCACTTCTCCTGCTCCATTCCATGGAATTTCTCCAAAGAAATAATGCAGTTGAATAGTTATGCTTGCAGAAATTGCTATTACTTTATCAATGCCTGAGCCAACGAAAGAATTTTTCATGCACCTGCACAAAAGAGAAGGAACTGAACACCTTTCAAGAAATGTGCTATATTTCAGTATGTCCCAGTGACATGCAGAAGTATATCTACAGTTCTGAAAAGAGTAGAGATGGAAAAATGGGTGGAGAGGGAAATTTTCACACTAATGCTTTTTTTTAATGAATCCACCAATATCAGAACAAATAATTGCTGCCTTGTTCCAGGAACCATTCTTGGCGAATAAATTTTGCATCCAATTCCAAAACATCATTTTAGTAATTTCTAAAATGCAAACTAATGTTAAAGTTTCAGAATCTTTTACACTTAAATGTAATATTTCACTTTCTTATTTCCTTATTTGCATTTGCTCTTATTTTGATTTACTCTAATTTATTCTGCAGTTTTAACCAATTTTTTTATATATTTAGCGTTTTATGAATTCTGATGGTTTTGTTAACTGAAAACGACAGCATATTTAGTGGATTGTAGCAGATTTCCATCTACTCCTCAGCATCAAACTGTAGACACATTAATGTATGCCCAAATTAGACCAAAGTAGCAAGTCAGTTTAGACTGGTTTAACCTTCCCCAAAGTTTTAGAGGAGCTCATTAATGTTGCTCTGCACAGCATCTATAGTCTTATAATGAAGACATGATATGATATTGCTTTGATACTTTCTTGCCAAGCTCCCAACACCTTGCAAGCAATTGACTTTTTATGCCCTGTTATTTTTACAGTTACCAGTTTTTTTCATCACAATTATTAACTTTGACTCCTCCTGTAACAGCTCCTGAAGTCCTCCTTCTATTTTGCAGGTTTATTAGAAGGACCAACAAGAAAGGGGGAAACAAAAGGCCAGGGTGGCACTACCCTTATTCATACCTATGAATAACACTTTGCTCCATAAATAATGCACTGAACTCACAGTACATGGTACAGGTGTTAGTTTGCCAGTTTATAATATATTCATAATATATTAATGAGTATTTGGGGATTGGGAGAAGACCTGCTTTTCATTTGAAGTTGAAAATAACTAAAGTCAACCAACATTTTATGAAAACTGTTTACAAAATACGCAGTTACATTAGTGCTTTGGTAGCTGAACTCCAGTCTCAGGACTCAGCTTGAGACAAAATCTCATCTCAGAATGCCTTGAATTTGGACAGATGCAAAACTTAACAGGTTCATGGAGACATCTTTAAATAGAGCATAACAGAGTGTTCAGTTAACTGGGGGCAAATGTTACAGACAAATTTCATTGAAAACGTCCTTTTTTTGCTCAGCTTCTGCTTTCTTGTTAATGCATATCCATGTATAAATTGTGAAAGCCTAACAAAGATTTTAAAGAGAAAATCAAAGAGAAAACAAAACAAAACAAACAGGTTCAATTCCCTCTGCAGAGCCTTTGCAGAAAGATATCAGACTAGATACTTTTCAGTTAGAGAAGAGCAGGGGAATAGACACAAAGACTGTCTTTCCACAGAAAGCTGACAGCTGTTTTGGAAATACAGGGGGGGAAAAAGTAATTATTTTTCCTCTCTGCCTCCAGCTTCTTGCTTCTTTTTATTCCTCAAGGAATTAACTTTTTTTTTTAACCATGAACCCAAATGCATTGGGGTAACTTAACTTCAACAAATTAAGCAACAACTGTTCCTTTTAGAATTCCAGTTGTAAAAATTGATTAATTAACTATTAACTATTGCGTCAATAAAATTACTTCTTGAATGTGTGCCTGCTGCAATGCAAAATGCTGGACCCACTTTTTTAGCTTTCTACATTCAGGTGTTAGAGCCAGAAGTGGAAAGCAAATGGAACACGGCAGATGGGTATTCTGCTGTTGCAAAGAAGTCTCTGGAGCTGTAAAAGGTAATTCAGTCCAGTTTCTGTAAACTACACTTCAGGAAGGATGACTAATAGGAACAACCATGAAATCAGCAATATAAAGGAAAATATAACTTCCTGCAATAAAATGAGAAAGCATTCAAAGACAGAGACAAACTGGGAGGTTGACTTTGCAATGCCTTGCGGTAATGAGCAGTGATCAAGATTACAAAGAAGAGATTTGTGCCTGAAAGCTGGCCTGCTTCTTTCAAGCATAGCAGTTGATCTAATAAAAAATAGTATCTCCTCTAAAACCTTGCTTCTCTTAGATTTTTGATCAATTCTTATTAGAAAAAATAGTGCTATTTCATTTTTCATTGGGGATTTTAAAGAGCTTTACAAAGAGGTTTATAGGTATCACTAGGGTTCTTGATGCATGAAGAACAATGGGCTACATCCTCAGAGGCAGTCCTTGGTGCTCTGACACTCCGTATCCTGACTTACATACTGATGTGCCATTAGATGGGGACAGCCAGGTGCCTCAGCATAGAACATCTGGAAGGCTCATCTGATGCTGGTTGAGTGATGCTGCTGGAGATGGAGGTGCCCTTCTTTCCCCCCCACCTTCCCCAACACAGGTGCTATTCCGAGCTGGAACTTGCACAATTCACTATTACCTATCATCCCCTGAAAACAGATACTTATGCCACCCCTTATTCACAAAAAACAGTCAACATCCTCTCCAAACATTGAGCTCTCGCTTGGAATATCAAATTTCAGTTTCAAACACTTGACATATCTGAAACTGTTTGGTCCCTTCTCCTCTCTATCTTGGTACAGTTCATTCATTCTCCTTCTGCCATCCCCCAGTCCAACGAACATTTAATCACCTCATTGAAACTGGAACAGCTTGAAACAAGGGAAGGATAATCTTGACTCCCTGTCCCATCACCCTTTCTCAAAGCTTACTCTGAGCCTGTTGTTTATACAGCTTCCCCAGAGAGGCAGAAAATGCAAACTCATATCTATTTAGGTCGAGGTGGGACGTGAAGTGGGAAGAAGTGGGATCTCCCAACTGCTGGATGAATGCCACTAGACCAGAACGGAGTGTGCCAGCACCACAACATTGAATCTTGCATCCATTTCTAAGTTTGAAATCCTGACAGGTCTGAGGTACAAAACATGGTGAAGTGCTCAGCAGTCTCCAGATTGGAGACATACTGGGCATGTCAAGGATATAAGACATATCAGGAACATCTTAACATTAGATGTTTAGAGTATACCCAATATCCAGAGACAAGTGGTTCTACCAATATGTGATTCCAAGACCTCTATAATTTCTTATCTTGGAAATAAATACCTTTACACTATAGGAATGCCCAAGCACCATCACCTTCCAAATCTAGAACACAGAGCAGCAGACTATGAACAGAAAAGACACCTATGGTACAATAATTCCAGCTTTTTTAATTAATAGCTGACCTGCTCAATGAGAGCATGGATACTGTAGAAAGAGAGAGAAAGCTGATGATGGCATGAAGGTGTGCTAGAACCAAGAAAATACGGGCAAAGCTCTGCATACCTGGGGTCAAACTTTCCAAGCTGTCTCAACAGTTACGTTTTGGTTTTCTCATATGGCAGTTTCACTTGTGCACATTACCTGTGCAGCTGAGCACAGCTGGGAATGACTTCATTTGAATCCATTCCCATTCAAACTGCAGGCACAAACCCTGTGAAGACCATGAATTACACCCTGGACTTTCCACAAATTTCTCTGCGTGAGTAATCTTACATTTATATAAAAGCAGGCTTTTAATATCCTTTGCCAGACACCTACAGAAATTTCATGGGTGTATGAGACAGACACATTTCATGACCCTTTAACTAATTACTGTGCCATTACTACCCTTGATGCTTTCTACATTTGCTGACCTCAGACTAAACTTACATACCTCTCTTCACATGATTTCAGACTGAGTATGACTTTCCCCTCACATCCACTTCCATTTAACTCTGATCTGTCCCTTTTATGAAATTGAGTTGGTTTTCATAGAAATCTTATCTGAAATCAAAGCTCTGTTTCTATGCAATGCTTTGGGATACAGCCTTATCTCATGCCATTATTAAAAACAGAAAGCTCTTTTATTCAGGTATATTTTTGACCTCTGTTCTTCTCTATTTGGAACAAAACCTTCAGCCACACGACCAAGAATAGAAGCAGCATCATTCAGTTCCCAATTCTATACTTTAACCGCTAGATGATGCTTCCTGTGAGTATATAAAATTTCATTTAAATGCAAAATCTCATTATGTTTGCTTACACTAACGAGGTGTTAATATTATTTTTTTATATCCTGCCTTTCCTTGACCTCCCTAGTCCTCCAGGGCTTAGCAGATTTTCAAGGTCCATTACAACAGTGGAAGAAGGTTTATGTGACTACTTGTCACTCAGCCTCTATGTTAAAGGTTCCCATAAAAAAGCTGGGGACATTTATTACACCACAGTCAGCACTGCTTGAACAAAGCACTCCATGACTCTGTGTCAGGACAACAAAATTTCTGTCAATGCAGATATTTTGGAAAACAAGCAGAAAAATTTTGAGGGTATTACCACCAGCCAGGCACTCATATTTCTCCAAGGGTTCAGCACTTTCAATATGTAATGAAATATCCAAAAGTACTTTTTTTGCAACCACACATATAGAATGGGATGCATTCCACAAACAGAGGACACTACATTTGTATAAAATAGTGTTAAGACAGTCTCAATCCCAGCCCATCGTAATTACAATAGAAGAAAAACAACATGTGGTTCTGAAGATAAAGTTAGCAAGTAAGAAGATAAGGAGTTATTGTTAGTATATAGTGGTCTGCCAAGAAATTATCACTAACAAGAAATTAAGAAACAAGTAGAATTTAATAAAAGGCTCAATAAAAGTGGCTATATTGCACATAAATCTATTGCAAAAGCTTTTAATAGTAAAACTATTACTTATTTGTGACTCTGGCTTATTAGGTAGGTTGTGAAGATGTTTTCTGAGTGCAGAAGGAAGGTAGAAGAAACATTTTATGCTCTACAAAAGCTTGGGTTCTATTTAAAAATTTTTTCAACCAGAAATGGGAGTATCTGAGGAAGAGCAATTGTAGTAAGTCTCATTATCTTCTGAAAAACCAAAGCATCACAGACAATGTATTTGTTCAACAACATAACCATATGTTCATGTTCTTTTGATCATCAGTAATATTAGCCAGCTAAGCTCCAAATTTGAACAGCACTTTAGTACCCAGCTTTTCACTGAGTTGGCAAACAGTCACCGTGAATGAAGTACTCACTGCACTGAGAGATGGTCAAAATTGGAATTTCTGTTCTGCAGGAAACTGACCCTTCAAAATTTGATGATGCTCTAAATCAGAAAGAATGTCACTACTTCAGAATTTCCCATTAAACAAATGGCTTGAAGAAAAGAGATTTAGGAATCTGAAACAAAAGCATTCTGGTAATGACAAAACAATTTATTTTGATATGCTTAATAGTCTTAATTTGATATGGTAAAAAGCTTTGCATCAATTGTATCTAAATGCTGTCTAAACCACTTGGATTACATTTGACGTCATCACAGTAACATGGTTAACATTAACACACAATGTAGAAGGACAAAATAAAAAACTGGAATTACTAAACTTAAAGATTTTTATGGAACTGAAATAATTATTTCTGACAGTTCTCCATGGATATCTCCACTGTATCGGTTATAAAACCTTAACATATGACTAGCCTTCATTCACAGGTAATAAATAGAACAATCCTCCCTTTTTTTGCCCCAAAACAACTCGATCGAAAAATGTGATTAGGTATGGCCTTTCTGAAGGGAGTGGGAGTTCTGGCACTGACATCAATTAAGTCAGAACTTTTTTCACTGATTTCAGAAGGACTACTTGTGTACTTGAAAACATGCGAACATAAATCCTCTATTGATCTGGAACCTTAACAACAAAACTTCAAAGGAAATGATCCCACCTAAATCCCAGCTGAGAGCATAAGGCAAGACTCTTAAATATAGTGCACAGACTCTCAAAAAAGCAAAAGCATTTTCTAGCCAGATTCTGAGACCATGTTCCACTAATTTACATCATCTGGAACAACAGCAAAAATAGATTATTTCAAAATCAGTATGACCACTCCACCAATTTTAAAGAGTCTTCAACCACAGGAAAAGAGTGACACTATTTTTATCATACACTTCAAGAAAAAAATCATTACTGTTACTGCATTATTAAAATCTGCATACTTATAAATAAGGTAGTGATTTCCAACATGGAGAAGATACTGTTCTCGACAGTCAGTACAATAAAACTAAATCGTGTGGTAAGATAAACAAGAGATTTCACCAAATGTGAGCAAATATGCCTCAGGCATCGTCCATTATGTGCACATCTGCCCACAGAGCAGACTGCTATCATCTAGCGTTATCAAAAGGCTCCACGTATTTCTCAGGAAACAAGCACAAACACTCTCAATAAATCATGGTGCTAAATACATGTTCCTCCATCATTAAGACATTGTCTTCCACCTTGGTGGTGCCTGAGAGAATATATTTTTTTCCTGTGTGTGTGAATTCAGATAAAAAGAAGAGTTTATTCTCTTCCTCCCTCCTGCCTAATCCCTTGAACATGTGCTTTTGTCATGGTACAGGCAGGGCCTCATTGCCAAGCCCACCTACGTTGCCTGCCCCTTTTCTGATGGTACTTAGGAGACAAATTTCTTTGGATGTCTTCTGGCCTGGATATAAACATGAAGCTAGAGATCCTTACGTCATTTTTTCCCAGTATAGTCTAAACAACATCCCCCCTACTGTAGCTGATGAAAGATTAACAACCATCTTCATCTACCTCTAAAATCAGCTGATACAAAGCAAAAGGTGTCTTAATTTCCAACAATAGAGAAGCATATTTAAGGGAAAGTAGAAAACAATATTTCAAGCACCAATCATGCAACACAAATAACTGCCAAATGGCATTAAAATGTTCAGAATGATCACTTAAAAACCTCTTTGTTTTCTTTAAATGAATGTTTATTTTTGGTACATTAACTCAGTATTTTTGGTATCAGTAGGTCGAACACATACTTTAATTTAAATCTCATAAGAATATTAGCCAGAGCTTTGCAACTGCATTCATCTAAATAGACGACTGTATATAATAATACTGCAGTACAACCTTGCTTAGCTTTCAAAATAAATTTGCAAAGGGAGTAGATTACGCTGAGGATAATCAGTGTGATAGGGAGGGTTTTTTTTTAAATCTCGATGACTAAACCAAATTTGTTACGTTAAGTAACCTGGGCAACCAAATGGAATTTGAACCCTTCTTCCAGGTACAGCAATATAGTTGGAAACAAAGCTGTGCCATGAAGCAGATTACCCAACTAAAGTAGTTTGCCAACCCTATTAAAACCAGCCAGAGTGACAGAACTGTGTTCCCAGAGCGAATACACCACAGAAATGGAAAAGGAGCTGTCCCAAGTGCCAAGGACTTTAGTACAAGTCCCAGACATTACTACGGAAGAACCTGCATGGATCCCACTGGATCTCTATTAGAACTATGGCAGCCAAAAACAAGACAAAACAGAGATGGGGAGCAAGTAGGCATCCAGTGAAATGCGAGGCTAAGGACCACCTCTCCATGTTGACCAATGTGATGCACCATTTTCACAATGCAATTCCACTTTAGATGGATTAGAGGTTCTCCAATCCTCATTTAAGTATTTTTGGATATTGTTAGTGAATTTTCCATGTTTTAAATAATCAAGAAATGATGAAGCACCTTGCTCTATCAATGCAAATTTTTACCTATGTTTATTAATGATGTCTACTGACAGCAAAAGTATGTAAGGTGTTCAACAACGAGAATTAATGGCTTGGTAGAATATGCGAAAGGTTCGCTAGAAACTCGTGGCTAATGGCCAGAGGTCAACATTACCACAAGCATAAAACTAGACTAACTGCAAGAATGATTCCAGGCCAATTAAGGTTCAGTAAACATTTAGCATCTGTGGGTTCCTTATGGTTTTTATTAAGCCAGAATGTAAGCTTTATGCACATAATTCTGTACCATTTTTTCCTTTATGCTTAAAATAAGAAGCTTCTCCCTAAAGGTCTCCCAAGGTCTGAATCTTTCACTACATTTAATCACTTTTGTTGTCTTTCCTTCTTCTTAACAGCAATTTTGCCTGAGTACTCCTGGGACTGGTGTTGCATTACAGATTCATCAATGATTTGCTGCTTACTCTACATTATCCCACAAGTGCTGAGACAAACAGTTCCTTGCCAGGATCAAATAATCTTCTATATTTGCCTGCAGTTTAAAATCTTGTTAATGTTGACACTTCTGACGAAAACTCGACATCACCACTAGAACGTGTAAAACCTGCAGGCTTTGGTGACTGCCACATAAACAGGTACCCAGGGCACAAAGTTTTTTCTAGGTCCTCTATTTGTCCACAGGGACATAATCAATTTAAGCAACATCCTTACCAGAAACGACGTCACATAGAACAGCTAATACAGCCTGTCTGTCTGGAGGTGATGCTGCTGATGGGTGACAAAAGACTGCTTGCTAAACCAGGCGTGTCTGAGGATTTTGCTCTAAAGTTAATTAACTTTAATGGCAAAACTCCAAATTGCTTCAACGATCTTTGGACCAAGCTCAATAAGAACTAATTAGGTCTCCATTCCAAAGGTTAGTAAAAATTATTAATGGATTTTTGTTTATTTGTTTTTAATATTCGACAAGAGGGTCTTTTTTAGTTATTTAGAACTGACAGAGTTAGGAAAGTCTTAAGTTAAAATATAGGTACCAGTATTAAAAAATTTAACTTTAGGTACACAAGTAAAAGAATTTTACACACTGTGCAAATGTACTCCACTTCATGGGGACAAAGGAAAAAAATTTAGTGACACCTGTGATTTAGTTCTGTGGTATTTACTACACTCCACAGACTTACTAAACCTTGCAGGTGTGTAACATGAGTACAGTTCATTGTCTATAGCTTCCAGTTCTGACAACAAAGTCTAGGACCAGGACTAGACTTTTCAGAACTCATTCCACTCCCTCTGCTAAAAAGTCTTGACACTGCAGAAGACTGTATGTCTGAAAAACTTACCACAGAAGAGAAGATACTTGAAGAAAGACTGTGATGAAGGTTCCTCATGTGGGAGCGATACCACAGCAAATGCCTCTGCAGTCTCGGCACTTTGTAAGGTTTATTTATTCTGTCAGCCGATCATCACCTGCAAACCAAAATAAGAAATACCCAAAATCTGAAAGTCACAAATCAGACCAAAGTCATTTATATCATGATTTTCCTCCTACTTTTCCTTCCTTTCTTCACCTGGAAACAGCAGGAAATACTTGAAGTTCGATGTACAACAAATATAACCTAATCAAATTGCATTCATAGCATACAAGACAGGAATCAGAGATGTACTTCTTCACTATGGTCAGAAAACAAAATGATTTAACTTGAAATGCAGGGCTCAAAAAAAGACCTAAATTCAGTCTTTGGGTACTGGAGTCCAATTCTGTCTGGCACTAACAAAACGTCATGTCATTTGCTGGAAGAACAAGGCCTGCACTTTTGCTGCTGAGCTCTCCCATGTCCTTTCAGGACAGTCCCGGCCAGCACCGGCACGGCTAGCCGTGGGGGAACACCCTCCTGCTCCTCACGGGCCAGGAGAGCGGCTAAGCTTTCGCCTTCGCAGGAGAGACACTGGGCAGCAGCAGAAGTAATGAGAGCGGACTCCAGCTGCAGGCAGCAACCCAGGTTTATCGATTCCTCAAAACAGACCTCACCCCACAGGCACCAACCACCTGAAGACCCCAAGATGAGGCTTGCAAGGGTTTATAAGGAGGGGAGGAAACAGGGGAGGAGCTGGTCGTCAGACCAATGGGAGCGCAGGGAAAAGGAGGATGACATACAGGGATTACCAATGGGGATTGCTTTGAGGAGGAGCCCTTGCCCCTGAACCAATCACTCGATGCCCTGACTAGAAATTTCTGGAGAAAGAGGATGGGTCGCTGAGTGATGGACAGGGTACCAGGGAGGGATTAGGGAAAGGATACATAGGTTTCTAGGGTAACAGGGGAGTGGGTAAGGTGATTGACAACAGAAGGGATGGAGGAGATAACAGGGCAGAACCATTTCAACAGGAGTACAACGGAACAGCCCAACATACAACTTGGCATAACTAAAACATACAAAAACACAACACAACATTCTGAAAACCTAGTTATACGAGGAGAGGAGAGTCTGTCTTCATGGTATGGTGGAGGAGATGAGAGAAAAGTCATAGTTCACACCCTCACATGGTGCATACAAAGGCAGAGGCCCAGAAAACTCTTCCTGGGGACAGGGACTGCCCTTCTTTCTCCCTGATAAGGACTAACCCCCCGGAAATACAAGGGAGTAAAGGAGGGGGATTGCTCCCCTCTCCTCCATCTCCCATCCACCTTGCAGTCACAAAAGGAATAAAGTCAAATGAATTCTGGCACAGAGATTTTCCACAGGCTTCCCCACCTGCCCTTTTGCCAGAGGCCTTGTCAGCTGAAATGTGTGCCTACTCTGTACCTGCTCCATGTCAAAGCCACTCATTGTCTTAAAGCAGATGAGACACCAGGATACAGTTATGATGTGCTGAAGGTGACTGGATGGAAGTCAGGGTGGGCACAGGAATATGCATGCACATCACTTGTTCTGTGTTGGACACAAACTCTTGGCAACCACGTTTGATCTGATGTGATGTGCTGAGGGCTGGGCTGCAGTTCACATTCTGCTGCAGAGATTTAGGTTGACTGCGTAGCTCTGGTGTTTAGAAGCAGTGACACTTGACTTGAGCTGAAGACAATGAAGATGTAAGAAAACAGCTTTTTTGAAAATCAGTTTCTCAACAGTCACAGAGTCATAGAACCATAGAATGTTTTAGGTTGGAAGGGACCTTAAAAATCATTGAGTTTCAATCCCTCTGACATGGGCAGAGACATCTTCCAGTAGACCAGGTTTCTCTAAGCCCCCATCTAATCTGGCTTTGAACTTTCACAGGAATGGGGCACTCAAAACTTCTCTGGGCAAGGTCTTGTAATAACACTGAGCAACAGTTACTCAGATTTCAAATTAACAGACAGACAATAAAAATATTTTGGATTAATATGAAGAAAAATTGGAAGAGCATAGATGCACTATATCTCTGTGCCAAGTCCAGACTAAAGTCTCAATCAGGATGTGTAAGCATCTTTGCAACCTGTGTGAAAAATAATAACAAAACTGGCATTAAACTATGCCCAGTCAATCAGAATGATCCATAATGTGGAAGTTTTTAACAAGCTGCTGCCCAGCATTTTTGACGTGTTTTAAAACAAGCCATCCTGATCAGCCCTGTAGAGGCGAGTGCTTCTAAACTTAATGATTCTCCAAAGAGGAGAAGGCATAAAGATTTACCAACTCAGTAGACATGACTGCACAGACCTCTGCTGCCAGCTTGAAAATGACAAATGATTTGTTAATAGAGAAGCTTTCTTTTTGTATTATTTTTTGCCAATGAAGTGAAAACAGAGCATTGATTAAGCAATCCAAGCTGAGAAAATACCACCCAAATTGGATGAGAGCTTTCAGAACCAGCAGCTTCAGGTTTCAAGGCTTTGAAATACAACTTCTGCTTATTGCTTGATGCTTAAAGATACGTATCCTGGAGCCACAGACAGTAATTGATGTCAACCTGACACTGTAGTTCACAGACAAATTTCAGTTGTGTGGGCCATGCCACATGCACAACACTTGTGTGAAAAAATGCCTTCTGTCTCAAATGCTATGAACTGAGAGAAAGGATTAATAGAGACATCAACAAAAAAGTTCTCGGCACAAATAGAGTATAGCTGAAGAATACCAATAGCCCAGCATGCTCCTGACTCAAAATCAACCTTCTCTTCCACCTGTCAGATGAAATCATTTGTACAAAAATTCAGGTGGAGCCTTTCACTCACAGTATTAGGTTTCTGCACAGCTAAAATTCTAAACTTATATCCTGTGGAATAATTTTACCGAAGTCACCATATGTATTCCACAGTAAATAAAAACTAGCTGTCTAGAGGTAATTAAAAATATTTTCAGATCTTTTCCTCTTGTAGAAAAGAATTCAATTTTCCAGGGGAGCTTTAAATACAAGCTTTGGCACCCACAGCTATTAAAGTTTGAGTGACTCATATTCTTATTCCCTTGTGTCGCTACATTACTAGACTGTATTTCCCTCAATTCATCACAGAATAGGCTATGTCCACAGCCATAAAGCAGAGATAGTGGCATGTCATGGAGCACTAAGTCCAAACAGGAAAACAGGCCCCTAAGTAGAAAAGGAGTGATAAGCATCTAAATTATCATACTCAGAAGGCATTATGGAGACTTATTTAAATTAAAATATGTATAAATTTTTAAGTTCAATGTTTGGTGTCTGGGGACAGGGGATTATTAAAATAAACTTGCAAAAAAACATGCAAAAAAACATGCCCTTTCACTAAAAATACCCTAACACACCCACAAAAAACTGCTGCAATGAAAAATTTTCACCTTAATCAGGTCAGTTTGCCTGGACAACTGCTGGGTAAATAGCTATGCCATTCTATTTGTATTGCAGCTCATGCTCCAGAGCTCAGAAAAATCAACACAGGCATATAAGCCAAGTCAAAAATATGCTTATTTTTAACAGACAAGCATTGAAAGAAATGGTATGGGGTTTTTTTCAACTAGCAATCTATGTATTTTATGCATCCAAAAATTAAACTAGTTATTTTTGTGTGTCTGGATTTTAAATCAACACCCATCATTTTACAGCCTGTTAACAAATGGATTGTCCCTGATGTACCAGAATTGCTGTCCTGAAAAGTTCATGCAGGACTACAAATCCTAAGGCTAAGATCCTGTTTTCTGAAAATATTGCTCAGAAAACAAGCACAGATATGGGAAGGAGCAAATTTCCCTTACCATGAACTATCAGCCCTATTTAACCTATTATCTCCACATTCTTGATTGAAAAGTTTCCAGTTGTTTGAATAATATTGCTCAGAAAACAAGCACAGATACGGGAAGGAGCAAATTTCCCTTACCATGAATTATCAGCCCTATTTAACCTTCTTCCCTAAAAAAAAAAAAAAAAACCAAACAACAAACCTCAAAACACTAAGAATAAGAGAACAAATATTTGTGTTGATTGTTTTAGAAAAGAAACTGAGGAAAAAAAATTATCAGTGATAAATTTATTTGTATTTTTTTGTTGCTGTTGAAATGAATTACTGAGCACAAGATTTGTTGAGTAAGTAACTGCAACACTGGTGCCAGGGGAGACCTTTTTGTAGGACTCTTTGCAACACTGTGGTGGTACCTGAAATTCTGTTCATAGTCTGAGTAGCATCTTGATCGGATTTTCCTTGAAATTCCTTAATATAACATTATACAAGCACTTATACGGGATTTGTTGTTCTTCTTTTTGGAAATCGTACAGTCATAGAAGGAATCATAGAATAGTCTGTGTTGGAAGGGATCTGAAAGATCATCTGGTCCCAACTCCCCCACCCCTGCCCTTGCCCTGGACAGGAAGACCTCTCACTAGACAAGGCTGCTGAAGGCCTTGAACACTGCCATGTTTGTATCTCCCTGGACAATCTGTTCCAGTGTCTCACCACCCGGACGGTAAGGAATTTCTTCATAATTACAGTTATACAAAAAACTATTTCTTTCTAAATAGAGTACAGAGTTTCACTGCCTGAGAGGGAAGTAATAGCTCTGTACATACATGAAATGACACACTTCAAAAGAGAATTCTGCTTCCATTTTTTTCTATGACCCAGGATCCTGCTTTGATGTGAAGCTGACATATCAGGTAAGTACTGAAACATACAGATTCCTCACTAACCTCTTCTGAATCTTTCTGACAAACATTCACAGAAGTGACATTCCAGCTGACTTTTATCAGTCAAACATAGATTCACTAATGCAGCTGATGTAGTTACGTATGAAAGATATTTGAAGGGAGTTTTTTTTTTTCATTCTCACAGCAAAAAGTTACACTACTCAAAGTAGTTGTGTCCACTTAAAAAAAAAACCCTGTTTTTTTCATTAACTCGTTATTTTAAATATATTTCATAATTTATTTGTAGTGGAAAAAGGATTTATAAGTAGAAACCACAGGAGAGCCATAATTCAGGTCACATTTCTGCAGCTCACCAGCTAATCTGAAAATCTAAATCTACTGAGACTTTCTGATATCTTCTCAGAACTGTGCATCATATTACTTATGAATAGACTCAATTCAAAAGAAAGCTTTTAGAATAACAAAAAATATTTTATGCATTGTCATCTACTTCTTTGTTCAGCCTGTTCATCTCTTTTGCTCAATATTTGCAAATTCACAAATTGGGTTTTGACCCATCCACCACCTCCTCCCTGTAACAGATTAATGGCTAATGCATAATCTCACTGGAGTGCCTATAAAATGCAATGGCTGCAGTAGAGAACATACCACACTTTCAACTTTTACCAATTGCTTTGTGTATGGTGACAGATTATTAAAGTGAAACAGTAGGAAGATAAATGAAATTTTGTCTCCTTTCATTCCCAGTATCCTACTGAAATTTCCTATTCCTACTAACAACTGTAGTGGATGAAAATAGGAGAAAAACATTCCTGCAGCTGAGAGACTGAGAAATCAAGGGGACTGGGTGCAGCTGCTGGTTGTGCCCCAGATGAGTGACACTGGCTTCTTTCCCACCTTTCACAAATAATGTTTGCTTCCTTTGGCACTGAATGTATTTTACATATTTCAGTTGCAAGCTCTTTGGGGCACAGTCAGCTCCTAAATATGCTTTTCTGCTGTTAGTGCAACACAGCCATGACACATCTTGAGACCTAACAAAAATCCAAGTAATAAGTAGTTAACAAGGATTTTTTTTCCGTGCAACAATTCTGTTCTGTGAAAGACCATTTTCCCAAGCACTCAGAAGAGTACTTGTACATCTGCAAATCACCAGTGTTCCAAAAGAAAATCTAATAATGCTTAAAAGACAGAAATAAAACATGAGTCGATTGGCAAAAAGGCTATTAGAGAAATACTGGGCACCTGAACAAATCCCTGCATCCTTCAGTTTCCAAGCAGTTTCATCTTCCAAAGCATTTTGCATTCCTTTTGATACTGCATGTGTATCCCTTAAACAGCTTTTACAGCACAGCTAAAAAAGCCTCCACTGTGAAAAAATGCTGTACCTGGTGAAAGTACTTCAAGGAATGTAGACCCTAATCTGCAACCCTTTTCTCTCACAAATAATCTTCATAGCTTTGATTCTGACAAGAGTAGGATTATTCATATAAGAGAGAAGAAAGGTAGGCATGGGAACTTAAGAATTGCACTAACATAGTAAAACATGGCAAAATGACAATAAAAATGGCATTTAAACTCTCTCAAGTTATGCCTATTCTATAGTACAGAAAAGAGACAGTAAATTGAACAAGTAGCTTTTACAAAACTGCAGCCAGTTACCAAAAAAATTGAGGTACTGGAAATAAGCAGAGTTCACACAATGCCAGAAGTACTATCCAAAAGCTAGAAACTTCTGAGAAGTCAGGAATTACAAAGATAAAGTTTGAACTTCCATGAACTTAACTGACCTCTGTCCTGCAAAGAATATTAAAGCACATAGTAAAAGGCTCTTTGGTAGTATAAATAGGAAAAAAAAATCCACAAGGAAAAATGCTGTGCCACTGTGGAGGAAGAATGGAAAAGAAATTAAAGAGAACATAAGGAAGGCCTCAACTAAGTATAATACCCCCGTTTCCAATCAGAAATGTTTAGGTTAAATTTACAGACAAAGATAAGGTGAATAATAAGAATGTGGATATGCAAATGGAAACTATCACAGCTAGCAAAAAACTCAGTTCAAAGAGTTAAATGCTTGAGGTCTGATTAATCACCATCTCACACTTCTAAAAATTCCTCTCACATGTAATGCTGGTCCAGTGACAAGTATTTTTAATAGCACCATCTAGTTGGGAGTGAAACTGAAAAATAGTAGATATGGTTTCTTTACTTACAAAAAAATCTGTGAAGAAAAATAAGAGGAGATGGCAGTTGGGAAATTACAGGCTATTTTATTGGACCTCATTAGTATGAAAGGCTTTAAAATACATTTTGAGAGAGACAATATATAAAGACACAGAGGTAAATGAAAAATGGGATAAAGTGCAACAGCAATTTAGCAAGAAGACACCATAAAAATTATCCATATAGTTTTATTAGATGAGGTAAAAGATTTTGTGAACAAATTAGGTGTAATAGGTCTCATCTTTCAGGACTTTAGTAATGCATTTGACATCATGTTATACACTATTAAGGAATCTGAGGACTAAGACGTTTTGCATAGTTAAAAAACAGCTAAAGGAGAAGTAATAACAAGTAAGTGCCATTAAGAACAGATGTATCGAATCAATTAAGATTAGCAGTGGGTCTTCAGGATCCACTCTGGGGCTACTGTTGTCCTTCCATAGCTCTTCACCACTGTGACCAAGGTAGAAGAGCTCCTGCACATTCTAATGTCAGTAGAGCAGTGAAGCGATACAAATGGAGCAGCTTGAAGATGTGAGCCAAAGAAATGGGGTAAGCAACAAGGCCTGAGGCAGAAAATAAAAATGTAACCTGGGAGATGACCCAGAAATGACAAATGAGGACTACAGTTGTCAATGAGAGAGTGACAAAACAGGTAACGTGATGAAAAAGGCAAGTGAGGCCATAGGACATGAGAATGGGGATTTCCAGTAGAATCTGGGAGACAAAGAGATTTCCCATCCAAAGACACTAACAGAGCTGAGCTGTTTAGCACAGCAAGAGAAGAGCTAACTAAGCATATAACTGCTGCCTAGAAATACCTTGAGGAAGATACTTCCAGGTAGAAGTAGTATTATCTAATTCAAGGAGCAACAAGAGCATGGTGAGGGAAGGTAGTGCACATGCCACACACTCATCCAGGCTGTACAGAATGGAAGCAGCTATAAGCCTATGAGTTTCTTAAACACTCTTCCAGACAGGGGAGTGGGGGCAAAATTACAGCCTTGGAGTTAGAGGTTAATACACAGCTGGAAGTATCACATGCTGTAACACCCTCTACAACTGCCTGGACCCACTGTTTGCATCCACTGGTCACAGAGTGTCCTTTAGCTCTTCCATCATTAGTGTGGTACTGTATTATCACTGCTTTGATGTTACTGGTTTCATTTTGGGGGACATATCCAACACACCATTCTGTTTTTCACGTACACTTTTCATTACAAAATCCACGTAAAACTAATTACACAGATAAAGGCTTTTGCGATAATGCAGGCTACTTGCAAGTGAAAATAAATAGAAGAATGTAGAGACCAAGATTATTTGAACAGCTAGGGCTCACCCAAATGTAATGTTAATAATAATTAAGTATTTGGTCAAATAATTAATTAATAAGAATTATTTTGTGAAATAATTCAGGGCAAACTGCAAAACTCAAATTATTAGGTGCTTAGAAGAAGTATGTCAGATGGGTGCTCTAAAGAGAAATTTAACAGAAACTGTATTTTTAGAACTTGTGCAGAGATGCATTTCTCTTGAAGGGAGTGAAAATTTGGCACTTCATATGAGCAGAGATGATCTGGCCCAAACATTCTTGTTTGCAGATGATGACTACTATATTATTCACTTTGTCTTGGCACAGTCAGTCAATAGAGGGAGTGCAGCAGAATAAAAAAGCCTTTTCTCTATTTGAGATAACATTTTTAGCACATTTAAGGAGAAATCTGAAGAACCATAGTAATTTCTACACCCTAGAAAATGTGTTGTGTGGAGAGAAAAGGACAGAGAGGACATCAGTAGTTGCAAAATACAAAACAAAACACAGAAAAATGTCTCCAAAAAGGGAATGTGAAGTAATAACCCTTAAAATACATTATAAGAATGTATTTGAAAGAACCTTTCCAGGAAATAGCATCTGTTTATACCCATTAAGTTTACACTTACTTGAAAACAAATCAGTGGATACTATACCAGGGATGCACCTAATCCTTGTATCCAAAATAATAAATTCAAGGGATTAGCAAGGACAACAGCATTTTTATCAAACAGAATTAATTTGTATCCATCCTCACATTACCAGAAAAGTAGCTCTCCCCTAATTAGCAGATCTTGAACATTAACCTTTTGTCTTGACTTGCAATCACTTCGATTAGTGGTAATGTTCAGCCTCCTCAAAACTTCTTCTTTCATAAATTGACTATTCCCATGGTAACAGCTGCTACTTTCATTCTACAAGCACCAAGAAAATGTGATTTCCCTTATATCACTTGGCCAGGCTGGGGGTGCAGCTTTGGCCATTGTCAATGCTTTTTTCAGATAAAACTGTTTATTCCAGAAGAAGAGGAAACAGGTGCAAGCACAATTCAGGAAACAGTTGTTGACTAATCCACGAAGCAGGTTTGGCAATGCTTTGAAAGGAAGCTGTCAGACAGCCTACCTGCAATGCCAATGTATTCTGTGGCTGCATGAGGGAATGACAAGCACATTCAACAGCAGCCACTAAACTTAAATCAGTATTTTCCATGGGTTGTTGTTTGGATGGTATTTTTTTTCCGTTTTGCTTGTTTCTTCAGTGGTTCAACAAACAGTAGCAAGACATCAGCTTAATACCCCCACATGAATAGTTGAGAAATGTAAATCAAGGATTTTCATTCAAAGAACATTGAACTTTAGCCAATAAGAACATCAATTCATTGCTGAGATGCTGACACAGCTTTAATGATTGGTGTCTTCATCTTCAATGCTCACATAGGTCTATAAACAAAGTCCTAATCTCAGATGAAGTGAATTCCCAAAGTAGCATCAACTTTGGTGGGACCAGCAAACATTCATAACAAAGGTACTTTTTCCCCAGCAAGTCATGCAAAATTTTTCTGAAAGTTTATCAAATCTGAGGCTTTTTCCAGAAAACCCATCTGTTGCATATGAACTCATCTGATACCTTTACCTTCTTTGAAACTGATGGTTTCCAAGTCAATCTGTCAGGGTGAGAATGAATAAAGTGAGATTCACATGTACTTCTCCAGCAATTCACTGAAATAATCAAGTTTTCCCTTAGTCACAAATGTAAGCTTATGTCAGAAAATAGAACTGCAATTTTCCAAACTTAAAATTGCATGTTCAGTGCCTTAACTTGGTCTATAAAATGCATTTTTAATTTTTTTATGAAATTTTTAGCATTCACATAAAGGACTGGCAGACAGCAAAGATACTGAAAAATTAAACACAACTCTAGAAGCCTTTATTTCTTCCTTCTCCTTAATTCCTCATTCACCCTTCCAGCACCGGACCAGGTGATTGCTTTCCTTGTCTTACATACTTTTCATTCCAGGCATTACCAATCCCTCTTGTTAATTAGGCACTTTGAAAACCTGAACACCTTTTGGCATTGGGCCAACATTTTTAGCCAAAGACTATCAAGTGTTTGAGGACAGAAAAATCATGGATCTCCTTTTATGAAAGTGAACAGTGGCTGAAATTGTGCAACCCACATAAACTCTGCTCATTCCAGCAGATGTTGAGATTGCTCGGAAATGGACTAATTTCTCACCCTCACTTCTGAGCATTTCTCCTGCTTCTATATCTGCAGGTTTTGTTGCCATCAGAAGGTACCAAACCCAATTCCAACAGTAAAGGCCACAGCTTCTCCCACTGTAGCTGAAAAGGAAAATGTCACTAGGAATGAACAGGAGGCTGTAAATATACTACAAGCACTAAGCTGCTGTATTTATATTTACATGAGTATCACACTGCATGCCATTCAGACTAAAAACCTCACTCTGACACAGGATCATAATCTAAAAGGGGCCAAATTAAACTTCTCATTTCTGGGCACACATAGAGGAAGTCTGGGTTTGAGCTGGTATCCAGCATTTCAAGCTCACGTTTATTTTCACTCCAGCTCCAAAAAAAAATACTGGTGAATAATCCAGAACTGCTCATCCAGGAAAGATTCCAAAGGCTTGCCAATGTCCAGACTGCAGTCCATGGAAAAAACCAAGTGCACAGATTTGTTGGCAAGAGATGTCTCTATCCACGCTCAATTTGAACGTGTTCTAGAGTGGTTCTCAAAAATGGAACAACCTTGGGAAAAGAAGTACGAAGGAATTAATTGAACCTGACCTGTGAACACTATGAATACCCCTCAACTTTAA
The DNA here is from genome assembly GCF_017590135.1 of Pyrgilauda ruficollis. NCBI lineage: Eukaryota > Metazoa > Chordata > Aves > Passeriformes > Passeridae > Pyrgilauda > Pyrgilauda ruficollis. The sequence goes on from NW_024525156.1 coordinate 640,757, forward strand.
TGGAAAGGAGTACCAAAAAATAATTCAAGGTAAGCAAAGAAACCAAAAGTATTCAAAGTAACCAAAAAAGTAACCAAAAAATTACTGCAGACCAATGAAAAGGAGGAAATGGTTGGCTGTCAGAACCCAGGACGTCCCCCTGACGGTCCTGGATGGTCCGAGCCCCAGCCAGGGGGCTTTGAAGCCCTGGCAGGGGGATCGGAGACCCTGGCATGCAGCCAAAAACCCCTGTGGCTTTGAGTTTGACCCACCACCTCGGGATCATCTCAACCAGAGGGAACCCGAGAGTTGGAAGGAAGGGTTGCCTGTAAGACTGGCAATATCATGCTAACAAAATTATTTTAGAGGACAACTCATGTCCTGATGCCACAGCCCAGATTTGCAATCATGCTACAGGCACCAGGATTTTTAAGATATTACACCCACATCCCACAATACTAGTCCACACCCTGTTTGGTGCCTTCCTCTGCAGTCTGGCCCATCTTCCTCAAGGGAGAGGGATGTGACTGTACCTGCATTGGCCCTGGAGTCAGGAGAGGCAGAGGAAGCAAGCAGTGCTCATTTTGCGCTTTCCTCAATGCTTGTTCTTTCTCTGCAGAAAAGGACCAGAGCAGAGCAGCTGGACCTTAATGTTTTACAAGGATTTGTGGATAGTAGGGAGTTCAAGGACTGGACAGCCCCAAGCTGGAAAGTCCCATACTGAAGAACGACAGAGAGGAGGGGATCCCAACTACAATGTTTTCCAAATTAAATCGTCAGAGGGTAAGTCCTGGTTTCTCTCCCACCACCCCTGCAACAACATCAGCTCAGACCTCACAGGAAGCAGGCTAGGGGGGAGATCACTGTCCTGACCCATAAGTCCTATAAATCTCACTCACTCTTTGGCTCAGGAATATTAATACGATTGCCACATTTACTAAACTTGAAAAAAATAAATCAGTAATATGGGGGATTCAGTATGTTGGTTTGTCTTCACACTTCTTTTAAGTGTCTCCAACTCCTGCAAAGCAGTGCATCACAGACCCTTCCTACCTCATGCCAGGGAAAGATAAACAGCATCCCTGCATCGCTCTTTGACTTTTGAGGTTTTTTGCATGCTTTTACCATCTATTAATGAAACTTGTCCCACACCAATTGGTGAGTTAATTGCTGTCGAAGCAGATGGTAAGACACGCCTGAAAAAAAATATTTGGCATCTTTATTTCATGTGAGGGGAATGTAAGAGGAAAATTATATATTTTCCATTTCCTGACAGCTGAAACAAAAGTTAAAGCAAGCTTTTACGATCAGCAGAGTTTGAGGAACAATTACCCAGCTCCAGTGGATGCATACCTTGCATCTAGCTCCATCTAATTCCCTCTTCTGTGGTTTATTTGCCTCGTGGGCATGCCACGTGCTGGGGGGCTCATTGACTGACAGCATGATATCGAATCTGCTCCAGGCACTGGTGCTCAGAGAGCAGCACTGTGAAGCAATTCAAGATACCAAAACCAGGAGCAAACTCATAAGGTACTCATGATAAAAAGGTAACATTTTTTTCCATATTCCCTGCAGTTATCTTGGAGGGATGCTGGCACAGTAACATCCTCACTGGGAAACTGTGCTGGTACAATAACATCCTCACTGGGAAACTGAGGGAAACTCCTCAGTGCTGACTTCCCAGTGTTGGCCACCTTACATATTCAAACAGAGATATAAAGAGCACAGCATTATAAAAATTAACAACAGCACCAGAGGTCTGTGTGAGGATCAGACCTCAAAACCTGACACTGCGGAAGAGATGCTGCATTGGAGCTATTCAGGCAGAAGGCTCCGCATTTGGAGAAGGAAGAAGAGCTTGCCAATTGGCATTCCAGCAGTTAGTTGCTGGCCAAGATTTTCAAGGTTGAACTTTATACCCATAGCTTTACAAAGGTCACACTTAGCAAACTGTTGGGGCTTAACAGAGCAAGGATGCATTTGACTCTTATTCCAAGGGCCTTTCCTTGATATTAATATTGATGACAGTGGAACAAACATCTCAATAGTTGCTCAGAAAGGCCAATGCACAAATGTGCTATACTCAACATATGGAAGAAGTCTGAAGCCTTTCAAACTACTTAATGAGAAAGCTGTGGATATCAACAGCAGAAGGAAAAATCTAAAAAATCTAAAATGGGAGGAAGAAGCCTATATCCTACCATGCTAATTTATATTGTTAGAGAGGAAAGTACATGGCAATGTTAGCTATGCTGAGCATTTTCAAAAGTTGAATTTATTTTTGGTTTTATTTCAAAAATAGTGTTTCAATGAATATGCATCATGCTGGGTTTGTGGCACTGGAAGTGTGTTGATCACCATGGTACCTGAGCACTCAAGCCAATGATTAACCAGCGGAGCAAATGAAACAGAAGCTGAGAGCCAAAATGCACTGTGACAAGCTCTTCACAGACCTTATGTATGCCACAGCATCTCTGTCTAGAATTCCTTCAGGCTTTCCACTGTCTTCCCTGCTCTTAGAATAAACAGATCTTTTTTTCTAAACAGTGCTAAGGGATACAGAGATCTCAGACTGGCTCAGGAGAAAGGAGGAGATAAAAAAACCTCAACAAACAAACAAACAAAAAAAACCAAAATGTAAATATTTTCATCAGGAAAACCATACTTAAGCACACAGTAAGGAAAAAAATTATTTTCAAAAAATAATTTCATTCATAAATTGATTATGAATTTACAATCTTTGTTACGTCTGCCCAGCTATCAACCTAGTCTTTAAAAACACTGTCCTGAAGAGGAAAAACAAGCAAGTCTTTGCTCGCTAAGGAAATGATCTTTCAAGGTACTGATACAGACTATACTTGAACACCGCTGTTAGCTTTATCTAATAATAATGAAAAGAATACATAAAAACATATGGCTACATGCCTTCTTGAAAAAGACCAGAGATTGCATCAGCCCCTCTCTACACTCCAAATAACCAACAAGTTAACACAACTCTGATGATGTTTGTTTAACATACGTACATACAACTAGTGTGAGCTTTTTGTGGCTTGGGATGCTTAAGCAGAGGCCTCTGGATTTTAGAAAAAAAAAATCTTCTGTTGAATTATCTACCTCTTGCTGTTTTGTTTTCTGCACAAAGTCTCTGAGGGGCACAGGAAAGCCGAGGACTTTGCATGCAGGCCAGCTTGACAAAGGTTAAATCCTTTCAGTACTGCAGAATTGTGCAGCTATAATACAACCCTCACTGAAGAAGTTTCCTGCTTTCCATCACTAATCAAGGCAATGATACTGCATTCTAATTAAATTGATGTCACGTGGAGTTTTTCCTCTTTACTGTAGCTGCTTCACACTTAGGAGGTAATTACATCCAGCTTATCCTTTAAAAGAGGAGTAGGTTTTGGGGACAAGGCCCCGTTATCAGCAATGAAAATCCAAGTGCTCACTTCCTAGTGCAGTTAATATGTTGTGCCTCAGCAGCAGCAGCAACAGTTTTGAAGCAGACACGAAGCACTGCACCATCCACCTATATTTGACTGTGAAACTCTGGATTAAAGCTCACTCTAAGCATCAGCCTGATTCTGTTACCTCTCCTGTGTCTAAATCATATCCATCACTGTCATCTCTAAAGATTCAGATCCTCTGTGCACTTCATCAGGCATTATAATCGAAGGTAATGAAAGACATGTTTGTTTAGCTGTTGTAAATGGCTTTGAAGATCTTGGTTTCAGCCAGGATGATGAATTAAGGATGTCAGCTGGGCAAACAGTTTAATTTGGAATGAATCTAGCTAAAATGGATTACTGAAAAAGCAATATGGATTTTTAAAATTAATATTATTTCACATACTTCAGCAGTAAATATTTCACCCCTTCTTACCATCTGACTCACCAGGCATAGAACTGGAAGAAGCAGCAATGACACCAGCTTCTCAAACACAAGACCAACTTAGGATACTATAAACAGGTGTGAAAAGCCACTTTTGCAGCAGGGAGTACAGCCCTCAAACAGTTTATCCCTCAGCTGACTACATTTCTATCTAATAGCAATTCTGCAAAGCAGCCTGAACATGGTAATTAAAGTATTTTACAACAAAACTCAGAAACCAACAACTGCAAAGAACTATTCCATAAAACCTTTATTTATTAGAAGTACCTGGCTTTTATTTTCCCTGGTGCATTTTCAGATGAATTAAAATAATAACTTAAGGGGAGAGAAAATTATCTTTAAATAGTGGTGGGGTTTTTTTTTTTTTTCCTCTCCTAGGTAATTTGGAGTTAGGAAGAATCCAAAATAACAGCATGATTGTTGAAAATTACAGGGTAAGGTTGGGAACCTCTAGAGGTCATCTAGTCCGGCCTCATTCTCAAACTAGTGCCACCTTAGAACAGATCATTCAGACTCAGAAGGGAAAGGAAATAATTTAAAGCAAATAGAAAGAGAAAAATTAAGTCTTCCTCTACCCCCTTTTGCACCAGAAGGAAAAAAATGCAAGGAAATATTTTCTTGAAACATGTAGTTCTTCTGTGTTGTTTGTAAGGATGACCAACCTGGAAAATAGATTAAAGCTGCCACCTTTGGTTGACCTAGTTCCCTTTCTACCTTGATGCAGGGAACATTTAGCACAACGTGTGGCAAACTCCGACTCAGTTGCCAGCACTGCTCAGCCACACTGCTGGCCAGAAAAGGCTGGGAACACTGCATGTTCAGCTCCATGGACAGGGAAAACGCTCCATATCATTCATTAGCAGTTTGATCCAAGTTAATTAAGGAATGGAGCTGACAGCTGCTGAAACAGGTTCCACCCCATCTTTTCCTGAGAAAGCAAGGCCTCCAGGGCAGGGCCTGGACTCAACAGCAAAGAGGAATAGGGCGGGGGAACCTTGCAAGATCTCAGTGAAACCCAGATGACTCATCAGAAAGTAAAACGTTTCTATTTTGGCAAGAGGCTGAAATAGCAGCCCTGGGTTGTGCTGCAGCACAGCAATAAATGACCCTAAGTGCCCGGGACAAACTCTTGTGCACACTGACATTCCTAACAGCAGGGGCTATTTCACATCTCATTAAGCAAAGGGGTTTACATGACAATTAACACATTAATTAGCAGCATCTTTTTCACAGGTGAAACTTTGGCTTGAGATTTCAACAATTTTAGACAACTGGTCTGTGAGTGAAAATTAAGGAATATTTTATTATGACTCAAGATGACAAGGACTTACAGGCAGAACTGGCATAGGAGTGTGTTTGTCTGTGTACTGAAGGATATTGCAACTTGGCGATGGCCTTTCCCATAACCTGCATGGAAGGAGGGCCTCCTTGGACAATCTGCACCCTGCCACTCCAAGCCCAGCCCTTGGCATGGGCAAGGTGGCAGGCTGGCTACTTCATGAGATGACCATAAACAAGCCTGATGTACCACAAAGTCACACAGGGACAAAGCAAGGCCTGGACCTCCAGGAGCAGTAGCAACCATTCCTCAGCCCCAGCCGCTGGCCTGTGTGGCTCCCCACTACAAAAATCCCTTTGACTGTATTTATAAAGCCATAACACCACACAGCAACCCTGCTAATTTCACTGAAAATAGGCATCAGTTACAAGGGAATGTTTACTGCCCTACAGCTTCACATCCTAGATACAGAGTTAATAGTTTCTACCAGAGACCACTTTAAAGAAGAGTTGGCACTATTAAGCTGCATGAGTATTTCTCTTTGAGGTTTTTGTTCAATACCATCTTTAATTTCTATTATCTTTTGAGATAATGGATTTACAAGCATACAAGAAGATGTAGAATACTGGAAGTTAAATGAAAGGAATTAAAAATTGGAAACTGGAACTTGTAGCTTTCAAGATCAGATGGATTCTGATAGTCATTGGGTCCATTCCCTATCAAATGGATGTTATCAACCCACAGGATATAGTGGCATGCTTTGTATACATTATCTTTCACCTCCCTCAGGTACATACTGCAAGGAAGCTGTGTTCTAAACAACATATAAACTAACAAAACTAACGCTAATCTTTTACATGTTTTGGCACTCAAAGCATACATAAATCACTGTGTCATAGCCTCACCTATGATACCACTTTTACAATAAATCCAAGCTCAGGAGGAGCACCAGATAACTTGTCCTTTAATTATCTTTTAAAAGCTGATGGTTTGTTTCAAAGTATGTTTTATTTATTTTATTTATCAGCCTGCCTTGTTTCAAATGGGTACTGTCTGACTGACCTCTAGATACCCTTGCATTTGCTCTGTGATATCCCCAGAATGTCAATGCTTTGATTCTTCATCTTTCATTTCCCAAACATTTCTTATTGGTCACTTCTGGTAGTGGTGGCAGCTGAAGTGGAAGTTTATCTTGTGATAATCTGTACTGCTTTAATGGTTCCCAGCATCCTAAGGATATTTTCCAAGTTTTATGGTGACACCAGCTGAGATCTTGGCAATAGAAAAGTGTTTCACATGTTTATTTTCTAACTTAGTCTCTTGTGGTTTTTTCTGCTTTCCCAAACCTCTGCCACCCCCTTGATTTCTATGGCTTAACACCTTTTGTTTTTACTGTATTCTTCATGATCACTTTGCAATATCTTTCTGATTAAAAAGCCTTTGAGAAACCGGAGGGCATTCCCACTATGCATCCAGAAATCTCTTAATAAATTTCTCCAAACCTTCAAATCACATTTGTCTAAAAACTGAGCAAAAATCCCCTCTAAAAGGAACAACAATAGTCATATCTTTTTTATATATTTCTCTGTAAACTAGAGTCTAGGAACTGTAGCACATAAACCTTGTAAAATGATGAGCACGTTTCAAACAGTTCTAATACAAAACATGACACATAAAACAGGTCACTGGTTTTAGCATGTCTCCAAAATAACATATGCTTGGAAATGCTTATCCTTGTAGCATCACTATCCTCTTTTTTTCCATGAGAAAATGAATCATGCAGAAGCATGCCTGAAAAAGCAAAATTCTCATATAATTTCTATCACTCACTCAGTGTGTTCATGACTTTGATACAGCTGACTGAACATTTATTATCTCACGTGAAAGAGAAGCTGTGAGTTTGCTCACCTTTGTCACCTGCAGGATCTTTGAAATGCCTCCTCTCCTGTTTCTTCCAAAGAGTACATCCCCGCATCTCCCAGTCCATTCCCGAGTCCACTGAACATGCAGACATCAATAAGTTCTGGCTAAGTTATCCTACGTAACTCTGAAGAAAAAAGGACAGACTTGCAGATGCTGCAGAAGGTCTTCTTTACTCTCTTTGAAAATTTTGTTTTCTTGGTGGTCTGTCACAGTCAGGTCTCCGGTAGTAAACTGAACAACCTATCCTCCTGGCTCTTCTTTTCTTCTTTTTCTTTTCTGTAAACACATAATCAGGGCTTCAAATCCTTTAGGCATCACAAACTGTATTTCTCTATTGCCCTCTACTGACTGCTGGCTCACACCGCCTTCCCGGAGAAGTGGCGAGCAACAGATACACGGTACGCGCTCCCCGCCGCCCTCCCCCGGATCGATAATGATACACGATGACCAAAAGTCAACACAAATCATTCTATTTTTTCCTTTGTTACAAAACACCAGGCAAGATTTACAGCCTGCTGGCCAGCCGTGGTAGCCACAAAGCGCTAAACAACAGAAGCGGGAAGCAGTTTGTAACACGGCTCTGCTAACGTGGGCTTTTTTTTTTTTTTTGTGAACAAAAGCCAGGAAAAAGTAGAGACGAATACGTTCTGCCTTGAAATGCGGATGAATTCATCCCACTGATGCCATAAATACTGTGCCGGGGATCTGAGGGTTGTCTGGTTTTAAGGGTTTGGTCCTGCCAGCACTGGATGCACAGAAATACTGCCTTTTGATGGGCGTTCTGCAGGAAGGGGCTCGTAGAGAGCCATGAATTTGGGGCCATGGTTTTTGGCCATTTCCTCCTTGTCTCTAATGCTTTGTTTAGCACATTCAGCACCGCACCTAATATGGGAAAGCCTCATGTGATGGGACCGGGGATGAGGCACATCGCGCTGTGTGTGGATGGCACTGGGAGTGGCTGGCTGCCCTGCTTTTTGGACAAAGATGATCTATAATGCAAAGAGAATCCGGCAAACTAAGATGAAAAAAAGGAATGACCCAGTGTTGTCTCAGGAGCAGAAGGAGAAAAAAGTGTAAAAGCATTTTGGGCAGAATGGAAGACACTGAGGGAGAAAAAGCAGGGATAATAAAGAGTGTAAAAGTGAAGGGGGGGGGTGAATATAAATGAATCCTTTGCATTGTGTTAGTCACTGCTTAATAAGTACAGCACATGCTGGTTAATCAGGTGGCTCAGGCATTTGTTCTCACAAGAAAAAGTTAATCCACGGTGCTGGTGTAGATGCTCTGGCCCACCTGCACCACTCCAGGGGCAGGGAGGAGTCAGGTCCCAGCTCCAGGCAAAAGAAGAAATCCCTAGCACATTTCCCTTTATCTAGGCAGAAGCTGGGAAAGTTCTGCCTTGCCTCACCATTCTTCCTCCACAAGCAACTTCCCTAGGGAATAAACATGCTTAAAAAATTATAGACACAGACCCACCCCTCAAAAAGCATTGGAATTATCTTTGCTTACAGGTGTTCAAAAAGTACTTTCATTTTCCCTCGCCAGTATTAATAAATGGGAATACTTCATTTGCCAAAAAATCTGTTGACTGATGGACACTGGCTGTGTTTGGAATGGATATTACAATCTGCTCTTCCACTCAGAAAAGGTTGGAGTTCACTCAAAAATTAGGATCAACAAAGCCAGCAAAAAGGCAACAAAAATATAACATTGAAAGACTAATTGAAAAAATTAGTTTCATTAAAAAAATAGAGTCAGCAGAGGCCCTAATTGTACCTATTATGAACATTTCATTAACAAGTCCAGATTTATTGACTGTGCAGTAAAGCTGTCTTAAAGGAAGCCTTGAAATTCCTTTTTCCCTTTGTTTTTCTATTTTTAAAGCCCTTGGCTACTCCATGTCAGAAAATAAGAAATAATTACATTTATTCAAATTCCTTGATAGACTATCGAAGCCTGCTCAGCTGAATACCTCTCCTAAATGAACACCATTACCAATAGATCAAAGGATAAAAACGTCTAGCAAATGAGCAGGGCTGAGGGAATTAATAAAACACACATCAAACGGTAAAAAGCTGAGGGTTTGGTTTTGGGGCTTTTGTGGGGGGGGTGCAGGGGAGGTTTTTGGGGGTTTTTTGTGGTTTTGGTAGGGGGTTGTTTTTTTGGGGGGGGTTTTGTTGTTTGGTTTTTTGGTTTGTTTTTTTTTAATGGGAGCACATTTGCAGAGTGATAAAGTCTGCAGTCGCCAAAATCCACGGAAAAGGCACCTCCAATAAAGAGCGCGACAGATGAAGTTCAGCATCAGGCGATTTCTGGAGCTGCTGCTGCAGATCTTTCACCTGACAAGCCCTCACAGAGAAATGTGTGGGGTTTGGAGTTTAGGTGGGGGGTTTTTTTTCACAGAATCACAAAATTGTTACGGTTTGAAGTGACCTCTGGAAATCATCCAGTCCAGCCCCTGTGCCAAGGCAGGGTCCCCCGGAGCAGGTGCTACAGGAACGCATCCAGGCCCTTCCCTTCCCTTCCCGTCTCTTCCGGCGGGGCGGGCGCTCGGCGCCATGGGGCGGCGGTGGCAGCTGGCGGCGGCGGGGCAGCTGGCGGGAACCTGCCCGGGCCAGGCGCGATTCCTGCTGTAAGGAACCGCGGCGGGGCGGGGACGGGCGGTGCGGGAGCCCGGCGGTGAGGCGCGGGATGTCCCCGCCCGTGCCGGCGGCCGCGCCCTGACGCTTTCCCTCTCTCCCACGCAGGTGGATGCTCCGCAACTCCCGAGGCGAGTGAGGGGCCCCGGGCGCAGGCGGTGGAGCCGGGGCCGGAGGAGGGGGCTCCGGAGCCGGGCGCCCCTGAGCCCGGCGCGCTGCAGCGGAGGCCCGTGCCGAGGGAGAGCAGCGGAAGGACAGGAGCGTGGGGCTGAATGCCGGCTCGCCCTTTGCCTCCCTTTCCCCCTTGCCCCTGCGCTGCCCCCGCAGGGCCGTGTCTCGGCGCTGCCGGCAGCAGTGGCGAGCTGGCCGGGAAGCAGGGCCAGGTGTCCCTCGGGGGTTCAGGGAGAGGCGCCCGAGTCCAGCTCCGGCAGCAGGAGAGAATGAGGCGGCTGCCAGGAGCGAGCCTCTTGTTGGGTCTGAAATTTATCTCAAAGCGTTTCTTCGTTCTAGCCTGAGATCGTGTCATTTTCTCACACTTAAAACGGGCAAAGAGCTTTACAAGGCATTGGTGACCCTGATCTGGTAGAAGATTGTGCCTATGTGGAGCTCTGTACAGAATTGTGAGTCTCCAGTACTAAAGATTTTTGGGAAGGAATTAAATTTTTTCAAGAAAATCTACAGTTACATATTGTGTAAACTTGTGCCATGCATTAACTTTGTCTGAATTGTGCTCACCTGAGCACATTCTGGTGCTCAGCTTCCTCTTGTGTTCTAGTGGTATCTTAAACACAAAATCATATACCTAGGTAATGTTAAAATTGAAACACACCATTTTAACGTTTGCTTATAGAACATAGTTATTTTATCCTTTTGCTTTTATTTAGCTGTAGGTGATGAACGTGGATTAGGAAGGATATGTCCTTACTGCTTCCAGTTCCTGGTTCCTGACAGCTACCGAGTGCGCCTCAAACCAAAGATGAAAGTGACTCCACAGATAGAGAAGGTTCTTAAACGAGAGGCAAAGAATCATAAGCTTAACATGAAGCAGACGAAGCTTTTGAGAAAGTACAGGGAGTCAAGAAGCATTCTGGTAAGGACAGTTATTTGGAACTGGCATGTACATGACATTTCCCTAAATTTCATGTTCCTATTTCAGTGGCAAAAAAAGAAGATGCAGAAACCTTTCTCTTAGAAGAGGAGCCCACACATTTCTTTTTCACAAGCATAAGACTCTTCCTTTCTTTTTTGGAATAACTTCTATGCATAAATGACATTTTTAAAATTTACTTTCCACAATAGGTAGATCATGAACACAAGAACAGTAAGCATTTCTTGTCAAAAAAAACCTCATGACCCCACATGTTAGCAAAGCTACACAAACATCGCATTTACTGCCTTTGTTTCAGTTTATCTCTTGTTGAACAAATATGTTTTGACACAAGCTTTACTTCTTGTATTTCACTAGCCTCTCATGGCTTCATCAGATTATTATTGCCATCTGTATTAATAGAATTTTTTACATTTGTCTGAATGTTACTGCTTATAGAAACTCTCTTAAAACTAAACTACAGAGGTAATTTCAACAAGTTGATGTTTTTCTTGAGGCCTCAGTTATTTTTCCTAAAAGTACTCAGGAATGTGACATTTAATTACTATTGGAAGAATAATAGTAAACATTTAACCTATGTTGCCGAGGTATGTACTGTTTTTAAAACAGGTTATGTGAACGGTTGTTGTCATAAATGAGATAGCACCTTATTGTGCCCAGCAGTTGGTGGCACACTTGGGATTTTCTTGGATAAGAGTCTGGTGGTTACAGGAATAAATTTTGTGAAACGAAAAATTATTAAAGAGTCAATTAAAAAATTTAAACTGAGGAATGTATCACCAAGAGTTTTGGCTGTCAGAGCAAAATAAGAGGCTTCATCAAGGCACTCTCCCCATATTGTAGATCGAAGTTGAGCTTCAGAAAGGACATCTGAAAAGGTTCTTCACGCAGAGGGTGGTTGGGCACTGGAACAGGCTCCCCAGGGAAGGGGTCACAGCACAAAGGCTGACAGGAGTTCAAGAAGCATTGGGACAACACTCTCAGGCACACGCTGTGATTCTTGGCATGTCCTGTGCTGCGCCAGGAGCTGAAATTTGATGATGCCTGTGGGTCCCTTCCAACTCAAGATGTTCTGTGATCCTTCAAGTGGAAATGTTTGCTTTATTTTTCTGATGTCATGAATGTTGAGGGTGCATTAAGAACTGTCCCTTTAAGCAACTGATGAACAGAGCAGTGTCCTATGAAATGATGATGGGCTCTTAGACTTATTCTGTAGCTGGAGAGTGTTTGTTAGGGACACACTGTGCATTCATATGAGTAGTTTAAAATTCAGTTTAAATAGGTCTAGCTTAAACTATGGGTAATATTTTGATCTTGGTATGTAATTACAGTTTGCTGTACTTGTGTTTTGTTCAGTTTGAATTTGTCCTGTGGATTATGATTTAAGTGTTTCTTGTCTTAAGTCTTTAAAAATGCTGTCAGCAATTAGCAGCTTTCTAAATTAGCAATGTAGATCCCTGTAATCTAATACCTGAGACTTGTGCAAATGAAAATTCCAGTGTGGTTGGAAATTAATGCGAGCAATAATGTGACAGGTTGAACCTCTGAGAACTTTCTTAGCAAGTAGAACTTGATTTTAGATTGCTTCTGCCATAAAAAGGCATGTAACACAGGGACTGTTTCAAGGCTTTAAAAATTTTTGGAGTTAACTGCTGATCCATTTCAGGGAATGGAAATTAGCTATGAAGTGCTATGATTAATTCAGTAATTCCTTCATTGTAAAGTGGTCACCTCCATTTATATTCCACACAGTGCTAAGTTACCATGAAATGCTGAGTTTTTTTCCCACCTGAATTTAATTTAGAAGAACTAAAAATACGTCAATACCTGAGCACTAAAATAGTTAATGCTATTTCTTTTTTCTTTTAGCTTGTTAGGCTGACAAAATACAATGTCTAGAGGAAGTCAAAACACTTAACTAAAAATGTTTCATTTCAGCATCTCTAAATGTAATTTTTAATAAACTATCTGAATTTACACACTCTGAAATGAAGAACAATTTGGTGTAGATGTTTTCAAAACTGCTTAGACATTTTTGTGACAGTCTTTTGAGTATGTTATTTTTAACCAGAAGCGTCACGTAACTGTTTTTCTGTCAGTCTAATTGGTGCCTCAGAAAGCTGTCTGGCTGTATTACTTTCATATCTCTTAGTATGAGTAGTTGCCATGGCAGTAAGGGATATCAGGAATGCCTGACAGCCTCTGACTGGGTGATGTGATCAGTTCTGGTGCACCTCTCAGCCTGGTGTGCTGCTGAAGTTCCCTGCAGCCTAGAGGTACACAGAGAGAAGAGAAGAGAAAGTGCCCTTTGTTTAGAACACCCTCCTTATTGTAGTAAATACTTTTGCCCTAATACAAAACCTTGTCTTTTTTCACTGAGACTTGCTGTTTTTAGTAAAATGGATGACTGGGTTTGAGAGTTTTGAGTATTTTATCCCAAGATTCCCTGAAAAGTGTGCAATATAACTTCATTGGGGGTAGAATATGCTAGTGACTTTAGATGGCACAGAATGTCACATTTTTTAGCCAAATTCCCAATGTATAGGAGTACTCCAGTATACTCAGTATATCTTGTACACTCAAAATATGATTTGCCCAGTTCAGGTGCTGTTTCATGTCTTGACAGGAATGTTCTCTGTATTGCACTGTACAAATTCAGCAGTATGGGTCTCCAGAAATTAGTTTGTAGGGAATTGGAGCAATTTCTAGATAAACCCAAAGGACATGTTTGGCTTAAGAAGCCTGAATTAAAATATGAGTTACAAAATGTATCTTTGTATTTAGTATCTCATGTTTCACTTAAGCAAATATTTAATTTGTGTCGTGGTATTTGGAGAACAGTTTGGATAATTCTTCTAATGGCTTTATAACATAAAGGTGGAAAGACTGAAAGACAGCTTGATAATTCCTTTCTTCTCTCCACAGCTAGTTACTTGCAAATCGTGCAACAAAACAACAAGATACTATGGTAAAAGCAGGGATTTTCTGGCAGCCAAAACACAAAATTGTGGCACTCCAGATATCAAATCTAGCCTGAAGACACCCGGTGTAAAAATTCAGTCTGCAAAGAAAATGACACCTGTAAGCTGCAGTAGGTTGGGTTCTAAAGGGAACACTCCCTCATCACTTTCCAGGTACCTTTTTCTTTCCTATTTAAAGCAGACCTTTGCCAAGTAGAGTGTATTAAATCTTGTTGATTTTACATCAGTCTTGTAATAAAGTTTAAATTGATAACTTAGTGTATTTCTCAATTGGTATGGTTGAGGAGATCAATTTTAACTTTCTAACCTTTAAAATCAAAGATTCTCATGAAAAGCTACTGTGTGCAAAGAATGCCCAGTTACATTTGTGTCTTTAATGCAAAATGTCTGTCCTAAAATTTGCATGACAAACAATTCTGAGTGCTCACCTGCACATAAAAATACACTATTTCTCTTGGATATTTTTTACTCAAATTATATATGTGTGCTTTCACAGTTACTTTACGTTAATTCTGATTTCTCCCCATTAAGACATTTGAATCTTTTGTTTTTCAGGACACGTGAATCTGGACAGACAACAACCAACTCTGCTTCCAAGACTCCCCGAAATTCCAAATTTCACTTTTCTAAGCTAAAACGGATGCTTGACCTAGAAGAAAGAGAGAAAAACCAGAAGGCAGATTTCAAAACCTTCTTGACTTTACTTTAGTTATATATTATTTCAAAGTAATAAAGATTACAGCAATAAATATTGCTCCAGTTTTAGTAAATCAACAAAGTGATTTCTTTAAAACTCAGGCTAACATGCGTCTATGTGGAAGCATAGACCATGTTTTTTAGAAGGAAGGTCTGTTTCTGAGGGGAGTGATGGTCTGCCAGAGGGAGATGTAAAGATAGTCAGTTTAATATGCTTGGGAATCTTGAACATGGTTTGCAGTTTCTGATGCCCCAAGAATTAAAAGCTAGGAGGATTTATCCTTTGAGGAAGCTGATCATGACCCCATCAGGACCATTTAATTGTCAAGATTAAAGATTTTCAATTTATGTTTGGCACAGAGATGAGAGGGGAAAGTATAAAGTCACTGTTCAGGACTGAAGTTATAGCTTGTCCTGCATACAGTCTGCAGTGAAAGTTCTGCACGTGATGCTTCATATTCCCCCCTGAAAAATAGAGCCAATTAGTTAAAAGCATTTACTTTCTTGGATTTAAAGGTCTGTATTTCCCTTTTCTTTTGCTAGTTTAATGAATAGTTTACTTTAAGTGCCTTCAGACTCAGTGAACACTGCTTAAGAAATAGGACCAGCAAATAACTTGGTGGACTGGGAAGCAGTCCAGGGCAGGGGAGAATAGTTTGTTGTAAACTGTACTTAAGAGTCTCAGAGATTGGCATGTAACCTTTTTGTATCTCCTATATACTTGCACAATAACTGAAGGATGCACTGCTCATTGTTTCCTATGTACGTGTAGGATAAAATGAACTGCCACTCTTTAATCAAAATACAGACCTTGGAGTGTTGCCTTTTCCAGTGTAGAACTTGGCATTAATTGACCTGTTGCTGTATTTACAATCCAGTCCTCTATTTAGTTGATGGAAAATGTTCGTTGCACAGAAGTATATGAAAATACAAATTTTGCAATAAATTTTCTTATTAGGTACTGCTGTGCTTCCAATGAGGCCAATGTGAAACCTGCACAGACATCTGCTGTGTTTTAAGGTGCCCCAGTGTTAATGTGTTTGTTAGATCCAAGCATGTTTCCCCATTGTCCCTGTTTACAGTGCTTCTTACACAACATCTTGTGGTCTCAGGAGTGCATTCTTTTTGGATAAAACTACAGAGAAGGAATAAAAGACATGAAGGGGGGAGTATAACCAGTGTGCAGAGAAAGCTAATGGGTGATCTGTCCACAGGATCACAGGAGAGCTTGTTTCAACTATGCATTTCCAAAAATGTTTTGTGGGTGGTAGGCACTGAGCTACAGGCATTCTGCACACACTTCGCAGTACACTTTGTTAACAGAGATAAAGCCTTGTCATGCTCCAAACAACATCTTTTTTTTTTTTTCTTTGGAATTACCAGAGTTGTCAGATACATCTAGATGTGTTGTTAAAAGGGATTGTTATTGTGAGCTATTAGACTTTATTCTGGGAACAAAAGGAAAGAAGTCATTCAGTACGTGCCTTTTCTTGTTTTAAAAGTGTGTTTCAAAATGCTGGGTAGAAATACTCTCCAGTGCTTTTACATTACTCCTAAGCCTTTAATATAGAGTGTTTTTTCTGTTAACTGGACTTTCACAGAATCAGTGTATTGAAAGACAGACACACACATGTACAAACATGTCTCTATACTTAGTGTATGTAGGTATATACATACCCACACATCAGAGGTTTATATGCAGACCTGTACTACACACATACACGCACGTCATGCGCTCTTCCCTTCAGGACATATTACCTTCCTGTACTTGCTGAAACACTGAAGGCTGTGGCTGTGAGAGACTTGCTGAGCTCCCCTCCAAGACACTGCCAGGCCACATTACTGGCTTGTGTTTGAAGAGCTGGAAGAACAACTCAAGAGAGGAAATGCCTTCACTGATTTCAGAGTGACTTTGTAAAGTAAGAGCAAGGTCTTCATTAAGCATACAGCCCTGCAAAGAGGCATTTGATTAGAGACTGGGAGTTATTTCCCAGCTCACACAAATTCTACTGGGCAATGGTATGTATATCACTGGCAGTACTTGTACCACACTGAAAATGTTACAAAATGTGTTTTAAAATAACCAGCTCAACTAAATTTACGGTTCTAGAGATAGAACCTCAGACCCTTTAATACACTGATTTCTCACTGAAAACTGTCACACAAAATACAGGGAATAATAAACCTTGAAATTAGTATCAAGCATTTCCTCGGCATCACCACTGAGATGAGATCTTGGCTGCCTCCTGAGTACAGGGAGCAGTTGACATTAAAGCCATTTCCCACCATGAGACTGAGAAGGCAAGCAGGGAACAATAATTTTCAAAGATGTTTTTACAACAATGTTTTATTAAATATGAAAGAGCGTACATACAGGTGTAATTCTGAGGACATAAATTACACAAGGATTACAGGTTCTGTCAGAAAAGCACAATAATGAAACATTACATTTCAAACCCTTCTTGTTAGCTTTTAACAAATAAGTCTATTTCTTTTGCAAACAAGTAATGAGTGCTATTGAACTTTTGCAAATTCCCACAAAAACATCATGCTTAGTAGGATACTTCAACTATAGTAAATATGAAGTCAGAATTAGATTCCTAAATAACACGATGGAAGAGATTTACTACTTAATCAAGATAAATGACACACTGAAATAGGAGCCGAGACAAAATTGGTCATTCATTAGGAAAAAATTCCACTTCAGACACTATGTTTGAGTCTGCTTTCTTTACTTGCAGGAATAATCACTGTGATTAAATGTAATGAGCAGATAAACTGGCCTAAATATTTGTAAATCTAACCATCAAATTTTAGACGTGCTGGTTTTCACTGATTTTCCCACTGAAAAAAACCCACACCCACAGATCTATTTCCTTACATTTCAAAAGGCTCTTCTGCAGAGGGCCAACCAAGCCTATGTATGATTTCCACGTCCTCCATGGTTCATCTGCACTGCTGGCTACTGTATCCTACATATATACATCCCACCTATGTGTTCAGGGTCATCTTTGAAGTACCAGACTGAGTTACCACTGAGATGTGAGAGCAGAACTAGTCTGTGCAAGTTTTAACACAATGGTTTTTTTAAAACTTCAGGTAAGCAGGAATGTAATTTCATCATAATGAAAGCTCTCAGTTTGACACTCAGAAGACTACTCGGATAAAATACATAATAAGCATGTGGTTTGGGTTGTGTTGCTAGGGATTAACAGAGGTGCTTTAATATATTAATACAAACATTAACAGAGTGAATCAGACAAGCTGGTATTACTGCAGGCTGTAGTCTAATTTCCAAAAGAAGTCATGAAACATAATTTCTAAGAATGGCAATTTTTGCAACTAAGGACTTCACATTTATTTTTAAAACCACAAAAGTGGGGTAGTATTCCTGATATCTTTCAAAACATTCTGCAAAAAACACAGTTTGAGCCTGCAAACACTAGAATATACATACAAGCAGTCCCAGTGACCTCCAAGGTAAGCATTCTCATATGGCAAGGTGTTGCAGGAATATCTTTGCTTTTTTTCAGAGAATGCTTAATAAAAGTGCAATATAGTGAAGCAAATAATCTAATTATTATGCCTTTATTATTAGATGAAAAATATTCAGATATTTTATAATTGTGCCTTTTGTAGGGCAGGCATTCTGCATTGCCTAGAGCCAGACCACAATAGAAGAGGTAGGCAGGGCATGCCCATACATTTTCTTTCCCAGGATGGCAACACCCCAAAGCAGTTCTGTGGTACAACCCCACCTACAGATAAAACATTGTGCTGCCCAGTCTCACCGTTATTTCTGTTTTGACAGAAGCTGACATGTGGTTTGCTTTACCTTTCCACCCAGGCATGTTCTCCCTTTTGTCTCCTCGGCACCCTACCCTTCCCCACCCAGCCTCTTTTCTTCCTGAGATGTCAGAAGTACGTACATTAAGCTTTGAACCTGAGAATCTGGAGGTATTTTTTGACACTACAGGGCTGCATCTGCACTGTACCATGCTAACTCCTGCTATACTATTACAGTTACAGTATAAATCTCCTAACTACTTGATACCCAATGCCTTTCCCATATAAATAAAAAAACCCCAGCGTACCATTCAGCCACTAATATATGACACTTGCTCTAAGAGTGACCTTAGCCTTTCACAAGCCCTCTCTTCCAAACAAATATTGAGGGATCATTTCCAAAAAACCCAGCTATGAAAAACTCCTTGAAGTAAACAATTTCACAGTAAAATAAGGAAAAATATATCTAGAAAATAACACTCTCTCAAAATTAAAACTTATGTACAGCAAGAAGAAGTTGAGGCTTTTTCCTCACACTTTTATCAGTTCTACATTACCTATAGATAAGCAATGTTATCACTAGGAGTTATGAATAGGAAAAACAAATCCAGTGAAGTTAGTGTCATGGTTTTTTTGAAACCTTTGAGAGATCAAGAAAATTCAGCAGTCAACTTTATTATTATAACTATAATCAATTCAGGCAGCAAAAGATTGTTTAAGCTTAATTCCCTACGATTGTGAGTATCCAATATAGATCTTTCAGCGCAATCTAATAAGCCTTGTCACTGCACTTATAATCACCTCTGGGCACAAATTAAGTTTTCTATGGATGGAATTCAACCATGAACTCACTATTTATGCCTCTTGTTTTAGAATTCCTAATAGATTAAGCTAGTTTCATATTTACCACAAATTTGGTGCTATTCTTTAGCAAAACTGAGCTTTAACTGCAACTGCAATGCACATACATGTGTGTAAGAATTTATGTGATGAGTTTAACATACTAGAACAGAAATATTTAAAACATTAAAATTGTATCAGAACATTTTCTTATCAACAATCTACACTGAAAAGACATCAGTAAATGTTATTCAATTTTGCATATTACACTTAAACTAAAGAAACTAATCCTCTGGATTCAATATAGTCAGCTTTTCTTTTTCCTATGGAATGGAAAATTGCCACGCAAAACCTTGAAATTTTTGGACCTGTAGTGAGCCCTGATAACTATTTTGTGCACTCCTATTTATCAGTCAGAATTTTTTAGAAAATCAGTATTCTACATTGCATGCTATGGACTGCTATGTCAACAGCTTGTATTTCTATCTTTTCAGGCTTTTTCCCTACTTAACTGAGGTGTAATTCATGGCAACTTCCATGAAAAAAGGAAACTGGACTGAGATGCCTATGTCCAAGTGTATCTATTTTAAAGAGAGTGGTTATTCTCCATTCACATCCTACAAGTATTCTAGTGATTAGCCCTGTAGAAGCCAATAACAAGTGACAGATAACTACCTTGAACAATTTCACTCCAGGACTATTTTGAATTGTTTTGGGTTTTGAAAAGAAAGAACAGCTTTTTGTAAAAAAAATTTGCTTTCATGTGAGGTGTATTAAACTTGTGAACTTAACTACAAAACAATGCCTGACAAGTGCAAAACCATGAACAAAATGCAATCATAAAACAGTCCTATGATATATCCAACTCAAAACACTTGCAGCCCAGGTTTTTTAGGTCATCAAAATGCCAAAGGTACAGGTAGGTGTTTTTAAGATCACTCAATGATTTCATGGCTCATTCCGATGAATTGAAAAGTTGTAACTTTCTGGCAATGTGCTAAATGCCTATCTGTGTCTTTAAGTTTTTAAGTGAACTTAAAAGCTGATGACATAGTATGGAAGCAAGGATTCTTCACAAATTCAGCTGTTCCCAGACAAATACCACATTTATGCCATGCAACAAAGTTTTTTAACTGGGCAATAGTTTTCTGCTGTTTGAGTTATACACAGGCCTGAACAGTCTCCTCCTGTTGTGTGAGAAAAAGACAATCGAGATTTAGAAATATTTGCCGGAGCAGTTAAAGGTGGGGAGGTGGTAGTCCATGCTGGCCTCCAGGTTTTCTCAGTGGAAGAGGATGTACAGTACAGCTGTATCACCATTTTGTTGCATGTATGGATGGTACATTGTCAAATTTTAATAATGGGCACTTAGCAACTGCGACAGTTTAGAGAATGACCTTTCAATTTAATTAAAACTGTAAAATGGCTTCACATTTCTGGGATTAACCTTTTTAGATGGAAACAGATGTTCCAGAAAGGGATTAGATTGCAAATGAATGGTCCCTCGATTTAGAAACTAAGCAGCTGTAAAAAGCTACAATTTCAAAACATAATTAAACTGGTCAATTTTATAGTTTCTACATGCTGACTTCTAAATGATACAAAAATATTGCAGTATTTTGAGTCGTTTGAAGATCTGCTCAGTGTAACATGATTAATATTTTCAATAGAAAATTGGTTGTTAGCATTTACTTAAAAAAACACACATTGTTTTGGGAGTGGGTAATTTAAATGTAATGGACAGTAAAATCATTTTTAACTTTTAACTTTGCATTAAATTGCATCAGCCTTCTTGCAAACATAAGCCTGTGATTTCCACATTTCACTCTCTCACTAGCAACGGAAATGTCTCAAGTTAGAATTGTGTTTTCATTATATATTGATCTACATTAAATACAGGGTACATAAGAAAAATCTTAGCATGTTTTTTTACAGGGCACCCAACTAAAATCTTTACAAAAGATAATTTTTCATTCTTCCATGTAACAGACAGAGATGCCACTTTTATAAATGTACCCTTATGTTCACTCACCAATAAAATAGTAAACAAATCAACTTTTTAAACCATTTTTTATAAATTATTAAAGTATTTTTACTGACACTCTGCAACAATATACAAAAATAATACTACAAGAGTACCGATTGGTCTGGCCTACCCCTCATTTCACAGAAAAGCAGAGGTTTTGGGGGGATGTTTGGTAATCAATCATCGCTGTAGATGTCTCCTGCAAACGGTAAGTGTACGTGGCTGCCCGTGACGTTGGGAAGTCGAGAGAGATCAGGCAGGTTCTGGATGCGTGACCTGAGCTCTTTCCGTACTTGGGACACTCTGGCTAACTTGCGTTTGTACTCCTGTAACGCAGAAGAATTCAATATGAGGTTTTATTGCTATTACCATCCCTATTGCTTACTGCACCTGTGATTTTCCAAACTAAGTATTCCTTCTGCAAGTTAGGTAAACCGCTTTTAATAGGTGAGAACCCAGACTTTTGGGTATTTAGGTGGCAGAGGTATCAGCTCTAGCATTTTCCCAGCAATGGACTTCAAAAGTATAGCCATGGGATTATTTTGCTTTAAATTCTAAGAACATAAATGATAAAAAAGGAAGACAATCCCAGCTAACACAGCCACAGGCTTTTCTCCATGTAACTAGGAGAACAGGATTATTCTAAAAACTTAATTAAGGATAGTCGTTACACATATTCTACTATCAATAACAGAGGCTGGGATAAACTTACTGATGTCAAAGAAGTTACTTTCATCTCATACTGCTGAAATAATAAAAACCAACCAAATACCCCCTAACTAGGTCTAACAGGTTCCACCAAGCTGATAAATGACAAGTATTTTGTAACTTTTGTAACTTTTATAATAAAAAACAAGTACATTTATGGATTTAACCCTGGGTTTTCATAAGCTTTTTGAACTGGGAACTGAAGATTTCATACTGTGTTGGAATACAGGTCAAACCATGAACAATTGATGTATTTAATGATTATGAGACCCTTTTCACTTGAAACAACATTGTGTAAATAAAGTTCAACATTGTAAATCAGTGCACTAGAATATAGTCAGTGGTCACCTCTTAAGAACACGAGACTTAATGGAGAAGAATACCAGCTTTTATAAAATGAAAGGTTATTCCAAAATATAAGAAGATTAACATATAATTCACAGGAATATTTGAATTTCAAATACTTGGCAACTGTGGAAAGAAGAAGAAACTAAGCACTAAGAGACAAAGCAGTGCTTCACGAAAAAAAACCACAATTGACAATACATCAAATACAGATGCTTTCTAGTGTGGCTGCAGGTTTTGCTGCAGCCTGAGAATGCCTGGAAGTAAAAACACATAGGTAATCCACATCTTGGCTAATCAGCCCATGGAAAACCAAGATTTCATGACTACAACCACTTTTAAATAACAGTGGGGGACCATTCTACATGATCCACCAACAGTAACAAATCTAAAGACTTGATAGTTCCAACAAGTATGAAAACACTGTGCAAATGTCTATAAAAGGTAACAATCGGGCTGTTTCTTTACAAGCTCTAAACATAATTTTAAATATGTTACTATATTGTTAATAACACAGAGCAAGAATGAATGAAAAGACCTTTTGGTAGTAGAACCCAATGCAGTAGAAAAATGCAGTAAAGAATGTTAGATAACTGGGACATAATCAAGATTATTGGACAAGGTACAACACAAATTAAAAAAGTTTCCAACTACATGACCTTCTTATCAAGGGCAGTAAGAGAACCATGAGATACCTTAAATTCTTACTAAGAATCATAATGGGTAGCTAAAAAAATTATCAAATTTTTACACAGGAAAAAGAAAAAGTGTCCCTGAATTAGGATCATCAATTCCTTGGTAACATTTATATTTCAAAATCAAATATTATATGCAGATTCTTATGAGATACTAAACACAGTAAAAATACTACAGATGCCCACTCAGTGGAACTGTAAACACTTGGTAACAGTACACAGGGAAAAGCAGCATCTATTTTAGGATACAGGTGGCCAAAGAAGTCTTACAATGCTGAGTACCTTGGTCTTATGTAAACTTGCTCACAGTTGTCCAAAATGATCTCTTCAGTGCAAGTGACTTCAGGACACGGCTGTGGAAATGAAGGTCTGTATCCTGACACTGTATCTAATGCCCTAAGGCCACAAATACTTCACTGTTTCATACCTGATTTTACAGCAGCATCCAGAGGCCTCACTGAGCAGACTCACTTGCACTCTGTGCAAGACACGTAGTCTTTTTCCAGCATGTTAAAGGCCAACCTCAGGCATTCTCACTATGCATTTCCGTCCAGGATGCAGAGACTCCTGACTATTATTTTAGGGAATAAGTTTTAAAGCCAGAGGACAAGATCAGCTTCAGGCTTCACTGCTTACTAAAACAACCATTTTGCTACTATACAAAATACTAGTCAACTAGAATCCCCATTTTCAGAAGCAGGATGCCTGGAGATTGCTCACTGGGTGACAAAGATTTTGAGGAAGCCAGGTGATCTGGCCTCCAGTGTGAAAGATGTACTGCTATACAGAAGACGATGAGCAGAACTGTAAGCAGAATCAATACACTCAAGAGGCCTAAAAATCATAAAATATATTAACTATAAAATCCCTCCTGCAGTTAATTCTTGTAAAGAGCTGAATCTTGCCCAAGTTTATTCTGCCAATAAGGTATGTAAAGCAACAAATTGGTATCCCTTCACAAGCTTGAAGCCTGAAGTGAGGCAAATAGACACAGTCACTTAGCAACAGACTCAGCAGCTATATTCATGCTAGACTTTACTCCAAAACCTGAAATGTGCCTTATATTAGATTATCAGTTCCTTGACTCCCTTAAAGTTCCCTTTTAGCTGATAATAAATCATTTCCATAACAACATTGCATTTCTGACATCCAGCATTTTCCATATAAATCTGCCTGGGACTTGTTGCCTAGTGACTATCAGCTTGATCAATACTACTAACAGTAGGTTCCTTTTCCTAAGGAAAATGTTCTCATAAATTGTGTCCCACATAACACAGTCATCTTCCTCTCACCAACATCTCTGGCATAAGGCACTCCAGGGAGACAAAATTTGCTCTTTAAGCCTTCTCAGAAATATGAAACGGAGAAAATTTGCTCCAAGTTTTTACTGAAAAACTAGAGTAAAAAAAAAAACCACCAAAAAACCCCAAAAAAACCCTAAGTATGGTTTTATAGTTGATTATATTACTGATGCAGTATAAATTACAGAATGCAATTTTAATCCAATTTTGGTAATCCAAAGCATATGTGAGATCTGAAACTCCAGGTTAGATGTTCACAGCAATCCTCCACCACAAAGAGAAAAATTATTCACCTACCCAGAGCACCTAATTTCCCATGACACTCCTGAAACTATTCTAGAAATCACTGGAGATGTCCAGTTTTTATGACTGGTAAACAAGTCCAAAAGAGGACTGATTTTCAAGTACAGTGACTCAGCAGTTTAGAGGTATTTTCAAGGCAGCTGCTGTTCACAGTTTGATTCTATTTAAAACCACTAGTCTCTTCTGAAAGGTTCGCTTGTGTATTTTTACAGCTGTTATTATAGTCCTGGCATGACCTGAGTAGTCCTGGACTACTGGAATACAAGTATTAAGTACTCATTATCAGCAACACTCCCTGCATGTACAGTCTTTACTGTTTCACAATAGCATGCACATGTACCTACAACCTTTTCCCTCAGTATGTGTATGTTGAGAGTTTGACAATGAAAGAAGAGAAGTGGGAACTGGGATATCTAGGTGTTATTTCTAGTATCGTTGCTCCATTAGAAATGCTGGATGTTATACAACCAAGTAACAATTTAACCCTATTTTTGACACTTTTAACTGTGGAAATCCTCATGGAGAATTTCAATTTGATTGTCACTATGCTGATATTAAGATAAACTTCAAATTACCCCTGTATAAATGAGGCAAGATTTGAGATATGTACTTCAGAGTCAAGGACAGGCAGAAGTATGATGCTTTGTTACACTGAGCTTAATTTGCATTTCTTCCTACCTATGGAGAACCTTAATTTTGGGATATATGGGCAACCTGATGTTTGGAATTAAGGTCTCTTCAATTTCTCCAGTAGCTTAAGCTAACACTACTTTCAGGCAATATTTGTTCCTACTTCCAGTCATAAAAGCAGGTTCATGAGGTAATTAGAACTTATTTTGCTCATTAGAGTCCCACCAGTTATTAAAATATCCATTGACAGTGTATACGGATATTTTGTGAAAGCAATGCTAATAACATATGGATTCAGAATCTAGATTAATAGTGATTCTCTGTCAAAAAGTACCGGGCAAAAAAGCCAAATAATTTTTGATTAGACATTACAGACATCATAAATAATAAAAATGTGAGCAGGTCAAACAAGCTGTGCACTGCAGAGAATATATTCCCTTCCAAATAAAATAGATCTTTATAAAGATGTCCTGCAGTAGGAAGGTGGTACAGATAAAAAACTTCATGGATATGCTTTTGCTTTATAACATTGATATGACTTTGAACCTTCATCTGATTACTGAGGCTATGGAATGCAACAAAATACCATATGGTAGAATATGTATAGCAAAGCAAGAATACAAGCTTTGCAGGAAAAAGAAGTGTTTAATCCCTCATTAGCTACAGAAAGGTAAGGTGGACAGAAAACAAAACCCAGAGATTTAAAAGGCTTTTACGGTGTGGAGGGCATGTGTGTACAACAGCATCCATGGCCTGTATGAACACAGTATTTAAAATTGTGATCTCTGACCTTCTAGGTCCATTCCAACCTTCAGTTTCAGGTGCAGATGTCAGAGCTGTGTCACAGAGCAAAGGCTTCTCCTGTACTGCGTCCAATGGTGCAGAAACTACTAGAATTCTTCAAAGGTTCAGATGAAAGCAAATGTCATGTGATAGCCTGATATCTAGATTCTGAAGTTCAGAATCACATTATTATAGACTCTTACCTTACTAGACTCTACCTCACCCAGTTTGGGTATTTTTCTGTAAGGAAGACTGACAACTAGACTTAGAGTACTCAGGTAAGCCTCACTATCACCTTGGAAAACAGATGAGCAGGGTTAAATTTTGTGCTGCCTTTAAAAATTTGGCATGGCTAACATTTCTCAGCAGTACAATTAAAAGCTCAACCTATCTACCAGTGTTTAGGATAAATGAAACCCTGAAATAACTTCAAGAGACTGAACTAATAATATCCATAAACTTCAGACATGAGGGAGAAGAACTAAGGACAGTTAAGACAAGCTTAGGAAAGGATGGACTTGGCTAACCTTCCATTGCACATTGCCTACTTCCTAGAAAAGGTATTTCTGGAAGCAAGCTTCAACTTTTTAAATATGTTAATATCTAACTGTTTTGCATTTGGTCTTGCCAGGTTTTGAACTAAGTAAATAGCACTGAAGCAATGAGCTTTGTTTGACAGCTTTGTTTACTTTGTTTTGTCCTATGCACTGCCCCATGCATTACTTACTGTACACATTATTCTGTGCATAGATTTACTAATATTCTCAGGCTTTCTAATGGCAAGCTTCACCATCACAACACACAATTTATTCTTCAGAAACCTTCTTTGAGCTGGCGGATGAAAATGAAATGCATCTTCTAATTCCAGGTATCCCATTTTTCTTAGTAGTTAAAATTTCCAAGAAATTAACACTTCGAAGAAATTTTCTAAGTTAAAGTATTAGAGACTCCTCAGCTTGACAGCAAATGAAGCAATAGAAAGCAATCAACTCAGAAGTTTGAGATCCATAAACTAAATTAGTGACCATATGGGGAAAGCTTGATTATGTGACTTTGACTATCATCAACTGCTATGCTGTGGTACAGACTGGAACACAATGCAGACCTTCAAACCATGAATTCCTGTCTGGAACAGTAGCAGACAGAAACAAAGCATTTTATCAGGACATTACCCATCTGAAGTGTGACTATCACAAATGCAAAGTCTTCTCAGTGGCCACAAATTATTCTTCCTATTTATTGAAAATGCAATTTTTGTCCAGCTCCTTCCAGCCTAAAACATTGTCAAATATCATTCAGCCTTGACTCCTGGTCTCCATCTCCATTCCTGGAACATTGCTCCTAGAACCAACCTTTGTCCAGGAAGGATGTTCAATGCCTCTCAGACTCCTATCACAGCTCTATTCATACACAATACAAACACTCACAACTAGTTCTTGCCTATCTCTTCCCATTTCTAGCTTTTCTGATTCTGATCTAAATTTCTCCCTCTTCAATCCTGGTCTCCATTTACCAGTCTCTCTATAGTTCTGGTTCGTTATAGCTATATCTTCCCAGTCCTATACTCAGCCTGTCCCTATTCTCCACCTAATAATATCTCAATCAGATCTATTACCTCACATCAGTTTTTGCTTCCACAGTCTTAGTCCAAATGAATTCCAGTTGATTTCAGTCCTACATGGTATTACACCCTTCCGGCTGGTCACTCCCTTCTCAGCCAGCTAATCTCCTATTCCAATCTTTACTGTAATGTCTAGTCCTGGATCCCTTCTTAATCTTCACAGCCTCTGGTGCCAAGTTCCGTATGAACTTATCCAAATTTTGCATTCAAACCCATTGGCTCCCATCTCCCCATTATTTAGACTCATGGGAGCCACTGACAACCCACACATGGAAGAAGTTCTCACACCATGGAGAGCAAGTGGCCAAGCAGCACATGGCCAGCACAGAGAACAACTGTACATGGTTGCAATTGCAGAAGTCTTCTTTATCCAAGGCTGGAAAACTCTCTGGCAGAGATCTTCACAGAAGTTAGTAATGTTTTAAATAATCTCTGATGAGCATAATAAAAGTAAGATTTTTTTCCAAAGGCTTGTAATTTCATTAGATTCAAGTTAATTTTCACTAGTATATTAAAATGCATGTCCCCTTACAAAAAAGAATTTCTCCATTTCATAATAATTTGAGAAAAAACATAAATTACTTAACTCAAAGCTAATTTTTAAGACTTTTATTATAAACTTGTCTTTAGCCTTTCTGTTGAAGATTGCCAAAAAGTTGTTCAATGTTTGAAAAAGTAGAAGAAAACAAAACAGGATTTGCAATCCTTCAGGGAGGTGGTGGAGTCACCATGCCTGGAAGTGTTCAAGATGCACTTGGATCTGGTAGTGGGTGATGTGGTTTAGGGATTACAGTGGTAGAGCTGGGTGGACAGTTGGGCTGGATTGGCTTGAAGGTCTCTTCCAATCTTGATGATCCAATGAGTAAACTTAATTAGCAGCAATATTACTAGGCTGGCTTAGTTTATATTTATCGCCCCTCAATCACAAAAGGTCCAGGGTGATGAATATTAATTTATAAAATGTATTACTATATAAAGACATTGATTTAATTAGTCAATCTCTATGGGACTATGATTTAATTTAAAGCATTCCAGGACGGCAGATATGAGCAGCAGCTGAAATGAAGGATGCCTGCCTGAGGTTACACTTGGTCTACTTGCGTTTTATTATCTGATACAGCATTTATTTAGCCATTATAATAAACTCAAAGCTACATACTTCCAAAAGATGCTTAAATTATACTGAATTCTTAAGTTTCAAACACTGGATGACAGAATGAAGCTTTGGAGAACTTCTGATGATAAGCAATCAAGTACTTCAGAACAATTCTGAGCAATTTTGCTCAAATACTCAAGTTGCTACTCTGCACAGGCACACAAAGAAGAAAGCAGAACAGTTTTGAAAATAAGAAAAAAAATTAAATGGCTGAAGGCTTATAGATAGCTTCTTGAAGTTTCACCTATTCATGGAAGATCTACATGAAA
Source organism: Pyrgilauda ruficollis (assembly GCF_017590135.1). Classification (NCBI taxonomy): domain Eukaryota; kingdom Metazoa; phylum Chordata; class Aves; order Passeriformes; family Passeridae; genus Pyrgilauda; species Pyrgilauda ruficollis. Next base: position 669,713 of record NW_024525156.1, read on the forward strand.
TCCAAATTAAAGGGTATCAGTGTTTAATTTTAGAAGAATTTAAAATGAGTGAAGAATTTTGATGGTCTATTAGAAAAGCATGCCTTGAACAATGCATTTGCGAACAGTTGTGCAGTCTTCAGGCTCAAATATTTGCTACACCTAACAGATGAACTGTAAAAATTTGGATGTGTCAGATGCACATTCCTCACTTCATGCATCCCTTGTCTGTAGGTCATTACAACAGTCTCAGTTCCAACTTGAGATTTCACATGTGCAATTCTATCAACCTAAAGCTGTAACTGTTGAACCACAAAAATGTGGACTGTGTAGTTATCACTACAAATGCACACACAAATGTGTGCTAAAGTATAAACTTAAAGTTCTTAAAGTATGAAACCACTGTAAAGCTAAGACTACGTGCATTTATTTTGAAGATGAAAGTAAATCTGAGAATGAAAGATAACACTGGGTTACCTGCAGGTCACTAGTACCTGCAGGTCACTAGGCAGGGATTTATCTATTGCTAGCCAGGTCACAACTCTCTCAGATCTTTGTCAAAGACAGATATACGTAATGTAGAAGCATAAAACCTAGTTTTATTGTAGCAAGGCTAAGCACTAGTAGCATCTAATCCAAGCAGCACAGAACTTAAAACAGGGTAACACATATAGCTCCGTGTTAATCTGTGGGCAAGAAAGAACATGAGAAAGCATTCTAGTGACCTGAGACTGGGTATTAGCTCTATTTAGGGTGAAATAAATAAAGGCAGTGAAGATAGAGGACCTCAAATTTCTGCTACAAGTGAGCCCACAATGGTGACCTTGTTCACTTAAATAATCTATCAGTGTAGGGTCTATCTGTGCAAAACTGGTCTTGGACATTTTGAAGAAGTTCTTCCAAATACCTTTTATTTTTTAATAATTCATGTCAATCTTTTTCAAGTTCATAAATTATGCCAATCCAACCCAAACAAAGAGCTGTGAAAGACAGCCACCCTAAATATCAAAACAGTCTTACTTTAACAACATGTGATTTTTAATGGATAGTTCTCAAAGGAAGTCAAGAAATGCTACAGGTCATCCAATATGTGTTTGTTTCCAACATTCTAATGAATTTTATCAGCTAGACAGTTTCATATTACACTTGTCAACTCATTCTCACACCTTCATTAAGTAGGTTGAACCATCCATTTTATATACATGGATTCTCAAGAGGAGCGTTAAGTTACAGCTCAAAGATAAGCATTCCCAGGCCTGATTTGTCTAATGGCAGCTGAATATGCTCAGTATCAACTGATAACTGAAACTATAGTTTACATGACTAATTAGAGCAATTCTGTAAGACAAATTCTTGAAATGCTGCATGGTGATTTCTGTGTTTTTCTGTCATTTTGTGTGAAATAGATATTTCAGATGCTGTGTTGAGCAATGGAGATGGGAACATAAGAAAGATAAAGCTGGAAAGGAGAACTACACAACAGCAATAGATATTCTGATTTACCTGCCCCTCAAACACCCTGTGGGAGTATCTCCAGTGAAAATTCTACCATGTGTGAAGCAAGACAACAACTGCACCTCTTCCACGACCAATAAGAATCATAATTTAAATTTTCCAAAAATGCACATAGATACAAGAACTATAATTTAAAGAACTGTAGAAAAAAAGTGGTTTTAAAGAAATGCTTACCATCAAGCTTTAGTATTAAAATATTATGACTAGAAAAAACTGCCTTAGAAAAGTGATGCCAATAGAGAGCACAGAACAATTCCAAGAAAAATTCACAATGAAAAAGTCCCTTATCAATCAACCAATTTCAGGCAGCAAATTTGGCACACCTACATGTTTTTTTATGTTTTTTACTCAATTCCAAATTGCTCAAATAGCTGGTTTTATCTTATAATAAAAAGATGTAAAAAGAAGTTGTCAGGGAAGAAATTATGAGAAATCAGAGGAAAAAAAAGGCCTAGAGAGAGAGCAGAACACAGAACAAGTAAACAACATTAAAAAGAACAAGGAAATATATTTATAGTGGTTTTTGCAACTCTTCTTTCCCATTATGAACTATATTGCTCCCAAAAGCCTACAGATTGCAATAACCTGACTAATGCACATCTTTCTCTGATCTACTGATAAAACATGTATCAGAGGTTAGCAATCACAGAATTACAGAATCTGCTGAGTTGGGAGGGACTCACAGGGATCACTGAGTCCAACTCCTACCCAGGACCATCCCCAAGAGTCACACCATTGTGCCTGAGAGCATTGTCCAAACATTTATTGAACTCGTCAGGCTTAGTGCTGCAACATCATTTCAATATAAAATATCTTAGCTTTTTAAAGCACCTTTCTTTCATTCAAGCCACCTACAGTTCACTAAAATGATCTTTAAAATCATTATCCTGGTTTATATGGAACTCTAGGAGTATCTGTGGGGGTTTCCATCCTGTATGTCTGTCTGTATGTCTGTATTCCCATCCAGTTGTGGAAAAATGACCTTGGAAGATCAGGTCAAGAGGCAAACATAGTAAGTTAAATGCTGTTACAGTAATTTACTACTAAGCTATTTGCAAACAAAATCATGAGTAATTCAGTGAACTTGTTACTGGGGGGAAAAAAAGCAAATGATGCAAGGAATTCCTTAGGTCTTCATGTTTACACAGTGTCAAAAGAAACAGAATTATACAAAGTAGTAAATCACTTAAATTCCCTTTTTTGCCATGTGCTTCTTGCATGTCAAAACGCAAATCACTTAGGTATATTTTCACCAAGTTCATTACCCTGGGTTTCTTACATGACAGACACTTCAATCTTCTCTCTTATTCACACTAAATCTGCTCTCACAAACTTGATACTGCTTTAAATTTGCACAAAGTGTTCTAAATAAAACCTCAGGCTCTACTTCCAGTTGCACAGCCTAAAATAAGAACTTGTACAACCTCTCTTTTAAAAAGTCGGTTTTCCTGACAATGTCTTAGAAACAGGGTTTTAGCAGATTTGCTGTACAAATTAACGTCCAAAGTAATGACATCTGTCTCATTTCACTGGTAAGCTGCTTCAAATTCCCTCAGAAAACAAGACCTGAAGTAGCAATGGAAACAGCATTCTTGCTGCAGAAAACGGCCTACCATGGTGGCAAACTGAATTGAATACAAATCCAGTATATACGGCTAGTATAGCAATTTAAGAACTTTTTTATTAATTGTCTAGCCCCACTTGCTCTTAAAACCTTTAAGGCTGGTCTCTCCACAGCCTTAAAGGAAACTCATGTTTCCAGATCTCTTGGAAATGTGAAGTCTGAAAGAAAAATAAAGTACACCCAGCATCTGATGACTAGGGAAACAAAACCAGCAGGTCTGAACCTGCAGCTTCTGTTCAGGCAAGAGCTGGACTGACTGGCTGGCACAGCAAAATCTGCCTGTCAAGCAAGACCTGTTTAAGATTTCTGGTGTGCTGGACATGATCTGTGGCAGGCTGGAGTGTGTGTTTATTAAGAGCTACACAAATGCCATCTGGGTATATGTTTCCACCCTGCTATGAGGTACAGGGATTGAGTATTAGGCCTTGGTGTGCCACTTTTCTGTTACTCTGCAGTGCAATGTCAAGGGAAAAGGCAACATTTCTTCATGTAGGGTGGGAAACATAACAGAATTATTTACTATTTGGCCATGACTTAAAATAAAATGTAAAGATTTGCACACAAGATACCATCTTAAAGAGTAACCATACAAGTCACAATGCATTTCAAATTTTTAAAAAAATTTTAAAGGGCTTGCCTTATAAAGTAAAAGGTAGTTTCTCTACTGACACCCCTCAAACACAGGCTAGCCAGGCACCACAGGCTGAAGGGCTCAATGGCCCAAATGAGTCCCTCAGTGACCCCCAGCCATCTCTAGCTGGTTTTTGATGGTGCAAAATAGCAAGAGGAACCCCTGCTGAAAGGGCAAGTACCTGCTGTTAGAACAGAAAGGACACATTTGTCCCCCACTTCCACAGCTAAAAAAAACCAGAAACCAAAATCATCTTTTTGCCACTGTTCAGGCAAAGTGACTTGCTCATAGCTACCTTATCAAGAAGAGTCAACACCACAGGATCAAATAAAAACTCTCCCCACAATAATTCATGTGTAGGTGTAAAGCTGCAACTGTGTAGGACATATTTCATTATGTTTCCAAATTAACAAGTTTGGAGGAGAAAGTTCATTGTGCAACATGGCAAAAGCTGCGTGACATTACATAAAAGCATGCTAGGTACTGCAATGTTGGAAGAAAAAGCACTGTTAATCACACATGTGCCATGAAAAAGTGAGCAACATGCTTTAACAAGTACATCTGTATGCAGCAGCAGAAGAGAAAGCTTGTCTGCCATTAAACATTTTGAACATGAAGAATGGAACATGAAGAATGTCTCTCCTGAAAGCTTGTCTGCCATTAAACATTTTGAGGAACATGAAGAATGTGTCTCCTGAGGAAATTATTTCAGTGAGACTCTGGACCTTGCAGCATTCTCAGAATTGCGCAGTATTCCTCCCTCCCACTGCAGCACTAAGAGCCTGCCTGCAGACCCTCACAACAGTTTGTATGTACATGTTTGTTTTCCACCAGTAGCTTTGTTTTCACTAGAGCTCTAATGAAATTCAGTATTTTCCAGCAACCTCCTCCTACTGAAATTTGGGCACTGGCTGGCATGAAGAAAATAAATATGTTGTAAGTCTTAAATCTCGTAATAAATTTATGACTTCTTAAATTAAAAGTATATATTCTTAAATGGTAAGCCTTTATAAATTACATTGAAAGATGCAAATCTGTTTTGCACTCACCATTTTATAACTGAAGATTGTAAAACCTACATTATGAACATCAGTCTTTATTACTCTTGATATATTTAAGAGTAGTTTCTGTAAAGTCTCTTGCTATTTTAGTTATGTACCTAACTGGATGTTAGCTATTCAGTCTTCAGAAGACAATGAATACTTTCAGGTAAATCCCAACCCAAAGTTCAAGTGACCATGATTACTCTACAGCCACATACGGATTTACCCTCAGAAACTTAAGAATTATTGCTTACTATTTAACAGAAACACAAGGTAGAAACCTATGGCTGCCATTGAGCATGTAAAATTTTTCTGATCATGCTGCATAAGAACATCAATTTTCCACTAACTACAGCAGCTGCTATTGAGCATGGCTTCAAGGACTTGGGGCTAGGATAGTTGCTGACTTGCGTATGCACACACAGAGCGCAGAGGACACTAACAGAATATGTGAGATGCTCCTAGTCAGCAGTGACAGGAATCTTCTCTATCTTAAACTGTTAGAGTTGAAAAAAGTTATGCTAATAATTTTGTGATTTACATACGGATCAACACAACCATTTTCAACTGGCTTAAAAGCAGTTGCATGATCCAATATTAACAACAGTGATTAGCCAAATAATAAAGCAACATCCTTCTGATACTCAAGGACTAAGCACAAAGCTCAACAACTCTACTGGTGTGTGGGGTTGGGAAAAAAAAGGAAGACCCTGGTGTTCCGGAAAACTCTATTCTTCTCTTTGCATAAAGCAGAAGACACTAATCAGCCACAAGGTAAAAAATTTTCGAGGTGCTCTTTTCTAGAAATGCTGAGAACATGGGTACAAAACAGCTGCAGATTACATTTTCAATGATGGTATGGATGACTTCCCCTTACAGGCACTAATAAGTAAGGGAATGCATTAACAATCCATATAAATTACAGGTGAGAAGCTAGCTAGGAAACCAAAGGAGTCGTGTTTTAAACACTACTGTCTGGAGGATAGCCTAGCCATTTTAAATTTCTTGCTTCTGTGTTCTAAGACAGCATTATTGTACAAGAAGGAATCCAGAAAACCAGGAATAGAATGTGTTGCCTGAAGAAGCTCAGGCAGGTTCTCAAAACCAAACCTATGTGTAGTGACTGTACTTTCTGCTTTGGGTTTGCACCTGCATCATTGCTTTATTCCACAATCTTTCAGCCTGAGTATAAAACATCTGTGAGATAACACTGCTTGAGCAAGAATGCTTGATAACACTGCTTGAGCAAGAATGCTTGATTTCTTCCACACATAATAATATTATAAATAGGGACCTTCCATTCCTACATTTTCAGATAAGCTAAGTGTAGGTGTTGTGTTATCACCGAGAAAGCAAACAACAGGTATACACACACACAGAATTTAATGCCCTCTACAGAAGCTGCATCTAATATCATCCTATGACACATTTCTCTACTGGAAAGGGCACTCCATTCACTACATGACCTGTGACATCAAACAGAAGAAATGTCTGGCTTTCACGATGGCATGCTAAATTGTTTTGTTTAAACAATCAGCATATAAAATACTAATTACAGTGGTACATCTCCTAGATTCAAACCATGTAAAACTAACGACTGTTTAATGTACCACCATTAAAAAAATAACAAACAAACAAAACAGCAGCAACAAAAAATTTGTCACAACAGAAGTTGTGTCAGTGGAAGACAGAAATTGAGGAAAGAGGAAACCATGATCTACTGGCACTCATCCAGCATCTCTCTCACACTGGTTATTATGGAATCATAGATGAGTAAGACTAAACAGATATGTCTGGAAGCTATGTGCTGAGTAACAGTTTAACAAAAACCCTGATTTCCTCTGGATGACAAATATGCCAAAATAAAGTTGACGATGGCACAGCTCACCAAATTTATCTATCAAATATGCTGGCCTTTTGAGCTACAGCTGCCACCTTTTGCCCATGGTTCACTATAGCTGAAGGATGTCAATTATCTCCACCAGAAAACAGGTAACTTAGTATGAGAAATTTTATGTTTCTAAAACACATTTAGAATTTAACCTTGGCTTCGCCTTTATACTCTGAAATCTTGGGCAATGAAGAGCTCCAGCTTTCAATGTTGAGTCTGGATGTGTAGGACAGCAAAGACAAGGCGGAGGGATGCAGAGAAAAAGGAGATTCTCTATAAATGCAGTGTTCTCAGTGGTCTCTGGTTTGGTGCCCATGGTTTGAGAATGCAGAATAAATGACAGTGCACAAAAGAAAAAAATAAAGTGATGGGTCATTACAACTAGCAAATAGGGATGTGATGCAGAAAATTACTGATTTCATATCTACTGCCTTTGCAGAATCATTCCTCCTACTCTGGTAGCTACTAGCAACCTAGAAATAAATTACATCAAAACTTTGTATTTTTGAAACACTGCCAAGTGTAACACTCGGGGGAGTTACACCATCTGCTGTCTCCTGCCTTCTACCTTCTTCGGGATCAAAGGGCTCACATTTACTGAGAACATGATGGTTCTAAGGCTTGGTATAAAGAAGTTGTAAGGAGCTCAGTGTTCCACATAAAATCTGAGAACTGTTTAAAGGCATAAATAACTGTGGTAAAAACAAACAATGACATCCCTCTACTTCCTTTGCTGTCCAATGAACTATTTGAGCTGGAGTAAAATGAACCTCTGATACTGACTGATGAAAAACAAAGGAAGAAGTACATAATTAGGAATGGGAAATGGTCATGACAACCTAACATTGAGGAAATAAAGCCCAATAAGCTAACTTAACATGTAGGATCACAGTCAGATGTCAATCTTGGTTCTCCAGGCCTCTTCACATTTTATTGCTACTTTTGACATGTTCTTCAAGCTCTATTTTCGAAACTGACCTTAAAATAATGGTCTTTTGAAGGGTGGAACTCAAGGCTGAATGCTATCTCCAATTTTCAATTCTGTTCTTCAAATCTGACTGTCTTTCAATGTACTAAGCAGCCACTATACATTTTCTACCCTAAATTCTGCTTGCAGCTGAGCTTTAAAACTGTTGCATATGCTGACTACAAAAACCAATTCTCCACACAGCTACAGGGCAACAAAAACTCTCGTTTGGATGCACAGGAGGAAGGATCAAAAAAAAAACCCAAAAAACGCCAAAACACAGAAGGAAATGTCTAACTTTTGGGAAGTTCAAAAGTTAAATTTTACAGTGATTTCTATCTACTTGTTTACATCAGGCTACACTTAAATCAGAGACTCACAAAATAGTTTTGAATACTTCAGGATTTGTGCTAGATAATCCAATGAAATACCGATGAATATCCCAGCACCTTGGTGCACAGCTATGGTAAGGTCTACAATTATTTTAAAAAGCATGTGGCATTTCTCCTACTTCTCTCACCCTAATTTAAAAATTATGTGTATACTATGGAACATTAACTATGGAGAGAGAGCATCTCTTCTGCACTGAGAAACAAGCCTGATTCAGGGAGAGAAGGCCTGGGGTAGATAATGTTCTTAACAGTCCTTTATCTCATCAGTCCTGATTTCCTCCACTAAACAAAATGTAACAAATTTGTCTCTGCCTAAAACTTTGCAGTGTATTCCTCTCCTACCCATGGCCCTCAAAAATACCATCCTCACTACACTGACTTAAAGTGCATCCGTTCCAGTTTGGTAATGTAGAAGTGCAGAAAAAGAAGAAACCAAAATTCCTTTTTGATACTAACAAAATGTTCCAAATGTTTTCACTTAAGTATGCACCATCTCACTTCAAATTCCGAACAACTTATTCAAATTCAAAAAGTTGTAAACAGCAGTTTTTTCTTCTTTTTGTGATGAAGGGGTGTACTCTAGTAGATAATAGGGTTATCATCATAGGGTTATCATCATAGTGTGCATAAGATTAGGGGGTTTCATAATCAATTTGAATTCATAATATATTTCTAAATTACCTACCCAGTCAGAATATAAGAATCTGCTGTGATGCCAGTTTCACAGATGAAAGAAATTAAATAAAGATGCTTTTGTGAAAAAAAAGAAATGTAATACTGGATCAGGCAAGAAAATAAAACAGCTAGTGGTATTGGGAAAGAACACCTCAAATACTGGCTCCTTAGATTAGTTACTTTCAGAGAAACATTGTTTCAATGCTACTATTTCAGACAATTATTTTACATCCATAGTAGTGCCAAATGTTCTAGCTTCATCCCAGTTAGTTCAATCCCACAGTAGCTCCCAGTCAGTGTGCATCCTCCAACTCTCCCCTTTCCACCCCAATATTCCTTGATGTCTTCTACATCACCTACTGTCGTGGCAAAGAGCAGTGGAAGTTACAGCTGGTTCCATGTTCCATAGGCTGACTAGGGTAGACTGAGGGGAGAAGAGTTACTGAAACATTCCTCTGGGCCACTCTTCTCTTTACATATTCACAGAAGTAATTTCTTCAAACTTTTAAGAGCTAAATAATTAGGATTGTTTCCCTGCCAAAGGAAAGAATTTATATGACTGGCAGCATAACTGCAACAGTCAAGTCTCACAGGAAATTGGACAATACCCGTAAGCCTTATGTAACTGCAACTCACTCTTTCCTCTTCTGCCAATCAGTGCCAGCAGTAACTGAGAAATACTACAAAAACATTCTGCCCTCTCTAATAAAGTCAACTTTATGCACTTTTTATGTCAGAGATACATCTTCATTCTATACAAATAAAATGGAATTCCAAGACAACATGGAGTTAATTTATGGGATTTATAGATCATCCTGAGTTGTTTCTCTGCATTCTGCTCCTCCATATTTCAACCAATTTTAGTCCACAGCATTTCAAACTTTACAGTTTGGCAGTGGAAAAACTTTACCTACTACATATTAGATTAATACAATATTCTTTACTTTTGGCAGAACTGAAAAACATCACAACTGCTTCAGTCAAATGCAAAAGTCAATGTACTCCGACTATCCCTTTAGTTTACAATAAAGTTTTAAGGCAAGTGTAAGAACCACTTTACACACTTAACAGGTGTGGTGGTGAGTACTCCCTGAAACTTCCATTTCTTCCTGGCCAAGAAATATTCTCAGCAACAACAGCTGTGGGATACATTGTTTTCTCACTGCTGCTAAAACTGCATCAACTGCTCTTACATCACACTGCCCAGAATAACTACTCATACAGCTCCAAATGACAGTCAAAGAGAGCTGGCGTTTCAACATGTTGTCCTCGGCCTCAACTCACTTTCCAAGTTGTTCTCTCCACTCTGCAGACACATGTACCATATCCCAACCAATGAGAGGAATCCAGGTATGAAAAAAGTAACCCAACTTCCTAACACATTTTGAAATAAGGTGCCAAGGGAAAAACTAAACTACAGTTGCTACTACCTGAAAGGAAACATTACCCAAAGTTCTGTATTTCATCAATGAGCTTTAACAGAAAGATACAGAGTTACCTAAGAGTCTTCAGCTTCTCTCTTGACCTACTGCACCATGAAGTGGCCTACTATTCTCTAAGTTTTTTAGGAATAAGGATTAACTAGTTTTATTTTAAAAGTCTGGATATATTGAAGGTTGAATTCCCCAGGTTTACTATATGAAGACATTAGTGTAACTGTGGTGCTTTGGTGGTTTTGATTTGTAAAATTCAGTTTCACTGTGAGTCCTACTGAAGAGTATTCCCACCCTCTACATTTAGCCTTAGCTGAAGAGATGGATGTTGTCAGCAACATCACAATAAACCCTGTGACTAGTTTAGTACCATCATTACAGAAGATCATAATTAATTTAAGAAAACAGAATAGCTTTGGTTCCCAATTAAAGCAGTTCAACTACTAACTTCTTCATTTTGATTCATTAGCTCAATTTTGACAACAAAATTATGAAAACTAAAAATTATTCTGATCTGATGAAAAATTCGTATGTATTCTTGAATGTTCTTATTTCCAGTGACGTTTTACCCATAACTGATGGGCTTAGTAGTAGACAAATTTCAATTAAAGCTCTGGGCTTAAAGAAAAAAAATAAAAAACCCATAACAAAACCCAAAAAGCAACAACAAAAGCCAAACAAACAAAAAACCCACATGGAAAAGTGCACTGTTCTCATACACTACCAAATGTCGATTGAAAACTAGGAATATTTCACTCTCATTAATGCTTTTTCAAACACAAACAGGTTTTAGTCGTGAAGATGGCACCTATACTTCCTAATCACTTTGTGCAAGTTAACATTTCTTACTTTCCCTTATGCCGACTTTAAATACAACATAAAAGGCCATACATTATTTCACTAATAGGCTCTGACAGTATTTGCTACCTCAGACCACTATGTAAGATGATTCATTATTTTCCTATGTAAATGTGGGAACAGTGAGATATCACCACTCTGTCAAAAATCCACAGTAACTGGATGCATATTTTCTTTAAATGCCACCTCACAGCTACTCGGTGTCCACCTGAAGACTTTCCTTGTTGTGTACATTCAAATTCCCAAAAAGGTATCAGCTCTGTTTACAACAGCATGAGTGCCACTATGTTCTACACTGGATATTACACAAATTTCTTAGTCTATGTAACACTGGAGTGGTTTTGAGTGAAAACATCAGAAGTTGGCTGTGGAATAAAATCTGTTTTGCGCTGTTTCAGCAAGGCTGAGAAAAAGCAGGCTGATGTTCTAGCCATTTTTTTTCTTTATTCTGTCAGAGATTTCTACAAGCAGTTCTCACAGCCCTTCCAATCAACCAAGCAAATTATCAAAAATGCAGCAAATGAATGTAACTACCGTTATAGGTCATAGCAAAGTATAACTTGAGCATGGTGCTTCCTTTTAACTTCACATAGAAGCTTGTTAGCCAAAAACCCCCTTATTTATAAGTTTCTAGATCTTAGTGATAACAGAAAAATTAAAATAAATTAAAAAAATTAAACTCTAAAAGTTGTAAAACAACTTTTGAGTATTAACCCAACAACACAGGCCTTAATGTGGACACTATTTACAGAGAACTCTAAGGAACACTGCTGTTGAGTCAACTGCAATTATCTTCAAATTCACATGGGCTTATTTTAATATTAAATGAAACTACAAGAAGACATTAGCTAAAGCAACATATTTTGATTCAGCTTTTTCATACAAGTCATCTCAAACTGTGAAGCAGAGCTTTCCAACACGCTCCCTTCCGTCTCCCTTTTCATCCTTAACATTAAGGGTTTTTTGAAACTAGATTATGAATATTTCCTTAGTAACTCCAATGCAGAAAGACTAATGTTTAGTCTGCCTAGAATGACTACCTACGATTCAGTATGGTCTTATGTACCTATTTAGAGTTTATAGCTGCTTCAACAAATAACTTCAAAAGCTTCTAATTGTGGGAGGGATACAACCAGGGTTTACACTTCTACTTTGTATTCAGAATACAGATTTAAAAATCTTTAAATGTATTAAGTTCAGCAACACAAACATCACATTTTTAACAAAAATATTTAAACAACAGCATTACTGTTGGAAATTAAGGCTTGCAGAAAAGGTAGTTTGAACTTGAAAAATCTCACTGCTACTACCGACATAAACAGGCACTACTGTATCAGTATTTCCTACATAATTTTCTTATATCCAGGTTTTCTTTTTAGTCCAGCAAACTCCTGATCAAAGCAAAGGAAATATCTACTGCAGAATACACTACAGAAAAGTCACTTGCTAATCTACAGCTATCCTTCAAAAAACTTAAGTTAGAGCACTGATTATTCTCTTTACAATTTCCCATCATCTCAGATGTTTGCACAAGGTTTTACATACCTGCAAAACTTGTTCTTCTGAGGATGACACAAATAGATCCATTCATTTTGGTTAACAGTATGAAGTTTTTGGCTGGCAATAGCCAGGAACATTCTGGCTAGAAGTCTCACAAACAAACAGCAAGTTCTACCTAGGCAAGCCAGGATTTATATGCAAATATGTGGCAAGTCAATTTAAAAGGAGGAAGCCTTCAAGTGTTTCTGCTGCTCTGAATGACAACATTGAGCTGTGAAGTCTAATCTTTGAGGTACAAACTGAGTAGCTCTATACTATGATATCTGAGGCTGCAGTCAGTAAGTCACTTCATGAAAGAAGTATATTTATTGCTCAAGTACAGAGAGGTTATAAGTTTGTTATGAAAGCAGGTCAAATTAGCATTATTCTTACAGAATGGCTATAACACAAGGGAACAAAATGCACTGACCATTTCACTTTGCTTATGTTAAGAACATAAGGGCTGCTGTTCTACACTAGTCTTGCAAATTACTTCTACAAAACTCTACAAGTTTATCTTCCGTCACTGAAAAAAGTGCTTACGGAAGGTAAGAAACCACATCTGAAAGAGAGGTCAGCAACCTGGAAAAACACTTAGCAAGCCTACTACCACTGCAGGTAAGAGATGCAACCCTATGTCTTATTTTAAACATCCCCTCACCTTAACTTCTAACTAAATAAACCTTAAGGAGAAATTACTATTTCAGTGATCACTTAATTCTCCCCAGTCACCTTTGGGTAGATAATCCAAACTACTGATCTTACCGAAATTTAGTTTTGGTTTTTACAAAACACAACCCCAGTGCTGGTATTCAGTAAAAGATTTGCACTGTGAAACTCTAATAAAGCATTTACACCACACAAACTCTCTCAAGTGCCCATTCAAATGGCCAACCTATAAGCAAGGGATTTCAACCAATGTACACAAATATCTAAGCATAGCAGCCTGTTTCTGAATTACATTTCATTTCGTATACAGCAGGATAGGGAGAGCTAGAACATAAAGAATACACCCATTAGAGATCTTTACCCTACATTTCTTTCCTGATGGTGAAGAGCTACATACATTTATCTGAAAAGCAGTGCAACTTACTTGGAACTGGGCCACTAGAGAAAGAAAGTCATTTCAGTGAAGGCTCTCCCCCCTTTGTTATAAAAAGAAGAGATCCCAAGTCATGTTCTCCTCAGCCCAAGAAAGAATATGCGCCTCAACTCAAAAGATTTCCTTCAGCAGAAGTCATATAGTACCTGAACTGGAAGCTCTGCCAAGTCAGCTTCAATTTTTGAAGCTGCCATCTTGAAAAATGAATACAATGCTTCATCATGTCAAGAGATCACACAACAGAATCTGTTTGTACCACTATCAGGTACTATTTCTGTTACCAAGTATGTATCAGAAGATCTTATAACAGTCCTAGTGGGTTTGGATGAACCTTATTGACCACTTCCTGATACCTTCCAGTTACCAGTTCTGTAATCACTGAACTGTTAATTCCTCAGCTCCAAATCCAAAACAACTTGAGTTACTGTGCTGCTGCCACATTTATGGAGTTGTAGATCACCTTCACTGCTGCAAATTCCACCCCATAACAAAAGGGAATGTAGGGCTCATCCTACAAACCAACCTTCAAGCAAAGCTCAGTAAAATAATTTAGGTGCTCAACTGCAAGGTTATGAAGAAATTAATCCCAATCACCAGAAGTGGACTTGAAAAATACAAAGCATAATGGAATATATTACCCTAAGCACTCTGTCACTGAGCAAAAAAAAGCTGACATACTAACATACTAAGGATGAACAAGGGGTTTAAAGGAAAAAAAAAGCCAGTAAGGAAAGCACTACACCCTGTGATAACATGAAGGCTATGGTGAAGGGCAACAGTAGACAATAGTACCAACCCAGTTTGGTATTGTAAAACAAAACTTAAGGATAAGAGGCCTGTTATATCACTGCCAGCCCTAAACGGTTTGCTTAATATTTTTGTCTACATTTGAAACCATTAAGTGTGACTGAGCAGGAAAAAAAAAAAAGTCATTGAAATCCAGAGCTAAAGTCAAGGGTAACTGCTTGCTGTGTATCTATAAAATTCCAAGACAAAATTAAAACCTTTAGGAAGATAAGTCAAGCTATATGGAGCCATAAAAGATGAATCATGAAATAAATGTGCATTGAACATACCATATTCTCTCAATATGCTAAGCAATCATAATTAAAACTAGATGTGTAAGTGTAAGAATATGAATACTGCTTACAGAGCTGCAGAAAATCAGAAATGCAAGACAGCACCATTAAGTGTTTTAATTAAATGTAAACTGCTAAATGAGAGCAGGCTTCCACGAGTAGCACTTCCCTCACAAAACTTTGAATCTAGTGACAAGATATTACCAAATTTAAAGTGGTAAACTGATAGAAGCATGCAAGAAACTGTATATCCACTATATGCTAAGTGTAACAATACTACATCTTTCCGTAAGGTCAAAATGAAGGTGAGATGGTGTCTTGTGATCCCCTACTCACACCTGTTCATAAGTCACGTAAGATGTCCAACTATCAAAACTTTTATTTGAAATTTAGTAAGAGACTAATCACTCTATAATCCAGGAGACTGTGGGAGGGAGAGGTCAACACAAAGAAACATGAGAGAACAATAAATCAAGTACTTGTTCATGTCACTTTTAAGGCCATATTAATTCTAAAATAACAGGACAGCCTAATCAAAAGGACATGAGCCAAACTGATAACCCAGATATGGGTAACAATTTATGTACCCAATTCCTTGTTCCTGTAGAACATAAAAATCTCATTTTATCCTTCAGTGACACCAAGAGACCAACCAGTATTTTTGTTCAAAAACTAGGGGATGGGCAGGTAGATAGGAGGGATAAACAACACAGAGGGAAAGAGGGGAAAAGTCAACCAAAGTAGTAGAAAACAGGAACGGTATTAGTCATCAAAGGCTTCAGAAAAAAAGTGTTCCACAAAAATATTTCTGTAAAATTTCCATTTTCTCTAACAGACAGAATGCTACTTAGATAGAAATCCCAGCTGGAGCCACAGTACACTGAACCTTAAATATTTATACGGCTTTAAAACTACAAAAAGTGAAGGGAACAGACTCCTTAGTACGATCCTAAATTTGAAGGGGGTTCTAAAGGGGCCTAAGTGCAACTATAAAGCACACCTTCTCTGTTACCTAATCAAGTGAAAGTTTTTCTATTGTGCTTGTAAAGGAAAAGTCCTACATTCATCACTTCTCATTTCTGATCATGTAAACCCAACAGTGTAAGTTAAAAAGCAAAAGGCTGAAAAGTCTTGTTTTCACAGCTTTCTTCTTTTGGAAATGGCAGCTTCACTGCAAGCAATCCCCCAACTTCTGCCTTGGGAATTTTGAATTATTTCACTGAAAGAATGTGAGAGTTTTAGGAACAACCATGTGAAAACTTTAGTCTTCAGGAAAAAGAAATGACACTGGATAAATACTTATCCGTCTCAGGCATAAACTCAGTAATGCTTGTGAGAATATAGATGAAAATAGCAGAGATTTGGTATGAGTAGTTACAGAGTTCTTCCTCCTCACGTTTTCAAAAACAACAGACAATGCAAGATTTTGATTCTTAAATTTATTTTTAGCAGGATGTGTTTACTAATGGATGGTGATCATTAGAAGATAGGTCCATGTCCACCACCTGCAACAGAAGCTAGACAGAAGTTAAAGAAAACAATTTAAGAGTTAAAGATGCCACTACTTACCCCAAACATACTTAAGAAAGTCACCTACTGAGCAGTACAGTTAGCTTTTGATGCAGACATAACATTATTTACTTGTTATCAAAATTTCCTGTCAAGATTTAGCACATACATTACCTTGATTTGATGGGAATCACGCACTTCTGTTTCAGAAATAACTATTAGAGAGACTCTTATTCTTACAAAATTAAGAAAGATGGAAAGACTGGTTATGCAAAATTACTTACCTGTAAATTATCTTTAGAAGATAAAAGATCTGCAAATTTAGGTCTAAAGCTTCTACCTAATGCTAAAAGCTACTGACAACTCTTTGGGAATGCCAATTCAAATTGTTAAATAAAGTTAACATCAGGTAACATTTCTAGATTCAACTAAGAATACATCCACTTGTTCCTTACTATACCTGTTTGGTAGGGTAAGGCATCAGTAAGGTAGGATCTCAGCATTATACTCACAGATTGGTGACAGTAATTCAGGAAGAAATAAAGACTTTCTGTTACAACTGAGAGGTTATGTTATACTCAGGAAAGTATCAATAGCCAGAAGTCGAACACAAGAAACAAGCTTGTCTGGAACAAATTAATTTCACCAGAAATGAAACTTGAAAAGCAAAACCTAGGGACAGCTAGTTCAGGGAAATACATTCTCAAAGAATACGTGACAGGCCCTCTCCCAGTGCTATTTATAATGAGAAGCCAAGAAGCAAGGTTCAATTTGAGCCATGGAATTTCCCAAATCGCTAAAAACAGGGAGTCCTTGCTTCATCTCCATTTCTTAATCACCAAAATAAATCCTACATGTGCTAAGTCAGCAAGCCCTACAGACAACACCACTAAGACATCCTAATCTTACATTTCAGAACTTCAGAATGTTTATCAGACTTTACTTCCCAAACAAAAAAGCACTACTGATAGTGAGCATGAAGTCACTTCACTCATCACTAGTTTAGAAACTTCATTTTAAGGTTCTTGTTTTTTGAAATCTCTTGGCTCAAAGGCCTTTATTAGTAACTGGGTTAACACCATCCTAGCTTGTAGATCTGCATTAGGAAATCATATTTATGCCATACTAATCAGCCTAAAAACATTCTTACAGTGTAGTTCAACATCCTAGGACTTCACCAGTTTTAAACAAGCTGCTACAGACACTGAGGACTCTCTCTTACTTTTTAAAGAAAGATCTCAAACTAGTCCAAAAATGAAAATTATACTACATTAGAATTAAATTCTTTAGCAGTCTAAATAATTCAGCCAAGAAACCATGTGAAAGACCATAACAGCCCAGTAATATGCAATTGCTTTCTCTCAGAATTATTAATTCTCTGATCTAGCAATATTGGGAAATTACACTGGTTTGTATTTGTTGAAAACAACCAACAAGGGTAGAATATGTTCACAGCTGTGCTACTATTTAATATTCTTTTAAACTAAACTCTCCTGTTTTACAGAAGAGTAAATCTGTCTGAAGGACTAAGTCACTGCCTTACTGTCACTAACTCACTAACCCAGCAGTCTACCATAACTACACAGGATGCAACTGCTAGTAATGAGCTACATAAACAAGTCAGTGCCTCTAGACAACCAGCCCTTCAATGAAATTGTGGGAACTTGTCCTTCAAACCCATTACACAGGCACAGGGAAGGTAGGGCATGTGATGAAAAGCTTAAGGCTTCCTGTTCTTTTATCTTCCAGGTTCCATTATGCAGCTGGATCAGTTGCTATTGAAATCAGCACTACTGTGCATACCATCTATCTTACATGAAGCTGGTTGATATTCTTCCCACAGGATTAACACAGTAAGGTTGACAGGAAGAACCTTCATCAATTGCTTTTCTGTGAGGCATAGAGGAAAGGAAGGAAGTCAGGAAATAAGAGTAGGCTAGGAATGACACAACTGATCTGAATGATGACTTCAAATACATTATGAACAGCATTTTCGAGGAAAAAAAAGCACAACAAAATCTGAATCCAAGTTATGAAGATAAAGGTAAATAAACCACTAGGGAAAGCAAATGTTCTTGACAGGCATATATGATGAAACCTGAAGAGTAATTAATGTTGGGACCATATGCTGCAGTTACCTGGAATAAAATTCTTATCCTTTAGCAAATACATAACTAAGACTTACAAAAATGAATTAAAAGAGCATGGAAAGAAAATGACACTATGAAGAATTAAGTTTGTAACACCAGGGATAAGACCTCCTATCTGCACTACTAAAACTAAGTCCGTAGGTATAACCAAGATTGAAAAGCAGAAAGAGCTGGTTTAGTAGGTTTAGAACATAAGAATCAAACAATGTGTTACTAACATGCTGGAAGCAAAGACACAACAGTGGCAATAAAATATTTATCTTTGGAGAGAAAAGTTGTTCAGGCTAACTAAAAACATTTGCAAGAACAAACTTTAGTGAAGAAGAGACTAAAACAAAACATTACGCACTTCCAGCTTATGTTCTTTCTCTGCAAGGAACTCTTTTTGACATCGGAGAAAGTCTGATAACATTCGAGTTAGCTGTTTTCTATCATCTATTTCAGCTGCCAACCTGCCATTGTAATCCGCCAGCAACATACATGCATCATCTACCATTTTGGAAAGTTGCTCTCCAGATTCCTTATCTAAAAAGCAAGCAGAGAAAAACAGGTAAAGTGTGATTCCACTATGTACCATTAAGTTCTTAGAAGAGCATTTTGGTTACCAGCCCCCCAACCCTCACCTGTTATTCTGTCTAACAGGGACACATCCTGGACCTCTATAGGCAAGGAAGCTATTCTCTGGTGAACTGCTGCATCCCCAGAGGCAGCATTTTCTAGTTCTTGTAATGCTCTAATGAGATCTGTGGTCTGAAAAAAGCATGCAAGATTGAGAACTAGTTTAAATAAACAGATTCTAGAATAAAACAGAAGTATTGTACAACAAGCTTGTAGTATTGATTTGATGGTAATTTTAGCAGCATTTACAGTATCACCTTTAGAGTCAAACAAAATAAAACCAAACCTTTAATCTCAGCACAACATTGCAGTGTTTCTAGTTTTAAAGGTCAGCTTTCTGCAAGAGCTTTTTCATTTAAATTCTTGGTATAGGAATACTTATAAACCTTTCTTGACAGTAGTGATTATTTTACAGTACCTTTCATTTTATTATACATTTTTTAAAATTACTTTTCCTGTTGTTTTGCTTCACTACTGCAAAAGACTGTATCAGTGCACTTCTTCTGGAAGCAGGGCTGATGTTCACAGAACAGATATCTGCTACAGAGAAACATACTAAATTGTGATGACTTGAGAACAGTCGTTCTTTGCTGTAACAAAAATCCTTTCGAGATAGGGCAATACCACAACAAAACCCCACAAGAATTAGAAGAGCTGTAACAGTTCTAGGCAGACAAGAATTCTTCACAGCCATTGTGAGTGAAACTTCGGGAAATATTTTATTTATAAATCCATAACAATCTTATATTCTAATACATGTTTTACTACTACCCTGAAAACTGAATGAGAACTCAATGCATTGCAGAAACTACTGCTGAAATCCTGACATGAACAAAGCTGGACATACAGTTCATACATCTGGATTTAGTGTCAAATACGTAAAGTTACAGCATACCCTGCTGAAAAACTATTAAGTCTCAGGTGTAGCCACCCTTGCCCAGAAACAGTTCCTCACTGAAAAATTAAAAAAAGAAAGAGTAACTGAAAAATTCTATATGAAACCATACGTAAGTAGAGAATTTTATAAACATGCTTTTTACCTGAGGAGGATCAGTGGGAGAGCTTCGAGGTGAACAGTTATTTTCATCAACTTTGATCTGCTCATATGTGCGCTTCCTCACCTTTCTGTCTCCATCTAAATGGAAACAAACACAGCAGTCAGGGAAGTACTATTTCAAACAGGAGGCAGAACCTTCATACACTCACAAAATACTTACACAAAGCTTGCCTAAGTTGTTCTAATACATCATTTTCATAAACAGACCTTTCTTCCCAGATAGATAGCACTCGGCCAAGGTGTTTCTTACAACTCTCATCAGACTCACTGTTACAAGGAAAAAAATCAAGTATCAGCAATAGGTAGAAGTATAGGACTGCTTTATAATTACTTTTCACAGAAAGACCTTCACAGATCTTAGCAATATCCAAGCATCAGAAGTCAAATAACCTCAGAAAATAACAAATTCACATTTTAGCAAAGACCAGTTCAATGTGCCCTAGCAAGGAGATGAAAAAAAAAAGGGCCTACACCCTAATCTTTTTTTTTTTAATTAATTAAATCTGGAAACGCTACAAATAGGTTTATGTTGCTTCAACAGCTGTGTATCACTGTGAAGATAATCCTGTATCAAGACTCTAGCTTCCTCATGCAATGACATTAGAGGCTGCTGGGGAAAAACAAAACATGCAACACTCAGTAATGAAAAATGTCAAACTGTTGTAGCACATAAACACAGACAGTAAGCAAGTCTTAGTTTCTTTCTTCTTGGAAGGTTAACAGCCTTCCAAGGCAAAAAGGGACTGAATGCTGACGAATTTACTATCAAACTTTATCCAACCGTAGTAAGACTATCCAAGTTCACAAGAACACTGAATAAATGAAATTAACAAGATTTCAAGTACAGAAACAGCACATGAAGAACTAGATGGGCCAGAAGACATCAAGTGATGACTTCTCTAAATGCCCCTCAAATGCAGTGTGAAGGACACTGCACACACAAGTTTACTGTACCTTGAAACATGCTTAAAAGCCTCCACTATTACTGGAGCAAAATCTTTTGTAAATTCTGGTCCTTTCCTTTTGCTGTTCTGTATGACATCATTGGCCAAGTACAGGAATGTCAGCTTCCTATTCGGTTTTGCTAATAAAAAGAAAAATTAAAATAATTAGACATTTTATTTCCTTCAACTAATACCTATGTATCCAGGCTCATATAGAATACAAACACCCACTCCTCCACACCCTGAAATCAAGTGTGTTTTTCCCGTTTTCATTACTGCTTACACCATTATACATTTTCAGTATTTTCTGAAAGACTTCAGTCACTCATTGGGTTTTCTCTCCTTTCTGCTCTCTTTGTTCAAGTTCTTCTTCCTTCATAGTATGACACAACTTCCATTTAGTGCAAAAAACAAACAGAAAAAAATCCCCAGATATTCCAAAGTGTTCTCCATCCCCAAACTATTTTCAGGTGTCTTCCTGAGCCTTTTATGATTCCTGTTTGGCGGCTTCATGGATTTCTTCCAAGTACTTCAGCTTTCTTCTAAACCTGCTTAAATTTCTTACACTCATGAAGTCTTGTGATGAGGCACTTCACAGATCCACAATCACTCATTTGAAGAAACTCCTCCTTTTCAGTCTGAATTTTACTCAGTCTTACATAACATTCTCACACTTAAGCAAACTGAACAGTCAATCCCCTAGTCAGTGTCCCTGTATCACTGATCACAGTGATACTCCCCTTCCTCACCTCTGAAATGTTAAAACACTCATGTGCCAGCAGCTGTAATAGCACAAAAATGTTTTCAAAAACCACTTTCAAGCTCCTGTGGTGTATCCCTTCTCCAAGCACCTTAAACATCTTATCCCACTTCTCTAAATGTGCAATACACTACAAGCTTCCAATTTACAAGTTGCTTCTCAAAATCTACTCTGTTTTCTAAGTGCTCCTACCTCGGTATTTTCATTTACACTTCACCTAATTTTCATTACTTGTAGAGTAATGTATTGGAGCTGAAACTCTTATTGTAACATTTCTACCCTTGGTTAACACTGGAATACCATTACCACCACATAACCTCAATATGTACACTCTGATTTTAAAAAGAGGTTGCTCCTGAAAGAAAAGTTTTTTCTACTGTCTCAAGGAAAGCAGCACTGTGGTAATGACAATCCAGGACTTCTTATAATTTATGCAAGCAAATATGATTTGATTTTGTTACTTTCTACTCCATCCTCTCAAAAACGCATAACTACGACCCTCACATATAAAGAGAAAATTCAATGTTAATATGCTTTCCCTCTAGGGAAATGCTTTTGAGAATATATTTTGCACTACAGAAAGACTCCTCTCAAGGATTTCTCCTTGAAGTTCTGAATTCTTTCCAGTCTCTTGAACAGACATATCTAACAAGTTGGGAGTTCTGGACTGACTGGGGGAAAACCCTCTGTTAAATGTAAAAATGCACTTTGCTTACAGTCAAGGTAAACTAAAGAATAGGAAACAAAAAAAAAAAAAAAAAAAGCTTGGAAGTGCTGGACACAAGGTGGACGCTATTTAGAATCTGCTCTAGACAGTGAAGTCACCACATGCAAGCACCCAAGAAATTAATCTATTTTGGTCAAAATCTGGCTAACCTATAATGTAGGTTTTATAAACTTGTGCTGCTCAATTTCTGTATTTAAACCTGACTGATGATAAAACAACACACCTCCCATGTTCCACATTAATCAGACTTCTGACACCTAGCAAGTTTTGAATTATTCAAAGAGAGAATGCCAGAAAACAGATGTTGTCTCATAGGCATAATCAACAAGTAACTGCCCTGACCCCTCTCTCAGTTCTTAAATAAGCCCAGAATTAGGATTCAAAATCTAATGAAGCAGACTGTTCCCCATCCTATATCCTCTGGAACTGCATGCAGGATAGGCCCTTGTCTATCCATTCCACCAGGAAAAAAACCCTCATTTTTTAATCCTCAGTGATGTAACCCATTTGTGAGAGACCCTAACTTCCTTCTTTCCAATAAACAGCCAAATCAATTGGGCTGGCAAAGACATGAGATGGATACACAGTGACATGAAGTCAGGTAATGCCGACTCTCACAAAGCTTAGACTTTATCTACAGTAAAAGACTGATGTATCATATTGGATAAAAGCATCCTAAATCACAGAAAGTCACTTTCAGGCTTACTTCCCCGAGTATTACCTTTTCAGCTTCCTACTACAATTCAACATAAACAAAGCTGTGCAGAATGAACAAAAATCCTAGACTCACTATTAAGCTATCTGTGCCTTTGGTTGAAAATTTTACTGTTCTACCCTTATTATTCACAAGGAAAATTGTGAAGTAAAATTTAACTCCTCTTGCTGTAAGAATGTGCTGCACAAAATTCCAAAGGTAAAAATTATGCATAGTCTTGAGAAGTGCTCCCTCTCCCTTCACAAATCTTCAAGACTTCCATACTGGTCTATTGGCACTCTGCCTTACATGTGAGACTGAAGCGCAACGTCACCTCTGGCAAGACTGACACTTGAGCTGAAAACATTCTATTGCTAGTATGACTATAAATTGACTAGTGATGTCTGAAACACAAATTAAATTCAAGATCAAACAGATCTGTTTTGGAGAGAGAACTGTGTTTAAAGCATCTCCAGTAGCAGTGAAGCTAACTTTCCAGCCCGGAGCATTGATAAACCTCAGAACATCAAAATAGATCAAACAGACAATTTTTCAAGGTTTTCAACACATGGCAAAGGCTAATAGGAAAAGCATTCTTCCTGTCAGAAGAAAATGAAGGGAGAAAACCTGCAAGAACCTAGGTTGAAGAAGGAGCTGAAAGGCACACACTGCCAGAATGTACAGTGTTAGAAGTAGCCATCTCTGTACCAACAGTACCCTCTGCAAACACAAAACTGCCAAGAAATCATCTGTGTTGGATTGAGTCATCTTTTCAGAAGCTCTGTGCAGTGTTCACATAACTCCTCTGCTTGTTGCAGCTAGATTCACCATTCAGCCACCAAAGCAGCTCCCTGAAGTACTGGATTCTGAAGTATTTAATATGTCAACAGTGCTGGTTGGTATAAGAGCCATATTATGCATATTACTCTTAATGCATCTTCAATGAGACTGCATGGGATTGGCACCTTGCAAATGAAACTATGTCTGTATCAAAAATGTATCTGACATGTTTAAATGCCAATGAATATTCTTCAGATGATAATGATATTTCACAAACAATTAGCATACTGAGATATCTGCAGTGGAGACAGCATTATCAAGTCTTAGTTTTTGGCAATCCATTCTTGTCAGGAACGCATTCATGTTAGGCCTGCCTGAGTATGCCTGGTTCTCTAACAGTTCAGTATCAATGCCTGACATTATTTGCTTTAATCCATATGACTTAGAGAACTCTTAACACTGACAAGCCACCACTTTAGTGCAAGTAACCAGTATTTTACCCTGAAAGGCAATAAATCAGTCATTTTCACCGAGGTTAGCCCTGGCAATCAAAGTCAGTATAATCACCTGTATTTGTCTTCTCCTCCTGCATTTGAAATTGAGCTCCCATGAAGATTGCTAGAAACATCCCCATTAGTTTCATGCTGTTTTACACCTAGAGCCAAGAGATTTTTGCTGTCATAGATATACTAGAAGACTACAGAAAAACACACAAGCATAGGAGATTTCACTTACATCCCACTACAAGTGTATAGACTGACTGAACCATATGAAAATGTTACACCAGGCTGTCGCTTTCTACAGGTCAGCTCTGCTTGAAAGAAAATACCTCCTAACAAAAGGGTTTGAGACAATAAGCATCAGTATGTTAAAATCTCACAACAGTCAGATTTGCAGATAACAGCAGCCCTAAACATTTCATTAGCATACCTAAGTTCTCTAGCATGGATTCAAATAAAGACTTCGCTAAATTGCTTTTGAATTACTTTAGTCTATACACATGCAGGACAGTTTATGAGTGCCACCACTTCTCCCAAAATCTCTGGGACACTTTCTCACAGCATGCTTCACACCTTTGCAAGAGGAGCTCATGACATCTCTGTAAATACCTGACAAGCTTTCAAGCTTTTTATTACGAGACCAAACATTGTTAAGTCAAGCAGCACTGAAACTTGAGTGCAAGATCACTGATCCTTCACACTGCAGAGAGCTAACCTGGGTTTTTATGCAAGCTGATTAAGCAGAGAATCTTTGGTAATATGACTCTAAAAAGCTACATGAGAGGCTGCCACCCGAAAAGACAATTTAAAGACAACATAATCCATAAAAGGCATGTTGTACAACAAGCCCTTAACCTTAAAATTCAACCTTCTACTAAGCAAAGGTTAAACTAAGCGTTCCACCTCGTGCAGTCACCTGGTGAATTTTACCAAGGTTTGATAATTGCTGTGTTTTCTTTTCAACGAGGGAAATGGGACCTCCCATTGAATGTGTTCAAGGTTTGAGTGTCCAAGTATTTTGACTGCGTTTGGAGACTAGTAACAAAGGGAACACAACATACAGCCACTGCTGAGAATAAGGCCATTAGCATCAAATTACCACAGGATGCCAGAAAGCTGGTCACAGACCAAGGAAACCATTCCAACATAATTACACTGCAGAAGCTTCCCACTGCACTTAGTGCATCCTGAACTACCTGAACACATGACACAAACCAATTCCTTTCATTGTCTCACCTGGCAGGTAAAATGCCAAGATGGATATGCATCAACCGCAACAGCTTCAGGATAGTAAAAAGACCCTACACTTAAGTATTCAGAACCAGAAAGGTGAAAGACATGCAGGTTTGACACTACACAACCCAAATACAGTTGTTTTAAATAAAAGGCTCTTATATTGCCACTCTGATGCGCCTAACTGCAGATCATTTTGTAAATCATGTACACAGCAAATAAGTTTTCCTAACTAGACTCAACAACGCCCATTCATCTGAAGTTTTGCCTGTTTGTTGCTCTCCAAACCTTTTGGCGTGGATGGGAAGATTGATATGGGCATAACCAAAAAACGAAATCTAAAAAATGAAGTCCAAAAGCCATAGTTTTGCTTCTCTTAAATAAAAGAAACCAAAATTATTTGTTCTCTCACACTGGACAATGACACTATACCACCACTAAGTAAAATAATCTTACAATCACCAGAAAAGAAAGAATCCTTCTCCTGGCAGAAAAAACTACACTACATGGTACAGAAAATAATTGCTTTAAACTGGGCACTTGCTTCCTGTGAGCCACTTCCCATCTGCAAAGCACTATATTGCAACCACTTCTGGCTGTAATTGTGCTCCAAAACACCTCAGTGTTAGAGTACAACTTTCAAATCTGCTTTAAGTGTTGCTAGGCCTTCTCAATTTACTTACTAAAATCTGCTATCTTCCAAATTGCAGCAGCTGCCACAACAGCCAGTACCCTCAGAAAAATATATTTCATCAATGCCAACAGTTATACTGGATGAGTACCCAAGCACCAGCATATGTCCCAGTGGCAGAAGCTGTAGACAAACCATAAATAAGAAAAAAAGACTTAGCATATTATACCACTAAAAGACTTCAACCCCAGGAAAAAACAAAACAAAAATACATCTCCCTGTAGCAGCCCAGATGTACCTGCACAACTGTGGCCCTCCTAAAGGCAATCCACAATGGCTCTACTGACCTAGATAAGCTGTGGCTGTGCAGGGAAGACAGTGATCAGTGTGACACAGGTGGGGTGACAGATGACAGCCTAAACAAGAGGTCAAGCGATGAAGGAGGATGGAGGATGATCACCATCAGTTTCTGTTACTGACTTATCACTGAGATGCCGTGTTGGGCTCTGAAGAAACAGATACTTGAATCTGAAATTAGGTTTAAAGATGCAACACAACAGTATCCCGTGAAGAGCCAAGACTTGGACACGATGATCCCTGTGGGCCCCTTCCAACTCAATATTCTGTGCTTACTAAAATATCACTAAGAAATAAAAACAAGTGACAGAGCTGAACCTGGAAAAGCTAACAGAAAATGAAATGACAGGAAAAGATTCTTACAGACAACTAACTGGAACTCAAAATAACAAGTCCAATATTACAAAGGTTTAGCAATTTTGGGTTTTTTCCTTTGAAAAAGAACACCTTTTAACCAAGTACCACAAATTGCAGATTGAGCCTACTGAACAAGCAGTTACTGTTCACTCTTGAAGGCAGATGCTTTGAATTACAGAACTGAAATTTTTCATTTCAAAAAATGAACAAACAGGTAGCAAACCTCTACAGCTGCAGAGCATCCTGAAACCAGGGAGCAAGAGATGCATGCTTGAGAACATACCCGACTTGCAAATAACAAAAAATAATTCTCAAGAGACTCCATCTCAGAAGAACCTATTCAAAGGTGTTTCTTCCTAAAGGGTTTCCCAGCAGCCATCCAGTGACTGCAGGCTCACACAAGAAATTTGTATGTTATGCCACTACCCAGTTTAAAAAGAAACACTGTAAGTCAGTCCCTTTATGGATACACAAAACTACACAGGTTTAAATGGGCCCATCAGATCCCTCTTTAAAATGACTGAGGTAATCACAAGTTAATTAATTAGTACTACTTAACTACTTAAATACTGAATAAGCTTATGACTCCCGAGTAATTAACTACTTAACTTTGAGAGTTACATTTCATACCTCTGAAATCTAGCTGAAGCAGCACCATTTCCCTCAGTACACACTTTTCAAGAAAACCTGTACATGAAGGCATACTGAACTGATGATCCACAGGGATGCCAGAATATGGTACCTGACCACTGCCAATTAATCCAAGTAAACAGAAAGGCACTAAATATTTTATGCTGTCTAAATTAAATGCAGATTTGAAAAGCTATCTTTTCACCTATACTATAATGTGGCACAAAGAAAAAGGTTATTTTAAATATAAAAGATTCAGAACTAAACATCTAGGAAGGAAAGAGCTCTGATCTTAGGACTTGTCTTTATGATTAGCTAGAGACATGTTCAAAGGCTCATGAAAGCTCATCTGACATGAATGATCTTTTACCAAAACTGAAAGCATCCAGAAAAAAATGTTGTATCATTGTACTGTGTTCAACCCAACTAGTTATACAACGTTCCTGAAAAGCAGCAGGCTGGAAGGAAGATCTGGAGAGGGGGGTGACAATAAAAAAGGGGATACAATGAAATTAAATAAAATCTAAAAAGGCAAGGCTCAATTTTCAGTTCCAGGACCCTACTGGCTAGCAAAACCAGCTAACAGTGTCAATAATTTTGATATCCATATTCCCCAAATAGAGGTAATTTTCCTCTCAGGTAGGAGAGAAATCATGTTTCTACGGCTTGAATGACAGGCAAGTCAGGAGCCTTAAACTTACTCTAGTTATGGCCTCATTGCCAATATCCTACTTTGTGGTGTTTTATGCACTCACTACACCACAGAACAGTTGTTTTCCTCTCATCCTTCCCATGCTGTCTGCTTAGATGACTACTTCCACCTTTGGGGATTGGGCACCATCTTACAAATCTGTGCAGCAATTAGCCAGAAGTTAGTATCAGGTAAATGCAAGCTAATATTTACGAAGTTCAGATACTGTAAGAGATGGAAAATTAAAATACATCCTGTGTATATTAACTATGACAGCTCCAAATGAAGCTTCCTATCTTCCAAAATGAAGCACTTCACATAGGCCTAAAAGCCCAAAGGGTCAGGACCTTGAAAGCAGCTAAGCTACTCCTAGCACAGGGAGAGTTTCACATGCTTTCCACAGACCCTTGAAGGTTGACATCCGAAGAGAGGTCACAGCAAAATTTTACTTTGAAGCAGCAAAAGCAGGACAACAACTTCAATTAACAAAACAAACCCAATTATGGCAGCTATTCTCACCAAAAGCTCCAAAGAAGGTTGTTATCCTTGCCTCTCAATGCCACTTTCAGACACGTAGCCCAGGTTTCAAAGATTTCATTTCATTTCTCTCCTAGTCAACCAGCACAAGAGGAAAATTAAGGACTGCCCATTAATATTACAGATTACTATGAACTAATATTGTGCATGATAATTAAGATGAGCAACCAAAACTCTGTGTCCATTTCAATTAGTTTAAGATACCTTCCTGGCATCATTCAAAACCCCTAACATTCATGCTGTTTGATTAGAAGGCCCAGAAATGTGAAATGCTTCAGACACAGGTGGGAGATCCATTCAATTGCTCCTGGAACAAAAAAAAAAAAAAAAGCAAGCCTGCAACCAACACAATGAAAATGTGTTTATGTCCTAAGATGGAATATTGCCACCAAGTTAGTCTTTCTTCAGTCAATACAAAAAAGAATTCAACTCATGCCTCAAAGTTCGAAAGATAACAAATCCCAGAAAAAGAATATTTTGAACAAAACCACAGTAGGCATATTACACGAAACTCAGTGGTTTCTTCCTCTTTCCTAAGTCCTGTAATGGCTTAGTACTGTTTTTCTGCTCAGTCTGAAAGATTGAGACTTATGTTTTTCCCATTAAAGATCCACATATTAGAAAGGCTCCAAGGGAAGCTACTGTAAAACAGCATCATTTGGTAGATCAAAGCAGAGTTCCAGTAAGTGAGTTTTCTTTTACTTAGAAGAATCAATTAAGATCAAGTTATCATCCAGTCAGGCCAAATAAACCTTCATATGCCATTTCTCCCTTTCACTCCCTGAACCACTGTCTAAAGCTGCAAGTTCTTTCCTGTTAAACGGAAAGCCACATTAGCATTTAAGTCTGCACAATGATCACAGCTAAAGAAACTCACGTTTATATTACGTTAACATTGGTATTAACCATCTAGCAAAACTAGGAAGTAAAAACCACTTTGGATACATTACACTGCTCTTCCCTCAGTGCATTCCCATCCTCATCTGCCCTTTAAGAACAGTTTCTGGCATGAAAACCTGAGCAGACTTGGAATTCAAATAGTATTACAGCTAACCATCACTACAGACGATGAAAAATAATAAGCAAAAAGGCTCCGTCTTGAAAGAGCTGTAATTAATATTAACAACAAAAAGCCCTAAAACCCCGGCTCGCCAGATTCCTTCCGGTTTCCCACTTTCCTTTCTCCTTAAAAAACGGGAGAGAGAACACAAGGGGCAGCGTCCTCAGGGACATCTCTTCATAGGGAGATGGGAAACTGGGAAGAAAGGAGCGAGAGAAGCGGAAGAAAAAAAAAAAGGGAGAAGCACCTGCCAGCCCACGGTCATCGACTAACGGAGACCCGACGTTTAACGCCGGCCCCAACAGTCCCGCTCTCCCCGGGCGCTCAGGCCTACCCTCCCTCTCTCCCCGCCCGCTCCCCCGGCTCCGCAGGCCGCGCAGCCCCGCCGCCCTCCTCCCTCCCTCCCCGGGGCAGCCGCACTCCGGAGCGGCGGCCGCCGCCTCCGCCTCCTGCCCGGCCCCGCCGCCCCGGGGCGCCTCCGGCGGGCCCTGCCCGGCCCCCGGCTCACCTTTGCGCAGCTCCCGCTCCCACACGCTGACGATGAGCGCCGAGTGCTTGCGGTGGTGGATGAGCCACAGGCTCAGCGTTTGCACGCTCTGCTGCGAGTTGCTCAGCTCCGACAGCTTCCGCTCCAGCGCCGCCTCCGAGAATGCCGACATCGCTGCACGGCGTCGGGCCCCGCCGCTCCGTTCCGTTCCGTCCCCGCCGGGCCGCGCTCAGTCCCCGCCTCTCGGCCCCGAGGAGGGAGGAGCCGACGGACAACTCCCAACCCTTCCCGCCCCGCCGGCAGCGCCCGGCGCCAACAAAATGGCGGCGGCCGAGACCCGTGGGGAGCCGCGCGGCCCCGCCCCCTCCCCCGCCTGCCCTCACTTCCGGCCGAGCGCGAGCTCGCGCAGGGGCGGGATCCTTCGGGGACGGGAACAGTCCGTCAGAGTCCTGCCCTGGAAAATAACATAAAAACGCAAATGTAAATTTGCCCCCAGAAGGCAAGCCGGGCCTAACGGTTTCTTTCACCCTGCAGGTTACTAATAACAGAATTTTTAGGGTTGGAAGGGAGCTCTGGAGATCATCCAGTCCAACCCCCTGCCGAGGCAGGGTCACCTGGAGCAAGTTAGACCGGAAGGTGTCCTGGTGACTTTGGAATGTCTCCAGAAAGGGAGACTCTATAATCCTCCTGGGCAGCCTTGTTCCAGTGCTCTGCCACCCTCACCATAAAGCAGTTCTTCCTCAGGTTGGGATGGAACTTCTTGTATTTTAGCTTATGGTCATTGCTCCTTGTCCTGTCGCTAGGTGACACTGAAAACAGTTTGAGACCTTCCTCTTGGTACCTGCTTTTGAGATATTTGTCTGTATTGATGAGATCCCCTTTCAGTCTTCTTTTGTTCAGACTAAACGTCCACAGCTGCCTCAGTCTCTCTTCGTAAGAGAGATGCTCCAGACCCAAATCATCTTTGTGCTGGACCATCTCCAGCCCCTCATCTTCCTTGTGCTGAGGAGCCCAGAACTGGACACAGCACTCCAGATGTTGGGCCCTCACTAGGGCCAGCTAGAGGGGCAGGATCACCTCCCTCCAGCTGCTGGCAGTGCTCTTCCCAGTGCACCCCAGGATCCCACTGGCCCTCTGGTGCTGGCTTATGGCCAGCCTGTCGTCCACCAAGACTCCCAGGGCCTTCCCAGCAGAGCTGCTCTCCAGTGCTGGCACTTGGGGTTCTTCCTCCCCAGGCACTTACTGTGACACTGGGTGTATGGTATTTTGCATTTGCAGGTAGACACATACTCCACAAAGGTGTTTGGCCTCATTTCTGAAAGCTGTCTCTTTTATTTTTGATTTCTGACACTAACAGTATCGTGACGGAATTCTATTGTTCACAGACAAGATTGTGTGCGAAAATGCTTCGTCTTTGTTTTTAATCCTTAAAACTTCATTGCATTCTTGCTACTTCTGCTACTTTGGCTATAGTGAATAAAAATAACTGTCTGCTTACCTTTATATTCTTTTCTAGATTTTGTCATCTTCAGTCATTTTCCAAGGATCCTCCGAACACGGAAGGTACTCTGTGCTACTTAACATAAGTAGCATTCCTGATCTTGATGTGAGAATTTCTAGCCTTCCCTGCTGTCCATCTGAAAAACACTTGACATAATTTGTTACTTTAAACATTACCAAGTGGCTGACAATTTCAGAGAGCTATCTGCCGTAACTCCTACAGGTCTATCCTGAATCCTATTTCTGTAGCTAATAATTATGACTGCAGTTATCAGTATTTTTAATTTTTCTATAAAATTGCATATGTATTAATTAGAAAAATATGCATATACCTTACTCTTAGGACATACTGACAATGGCTAACTATCCATCCTTAAAATGGAACATTCATATAACCTTTTACACACCCAGTTTGTCCTCATCAAAGAGCAGAATGCTAGTTATGAACAAAAATATTTGTAGAGTATTTTAAAGAATCACAGAGTGGGCCAGGCTGAAGGCACCACAGTGGATCATCTGGACTAGCCTCCCTGCTCAAGCAGGGTCACCCCAGAAACATGACACAGGATTGTGTCTGGACACTTCTTGAGTATCTCCACTGAGGCAGACCGCACACCCTCTTTGGGCACTCTGTTCAGTGCTTGGTCACCTGTACAGTAAAGTTCTTCCTCATATCCAGGTGTAACTTTCTGGGCATCAGTTTCTGCCGGTTTGCTCTTGTTCTGTAGGTCAGCACCACTGAGCAGAGCCTGAATCCACCTTTTTGGCACCCTCCCTTTGGATACCTACAGATATTGATGGGGTACCCTCTCAGTTGTCTCTTCTTGAGGCTGAAAAGGCCAAGTTCCCTCTGCCTTTCCTCATAAGAGAGATGTTCCAGTCCATTTATTACCTTTGTTGTCCTCTGCTGGACCTGCTCCAGGAGCTCCGTGTCTCTCTGGTACTGAGGAGCCCAGAACTGGACACAGCACTCCAGATGTGGCCTCGCCAGGGCTGAGTAGAGGGGCAGGATCACCTCTCTCCTCCCGCTGCCAATGCTCTTCCTAATGCACCCCAGGACCCCACTGGCCTCTTGGCTACAAGAGCACTGCTGGCTCATGGACAGCTTGTTGTCTGCCAGAACCCCCAGGTCCTTCTCCACAGAGTGGTTTTCCAGTAGCTCAGCCCCCAGCCTGTCCTGGTGCCTGGGGTTATTCCTCCCGAGGTGCAGGACCTGGCACTTGCCTTTGTTGAATTTCAGAATGTTCCTCTCTGCCCATCTCTCCTGTTGAGGTCCTTCTGAAGAGCTGCACAGCACTCTGAGGTATTGGCCACTCATTACAGCTTTTTTTAAATTTCATAAAGGTTTATCCCTATTTCATATCTGATGTTCAGAGAAGGTGTCCCAGTGAATTGTTTTTGGGCAATTTTCTTAATATTTGTTCTCAGTGAAATCTTCCCTTTAAACATAAAATTTTGGTGAGGGAAATTTAAATAAGTTGCACAGATCCCTACAGAGTTTCTTATTCACTGCCTTTTGATCACCATGAATGAAAGAACCTGTAACATAGTGCTATTTTTGCTGTGTACAGCAGAGGACACTCTGGCATTAAATGGAACTGACCAGTGAAGTAAAATTAAGACAGAGCTAGCAAACATGGATGCACCCATTAGAAAAATGAAATATGAGTGGTAATCTAGTAACCACCACCCAAGTAGCATTTGTTGAAGTCATATATATTCTGATGTTAGCAGAAGAAACTTTTTGAGCAACTATGGAAGAAGAACTATTTCTTTAACAACCAAGACTAGATAGTATGCAGCAACAAACAGTAAAATTTACATGGTAAATCCAATTTAAAAAGGAAGAAAAGAAGGAAATTGGTAGAGAATTTTCGTAATATTTGTGAAAATGTTTATTACTCCTTCCTCTGCATCTTCCCAGATTATCAGAACATTAAAAAAAAAAAATCTTCTGAGATTGGTATTTTTTGAATAAATGTATTTGAATATGAGAGATATATCTTCCGTGTTATTTACTGTACAATAAACTACGCTGCAAAATAGAGATTTCACTTTTCCCATACATTTTTGTAACACATTTTAAATTTGTAATAATAAGTGTTTACATCAGTAAATCTAATTTAAAAGCTATGCTTTATCCAGTCAGTGAATAGAAATTTGCCATGAGACTTCCTCAAAGCAAAGTGACTCTCAGACAGGAAGCATGCACAATGGAAGGTTCATTTGTTGCAGAGCTTGGAAAACCTCAGCTTTCTTTCAGAAACAAGTCATACATTATTCACCTGCCTTTAAAATTTCACCCACACCCACAGGGGCGGAGCTGTCAACAGATGTCAAGTTTTCTTCCGCCCATTCCTGTGTTCAAGCTGCAATAGCATCTTCCCCCTGAATTCCTAAGAACAAAGTTCTGTACTGCTTCCCTTCTGCTGGGATAGTCCGCTGTATTCTCCCGTTCCGGGAGAAAGGAGCCACATGCAAGTGTAAGACAATAACTGTGAATAAATTACTCGTTTGATGTTTTTGTAGAACATGGTACTGGGACGCTCTAGGTAGTTCAAAGGCTTAATTATAGCCACCAACAGGTCGTACAGCACTCTTATTTTACATCCAGGTTTTTTGTTTCTTATCCTTAGAATTATTCTATACTTCACTGGACTTCTTTAGGAACCCTTATTTTACACTATTACATAGAGCAGTAAAACAATCTCATCAGCCATGTGGGATTTGAGTTAAAACCATTTCTTGCACCAGAACAGATCAGATCTTTCTCTGTATGAGTCTGGCATTTTCTCATTTTAAACTTTGTTTTGTATCTCTTTCTCAAATAGTCTCACCTGGGAGATACAATAATACTAAAGGAAAAACTGAGATTTCTCTAGTCATGTTTCCTGTCTGAGAATTTATATGAGTCAGCACAGCAATCGCTACCTGGATCTCAAAAATATAACACTGGCAGAGCAGTTATTTTTTAATCTTCCAAGTGTCTGGTCCATCAAATGTAGCCATTTCTGAAGTTCTATACTTAAAAATATTTTTCCATCTTTCATGATATGTTTGTGCATCTTACAGCCCAGTTCTGCATAAATGTTCCTACTTCCTTACCCGAATAAGAACATGAATAATGGAGATATGCAGAAAGAAAACCCTGAAGTATAGCTGTAAAGTGTTTCTTGACTGAGTGACGGTAATTCATCTGTGTAATTTATTCAGAAACACTAAACCCCATTTTTTTACCTGAATAGCAAGAGGACATATCCCTGACAGAAATTAAAAATAAATACATCAATTTATTAAAAAAAAAAACCAAAAAAACAAAAAACAGAACCACCCAAAAACAAACATTGAGAAGTCCTGCAGGAGGAGAACAAAAGAAAGCTTAAATGGAGGGAGGAAGCCCTCTGAAGTAGCTTAAAGGAGCT
Source organism: Pyrgilauda ruficollis (assembly GCF_017590135.1). Classification (NCBI taxonomy): domain Eukaryota; kingdom Metazoa; phylum Chordata; class Aves; order Passeriformes; family Passeridae; genus Pyrgilauda; species Pyrgilauda ruficollis. The sequence continues at coordinate 705,085 of NW_024525156.1, forward strand.
ACCTACTGGAGCCAAAAACCCCAGGGTGATTAATCGTGCTTTTACATGAGTTCCTGCCACTAAGCACTTCACCTTTTAATGTAATTCATTAAAGACAGAAATCATTTGCTATTTAGGAGATTAACAGAAACCACTCTCTGAGATATGTGATCCAGCAAAGCATTCCCATATATTGTGGGGAAAGATAGATTGAACAATCTAAAAAAATATGTCCAGCATTTCTGTGATTTCTTTGGCCCTCTGTGGAAACGTAAAAATGTTTGTTGGAAGCCTTCCTTTTTCCCTAAGTCAGGCATTCCGCCAGACAGTTATGTACATCCGGCTTCTTCATCATTACGCAATTAAGTGAAGTCATACTATGTAAACATCCACTGTGATTAATATATGGATGCAATCAAGTCACAGTTTTTTGTAGTAGAGAGTGCTGTAACCAAGCAGGAAAGCACTCCAGGGTATGTATTAACTCAGGTGTCCAGAAAGGCACAAAACATTAGACTGAGTAATTTTAAATATCGGAACAATATATTAATGGATCATTAATATGTGCCCTAGAGTGCATATAGCTCTTAGTAACAGCATAAAAGTAAAAAAAAAAAAAGAACATTCTTCACAATAAATAATGTTATCTTTCAAGGAAAAGGAAAACACTGCAATATATTGACATACTGTGTGTGAAGAACCAACCCGAAATTACAAAAAATGCAAATTTAAATTTGACTTTAAATCATAGGAGATGGGTTGATTAACCTTTGTGATCCAGTAGAGGACCCCACGTTCCAGAAGCCATTTAGCTGTAGGAAGCAGACACTGTGGTTTTGTTACTGTGTACTCAGCTCATGGTAGTGGAGGTGATTGCTAGCAGCATACTGAGCTGTACTACCACAAGCACAGCCTGAGGGCTCAGGAAAGCACTTATTCACCTCTACTCCACACTCATTCAATCACATCTGGAATAGTGCATTCAGTTTTGGCCTTCCCTAGTTTTGGAAAAATATTTATAAGCTTGAGTAAGTTCAGCCGAAGGCCACCAAGATGGTCAGATGGTTGGAACACAGAAACCAGACAGGGAGAATGTGGAAATTTGGCTCATTTTACCCTAGAGAAATGAAGGGTTTGGTGCAACCTAATGGCAGCTTTCCAGTACCTACAAGGAGGTAAACTGAGAAAATGGAGTGATTCATGGACATGCATGATGAGAGGCTGACAAACAATGGTGAGAAACTGAAATGGAAGTTCCAGCTAGATAGAAGGAAAAAGTTCTTTCACCATAGGGACAGTCGGACAATGGAACAGGTTGCCTAAAAAAGTTTTGCGTCCTTGAGTGTTTTCAAGACTAGACTGGCTAAAATTCTTACCACTGTGGTCTGATCATGTGGTGGTACCTGCTTTGAGCAGGAGGATGGTGGAGTAATGCTCCAGGTTATGTCTGTACAGCACACTATTCACATTTGTGGCAGACTTGTACAGCTTGGTTTGTACTTGTACAAGTTCAAGTTCAAGCTTGATGGGCTTCCATCAGTTGGATCCACATAGTGCAACAGGCTGTGCAGCTGCACAGCGTTACTGTCCTGTTATGCAGAGCCTAACCACAGGTTAACTTGAATGTCAGTGTCACCCTTCAGTACAGAGGGTGCTTGTTGTCTTCTGGAGTGTGCTTACCCGCAAACTCCTGCTGCTCAGTGAGCAGGCAGAGTAGGATGGAAAGGTCTGCCATTAAAATTGTTACTACACAGCCATCAGCCATATGTTCTACATGTTAGCCATCAGTTATGTTGTCAAAAACATTGATTACTTAAGTAGGCATAGTTTTCTCAAATGTACAGGGATCCATATATAAAAGCCATGTATTTTTTTCATGCATACTTGCTCTTTTCTCTTCCTTAAACTGAAAAGACACCTGAGCATTGCCAGAGTGCTGGTGGCTGTTCCCAATGGAGGTTTATTTGTTCACCCTAAAACTATATTTTTGAGCCCAGTTTTTGAGGAAAGAGCAATAAGCAAAGTGAGCTTATGAAGAAAGAAAGATTGTGCAGGCAGTAGGAGCTCTTAGTTTGCTCTTGCAACACCTTCAGGAACATGACTCAGGCACAGTAATTTTTCCAGTCATTATTAATGACATGGTACTTGGTCTCTGTGCCATTGTCTTGCCATATCTGACTCAAAACCAAGTCAGAGCTGGTGATGGATAAGCAGCTGTGTGCAGGAGTCAGCTGTAAATACAATGGAAAAATCCATGTTTCTTCAGACATCTGCGGTTTATAAAGTGGTGACCAGACACGCTGTCACTGTCTGGTAGTGGTCCAAGGCCACCATATGCTTTTTTGCTAGGTGTCTCTCCTAACCTGTCACATCTGGCACTGCTGCCTAATTAGAGTAAAAGCCCCTCATTTCTATGGAAATTAGATTCTTATTCCTCTTGGCAAATGGAGAGCAGGGGACAGGAAAGTTTGGAAGGTGAATACAGATGCTGTAGCTGAGAGCACTGGGAAAATGTGGCTGCCCACAGTCATTGTCTGATGTTTCCCCTCCTCCAGCTGTCACTACAACTTTATGTCCCCAAAAAGCATGATTTTCAAATGAACATGTTTGCGAGGTGTTTGCTGTTGTCCCAGGAAAGAGAATCTGATTTTTTCCTGTGCAGTCCTCCAGCACTCAGAGTGGCCATTTGCCTTGCTTTTGTTTTAACTTGAACTGGGCACAGTGTGAGGGAAAGGAGGCTCATGGCCTTCCCAGTGCTCCGGTGTTCTCAGAGTACTGTGAGGAGGGCAGGTCTCACCGGACCTGACTCAATTGCATCTCTACTGCTTGTGAGCATAAGACTTAGATGCGAGTAAGGTGCTTCCACAAGTTCAAGGTTCACACCTGAGGAGCCAGATGGTATCACCCCAGAGCTTTTCTGAGTGCACATCAATATTTACAGTGTGTGGACAATCAGGGCATCGGTCCTCAATGAAAAACCAATGATGTAGCCAGACAGCACAGACACAGACGTGGCAAAATGTCTGATACGTTATAGCATCACTGCCTTTCACTGAGAGGCCAGACCTGCAAGCTCTGTGTCCCTTATTGAAGCACAGATTTAATGCACATATTTTTACTGTCACAGTCTATTTGTCTGGGGTAATGCTGTGCAGAGCTTTGGAATCACCAAGCCCTATAGTGTTGCAAGTGCAATCAAATGCATTTTTCCAAGTTGCAGTGTTAATGTAGCTACTGGTATTTTTCTTGGAAACTAGGTGTCACTAGTGGTTTAGAAATAGCAGATACAGTTTCATTCCTATGTGCTTATTTTAACTCCAGCTCATTTATAACCTCTCAGCCTCTCCCTGTGCACATCCAAAAGAGCATGGAGCCGCCTTCTCTAACTGAAGAGTGAAATCAGATCCTTCTGTAGCCTTCTTCTCATCAAGGCAAAGAAAGATAGGTCCTTTGTCTCTGTATCTCATCTTATTAATCCTGGTGTACCTTTGTGAAACTCACAGAGTTTTTTTTCCTTTTCTCTTGCTGCTGTGGGACACAGAGCCAGACAGATCCAAGCATGATCTCACAAGTGCCAAGCAGAGGGCCCTTCCCTTGGCCTGGCCATGGTGCATTAATACTGCAAGTATGGGATGCTCTTCCATCCTCACTGTTCATGCCTGTTCCACTGTCTGCCTCTAGGACTCAAAAAGTCCTGTCCTGCAGAGCTTCTCCTCAGCCAGTGCTCCACAGCCCCAGTGGTCCACAGCACCTGCATTGCAGAGTCCCAGGACTCTGCACTTTTCTCTCTAGAGATTCTTGATATTTGTGGCATCCAAATGGCTGCCCTATCCACCAGTGCATGGAGTCCATGGAGTGCTTTCCCCCTCCTCACTATCCAGCCATCAGTGTGTTGTTAACTGCAAGCTTGCTGGGGGTATATGCTGTTTCCTTCAACAGGTCATTCACAGGCATTAACCATTTTGATCCTGGTTTTGACCTCAGGTACCTCTAGTGGGGCACAGCCAGTGACTGAACATCAGTTGAATTCGTTTTATACCATTGATCACAAAATTCCTTTTTTCACCACCCAGTAGCCAGCCTATATCTCACTGACTCCCTAGAAAGATACTGTGGGATGCTGTCTACTAGGTCTTCATGTTCCTGGATGCATTTTCCAGGAGTATTTGCTCCCTAAACTTCCTGGAGACTGAGGTTAGGCTGACTAGCAGGTAGCCCATGGTTTCCCCATTCTTACCAGTCTTGAAGCGATACTAATCCCTATCCTCTCATGGTAATCCCAGCCAAGATCACATGTTACACCACTACTATGAGTAAGGAATCCAGCAGAGGCACCTCCAGTGCTTGATACAAGCTGTATTAAACAATTGCGTCTAAATTCCATAAATTTTCTGAATTCTTGCACCCTACTGTGTTACCCTTACAGTGGATACCCAAAAATAACAGTATTCTACAGTGCTGAAAATAAAAAGTGTGATATAATACATTCTTATCTTCAAGATGGGTTATCAAACACTGCTTGAAAATCAGAGTGGAAGAAATCCAAGACCTGCATAGTCCTTTTAAGTAAGGAACTTTTTATGTAACCATTAGGTACTAGAATTCCTTCACTAAGTTTCACTGTATAGGCAGAAATTAATTTTTTAACACCCCTCAAAGAAAATGTACAGATTCAATAAACTGTTCATATCAGTGCTATGGTCTGTAGAATTCTTCTGTATGATCACGGGGTAGGTGTTACATGCTTGATTCAGACTGTAAAGTTACATCCAAGATGTTGTTCTTTGCAGAAAGTAACTCCACTACTTTGAAATGCCTGAAGTAAACTTGTGTACTTCACAACAACTTCTGCACTTCACAAACAACAAAAAATCACTTCTGCTATCACCCAGCCACAGTAACACACTTTGGCTCAGGCAGGAAATGGCAGAAGGATGTCCCCCAAGGGAAACTTTACGTCAGTGATGTAAATTTAGCAATTTAGCAGTTCCTGACATTTTCAGCTTACATGTAATGATGGCACCAATCATCAGCATTCAGAACTAATCATCATCCTGCATCTGTTCAGAGCTGAGATTAAAAAAAAAGCATATATAAATAATGTAGAAGCAATTCCTCATTGTATAGTTCTTGGATACTGCCTGGTATGTTCAATCAGACCTATTTAGTTGTGATCAAAGTCACTGTTGTTTCATGCATAAATGAATGAAATAACCCAACTGTGACCTAGGAATCACTCAAAGGATTTTAAGAAAGAAGGATGGTCAGTTGTATGTTTGAACACTGTCCTCATGGCACAGGTAGATGAGATTTCCTGCAAATAAATATGTATCCTTATAACATGAAACAATACTTTAGAGTGATATTGTTTGCAAAACATAAAAATTAATGACATAAATCAAATAATTTCATGCTGATAGAGATATTGTTTTGCTTGTACTCAATAGACTCTATTTTCAGCATATCTTCCCACCCTGTACATTCCATAAAGCTCACAAAAGTTGTCTGGGCATCATGAATATGAAAAGGAGTCAGAAGAACTTTGCAGGACAGGGAGGCATTGGTTGCCAGAACTGCCTTAAGTGCTGCTTTTATAAGGAAGGAGCTGGAGTTCTGTCAGTTCCATTGGTCTTGTAAGGTACCAGGACTATGCCAACAGACTTCATGTGATATCATCAAGAAATTTTGCTCACCCCAAGTCAATGATTACTTCCAATTAGTATATGATTTGTAATGAATATTGCCCAAAATCCCACCCTCCCCATGACAAACTTGTGTTTTGTTTGTTTTTAATCTGAAGTTTGCTGTGTGCACAGCTAACCACACAGCATAGACAATTGTCCTGAGTTAACTTCTGCTGTACCTGTATGGCAAGAACATAATTTCACTGCAGGCATTTCTCCCAGGATTCATTGCATGGCTGCCAAATTGCCAGTGCTTATTTTGCTGTGTCTGTCTTTGCTTCAGCCATCATGGCATTTTTTCCTTTCCATTCTCCACCTGTGTTTAAGTCTCAAGGCTTAAAAGGGCCAGCTAAAAATTCTTAGGGGTCATTTCCCATTCAGCATGAAAAATAGCAGAAAATCACTCCTGCCCTCTCTATCCTCAAACTTTGACCTTATAGAGCAGAAAGTTTACCAGCCAAAGACCAATTTACTGCTTTGACTGGGAATCACTCAAGTACTGAAACATGACTTGAAGGTCTGTTTTCACCCTAACACACAGGAATTAGATAACAGTCAAAAAAGGATGGAAATTTTGCAGATCTGTGTGATGTTCAGATGCATAGCCAAATGATTTCAGTGTTAGTATGCTTTGAGCGTTGGTAAAAAAATGAAAAGGGTACTTTGCCACAAATATCTTGTGTCAGAGTGCGGAACACTCACACTGTAAGTGAAATTTTAATTCATTCCCAGCATGGCAAGGCCAGACTGTGGTCTCTAGTCCTTTTTCCTCCCTTTTTTAAACTTGTAAACTCATGATCTGAGTTTCTTGTCTAAAGCAAAGGTGATTCTCATCTTTCTTATGCTGTACCAGTATACCATCAGTGACCTCAACAAGGCACCATCAGTGTAAAGCAGTCCTATAGCCGTGTTTGCATTCACCTCCAGCTTGCATGGCCCAGGCCTCTCTCACTGGTATCAGCGTGCAGCCACTGGTGAGCTTAGACAGATGTCCTTGCCCACCGGATTTAAGGTAAAATGGAATTCAACCAGTGTTGCTGGAGCTTTCCCTACACTCAAGATTATTATCTGATCTGGATGTGGATAGACACCTGGTGCTGTGAACACTGCAGCACAATGAACTGCACATTCAGGTACTCTGGGTCCTGCTTTGGCTTTTGCTGATGTACTTGCCAAGGGAGTAGGACACATCTTTTTAAATAGTCCCTTATTGATTTGAGTGGCTGTATTTTCTATTTTGCTATTGCATTGTGCATAATTTAAGAAAGACTTTCCAGAGGTTCAAATTACATGCAACTAAAATCCACTAATTTTTTTACATTTACCTTTGGTCCTGATGGTAAACAAATATCAGTTTAAAAGGTAGCCTTAATATTACAGTATATGTATTGTCACAGTAAAATTGCTAGCTATATATTTCTTCCAGTCTGCTGTACAAAGGTCCACTTAGTTTCATATTTTCTGTTTGGACTGTAAAATTTATCTGATAGAGCACAAGAAACCAGAAGAAACAACAGTCAGCATGCCACTAACTGTATCAGTGCCACAAAACAGATTTTAAACGTCAACTTTAGAATTAAAAGTGACATAAAGGTAGCTGCCAGTGAAAGAATTTCTGGGGAAAAAGTAGAGTTTGAAACAAATGAAAAAAGTTGCACAGAACTAGTATCATCTTAAAAATGAAAAGAAAAAGAGCAAAATACAAGCCAGGCAAAACAAGATTATTATTTTGCAATTTTTTTCCCAGCTGATAAGAATAAAATCTGCTTTCCTGGTAGGCTTTCAACAGTCTCCAGAATACATCTTCCTATTTCTACTCTTGTTTTTTTAACAAATGTTTTTTACTCTGTGAGTATGTGTGTGTGTTTCTATGTGTGTGTGTGTGTGTGTGTGTGTGTGTGTGTGTATGGTAAATGAGATGTTCTGATGATCTGATGATACATCTCAGCTGAATGCTTTGTGTGCTACCAAGTGTTACCCAGATAGAACCCCTGACTGCAGCTCCCATATATCATTTGATAAGTTAGATGTAGCCACTGGATTTTATTTTCATTAAGGAGTGCTGGATAGAAAGTTGATGGCTATAGCAGGACTGGTTGGTGTTTAACTTTGCTATGCTAATACTGATTTGTAGGTTGTAATTTTTTGCTTACAATTAGTCTTCAACAGGTAGGCTAGTGAAAGGTAAAAGTTTGATTTGAAAACTGAAAGGTAAAAGCCTAATTTGAAGGCTGTGTGATAAGGCTATCAGTTTGTTCTTCCAAAAGGAACCACCCAGATACCATAAAACTGCAGTGAGATAGCCATGTTAGCAGAGATCATGACTAGTAAATAGCAAAGTTCCTTTTCTGCCATGAACACCACCTGTCAGCAGACTTGGTGGCAAGTGACTGCTGAAAAGAACAGCAAAATTTTTTTTTTAAAATGTTTATGTTTTGGACTAAGTACAAATATAAAGCTAAACCTTTTTTATTCTTTCCAGCAACCATGGGGCAACAAACCAGACCTTCCTTCTGCCTAGCAGTGCAGCGGGGTTGTGGTTCGGGATCAGAGGAGCAGGTCTACTGGCTGGGCATTGGGAGAGCACCTCAGGTCCTGCCCTTCCAGCCTTGTAACTTCACACTTGCCTCAGGAGATAGCTTTGCTCTAGATTCTCCCTGGCCTCCTTAGACAGAACTGTGTGAAGTTCACTTTTCTTTCCCTTTACCCAAGCAATTCACATGGTGCAGTTGGCTACAGCATGGTATTTGCTCTTTGTTACAGAGACTTCTCCTCCACCACTTCTCCAACCATTTTGTTCAAAGCTATTTCTTTCTCTCCCCAACACAAGCTTCACTGCGTAGTTCACTCTGGTCTGGATAAAAGGTTTACCAGGAATTTTAATACAAAATGATTTTCAGAAGAAGAGCCATGTGCTGCATGCCAAGAGAACAATTAAGGAATCACTGCTAGACTGTAGCCGAGTTTGATGCCGTGAACACGGAATGCGTTTGTTTTTGCATGTCTGCAGAACATCATTAATCATGATGTTTCTGGCTACCACAGCCCTGTTCTTGTCCTGTTCCTTCTCTGCCTCTTCTGAGCAATCTGTTTACTAATGAGAGTTTCACTGTGAAAGGTTTAAAGGCTGAGAGGCTGAGATCAGCACCCTGACAAGCCACAGACTTTTATCATCTTCTCTGGGCATTCTTTTTTGACAGTGTCTGTCTCTCCTCTCTTCTGTCAACAACTGACTGAGTTATGATTTGGGCACCTCTCTTCCAGCTGAAGTTAGGAATGATCCTCTAGGGTTTTCCCCTGACATCAGTTCTGAAAAAAGAGCCAACCCACCCCTGTTTCCTTGGTTGTGGTAGCTCTTACCCAGTTGGAATTTTTTATGAAAAAACCCCAAACCAAAACAAACAAAAACCCAAACAAACAAGTAAACAAAAACAATTGCCAAAAAGACAGCCTCAAAAAATTTAAACCAAAGCAGAACTAGGAAAGCAGGGAATAAAAATCAGGATGCAGAAGTATTTTTGTCTTTACATTCAGTAGCAAAAATGAAAAAAAAAAGAAGGAAGAAAGGAAAAAAGCTGTCCCAAAAAGGCAATTTTAAGAAATATTTTCTATTAGATATTAAAAAATAGTTATATATATAAATGTATGATTCAAAAATATCAGTATCTGATGTGAAACAATTTTAGGAACAACTATAATCTAGTCACAAATAGAAAATATTTTTACTTTAAATGTATTAGTGTATTAGTTATTAGTTATATTAGTTAAAAGACGATGTGCAAATACCATTTCATTAACAAAATATTTCTTGTCTAAAGTTATATCATTGTGTTCAATGGATTTTCTCCTTGAATTTTTCTAATTCTTTTTTAAATCCAATTTTACTTTGATGCTCACAATTATCTTGTAACAATTAATTTCAGAGTTTAATTTTACTCTGTTAAAACTTACTTCCTTTTTGAGTTGCTGATAACTTTAGTTAAACCCTCCTATTTTCTGTATTACAATGAACCATAAGTAAAGACTTCCTACTCATTCTCTCTCTTTCTCCTTTGACTCACTGAATTCTGTTATCACCACTCTGTCATCACTTTTCAAGGCTAGCAAATCCTGGCCTAAATGAATCTGGTACAGCAATTTTTGTCATAAAAACTAAAATGGTACTAAACCTCTGTAACATAAATAACTCACATTGCACAAACCACCTGGAAGACTAATTGCAATTCATTTACACTCGAGAACCTAAGTAATTTTAAATAAGTCACTCCCTTAACAACTACAGTTATTTAACCCTTCAGAATATGGCCTCTTCTGTTAAAAAAATAACCAATGGCAACATTACCAAGGCGTGTAGTTCATTTCTGAATAAGAGCATCATTTTAGATGCTCTCAATTGCTCCTCTATTGCTGCTCATAGTACTCAGAATTGGTATGATGTACACTACAGGATATATCTGTCATCTTGAAACCTGAAGAACAGATTGTGCACTACTGCTGTTTCAGACTTGTCAATGTGAGAGATATATCCTGTCCTTGACCCTAAGACTTTACATACCTGAATGGATCAAAGTGTGACACAAAGACCTTTTGCAGGAGTATCTTCTTTTTCTTCGGAAACAAATTCTGCATTAGCTCTCAGCCAAAAATCAATAATTGGGTAATGATGTTGAGTAATTGTTCTTGTAAATACCCTTAGCTCCTTGTTTGTCTAGAAAATCAAGTGAGGAGAAATGTCAAGTGGAAAAAACCACAAAGTTTTAACATACTTTAAAAATTGTAGCTGTTTTAAATTACTGTGTTTTGACTGTGAGAGTTAATCCTCTTTCTCTCTCAATCACAAAATATTCCTCCTTGTGGTGGTGTAGTCAAAGTATTCTATAATTTACTCCTGCAATCTTCATTCATTTTGGTGAGACTACACAGAAGTGAAAAAGAACCACCTTTCATGGAGGAAAATTTCTATTATGTGCTCTAATTTCAGGGAATACATCCCATCTTTGTCAAAGGCAGACGTGCATAGGGTAGTTGCAGAATCTATTTTGCTGAACCACATTACTCATATGTGAATTTGGTTTTACATGCATAAAAGACTGAGTGCCAGATCCTGCTAAGGTTGCTTATGTGAATTGTCTTATTTATTTCATGCCTTACTGTACAAGGAAAGCTGGATTTAGCCCACTGTGTTTTTAGTATACAAATGAATTCTTATTTCTCCATTCCCACAACCAAAAAGGAATTCATTTCCATGAGTGTGAAAGAGCAGAGAGTTTTTAGAGCGATGTCTTGCAGCCAGTGTTTCTTTGATGGTAAGAAGAAAATAAAATTCTGCACTATTTGATTCTCCCAGCAGTGCTTTCAGGTAGGGTCTCCCCAAGTGATAACTATGCTTCCCTGTGTTATGACCCACCCCTGTGGTGGGGTAACTGCAATTCTGTTCATCCCTTGAGACAGAATGGAGTGAAGCTACACAGAATGACTAATGTTTATATATTTCTATTTCATATTTCATATTTCACAGTTTATATTATTCATATTTATATTTATATTTATATGTACACATATGGCAGATTCATTTTAGAAGAATTTAGTTGCAATGGAAAGCAGGTATGTAGCATTTGTGGGTATTATCTATAGAAATATAGCTATTTAAAGTATAAGAATATCACTTAAGCAAATATATAAGGAAAAGCCAGAAAGAGAAAGAAAGGATGAGTAGATAGGGGAAAGGAAAGCTATCACCATGCATGGATCCAGCAGCAAGGCTTGATTGCTTGATTTCCATGTCTGATGGTTGAATTGATGGTCACAGACTTGATCTATTGGGGAGCCAGGGAAAGCTTGTGGAACACAAAATTCAGTGGGTTAATAAAAGCTCAGGTTCAGGTGGGAACACCCAGGGACCTCACCTGGAGGGGGAGTTTAACACTCTCTTATGCAACACTGTGGATCATGCACAGTCCTCTGGTGTGAGGGCCCAGAAATGAGTCTGGCAGTGCTTTGATGGTTTATGACACATCTTAATGACATGACAGCTGCCTCTCATGCCAGCGCAGCTGGGTCAGTCATGCCCCATCAGAAGGGATGAACACCTTCAGACATAGGAGTGAATGTCCCTATACCTCCTCCAGGAGGAAGTTTGATGCCTGAGCCTTATCAGGACGGAGGGCATTGGCATGCTAAAAAGCATTGTACAGCTTTGAAGGATCTGCCTTTCCCTTTCTCTGGCTCAAAAACCAACTTGTTTGTTTGCAGTGATCAGCCTCTGGTGGAGGGTTCACATCCACTCTGCACCAGGGTTGTCCTTATGGAGATCAGAGAGTTTTCTACCACTCACCCAAAAACTCTCCTCCTCCCCTTCAGTTTGAGGGTGCAAACCTGCCTCAGGGAATGCACCCTCTGCTTTTGCAAATGGCTGAGTGTTTGAATCATTAACCTTTAATATGTCAGTCTCTCACGTCTTAATTTTCCTGTGCAAACCAGAATTGTCCAGTGGGTTAGAGCTGGGATGGGGCAGTGACACAGCTCCACTCTGTCACAATCAGGGTTCTGTCACATGCTGCTCACAACAGCTGCAGTTCTGTACGGTGGTACTGTGGGTTGTATTACACTGAGCTAGGTAAATGGGATGAATCACTGTGTTCCCAAAAACTGTTCTGGCACAAAATGTCTTGTCACGAAATGTTGTTAGATGGACCCTCAAGACAGTTTGAAGCTGTCTGCCGGGTTCACCAGCTCTGATTGATTTCAAAACATCACATTGATCAGCATTTACAAAGCAATTTGCAGAAGGCATTACTCAAAATAAACTGGAATTTATCAAAGTCAGTGATATGTGTAATGTTTTTTATATATTATAACATTTCAAAATTGATATGCTTTCAGTTTTTCTGTCTTCCAATAGCTCTGAAGTATTATAATTATTTTTGGATGGTTGGCCTATAAATCAGGATAGGGTATTTTAAACAACTCTTCTCTTTAAAAGAATCACATTATTTTCATGCCTTGGCATCACTTCTCACGTAGTGACAGAGCCAGGTATTTCCAGTGTAAAGGTCCAACTGATGATCTGACAGAATATTATCATGTCTCACTGGAGTCACACATGGCTTGCTGTTATAGCTCTCTATCAACAGGAATCCAAATCCTGCAAGTGATAGAAATAGGTTTATTATTTGCAAGACAGAAAGAAGATTTCAGACAAAGTTATTTGCACCAAAAGCCAAACTCAGCTTGTTTTGATTTCTAGACTGTTTTGTTCACATTTTTCCCTGGATTTTTTTTTCTTTTGTGTTATACACTGTAATAATTTTTTCTGTAAATTTCTAACAGAAATAATGATAGATAACTGCTAATGTATTATTATAATTTATTTTTATGGGGTTTGAGTTTGTCCTATTTGTTCCATCCTTATGGAGTGCTACTACCTGGTGACGCTTCTGAAATGGTAGAACTCCAAAATTGTTTTGGCAATGAAAATGCATGATTAGAGACATTTCTGCCATCACATATACTGGTAGCTTTCTGAAATTTAGCTTGATTTAATCCTGGTGTTCTTTCATCTAGAAAAGCTGAGTGTAACAACTATAGCCTACACACATATTCTTTGGATTTTAATGACAAAGATAGTAGGACTTTTCATGCTTCATCCATTTCTCTGACTGTGGACAAATTACCAGTCATGCATAGTTATATTTCTGCATAACTTTAATATAATAAAGCTCTCTGATTCCAAGTGCATCTTGGAGTGAAATCCTTTCTCCTCTCAAGCACATAATAAAACTTCCACTGATCCCTGTAAGTTTCATAGACTTCACCTGTGTTTGTTTTATTAGGATTGAACTGTGCAATTCAGATCTGGTTCTGGATTTCAAACACTGCAAAATTTGAGAAAATCTAAATCCCAGATTTAATGATTGCCCATCTTGCATGAACCTGTGCTTATTTAAAAAAAAGACATTTTGGGACTGAATACAAACAATACTAATTTTGCATTTGTGTTTGTTTGGGCAACTTTTTTTATTTTATAGTGACTATACAGATAAGACCTCTGTGATTTTAAGTAAGAGTGTTTTAACACGCCACCCAAATGCTAAAATCCTGATACAAAAGACACTGCACCAGTTGCCTGACAGTTGCCCCGCCATCCTATTAACTTGTCTACACATAATGAGGTATAAATCATAGTATTACTCATACAAGTTCTCTAACCCTTGAACACTGCTACAGTGGTTGACATGAGTTTTGCCCAGAACTGAACATTTAGTCCTGACCTGGTTCAAATAATGGAAAAATAATTTTGTGAAGTGTACTGTCATTCTGAAATTTCTTTGTTTCTAAAGGCTTAAAAGTTGAGATTTTTTTTCCACCCACATGTTTGTGACCTTTCAGAAGAGACTATTCAAACTGTTATTTTTTCCTGTTCCCACTTTTTTCCTTTGAGTGTAAAAAAGAACAAGTTTCAAGGTTTACTTTGGGTTGTTTTTTTTCCCCCCAACTACTTTTCATCTTTGCTATTCTACAACTATTCAAAATTGCTCCAATTCTGAAGCAGTTATCAGATCATATCTCAGATATTTTTTCAAAGGTATGGAACTGCTGAAAAATTTCTGGCACAAAGAAGAGAATCTAAAAATAAAGGAATAGAGGGAAGACGGTAGATAACAATTTCTTATATGAACAAAAAGATGGGGAAAACACAGGGGAAAGGAGAGAAATTAAAACCAAGTTTAGTTCTCTGAAGATTAGGAGAAAACAAAAAAAAAAAAAAAAACCACATTTTTTATTAAAAAAAGATTGTTTTATGAAAAGTTTGATAGCCTTGTTCTTGGTTCTGCTGGTGATGACTCAGTCTCACTAGAGAGAGCTACCAGAACCCAAACCAAAGATGTACATCATCTAACTATCTTAATTAATTTATGTAAACTAAAATAAATTGTAAGAGTTTAATTTTGGGATAAGGTATTTTCCACTGTAACAAGGCAAAATTTGACTACTGAAAGGTAAAACATTCAGAAGTGGTCATCCTCTTAGGAATCAGAAGATTTCTAACCAGGTGCTCCCCTAGGCACACATTATTTTGCTTTGAGCCCCTCTTGATAACACAGAGGATCTGTTTCAATATTTAGTGATTGTACTAGGAATTGGGAAAACTAACACTGCTTTTGAGTACAAGCTGCCCCCTCTGTATATTGGGTTCACTCATTGTAAGACAAGTTCAGTAGGACTTACCTGTGGTTACACCCTTTACTGTGCTAAAGCAAATCTGTAAAATTCAAAATTACATTCTTATTGTTTTGCCAACATTATGTATATGTCATTAATAATAACAACAATTTTCAAGGCATTCTTGTTCAAATACTTTATGCATTCTTATCAGGTTGCATTAGAAGGATTAGGCAATGCAATAGTTTCATTAGTCATTCCTCACGCCTCTCTCTGCAACCCCTTCCAGGTGTTCCTTGCTGTTACTTTTTCCAGATACACCTGGAACGTAATGAGGAATTGCAGCTTCTCACTCCTGCTTCAGAATATTATCTCGGAGATGAGATGGAGATTGTTTATCATTTGGACAGTGGTGGAGATGAATGATTTATGGCAGTCACTCAGCAGCAGTGAAGTTAGTACAGAGTAATACACAGGTTGTCATACCCACAGAGCAAACCTATTAACTGCGTAGGATAATTGCATAGTACTCCAGTCACTGAATTACTTCACATTAAAATCATGATAGAAGAGTTCCCAGATGTCTGTGTTTTAAAAATTATGCTGTAATATGAGATTGAAGAGGATTTATATTTTTATGCAAGAATAAGAGGAAACAACAGATTAAAGTAGTGACTTAGAGTATTAATTTTGCAAGATAGGCATGTGCACAGCATAAGTATCAATAGCTCTGTCAGAATCTTTGGGACTCAAAGATCATTGCAGAATTGCTCTTACTCTGGAAAAGCATGGATGCACCTTGTATCTGTGTCATCAGAACTCAGAAAGGAGGAGAAATGGAACAAATAATATCAAAGTATAAGCCTGCTGTACCAGTACTTATTACTTGGGAGGAAGTATTATCAACTAATAAGTAATCAGTACTGTGTAGTAACAGCAAGTAAGTTATTCACAAGCACATGTAAATCTAAATAAGATGATTTATTGCCTCAGATGCCCTCCAGAATGTAATATGAGGTGTTAATTTGTTTTACAGTAATGATGGCCATGCAATACATACATGAATGCTGTGTGACAGAATATTGATGTGTCATGCTGTTTCAGAGCCCATAAAAGAAAGAACAGAATTGGAAATTACTAAGATTTTTGGTGAAGTTCTTCTATGTCTATCCTTCATAATGACTCTCCTCTGAATTTTATTTAAATCAGAAAATAAACTCTTTTCCCAAGTTTTTAAACAAGACTGTACAGTGATCATCTTGCTTCCCAAAAATTAACAGCAAAATTCTCTTAATTGTAGTGTGAACAAGAGCAGGTCCAAAAATAGCTGTTCCTGAAGCATCTGACCAGAGAGTTCAGCTGTTTTTTCAGACATGGGCTTGTGACACAGCATTCAGATTCTTTTTGGCTGCCCCCAGAAGCTGGCAGTGCATGTGAAACTGCTGTTGCAAAGCCACAATACCAGCAAAGAAGGGTATTAAAAGGGCTTTCAAACAAACAAGGAGAGGAGCAAAAGGTAAAATCAGATACCAGTCCCAGAGAAATAAAACTTACAATAATATCTGGATTCTACATCTGCCCAGCATATGTAATTTCTGGCAATGAGTAACTACTCTTGGACAAGTAAATAAAGAAGGATGACAAAAGAATTAAGCTCAACACTATGGCTGTAAAGATCAGAGGGCCAAGTTAATAATGAAATAACATCGATGGTCAAAGACTGCTACAGCTTTTCTGACTCTTTCTGTTTTTTAGAAAAATACTCAATCCTGCACATGCTGCAGACAGGAAAATGGTGATACACCAATAGCAAAATTGTGTTTTGGTCTACCAGAGCTAACTTAGCAGACATAGATATGTCAAAATTACTTGGGTAACAATCTCCTTCAGTGTGCTCATCAAGTTGACATTTTAGGTTGTTCTTTTCATTCGGCAAAAGAAAAACATGCTGTCTAGACCAAAAGGTGTATGGAAGCCAGAGAATGCCAAAAAAATTGTTTGTATTTAGCGTGGAAATGCAATTCTTTGTCCTGGGTGGATCATAAAACATTCAGTTAAAAAATAAATGGAGTAGGGAAATGCTGTCCTCATGATACATCTTTTTATAAAGTTCTTCTAAGGATCAGCTCAATGATATTCTCCAATATTATTCTGAGGCTCAGAAGGAGCACTATAGGGTACTACAGAACATCCCCACATGTTCTTCTAATGACAGAGGGTAATTTTGGCCATTCCGTACAAAGTCTTGTATTGGGAAAACAAATAATTGCTTCATCCCAGTGGAACACTGTCTGTTATTGGTCCCAGTCCCAACTGAGAGTGCAAAAAGAGTGCTCCAATGTTTTCCAAGTGTCCAAAGTGAAGTCAGATAACCAGAGTGAAGATCTCTTTTTCTTCTTTATGGGAATAAACTTCAGAAAGTAGCTTCAGCATGCACTTTCTGCTCTCTGTCACAAGACAAATGGCTTTATAATTCCAGGGGAACACTACTACCTTGGAAACTGGTAGTCATACCAAGAGAAATAGCACCTGAAGCATCTGCATCTCACTTGATAGAAAGTTTTATGTGCTTAGGACAGACATCCTCAATATCTGGGGACTCCGTGTGGGAGAAAGCAGTAATATGAAATTTTCCAAGCAGTCTGTCCTGCTACCAAGTTGGCTGCCATATCTCATATAGCATATGGGTCTTCCTGGATTTCTACGTTTTCATAGTAACCATGAATCATTATGGCTGGTTCTGACCCCAGTAGGAGATGATGCAATGTCTGGCTCTTCTAAATTATCACCATTACTTTTGTCTCTCCACAAGACTTGTTCTCACATGATAGTTAAAGGAGTCCAGCAGGTCAAAAGTCTGTGCAGCAACCTTATCTAAGGACCAGAGCTGGATACAGATGAGATTTTACTTGAGACAAGTCCCCTGTTTTGATCAGCATCATCCTTTAGAGTTTCTATTTCACTAGCCCTAGAGGAAGCCAGAAGGCAATGATGGTTGTATTTGAAATACAAATAGATGTTGAGTAGCAATCTTGCCAACACTGGACCTGCTCTGTTCCTTCTGCTTCACTTCTCTGGATCTGCACCTGTGTGGGTACTGTCAATGCCTTGGTGTGAATCTTGGCTCTAGCTCATCTTCTCTCATCTCACAGAGCAGGCCTGCAATGACAGCCAGCCTCAGCTAATAGCCCAAATTGCCAGGAAAGTCCATAGGGATGGGACAGCTTCAAAGTCAAGCCAGAAAGTCAAGTCAGTGTGTAAGGATCAGGGCCAAAATCAGGGAAGTAAAAGGGTGGGCACTGGTGAACCAGCAATGTAGCTCAGAGAGAGATCAAGAGCCTGAGCCATTTTACAAGTACCAGGTGAAGGAGGGGCAGGCCCCCACCACAGCTTCTCACAGCCCTGGCTTAAGTCTGAACATCTATGTTATCAAAATTGGCCCTGAGCCCAGGGTGCCAAACCCCCAGGAGCAAGGAGATGCAGTCAGGTCCATGACAGTAAAACTTCTGAGAGTTTGAAAATACCGGTTGTTGAAAAGAAAGGTGAAGAAATGAGAATGTTAACTTTCTTAAAAGAACACATTTTTACTTACTTTCGTATTATCTTAGGCTGTCTTTCTAAATCTTGGGAATGCCTTGTAGACATCTGTTGCAAGATTGGAGAGAACGAGCTGTATTCTTCCCATTCAGTCTCACCCAAAAAAGCATTCTCCTAGTAAAGGTTTATAAGACCCATGCCCCGGGGCTCTGAGCATTGCACTGCCAAATGTCTGATTGCTTTTCAACCCTATATACAAGCTGCTACCAACTTGCCTTGATATGCGTCAAAGGGGCTGAGTTTTCAAATACACTGAGTAGTGAAGGGATTAATAGAAGTCTCTAAAATCTAGGGATGAAATTCACTTACACTTGCAGCTGTTCTTGCCAACCAGGGTCTTCTATGAGTCTCTACCTGTGTATGTTCTGTACCAGATTGCTGAAGATCAGCCAGTGAATTTGGGTGAAGCATCCAACAGTTTCATCTTCAGAAATGAGACACACAGCGCATAAAAAGGATGCCAAATAATCATCAATACTCTTTGCCTGTTTCCAGGATGTATTAGAGAACATTCTTTGATGCCTAAATGACCTAACAAGAGGTGACAGTAATGTTATTAGTCCTTATTCATCTCACCAAGCAGGGAACTGTAAAAAAAAAAATAAAAATCAAGCTTCAGATAGATTTGCTATCAAATTCCCTCAGCAACCCTTTGGTTTTGAAATATGTTTTCCCCTTTTTCAAGACGAAAAAATACTGATCACAAAAAGTCTCATGTTGTCCTAAGTTTGTAACAGCTTTCAGAAAGTTAGATTTATACTTTGACATATGAAACATGTAGAATGTGTTTCTAGCCAACATTTAGTCCACGGCATCCTAGAAACTCTTTTTCTTTGCCTCACTATATTCCTACCCATCAGCCTGTGCTTGCTGGGTCTTTCTGGAGGCCAACACCCAAGACACCTGAGAATACAGCCAGCATGGAACATGCTTGAAAATTTGCCACCTTTCCAACTGGGAAAGGCTGATTAAGTGCTTGGAAATTAAGAAGGCAGATAAAAGGGTAATGTGATTGGTTTGGGTTTTCCTAAAGTCTTTTGGTTTTAAACTATCTGATGGCATTTTTAAGTGATCTGGAGAGAAAAAGATATTAGCTACGAATTTGGGGCTAAAAAGCAGGATATAATACTTTGTATTCTAAAGAAAATGAACTACTTTCTATTCTAAAGAAAATGAACTCTAAAGCAAAGCAAAAAACTGTTAAGCAGACAGAAAATGCAGAACAAAGATTGAAAATGATGCTTTAATTCCAACCCTTGTACTTGCACATTTAAGTAAAGCTATGCATTACATGTTTTGAAGCAATTTATCAAATAATAAGCCCTACAGTTTACGGCAACCTGGAATTGTTTACAGAATCTCATAAACAGCAGTTCTGTGGGCAACAGCTGTGCTCAGCTGTGAGCAAAAGCTCTTCAGGCAGAAAAAGTGACATTTTGAGAAATCTCTGCATTTTCCACCCCAAGGCCTGCAAAAAAAAAAAAAAAAGGTGTTAAGTCAGGACAGTCTAATGGAAGATAAAATTTATAAGCTTTCCTTAAAAAAAAAAAAAAAAAAATTTTTCCCTTGGGAAATTGAGGAATGGGGAAGGAAGAAGGTGTTAAGTGTGTGGAAATGTTTATGAAACAGCATATTCATTTCATTCTCTCTCTGTTGGAATTTCTTTTGGTCTTCATTGCACAGAGCAGCAGGAGAAGAGGAGCAAGTCCAAGCTTAAAAGAAGAAGTCAATCCACTCATCATCTATGATCCTTTCATAGTGAGCAGAGAAAGGTGAAAGGTCTTCTGGAGAAAGACAGCAGAGGAGAAGCTCCTTTTATGCCCTCTGGGAGCCTCTCTGTCCTCATCAATATAGACACCTAGAAAGTCCCTAGACTACTAATTTTGGCATCTGACATCCCTAAAGCAGGGAGGTGTGATTATAGCCAAGAATGATTTATCTCTTGGAGACTGGGGAACAATAATGCAACTGGGTCTGTTTGTGGTGCCCTAGACGGCCTCTTCCTTGCTGTGTTTCTAAGAACTGCTTTTTGTCCTCTGGAAGACAGCATTAAAATTTTCCCTTTTTTGAACTGATTGGTTGACACAGTCTGAATGGGTGCCAGAGGATGAGCCCTGCTGTCTGGCACCAGTAACTGGCTCCGACAAGAAGTCTCTCCCCGTTTCCCTCAAACACCAGAGAACATGAAGGAGCTTTGCCCTGCTGAACTAAGCTGTTATCCTAACTCTTATCTACAAGACCTCAAACATCAAGAAAACAGGAGCTTGAGGTGTTTTACAGTTTCACATTGCAGTTGGAATTTGGGAATCACTTTTCAGCTCATTCTACCAAGGGCTTCTGATGACTTTGGACTTTGCCATTGTCCATGTAGTCTTTTTACAGGTTTGTAGTGGAGAAAAGAACACTTTTCATTTTGAGGCATCTCTTTTCAATTTATTGTGGAAAAGGGGAAATGCTGGAAAGGCTCAGCAGAACATTTGCAGTCATTGTTGTTTCCACAAAAAACCTTGCAGCAAACTTACAGGGAGACTAGGGAATCCAGTACTTGCTCCCTAATATCTCCTGAACAATTGCCTAAGGCCCCTGTGCAAGAGTTTTCCATGCTGCAGTCCCTCTCTGGGAAACTCTCTCAAGCCCTTAAAGTCTGTTTTAGCAAGTTGAACTCTAGCATGCATTCTGTGCTCTGCTGATCATCTTCCAAGCGCTGAGGTACTGTAACAATGCCAGTCAGCTGTCAGGCTCTGGGGCTTACGATGATTAGGACCAACAGTTCTTTATGGAATTCAACCACAGAAAGCTGCAAAAGAACAGGCACAGGTGCTAAAAATATCTTGTGTGTTCAATATTTTCAGGGTATTTTTTTCATTTTTCATTGTTGGGGAGTGCTTGCACTGATGCATTGGAGGTTCTGCCATCCTGGCAAACAAGTCAATATGGACATGAGACTGAAAATAAATCATTCCTGATTTTTATGTCTACCCCCTTCTTAGTTTGAAGACTTTCTTCTTGGGAGTATTTTTCCTCCAGATAAAAGCCTCATCTGAGATTCAGACGTATTTGGGTTTGAATTCCAGACACTGACTTGGAAAATCTTGCATTGCACATGGAAAAAGTGATACCTGACTCTAATGGCTCTCTGTAGCTCTATCGTTCTCTCATCTAGTGGCAATGCTTTCTTAGCATTCTGTACTTAACAAAGTTCTCTTTAATGAGGTCCTGCAAACGATTTGCAAGCCCTGTGAGGAGAAGTCTGAAGTTTGCTTTACGCAGTTGCTATCAGAGCTGAATGCCAGTGGGCTGCACTGTGAAAACTGACTTTTGTCCATACGTGGAGGGGTGTGTCCCTGTGAGCATGAAGGCACCTCCTCCTATACTCCTGAGTATTCCCAGGTGAGGCTGCCTTTAATCCAGACTGCACTTTGTACAAGTGCAACCTTACCAACTCCGTGCCATTTATTTCTCATCTACCCCTCTCCTGCTTCTTGCCAGTTGTCTCCCAGTCTGGTTTTGATCAAGCTTGCATTCAGTCAGCTAACTTCAGTGTGGACTAAAGAGCTTGGAAACCAATTCATTTGCAGAAAATCAGTTAGCAAACTTAGTTTCATTGCCCTGTGTAACTTTCTTTTTGCCTTACCCCAACCAGTTAAATGAATAGGATTGTAAAATATTCCTAGAAATTACTTAAATATATAAGGAATGGAGGTAATTTAAAATGGCATCTGGAGGCCAGGAGAAATAATTAAATGAATCCAAGCCTAAATTTTTAATTACTAAGGCCTCTTCTTCTGCAGTGGAGTTTTTAGCAAATCAGATTTCTACTAACAAATGTAAACAAATATTGTCAGGATTTCACTCTTTGAATGCTGTTTTACAGGAGCAAACAATTTTTGCCACTATCTCTCTCACATTGTTATGGAGGCTTGAAGCAAGATGTTCACTTTGGAGTATTGTGGTTTTTATTTCCAGTGACTATTTCAATAGACCAAAGGGGAAATCTCCCCACAGTGCTTCGCTTGGTCCTGTTTAAAAGGAAAAATCTGTAAACTTTATTTGCAATTTTTCATCTTGGTCAATCTCTTCTGACAGAAAACAATAGCTGTTGGCTGAGGTGCCTAATGCTGAGGCCAAATAAAATTAGGGAAGATAATATTAGCTTGCATATCCCAAAACTGTTCATGGTTTGTGATAACCATTGAATAACCAGTGTCAAATCAGTGTTTTCCTGCTAGTAATTTACAAACGAACTCCCACAAAAAAACCTGTTTCACTGAGTCTGTGATAAGCCAAGGGTATGGAGAGACCCCATTACTGATGAAAGGAACTTAACAAACCCACCTGTGCCTGAGTTTATACATCAGCTGAATGGAAATAATAATGCTTAATTTATTTATTTTACAAGTCTTTTGCAAGTTTAAGTAGTAGATGTCCCCACGTGGTTAACAAGAACTGTACAGTCTTTCTATTATTGTGACACATCTGATAATTATCTTGGCTTTAATGATGATGATTTTTCTTCCTGTCAGCAGTCATTTTGCTATAGGTATTCTGAAAAGTTGCATATGGTAAATCCAACTGTATCTACTTTTATCATCTATTAGAGTTTGATGTTATTTGTTTATGGAGCCAAGTGCAATTTCAAATTGAGCAAAACATACATTTATTCTCACTTTGGAGAGAATGTCTGCTTCTTTACTGTCATATCTTCACAATGTCAGATGATAGCTGTGGCTCACCTGTTTACAATGAAGTTCCTTCAAGGCTTTATTTCCTATTTCTGGCTCTGCCTGATCTCTTCAATATGGCCTGAATATTTCTTTGAACTTCAGTTCTTCATTGAGTTTAATTTCTAAGCTGATGGTACTGAGTCATGGATTTCTTTTCATGGATTCCAGTTCAAGACATGATTGGAATTTTTTTCTCACACCTACTAAATATTGCTTGCTTACAGATCAACTCTCAGCCACAAGTTATTAATCTGGTGTGCAAATCCCATAAATGTGGCAATTATTCTTCTTTTCACCATCCTTATGTAGGCTCTTATCTGATGTTTGCAGGCAGCCAAGAATGTCTGCAGCACATTTAGAAAACCTTACAAAAACTGCACTTTGATCCTTACTCCCATTGCTGTTCATGTCTGTGCCAAATTCACTTTGCTCTTGAAATGTCTTCATAGGACCCTGCAAACAGCATAGCCATTATACCTTTTCATTTTGATGCCCTTTCAATCAAAAATTTTTGAATCCTGTATTTAAGCCAAGACACTAAAAAAAAATCAAGATTTAAGTCTGGAAGGGAAAAACACAGCTTAATTAATGCCAATGCAAGTCTTTACTTGAGATATTTCATCACTGGCTTGTAATCTTATCCTCTTTGCTTCAGTTAATATTGTGCTAAAGCATTCGATAGGCAGGATGGGAATTACAGAGAGACCATGCACTTGTGCATTTATCAACAGGGAATAATTGAGGAATGGTTTATAACAAATGTATCTGATCAGCATAATATAATTTTATTTTTTCTGCAGTACATTATATATCTGTTCAGTCCAATATTTATCAGCTGACCTCCTCTTCTCATCAGAAATGTAATTTAGTGCTTTGTAAAAATAATGAAAAAATGAAAGAACCCTGTGAGGTATGAGATGATCCCTTAGATCTATTTGTGGGTATCAAATATAAGCAAGACTGTAAATCTTATTTTCTAAGATAATGAGGTGCTTAAAGATTCAGAAAGACACTTTGCAGAATTGTCATATGCACATAGGCACTTGGCTTCCGAAGATGCACAGAGATTCAAGCCCAGAAAGAACATGAAGGCTGTGGCATGGGATACAAGAATATCCGAAAGCAGAACCTGTCACTCAAGCTAGATGGAGGGACTCTTCACATATGGCACAGACTTCGGAGCTTCAGGTGAAGAAAATAATAAAACATCAATTAAAAGGCAGCTAGACAGGAGCAAGCTTATGTTCTTCTTTTGATGGGCTGTTTCTTTCTATTTTGAGCTCTGTATTAACTCTGGTCTCTTGAAGACTGGAGTGCGAAGACACACTTAAGACTTCAGAAGAACAGAGGAGAGTCACTCTGTTTTTTCAGAGACAAGTTATTAATTCAGCAGGTGGGCACCTGTGATGCTTTATATAGAAGTCTGAGCACAGAGACTTTAACACATACACACCTACTGAGGATTTTTAGAATCTGAATTTCAGACTTAAGTGTCTTAGCCAATCTTATTACGCCTAAGTCCTTTCATGACCTGAACCTAAAAGGTATTTTTTGAAATTTCCTAAGTCTTTGAAGTTCTTAATGGGTGGTTATGTATACCGTGGGTAACACAAGACTTTCGCAATTCTGGGTATGGTTGGGATGTACAAACAAATGTGGAGTTGGAGTAGGGATGTGAACCAAAGGCCCTTCTGATCTGAGTAGATACATATGAAGTCTAGTGTTCATGAATACTAATGTGTTGGTATATATGACCTCAAAAATTTGTTCCCACAAACGTAAGTGCTGTTAGAACTCCATCACTTTTATGTTTCCAAAGAAACAAATATAAAAGGAGTGTGAGATTGACCGGTGCACCATTTAAAACTTTATAGGGTTACTTACATTAAAAATGTGCGGTATTTGTTGAACTGTTACTATAAATGTAGCTTTTAAAGTATCTGAGACCCTGGTCTAGTTATTTATTGTTCTAGGAAATGACTTTTACGAGAGCTGCACAGACACCAGAGACTTTTGATTCTAAGTCTAGACTAAAGCTCAGCAAGCCATCCAGAAAAAGTGGCTTTCTGACTTATTGCCCAATGTGGAGGAACGGCTTCAGTGACAAAAAGGGTTACCTCAGATGAGCAAGTCGGTTGTCATCACCATGAGATTTTTCTTCTCAGAGGCCATTCATGTACTGTAATGTCAAGTAAATTTCTCTGAGGGACTACAGCCAGTTTTCCCAGTTTGGTGATCATGGCATGCAGAATGATTTGAAATCACTTCACCCGAAATGTTGCTTCTATTCCACTTTTCAGTACTCTGAAATTTACAAAGTCAAAAAGATGCTACTGATCCACAAACAGAAAATATTGACTGTTTCTCCAATCTGAATAAATGGGGCAGGATACAGTGTTACAAAAAAGAAAAGCAGAATCCAGCATAGAAGACAGAGCCTGCAACTGGTGATCCAACTTCCTTGTGCAGTAAGACTCTACCCTGGTGGTACCCATCTGTGAAGGCAGGTAATGTAAGAACAGCTCTACCAGGGCAGATCAGAAATCTTTCCCTTCCAGTATGCATCCGTGGCATTGGCTTCCAGGGGATGCCTAGAGAAAGGAGCACAAGGACGAGACAACCACACAGTGTTATTTGTCAGCACACATTCTCTGTCTCCACGGGTTTACAGCTGCCTGCCTCTTCCTTTCTACTGTATGCCTTTCAAGGGATCTTCTGACACAAATTTTTTCACTTATATTTTCAACTCATAGAGCCTTTGGCAACCAGTATTTGGATTTTGAAGTCAGGGCTCTCCTGGGTTCTGTGCCTGTTGTGAAGCAGGGACATGCTATCTGCTTAGAGCAGTACCTTTCAGTCGTGTTTGATTTCCAGTCCTTATGCATTTGTAGTAGAGCAAAAACAATCCATGACTGACTTTTTGTTCTTAGTTACAGCTTGTGGCTTCATTACTAATAGTCTATGCAGTCCCAGAAGCCTGCTAACCCCTGGTTTTACCCTCTAATATCCCTATGACCTCTCTTAAAAAAATGCTGTTAGTCTACCATACAATTTTCCCAAAGAGGCTTCTTATTACACCACCAGAATTTTGCATTGGAACTATTCAGGTTTCCAAAAGACATTCCAGTTATGTAATAATGTATTAATTACCATTAGCAGTATGTAAGAATATTAGTTAGACTCCTTCAGTCTTAAATTGAGTTTGATTTTTCAAAGCAAAGTTAATTAAGAATACACATGAATTATGCAATCTTTAAGCATGACATATTAAAAAAGTAATTAGATTAATTTAAGAAACATGTATTTTATTTGTGATCTGTAACACCAAGAAATTGAGTTGTTCCTTTTAGTTTTAGTTTCTATATCCATAAATTTTATGTGGAAAGTATTTTGTTATATGAATAAAAAGTCTTACATAAAGACTGAATACTGTTCTGCTACTTAGTTGGCAAAGGTACATTATATAAGTGTGTCAAAATATAGAAATATAAAAATTTCTATGGCAGGCTGAATCAGACCATGAAACTAATTTCTTGAGAAGGCTCCTACCAAATACTTTAGACAGAAATACATTTCAAATGCAGCAGGCAGAAAAGCCTGCTCAATGCTCCACTGAAGTACAGGGTACTAAACGGTATTTTCATTCTGTCTGGTTGCAATACTGAAGCCATTCTATTCCTGTAGACTCAGTAGTATCTTATGGCAGTAACTTTCAGACGTTAATCAGGCATTGTGAAGAAGATGTGGTTTTTGTCAAGGTTGCTCTGCCATTCAGAGCCTTCCTTTACCTTCTCTCCATGACAAAGAAGAAAGCTGGGGGCCTCCAATGCACAGGGAGCATTCATTATTTTCTGAATGGTTTGTAAGAATTACCTACTGGAGCTCTTTTATCTCTGGCCTTGTTTTGCAAAGAGAAGCCAAAGCAAATATCCTGAATAGCAGTAATGTGTTTGGTTGTTTTCTGTATCTGAAACCTTGTGCAATTTAAGATCTTAAACTGCCCAGACAGTGGCTGGGACAAAGGGACCTAAACTTCACATTGTTTGCACAGCAGTGCTAAGAGATGCACCAGAAACAGTTGCTTTTTGATTCTAAATAATACGTGTACTTTTCTGGTATCAGTAACTGTCTAATAATTGGTTATCCAAGACTTGGAAAGGGGAATGTTATAATCCTCGAGTGGGCCAGTGATGAGGGCAACTGTCCCCTGGCAGGTGAAAGACAGACAATAAAATGGAATAAAAAAAAAATGTACCAAACAAATGACTCAAAATCACATCACTCCTTGGAAAGTCCTCTTAATTTCAACAGGCACATACACAGGCCAGCTAAAATCTTCAGTGGAGGTCAATCAGCACATTCTTCCATTAACATGAATGACCTAATGATGATTTAGTCTACCCGAGGATCTGGCCCTGAGCGTTTAGCCGCAGGTTAGATCTGATTCTATCAGTTTTTCAGCCTAATTTTCTTGCCTGGACACTTGGAATGACTCTCCTCTAAGCACACAATGTTTTCTGTGTCATCATTTCAAACTAGCCAGCCAGTTCTGTATGGCACCAAAACCAGTGCTGGAGTGAGGTGCAAGCCAGAGATCCCAGCTAAGACAAGCAAATGCTTCTGAACTCACACACTTATTGTCCAGAGTTTGTGCTAAAGAACAAGCCCAGAACACCTGCCAAAATTCATCAGACACTTGCACAGCTAGAAAGAAAAAATAAAAAAATATCTTGACCAAAGAGTCTTAAAACTATTCTGAAAACATTAAATAAACCCATATCATCTCCAGGCTGGATTTTTCCTTTTTTCCTCTAATGCAGCTATTAAAAACACACCAACCCTCTACAAATACCCTCTTCCATAATGAAGTCTCTCATTTTTGGTCCAAGGAGCTTGAAGGAAAGCATCAAAACAGGCAAGGCCAGGTGACTCAGGGCAGAGTGGTTTGCTTCCAAAGTCAAAGCTCAAGGGTATTTCATGACTGTAAATTCTTTTCCTCTTACATACAGGTCTGGTGAGAATTTACAGGAGAACAAAACTGTTCTAATCTTGGACTACATTTTCTCATCTCAAATATTGTCATTTCAAGCCGATGTATTTCAAAGTAGCTAGAGGAGTGCTGTAGCAGTGATTTCTTGGGCAAGCAGCAGGTACTGCAGCATCAGGTTGAGGGAGCTGCTAGGAAAGGCTGGGAGGAGTCTGAGTTGTGTCCTCCCTCCCTCCATGTGCCGAGTTGTACAAGAACAACCTGGATAAAGTGGGTTCAGGCATTGCAATTTTTTTGTGCTATCCTCACTGCTGTGTGGTCCTATGAGAGGGGCCGTTTATGTGGGATGAGAGAGGCAACAGGAACTTTGATCATTCACCACCAGCTTCAAACCCTTGTCAGGTAGTTATGATCCATCAGACTTCCATTAGGACAAACTTTTTAATAAAGTGACAAAGCAAGCCTTTCTCTACAGATGATCCCAGGCACTGTGTCATTACTAATTGCAACGTCCTGTCTGGAATTCTGATAGATTTAAATGTGTTACTCCCTTTTCACTGTCTTTAGTTCAGTCCCTCCCAGCAATGCCATTGCTGCATGGCAGGGAGAAGGGAGAAGCTCTGATTATTATCTGTCAGTGTGGACACTCTTTTAGGTAAGAGAACAGAGAAGAGAATAATCAACAACAATTTGCAGGTCCCCGAGTAATGAAAAAATTTACAGCCAGTAAGTCGGCATCAGACTTGTAATTCCATGAACTTGTGCAGTTTACCTGTGAATGGGCATCCAATCACACCACAGCATCATCACACACACACAGACAGGCAAAAGGCCAAGGTGTACAAAGACTTTGTCCAGTACAAGAAGGAGGAAAACCCATGCCAAAATACTCGTTGGAAGATATACACGAGAATTTGCATGATACTGTGTTTATATACCTTTGAAAGCTCTTCCACAAATGAAGAACTAGTTAATAAAGTTCTTTTTTTTTTTTTCAAGTTCAATACATCCAGTTCACAGTAATATAAGAGATGGACTTTAAAATCTATATCTATGGGCAGCTTTGGAAAACAATACTCTCAGGAAGTGCTGTTTGAAAGGGAGCTGTTTACAGAGCACGGGTCCTGAGGAGCAGCCAACAGCGTTTTGGGCCAAACAGGTTTGGTACCAGCTGAGCTGTGTTCACCTTGCTCTGGGCTAGTCCCCTCCACAGCGGGTTGAGTACAAGGCTGAGAAGCGCAGAAGGGAGCAGATGAGGAGTGAATGGAAGAAGGATGAAGACACAGCATATGTAAAAACAGTGACGGAAAGAAGAAATCTACTGAGCAGAAATTTTGTAGCAAAGGAGAGAATAACAGATGGGACAGAGATGAGAGATAAATATGCTGCAGAGCACACCAAATAGAGCATATGATGATAATGTGGGCAGGTGGCATATAATCACATCCTATTGCAGACGTGGATGCTTTTTATCCATCTCCACAACATTGGAGTGCCTGCTGTGGCACTGTTTGCCAAGTCTGCTTTTCCATATGCCACACGCCTCCAGGTTGCCACAAGCCTGCTGCCTATTTGTCCTCACTGAGCATCCCAACCACTTGTGTAGTTACCATTAAGTGAATCCAGGCTCACAGACAGGCCATTCTGAACTGAGTGGGAAGGACTTGAGTAGGGTAATGAGAACCACAAAGCATCAGGCATTTTGAAATTTATGAGAAAATGAAAGTAGCATCTACTGCCATTTATTTTCAGCTATAGAAAAGTTCAAAGAATCTACTCCTGACCCAGAGAAGACTAAGTATAGAAAATAGTCGTGTTGGACCAAGAATAGAGCTTCCTGTGGAACAGAGCTTTTACAGTATGTATTTACTTTGTGGGGAAAAAAAGTTTTATTCTCTTGGTAACCTCCTTTTTCAGTTACTCAAATATTAGATACCCTCATAGCAAACATGAGTGGTTGTATATGAGCCACTGCCATTCTGCCTTTGGAAAAGGTCCCAGGTAGATTAGCTCCTTTGTTGGATTGTCTGAAAGATGACTTGGAAGGACCAGCAAGCATGTTAGATCAGAGAGTACTGTGTGGTTTTTATCTTCTTGCTCTATCTCCCATCCTTGGTTTCTGATTAAGAGTTATCCTCTCTCCAGCTTTCTCTGGAGATAATTGTTCACACTCTAAGCTCTTGATCCTGGCAAGTTTTATCTGCTACAATATCTTACATGCTTACCACACAGATTTTCACATGCTCTCTTTGCTCTAGTCAAAATATTTGCAGGAAAGCTGAATAGACATCACTTCTGTCTCCCTTTTACCTTACATGACCTAAATTAGTACTTAGTTATACTCTTCTTAGTGGTATAATGTGGTGAAGGCAAGTTATTTGCCATTTCCAGGCATGTTTGCTTTTCATTAGTGAAACTAAGAGATACTAAAAGACCTCCAATTGGAGACATATAATTTTACCAGGGAAAAGACCAAGAATTCTTTAAATCATGTAAGTATGTGTGAGCTCTTGCATATGGATGTACTTAAGCTTTTAGAGGGCTAGACATTTTTTTTACAGTTAATGTGTTACTATAGCAATAGCAGTAGTTATTCTGGTTCCATTTGACATTCAGACATTAATAGCTGACAGCATTTTGGATGGGTTATTTGGGGGTTTTATCCTCCATTTTGCCTTGTTAATAACAATAAAAATTAATCATTGGGACAGATTATGTTCATATTTAGAGAGGTACAAGCTTATTCTCAGCTGAAGGATTGCATAATGTGATCAGTAGTAAAACCTGGCTTGTCTAAAATATATTAGGAAAATCTCTGAAGAAGATGAAGCTTTCTGAAATTAGCAGCACCAGAGTGCTAAAAAGAAAAAGTTCTTTAGTTTTTCCAGAAAATAGGTTTATCTCAGTAAAAGTAAAGCTTGTATTGGCTCTCTCTTCTTTGCAGAATATAAAGCAGTTTATGAGTATTTGATTGAAAATACTCTTTGGTATCATGATTAGATGTTATCATATTCACTGCTTTGTGGATTAGAACTCATGAATGTTCAGAAGTCTGACAAAGCAAATTGGGAAACACCAGATACTACTTGGTAGAACTTGGTGGTTAACCCAGAGAATAATCATTAGCCCCAGAAATGATGTTGATGAAAACAATTTGGCCATGATGACTGTAGGAAGCTGCCCTTCCATACTGAGAAGGCTTGGCATTCACCTAGAACAAAGAATGGGCTATAGAGAAGCGCTGTAAATTTTACCCATGTGTAGTTTCACTGCTTGTAACACACAAATATATACAGCTATACTACCTTTCTTCTTAACCAAACAAAAAATCTCTAATAATAGCCTAGAAAAAGTCATCTGTAAACATATCAGAACAATATCTGTGTATACAATGCAATATAATTTCAAGGTCTTTTATTGATAGTACAATAACTCTGTTTATGTTTCTGGCAGAGATTTTAGAGTACATAACACAGTATAGGAAACAGGTGGGACAGTAATTTAATATTCCCAGTAGCATACTTAATATCAGAAGAGGCCACTGAGAGTCTTCAAAGAAGTCTCAGAACAAGAACCATATACTGAAAGGATGTGTAGTGTCTACCAGATTTTGCATCAAAGCATGTTTTTAAAGACCAATATAAAAAAGGAGAAAACACCACTTTTATTGGGAAATCTATCTTTACAAAGGGAAAAAGTCCATCATCATTGCATTATCTAGGCTGCAGCTAGGAAGCATTCCAAGATTTGCGATAAGTTTACAGAATGGTAGGTAAAACATTTAGGCACATAATTCATGTTAACATCAATGTCTCTCAAGAGGTGCAGTCACCGACCAACTTATTAGAAAGTGATCTCTTCAATTCTAAAGTTATATTAAAAACCTTAAAGGAAAAAAAAAAGGTAAATTATTAAACTGATGGGTGAAGAGCTGGCTCCTAATTTCTTGTTTAAAAACAGCAGGAGTTTTAAGTTTGTTACCCTGCTGTAGTAGCAGTGCCATTGTAATAATGATGACTTAGGAATCTAAGTGATTTGTAGGGCTAAATAATCTGTTTCTAGGCTATAAAGCATTGCTTACAGCTTAAAAAACATAAGCCCTTTTGGCCTTTCATGTGTGGCTGAATGAGACAAAAGCTACTGCTTATGTGAAGGATATGTGGTCTTTTTGGCAAACTGGCAATCTTGTTTGCCTTCAAAAGAAAATGCCATTGCTGTCTTTCAAGGCAGTGTGCCTCCTTTTCACCAGATGGTTTGTTTTAGCTGCTATTTATACCTCTGTATCTATTCCTGCACTGAAGAAGGCCAGGGTAAGGACTTATTAAGGACTGGCGGTTTTATGAAATAAATAGACTGGATTTTTCACTTGGAAGAGAGTCTCCTTCATGTACAGTTGTAGTGTGAGCAACTACCCAAATGAAAGGTGTGGTGGGATTTCTTTTTTATTGCCCTTCATTTCCTTCTGATTCAGATACTTTCCATTTGCTTCCTTAAAGCTCTAACCAACCCTCTAACCAACAACCATGAAATATAGCTTCCCAGTCAACGCCCTCCATTTAAAGAGGAAATAGGTCTGTCACAAACCCAGTAACAAGAGAACTATTCAGTGCCAGTTACCATCCATTTCCCCTGACAAACAGGCATTTTCCTTGTTTTGTCGCACAGCCTGGCCTCAAGTTAAGCCTCACGGTGGCCATCAAGATGGTGCAGACACAGAGCTGCACAAGCCCAGTGATAAAGATGACATTCAAGCATTTCTATTCATCATCAACAATAAAAATTCTGTGAGCTGTTACTAACCATCAGTTGTTATTTCAGCTGCTGACAAGCAAAACCGTATATAACCTAGCTCAGCATAGCAAGTCTGTATTGCTTTCTCCAAATTAGGAGCCCTTTAAGGGAACTGGATAAGTATTGAGATGTCTGTCAAACACCATTGGTGAGTATGTTGCTCAGCCATCTCAGTAACTACCCTCATCATTTATTAAACTGAATGATTTGATTTATGTAAGTAGTAGCCAAGATAGCCTTCTCAAGTGCAGTAATTATAATGGCAGATAACCACCAAAACCCATAAATATCTTTGGAAAAGCTGCAATGTAGGCTTCAACCTCCCACGTGTCTATCCCCCTCCTCTTCCTGTTTTGCAAAAATGATTACAACATGACAATAAATGTCTTTAAAAATTTCAGTTGGAGATTCCACATTTGAATAACAAGTCATGGTATATTTTCCGTATTCAGGGTGGGGTTCCCAGCAAGCTAATGGGAGCTCATCTGTAGATGGGGCATAGTGCTGTGTTCATTAATGCCTCCTCTGTATGCTTCCACAAGACTTCTGCCAAAATACTGGCATAACACACTCACCCAGCAAAGAGTTCATTGCAGGTAAAAAATGGTTAATAAACACATGGTGTAGATGAGGTAAAACATCTATTCTAAATTACATCGAGTAATGGGGAAAAAAACCCCAACAGAACAATTAAAACTTTACAGCAAAAAAATTTTATTGCTTTTTCCAGTGTGAGGCAAATCAGCTAAGAAGCCAACAGAGTAGTAGTTTCTTGCTGTCAGGAAGGCATTCAAAGCATCTGTATAAAGTGATCTGCTCTGAGGAAGAGTAGCAGGGCTGTGGGATGCTGAGGACCAGCCCTGCTTGCTGCAGCATCACTGGGGCAAGAGCTGGGGCCATGGGGGCTGACCTGGCCATGGGCAGGATGCAGGGAAAAGGGGCAGTAGGGCCTGAAATGCCCTCTGGGCAGAGACAGTCTGGTCCCTGTGGAGCTGCAGAGATTTCAGAATCCAGCCTGATGCCCAGTTCAGCAGTATATTTGGGGAATTTCAGATTCAGACTGAAAATAAAGAGAAAATTAAAAAAGAAGAAATCTGAGGCCAAGGTTCCTTTTCAACATGATAGCCTTTCTTGCCAGACAGGATATTCTAATGATGTTCTTCTGCTGAACAATATGGAACATCAAACAAGTTGCTTTACAATAACATGGGTGGATCTAACTGTCTCCATATGCACAGTTTTACAGCATCATTCTTCAATTAATACTTTATATGGTAAAAAAAAAGAGTAACAAAAATATTTCATCTGGAAGTATGATCAAAGATTTGTTTCTCTCTGCTGAATATTGTGAGTGTATATAATATGGGACATAAGTCAACTTTTTTTTCCAAAAATGTCTTTTGGTGTAATATTTTGTAAGTTTATTATGGCTTTTATTGCAAAGACTATATGAAATGCCTGGGGAGGAGAAATATATATATATATATATATATATATATATATATATGTTTGTCTCAAATGATCCTGAAATGCCTCAGAGCGGGGAGGGGAAGAAGGGGAAATAGAAAATCATATTGCAGTATTGTTCTCAGCTTTAGCAATGAAATGAGCATGATGTAATATTGAATAGTTATAGGGTTACTGCAATAAAAAAAAAATATTTTAAGGGACTCCTGGAATTCTTGACTTTCATCTTTTACAGTCATACCTTCTAGTAAAGAGAGGGAACATCTTATCATCACAGGAATAATAAGCATGTATATTACAAACATGAAATATTAATATCAATTTTCATCTATTTCTAATTCAATGAACCAATATAGAATAGAATTATGGCAGAAAAAACAATTCTCCATGTGACATTTCGTATTCTATGGCACATTTAATTTCAGGGTGAAGTTATGACTTCCTATGATAAAGGTGCCTGTAATTCCCAGTGATTCTGCAGCAGAGATGGCATCAGTCTGTGGTCTCTTTCCAAGCACAACAAAGAAACATAAATTAAAGGTAACCCTGGGGTTGTGCATTCAGAGCTTGCCTCTGTCACCAATGTGATGTGTTACAGGGAGCAAATTCACTTCATACTTTCTGACTGTGATTTGAAAAATAGGATAAATATTTCTCTGTACCATTATGGTGGGATATGCAGGGACAAAAAAATCACCCATTGAGAAAATGAAGAGCAGAGAAACAGCCTGAAAAAGTGATACTGAACTTCAACTGAACCCAAAGGTTATCCACATCATTACATGGCTCCAAACAGAGATAGCCTGCAGCCTTCCTGTCAGCTGCAGTGCTGAAGCAGGTCCCTTGGCACAGGGTGGGTGTGAGGGTCCTCTCCTGTGCTGATGAAGGACAGAAGTTACAGAGCCTGGAAGGTCAGAGTAGCACATTGGACCAGGCCTACCCCCAACCTGCAAATTCATCTCTTTCAGATGAGAAAGAGGAATTGCTAAAGATACATCTACTCAATGGATTCAGGGAATGGAGGCATCTCCTGTATTTTGAACCTGTTTCTGCCAGGGAGGAACAAAACCATGTTTGAAATAAAGACAACTACTTTCCAGTTCCATTTTTTCCCCCTTCTCTCTCTGAAGTCTTCAGAGAGAGAGGTGGTGGGCTTAAAAATGCTGAAAACAGCAATGTAAAATAAAGCTGATTGATCCAGAAGTTTTCCTATGGTGAAAATGAATGAGGAAGATTAATGCTAAATGTAAAAAAGCCCAGCAACCTAACAACTATAAATCTCACTTGCTTCCTCATGTTAAGGTATAAGCATCTTTTAATATACATATGCACATTCTACATGAGTAATCCCTATCCCTCTGGGTGTCTGTCCCTACGGAAAATTCATGTTTCATGGAATTTTTGCTTTGTTCTCTGTGGTTTTATAATTTTCAGTTTTGCAGTTTTGAGGGTTTCATTTGTTTTGTATAAGTCACAACTCTGAATTCCTTGTAACAAGAATTGTTTTCTTGATATGTTATCAAAGATGTAATAGGAAAAGTTTTATGTTTTAACCACAGGCAAAATGCCAGAATTTTGTCTGCTCTGGACAAAAAGTATGGGTCTAAACAGAACAAATGAAACATTTATATTGTCCTCCTAGCAACAGTATGAATTCAGCTGCATATCATTTAAGAAAATAAAGTTGAGGTACCCCAGAAAACACCCATTTCATGACAGATGCCATGTTCAGTACAGGGACTACACCATGTGATTACAAAGTCTGTTTACTACATTCATTTGAATCCCAGTTTTAGGCTTCGCCAATACTCAAACTAGATCAGGGTGTCTGGAAAAGGTCACCTGAAAAAAGGTCACCTGCAAAAAACTCCCACATTGTAAGTACAACAGTGCTCTTTCATTTCCCTCCTTAGCCTAGGGCCAGCTTGCAGCTGTAGCAGGGAAAGATTTTTTTTTTTTTTTTTTTTTTTTTTTTAACTGAATGATTCGTTTAGTATGTCAAACATTTTCTAATTCAGCACTTCTCTGGAATACTTCAGTCAAAAATTTATTGTCCCCACCTGAATGTCCTTGGGATGGGCAACTTCCAATATGTGAGATTTGCACTCCTCAACACATTTCAAGATGAAGCCTATCTATCTTTTTCCTTGGCCCAAGCTTTCTGGCATCCAAATCTGTATTGCACCTGAGTAGACATTTCCTCCTGCAGACATCTGTCTGCATCTCTGTTGCAATGAAGCTGGTTGTGTAAATCCTGTAAAGGAATGTCACGCGTGTGATCTGCTCTTCAGCTGTGCATTCTCCTCCACGTGAAGAGCCGAGAGGCCACGGGGAGGAGACTGCCAAGAAAGGTGATCCAGCTACAATATACTGTTGACATCAGGTTAAAGCAGCCCCTTCAAAACATACTCAGAGAAGGGAGGCACGGAGATGAAAATGAGAGCCCTACCGCTGGTCTGGTGCAAGCCTTTCTCCTCCTTCAGTACAGTCAGGGCTTTACAAACTGAACTTCAAAAGTTTGAAGACTTAAAAAATTATTAAAACATCCCTAAATCAGCTAAGTATGGAGACTTGTTCCTTATGTCATACTAGTCTTTTCAGGTCTGTCAGGTTTTGGTGGTTGCTGCTGCTGGTTTTCACCCCTTTTTCACTCATACAAAGGAAGGCTATACAGTCTTTTAAAATGCACTAAATAATGACAGAAGAAAACATATTTTCCCAAAGAAAATAAGACCTTAAAGAAGATTTGTTTTACTGCTGCAAGAATGATGTCAACAAAATAGAAGTAGGATGATTCCCATCACCGCACATTTTTATTAAAGTTAACACAATGCAATGGAGTGGTGCGGAGCATCTGAGCCATCTTCTATATAGGGACAGAAGTGACCAGGGTCACTTGAGGAGCATGAGTCTTTATTGATGCTAACTTAATTGCTTATGAGACTTAACAAATACTCTTTCTCTCTTCCTGTTATTCTTAACACATAAAAATCAGGATTTGCAGATGGATTTTTTAGCACTTTTAAAATGAGACTCCTTACCTGCTGGCCCATGATGGCCCTTACCAAAAGCAGCAAAGAAAGTGGAACAGCCCCATGGCCCAAAATTTCATCAAAGCAGCTCTGAAATGAGTTGTCTTCTGGATGAACACTTTTTGCAAATACTTCCTTTGTTATGTTTTGCTGCGCAGCTGACTTTCCAAATGGGACTTGTCACAGCAACAAAAAATATGTAGCTGTGAACTCAAAATGTTGTCGTTCTAGCTCTGCTGTTAGTGGGATGGCAGAGGAGACAGTGCATACAAACAGCTGAGTCCTCAAGCAGGCTAATGTGCTCGAAAAGCTTCCCTTCAGTAGAGTGAAAATATTTATCTGCTGTGCAATCTTATTTAATACTAAGTTAAGTTTGAGTCTCCAAGGCCAAGCTGAAAGTCAGGAGGACCTTTCTTCTTTTTAGTCTAGTAGCCTATTAAGGTTGTTCCTAGTTCTGATCCATATCCCCTATTTATTTTAGACAAAAGTAAAATAAAAAGAAAAATGTAGTCCATCTCAGACAATATTTTGATGTTACATCCACTCGGAATTACAGTAAAGAAGGAAATATTTCCCTCATAACATCTCATGCCATTTTTCTTCAAACCTCTTCAGCTACAGCCTCTGCTACAGAACTGAAGACTTATTTATCTATGTCACTCGCACATTGACATCTGTTAATTCTCAATAATTCTTTCACCAGAGAGGTAAAAGGGAATTAAAACCTAAAACATTTGTTGTGTAACTATGGAGTCTGATTCCTAGGACAAATGAGAAAAAATGGACGTGATACCTTACTTTAGTTATTCAGCCAAAAGAGTATCAAAAGAAATAAGGAAAATTTTGACTGTCATATGACATTAATAGCCTTCTGTGGAAGTGATCATCATTCCTCATGCAGTTCATACTTTAGAATGAAGGAGCTTACAATAACTCCTTGACTGAAGTACTGTCTAGAAGTTAATAAAAATGGACTGTAATTTTTGTCTGTGCATTTTGTGGTCTTTCTATTAATTGATTGTTTCTTCTGATTGCCTTAATTTCTTAAGGTAACATTCAAAAGAACAAAGTTTTAAAATAACCGAATCTGAAGTTATTTTGGCCGTGTCATCATGTTGCTACTCATGGGAAGAGTCAACACAAGAATCTGTCACAGAGTCCACAAATTATTTATAGCACTTCCCTACCTTTGGAGGTCTGGCACATACAGAGCCATATGTACTTTTTTAATTTCCTACTTCATAAGACAAACTCTGCCCATTTTTTAACATATTCTAAGAGAAACTACAGTAGACCTATGGATCATCTGTATATTAGGATATGAACCTGTTTAAAGAAATGTTTACATTCAGAGCCAATACATGCCAGATTGTACGTGAAACAGACTTTACATAAGTCTTCACATCATCAAGTGCAGCATATGGCTGATTTACAAAATAGCAGGTCTTATTTAGTGAAGTATAGCTTTCCAGAGCTTCCACCAGTGAGGTTTCTTGTGTGTTTTTCCTTGATGGCATGGCCCAAGAGAAAATAATTGGGGTTTCTTATTCTAAGGACAGTGGTCTTCAAATGCTTAGAGGTATGCACTGTTTGCATCTCTACAGTAAATAAAAATATAAAAGTGTTGGGTGGTCATTGCACAATTCCATTCAACAACAAATCTTTCTAAAGACATGTTTGGAAGGCTGCAGCATCTCTGGGAGTTGTGTCAACAGGCTAGATACAGTTCTGCCATGGTTCAGGAAAGATTCATGCTGTGGGGTAGAGGGCTAGATGGGATCATTCTGGAGGTTTTCTTCCTATTTTGTAATATTTTGTCTCATGCTTCCAAAAAACGAATCAATTTTTTTGTGTGGCAACATAAAAATATCTGAGTTACTTTTCCTGTGTCTTGATTTAGTTCATGCTACCAGCCTGGAACAGGGTACACACACACACACAAAATATTGAGATGAAACTTGACAAATTTGTTTTGTTAATCAACTGCTCGTGTGGTATCTTTGTTCTATAAACAGTGCTTCAGGTGCAATTTAAACTACACCTCTGTCTTTTTTTCTCCCCATTTCAACTATCATATTCCTGCTGCTCTCATAAAGCATCAATGAGGCGAGAGGTTGCCAAGTGTTTGTGTCTGCTATACCAAAGTTTTCTAGAGAAGAGAACTCTTGTCTGTCTTCAAAGTCAGGATAAAGCACACAGGAGGTTCAAATTTTTTGAGAGTATTCTTCAGATTTTCATTCATTTTAAGGAAATGGTGCAAATGACAGAACAAGTGTGCCGTTGTGCTCTTGAGCATCCCTCACCCAATGCTTTTTCCTCAGAGCTCTGAAGACATGATATGTAAGTGCTGAGCAATGTTCCAGAAACAGCATGCTGCAGTGTATTTATTTCCTTTGCATGGGCTTATCACCAGTTTTGCACATAACTTGTGACCCACTGTTTCCCTTCATGGCAAGCAACCAAAGGGAATGTAGGCCCTTAATAAGAAACAATCCCTTTTGCAAATGTATCTCAGAGTGGCTTTAAGAGGCAGCAGGACTGCAAGTGCTAATGCTGTGAGGATGCCCAGGAAACATGCCCACCACATAGTTTTGGGTGTTAAGTACTTACAAAAAAAAAACCAAGAAAAAGAAGAAACGTTGGCTGTTGTTGGGTATGAGCCTTAGTAAGATTGTTTCTGCCATTTGTTGCTAGACAGAACCTAAAGCTATTTAGTGAGATTATCTGAATGAATTTGTCTTTAGAAAGCAGCTGTTCACCAGATGTTCTGCAACCCATATAGTAAAATTACAGGTAGATGTATTCCTTTCTTTTTAAGCCACAAAAACATATTGATAGGCATGGAATCTGACTTTAACTATCCTCTTACTATTGTCTTCTAACAGAAAAAATAACATTTACAGCATAGTATCCATTAGCAGTCATATAAAAGCGTGTATGCATGCTAATTGCTTTAAATACACTATGGAGACTCCTTTCATAATGTGCTGGCTACTGTCAATATGGAACTGATTAATCCATGAAAACTCTCCTGTGATTCCGGAAATATCTGCCTGCAACATTCATTCTGCAACTATCACCATGGGAAGACCAAGAAATGTCATCTCCCTAGACTTCTGTAAGGCCTTCAACAGTGTCCCACACAACATCCTTAACTCCAAATGGGAGAGACATGGGTTCAAGGGGTGCACTATTTGGTGGCTAAGGAATTAGCTGAACAAAAAAAGCCAGAGAGTTGTGGTCAATGGCTCTACCTCCAGGCTGAGGTCAGTGACAGGAGTTATCCCTCAGGGCTGTCTTGCCATCAGTGTTCTTCAATATTTTCATCAACAACACAGACAAAAGGATCAAGTGCACCCTCAGCAAGGAAGCTGAGCAGGGCAGTGGGCACAACACAAGGATGGGATGCCATCCAGAGGGACCTGGGCAAACGTGAGAAGTGGGACCATGAGAAACTCATGAAGTACAAGTCCAAAGGCAAGGTGCTGCACCGGGGTCAGGGTAATCCCAGACATGAGCACAGACTGGGGGAAGAACTCATTGGCAGTCTTTCCCTGTGCAGAAGGACTTGGGTGCTCTCATGGATGAAGGACTGGTTATGAGCCAGCAACGTGCACTGAAAGCCAAAAGTATTCTGGGTTCCATCCAAAGCAGTGTGGCCAGCAGGGTGAGGAGGGGATTCCACCCCTCTGCTCTGCCTCACCTGGAGTGCTGCATCCAGCTCTGGGGCCCCCAGCATAGGAATGACATGGACCAGATAGAGCAAGTGCAGAGAAGGGACACCAAGATGGTCAGAGGGATGGAGAACCTCTCCTGGGAAGACAGGCTGAGAGAGGTGGGGAAGAGAAGGCTTTAGGGAGACTTTATAGCATCTTCCAGTACTGGGGCATATACAAAAAAGGGAGAGTGACTTTATACAGGCAAATAGTGACAGGATAAGGGATGATGGCTTTAAACTGAAGAAATTCTTCACTGGGAGCAAGGTAAGACATTGGAAAAGTTTTCCCAGAGAAGCTGTGGATGTCCCATTCCTTGGAGTGTTCAAGGCTAGGCTGGATAGAGCTTTGAACAATCAGGTTTAGTGAGACATGTCCCAGCCCATGTCAGGAGGGCTGGAACTAGGTGATTTATAAGGTCCCTCCCTACCCAAGCCTTTCTGTGTTTCTATATATTTTTATGATTCTCTCAATTTTGTAAAAACAACTTTGATACATTTTGTACCACGCAGAACAACATATTTTTGATCAAATCCTAACAAAAAAAATATTGAAGACATGCAAGTTACCTGAACACTGTTATCTGTTCTTGTTCAAAGTAAATTACTGGTTTTATCAGTAATTACAAAAAAGTTAAGAGCAATGAGGCCTCATATAAAATTGAGAAGGGTTTTGTAGAAAATGAAAGTCTGAAAGAAGTAGTCAAAGAGAGAGATAATTTTTCAGAAACAAAAAGTATTCACCAGATTAAGCCAAGAATACCTAAGCTTGACAATTTATGTGTTATCACAGTGTGTTAGGAAAATGCATTTGTTTGCTGCAATTATATTTCCCCTCTTATTTTAATTTATTTTTCTTTAGATTTTTGTTGTCAATCTGATATTTCAAAGTGCATCTGTAATAAAAAGAAATATCCATAGCATCTAAAAAGGCACAGAAAATGTTGATCATATGCTAGAAAATGAAATTGAGAAATCTGCAGAGGATAACTAAGTCAACTGGACAGAAGTATCTTCTATCAATGAAGTTGTCAGTGAGTTGAAGAAACTACTTTTAAGGGAAAGGTCCAAAGGATGGTCATGAACTCAGATTGTTCAGGGACATTACTGCAACAATATCTAGAAACCATTCAGAGAAAGATACTGTCTTTGTGGTGGGATGATGAACAACAATGCGTCCCAATTCAGTATGTCTTATAACAAGTTTCTACTACATCTATGTTTTAAAAGTAAGGATAGGGGGATTGACTCCAGCCGGCAAAGTCAGCCTGGCTGAAGTTTCTTGTTCACGAATTTACAAGGCAACCATGAAAACCACACACCTGATGAAACACCTCTTTTCCACCAAGATGAACCTGCAGGAGAACTGAGGGGGAAAATACATTGCAGTAGGAAATCTTAGTGTAGGAATTCAAGGGGAGCCCAGAAAAACTTTGGTCTACACAAACTTTAACAAACTTTTGCTCCTAGGAATTCTTGGCTATGTACCTAGCACATCCTGGCATAGGCTGAAAGGGCTGGCTACAGAGCCTGTTTCTCCATACTGCAGGTGTATAGATGGCAATTCTTGAGCACCACAGTCAGACTC
This sequence comes from Pyrgilauda ruficollis, assembly GCF_017590135.1. Taxonomy (NCBI): domain Eukaryota; kingdom Metazoa; phylum Chordata; class Aves; order Passeriformes; family Passeridae; genus Pyrgilauda; species Pyrgilauda ruficollis. Next base: position 747,811 of record NW_024525156.1, read on the forward strand.
TGTGTATGGTGTGTGTGTGTGTGTGTGTGTGAGTGTCTGATCAGTTTTTCCTAGATCTTTGCAAGACCCAGGCATTGAGTAAAAGGGAAAATGTCATATTCTGGAAAGATATTTGATGAATATGTTTGGTGATATGAGACACTAATTTCTACATTATCTGAGGAAAAAAACCCCCAAAACCTATAGCAAGGTTCCTTTGCATGCAAGAAGGCTTTAGAATAGAACACAAATATGGAAAGGGAAAAAATTTGCTTCAGATGGGGACCTTGTAGAAGAGTTAGACAACAGGACATGATATCAGCTATGCAGAAACATGGATTTATGGTTTTCCTTGGGACAGCCTAAAAATGCCGCAGAGTAACCTTCATCTTAGTAACAGGCACAGTGTAATGTCTGTCTCACAGAATGTCTTTAAGGTTGGATTTCGTCATGGTTTGGATGCCAGAAATGGGAAAGAATTCTGGCAGTAAAATTCCCATAATATTTATCTCACTGGAATGATACTGCAGGATGATAACACTGAAGTGTGTGTGTACATTTGTGTCTACACACGTACTTTAGCACCTGCTCTAAACAAAAGTCTGTTCTCTGAATACTGGAGCTATCTGATTGACAGACTACCTGGCTACACCCTCCTTCCAGGCCGCTGTAGGGACTGATAAAGATTTTCCTGAGCCTCCTCTTCTCCAGACTAGATAATCCCAGCTCCCTCAGCAACTTCTCATAGGTCTTGTGTTCTAGAACCCTCACCAGCCTTGTTCCCTCATCTGGGCAAGTTCCAGCATCTCAACATCCTTCCCAAACTGAGGGGCCCAGAACCGGATACAGCACTCAAGGTGTGGTCTCACCAGTGCCAGGTACAGGAAGACAATCACTGCCCTGCTCCTGCTGGCCACGCTATTCCTGATACATGCCAGGATGTTGTTGGCCTTCTTGGCCACCTGGGCACACTGCTGGCTCATGTTCAGTGTGCCATCAATTAGTACCCCCAGGTCCCTTTCTGCTGGGAAGATTTCTAGCTGCTCTGTCCCTAGCCTGCAGCACTGCAGGGAGTTGTTGTATCCAAAGTGTACCGGCACTTGGTCTTGCTGAACCTCACGTTATTGGATTTGGCCCATCAGTCCAGCCTGTCCAGGTCCCTCTGCAGAGCCCTTCTACCCTCCAGCAGATCAACACTCCCCACTATTTGGTGTCATCTTCAAATTTCCAAATAGTGGACTCGATCCCCACTTCCAGATCATCAATAAAAAAGCATCAAACAGCACTGGGCCCAAAACAGATCCCTGGAGGACACCAATGGGGAACAGCCACCTGCTGGATGCAGCACTGCTCACCAGCACTCTCTGGGTCTGGCCATCCAGCCAGTTCTTAACTCAGCAAAGATCCCACCTGTACAAGCTGTGAGCTGCCAGCTTTTCCAGGAGAGTGCTGTGGGCGATGTTGTCAAAGGTTTTGCTGAAGTCCAGGTTGACACATCCACAACCTTTCCCTTATCCACCAGGTGTAGAATCTGGTCATAAATGGAGATCAGATTGGTCAGGCAGGATCTGCCTTAAACCATGCTGGCTGGATTCCATTCTACAGGAATGAGTGCACTGTAATGCAGGGAAGATCACTGATGTGAAAATTGAGGTAAGTCTGGAATATGAGCATGGTGTAGCTCAGGGATCAGCAGTTGGGCTTTCTCCTGGCAACGGGCAAAAGAAGAATCCAGATTTTGAGCCTGATCAAAGCTTGACAAAGAAGCAATTGCAGCCTGTACTTTTGCCTTCAGGACCCCTCAGACGTCCTCAGGAGCATGATGATGCCTCCCCCACAGCTTGTAATGAGGTAAACACCAACCATGCGCACACGTGTAGGGGAGACTATCAGAGTCAAACATTAATGCAAGGAGCATTAATGCAACATAAGCCCAAAATGTCATTATAGCATATATAACTGACAGCAAAAGTGTATTTAAATACTTGTGCTACTGGGGTAACTTTTGGTGGCAACTAGAGCAACTTGACGGAGGAATTATCTTACAAAATGAGGTACCAGCTAAAATATTTGAACTTGCACATTTTTATCTTATATGAAGAAATAGATTGTCTTTTATCTGGAGTTTAGCAGGAGGTTGAGGTGACAGCTTCCAGGCTGCACAGCTAAAAATGAATTACAACAACAGAACTTTTTCCAAACTCAAAGTCGTTATGCCACTAAATGTTGATGCAAAGATACACAAGAGACAATGGCAGTTCAGAAACACATGGTCCTTGGGGGCTAAGTTTCCTAATACTTGATAAATATGAGTTTGCAAGTTGTTGTATGTAAACAATTTCAAGTTTGCATATCTATGCAATCATGAAAGAGAGGTGAAAATTTTCTCAGGAAATACCTTCTTCAGTGACAGGAGAGGGAGTGCATCCACAAATCACCACATGGGAGTCACATCCCAGCTCTGCTGTTCCAGAAACTCCTTCTATTTGCTGGTGTACTGCAGATAATATCCCCAGGAAATCCATTGCATGCAAAATATGTTAAAGGTGGGGATAAAAAATTATATAAAACCAAAGAATTTTCTTATTTATCACAGCAAATTAGAGACCTGTATAATGCTCCCTTAGCTATGACAGAATAAAAAGAAATCTCACAAATTGTTTTAAAATCAGCAACAAGTGTATGTTATTAACTTTAAACATTTTATGCCATGTTTATGTTGACCTTGCCATCTGCTGCCTTCTACATATGGGGCCTTGTGGGTCTTGAAATCAGCATCATTTCCCTTTCCAATAGCCAGCACCTCTCTGGAAAGAGGGACTCCTTTTGTTTTTGTCAGTTCTTGGGCTGCTGCCCCTCTAGGCAAAACCAGTCCAATAGTCTCAGCAGGAAATCACAGCCAGTGCTGTCAGAGCCAGTTGGTCTCCTATTATCCTATTCCTGTGGAATGGCTTATCTTGAGTCATTGTTTCTTTACAGCCTCTTTTTAGACTGAATCAATGTACTCTTACAGTGTCTACCCTGTAATAAGGCCATCAGAGTTTTTATGCATTTTTATGGCCCACTCAACATCCTTCACAACAGTTAACCTGAGAGATTTCTGTCATTGTAGAGATGGGCCTTAGGCCCAAAGAATCTTGGCTGAAGTAAAAAAAAAAAAAATCTTTTAGAAAGACACACAAAGCTTAAATAATTTTTGGAAAATATGATCAAATCCTTCATAAAAACAAATGTGTAATGAGGCAAAGAAATATAACCAGAAGAAGATGAAAGACTGGGCAACCCTTTTTCTTTAAGAGATGGGAATGTGATATTTGAGACAATAAATAATATTAGAAAACAACTTCAACAACAAAGTAATAAAAAGGATCAGGAAGAATACCCTGGAGATCAACTTCACTGAGTCTGGTTTCAACATCAGTTCCTGAGTGCACTAATATTACTCACTCCTGTCCTAAAACCACTCCTTCCAAATAAGACACAGTTCTGTGTAGCCCCATTAATCCCCCACATCCCCTCTCTGCTGATTAAGTGGCTTAAAGAAGTTTATTTAGTCTCTCTAGCTTTTGAGATGAAAGGCTATTTCCTCAAATACTCAAGGCTTGCAGATACAGAAGGTTCAAGCTTCATTCCATACACTAGACAGGAATATCCTTGGCCAAGGACCCCCTCAGAACACAAACATCAGACAACAGTGCACTGGGAAGTGCTAAAATGAGAAGAGACAGGATGACACCACTTACAGTGACACTCTTTAGTTCAGGTCACAGTGTGTTGTTCTTGCAAGACATCCAAGATAACAAAGAGAGAAAGAGAGTGAGGAAGGCAAAACAGAGCAACCTTCTGCTTCACTTGTCACCTTCATTCAGAGCAAAAGAGTGAATGAGAATCCACCCTTGGCCATGGCTAAATGTTCTAAGAGGCAGAGCTACTTAACTAGTTAATATTTCAGTAAAATTAAGGCAATATTCATGCAACAGCAAAAGAATATCTCAAAGCTCTGTCACAGATTGGAAACACTATTCATTCTGTGTGGACATTTCTCCTGTCTTGAGCCTTCTGGAGCATCTATCTCCTGAGATGCCTAACCTATCCAAAATTGCTAGATATCCACATCATGAGAAGAAAACTTCCAAAAGCCTTTTTCATCCCTTTTTGCGATTTAAAATTAAAGGGGTTATCAATAGGAATACTAATGACAAGTTGTATTGAAGTTACTATTAAGAACAAGTGATAAAAATAAAAGCATTTTGGCTGAAAAAATCAAAGTTAAACTCCAGGATTTGCATCAAGTAGGTACAGAGCTCCAACATGAGACCTTTAGCCTGTCTGAAGGCCCCCGGGCAGAGGAATGAGAATCTCCTTCCCTAGCACATGTGAATTTCTGCATGGACAAACCTGGGCCATACCCAGCAGGCTGGGTCCAACAAGGAGCTCTCTCACTCAGAGCACAGGAGCAAAAGTTTCACCTTGGTGATGAGTGGTCTCCTCTCAGAGGCATTTTCAAGTGAAGGCAAGAGCATCAAGCTTTCACTGGTTCCATCCACACGTGCAGCTCTGGCACACAGAAATAGCTTTCAGCATGATTTTGACCATGCCTTCTGTTAGCAAGTAAGGACCAATAAAGACAATTCTCCTGTTCTGTGAGGACACACTGATACTCCACGTATGTTTTAAGCTAATTCACCTTCTCCCCAAGGCAATAGGGTAACAAAATACATGAATATAACTGGCAGGCTTGCAAATTGACTGAACTTTAAAAAGGGCATTTACAGTGTTTATGACACACAGTATTTATGTGGAGCCTTATTCAGAAAAAGTGCACTTTGATTACTGACATTTTTACCATTTAAATTTTGCCCAACAAATCTCACAGAGGACACCTGCATGAATTTGTTCAAGGACACTGCCATGTTCATTGTTTACAGCTGCAATTTTTTTTGAATGTTCGCTGTAACTGAATCTGTTTGCCTCTAAAACACTCTAACAATTTCTAATTTTTGCTTCTATCTTTTGAAGCTTTTAATGGTAGATAAAAATATATGAAATCCGTGTGATCACTACCAGCTTATATATGCAGGGAGAACACTCCATGTAAGAGTATTTTTGGTATTTAAGTCTAAAAAATGTGGAAGAGAAATAAAAGGAAATGGAAAATTTAGAGAAAAAACTGTGAATGAAAACTTAAATAATTGTATGAGAGCTACTGATTAGATAATTGAGTTTCCTGATTATCCAATGAAGAGAGAAGATAACTTTGGCTAAAATCTCATAATTTTTTAAATGGTAAAGTGAAATCTGTAAGGTGACAAATGTCAAATGAAAAATGACATGATGGTAGAAACAGAAATCATGTCTGGCAGGGCAATGAATGTTAAGAAGGAATCTGAATATACTAGTCATTAATTTGTGTAATAGAGAGGCTGCTTATGTGGGAATGTTGATGGAGAAAAGACAGAAGTCTTTTCTGTCACTAATATGGCACTAATATTTCTGTCACTAATATTTCTGACACTAATATTTCTGTTCTGCATTTGAAAAGAAACAGAACAAGATAATCATAAGAGAAAAGTAAGCTTATAACCACTTTGCTAAGAGACACTCAGTGAAGAGAAACTAGGAAAAATCCTGAATATCTTGAATGCTAAAGTTCTGAATTTTTTTGCTGGAGGATCTTTAGTCCAGGGCAATAAACTTTTTATAATACTCTGAATACCAGCAGGAATCCAAACTGTGCAGGAGTCAGGGAGGATGAGGGGCTTAACCCACAGGACTACAGCAGGCTTCTACTAATCCCCCAGAAACTAAATGGAAAAATTTATATGGTATTGCCCCAGCTGGAGATATTCAAGGACAGTGATATAATTAATGTGTGTTGTAGGAGTTAAGTACATTTGTAGGAAATAAGTGCATTTAAACAAGCCCCACATGGTTGATGCCTGTTTACAAGGGTGGTTTTATGCATGAAGATCATCTGCTATATGTTAGAGGTTGAGGAGGTGAAAATAACAATACTCACTTATGCTAGGTGATGATTATCTGTTCTGAACTGGACTTTTCATTCTCTAAAAGCACTAGTTAAGGACTTTCTTCAGATACATTCTTTGCTTTCCTCAGATTTTTGAGAGCTACTAAAATAAAAGCACAGCCAAATTTGGTTCCCTGCTTGTCCTGGCCAAGATACGATCTGCAGCATGGACAGAGAGAGCACCTCACATTGAATGAAAGATGCTTTTCAGCTTCATAAAACCTCATCTAAGTGCTTGTGCACATCTCTAGCAGGTGCTGCTCCAGGTGATGTCTGGGTGACTTGAGCTGTCCTGCCACCTGTGTGAGAGGTGGCATCAGCTCTGCATTTCAGACGCCTCCTTGATGAGAAGCTAATCAAATGTGCAGTATACTGCAGTGGGAAGTCCCCCACACAAAGTCCCTGGGGAAGTTTTTAGGATCACCTTCTAGAATTACTGGGTTTGGTCAGGCTGGGTTGGGTTTGGTTCTTTGTTTTGTTTTTTGTTTCCTTTTTCCATTTCTGCTCCACTGTGTGAACATCTGGGCAAACTGCCATTGGCACACTGTATGGAGATGCAACTGGACTATAAATAAATTCTAAACCCCTTGTTTACACACAATGAAATCGTGGGAGTTGCAACTACTCCACCTGACAGGTCAGCATGAATCAGTCCATTATAATGTAAAAGACACATACTTTAGATGGCAGTGATATTTTGTAGCCTCATACACCAACTTTAAAACTTCAGAGGTGACACAGAGAGAATACTATCATCATTAAAAAAAAAAAAAAAATCTCTCCAAGAACTTGTGGTCTACATCAATGCCAATTGTACTTTGGGCATAACTATATGCACAAGGTTTATCACAGCCAGTAACTTCAGCCAAAAGTTCTTTTCAAAACTGTGGATAATGCAATTTCTGCCAAGTACAAGTAAAGACTGAAAACACAAATTGCTACAAGGCAGTTATCCTGCAATCATAGTCCTCTTAGTTGAGTCTTGTATTCACTGGTTGCAACATTTAAAATGTTGACAGGGCTGCTCTTAAGGCTTACGTATTATTCAAGAAGTCATTTGCTATCATGTGCAACAAAGAGCATCTCAGAAGAAGTATCTGTAGTTGAAAATCCACTTAAGAATAACACGGGCTCTACTGACAGCCAAGTATTTTCAGTGAGTGCACTCACGATTGCATTCATGTTTTATAATGGGAACAAGGAAAGATTTTCTCTGTTCCTTGTGGCTGTGACAAAGCGCTCTTTTATCCTGTAGCCGTTCTGAACACAAGCATCCTTTGGTCTGGTTCAACATCAAACTCTTGGTAAGCAACCCTAAGTATTACAGAAACAATTCTGTATCTAATGGTAATGCAGTCTACTCTGAAATGCATTTACAGCTCCAAGTTGCAAAGATGTCTAATGTTCAAAGTAAAAGGAACAAAGTCTCCTTCAGTTTGTACTGTGAGGTCAAACTTACACCTGTAGCTCATAGAAGTAAGACAATATAATCATATAAGAATAAAGAAGTACCAAATTCAAGTTCTGTTTTCTATCTGCCAAGTCCACAGAGATGAGTATACATAATTGCCTACAAAATTTAATCCACCACCTACTCAAAAATCATACATCCATTTACAGTCCAAAACCATCACATCAAAGAATTTGTTTTAAACTCCCTTTTACTGAGCATTACTGAACTCTTACCATGAGTATTGATATTAGCAGTAGCATCTTATAATCTTTCTGAAGTACAAGTGTTTTATATAATCTTCCATATTGTCTTGATTTTTGCTACTGGATTTCAAAAGCCTCACTCTAGTAAGGCTCACAGACTTATCTATTTGACTTTTATTTTTCCATCTTCAGTTTCCTAGGTCTCAAATTCCCCATGAAGATATTACAATAAGCAAACTGTAGATAATAAGTAATTATTCCTTTACACAAGCAAATTCTATTCCTTATATCAAGCCTTCCTTAACCTTCCCATCTATTACCTCTATATCTTAAAAAAAGTTGATTTCCCTTCTTTTTTTTTTTTTTTTTTTTTTTTTTTTTTTTTTTTTTTTCAGGAGGTTCACCAAGACTAATTACCTACACAAAAACTGCTGGTTTGATTTTCCTCATCAAGAAATTCCAACTCCATTCTAGTTACTTTGATTTTGCAGACCGGATTCTATAATCTGTCATTGTATGTGCATCATCATGTCCTGTCCATCACTACAAATTTTACCTCCTTCCCTTTGACTTTATGAGTTTTCCTATAACTTTGACATTGAACTTCTCCTTTTCAAAGCCTCTACATTTGTCTGTGCCACTAATCATAGGCAGAAAATAATAATAAAGGCAGAAAAATTTTGGCATGAGCTAGAGGAGAGCATGAGCTTATTTGTCTCCCCCACTTTCTAGCAGTAGCTTCTCTAGTAGATATGAAGATGACATTAGAAAATGAGTATTTCACCCTGTGGTTACTTGTTTCTGGACCCCAGGAAGGAAACACAGAATAGGAGACAGTGATATTAGTTGGCAAATGGGATGTGGTCAGGGTTCTGCGCTGGAGCCTCTTCTTAGTCTTGCACTCTTGGGTCAGCACTCTGGTGTCAGGGACCACACAAGGAAACTTATAGATCACTTGCAATACATTCCTGGAACCTAGTGTCAAAAAAAAGAAAAAAAAAAAAAATTGTCAGAAGCAGTAACATATGATGATGAGTAATTGGAACTTTCAAGCTGATGAAAGAGAAAGCCAACCATTTCCTACCTGGACTTAGAAACATTTCTCAAGGACTTATTCTCTTTGTACTCTGACTTTGTAAGAAAACTACCCCTAAATGCTGCAGAGATGGCAATGTTGTCAGAAACAATATACCTTCAGTGAAGACTTTTTAAGAGTTTCCTGCAAATTGTGGTCCTTATATGCAGAAAACATACATATTTTCTACAAGCAAGCCTGCTTTTTCTCCACAATTACACCCTTTTAACTGCCAATGTAAAAATTAAGCTGCTACCAGTCTGACTAGGGAGACCACAGAGCTTTTTGACTGTCATCTTCCTATTTCTTCTGATCAGATTTGGCAGCTGGGGATGAATTGCATTAAACTTTGCCTGTATCTGCTGACCCAAATGCTTTAGTAAGAGAGAATAACTTCTCCAGGGTGAATAAAGAGTGACTGACAAAGACAACAACCCCAGGTTCGACTGAAGGTTCTGTTAGTGAGATTCCTGGCTACAAGGGGAGTGACCAACAGCACATTTCCCTGAGAATCCAGAACCACTAACATAATCCCACTCTAATTTCTGCTTGCTTAAGGGAGCTAAATTTGCTACATTTGCTAAATCCTTCTAGCTGTGTTCTGAAATACTTCTTATCAAGATCTAGTCCAATTTAAAGCACACTGCAGTGATCTCCACAATATTCAGCCCCCACCTAAGATAAGAGGGCTCTCTGTGCTCTCTTGCTGGGGCCAGAGTACTCTTTGGCATCTTGTTTACAGCCTCCAACTTGTTCTCACCACTTCCAGTAGCACTGTATCCTTTTTAAGCCATCCTAAGGGTACAAAATGTTACCTGAAGGAACCCTGAGGCTACTTGATATAAGGAAAAGAGAAGAAAGCATCTGTTATCAGGGAGAATTTCTGGCTTTTTCTGCATCCACTGCTGCTTCAATATAGATAATGAGAATGGGAGTCACAAGCCAGAAAGCTGATGATGCTGAGCAGAGTCCAGCTGCTCAGAGCCTGGGGAATACAAATTCCTGCCACAGAGGTGCAACACCAGCAGAACCACAGATTATCCCATATACTCAAGTTAGGATTTTATTACAGCCCAAGAGGTGATGCCCTCACTGCCACACACAGAATTTGTGATTATCTGAAGGCAGCAAGGCCCAGAGCAGCTCCTTTATATGAGCCGTGCCTCATTTATGTTGCACTTAAATTTTTGCTCACCTCAAAAAAGAAGCCTTTTTTGAGGAAATTATCAGATTCGTAAAACAGATTAGATAGTCTGCTTAAGGCAAATTCACTTAACAGCCTGTGTGATGTCCCCTTTCTTATCTTCTCTCTTTGTACATACAAACTGTCCCTCCCTCCTTATAGTGACAGAGGTCATAATCAATCCCCTTCTTCTTTTCATGTAGTTTAACACAAAATTTCTCTACAAGTAAGCCTTTCTACCTTGCACATTAAGCTAAATGTCCCCTTCCCAGCCTTCCAGCTCACTGCTGCATTTGGGCTTCATTTAGTCCAATGCTTGAAGAGTTGCTGCTAAAATGATCTCTGCACTTTTCTTTGTTGGGTTTGCCAGTATATCAAAATAAGAATCTTGCCCTTGCCTTTGTTTATTTTTACTCTATACTGTCAATTTGGGATTTCCTTTCTGTTACCCAAATGCCTTCTTTCCCAGTATCCTTTCTGCCGTGGGGAGTGCTCTTTGATGGAGTCTGAATTTTCATATGCACCTCAGTGTTCCCCTGTACTGGGACTGTGTGAGCTTCTGATGTCTAAACACAGAAGAAGTTGTGACTGGAGAAGAGAACACTAAGAATGTGTAAGAAATAGGTGCTGATCATGCTTCAGGAAATCCATATCCCAGTGTATTAGATCTCCAGCCTCATTGTTTGGAGAGCCATGCTCTGAAAGATACAAAGAGCAGTAAACCCTGCTACTTTCTAATAGTGTAAATCCCCTCTACCAATAAATAATCTCCAAAATTAAACCACACATATTACCGTCTCATTTTATTCTCACCCTGAAAAAAAAAAACATGCTCTGAAGTCAAAGTAAGAAGTTACCAGATTATGGAATCCACTTGCATATTCAAAAATTCCCTTGAGTTGTAACAGAAGCATAAATTATACAATGCTGTTGAGAGATATTTGAAAAAAAGGCTATTTATCTATTATATACCATAACATAAGGTCCACTCTCAGATTAACTAATATCAAGTAATCACAACTTTATGAATACCCTGATTACCTCTAGAAAGATTTATAGGATGTTATCAAATAATAAGCTATTTGCTCATCATTATGTGTGCCAACTAAGCCATTCCTATCATAGAAAAGCAAGAAAACATAAAGATGGTGGAAGTTGGCTTTGCATGGAGGATACAGATTTGGAGAAGTAACTATTTACATTAAGCAAAATTAGTTGGCAACAAACTTCTTAGAGTTCTTAAGACCAGCCTTAAACTTAAACTTGTTAGTTTCTATGAAACTGTCTACCAGTGTCTTTTTGTAAAGAAATAGTAAAAATTTTGTAACAGTAATAGAGCTTCTACTGAAATTTTGTTTTCCTATGAGGAAATTTAATAGGTGTCACATTCCATAGTAAAAACAAACAAGCAAACAAAAACACAAACCAAATCAAACCAAAAAAACCCCAACTCCCTGCCACTACCAAAAAAAAAAAAAAAATTTAAAAAAAAACCCAACTGGCTGCATCAGGTTTTTTTTTTTTTTTTTTTTTTTTTTTTTTTTGTTTTTTTCAGATTTTATATTGTTTTGACTGTGTGGGAGCAGCTGTTTTGTTTTTTGTTTTTTTTTTTTTCAGATTTTATATTGTTTTGGCTTCCAGAAAGATGTAGAATTTCCAGACCATATAATTTTGGATGCTAACTGTGTTTTGTCCCACTTGCTTGTAATCTGAACACATTTGAGATAATTTCTCTGGAAACAAGGATTCACTCTTTATTTTCAGGCTATGGTGTGCTGTCCATTCTTGAAAAAGAATTCCCCAGTGTAACTGGCGAGGTTAAAGTTATTTAGGGCCTTTTTTGCCAGAGAAGAAATTCCATTTTCCATCTAGTTTAATGTTCTAATAGTTATCTTTGGGGGTTTGATTCAGGCTTGCTGATGTCCATCAGGCTCTTTCCACTGCTCACAGAGCCAATATCATCAAATTTTCATTTGGCTTTGGTCACTGCTGCCTGATTTTCAATACACTTTATCATTACACTCACAGCTAGTTTTATTTAGATCAGAACTGTTGATACAGGGATTATTTAGATTTTTTTTATTAACCTGCACAGCTGTTGCTCCTCATAATTAGTGCAGTACATCTGGCAGGTGTTCCAGACAGACCTCTGTGAAGGCAGTCTAGTCCACATTCAAACAGGTATCTTGCCATTTTACAAGAAGAGTTTCTTTCTTTCTTTCTTGACTTCACCATGAGGTCAATAATTTTCCATAAGTTTATGTGAGGAAAAAGTTTGTTGAAACAATATCCAGGGCCTCTTTTTAACAATAATTTTCCTTTGCTATATCTTGCCAAGATTATTTAAGCCTCCCAGTGCATATTTATAGGAGGCCTGGACAATGATGGAGATCTCATTCAAGAGTCTCAGTATTCCATTGCTTTATTAAAAAGGAGAAATTTTACCCTGCTGTAGCTTTCCGATTCCTGGGAGAAATGTGTTTTCACAGGTTACTCCAAGGTCCATAGTGTAGATATTTACATCCAACAGGCAGTCATGGTGCATGCCTTTACCGTGATGGATATATTCCAGAGGTGGATCTATGCCAGACCCTTTGCCACCTGCTGGCCCCTCACCTGAGCCGTGCCAGGCTCTGGCAGAGCTCTGTGCTCCCTGTACCAGGGATAAGATTTCAAACCACTGCTGTAAAGCAAATGCAGAGCTCTTCCAAGACAGGCTTGGCTAATGCTGCCTTCAGATGGAACGAGTAGAATATTTACTGGAGGCTATGACACGGCTTTGACTCACCTTTGCCTTCAAGTTTGTCCAGTTTTAAGTGCAGTGGATTTCACTGACAGTTAATTTCCTTTGTTGCTCATTAACTCCTGTTCTTCTTGTAGTAAATATGGAACAAAGAAAGGAGAAGACATACAGAAGTCAAGACTAGTCATTATGTCTGTTTTCTAGGCAGAAAGATTTGAACACTCACCAAGAGAGGGCTACAAACCTCTTTGCAAGATTTTGGCACATGCTTAAAGCACTTATGCTCATTATAACACCAATTAGAGAGCAGGATATGCCCATGGATGTGTCCTGGGACACTGAAAGAGTCTCAGCCTCCCCAGTGCTAGTACACATCTTCTGTACAGTGACATGCTCCATGGTGTTTTGCAGCTACATAACAAATTACAGGCTCTGGAACTAGCTCAAGCAAGACAGCAGGCTTGGTGCAGCTGTGGGACAGAGGTTGGTGTCAGAGAGAACTGGACTCTGAATCTTGGAAACTGACAATTGGTATTTTTGAGCAGAATATCTCTTCAGATGGGTGAGTCCTGCTCCTACTCAAAATTCACTCAGGAGAGGTGTGACTGTGGAGAGGCCCTCACTGGCATGACACTCCGTGTAGGCTGTGTTCCTTTTGGGATTTCCCAGCAGAGCTCCATCTTATCAGAGAGATGCCAATACAGGCATCATTCTTCATTTCCTGCAAATAAACTTGCAAGAGGTGAAGCTTTGAGAACAGCCCTCTCCCCTTTCCAAACTGCATTCCCATCAGAAAACTTGGAGAAGCTATGATAGGAAAAAATTGTTTGGTTTTTCTTTTTTCTTTAGCTGTGTGTTCTCAAACTGTTTTGAAGGGTTTATAAACCAGGGCATGCAGCTTTGCAATGGATAATCTGCATACTTACTCATTCCCTGACTACAGGCCAGAGGCTTCTCTGTGACAACAAATGAGTTCTGACTGGGCACCAGGTCTGAAAAATATATGTATGCATTGTCACTGCACATCTGGAATTTAGAACTGCTAATGGATATGCTGTGATAGAAAAGAAAAGTGTCTGGCCAATAAACTTGGTTTATATATTTATTTTAAAAAGCATTACCACATTTCTGGCTAGTAGCCTTTCATCCTCTAGACTTTACACCAGTGCATCTGGAATGCTAAGCAGTTCTTTCAGGGATGCAGCCACATCCCAAAAAGCACCTTTTAATTTGAAATAACTTTAAAAACTAATTAAAAAGGAGGAAGGCTTACATACCTAGCCTTGTATATCAGCTCCTACAATCTCAGAAACCACAGGTGAGAATTCTCTCTCAGACTCTCTGTCAACCTACTTTACTTTCCAGTGTGCTGCTATGAACCTGTGCAGCTGTCTTTGAATAATATGTTTTGACCTCATTACATGTGCAACTCAAAAGAGCAATTGTGAGCTGCTTTTTCCCAGGACTAGCAGTGGAAGTCTGAGCATTTTCAGTTCCTACAAGTCACTTTGACCCCCTTGTCACCATAATCATTGAACCCTCAGGCAGAGCTCAGCTCAACTTCTGTAGGGGCAGGGATGCCACTTTTGTCAACTCAGCCTCTCTCCAGTGCTGGGAAATAGCAGTAAAAGAAAGCCTCAGAGACCAGCAAAGAGAGAAAACTGCAAGACTACTGCCTCTCCAGGCATGCTCATAGGCAGCCACCAGAAAAATACATTCCACAATGATACATGAAAAGTATTTCAGCCAAGCTGAAGGCAAGTCTTGTTTACAGACCACCTTTACAGCTCTGAAGCTCTGCCAGGGTCAGTGTTTCAGATCTTGATGCAGAGGCAATGTGAAAAGCTTCCCCACACAGAGGTTGTCTTTCATCTTATTGATGTTTGCTTCTGTAAATCCCATACCTCTATGCTGTGCACTCTGCACAGAGTATTTTTTAGGCAGGAACCAACTCCAAGCTGATGGCAGTCCCATGTATGTTTAAGCGAGGATTTGTAGGGCTGGAGTACTGAAAGCCTGGAGAACCAGAGACACATTTTCACTTTCCTCACTCAAGATTAGGAATTAGGCTCAAACTGTGGAACTAGGTGTGAAAGATCAGCTTTTTATGATCAGGCCACTCAGATGGCTTATTGGCAGCGGTTTTGATGCCCACATGATGGCATTGCAGGTACATGGAGGATATGAGGAAAAATAATTCATTATGCCCTTTCCCATCCATTTTCCACCCAAGCTCCCATGATTGGCTTCATCAACAAAACCAGAACCAGCCCAGTCACTGCTTTATAAAGCTTTATTGCAAGATGTGTTTACATAACGCTGTAGAGGTGAGCTTTTTAACTACTTATATCAAGAACTTTTGGACACTGGTCTGCGGTCAGTTTTCCATATTGACCCTGCATGGCACAGAAAAAAAAAAAATAGGGTGTGATTGGATCTTTCCAGACAGTAAAGTGGGAAGAGTGGGGGGAGAAGAGGAGATAAAAATAAAATCCCCCGTAGTTTACACTAAATGTGACACAGCTTCTGAAGGATCAACACAAATGGTAGGTGAGCTTGGTGTGTAATAAAATCTTAAAAGAGTAATTCAAGTTCTTTATAAAATAGAACAGAAACAAAAATGCATTTTCATGGACAATTGAATTTAACATAGAATGAATTCACCTAAAATGAGAAAATAACAAACAAAACCAAAAACTCAACCTAAAGGACCTGTAGATAATATCTCTGACCATGCATGGCTTGTTTTTTAAATTACAATTCACAGAATAACACTGCTGGAGAGCCTATTTTACACTATGCTACACAGAACATGGAAAAACATGAGTAGTGACATTTACACAATTTTACAGTATTTCTCCTTCGTCTAAGAAACACGTCCTCTTCTACTTTACATTTTTTTTACAATTCCCAGCTCACAAAAAAGGACACTATATGCGCAAAGACAGTCTTTAAAAAGGAGAAATGTATCCAATGCTACAAATAAACCTCTTCTTTCACAGAAGCCTCTGTATTAGATAGTGATTAAACAAAATATATCTCTATCTGCCACTCAATGTGAATGGGGCTAATTAGAATTTTTTTTTTTTTTTGGCATAAAGATCAAACTATACATCTCTGAAACTCCTTGCTATGTTACTATTGAACTGCTTGCCAAAAACTTCTTGGGGTCACATCTGAAATGCCAATTGAGCCAGTTGCTGCCCCAGTTGAAGCAAAGGAAGGTGGGCCTTAAATGCTGTTCAAATGTGAATGGTTTTGTGAATGGTTTTCAACAGGTTGCCTACAACCAAACATTTTCTGATTCAAAACCACTTCAGTTTATTTTCTTTCAGAGCCTGTAAGTACCCGGCAATTTTTCCTCCAGAGGAACATCAACATTTGTATCCCTTCCAGCTTAAACAAGTATTTCTTGCATCCTGGTGCTGCAAGCACAGAGCCACCATCCAACTGTGTCCCAGGGTCAGGCTGCCCACAGTGCACACTGAGCCTGCCTTGAAGGTAACGGGAGGATTGGACCATGTGCAGTGAGCTACAGGAGTGAAAAGGAGAGAGGAATATGCTCCTGCTTCTGCCTAACACCCTGCCCCCATGCATCCTTCGGATAGAGGCAGGCAGTGCATGTGCCTGTCCATGAGCTGCAGTGGAAGGATGAAGGATGAAGGATGTGAAACTGGTGGGCTGGTACCTTGTTCCCATTTCATCTCTGTGAAATCAAAGCATTGCAATAGCCACAGCTGCACAGAGAATGTGAACACAGACTACTGCCATCAGCCACACATTTTGGACAGCCACTTGCTGTGGTTACATCCCCGGGAGACTGCTGCAGGGCAGATGCCTGACAAAAGGAACCATTTGCTGCAACTACAATGGCATTGTGCCCCTGGGGGTTGTGGTGGTTTTTGAAGTCCTCAAATGTAATTTCTTAATAGCTTTTAGTGTTGGCCAGGATACATTTAGAACACAGAACTCCAGGGATTTAAGGTGCTGTCCTGCAGAACTTTACAGGAGGCCCTTGCTGTTCACTCACATCATGACTGGCTCAAAATTTCTGTTAAATTGGGATAATAACTCATACCTTGATATTCACATGTAAGTATCTATTATGCTAAAGCTAAAGTCTTGTCTGTCTACAAAACTGATGTGTTATTTTGCTGACAGAATCAACCACAGCAAGGATTCACTAAAAAGGGGTGAGAAAGAAAAAAGAGAAAAAGACATGTATTTTTGAAACCATGTTTGAAGCTGCTTCCAGTATTGAAAGGAGAAAGAAAGACCCTCATTAAACCACCTTTTTTTTTTTTGTTGATTTTGGATTATGGACAAGGAGCTATCAAACAGAAAGGTCATACATAGCAGCCAAGGGGCTATAAAACATCTGGAATCCATGAGCCTGGTGCCTGGCCTGACTGAAAAGTGAAGAGTGATGAATTTAACTTTTGCGAGGGATCTTTTACTCTCGAGCGTGGCACACAAGCATTCCCTGGGGGTTTCTTCACCGCAACTGCTACTGAGCATTATCTCCACTTGGGAGTGAGATTATAGAAAGTATTTGCATGCAGTCTGCTTTTAAACATCAAGTGAGATGAAAGAAAATTAGGATAGCTTCCCTTTGGAGGTTATTTCATGTGCTAAAGCTTATCTCAGCATCCAGATCAGGAAGGCATTATGGTGGCAGTCAAGCAGACACAGTGCTCTGGGCACTGCATCTGCAGCTGACTGTATCTATCGGAAAGGGAAGAGAGGTAGTTATTATGGCTGGAAGTGTTTAAAAACAGCCTTCATGGATCTCTGAGTGAGAAATGGGAACGTGTTATTACATTGTGTATTCAAGATTTTTATATTTGTCAGGAACCAATCCATATCTCACACAAAACTTGTCTTAAAACAAGTATTACATCCTTATGGTGGGCTCTTCCAGTGATGGAAGGGCAGGCAGCAGCTCAAAACCTGAAGGTTATAATCTCACTAGACAGAGAGAGGCATACAGATATAATGAATTCCTCCACTTCATCTGGAATCCAGTAGCTAGATGAAGCGGAACAAATGTTATTCCCACAGTTAGGGCACTCTGGAGGAAATACTGCCCCCTTACAGATTAGTCGGTCTTTTTTTATCAGGAACCAAAATGGAAATCTCACCTGTAGTTACTGTGCTACACTGTGTCTGATGATCTTGTTGCAATAAATGGTGAGGACAGTGGAATTTATCTGACTGTATACTGGTGCATAAACAAGACCAAGTTATTCCTCAGAAAAGTTGCTATCAGTTTTACAGATAGAGAGCACAAACAGAAAAACAAATGCCATGGAAGAACAGAAACGAAAGAATCTGCCTCACATATAAGATACATCCAGAGAATCTCAAAGAAACCACCTTTCTTTTTTCCTCCTGAACCTATCCCAACCTATACTATTCCCCATATTTAATGTTCTCCTTGATACAGAGCATATAAAGTTTTGCACAATTTTTGCACAATTTGGAAAATACATCTGCCCAACTATTAGTAATTCACCAGCTATGGTGTGTTTCAGAGACAGACACTGTACTATGCTTAAATGAAACACAAATTTGTTCCCTGTTAGAAAGTGGCCACCAACAGCCAAGTGGTCACCAATTTTGCACATTCAGCATATTTTAATTAAAATATTAATTTTCAAAGACTTGTTTGATTTTCTCCCTCCAATCAAATATAGGATCTCTGACAGCATAAATGTACTTTGTTGTGTTTTGCTTTTTTTATCACTTAGCAAGTAGCACAGTTCAACATGACCATTTACATTCAGGGTGTCTTCCTCTTGTTTCAGACTTCAAACACCTCCACGAACCCCCATTACCTTCAGTTCTTTGTTCTAAGCATCCTTAAGCAAGATTTTAAAACTACATGGCAGTGAGCAGCACATAAAGATCCACTTTAAAATCCAGATGCTTATAGGTCTTGCCTATTTTACAGTGAAATTAATTATATGCCACTTCTGTTTCCTAACCAGCTTCTTCCTTTCCACAGCCTTCAAATACACAACATATTGTATTGGTTACCCAACTACTGCCTTCTGTCTACTTGTAAAATTTGCTTTTTAACAAATTGAGGGGAAAACCACATCAAACTCAATGCTGTTCTTAAGAACCATTTCTCATTAGTGACTTTTGATTCCATGGGAGATTCAAGTCATGGGCAGATAAAAAATGAAATGTTACAATCAAGAGGGTGGGCAGCATAGGTAGGATGTTCAGCCACAGGTCTCCCTGCAGTGTTGCCAGCTACCTGGCTCTGTCATCACTTGGATGCTGTGCTCAATGAAATGTGATGAATGACCATGGTTTCAGAGGTTCATTGTGTTTGGTTCAGCTCTCTTGAACAATCTCCAGTGATTATCCTGTCCTTAAAGAGAGCAGAGTAGAATAACTTGAAGTACCTGACCAAGCCTGGGTGCCAGAAGCAACATCGCTATGGCATTAGGACCCCAGCATAGACTATTATTTAACTCTATTTTCCAAGTGTGTTTTGCAGCCAAAATGTTACCATGTTACCACGACTAAACTGCTGCAGTTCCTCAGTTAACCAGCTTGAAGAAAGTCTCAGTTGCTACTGCTGCGCAAACATACCCTTAATCTTAGAGGCTAAGGCAATGGAAAGACACAATCGTGTGCATCATTGAGGATCTATTGGACATATACAGACTTTGGCTTAAAAAGTTCCCTTTATGTTATTGTTGTTTGCAGTTCTCTTTAAAATACTTCAGCACTGGCTGGGGTGACTGTTCAATTCATCTTCACTGCTGTAAATGTCCTCCACTTAAAGGCAGATGAGTTGACTAAAGGTTCTTCAAACATGCTGAGGGCAGTTATAAAAGTCAGTTATAAAACTGTGAGATAAGGGCAAATATATTGGAGTTGTTTACTGTGGTACCCACTCCAATGGTATCAAGGATAATCACAAAAAACCAGTAAAGAACAGCAAAAACACAGCAGGCTTTTTAGCAGGGCTATTTCATATTCAGATTCATTAAATTGAAATAAAATCACCACCACATTATCTTGCAGCAGAGAAAAGCAGCATGAAGGGCACAGGCAAGTGAACAAAACTTCTTGATCTTAGCATCCAAATGCATTTATAGAGTATGTAAAATTGTTGACGTAGATCTCTCTGAAACTGTACAAATGCAGAGTACAACCACAGCTCAACAAGAGGGGGGAATTGTGTTCTCTCCTCTATGTGCATGCTGCTATGTACAGTATGGGTGTGCATTAACGCACATGAAATCAGGATACCAAACTCTCCACTTGTACTGCAGGCCATGGCCTGCCCCACAGGGTGAATCACACTGAACAACACTGAGTTCCTGCAAACAAGACATTCTTTTCCTCCTGTCCAGGTGGAACAGTAAGGCTCCACAGTGAAAATCATGGTCCAGCTGGCTTCAGCAAAAGCATGATTTCGCACCATGACTGCATATGTACAGATACATGCACACATGTCCACACATTCATTCTGTACATATACAAAGGTACACACACATTTTTACATTCTTTGGAGGCAAAATAATAAAATACCCAACAAACCACAGGGTTGCACAGACCGTGCATCTTTGCTTAATGAATCTACTTGAGGAAAATTTGGGTTGCTGTAACAGGAGTTATTTTGCCTCTTTAAGGACTGTTCCTTGCATTGACAAAACGCCATACATTTACAATGACTAAAACAGGGCACAAGGAAAGCCAACGTAAACACAGCTCATATAATGACAGATAACTTAGAGAGCCCCCTCCTACCCACATCAACACACCATGAGAAGAAGAAGCCATGTGCTTTCACTTAGGAACACAAATGCTTCCTCAGTTACCATCTGGACACCATGCTGAGCTGTGGCACACCCTTCTTCTGCCCTGGATGTGGGGTTTTGCTTTTTGTTGCTTGTTAAAATTGAACTAACAGAGGATGGGATGTTGGGAGCAGCAGAGGAGGCTGGCAGTTCAATGCCACGCTGAAGGCTGCCAGCCTGTGTGCTTCAGATGAACGGCTCTTCTTGTGGCCACCTCTGGGATGTCAAACCTGCATCTCAGAAGTGCTGATGAGGCCCAGTGCTTTGGCTTCTTCTGGTGTTAGCCCACTCTTTAGTGTCCTTCTCACTGCACAGTCGTGAATTCCAAAAGCAGACAAAACCAAAAAAACCCAAACAAAACAAAACAAAGCAAAAAACAACAAAGAAAATGCAAACAATTAGAATCAGTAATTACACAAGGCTTTCAGCTGCAAATCCCCTGTTAACATGCAAGCTCAATCAAATCAATAGTTGCTATCTATTTAGGGCCTCAAGTTCAGAAACACTGAGTAATGCCCTATGCCAAACTCATGGGAGCATCAACAGCAACTCCAAACAGGCAAAAATACATTTGTCATTTGACATTTAGTCAGCAAAAAGTTTTAAGAAAAAATACCCCAGCTTTTTAAGATTTTTTTTTCTCTGAAATCGTGTCAGTTGATTTTCAGTCCATAGCAAGTATCATCTGCCCCATTATTTTATAATTTCATAAGAATTTTTTAAAAGAGCTTTGGGATCTTTATAGGGATCTATTGAATTTATCACTATTAAATCATTTGAGAATCTTTTAATTTGTAAAACTCTCTCCCCACAGAGTTAAAAGACTATAAAAATAACTGTAGTTGATTAAAATCATTAAAATGACTGTTTTCATACATGCTTCCCTTTCTTTTGTAATGTTCCCCCATCCTAGTGCCATTTGTGTCATCTTTGCTTTGATACTCTGCAGCATTTTAGCTGAATTTAAATGATCAATGTAAGCCAAAATCTTGTTTCTTAATTTTCCATAGAGCGTTCTGAACACTAGCCCCGACAAGAGTTTTAAAATTTGTGCTTGCCTTTTTTATTCAGAAACAAGTGACTGTGTGACTGCACAAATTGAGCATCAGTGTCCTCCTAATTTTACTGGTGCTTTGATTTCCAGGTGGATGGACTTTAATTCAAGACAAAAGTGGGGTGTTCACTCTTTAATGTTCCTCAAGTACAAAATGCACATTGAGAAGTCCAAGCTTCATGCAAAGCATACACAGTGACTTAATATTGAACAGAATATATTTGGAGCCTAAAAACAATGAACTCTAGAGGAAACTAATCTTAGAGAAACCAATTGCAAAGAGTGGTCAAGGAGTTCTTGCATCATTTAGCACAATTAAGGTATCTCATTTAGTGAGATATTCAGTCCATGTAACTGAAACTGGGTGGTCACACTCAAGGGTTGAGCAGGAGTAAGAGAAGGGAATGGATTGGCATAGAAAACAAGGGGATAAGATAAAGGAAGAATATGGCATATCTGAACATTTGATAACATGCAGGTTGAATGAATGCAATCTATTTTTTATTGTCAAACCACTTTCATCAGATACTGACGTTAATCAAATGAGCTGGGAATGCCACATTTCTAGTTCCTCCATTATCAAACCCTTACTTGAAAACTTTTTTCCAAAACTCACTCCTTTCTCCTAGTTTATTTCTATTATTAAACACCACCAGGGTCTGCATGACAGCCTTTTAGGATACCCAGCTTTTCTTACAGTACTGATCAGCAACATCTCCCAAGTTTACCAGTACTTAGCTTTAAGCACTACAAGGTTAAATGAAACTGACAAAGCTAAGTTTAAGAAAGACCAAAAAAAATACTACCAGGAAAGAAGTAAACATCAGAAAATGCTCTGGTCTCCTTGGTAAAGAATAGCCAACAGGACTTTTGATTCAGTTTTTATCACTGGCACTCTTTCTGGCTTCTCAGATTTGATATCCATAGTGTCCATGGTGACAAGTGTAATTTCTTGACATATGCTGTGGAATACCTTAGGATCTTAAGGTCTCAGTGAATCACCCAATGCTTATTTCTATATCAAAATGAACTGTATGAGGAGTGGAATGGAAGAAAAAAAATCCAAGAAAGCTGCAGTAGAAACATTTCTGTCATATTAAACCTAAAGATTTCCCTGTGTATTTCACTTGCTTAGCTGTCTACACTGCCTCTCCCCTGAATGCTTTTTTTCTTTACCCTCTGTAACATCAGAAGCCAAACATGGACCATAGCTTGTTTGGCCACCAGACAATAGTGTCATGCTAAAAAATACAGGGGACCCAGCTTGCCCAGGGTGGCAGGCTAGATGACATTTCTACTTCCTGCTGATGTAAAAGTGAACCGGAAAACCAAATGTGGAACGAATTTCCATGTTTTAGACACTTCTGTGGAAGTGTCAAACCAAATGTATTCAGGACTGCTCTCACACATATCTCCAGCTCTCTCAGACCACAGTCACTAACTCACTCACTCACTCACTCACTCACTCACTCACTCACATTTTCAAACTGAGCACAGTAACTACTGTAAAACAAAGCTATTTTTTTCTTGTCAGACTGGAAGAGAACAAATTGTTATTCCTGTTTGTAAACATTTCACAGGAACTGATGTACTCTGCTAACACTGGTTAGGTATTGGACTAAGCTAAATTCTTCTTTTATTTATGATAAGATAAATCTGGAGCAAGCTTCTTTAGGTCAGTACAATTGCTACTGCATGAATAATTGAGCTGAGACTCTATCTAAAGGAGAATGAGGGCCTCTGTAAATTCTACCAAGCAGAACACAATTGCTAAATTCCTCCATCAGCATGAGTAAGAGAATTACTAGTTTACTAGGAAAAGCCAAATGGATCTACAATAATATATAGGTTTCTTTGAAGTAAACTACAGGAGTTTATATTCAGAAACCATAATTAGGAGTTAAAATACCATGGTAAAAATCATCTTCATGGAAAAGCAAGTAGTCTTCTTTATGTTAAACAATATAAGTCTCTGAATCTCCAGATGCCTACCTATCAAACATACTAAAGTATTAGACTGACATGCTTTTGTTTTAACCCTTTTATGACTGAAGGAAAGAAATCCTGTATGCAGCAGTTGGTAAAGGCGAGTGCCATGTTCTGGGTTTGCTGTCTGATTCACACAAGAGTCTGAAGGCCAACCCCACACTTGTATTTTTGGTGCCACTGCAAAACAACTAGGAATGGCAATATTCAATGAATTGCTGGGACATACGCAGCTGTAATTAAACAAAACAACCCCAGCTTCTAACTTAGCTCTCCTTTAATACAGAGAATGATAACTTGGGTTTAAAATATTACAACGACTTAAGGTATTAAGCAGGAAATTTCCAGCAGGAAAAAAGAAAAAAAAAAGAGGAAAAAAAAAAAGAGCTCCAAACAATGCAGAATTTTGGGGGTCATAACGAGATTGTCAAGAAAATAATAAAAAGCAAGATGTGAAGAATATTTTCAGTGACAGAATGATTCCCATAAAAACTTATGGCAGCTGACTTGTATAAACTAAGGATGTGGGGCCAAATACTGCAATATACTGTGGCTACTGGCAAGATTAAAGCTATCCACCATCAACAGGCAACTGGAAGGATAACAGCTGACAGAACCATAGTCCAGACTCAAATGAGGGAATTCTTAACCCTATAATGTAACAGGCCAGTATGACACAAACGAAGCCACTTTGTGTTTGAAGTATTATGTACTTAGGGAGATGAAAGTAGTTTAATAAAGGGTCTCTTTGTATAAAAATTGTATCTACTATGCAGAAATTACAGTACATTTCCCCATGCGAAGATACAGTGGATGGGTGCAACATACATAGTAACACAATTTCCAGCCCCACTATTTTCTGCACTGATTTGTTGAATATAAAGGCTTGTGTGTGATGAAACCAGGAGAAGGCTGAGTTATCTACAAGAGCAAAACCTGCTGTGGGAGGTGGGTGAACCTTGTCTTGTCATTCTGTTACACAGATGTCCTCAGTCATTTGTCTATTTCCTCATAAAGCTTGGTAGGATTCCTCTACCTTAGGTCATGAACATGTTCTGTCATCAAAACTGAATGCAGGGAGATATTTTCCTTCCATGTTTTATAGACAATGCAAAATTATATTTCTCAACCTAAGTCTTCACTCTCCCTGCTTCACTGAACCTTGTCATATTTCTAACTGGACTAGACATAATATTTTGGCTTGTAAAACTCTTGGCCTTCTGCAGATCACATTAAACTGAGTTATGGAATGCATTTTGGAGGCAGTGACAATAAAAATAAGACTTTCAAATGACCTTTTAGGTTCTCTGAGCAATTTTTAAAACATTTGCTAAAGAAACGTAACATAGAGAGAAAATAACTTTTACCCTTGTCACAAGTAAAGCCTGCTGAGATCCCATAAACAAGAAACTAAATGTTGTTTTTCTGGGGTTAGAGGGTATGATATTCTTTATTAATCATGAAATCTAGAATTCTATTTGATATTCTGGCAGAATGCAGAGTGCTTAGGATGAATTCAATGAATTTGACTCTGCCTGTTGGGTCAAAATCTACAGAGATACACAGCCTTCACATTATGCTGGAAAAGTTTTTAAAAAGAGTAATACCTGAAGCATAGCTTCTCTCTTAGTTAGAGATCATAATTATCTAGGGTTTGGTTTTTTCTTTAAAGAGCACATAGCACTTCTAATTTCCTCTCTCCACACTTTTTTTTTTTTTTTTTAAGATTTGACAAAGAGTAAAAATCAGTCTGGCTGGCACCATATATTCTTGCATTTGCAATGGCATGTGTGTCTACATTTGTGTGAGTCACTTGTAAGGCAGAATATCTGTCACAATTCTCCTGCTCAGGCAGTCACAGAATGAGTGCCATTCCTGCTACAAAGATGTGGCAGCCACAGAACTTTCCTTCGGTCCCAGCTACAAAGGTAAAGCAGCAAGTTGCTGATTTGGAATGAAGAAAATTCCACGTGGTGTAAATTACACAGCGAGGACAGCAAAAAGGGCAGATTATAAGAGACAATACAGGCCAGCTCCATCATCTCATTTAATTTAATGTATCTTAGGGTTTCTTTTCTGCTACCTATCCACATCCAGCTTGCACACGTAAGTCTATGTTTTCATATATTTACATTTAACATATTGTCTTGGACTTTATTACAGTGAGTCCAGCAATGGCAATTTGCAACTCAAAAGTTCAATTCATACAGCCTTGCTCATATTTTCTTATTTTAATCCTTATCATATTTTTATGCCACTGTCTATATAACTTATGTTTAATTATGAATATATCATTGCTTAATACGAGTATGCCTAAATGCTTAATAGAAATGTGTAACATTACGTGCAGCGATTTTCTTACAGAGATTTGTACGTGAATTTTTGGAGTATTTCACACCCTTCTCTGAAGAAGTACAGACAAATGGAATGTGTTCTTTGTCTGGGTCAGACACATAGAAAGCTCTCAGAACCAACACATTATTATGCATTATTATTCTGAAGCTTTGCTTTGAGTCCTGTCAACACTTCATAGATGGCACAACTCTCTCCTAACAAGAAATCTAGTAGGTCACAACCACCTTTGGGTGTTACTTACGGTGGCTGTGACATAAAGAGGAGTCTAGCAGTGGGAAAGGAGAAACTGGCACTTTATAAGGAAAGCTCAATTTGCTTTTTTCATCTCCAGGTGGCTTATATTATAGGGAACAAAAAGTAGCATTGCTTTAGAGAACCTGGGCTGCATATGAAGAGCATATGTGTTTTCAAAGTAACATTTAACATGTAGTTGAAACTATTAAAGTTTCCAACTTTATGTATTTCACAGATCATCATTTACACAGTCCCAACAGTAGGGCAGAAAAGAAGATTTAACTCCTTCCTTGAAAGCCTTCTGTGACAAAATCCCCTTAATTTACATGAATTTCACTTTGAAGAGTTACTACTAAAAGCAATCCTGCTGCCACCTCTTTCATAATTTCTCCCACTTAACTTCACCAGTCAGAAGTGATTCCACTAATAATAGGTAAAGCATCAAGAGTATAAAGCTCACCAGCAACCAAGGCTGCATGACTGAGTATATATTGAGGCATGACTGAGTCACCATACACTATTTTCAAGACCAGATTATGCATTAAAAATGCACAGCTTGGAAAAAGACACGAGATGGGATACAGAAAGTAAGTAATCTACTGTAAGTGTTTAAGGCCGGCAGCCTTTACCTTTCATTTGGAATTTTAAGATGACCCACTAAGGGTATTTATCACCTCTGAACACAGAGATGTCTCTTGGAGAGTGACTTAGCAGAGGAGTGTGACCAAGCTTGAGCACCTGGACTGTGCAGAATGCAAATTAATTATTCCCATTAGGAATCCACGCTGGGGAATAAAATAGTAAAAGGCTGTAAAATCCTCTCTATAAGCCCATCAGATGAAAAATAACTGTGATCAAAACAATCTTGTAAATTAAATTCACTAATCAGATGGTGTTATTCTGCCTAGAGAAAGCCATATATATTTCTTGACCACAGTGCTAGGGCAAGATAAGTGCAAAATAGCTGTTTGTGAAACATTTTTTTTTTTCATCTTCTAAAGAAGACTTCCCTCCAAACTCTTCTGACGCTCGTGTCCAAGCAAATCCCTGCCTTCCCAGCTCCTCCTGCTAATCTCCTTGGTGGCAGTAGAGGGCTCCCTTTGGCAGCTGCGGCAGCGCCTGCTCGGGAAAGCCACGCAGGAGATGGTGTTTGTTTGCTGCACCTCTTTAGAAAGGCAGCATGAAAGCTGCCTTGCACCTCTTTGCCTTCTCTCGTTCTCAGATAAGGTGCTTTCCAGAAGAACTCAGTGATTTTGTCAGCCAGCAACTCACTGCTGCCGAATTCTTACTAGAATGCTGATAGACACAATCTTTCAGGAAGGAAGGATGATGAAAATAAGGAATAAATTACTGACTGGAGAAAGATTTGCAGCTTACTTTAATACCGAGAGAAAAAAAACAAAATACATGTCCTATAGACTTTGGATTAATGGTGTGCAAATCAACTATCCCCATTTTTTTTTTAGATACTTAAAACTTAGGTATCCTACTTTTGGAAATGAATCCTGTGACAAGAATTCAAAACCCTTTACCTGTAAAAGACATCAATTAAAATGAAATCAGAGGACAATATAGACAAATTCACTGATGCAATGAATGGCAAACTGGCAAAAGTGAAAACAATTTGTATGTCCTGTAAGATGCAAACAAATGGAGTAAAGTTATTTCTTCTTCCTACAGAACTACAGTAGAAAAAGTAGCAAAACTGTGTAGCATAATGGTATTTATATAGAAAATGTCATTGCCAATATGCTGTGATCAGCGAACAGGAATAGCTTTTTTTTCCTAGATATAATACTGATAGCACTTGCTCTTTATCAGCTGCTCATCTCCTGCCAGTTTTCCCTGCATTACCTTCAGCTTGCTCTCTCCTGAAATTAAAGAAGTGCCACTTGGCTAAGAAGAGAGATTCCAGCACTTGTAAGTCCTTGTCTGGAAGCCCATGGGAAGTTGCATTTGGTTCTCCCAATGCTGGAGACACAGCACAAGGATGGTCTGCCTATGCTGTCAGATCCTGGGGGGACACTGGCTTCACCTGGACAGACACTTAGACCCATGAGGTGACAGCTACTCTAAAATCACCTGGGACCACTCATCATAGCAGCAGTTTTCTCCTTGTTCCTACATCACACCCTCTGTGCTTGGGTTGTAATGTACATGTGCACGTGAATGTCTGTGTAGTGTTTGTATCTCTCTTCTCCCTGTGAAGTGAAATAAACAGGGAGAAAAGATATGTGGTTTTTGTAAGCATTGCATATTGAATTCTGGCTTCCCACATCAATGCAATGACTTCTCGCCCCTTTTTCAGGTGAGGTATTACAACAATGCTGCCCCGTTTTAAGCAAATACTACAATCCACAAAATCTCTAATAGTGATACAGGAATCCAACACAAAGTTAAGGAATGTAAATATTAGGATAATTTGTTATGTAACCTCTATTAAAAAAAAAAAAAAAAAGCAAAAAAAAAAAAAAAAGCTGTTTCAATCAGAAAGTTTGAGGCTAGGAGCTCCAAAATAAATAATTTCTATCGGAATAATACTCATTTTAGAAATGACTCACAGATTCCCCTAAAATAGTGATTGGAAAATGAATTTAAGCCCCTTTACAAGCCATTTTTTAAATAGATATTTAAACCAGCCTTTCAAAAACCCTTTTGTTTTGAAGGCTACATGATGCAGAACTGTACAGGATGATTGCAGACTCCCTCTACAGTGCTAGGATCAGGCAAACATTCTTGAACAAACCCTGAGGTATGTTCAAGAGATATGAGAGATATGGTCTGAAACTCATGGAGACTGCCAACAAAATATATAGGTACTATACATTTGAACATGCAAAAAGTAGAATGTCTACCCCTATCTGTCAAAATCAGATATCTTAAAAGAAAGCTATTGAAAAACCCCGTAACACACACTGTAATGCAGAAGCTGAACGCTTATAAATAAATGTGTGCCAACTTAGAAATGGTATTGACATCAACAATCACAATATGTATACCATCAATTACAAGGGACAAAACTGAAAACATGGAACCAGCTATTCAGCCTCAAGAGTTAAATAAATTTATAACTATCAAAACCCATGGCAAGTCCTATGGGCTATGGAACTAATGGCTAATGGTTGTGCAACAGAACGGCAGATATGGTGGTACTTAGGCAAAGGCTGGACTTGATGAACTTGGAGGTCTCTTCCGACCTGAATGATTCTGTGCTTCTATGATTCTACCTCTCCTGTTTGTTCTACAGCTGTTGATGTTGGCCTCTGGCATAGATGAGATAGGGGACTACAGAGACCTCACCCTAATCAGACACATCAATTTCTAGAGCTTACTGCACTCAACTGCATTTATTATTAATCCATGAGGTGCTATTAATAATTTAAATTCATTGGTTTTGTTTTTATTTATTGTAGATCGTGGAGTTTTATTCTCCTACTTTTGCAAAGATCTTGCCATCTTAAGGATGGAAGAATGTATTACGTAAAAGGCATCCAAGAGTCAAGCTGTCTTGGCATCTAATGGAGATAACCTTCCAGCTGCCAGAGCTCAAAGTGCTTTATCTCACATTCTATTTTTATTCAATAATTACTTTTTTTAAACCATGTACTGGCATTTTGAAGGCTCAGTACTTTGTGCAGGGACAAACAGACTTTGATACTGAATGCCATCAGTCATACATTTACTTTTTCTAAATGCAAAGAATGGCTCATAAATATTCATCACTAACTAGATTACTCTGCCCCATACTCTAACTCCTGATAGGATCCAGCTACTCAAATCCTAAATAATTAATTGCAAATTCAAAGTGATGTTGTTTGCCTTTAAAGCATTTTATATAGTTCTTCTTCTTGCAAGGTTTTCATTTTTTTTAAAGTATAATTTCCATTAACTCCCGCTTTTAGTCAGGCTATAAATACCAGAAGAACAGTCTCCCTCCTGGTATTTTGGCACTTCTGTACATTTTCAAAGCCAGAAAAAGTAAGTGAAGAGACATGAAACTGAAAAATAATGAATATCATAAAGAAAATATGACGAAAAAAGTTAAATAATGCACCCTACGAATGCTCAACAAAAATATATGCACCTTTGGATTCAAATAGTGTCCCATGTAGTACTTTGTTTGCTACAACATGTTTATTCCAAAGCACCGCTAAAACTTGTCTAAAGCTGGTATCCATGCCTGGTCCTTTGGCACAGCTCTTTCCCACATTTTAGCACCTTATGACACCAGGCTGATTCCTATTTCACTTTTACAGTATGAAATATGAAACACCTGACCTAGGATGTTCTGTAGTTTAAATTTAATCCACCAGCCCTGAGTTTACTTGTCTAGGATTCAAGTAAATTTGACTCAATTCCTATCTCCACCTACTCGAGTGGTGCCTCAGACCCATTTCTGCATAATGATTTGTAAGTATTTGTTACTCCCTGCATGCCATTACACAAATAAATCATAAATCCTTATGAGATGTTTCCATACCTCAAGGGGCTGTCATTATTAGGCTAGCACATGATTTCAAAGCCTGATAAAAGAATAAGGCATTATCATGTCTCTCTTTTTTAAACATTACAAATCAGTTTGATCGAGTTACCTCACTCAAATATTACATTAAATTGTGATTCAATTATTATGTGTTCCAGAGTCTATTTTCTAACACATATCTAAAGCAGATTTTAAATTTTAATAAAATCTAAGAGTAATAGGAGTGTGTGCACACACACAGAGACACTCTGAGATAAAACAGTGTGTGGGGAAAGAAGCTCTCACTCTGCCCCGTCCCCACACAGTGTCTCCAGCAGCATCTGATAAAACCATCACTGTGCTACTCATCATCAAATACCAATCACACCCAACCCTACATTATAGTTCAGCATCCAGGATCAGATGAAGATCTAGATCCAAACAGTGCTGCACACTAAAGCCATCTTTAAAGGGCTATTTTCCTATAAATAAATAGCCCTGTTTGGCTACTTTTTTCTAAGGAATTCACAAGTGTTGCTCACAATTTCTAAGCATGGACAAGTGTTGCCCAGCATATGCTAGAATTAGTGCAAATATCTTCCATATGCTTATTCATGTTTAATAAACTGGAGTGATTTTTCCTGATGCTGACTCGTAGGAATTGTATCATTCTCCTGAGACAGATCCATCCAGTTCAATAAGACCAACACAGAGATGGCACCACAGCAAGAGCCTAATCCTGAGAAGACTGATTTTCCCTTAAGGGGTCTATATTTAAATAGACAGTGTGGACAGAAAAGAAAACAGTAGTATCTTCCTACTTGCTATTATGGAGTTTTGGGGAGGCTTTTTACTTAAATATATATAAGTAAAACATTGTATCTTATGGATGATACTGCTAGTCTTTATGAACTTTGGAATATCAAGTAGACTGATTCCTAAAACTTTCTTATCCCAGCTTTGCCTTGCACTCATTGTTTGTTATGGCATCATTTGTGAAGGTTTTCCTGAACTTACCAGAGAACCAAACAATCCTAATTATATTACCTTTATTTTATTGCTAAGTTGAATGTGTCCCTGCAGTGTTATAGAAATCCTTCTCACAGAAAGCTGCCCTCAGACTGCAAGAACAGAAACAATATATTTTCATCTTAATTTTTATGCTTTTAAAACATGCTGAACTGACATCTCTGGTGGCTGGAGCCTAATTTTTTACACACAGAATATAAATATAAGAGAAAAAAACCCCAAAAACAACACAGCAGAAGCTTCCCATGGCAACTTCCTTTGAAGCTGTGTTTGAGTGATTACCTAGAGGGAGTAACAGAGCATTTCAGCTTCTGTGGCTCATTCAATCCTGTGGCTTTCTGATGAACAAATACAACTGCAATGTTATTTACTCAGATATAATGCCACTCTAGAGTATCTGGTAGGCAGGTCACTGAACACCTGTTGTAAGGCAGTGACTTCCAGTTGATTACTGTACTTCTAAATGACAAATTTTATCCTGAGAATCTTCCACTGTGTAAAGGTCTAGCACAGAATCTCTCCAGATCATTACAGGAACTCAGTTGTCATGCACTTATCATGTACCTTAGATTTCTGTAATTCACTTCAGCTCCCACTCAACAAATTCCTTCCTACTAGTCATATCGTGATTTATCAGTGACCCTTTCTATCTTCAACCAACAGATACAGATATTTCCATCTGTCTTTTGCTGGACGACTCCCTGCCTTATTCCTCCTCCAATTTTATAGTTCTGATGATTACCCTGAGCTTTCAAACTCTTCTACATCATTATGCCCTAAGCTCTCTCCATACCAGACACAGTCACACTGGTCAACAACCACAAAAGGTAAAATGCTTCAAATGCTATCAAGATGTCTCATTTTCCCATTGCAACAATTTAACATTAATTTAACATAACATTTTCCATAAACCTATTTTTGCTTTCCCCTAGCTATAAAGAACTTGATTAATTAGTTTGGTTTTTTTTTCTTTTTTTTTTGCTTCATATTTCACTGTCTTTTTTATGGGAAAAAACCCCTTGCCCATGAGAACCTTCTGCTGGAACCACAGCAAACGTTTATAGTGCAACTGCATATAAATATTTTGGGTTTCTGATTTTGCTAAAAACCATGTGTCTCAGTTCATGCTCACTACTCACTAAAATCTTTGCTGAATGCTAAGTAAGCCTGACAAGTTTTCCAGTTGTGCACTGAAAGCAATGAGACGTATGCAACATGATGCACAGGGAAAATAATTCCTTTCAAGTGAGTTTCTCTTTGATGTTCCTGAAAAGACTGAATACCAAGCTCATGGCAAAAGCCAAAAGTGTATGGGAGTCTGAAGACTGAAGGTGATGAATCAAACCTATCAGATAATAGGGTCTCTTTGCTCTACAGGTAATAAATATTGTAGTGTCTACTAATCTAAATCATTGAGATATGCCTAAAAATCTGCTTTCTTACATGTTTATGTGTTTCTAACTGGAATATCTTCTGCTCATTTAACTCACATCATGCATTAGCAAGGGCTGATCTCTCTTCATTTCCTGGAGATGTCATATTATCAGTCCAGCTGAGTGTATTTTAAAGATAAACTACTTAATTAATTCATCATCCAAGTATATTGACTATCTATCAGAGTGAAACAGTTCAGTTAGGATGTTCTCCTTCCATGCTTTTGCACATGTCAGCTAAAAGGGACATTAAACTACTGAACTTTATGTTTGTTTTGAAACTGTCTTTTAATCCACTTAAGAGTCTCATCCAGATCTTGAAGAACAAACAAGCACAAGAGCTGGATTCTATCATGATTAATTACAATGGAAATCAGTCCCAGCCTAAACATTAACTGAATGTTTAATCTCTGTTAATGCTTTTACTGAGTATAAAAGACAGTTCAATTGAAAAATAATATAGTATTTTTATTATCATTATCCTGTTTTGTTGTTTCTGCAGCAAGTGCTTCCTAGGGAAAAAAAGTATCTGGGAAAAATTAGGAATAAGAGGTTTTGGTATATGTGTGTATGAAGACAGTGTTGCCAACAGAGGAGATACTTTAAGATGGGATAAACCATGGAAATAGGGATAAAGCATGGAAATAGGCAAACATACAGGAGATTTATTTGATTTGCACAAGCCAACTGCAGCAGTCAGCACGTGCAGAATGCCAGAACTGTGTGGGGAAGTGGGTAGCAGCAGGTGATGCCTGAAAGAGGTAAGGCACAGTGTATGACAGAAAGTAAGACAGACAATCCAGTGTCAGCTCATTTTCTTTGTTTAGAGACTGGCTCATCTAACCAGAGTGTCCACTTTGCCTCTGCTCTTGCCACATGCATGAGTTCCTTTTTTAGCATGTTGGGGAAAGTGAATATGCTTTCAGCACATGCTAATTTATAGCAAATACCAAATGTTTTTGATCATCCATTATGTTAGAACAACTCCACAAGAAAGAAAATCTGTGTCATTTTTCACTCACTGTTGTTGTCTCCTCTTTGTCCTAACTTCCCAGAAATGCTAAAAAAATGGATGGAAAGGTAGTCAAAAAGCCACATATGGTTAATGACATTAAACACTAAAACACTTTGGGTAGTTATCCTTCTCATAGTATTTGCACTAGTTTCTGCACAAGAGGAAAAAAAAAAACAAACCCAGAAAGTTCATCACCTCTTAAATATTGGATTTACTAAACCATGAAACCAAACTCCTCAAATTTGGGTGTCGCAGCTCATTCCCAAGGCCACACTACACCATTGAAAGACCACCTTATAAACGTGCTACCTTTTCTTCCCAGTGGAAGTTAAACTCCTCTATAACCACTTTGCAGCCAAGCAGCAGTAGGCATTTTGTTTTCAGGGCTGCGGAAAGATAGCATACAGCACGAGAGAGAAAGATTTTAAAAGGCAAAATATCTCAAATTATTTTTTGCTTTATGAATAAGTTCAGTTACAGACATAACTATTAATCTTTATGCCAGTTCACAGTAGGTTACAGCATTTTAAGCAGTCTCCATTTGAGGTCCTGATCTGAACTCTCTAGTTATGCATAAGCACTGTCATAAATCACCATAAACCATTTTTCTTATTCTGATGAGGACATTTCAAGTTCTGTAGAAGACAGAGTCACCCACTGCATACAACACTGATTAAATTATAGTAAGAGGAACATAAACCAATCATCAGCACACACTCAACCACTCCCAGTGCATGTCTGCCTACCAAAGGCCTGGTTCCTACACCGATATACATAGATATTTGCATGTTCCCTTACTTTGGGCAATTTAACAGCCTTATACTCACATGACTTCCTATTTGCTCGCGACCTCTTCCTCTCTCTAGGCACCGCTCGCTGGCTTGGCACTTGGGTGGCGGATTTGACGATGCGATCCATGATCTCATCCGCGGCGTCATCTGTTGCGTTCGGTGAATCATCGTTGCCAGCATTCCATGAACCGATACGGCCTGGAAAAGTCCAGCAAATGAATTCAGGGAAAAGAAGCGAGGAAGTCTCTTGCATCACTTTGGTTTTTGGGTTTTTTGGGAAATTACAGCAGGCAGCTCAGTCATCCTGACTTCAATTTGACCAAAAAAGAAGCAGCTGCCTAATGGAGAATATTTCTAAATAATTGCCTGGACTCTTTGCTGCACCAGGAGAGAGCCAAGAGCTCAAACACAATTATAATATATATATATGTATATATATATGTATATATATGTTTATATACACATTTTCTGTTCCTTTAAGCTGCGGTGTCTTGGTCTTGAGCACACAACTGGCAAATGCCTGCTAGAGGCTGCCTATAAGCCAAGGATGGATTGTATTGTGTGACCATGTTTCTCTCTGCTCCTATTACAAAGACACTAGAAGACATGGCGCATCTTAGAGATTGATGCAAATCAGAAACACAGGTCCTTTTGTACTGAAAGAAAGAAAGACACAACAATTTCTGAGCATCTGCATCACAACCTAGTGCAAAGGAGACAAGAAAAGGGCCTAAAGTGTGGTTTGACATGTATCATCCCCTTCACAATGAAGAATTCACCTTCCTGTCAAAGAGCTGTATGTGTCCTGGCGTGACTGTGTGTGCTCTGTTGCGAGTGGAAGAGTTGTTGGCAAGATGAAAAGTTGAAAGAAATTTTCGTTAAAATCACACACAAACAAGTGAGCCATATTTCCAAATCCAAGGTCCTGGCACTCCTCACCCCACAGAGCATTGTGTAACACATCTTTGGGTTCCTCCACTACTGGCTACTGTTCTGTGTGCATTTTGTTTCTAAAAGGTTAGTGTGCAGTGTGAACACTGACAGTGAGCTTTGCAGGAGTGGATGTGGTACAATTGCAAGCAGCTAAGAAATCACCAGCAAGGCCATTTTATACCACATCTCTGAAGTTCCATAAACAGCTTTGATTAGGCCTTTACTCAGCTGCCTTGTCTTCTTGTTTTTTCAGGAGCAGTTCTACTATAACAGTGCTCCTGACAAGCTTTTGTCTGGCTCACCCATCTTCTGCCTCTGCTGTTTTTTCTGGGGAACACAAGCTGACTCTCACAATCAGGACACTCCCCTCATCAGCATTCAGAGGATTACTTCAGCTGTTCAGCTTGTTGCAATGCAGCTTGAATTATTTAATCTTCATACTTTAGTTAGTTGACTGGCTTCTTACACTGGGGCTGTGAAACTTCTGAATTAGCCAGGATCATGATTTTAAGCCTTAGTAAACTACACACACACAGAGCTGGATGTGCTATCAGTTGTATAAAAAAAATTATCAAGAAAGTGTAAGAGATCCAGATATGAAGGAGAAGAAATACCAGAGAAGAAAATGAGGACTTGAATTTTGGTGCATCATCTTTACCCCAAAACCATCTTCCATGTATTGCAAGTATGGGAGGGATGAGGGGAACACAAAAGCAAGTACCCATTACCTTTGCAGTTTAGCTTTAGCAGGGAGGTGGTTAAAAGACACATCACCTTTTTCTTACCCATTTTCTCTCCAGTTTCTCCCCAGTCATTCATAAAATACTGCAAGGTTTTTTCACTTGAATTTGAATTGCTACTTTCTACTTGCTTCTATTGAAAATAAAGAGAAAACCACATCCTGGATTCTCCAGATGGCCCATTTTGCTTTCATGATGAGAACAAGAACTGGTGTGTTAGTGGGCAGTCACCATCATCATGCAGGGAGAATTGAAAATTTCTGCAGGCTTGGACTCCTGATACCCCTACTCTGGCTGTGATCTATGTTTTGAAATGTCAGGAAAATTCTTCTTCACCCCCTTGCCTCAAATCACGTCTATCATGAAAACACCACTGGGATGTTCTCCTTCCCCTTCCACCTTTTCAGCTGCAAGTGCTATGCAAGGGGGACAAGACCCATGTTTGGGCCACTGTGTGGCTACCACAGCACAAGAAATGTGGCCATGAGGAAATTCTGGCGCTTACCTCGGCTGGCCCGGCTCCGAGTGCGGACGCCGAGTGCCATGGTGCTGTCCCCCCCCACGGAGCAGGTCTTCAGCACAGCCTTCATGTTCTCGTGCTCAGCAGCATCCTCGGCGTACTGCAGGCCCTGGGGCTGGCTCTGGCAGGGCGGGGAGCTGCTGGAGAACTTGCCAGACTGTGGGAGGAAAAGCATTTGTTGTGTCAACTGAGAACAGCATGGACAATAGGCCAGGGGCTCCACTGTGAATTGCAAGGAAAGAAGTGTCGTCCCAGACTTGGTTTGCAGCAGAGCTATTCCCAAAAGAGTTGAGCAACAGTTGGTCCTCTCCAGAGCATTCACTCTGACCAGAAATAAACCTGAAACTGGGTGACAGCAGGGAGCAGACATAGTCAGAGGAAGAACAGATGCATTAGCTCGAGCTTTGTAATTTTGACCTTATGTCTGAGAGTAAAAGGTACAAAGCAAGGACTTGCTTTGAAACCTTCGATCCAGACTGGGTCTGATCTGGGGTCAGGCATAATGCTGAGAGGAACAGCATGAGATCCAAGAGAAAAAAAGAATTGCTTTTTTTTCCTGTACAATCAACTTTCACTAGCAAGGCAAAATGGGGACAGTGGTCTAGGAAGAGACACCTTTCCCTCTGACTTGCTGCTCAGAAAACTCTCAATCTGCTCTAAAACACAGTTATCTACAAGTAACTTTAATACACATTGCCACTAATGCTTAATAAGTCCCTGGTCCCAAAACATCCAGACAAATTATTTATGAAACACACAGAATTGCAGTCAGAAGAACAAACAAAACCTTACAAGAGATAGAGGAGTCTACCCTCTGCTTCCCTGTCACCATGACTATGTGAACAACAGCAGCTACACCAGCATGGCATGCACAGTGTGGGTATGCAGCAGCCCCTCTAGTGACCAAAACAACCACCTAGGAATGGGTGGGAGCAGCAGAAGTGGGTACTTTCTAAGGAGAAGGGCTTGCATTGCTGGGCGGCTGTCCCTTCCCAGACTCTGCCTCCAAAGGGCTTGGATGCTGGTATTCGCCACTGTGCTTTTATCTACAGAAAGGACAAAGCACACTGAAAATACAGCCCTGACTGCAGGAAATACCGACCTTGTTGACAGCAAACAGGCATCAACAGATAACAATAAACCTCGGTACTCTCACTCATATCAGCCCAGCATCAGACACCGAAGTATGTTTTGTTATTCCTTTTAATCTTTCTTACTCTAATTCAGCACAGATGAAAGGACAAGTGCTGCATTCTCTTCTTCCTTTGCATAATAAACAACATTAATTATTCACTTGATCATATCAAGCCAGTCAGTTAAAGGGATGCAAACCTGCAAAGCCCTTTGTCAGAGAATGGTAGATTGAAAGAAAAGACTGGGCCCTACTTTCAGAGCTTTGATCAAGTCTTCATCTGAAGACTGCAAATTGAAAAAGTTTAATCTGGAAACCAATGATAAGATGATTCTGTTTTAACATAGTGACTTTTTGGGGTAAGATAGCAAGTTAACTGAGTAGCAAAACAATAATCCCTAAAAGGAACTGAGCTAAATATACCAGTAAAAGACATATTTTGATAGCTAGAAGTTTGTTTTCTTGTTAAAAGATTAGCTTGTTACATTTTGATGTGAAAAATATGCAAGTGCTAGAGTTTCACATGTGAAATTAAGAGACAGAAAAATATTAGAGAAAAACTCCTATGAAAGGACATGCTGTTTTTGCATTAAGACTACCCTCTTATACAAAGTGGGTTGTTCAGTAATCAATTCAATTTCCAAAAAATTCCAAAGGATAAAGCCTCCACACAACTGTTAGTTCCTGTTCACACAGGTTAGTTACATGTTGGCATAAACAGGCAAATTAATGTAATTTTGTTTCCATGCCCTAACCTCTACAGCACAAACCGTGACTGGGGGCTAAAGCTCTAGAGCCAAGTTCTATTTAATTTCCTTTATTTTCAGATGTTGCCATAAATTGCTGGCCAAACCCCAGCCTGGTGAGAAAATGACCACCACTATGAAACAGTGAGCATTAAGCCACATTGCTTATGTTCAGCAAATTGAAGAAAGCGCTACTACTGAACAAAAAATGCATTGCAAAAAAGATGCTCCTCAAATCAATA
This sequence comes from Pyrgilauda ruficollis, assembly GCF_017590135.1. Classification (NCBI taxonomy): domain Eukaryota; kingdom Metazoa; phylum Chordata; class Aves; order Passeriformes; family Passeridae; genus Pyrgilauda; species Pyrgilauda ruficollis. Next base: position 786,970 of record NW_024525156.1, read on the forward strand.
AACATTTCTTATGAATATAGCTAGAACATCACCTTCAGGAGCACTTTATGATAGATACATGAACTACTCCATGGCTCATCTCGATGATCAATGAAGTGTCTCATTCTCTATTTATACAGCAAGGCAAACAGATAGGGTTTGCTTAACGTCCCTATATACTGATGATTTTGAAAACTTTATAAAATAATACCATGTGGGGTTACACAGCTTAAGGAGTATGAAATTATCCTGGTAATCCATAGCCCAGGGTAACTTATGATATCCATAACATTTAGATCACTGATGTTTTGGGTAATGGGGATAGTTTGCAGTACATTACAGACAGTAAGGAAAAGAAATGAGGAAACTTAAAATTATTAAGCCCTCAGATAAGGATATCCTTATTCAAGAGGACAGGAATGCATACAGTTAAAGCTGACTGTAAAAATGCATTCTTATGATTAAGACAAAAAGGTATGAGAAGTATGTCATGGTTCATAGTTCCAGTTGAGCAGATGGAGTTGAGCAGTCCATACTATCTGAGTTAGAAATTAGATGGCACAGCACACAGGAGACATGAGATGACATGCTTTTTCAGAGAACCATACCTCAACATCCTCTTCTTCATCGGTCTGCCACTGGAAACAAAGGACAAGGTGGAGAAGGACAAACAGCAAGATTTAAGAAAGACAGCACCATCAAACCGTGACAGAGTAAGAGGTAACCATGGTACTGTTTATGCAATAGGAGGACATAAAAACAGAAGACATATAAGGAATTAATTTTCATGCCTTAGACAGCCAGCTTGCTTTTTTTTTTTTTTTTTTTTTTTTTTTTTTTTTTTTTTTAAGCTGATTGTACGTAGAGCAGACTGTCAGTGGGGTATGTAGAAATTTCCTGATTTTCCTCACAGAAATGGCGAACTGAAACTACCCCTAACCCATCCTATTTCTCTCCCTTGAGTCCTGCAGTTGTTTGCCCCATGGAAGCTGACAACACTAAGTAGGGCTCCTTCTCCTTCTTCCAGCTCTGTGCAGCACAGGGAGGTCCTGGCTGCTGTTCCTCTCAGTGCAGAGGTCAACTTCTTGGCAATTCCTTTTCTCTACACTTAAGTGTTTGTTTTAATTCCTTTTTTAAGCTGGGGTTTTTCAACTTCCAATTCAACAGAGCACTCAAATCAAATGCTGGGTAGTCTTTCAATAAATGCTTAAAGTTCTCCAGTAGCTGCCTGATACCTGATCCTGGAAATCAGAGGGATGCAATTATCCATTGTTATTCAAGGCCTTCGCCCTCTGTGACAGCAGGCATCTAAAACTATCTTGATGGTTGCACTACATTAAATGCACATACAAAAATATTGTGGGATATGGAGTATTCTTAAATTTGGGGGTTTATAGGGAATTAGTGAACAATTTATATCTGTATTCCCAAGTGCCTTGGGAATTCTTCACTGGGTTAGAAGATACCCCACATAGAAGTTTCTCAAAGTAAAACATGGCTTCTCAAGTATCTGGGCTCCCTGTTTCCATAATTTGCAGTTTGATTGTTTATAAAGTGCAAACATAGTCCAGAAATTTTATGCACTTCTTTATTTGTGGGTTTTGTTTTGTTTTTTATAGAAGAAGCATTCCACCAATAGTATTCCTCTCCCTCATGTTACTAATACACATTTTTGACCTTATCTCCATCTCAGCTCTGATTTCTGTCTGGGATTGATACATTCTGTTCCAGAAACATTCATCATTAAAAATGAAAGTCTGATTTACTTTGGCCCTCAGTTTAGTTTCAGCACAATCTCCATAAGAAGATTAGCTGTGACTGCTGAGCAGCACATTAACATTACTTTTTAAGGGTATGTTTTATGCAAAGAGTGAGATGCTTATTCTAATTTGGACACAGTGATACTGACAGAAACTCAGGCAGTGTGTTTTGCAGAGGGACCATGGCAGGTATGTTCCCTTTGCATTAAAATTGTCTGTCTTTTTTCTGTCCCCCTGGGGGGCAGGGAGTCACTATAAAGCAATTCTTCTAAAGAGGACCACTGTTCACTTTTTGCCATGAGTAAGAAACAGAAAGAATAGGAAATATAAACAGTCTAGTATTCTAATTCTATCTATCTATCATAAACAGTCTTGTATTCTAATTCTATCTATCTATCTATCTATCATCTATCTATCTGTCTAATCTAATGCATCATTCTGTACATTCAGCTAATAAGTAAAGGGCAGCAGGAGAGTAAATTAAGCTAAACAATACAAAAAGGCAGTCAGGGCAAGATAAAATAGTAGAGAACACACACTACCAAGACTGTGCTCTAAACAAAAGTGTACTATAGTATTACTTTGTATCAAGCTAGCTTTTTACAGGGTAAAGGACCAGCTGCTGACCTTCCAGCCCATTTTATCTAGCCAGCAGTGATTTGCTGTGGACTCACTTTAAGGGCACTTTGCTTGACTTTGCTCATCTCCAGTACGTGGGCATTACCATTTCTGTCCCTCCTGCTCTACATGGAGAGCACTCACTCCTAGAACCACTGTCCTACACACAAAGCTACTGCAGTGCACAGGAAGAATAGTTCACCACTCTCTTCATATTTCCGTGTCTGAAGAGGCATTTGCTTCTAGCAAATACTGACAGCAGTAGTAAAAGCAGCAAAATAAATAAATCAACCTTATGTTTCACAAGGGAATCTGCTCTCATCCTGGTGTGTATATTCTGTCTTGTATTTACTTCTTTATTTTGTCATTATAAAAACCACTGAGAAATAGCAACAAATTAAGAATTTTTTAACATGTAATATTATCAAAAAGCAGTGAAAGAATATTGGTATGCTGAATACCACTTGCAGACACAAGATGCTAATTTGAAGGAAAAAAGGCCATTTGATTCTTCTGTCATTCAATATTGGATGTTGCAGGACAGTTTGAGATCTCTCTCCTTCTCTTCCTCCTGCCCTCACATTTTTCCTTTAGGGTAGCATTTCTGTGCAACAGATTTGCTGTTTCAAAACATTATGTTTATTACATAGCAATTTTGAAATTGAAACTCTTAAGTATCAAGAAAAGCAGAGCTTCATAAATCTGGGAGACAGATGCTTATATTACCTACTATTATTAAAAATCATTTAAAAGCTCAGACTTGTACCTGTAATTGCATTTCTTCCCTATTTTGCTTGCTCCCTGAAATGAGTGCCATCATTGGCTAAAGCCAGATATAAGGTTACAGAGACTAGGTAATTTTCCCTGTGAAACTGTGGCAAAAAAAATGTTATTTTTTTTTTCCTTACCCCTCCCCTCCAGACAACATTCACCACGATTTAAACTGACAGTGCCCAGTCCACTTCAGCTATTAAAGAACATATAAACACAAAGGTATCTGTGGTAAAAGGCTGAAAGAAAGACTGGAAATGTTCCCCATTGTGCTCCTGAGCCCTACTCTGTGTGAGTAGTTGAAGCTGATGCAAGTTCTCCATGTAAAGAGCCAGCAGACTCTCCATGCAACAAGCCAGGGCCCCTCTGCCTTCCAAGTCTGCAGGGGGGACAAGGTTGAAGAGATACAGGCCTTCTCCTTAAGAACTGGGCTGGTTCTGGCTTATTTCTTTCCTGCTTTTGTCACAATCCCTCCTCATCTGCCCAAAAGCAGTGTACTGCGAGGTGATCAAAATGAGACCCTGAGGAAACTTTCAAAAGGACAGGGAGGTAAATTTTCAAATTACTGCACAATACTTTTAGGTCACCAAAAGCAGAAAGTAAAATTCCATATGAGTATTGCATATTATAATCACTTTCTACAAAGAATTTCTTTCCAATGTGAAGATCTCAACTTTCTTCTATCAGTATTTTGTAACTAGTGAATCACTGTCAATGCATTACTGACCCATCACCCCTTTCCAAGCCTTCAAATATAAAACACCAAGAAAATCAAGACCAGATACAAACCACAGCCAAAACAAAACTACAATAAAATTCCACGTTTTCATAATTCTTCACACATAAATATCTTCCATCCTGCTGACTTGGAAACTTATTCTGAGGTAGATATAGCTTTGAAGTTGTCAGAGGAAGCCGTGACAAATAGTCTGATGCAACTTCAACTCAGTTTTACCATATACTGCAGTTCAAATAAAAGGTAAATGAGGCCGTATTACTGGGCTATGGTCAAAGAGATTTAGATAAGTTCTGAAATAACTATGTGGCCACATTAATAACTCCCTTAAAGAATATTCCTGTAAGGGCAGTTTTAAAGACTGTTGGTTTTTACTCATGCAGGGTTTTTGGTTTCAAGCTAATAGGACTGTTCTATAATTATAAATTAGTGATAGGCAAAATATACTCCCTTTTTTAAGATCTGCAAGATATTTTTTGGTGTAACACTGTCAGATGGCATTTAATTCTTGCCAAATCTCAACAGCATCCTGAGCTTAACATGGGATCTTCCTCCAATACTACTTTTGTTCTGAGAAAGGCCTTGATGCCTCCTTCCCTCCATTTTCAGGCCATTGTCCCTTGTTCTGTCCCTTGCTGACTCACTGTCAAGCCTGAGACTTTTTGTGGTTTGAAAGGGTCCCATTTCTCTGCTTCCTCAACCCAGCTGCCAGTGACCAGAACTCCTTTCACTCTTACATTTTCTGCAGGCAGGATATAGACAAGCTTTTTGTCCTGGCACAGCAGTTATTCTGGACAGATAATACCGAAACACTACATTATATAGTAGGAACATAGTAGGAAAACAGTAACTCCTTTGCATCTCAGTCTCAAGCTAGTAAAAAGTGTCAAAGCTATGTGAGGGAAGGAAAATTTTAATTTACAAAGTGCTTTGGTTAATGCTGTCTTTTGGCTCCTTTAGAACACATCAGGAAAACGAAGAAGCAATTGCAGAAAGTGATTTCACTTCTCTAGTGGTAGTTTTGTAAATTTGTATGACTGTATTATACCCTTTGTATAAAATCAGAGCCTCTTCCTTAACCTGAGACTACACCAAAAGAAAAAATCCTTTGATTATAATGCAGGTTTAACATTTTCTCTAGACGGGGCAGATTTCCAAATGTAAAGAGGATATTGCCAGGAAAGATCTACAAATGATTGTGAGTCAATGACTTAAATAAAATCTCAATTCATGTCAGTCCCAATACATATATATGTATTTATATATTTATATTGACCCATGTTGCCTGAGCCATAAAACTGTAATCAGCTTTGGGTTTTTCATGCCAAAGGCAGGGGTAGCTTCATGTGCAATGAAACACTTGCATTTAATCGAGACTCCAGATCTGGATTTTGAGACAGCTGGAAACTTTTATTAAGTACTGGCACTTCTTAAAACACTATTTGGATTGAGTCAAACTACATCAACTTTAAAAAAAAAAAAAAAGTTAGAAAAAAATTATAAAAAGGGGATTTTAAAACCTATTATGCTGAGAAAACTAATCTTACTTTAATTTATTCTATGAGTATGCAATCTTACAGTCAAAAAGTTTACACAGTAACGTTATGTGGACATAAATTTGTCCATCCTTTCAGAATCCCAAAGTAGTCTGTTGCCATAAAATTGGCTGGTCTGTGCTCTGAAGTTAAGAAAAAAATGCACATGAAATACATGTATATATGCATATTTATATACACAGACATAAAAAAAAAATATCAAGGTTCAAGACTACTAGACTATTTAAAGATGGAGAAAAAAATCCTTTAAAATTTCGCTGCAATCACTTATATAGCTACAATGATTTATCATCTAAATTATGTCCTCAGTTTGAACTCTGATTTCTAGGATTTTTTTCTTTTTCATGTTCTTGGCTGGTCAGATACACACTGATGGCTTCTGATGTCTTCTAGATATTCTGGAAGCTGTCTGTGCAGCACACAGAGAAGCACTTTTTGGATAATTAATTTCAGTTTGTTCTTCTCCTATACAATTTTATGAAGCAGAAGTTATACACAATCAAGGACTTGCAAGTCTTGTCTTCTAATAGAGGACTTGTACTTACAGCACAAGGACCTCTAAAATTAAAAATAGAGTAGCAACATTTCATATACCACATGCACTGAAAGAAAGTTTTAAAAATCCACACTATGGGAGATACAATTTGCCACTTACATCTGTTATCATCTTCCCTCTGGTCTTGTTTCTTTCCCTGTGGTTAGCTCGTTTCTGTTTTTGCTGCAGAACTCGTTCCCTGGTGGTGCGGTATTCCAGAGCAAATTCACTAATAATCTTGCAGAACTTATTGATGTTGACTTCACGTATCGCGTAGGGAGGATGGCCCATAAATAACAAAAATGAGTGAAACCTGGAAAAAAATGAGTTATAAATGTAAAGGGAAAAAATCCTTATTGATGGTCTCTTGGAAAAAAAACAACAACCCTATATTTCACTGAATCCATTTATTACTTTACTAGCTCCCATAATTTCCTTTGTGCTACAGAATTTTCATGGATGCTTTGCATAACATTGGTATGTTTTATAATTAAAACCATGAAAGTCTAGCCTATGATAACTTCATCCTAGTCTACTTTCCCAGGCTGATGCAGGAGATAAAATATTTATGGAACTCCATCACTTTATATGACTAATTTGGCACGTGAATGACCAATTTAATTTCTGTTATAGAAAAAAAATATTTATTAAGTTTCAATTCTATTTATTTGTATTAAGCAACTTCAAAGAGGCTCTTAGGACTTTGGGCAAAGTCTAGACAAGAAGAATGCAGATTTACAGGCTAGCAAACACAAGAAGGAAAGAATTTCTGGTTCACAACACTGACCGTAAAATTATATTATCTACCAAGTACATTAGTTTGGGACACTCTCAATTCACAGTTTTACTGCTTCTGTGGCATTCAGAACTTTAGCACTATTTGCAATTTTTACTATTGCTTCTATACTGCATGATTTACAGCAGTACACCAAATGTGTAAAAATATATGAGAATTCCTTTTAACTGCAACTTGAGGACAAGAAGTTTTCCCAATCTTAGAAAGATGCAAGTATAGCAAAACATTTTTAAAAACTATCACAGCAGTTGCAGGATATCAGAGGAGAAAGTTGATATTTCTTTTACTTCACAATGCCTATGATAAACACAATAGGAAACTAATGAATTCACTTCCCTTCCACTGCAACTGGGATTTCTGCTTACTTGTGGCATAAACCCTAAGTCATTACAAAAACGAAAGAAGAACTGAATCAACTTCTCAAGAGTATACCCACAAATTTGGGATCATTTGGAATCAGTTCTTAATTTTGACCACAGCAATTTAGAAATTATCCAGAAGTCGGAAAATCTCACAATTTCATTAAACCCAACTGCAGATCCTAAGGAGAGGAATCTTAAATCTGCCTTCAGCTGGTATTAGCATAAAACACATAGTCAAAGATCTTGCAAATAGGAGTGGTTCTGCCTACAAAAGAGCTCATCGTACAAGACTGGTTTCAGCTTCTGCATATGATGAATTTGTCAACAAAACTTCATTTTTTGCTACAGTCTCTTCTTTTTTATCAGACAGTAAGCCAATCCTCCTTAAAAAATAATCCAGGATTGAACAGAAAATGTATCAACTTAACTACAAACCTGTTAGTTTTTGGGGACTAGGAGGCAAAAGACAGTTATTGCACCTTGGGAATAAATGACTGCCTGGATGATTGTTTTTATTAGTCAAAAATATAGAAATTTCTGGAGTGGGGCTTGGAGTAGAGTTTCTTCAATGGAGACTATAACAAAATATGCACCACATACAACCCAGCAACATTCCCTGCAGGAACAGGCATTAAACACTTACAAAACACATATCTATGATGTCATAACTGTTATAATTTTAATAACATGTTATAATTTTACCAAGTCATTTACTATCAAGGTATTGCTGTCACCAATATAATTCTGTACCTGTTAATTATTCTTCTATGAACAATCTTCAGGATTATGATTCGTTCTGCACAGTCTTTAAGGAACTCAGACATTTTTTGCTTTAGACTTGGCTTCATTTCATGCTTTGCTATAGCCTTAAGGTGATCCCATGATGCTTTGCACCGTCTTTCCATCTGACACAAGTTTTCCTGGAGTTGTTCAAAGTCAACCTGAAAAGAGAAAGGAAAAGAAAAGGTAACACTTGAAGTGAAAACACTGCGGTTGTATACTTGGATATCCAAACAATGCCATCTGTGTGTATGAAAGAGTCAAGGTAGTAGGAGCACAACATCAATTAACATTATTAATTATTAGTAAAACAATAAAAAATAGCTTTCTCTATCACACTATGTCTAGGCATGTAATGTTAGTAAGGAAAACTGAAAACAAAGAAATATCCATACACATATATTTGGTTTTATTCCTGGAGGCCTAACATCTAAAAAAGGGGCAAAAAAATATTGTGATATGTTTTCTCCCTTGCTAATAACTTCATGGTTGCACCAAGCAACTGCATGACTCAGTTCTTTCTGAGGTAATACAAAACTTTCTCTTTTTCTAAATCCTTTTCTCTACTACTCAAAGCTTTTTATACCCTGTTTACTGCTTGCTGCTGTACCCCGCCAACAATTCTCCATTTTAGGAAGTACTTGGATCTATTCCCTGGTCATGCACTGACTTGTTAATAGATGATCTAGTTCTAATCACAAAATTCACGGGCCAGAATTTTTTAAAGCTCTATTGAAAGTATGTGTTATTTAGTGATCTCAGCACTAACTTTCATCCCTTGATATACAATACGAATTTACTGGCTTATAATGAGATCATGTAACGACTCTGAAAGTCTCTCAACACAGTTAAAAAAATGATTGCACCTTACAGTAACATTCATCAGGATAGAAGCCAACACATTCCACAGAAAGTGAGGGAGAGTTTCTTCTTTATTCATCAACCAAAAAAGGTGTTCAAATCGCAATACTCTTACAGGAGACACTCAGGACGTGTTGCTAACAACTCAACAAAGTGTATCAACGGCCCAGCCACAGCACACAACAGATGAGAAAAATAAAACTACCCAACATGTTCTGAACTCTGAAGAAAGGAAAAAAAGATTTTATAATACCACTTCACAGTTCAGATGAACTCAAGCTATAAAGTACAGACTTAGCTCTCAGCTTCTAAACACATCAGTGCTTGGGATGTTACAGTCTCATAGACTGTAAGTTAATTCCTTAATGCTAAATGAAAACCAGTGTCAGGGGTAGGTTTTATTTCATTCTTCTTAGCTGTGTGCAGCATCCACTGCTGAGACCTATACTGAGAATAGCCATAAGAAATGCATTATTATTAAAAAGCTCCTGGTATTGATTTGATTTGTTTATGCTGTGATTTATAAAGTGATGAATTTTTCCTCTTCCCAAGGAAATAGAAACATCCTTTGATCCACTCTGCTATTCAGAAAAGCCCTGCAGGCGGAGCAGCTGTGGGGTATTTGCTTTCCTTATATCCATATCAATGCATATGTTAAAAAAAAAAGAAGTCCTTTCCAGGTCAGTATTTTCACTGCTGATGATAAACACATTGCTGCTCTCCACAGATGGTGTATCTAAAACACACATGGAGAAAAATACTAGCATTCCTGTTAAGGAAAAAAAAAAATTCCAAGGTTTAGGTCTTCTCATTATCCAACCTGGCTGAGGAAGCATCTCAGCCTCTGTAGCTGAGAAATTTAAACTCAAGACATTTTATGGCAGACTGAGTTTTAATGTATCAAAAAGCTCTGAGGTTCAGGCCTGTAGGGGTTCAAGAAACATATTTGGAGGACAACAAATCTGGGGGGAACGTGGTGAATTCCTGGCCCCTTGAAATCTGCCAACAGTCAGCACATTCACAAGAGTGGGAAGTTCCAGCAGGGACAGCAGCTGGCAGGTTGGGCTAAGGGACACTCATGAATTTTTCGAGCATAAACAAAAATTCAGTCTTCTGTGCAAGTCCTAAGGAGACTGCAGTAAGAAAAAGACCACCTGAACTCTCCTGGAACAAACCTCTGTGGAGCACAGGTGTGCTCAAGCAGAAGCTGTAAACTCCTGGAAGGAGTAACATAGGAACTCCAATACAGGACAATGTAGGCAAATGTACAGTGCCTGAAAGAATGTGCCAAACCTTCATGGAATCTGTGTCCGCCAGCTCTCTAGTGTTTGGTCAATTGCTTGTGGACAGAAAGGAATATACTTGCAGAAAAACATCCTCATGTGAAATATTAAAGTTCCAGTTTTTCTTGGATTCAATCAGGTACCCCATCTGATACTTTAAGAAATGCTATTTCACCAGTGCCAATTTTGTGTATAGATGCAGAATCCATGACATTTCAGTCTGCTCCAGGTCTGTGGTTCTGCTTAGGATATTACATACAAATATAACAGCAAGAGTGATGAGAAATCCCAACTACAAGAGATCCTCAATCATGTGTTCATATGATAAGGAGAACAAAAACTTGTGTGGAGTAATAATTCCAAATATTCAATATATTATGCATAAAGAAAACATAAAAAGGCATTTCTAATACCATTCTACCTCTTTACCAGTTCACACAGCATTGCTAAGGGAGCATGGATTGCACCTTCCGATTTATGTGCTTATTTCCAACACTTTACTAAAGGAATTACTGATGTATAATAGTAGAGAAATATGAATCCTCTTTTTTGTTCTTCCTTTCTTGGAACAAAAGATGCACCAATTCTTGCCTGCAGGTGGATGGTCATGCTGGGACTAAGAAGGAACTCAGGGGAGTTGTGGCTCCAGGAGAGCTCAGCATAGGAGGTACTCAGACAAGAATTGCTATGGCATTATTTTATAACTATGCTCCACTGAGTAAAAGAAAGCAGTAATCTGAAATAGTCATTACAGCTTTCTTCCCAGACAGTAGTGTATAGATATTGTACCTGCCCCAAGGATTTGGGGGAAGGTGGAAACATAGATTCTTCTTCCTGCTCAGTACATATGGGTGCAAAAGACATGCAGCTTGCTGCCTGAATAGTTACCTTCTGCTAAAATTTTTAAAATTAATACATGTTCTTTTCTGCAAGAAAAAGAATGAGTGGTCTTAGGCTGTTATGCAAAATAGGAAAGTCCTTTCTTTCAAACACTATGAAATGTTTATTTTAATTTGTTAACTAATTTAGAAACAGCAACTTTCTAAATGGTTCTGGGACATATTTGATATGTTCGTCATTTCTCTGGCCAGGTTCCTCTCCATTCACAATCACACTGGATAAAAAATATTCAGAACTATTGGTATATGTGAAATTTCTTGCCAGGCCCACTGTTCAGTCTTCTGAGAAGTGCCTTAGTCGGCACTGTTTGATCAGAGGGGAGTAGCCAGAGACAGTATATGCAAACAGGATGTAAAGGCCAGCTTATGTGACAAAAGCCCCTCAGAGTAAGCCTCAGTAAACCACTGCCCTAAACTCACTAATGGGCAACTTTAGAATTAAAAATCTATTTTTCAATTTAACACAGCACCATATTTTGCACAGATGACTCAGAACAAAGAATAAAACCCTCCAACCACATGCCAGAAACAGCAGCAGTCACTTTAATCACTTTATATCATTATTTACTGCTTGCTACCATAGAAGCAGATGACTTTGCCATAAACAACAAAAATAAAAAGAATTCTACCAAGTTTCTCATTCCACTGGGCTGAGAATTCAGTACCTCGTGACAGACCTACAAACAAACACACCAGAACACACCAGAACAAACAGCTTCTCTTCTCACTGTTTTTCACCTGACTCAAAAACTGCCACCACCATCAAATGGCTCATCATTTACTTCCCTGCTTGTTCTGGTTCCCTGAACTTTGGTCCTTACTAGGCCTATTTTTTTCAAGTTCAACTCCATTCAATACCATATGCCATGTATAAAAGTTTAAAACTTTCTCATTCATGAAATACTATACCATGCTCCAATCATTCAGGCAGGACAGGGATCAGGGAGCCTTTCTGGTCTTTGGGTTGGAGTGTTATTCCTCTGTGTGGCCACAAATACCTCATGGCAACACAGGAATTGCACACTTTATTATTTGTTGGGACAGAGAGGAATGGCTGCTTTGGGAATTAAATGCAGCAGTTCAAACCTGAAATGCCTTCCACTATATATTCCCCAGGGAAGCATATACAACTCCAGGTATGCTCTGCCATGCACTGCCATCAACTAGAGCCACTGTGAGATAAGAGGTCATTTTTCTTCAGCTTTCCCTTAGCTGGAATGTGCTTTACAAACACGTTTCCTCTTCCAGCTAAATCTCCTCTAGTCTTTGGGCTAAGCTCCCCCACTGCTGCAAATACAAAACCATCCTAAAGTCAAAGCTGCTGCACCTAAATACACTCATGTTTCCTGCCTCCTGTGTTAACATTCAGCTCTTCAACAGGGTCAAAGATGACACGCGTGGATTGAAGCAAAAAAACCCAAAACAAGTCAATGAATGGAAAATGATGAAGCACTTATTTTCAAAATCACTGTATCTAAAGTTTGGTTCTGAAGGCCAGTGAATAACTTACTACATAGCCTCAGCATGCTTGTGTAAGATTTCTGCTGTTTGATACTCTATTATTTATTGGTATAGCTTCCTTCTTTCAGTCGTGAACATATAAAATCCAGTTATTTTCTAAGGAAGACCTGGATCTCTGCATTTTTTTCTTAGTCACAAGGTGCATTTTAGAGAAGATGGATGCTTTCACAATGACATGTTGTCTTAAATGCACAATAAAATGACAACTATTTTATTGTACCTCATAGAAAGATATACATAACCACACACAAGCTTTCTCTTTTCAAAGTTCAAGATAGTTTCTTCAGCAGACCACAGTCTAGTCTGAGCTGTTTATAATTTAGGGTCAGACCGTTCATTCTCACATTATTACAGGGATGCGTTCTGGCAGGGAACATGAAATCTTCCTCTTTTCCTGAGTTGGTGCAGTGCCAAAGGAAATTCTGAGAATTGCTCCTTGCAAACATACTGTCATCTGAGAGCAGTGACCTTCTGTGGCGTATGTTCAAAATTTTGTCTCCTCTAATATTTCCAGGCTGGTTTCCTTCACCAAGTGTCACAAGAATTACCTCAAGACCCTTGTTAGTCTGACTTGCACACTGTGGGCATGCATTTTAAGTGAGACAGATGCCAGCTCCCTAAAGCAAGCAATACGTAAAGAAGGCTCTGCCCAGACATTTCTAATTTTAGTGTATGAGGTGGCGTCCTGAGAAAATAATTTTGGGAATGAGAGCACCTGAATCAACCCACTAATGAAAAATTACAGGACAGAGGTGGCAGAGGCGCTTAGTGAGGTATGACCAGATGAGTCTGTCCAATTGTACACAGATCTCTACTGCATTTTACTTCATTAAACAATATCCTAACTACATGGGATCTTTTTGCAGATGCTGTATGGCTGTTCCCACAATCTGGGACAAAGGGGACCCATACCACACAGTGGTGACGTAGGTCCATTCAGGTAGTGTTATGTCACCTGCAACAATTCCGGCAGTCGTATCACCTGGAATGTTATTGAAACACCACAGTGCCATCAGGCACATGTGCTAAACTTCATCTGCTCTCTTTGAGACACAACCTCAAAGTATCATTTGCCATGTAAGCTCCTTCCCCCTTGCCCCAGTATGCTCTGCAGCCAACAGGATCTGCCTTTCCCTGCTCTGCTTTCACCTCTGCTTCTGCTAGCCCATGCCATAATCCGAGGCAGCTGCTGGCATCACAAGGAATGACTGCAAGAAACCTTGCATTCCTGGACATTTTTTCCATGGAAAATAATTTGACTTTTGGCATTTATTTTTGTTTGAAATAATGTAGGGAAAACATACTTGAATGATAACTGCACACAGATACCTTCTGTCAAGTGAGACACAAGAAACCCCACGGAAAGAGTACAGGAGGCAACATGATTTTCCCTAACATTTGTTTTTAAATTTTTTTTTTTTCATCCTTTCTCTCCTTTCCACTGTATCAGGCAGAAGCTACAGCATGTCAAATATCACTTCTGTTCCAGCCAGCTCCTGCCTCCTTATGCCTCCCTGCTCGGAGGGCAGGCTGCTGCAGGCTTCCTTCTCCCCTGTGTATGCCTTAGGCTCATCTTAAGTTCTTTCCTTTCAGCAATCCTTGTCCCCTCCTGTGTTGCTAACATTTCCTGTTTCTTACTTTTAAAAGCTGCCTGCTTCTCCACTGCTTAGTAGCTGTGAGTGTCCTGTGCCCAAGTGTCTTGCTGCAGGGGTTAAAAACCAGACAGAAGTTGGACTTGATCTTGTAAGTCAATTAAAATCAGGGGAAGAAAATGACAATTATAGTTAATCTATAGAGCTGGCCAGTTTTCAGATTCACAGGGGAAATATTTATGGGTTAGAGAGAGAAGATGAACATTTTTAATAAGGACACATTTTTTATTCACTAACAGAGGAGATATTGGGGTTGAGACAACCACTTCCCAAGGAAATTTCTAGGAACAACATTCGATCTTAACTGCAGAAATCTGTGGGTCTGCTTCAGTATTAGGTTCATCAGTTTTGGTAAAACTTCAATGAAAAAAACAACTTGAAATATCAAGAAAATAAAAAGGGCAAGTGATTTTAATAATGTGATGCTAAATAACCAGTGCTGTGCATGAATTTATAAATGCTTTTATTTATCTAGAATTGTATTTTTTCTCTAATTTTTTCACTTGTGTCTGTTTTTTTGGTGCCATTTATGACTTCAGTCCTTCAGTAAAAAGCCACAAATTTTGCAATAACTATACCATTTTGTTTCTGGACTTTCTAGCTCCTTTTTGGTGGGGCAGCCTGTTTTTCTTTATGTTTTTGAGTTTTTTTCATGAACTAATGCTCAGGAAATTCTTATATGATGCGCATTACAGGGGAAGGGGCATCGCTGTTTATCTACAGGATGGAAATTGTTTAGCCTTTGTGGTTTCTGAAAGATGTTTGTAGGCAAAACAGAGCTCAAAATACAGCCTAATCCACAGTGATATATTAGTTCTCCTTTCCTGTCAGCTTTCCTAAACCAAGATTTCGCCTTGTCTGCGAACATTCCCTTGAAGAGGGCAGCTTGGATGGCTTCCACATCCTAACTCTCTGATTTGTGGCAGCTATGATCAAGTGGGAATAGAGCTTGTTACAGTAATCCATCAGTGGTTTAACACATGCAGGAACATCCCAAGGAGGGAGACTTTGGGCGACATGGGGAAGGTTAAGGCTATAATTTCTCTTAATGTGATTTTGTCTGGCCTTTTTAGATTTTTGTCCACTTTGGGCAGGGCCACTGGATCAGCAAACCACAGACTGAAAGACTGTGCTCAATTTTGCATGCTCTTAGACCTAATTTTTTTTCTTTTTAAGTGACAGCAGTAGGTTAAGCTTTCTTCCACTTTCTATGACTGAAAAACAGAAGAACCACTTGGGAGAATATCATACATGGTGGTGAGAATTTTGGAAAACAAAGGCTCTTCTCCTTTGTGGTAATTTTTCTTCATAGCGATTAACTTGATCTCAATCTAAGAAAAAAGGGAAATAACTTCTTAGCAAAGAGAAGAACCAGGAAATGAGAAACCAATATACCTAAATGTTAAAAAACTAAGAATCACTCAAATAAAAACCAAAAACAGAATAGAAAGTTAAAATCTTCCAAACATGAGAAACCAAACTCACTGAAGGCAATAAACCAGAGCCTAAACATATGCTGTACAAGAGGAAAACTAGGAGAAAAGAGATGGGATCTAAAGAGGAAGTATTTCATCCGACTTCACCACAGAGGATGTTGGAGAAAAACCTACTTTGGTGCTCCTTTCCTTTTTCTGTATTATATTTTTAAGAGATGAGAACTAATAGCAGTTTTGAAACCTTACTAGCAGAAACAAATGTTGGAGAGAGATGGTATCTTACAAAGCAGTAAACAAATAGAATACAGTAATTCTAACATCAAAATAAAGAAATTGAGCCACTGGTTAAAATGAGTATGAAAATGTACTTGGTAACTTGGAGAATCAGAGGATAGCAAAAGTTTGGCTATCCCTAGAAAAGTAGCAAAGTTGATGCAGAGGTCTAGGTTTCATTACTTTATCTGGTAACTTGGCTGAAATGATGAGTGACAGGAAACTTAATACATAAAAATAACCACTATGTTCTGAATGCTTATAAAATAGGAAATAGATAAGACTAAGTAAAGAAAATTAAATTTCAAAATCTTTTCAAGGGACTCATGGGAGGCCACCTATGAATTGTGAGGCTAAGAGAGCAAAAGAAGAGAAGGAATACACCTTGATTCTCATTTGTTGACAGGGCTAACAGCAGGCGTCTCATGGTTTGTACTTTGTATTTCAAAATTATCTGGAAACGAGGAAGCACATCCAGATGGTAAAACCTACAGATGGCAGGAAATTATTTAGATTAATCCTGACTGAAGATTATTAGGGGTTTGAGAGATAAACCGTAAATCTTCTTCAGCAGATCATGGTCACTGCTGTAGACTGCAATGAAGTGCACAGTGCACAGCAGCATCCGACTCTGTTGAGAGTTCTGAATGCTCTGTCAGCTCAGGAGACTGCCTGGATGTCCTTGGGAACTGCCCTGGGACAATGGGTGTCCAAAGGCAAAGGGTAGCAGCAGTCAAAGAACACAGAGAAAACCTCAGAACATCTAACAAAATGTAGCACAATGTACAAACATACATTGATATACATTGATAAGGAGAGGCTGGGGTACTGTACTTACTACTGTTTAATACATTCTAAAAAAGTAAGATGAAGGAAAAGTGTGGAAATGGTCTTATAAACAAAAGATATAAAAGGATCATTTAAGACTTAGACAAGCATCTGAGCAGCCTGGTTTATCTGGTCTCGCACTGAAAAGGGTGATGGATCATATGACCTTCAGATCCTTTCCAACCTAAGTTATTCTGTTAATTAGAAAGAAAAAGTATTTTTACTGCTCAGTATGTTCAGACAGTAATTCCTGAAACCAGCAAATTGAACAGCAGAAAAAAAATAGATTATGAATTCATTGTTGCAAGAACTGCACTAGGAGCCAAAATAAGATTTCATTTTTGCAGTTTAAAAAAAAAAAAGTATTGTATTACACAAATGTCCTGGATTGTGAGGGCAAACAGAGTTGTTTGCCCCCAGTTTCCAGCTCCTCTCAAAACATCCAAATAAGGTGGCCTTTGGAAAAGTAATCATTCCTCTATTTGATGTACATAATTAGAATTATGGCTCATGAAATAACATTTTTGTAGGAGAAATCTTTCATTCCCTTAGAAACTTGTCCTCTTTTGTCAAGCAGCTGGTATTGGCCACTGTCTGAATCAAGACACTGGACTAGAAGAACGCTACAATTATCGGCTGTAATTATTACCATTTCCATGAGACATGACTCCTAAAGAGAATTTTTATGGCTGCTATCTCTGGAGATGCTCAAAACCCACCTGGACTTTCCTTCTGCAACCTGCTTTAGATGAACCTGCTTTAGAAGGAGGCTGGACTAAGTCATATGCTGATGTCCTGTCCAACCCCAGCAATTCTGTGGTTCTGTGAGTTAAACCAAGTATTTCAAAGACTCTTTAATTCTGGAGACAAATTTTATTAGTAAAAAATTAATTCCTTCCATTCGATTTAAAATACAATCAGTCATCTGCCTTATAAAAGAGATTCCCCCAAGCCACAGAATAAATATGTTTGAAGATACTGGTCAAATGAAGTTTTGACCTGAAAATAGTTCCTAATATTTGTATACATTAATAATGTACATAACATTAACATGGCTGTCTTAACCAATGGCTGCCTAAGAGTGCACTGATGAGGGAACCTTGTGACAGACAGAAATAAAGTTCAGAAGAGGGAGTACTGGTGTCTTTGGAGCTCAGTGCAAATGACACAAGGAACACACATTTATAAATAGTGCTGCAACCACAGAGGATCAAAAAATCAAAGAAGAGAATAGAAAAAAAAATCTTAAATATTTCTCTTCAGAGAGGTGTTATAAAAATGTACATATAGATGTATTTACCTACTGGACATACCTTGGCTGACCTAGTGATGGCCCCGATCTCTGAATAAAGATCAGTGCTGTCTGGGAACTTTTCTACCACCATAGTGCAGACATGGTGCAGGAGGGACTGTTTGTGCACTGTGTCCTTGACTTCTGGAACCTTCTCGAGGTAGCTCAACTCAAAAGCTTTGGCCTGTAATGGAAAAAAAGACATTAAAAATAAAAGGACATTCAAAATAAAGACATTAAAAAAAGAAATTAAAAATAAAAATGCTTACTCCTTCCCATGCAGATTAGTAGATAAAAATGATAACCAGTAAGGGGCAGAGGGGAAAGAAGAATCCTACAGGAGAGGAAACTCATTGCTTTTATTAATTTTTAACTTGCTGAAGACTAGGCCTAAAATCAGTCAATTTACAGTGAAATGACTCATGACACAGTTCTCACACTTTGAGTGCAAAGCATCAACACTACACTTAAGGGAGTTACACAAGAAGAGTGCTTAGCTCCACTTTCCTTCAGATTATGCTGAAAGAGGCAGCACACAACACAGAACACCCTAACACAGAATAAAAGCATATTATATTCCCCAAATTATTTTTCTGGCACAAAATAAATAGTGGGTTGCAATTTTTACAATGGTTTTGACTACTGTTTTTTGAAGGAGAAAAGCTGCAGGGGAAATGCTTGGACTCAGGCTTACATTGGTTCCATTCAGAAAGTTCCCAATGGCTAGCAGAGTAGAAAGGATAAATCCCAAAGTTTTGTTGTGCTCCAGTTGGTCCATTCCCTCCTTCAGGTCTAGCAGCGGTTCTGCAACTTCCTACCATAAGAACAGAAACAAGAAAGTGAAGGTTAGTTTTTAATTCTATGGTTTAGATTAATTACTGCATAAAGTTCCTGAACTGGCGTCTTGCAGAGTGTAAACTGGCCATGTGTGCTGGCTTTCTTCCATGTTCCAGCTAATAAATCACATGCAAAGACAGCAAAAAAGTTCATAAAATATTTTCCTACTGTTGTTCCTTTATGTATGCAACTGCCTTACTTGTCCTGGGGACTATCCTGTGATTCCAAACAGGAGAATGCTGCTGCATTTCAGCTAAATCCATGAACACCCCAAGCCCCAACTTATAAAAAAGCTTCTTAAAAGTATTTTCCTAATCTTTGAACAACAAATTTAAAAAGTTAGAAACTTTGCTGACTTAAAATTTGTAGCTTGACTCTACAGATTTCTTCAAACGATAGCCATTTCTGTGTTTTAGATATGGTTTTGTGCTTGTGAGAATTTAAAACTGGAAAAAAAATCTGCTGTAAACATCAAGCTTTACAATTAGTCTCATTTCAATATTTTAATTTAATGCATCTTCCACCTACTCATGTTATCTGAGTATAGATGTGCATACTGGTAAGGTCTGAAATCATAAATTCTGTTCCATTACCTCAGGAAGCGAACTACACCAGAGAGTTCAAAGGAAGAGAGTGAGGATAATTGAGTTGACAGAACTTATTTCTATGTCTCTGTGTGAGGCCCGGGGTTATTTATTTTGTATGCACACTAACAGTTCACATTGTTTCTATCTTCAAATGCCATTCTAAGCATCTGTGAGCAGAATTTTCTTCACAGAATCATAGAATGGTTTCTATTGGAAAAGACCTGAGGATCATCTAGTTTCAACTCCTGTGCCATGGGAAGGCAGAATTTTTTTCCCAATTTCCCAAATTGTTATAATTGGCTCTTTATGAGCCAAGAAACCAAAATTAAGCTGCTATTTTAGACCAAGAGGCAAAGTAATTGAGAATTTAACTTTCTTGGAGATACACAATGGTTTCTTCAAGAACATCCATAAAAGATGAATGAAATACATTTCTAGTCCCTACAGAACAATTTGTCTCTTGGAAAGAATGTGGAAAATTCAAGACAAATTAAGAGATAAGACAGTGATCTAAGTAGTTTATACATCAGAAGAGAGGTGCTAAATAATCCAAGGCTTTATTAAAGTGAATTTAAATGATCCTGCTGCACAATATTCTTTGAGTTGCTTTAAAGTCAGAGTTGATTTAGTTTGTTTTGTTGCATTATGGGATGACTCAAACTGCTCTGAATCTGTGGTAAACATGGGCTTCTGAATTATTTAATTTAGATCAATTTTCAACCTGTCAAAAAAACATTCCCAAAAGACTAAGGCTAACTTAAAACATTCTCCAGATGAATAAGAAGGAGGCATAAGAGGCTTCCAGCCTAAACCAGGCCATACTGAGCCCTTCATTTAGCTACTCAGACAAGTTATCTGATCTTAGACTTTTTGCATACAGTACACATTTATAATTACTCTTTATTTCTTATTTTATTGTAGGATTAAAAAACAATAAAAAAGACTGTGCAAGATACTGAACAATCAGACAAATTTCTGATTTTTTTTCAAATTTACCCACTCTTGCTTCCTATAAAACTCACCTTCTACCTAAAGAGGGCAGATAGATAAGGCAGAGCTACCTCATATCCTTGAAAGATATTTTTATTTTTCAGCTAAAAATTATGTTTGAATGAAATGCGAGGATTGGTCCAGAACTTCTGTCTGAAAGACACCTCATAATGCCTGATTCAATGTTTGATGGACATGTACAAATGAACTCAACTCATTGTATTTTTTTCATTTCTACACCTGCTTTTATTAATTTTGTGATCTTTTAAGTTGTCAGCAAAAAGGATATATTTGTCTGCAGTGATCTTAATAAAAAAGAAATCAAAGTTTCTATTGCTTTTTTAAGACCTTTACAGCTCCTTTGAGATAATAGAATTTGACAATATCTGCATCATAAGTAATTCCATACGAGGAATGAGTAGCAACACAGTGCAATTTTTTTAACCTCTTTTGTCTGTGCATTTAAATTAGGATAACAAAAGGATGGAGAGGGAAATTATTGTTCCACTAATGACTTTCAGTAAGCATTTATGTTAACATTCATTCATTTTTCTTTCATTTTAAATTTTCTATAGAGAGCAAAGAGTGAATATTTATTCATCCAGTTCAGCTCCTCATAGGCTGAGGATGTTCCCCACAAATGTACCCTGACTTGCTTCAGTTAATTAAATTCAAGCTAAGAAAGATGATTTCTCTTATTATGCCTGAAAAGCTTTTAATGAACATGAACATAAACAATGTATCACTTAACCCATTTCTTGAACAATTCATATTTGTTTCTTTCACGTTGTCAGAGATGAAGCTAAAACCTACTTAGGCAGAACTCTGTTCTTGGAGGTTAGCAGAAGAGTCTCATGTATGAGAACCCTGGTCTTAGCAATAACTCAGGTATTTCACACTGCTGGCAACAGGGACCATTGAAAACTTCCAGCCTCATGGAAATAATAGCACTCATATCTTACATAAAATGTATGTGTGAATTGGTAAACAATATGAGTGCTGAACTAATTGTGCTAATTCTGAATGGCTATGAGTTTTCCTTATTACAAAATAAGATTAAAAAAGAAAAGATCAAGCAAATGCCGGAAAAAATCGAAAGGCAAAGCCGTGGAGCTAAGTCATTTTGGGACCTATGTTTCATGAAGCGTTTGCCCTTTTGCAGATAGATCTTCTCCAAAAACATAGTTTCAAGAATAGAAGAATGTTAGCAGCTCAAGGGTCTCTTTTATCATCATAACCACTAATGCAAATTACTTCATTTTTTAAAAACTGAATATTACAGTATCTTATTTCAGTCTAAATAACATGTACATTTACAGATTACCTGGAACTCTGACCTTAAGCTTTTTTAACTGGAGACGCCCAGGTGCTTGGCCTGCCTTGCACTCCTGATGTCTGATCCTGTCTGTCCTCGCCCAAGACCCAAGCTGTCTGTCCTATCTATCCTTGTCTGCTAGGCTTATCATGTGCTCCTCATACTATATCACAGTTATCATGTTACTTTCTCTACCATTTCATGGTAAGTGCTGTGCTTAGTCCTATCGACCTTCAAACAGGGATAAAAATTTTGGGTTTGTCTTCCTTACAGCTGTTGCTTCTCTGAGTAATTTAAGTATTTGAGACATTTTGTACTAGCATCCATTCTACATGGGATTTTAGCTGGCAATAAATTAACTTTATGGCAAAAGGAAACTCTCAGAATTTCTTTAGCTTTTAGCAGTACTTCAAACGTTGCTTTTTGATTGAGAGGACACTAGAAATTCTAGATATATGCAGAGATTAACAACTACTGCTAACTCATCTTACATGAAAGGTACAATTTAGCCTTGTGGTAACTTTGAAGCAGAATAAATAGCTGTACCAGAGTGAAAACAAAACAAAACAAACTGGCAAAAAATGTTCATGCCAGATACAAGTATTTTGCTATACAAGTCAGAAATATAAATGGATAATGCTAAAACATTCCAATAAAAATCCTGAGTATTGGTGTGACTGCATGTCCTAACATCTAAGAAAATTAAATAAAGATGGAGTAGTCCTGACAGTATCACCTGCAAATCAATCCACTGTTGCACAACTCATTAAATAACCATTGCTGGGTAAACAAGGCATTTTCACAAGCATGTGAAACTTTTTTCACATTTCACTTTTTAGAATTCACATCACACAGTTATACTGACTTTTCAATACAAACCTATGTGCACAGATACATATACAAAACCAGTACGTAGAGGAGACAGCTGCTTTAACAGCAATGCCAGGTGTATACACCAGAAGTGCAGCCAAAAGGAAGCTCCTGTGCAGCGATTCCTGAAAGACCTTGTGAAAGGCAGCCAGTATCTGAAATCCCCTACACAGTTTCATTCTGTCTTATCTATGCACCAGAATTTTATCCTCTTTTTAAAAATTTTTGCCCATGATTCATCATTCTTGACAGACACCCCAACTACAGTGTTCTTTGAATGAATGCCAGCCACAGAGAAGGTGGCAACAACTGTGTGTGACTGAGTGAACTGTCTTATCTTTTGTTTAGGATTTTGAGAGCTATAAACAAAGAAACCTTAATGGATGGTGTTTTCCTTAGTTCAAATGGATGTAAGATCAATATTCTCATGATATAAGACTGAGTACAGTAGTCCTCACTCAATCTTTACGAAAGAAAAATTCTCATTGCTCTGAAGTAATTTCCTGAATAACAACATCTGGAGAAGATGTGGCAGAGATTTAGCCCTCTTCTTTGTTTCGATATCATTAGTGACTAATTAAAGGAAGGAAGACATAATCTCTTAATTTTATTTTATAGAAGGAAGAGATTATGAAGGATCAGTTTAGCTGTTTCCTGCTTGGCCACCAAAACAAAAGCGACCCATTTACCATTTCCTCAAAATGTCCATTAAATACCAAGGTCAGGGAAAGATTAAGCAAAGCCTCGGAAGAGTCTCCACCCATCCCTGTGCTTTCCCCTCACCTTTTCCACTATCTCATAGTCCATCTTGAAAGCCCAGAGCTGGAGCCTGGCAGAGAGTTCGCTGATGGAGGAGAGGGTGAGAAGGAACTGCTCAGCGCTGCCCAGAGGGACATCGGGATTCGCCAGCTGTGCCTCCTGGATCTTCTGCTTTTCCTCCTCGGTAGGGATCATGGTCAGGATTTTCTGTATAGGGAGCCAAAAGGCAAGAATCAGTGGTGGGGCTGAGAGGAGGGTGAGGGCTGGTTGCTCTGTGACCCCACAGCAGCCACAGTAAAAGTCCTCAAGTCCTTGGCTGTTAAATTAGGACAGCACAGTAGCAACCAAGAACCAATCCACTGCACAAGGAAGCAAAACAAGGAGTGATATCTCACTCACCCGCTGTTTGTTTAAAAATGTATCTGGATTGAAATTCTTATTTTTTTGAAATCTGTATTCAGTAGATAGTAAGTAGCTAATCATGGGATGAAACACTGAAGGGCATGAAAGGAAAATGGTTAGGACTGATCTCAGCAACTTTCATATGTTTAAGCCAGAACTTAACATCTTTCTTTAAATTACATATGGAAGTAAGAGTAGAAGGAACACAGTTTTGTGGCCTGTGATTTACAGCAAGTCAGACCAGATTTTAAGGACCCTTTTAGCTGCAATACCTACAAATCTTCTAGCACACTTGTAAGTATACAGGAATAACTTGAAGACTCCTGTCCCTTGCTGTCCCCATAATTTCTTACTTTTTTGTTTAGTCTGTTTTGTTTTTCTTATGGAACATGGAAACTATTGCAGCTTACTAGGTCACTCCTAAAGATTCTATCCTAATCGACAACTTCCCAAGGAACACACACTGAATTTAAAGCAGAATTATGCATTGCATGACATACGGCCTTTTTTTCTTTTTATCTGAAAAAGGATCTCAGTATTTTCAGTTTCTGCTGTCAGTGTGGCACAAAATATTTAAATTTTCCCTTTAAGTCATGCATTTTACAGGCTTGTTTAAATGTGGCAGCTTTCCTTCTGAAAGTATTGCTCTCCAAGGTATTGCTTCTTAATCGGTTTTTAACACAATAAATGCACTTCAAAATAAAAAAGAAAAGCAAAACAACATAAAGGCATCAGATAAGTTGAGGTCTCTACCCTACTGATCAATGCCTCCTTAAAGCAAAGCAGATTTTTAACACAACTTATATGTATTCATCTCAGGAATTATATGTTTTTGCTGTAGCCATCTATAATGACAGAGGCTGTTTTGAAGGGGAGGAGAGAATAATAAAAATACAGCCAAAGAGCTATCAGACCTGCCAATCCAAACTACAGCCTTGTTCCAACACTGGATATAGCCAATTCATCAAAGCAGCACAACTGCCCCCTTCCAGTACCGATAGTTTCCCTGGCTGTTTGTAAAGTACTGGAGCTAAGCATGGATAGAGAGCAAGGGACTTCTGATCAGGCAAAGAACAAGAGTTAGCAGGCAAATTATGTTCAATTTGTTGCTCTGGGACTTATTTAATTTCAGCCACAGTATTTCTACTGCTGTGCATTTTCTTCTGTTGACTTCCATAAACTTTAATAAAGAAGCATTTTTGCTGTTAATGTTGTCTCTCTCTCTTACTCTTTATTATAAACAAAGATGAAAACCAAAAAACAGCCTCCTTTCTGCTTTTCCTTAGCTTGAAAAGGATTGCTTGGAAAATATTCTGATGTACACGTGTTTCAACTGACAGCATTTGTGTATTGATTTTGAGATGTGCCTGCCATCCATCCATCCATCCACCCAGACAACTGAAATCTGTAACTTAGGTCATATCTAACATAAAACTAGATTTCTAAGTAGCTGCTTCATGGTCTCAGTGCTGAATCAATACTCATCTAAAAATGTCTGCAAAAAAAACCCCAGACTGAGACTGAAACTGATAAATAAAGATGTTTTGCAGTGTCCCTTGAAGGAGTCAGGCATCTTAGTGCCTACTCCTCTCTTCCACAACAAGAGGAAGACATACCCTCAGCTGAGACAGGGCAGCTTGCAGATAGGATCATATTGTACATCCATACATGGAGAGTTTAGCAGCAGTCATGTGATGGGTGTAAAAATGCTTCTGATGCATTTTTGAAGGCTAACACTGCAGCAGTATTCTCAACTGCCTCCTACAAATAACCAGGACTTTTGGCAGCTACCCAGAGATCCCACAAGTATTTTGTGGTGGGGCAATGCCTTCACTGCAGATTTTACACCGCTTTGGGGCATTTTAAAGAGAGCAAAGAAACAGTAAGCTTTATTTCGAAAGGGACTCTCCTCCTCGAGCTTTATATAAACATCACAAGATAGATGGAGCTGACAAAAAGCATTCAAGTCCAAGTTCTGCAAGACTGCTGTGCTGCATACCATACTATGTGAAACAGAGGATGCCAAACAAAAGAGCCTGTGCTTGTGGTGCCAGCTGCTGAGGATCAGTCCTGCTGCTGAAAGCCATGCCTTGGTGGGGCCAGAGCTGCTGGCAGGTCTCACACCATCCGGGATGCAAGTGCCCCCACAACAACAATCTACGCCAGCACTCCTGACCTGCTTGGGCAAATGATTTTGATCCTGCTGGTCATCATCCTTGGTGTGCCCCTGAGCAAGTAGTGAAATGCTCCTCTTCTTGATTTCCACTCTATGACTAATTTGAGCCATTTGTTCAGTGCTGGAAACTGATGAGTATACCATCTGCCACTTGATTATTATCTTAGTTTTTATTTCTATTATTTTTTGAAAAAAACCCTAACAGTAAAAGTAGCATAAAATCACAGCAGGGCGGAAGTTTACTGGCACCTGATGTGACCATTAAATCACAAACAGCTTAGAGTCCAATCATTAGTTCATACTGCTCTTCCTAGTACACAGAATCCCAGAGTGGGTTATGTTGGAAGGGACCACAGTGGGATTACTGATCCAAGCTCCCTGCTCAAGCAGGGCCATCCCAGAGCACATGGCACAGGATTGCAACCAGATGGTTTATGAGTATCTTCAGTGAGGGAGACTCCACAGCCTCTCTGGGCACCCTGTTCCAGTGCTCAGTCACCTGCACAGTAAAGAAGTTCTTCCTCATACTGAGGTGGAACTTCCTGTGCATCAGTTTCTGTCCATTGCTCTTGTCCTGTTGCTGGGAACTATTGAGAAGAGCCTGGATGAATCCTCTTGACACCTTCCCTTCAGATACTTAAATACATTGATACTCTCAGTTTGCTCTCTCCCAGGCTCCCTCAGTCTTGTAACTGAGGTGGTGTCAGCAACCATCAGGTCAATGTAAGAAGAACTGGTTATCAGTAAACCCTATGCTCATATTCTCTAGTACATGTGACACATGTATTTCACCTTCATGTGCTCTCACACAACTGTTTGGGCCAGAGCCTTATGTTTTGAGGAAAACATGTGTGCAAATAATCGAGGAAAATAAGCAATTTTTGCATGAGATAATGGACCCCAATTATTCTGCTGCTGGACTCAGCCACCTGCTTGAACTTTCAGCTAAGGGATCAGACTGATTATTTCCTGGACTCTGCCATCCTGAGGTATAATCTCCAAAAGTTTCTGAGAGGGAAGACTTACAAAAGCAACATATGGCTGAGGGTGATGGACCTCAGTGTGGGATGTAAGGAAGCATCTAAGCAGTGATGGCGAATAGCCCAGTGCCTCTGAGAAAATTAGGTGCTTAAGTTTTCTCTTTCATGAGATACTGGGGCTTCTCAGTGACTATGAGGTTGCAGGGGTGTCTCATCTTCGGTGTTCGGTTTCACCTGATCTTACCAGGTGAACAACAGCCTGAAAAAAATTAGTAACTCAAATATCTGTTTGTTGTTGTTGCGTCCAAAGCTTTCTGTGGCTTGAGGACCACAAATACATAAGCTGCATCACCAAGTACACGTTAGTGAGTATTTCACCAGATATTTGACAGGCCTCAGAAGACAATCCAACTCCTGAAAGGCTCTCTCACATTTCAGTTTCCCAGGCAGCTGTTAACAAGACCCATTGCTGCTTCACATTACCTGTTGAAATTTGAACAAAATGTAACAGCATATGAAAGTCAGAACTTCACTGTAAGGGAAGCTGCCTGCACTAATTTTATTATAACTCTTTCAAAAATGATCCAATTCTAGAAAGAATTACATCTAAAATGCTGATGACCATCTCTGTAAATCAGGAACTGATACCATTGCCTCAGTCAGACCATTCCTCTTCCTCAGCTCTCTACAAAAATACATGAACATGTCATTGCTGATCACAGAAACTGAAGATTATGTTTTGGTCTGCTTCAAGGAGAGCAAGTGTGGCTTTTTTTTCTTTTTTTTTTTTTTTTTACTAAAGTCTGAAACAGATTAGGGCTGTGATATGCTGACTGTGGGTCAGCAAGGCACCACTGAGGCCATTCTTTCTTCTGTCTAGACTTGTGAAAAAAGGTGTTCTTTCAGGTCACACGAGCTAGCATCATTTGAAACATCCCATCATGCTCTTACAAAGCATTAGACAAACAAACTGGAAACTGCAAATGTTGATGCCAATGATCACAATAAAAATGTAAATACCTTACTTGTTTCCAAAAATCAAATTTTGATTTTTGTTTATACATATCATTATCCGGATTTTTAACAACAAGATCTCATTTCTTACCCCTTTTTACATCTCAGGGCTATCTAGCCACTCCAGACACCAATACTTCAAGCTATTTATTATGGGTATGCAGGGTGTAGCACACCTGGGTATGGAGGGTACAGCACACCTGGAGAGATTTTTTTTTTCACTTCAAAGATTTATTAAAAAAACTATACCTACTAATGCAATCAACATTGTGTAGCATCACAAAGCCACATTGTAAAGGAGAAACCATGCTAATTTCCTCAAAGCATTACCCTAATTTCAGTCTGCTAAATTAACCGTAGTCTTTGGTATTAACTGATTTTGGTCCACATTTCCTTAATGAGCAGCCCTTTATCGAGGGATCCACTCATTTCCTTCTCTAAAGACAAGCACCAAGGACTTGTTTATTGGACTCCCTTCTTGCAGTTGCCTCTGATACATACAAATTAGGTGCCAGGATTTTAGGCTTGCCTCTTTTGCTTAACTCACAGCAAGACCTCATCCATTGTAAGGAGGCAGTTCTTTATTCTGCAGTGGGCTCCAAGTTGTTTGAACACAATGAATGCCAAGCTTTGAAAGAAAGGAAAACATAAACACTTTGGCAAATGTAAGGTGGCAAAATTTTTTTTTTAGCTGGACTGGCTCACGCTTGCAAACGCATGATGTGCATTCCTCTGAAAATACATTTCAAACAGTGCCTGCTTTGCATACTAAATGGACTACATCTGCCTTTCTAGTGTCATGGCCCCACTTTCTGCTTTATTTCACAGCTCAGGGGTACCTAACTGCTTTAGACCTAAAAATAGGCAACATACTTAGGAATAGAGGGCTTTAAAATAAGTGAAGCATTTTTTCCACTTAGTTATATATTTAAAGTTAAAAAGTAAAGTATGGATTACTGACAAGAATTCCATGTCAAAAAGCAAAGCAGCATACAGCAGGATGTAGGGTAGCAGCGGAGGCTCTATTGGACCTAGTGCTCTATGGACTGAGCAGATGATGAATTGGGCTATGCTGAAGTTGGGCCTGCAGCCCACTGCATCTCTGGTTGTTGCTAGCACTAATGCCAGCACTGCTTTAGTCCACTGTCCTTAAAGGAATTGTTAAGGTCAGTTTTAAGGCACCATTTAATCCACTGAGGTGCAGAACTAAAGCCACACACACCCTCACATGACAGTGACAACGCTCCTCAGCAAAGGACACAACACAGAGCTCACTGCCAAGGCAAAGGATGTTTAAGGTGACTTTTTACACTGTAGGTGCTCTGCTCTTTGTTGGATCTGACAAAAGCTGAAGATGAGCCTAAATTGTAGCTTCTCTGAAATATTAGCAGTGAATGTTATGTTGCCACTGCACACATCTCTTTTCCTGTTGTCTTTACATCTCTCTTCTGCTTACTGGATGTGACATCTCTTCTAGACAATTATAGTGCAGAAAGGCTTTTGAGTATCCACTGTGGTACAATTTTTTAATTAGGCAAATTGCATATTTTTTTCCATACCAGTCCTGCCTCAATCAACCCACAGATAAACTATCAATTGCATTATATAGCAAATTGCTGTATTATCTGTGGGTTTTTTTAATATATGAAGCTGTTTCTTACACTATTACTGATTCAAAGACGCTACCAATTATTTCCTTATATTTAGATAGAAATGAACCAGAAAACTTCTAAAAATCTAGACTGAAACAACAACCTCTCTTCCGTCTATGCTAACTCAAAGGCTAAAGCAAATGAACAGACAGATAAAGAGAAGAGACACAGGTAGCAAAGCTTGCCTACATTGTAGACCAAAGGGGCAGTATGGAGAACTGAGGCATGGATCTGCTGAAAACAGTGGGGCTCACAATAAAGCATTTTTGTATCAACCTGTGTGCTATCTGGCCAATTCTGAATTGCTTAATCCAGTCCTCTCTATCACTACAAAGGTCTGACTCTGTAGCATGCTGTAAGAAAAATATGAAATTTGGGATTGCAAAGGAAATCTGAATTCAGCATAGGGTTTTACCTGATAAGAAGTAAATAAATATATATAACTGAGGTAATAAAACCTCTTTTCTCCATGGACATAATCCTTCTCAACCAACCAAGACTTCATTCCTCAAAGTGCAAAGTATCTGGGCTCTGCTGCACTTACCCTTTCTCTTGATTTCAAATACCTGAATGATGACATGAGGATTACTCACATCCTTAGCTTCAAGCTGTGGGGACAGACCTCACAGACCCTTTCTTTAGCACTGGGAAAGTATATTAACAGTGTACAATTTCCTGGTTTCTTGAATTCCTCAAATTGAAATCCACCTTCATATATATTTTAAATGAAATTACGGGTTCCTGGCAGCTAATGGAAAGGCCGCCCAAAGGAGGGTGTGGTGGTACAAAGCACAGCTGTGGACACCACAACAGGTGGTTGGCAGATGGGCAGTCCAGTGACAAATGTTGGCAGCGGAAAAGGTGAGCTGTGCAGAGCACCTGAAGCCAGAGAAGGACACGATTCTAAAGAGATGATGCCCACAAGTTAATGAAGACTTGTTCTCCTTTGTCAGCCATTTTATGTTGGACTTTGTATGGAAACACTGCCTACAGCACTGAGATGTAACTAGCTGTGAGTTGGGCTTGGCTGGAGGGGCACTTCTATCCAACATTTTAAAGCTTAGTACTGCAGACTGCAGTGGTGAGTACATGGGCTGGATCATAAAAGAATTACTGGTTTTGGAGTGATCTGGCACCTTCATAATACAAGTAAAATATGCATACAGCAAAAAGTAATACAGCCTGGGGAAGATATGATGTTCTAGTAGGGATAAATCAGCAGCTGCCTTCTAGCTAGAAGGATCTTTTGCCTTAAGCATTTCTTTTGCATGCATCTGTTGGCAATACCATTTTCATTCCAGGAAGTGTTTCTCATTTTCTTTTGTAGTCAGCAAGGTGGAGGTGGAAAGGGGGAAATTATGAAACACAGCACCAAACCACTAAAAGGTGACTGTGAATTAATATATGACCTCTGAGAGCAACTGGTTGAGATTTGTAGTTATGCAGATTACTCTTACTAGATGATACAGGCTTACTGAAAAAAAAAAAAAAAATTGAAATGAATACGACCATAATTAAAAAAAAACAGTGGAGCCACAGGCTTCTTTTACACTTCAAGAAGAAAAATGTTTTGATAAAAAAAATAATAAACAGAGCTCATCTTGGATCTCGGTAAGAATATCTGCAAAGTCAAACATGTAGTGGTAAAAATTACATCATCTGTAATCTTTATACCAACTGCTTTTCTTCAAACAACAGTAACACAGAAATGCTATTCTGGGCAGAACTAGTTGCCGTATTTGTTTTCCATTAGATATACAATCTAGAATGACTCCAACAGCTAGCTGGGCATGAAATTTATTAAACCCTGTACCAGTTGCATCAGCCCCAGTAACACACTGCATATTTTTGCTGCTCACAGTATTTCAGTCAAGCTTCAAATAATACTCTGAAAAACCTGGCAGGAATTAACACCATTGCTACTCAAAGCAAGCAGATAATCCATGAGCACCGAGCATGCCCAACCTCAACCTTCTGCTTCTGAGTCCACTGCACTGGTTTCACAAATTTCAAGACTCAGACATGACATAATATAACCCCTTCTCCTTCTTCCATGACCAATCTGGCCTGTACCATATGCAACATGAGGAAAAAAAGTATTGACAATGCAGACTTGAAGACATCAACCATTCTTTCTTACCTCTATTCCTTCCTTGTTTAAGGCATATTCATCAAAGTTCAAAATAGCAGTCTTGATGGTGCGGGGAGGGGGCAGCACAGTCAAGCCAATATTAATGGCGTTGCTTCGCTTTGAGTCCAACACAATGATCTCCTGTCGCTTCCCATCTGCAGCAGTTTTCTTGGTAAAGAATGGAACAAGGTCATTATTCTTCTGATCTGTTTTATAAAGGAAAACTCAGTCCTTTCACTAATGACTTCCCCCACTCAAGAAAGCGGACACTGAGTGTAAACCTAATTTATTTTTAGGCATCAAAACAAGCTGAATTCTTGTAGCACATCCTTATCCTATCAACATGAGCCGCCAGGATTCAATCAGAGATCTGAACACTGCTGGGCAAAGCAGAGCCAGTCTGACACAGTCCTCAAAAGGGCACTTTGGGTCAGAAGCCAGTCTGAAAAATACCTGAAACTGCCTCTGCCAGCCCAGAGCTCTGCTATGCAGCAGGACTGGCCAGCACAGGCTTGCTGGGGCAGCAGCTGGGCAGCCAAGGCGCTCCAGGGCTCAATTCCCTGTTGGATACACCAGTCCGGTCCCTCTCTCTCTTGTGTGGCTGGCTGGGAAACATAGTAGTTCACACCTGCCTGCCATCTTTCTACTGTGTTACAAATCCACCTTGTACACTGGCAAAAGAGCTGTAGGTGCCTCTCTGGAGACACTGGCTTGCTTTTCTGACCTTTGGCTGCCAGGGGAAAGTTATATGACCTTGCTGCTCATTATATGTCTGTCAAGTCCTTCGTAGATGCAGAAAAATGACAACCCTTGTGCTTTTTACAAAGTTGTATTTGAGACTATCCATATCCTTGAATCTTATCTCCCGTACAAATAATAATAAATCACGAAGGATTGGCAACATATGCTTTAAATTCTGTTCTAGGGTAGACCCAAGGAATTTTTTTCTCTTTCTCCCCATCCTTACAGTGGCAAAATGTGAACCAACTATGCAAGGTGACTCAAAATCCACTTATATGGCATAATGTAGTGCTGAATGTGGTCTTTGCTTTTACACCTCAGCATGGCTGTCTTTCTCTCTCTCATCATCCCATGCTAGAAGGTGTCTCTTTGGTAACTACGTATGTCATGCTGGGTAGCTGAAAGGTGAGAGGACTCTGCTCCTCATACTCAGGTTTTTTCCTCCCTCTGCATATGCGTGAACACTGTAAACATGTTTTCTGTGGTTCTTCTGCCTTATCCCTATCAGAGACAGACTGAGGAATGCTGTCAAGCACAGGAGTATAGGGAGAAGTCCTGCACACTGATGGATCAGTCTTTCATCTCTTGTGAATTTGGGGAAAGCCCAGGAGGAGACTTACTACTCGAGTCTCAATCTGTGTTCAGGATTGTTTTTTAGACTACTGAACTTTGTCCTCACTTTTTTAAACATGCCTCTTTGGGTCTGCACCACAGCCACCGAGACACAAAATACCCCACTGCCAGGCCTAAGTGCTGTTTTTGAATTGGAAGTTAGTAAATATGATTTCATCAAAGCACCTCCAGCTGTGGACAGCCCATAATGGGGAATGCAGCTGTATCATTAAAAAGATACCTTTTTCTGGCATAGCTCAGAACCTTGCTTCCACAGGAAGAGGTTTGCCCACTGCTTTCTGCAGCTTGCCCAGCACCTGTATGATACCACAGTCCTTTCATCATACCAGAACAACTAACGTGGTATGATGCAACTTTTGTGTGCACATGGGACTGAAGGTAGGTTTCTTTACAGGAATTAGGGAAAACCATATATGCATGATCTGAGAAAGTAAAAAGAGGTTTGCTTTTTTAAACTCAAAAAGAAACAACAATTTTGCAGTAAACAGAATAAATTTTAGGAGAGCAAAGATAACATTTATTTTCCATGTTTTTCTATCAGTTCTGTCAGAACGGATCTCTTCTTAACAGCTTAAAAGTATCCCCAAAGCCTTGTTGAATTTTCCCTTTTTAAAATAATAGACTCCTCTTTTTCTTGAGGAGCTACCTGCAGGATGTGAGATGCAGCTTCTCCTTTAATGCAGTAACTTTTACTTCCTGAGCCACTAATCACATTCTCAGGACCACAGTTAGTGGCCAAGACCACGTTAAAACCAAAGAGGGTTCACCAGAGACTGCTTCCTCTTGAGTTTGCATTGCACTAAGCCTTTTTTAAACCACCACTTTTTACCTCCTTTGGAGCACAGAATTACACAGCTACAAAGAATTTATGCAGAAGGGAAAAGGCCAGAGGAAAGGAGTTAAATTTAGGCTTCCCACATGTGGTATGGGTAAGTAAGCCTCAAATCTTCAGCTCTGTTTTTAGGCTCCCAAGTCTGACAAGAGAGACATATTCATTTGGGGGATGCAGGATGCCCACAGCCGGGATCATTGTGATCCCTACAGTGCACACACTCCCTAGAAATGAGTTATGAAAGACAGATGAGCTGCACAGGGCATGAGGGCATGGAGGTATTTTCCAGAGCTAGAACTGCATATGGGGTATAAAATGTTGGGGCGGTAACACTTTTCAAAAACAGGGGCTGAAGAGATTTCAAATCCATTCTTGGGATGATGTCTGAGTTCCAAAGAAATCCTTTCCAAATAAATAAAAGGACGAAGAAAAGAGACAGATTTTACGACTATGAACTTTACTACCTTAGCACTAGGAAAAGAATTGCTTTTTGTCTGCAATTAAATTGCACAGGTGGAAGTGTCTGACTGTTAAAATAACCTACAACTACTAATTTCTACTACAATATTTGGTGACTTCACTCTGTGCTTTATGAATTCATTAACAGAGAGTGAGTTAAAATGCTTGAGGGAACAGTGAACTAGTGCACTTGATTTTATATTTTAATGTGTCAGTATGAAGTGTAATCCCTGAACTTCTGAATATTATATATACTATATCATTATGTGTAATTACAAATTCTAACATACAAACATATCAGGTAGTATATTGGAAAACAAACACTTCTGCAATTTATTAACAATTATAGTGAATTTAGGCCTTCACAAGACCTAACTGGCCACATTCTCTTGCCTCTGGTGAAGACTGGGTAGCCCAGATGGATTATTTAAAACCATCCCACAGAAAGTGTTTTGCAGTCTAATGAGAACATAGTCCTAAACATGCCTCTTTGCTGTAATTAATATGGGAAGCAGAAAAAACATAAATAACTTTTCAAGTGGTCATTGAAATAAACAATTATATTATAAGCATCAATTCAGAAATATCTTCTGCCTTTAAAGTTGCAAAAGTCTACATCAGTAGTGCAGAAAAATCTACCTTAATAGTGAGATGGCTTTTTAATTTTTTTGTTTAAACTTTATTTTATTTCTATCTCAATTACCAAGGATTTAATACAAGAGATTTAAAATGGAATCACTCAGCTGCCACTGACTTTTTCCAGGATATTTGTATGTAATCTTTTTCAGAAATTCTGGTCCACATTTATGACTTGTTTTGGCATTCACTGAAATTGCAACAACTCCTTTCAAAAGGAATATGTGTCTAAGCATGTGTACATGAAAACAGATTCCTTCCTTTTTCTCTCCTACTAATTTTTATGTCTGTGGGCACATGATGGATCACTATATTCCACGGGGTATACATGAATCAGCAAAATAATACTTTCATGCAAAACCAAGTGGATGGTAATAGGGATGAACAACAGCATTTGATTGAGGCGTGCCTGCATGTTTTCACTTCTCTTCACAGAAAAGCAAACACTTTGAAGTACTTTGCCAAAATATCTGCTTTGTTCAGTGGAGTGAGAAGGAAGGAAATACTACGCTGGTTTGGAGGGGATACCTGATCACTTCTTCTATTGGCAAATATAATGCAGGGTGCTCTATTCTAAAAAATAAACCATCTGCAACTAAAGGTGCTCTGCTAAATAATATCAGTGTGCAAATTTCTCAGTGTGTCATAGTTTTCCTAAAATCAAGAATCTCCTCTCTCAGTTCCAGCCCCCAAAATCCTGTATTATATCCTACAATTTTAAATCCACTTTATTTTATTACAGTGTATTGTGTTTAATGAAAAACTTCTCATGAGCCAGGAAGTAGCTGTTTATAGCTGTGTGTTGTGGAAATCACAGTGAAGGATTAGAAACTGGAGTAAAATTGGTTACAGCTGTATGAGAGAGCATAAGCACAAGATAGAGCCAAGCCCCCCCTTTATGCACCCTGACTTTGCTTTTCTGCTCATCCTTCTGGACTGTTCCTTTTCCATGCACCTATTTCCATCTCTGAATGTGAAATTTAGAGATTTGACTTCTGATTTGTTGCTCTGCACTCTCTTTTTTCAGCTGAACCAACTGAGCTGTGAGTCAGACTTTACGACATTATAGAATAAACCTGTTTTGGATTGCAGCCATTGGACAGGAGAAACTAGACACAACGGGGAATGTGCTCTCTGGAAATAAACCAAGCAGTCTGGAAAAATCGAGAGCTGTCCTAATTTGAGTGTAATCTTTGTACCAAACCTCAAGTGTTTTACGGATTTGGTGGCCTGCTTAATTATTCCCACTCTCACTTGAGCTAAGGACCATCTCCTGCTCTGGAAGATTTGCTGGTGTTCACAAAAACCAGGCAAGAGTTTCAAAAACCTGCACAGAGCTCTACTATGGTACTCCTCAGTCCCCATTGTCTTCTCTGCAATGAGACAATGAGACTTCTATGTCTGTGTTATGGGACAGGGTGGAAAGAGAGCCAAAAGTACAATGTCTCATGCAGAGAGCAGTTATCGGTCGCCAAGGGGAAAGCACCTAAATCATTCCTCAGACTTGCACTAATTTCAAAGAAACCTGCTCACTCATCTTCCAGCCAGAAGCCAAAAGCTCTGCCAAAGCATCAGGCAGGTTTGAGAAGCAAGTGTAAGAGAGGGAAAATGGCCAAGGGTAGTTTGGAAACATGCACGATGATTGACTGGAAAAGTAAACAAGTCATAACTCCAACAACTTAAAATTTTATCAAAATTTCATATAAGAATAAAAAATTAGGAATCAGCCAGAGTACTCCATTACAATGCTGGCATTTAACACAAAGCTAAATTTTGGAAATGGCAAATATGTTATCATTCCACATTAAATTCAAGGAATTAAATATTTTATGGATCTAAGAAAATGCTCTCATTCCTTCCATCTATGAACCATCTGTGTCAGATTTGTATTTACGGGGAGAGAGATGAGGAGTAGCACGCCACGATGTAACCAGCATTCCTTCCTCAGCAGAAAAAGAATCAGAGAGAGAAATTAAGTTCGACCTTGGCCAGATGAACAATCATCTGAATGTGTTTTTAAAGGTGCTACACCATACGTTTCAGATTTGCATGCATCTGTGTTACAAAAAAATCCAGCTAAGAGCAGTGATGGCAGGATCTACATGAGCTATCTCTTTATGTACCTGCTGCTTGCTAGGCACTTGGGGGCTTGATTATAGAAATTCCAATGTTTCCACTTTGTCAAGATGATCAAGAATGACTATTAGAAAATTTTGAATTAATAAACTGGACAAGTGATACAGAGAACCTTTACTGTGAGACATCCAGATTCCTCAGAGTAGGAGCAAACAACAATATCTACAA
The DNA here is from genome assembly GCF_017590135.1 of Pyrgilauda ruficollis. Classification (NCBI taxonomy): domain Eukaryota; kingdom Metazoa; phylum Chordata; class Aves; order Passeriformes; family Passeridae; genus Pyrgilauda; species Pyrgilauda ruficollis. The sequence continues at coordinate 824,225 of NW_024525156.1, forward strand.
TACAAAATAGATGTAACAGCTTTCTCTAGCTAAAGAGAAGTAATACATTCAAGGTGCTGACTGTTTTTATATCACTATAAGACATATAGGCATGCAGAGAAAACACACAAGCCATTAATTTATTTTAAGAGAGATAGACATTTTTTTACTATCATTTTAACTGGAAAAAAATATTGTTTCCCTGACACCAATTATGCTGCTTAGAAGAAAAAGAATTTATGTAGCCATGAAAAACAAATGTTCAGGCTAATAACTTTTATAACGCTACTTCAAGTTCCTCCTAAGTGTAACTATAAAAAGCTTTGTTTTGTTGTTGATTCTAATGTTAAACAGCCATGTCATGAGCCTTTGTGAGTTTATTTTATAACAATACTAAGGATGAGGGAATCCTAGCTATGGAGGTATTTCCTCTGCCAGCTTCTATCCTAAAATTGCCACATTGTATAAATTAAAGATTTTGAATAGGCCTGTTCACCAGTATAAAACAAAAACCCAACACCCCTGCAGAGTTCAGCTGTAAACGTGGTCCAGCTGATAATTCCATCCTTCAGAACAAAGCACATGTGTAGACTCTTTGCAGCGGATCCAGTCTGATATTCTAAGCTTTCCACATAATGATTAGGAAAATATTACCAAGTGAAGAACTGTCAAATACAGATATGAATCACCACGCTGTGACCTTTTTATGAATGCAACACAAAATATTTCAGACTCCAGTATCTAGTTTGGCACTCAGCTATGGACAATCTAATGTAAAATTTGTTGGTATTCGCCACCTGGAGTGATATCCCACAACTGGCAGACCTGAGACAGGAGGGCAACCTGGTACATACACCACCCTAGGCTCATCTCTAGCGTCAGGGCATGGAATATCTTCTGTCAGAGGCCAAGTTAGAAACACATCCAGTAATTTCCACTGGTTTGATATAAACAACATAAATCACCTAGATCTAATTCAGAGTGAATACCAATACAATAGCAGAAAAATAGCAAACTGAATACAAGCTGTACCTTTGTGACAGGCAGTTCTTTGGATTTAGACTCAAAGAGATGCTCCAGTTTGGAAGTGTCTACCTTAATGGGTTCCAGTTTCGACCACAGGAATTCTCTGCAGCGTTTGTTGTTTTTACACTGCCACTCAAATGGCCGTACCTCATTCCAAAACAGACGGATGGTTTTCTTCTTCTTTATAAATGCTGGCTGACCCCTAGAAACCTGGGGTGACCCTAAACCCTGAGGAGTGCTGAACAGTGGAGGAGGAGCCAATAAATTAGCAGAGGGCGGTGGTGGAGGCGGACATCCAAACAAGGGGGGAGGTGGTGGAGGAGGCAAACCCAGAAAAGAAGGTGGAGGTGGAGGAGGGGGAGCAAGGGAGTCCCCAGGACCCATATCCATGTCCAACACATCTACATCATCCTCCTCCCCCAAGTCTGTAAAATCCATGTCCTTAATTTTAAGTTCTCGAGGATTAGCCATGAGCTGATCCCAGATGTAATCAGATTCCTTCTTCGTCTGTGCTGGTGTTTTCTCAGGGACCTGTTCACTGATTTCATCTTCAGCCACTGCTGTCCCTTTAGCCAGCTCACCACTGTTAAATTTTTCTGCAAAGGCTTTCACACTGCCTTGGTTGTCCAGATTTCCGATCTCCATCTTTTTGACACTTTCATCTTTGGCCTGCTTTGTGGCCTGAAGAATAGAGATCCTGCTGGCTAGGCTAGTGAGTGACTCCTCGCTTTCCTCCGTCTCCTTCTTTTCCTCCTTCGCCTCCAGCTCCTTCTCCTCTTCATCTTTGGGCTTTTTGTTATGCGCATACAACATGTCCAGCATAAACCGCTTGTTGTTGAGGATGTTGCTGCACTGCTCATTCACACCAGCATCCTGAATGGTCTGTGACCATGGACCTGCAATCACACACACAGAGATGGGAAGAGTCAAGGGAAGGAAGTCAGAGCACCAAGAACACTCTTCAACCAACAAAAAAAAACCATGCGAGGGATGCATGTACAACTACTCTTAAACTAGGTAAACAGTTACTGTGAAAACAGTTACTTTGAAATGCAGTGCTGATATGGCCTGATCTTGATGGGTTAGGAGTAATTCTCAAAAAAGGAAGGGAACTAGAGAATAACATGTAGTTTGGTAGGGATATAACTTTCAGGATTTGAATGCTCAGGTTTCTCCTGAAACCTGAAATCTGTCACCTGAAACCTGAAATCAGGTTTCATTTTGTACATACTACCTCAGCTCATTTTATACAGTGCATAAATTCTCATAACCTTTGGTATTTCAAAATGGGGCTTAAATATCATGACAATGACACAAAACAGGTTATCATCATACTCTTCACCTGGCCATGTACTAGAACAACCTCAGGAAAATATTATCATATGAAAGAGATCTTCCTTGCCTGATGTCAAGGCTGACCTGTAGCTGTTTACTTCTCCTCCTCCCACCCCGCTGGCTAGGGAAGGGCAGCTTTCAGGCCCTCAGAACCCCCTGGCTGGGTACCTGGGCCACCTCCACAACACAGATTATTGGAATTCCAAAGTAGGCTGCACATCCAGCGTACAGCTCTCAGGGCAATTCTCAGGGCAAAGAGTGTAAGCATAAGCAAGGTTTTAAAAGTTGTTTATGATATGAGAACCTTTATAAAATAATTCTGAACATGCTGCTCATCAACCACTGTTAACCTCCCTGTTATATGTCAGTGTTGAATGACTATTGGCCTTCCCACATTACAATCATTTAACATTTCACTGTAATGAAGCTTAATCTTTCTGACTACTGCTTTTCTCACAAATAATAAGCAAAATACCATGTCTGAGACAGCACCATAAATAAGAAATTATAGTGGTCAAACTTGAAAAATATATGATGTAAGCGTCTCTGTGACTCCATTTCTCTGAATTTAATACTACTAACCAATGTGGATAATGTGTCTAACAATTATGGTGCTCCTTTTTCCAGTGGGCATCAGATGAAATGATTAAACATGCAACAATGATAATTCTTCACACTTACTATATTTCCTGTATGGAATTCCTTCTGTTCCCCATAGTCCTTACACATTTTTCATAAACTCTGCTTCTTTTATTTAATCATTGATTGCTAGCCTGCCTTTTTGGGGGGTCCTTCTGGTTAAAGATTTTCTTTTATACCTGTAGGTTGCCATTTTTCTTAAACTCCCATTTTATCTTGGTGTCTTCACTTATGCTACCACCTTTTTCAATACTTTGGAGTTTTAAGTATCTTTTACAGCTTTCTCTGTTAATGGAGTTGCTTTCTTAGCATATCATCTAGTCCTGTGCTCTGAGAAGGTGTCCTCTTGGTGAGATCTACATCCAGGGCCCCACAACTCCCTGCCTCTCCCCTCCCTTAAAACAACACTTGCAGCACAAAGTGTATAGACAGCAGTGACTCCTGTCTCTATTTAGATCAAGCTCTAAACCATGTTTTAAAATCAGTCCAGAGGTTTAACCCCAGATAAAAGAAAGCCTTTTTTTTTCAGAAACAGATACAACCTACTTTCTTGCTGGTGGACTGACTGCTTCCATTATCTGATCATTTTTCCTCAGACTTGATCCATGGGATTGCCTTCTTACCAATACTTGTTCACCTGAGGTAGTCTCTTTGATTTCTCTATGAGGTAGCTTCATTAGACAACACCACAACTTAGATTCTTCCCCACACCATAGATTCTACCCAGCTGTGCCCTTGCATAGGATTTCCCCCTACTCTAAGCCTTTCCTTCAAAGATGTTCAAGATGGCTCCCAAGATCCATCCCACAAACCCCACATGATCTACCCCCTCTCAGTTTCACCAGATGGGAACCTCCAGTGTTTAATCCTTTGCAAAAGTACTCATCAGAATCTGCCCAGACACAATCTCTAATTTGCATTCCCCAATTCCACCCTCAACTGTCCAAGATGATCAAAGATCATATCTGTGAAGACTCTTGCTATCTTGGTGGTCTCTTCTGCTCCCCTCTCCACAGGTAAAGCTTTGAAATACCATTGGAGAAACAAGACCTCTTGGAAGCCAAATTTGGCAGGATGGCTAATGAAGAAGCTTGCACCAAGGGCAAGCCTTTGTCCTCAATGCACCTGGGCAGAGCCAACGAGCCATCTCATAAATGGCAAAATGCTTCTTGGGAATGTCAAAACTGCTAGAGGAAGTGCTTGTTTGCTTTCCAGAACTCCACATCTACTAGACAGCAAACAACTCACCACATGAGTCCTATTCATCACTACCAAATAAATCTTTGGTCTACTGGTAGTGTAGGAGAATTTTAAGATGTTGATTTTAGCAATAATACATTTCTTAGCTTTTAACAAAAGTATATATGGACTTTAAATTAGAGTGGTAACAGGTCGGTAACAGACAAGGCAATGAGACAAGACTTGCAATTGCTCTTTTTTTGCACTTGGACTATACCACAGTGTAACAACATCCTTCATCTTCCCAGCCTTTCCTGCAGATATATCCATCTACATTCTTTATGAGTACAATAGCATTCTAAGTAACTCAATCGTGGTACTGACTGAAAAGAAATTAGCTCTAAAATTTAGGATGTAATTCGTGTAATGCTTCCCAGAAAAAAAAGTGACAGATTTAAGCTTGAACAATTCAATCTGACAGTTTATGTCTATGAGGTAATTGTTGGGATTTAGAGCTATCCCTCTTCATTCGGGACAGAGCAGGACTATTTCACACTGTGAAGCACACCTCATTTTCTTATTTAGAATTTAGAAAATATAGGACAATTCATTCCATGGTTCAGACTAAAGAAGACTTGGGAATCAAATGCCCTAATTACATTACATTTCTTTACCTCCCTATAAAAAAGGGGAAAGAGTAATCAACAAAGTCAAAATCTGTCTTTTATTCCCTCCCCGCCTAGACTGAAAGACAAACTCTGGTTATTATTATCTATCTGGGCAGAAACTTGGTACTTGAAGTGTTTCCCAGGGTGAGCCTTTCCAGGCTGGTACCTCGTGGCCTATTTGACTAGATAGAATCCCTCAGCACCATGAAACTGGTCTTTTCCAGACAAGGTGTATTTCATGTGCCTCCTCCACATGAACTAAAGAAGGCCACGGCCCAGACCTATCTTCAGCAGCTCCTATGTATCTCTCTCTGCTGTCTGAAGCCTGTCCAAGACAGAAGTACTGATGGGAAGGAACAAACATCTCAGCCCTCACTGCTCTTCCTTTTCCACCAAAATGATGAGAAAAGGCATCTGAAAATTCGTGACGAATTGTGTCAGCACAGCCCTTTGTCTCACTGACTTATGTACAGAAAATCCAAATAAATTCTCCAGGAGCTAGAGATCCAAGTCTATGCACATGCTGATTCAGTAGTTAATATATTAATCTTAGGGGAAGAAAAATATCTCAAATCAAATGAAACTTTATTTCATCAAGGCCCTACTGTCCCCCAAACATAGTAACCCCAATAAAGTATGGATGTCCAAGCAGAGAGTAGACAAGACTTGGCCATAGTGAAGAAAGGCTTAGATAGGTGCAAAGGGTTTGTTAGCTAATTAACATAATATCAGAACTGCTAATTGAACACTTTTTTTTCCACCAGAAAACCTTCATTATTGAAAAAGCTTCACTTTACCAGTTTCATTGTCACTGGTTAACTTGTCCTCTCTCTCTTCCCTCTCTAAAGTGCTGCTTGCTGAGGATATACTGGATGCAGAACAGTTGTCTTTTTCATTCACTTCCTCATTCTGCCTCTCCTTTTCACTGAGTATTGCACTTTCTTCTGGCTCTCTCTCTGGTCCTTGCTCCACCTCACTCTCTGGTCCCACCTCTGCAGCCTCTATTTCCTTGGGTGTCTCCGTTCCCTGCTTGGCCTCAGCCTCAGCCTCCTGCTCTGGTTCTGGTTCTGTCTCTGTCTCTGGTTCGGGTTCACTGGCACTCACTGGTGGAGAGAACAATGGGAGAAAGAGATTCACTTATCAACAGAGCCGTCTCAGGTTCACCCCTCAAAACGAGAGCGAAGTGAGAGTTGTACAAGTGCCTTATGGAAAGAAAATAAAATAAAGCAAGTCCACGGTGTGCTCAGGAACATTAGGAGCAGCAGACTGATGGATGTTGTGAGACGACAGCATTGCACGTGAGAGTGGCCTGGCAGGCCCCCTCACTCACTGTCTGGAGCCAGCCCACTGTTTTTATACATACTTCCACAGCTGCAGTGTTGGACCCACACAAGGATTTGAACGAACCAGCAGAAATTGGGCATCTCACCTGAGCATTGACAACTCAGTGCCTAGACAGAGCCAGGAAAGAAGAGATTAAAAAAAAAAAATCAAACAAAAAGGAGGGTGATTGTGGCTTTTGGTTGAATTTTCTTTGGGTTCTGGAAGAGTTCTTTTTTCACCTGATGAGGAACACTTCAACAAAAAAAATACAAATATTAGTTTTAATAACACACTTGAATGGCACAGTCTCGAAATGGCACTGTCACACATTTGGCTGACAAAAACCATATGTTGTTTCATGCACATTTACTTCAGAATAGCCACATCAAAATTCAGCAAAGTTTCCAACTGCCTGTCATATGGCACATATTTAGTTTCCAGTTGGCTGGCATATGGCACACAATGAGCTTTTTTATCAGTTGGCACACAGCAAACATTGTTGATAGTACACTTGGTTTCTTCTTCCCTGCTTTCCCAATAAAAATAATTCATTCACCTTTAGGGTTTTTAGTAGTAACAGCAGATTTTCACATGCAAATATTCCCTGCATGCTGCAAAGAAACTGAAGAGCACCCACACATAATCGCATCAAGAAGCTCACAGTTCTGTAAAACCTGAAACGGCCATGCAAAGTGTGGCAAAAATGGACATGCATGTTAGCTCTGCATACCTCCCAAATTCCCTCTGTACTAAATCTTCTGGGTGGCTGAACTATAAAGACCAAATCTTACTTGTTTTGTCCCTCAGTTAACTATTTTCCATTACAAAATTGCAAAAGAGTCTTCTGGATTTCTCATTATCTTTGGATTACACAAAACACAACAAGAATTTCTTCAGGTATGACATCAACCTTTGAAGGAAAAAAAAATCACACTGAAATACTGGAATGCAATCCAAATATTTCAGTCCTCTAGTGAGCAGCTAAGTAGATTTATACTAAGTAAATATAAGCCAAAATAATGAAGATCACATTCTACTCCATTGAGAGCACCTTAATGTCTAAAATTAGATATGCAAGCACCTCTGCCCATGCCTTGTTTCTCCAAATGTACCTTACCGATGACTGGATCCTGGACACTGCCTAGGAGAGAGTCAAAACTATAGAGGGCTGCCAAGAAGTTGGCAGACGCTGCAAATCCCAGCGATGTGTTTCTCACCACAGCTGTCAGTGTGTAGGTATAGAATAAGAACATTTTAAAGTCAAGCCAAGATTTGAATACAACTGAGATGAAAGCTTAGGAAATCTTCAGGAGTTCCTGGAACTAATGTGGTACTTTAGCAAGAAAGATTCTTGGCTTGCCATGGTTCAATAGTCCACATATACAAATGTCACAAATTAATCCATGAATAAAAAAACCTAAAAAACAAACCAACTGTCATGCAATAACCAAAAAAGTAAACTCTAACAGCTCAGATGGAGAGAGAAGCTGATTAAAACATGGCCAGGATTCCTGCGCTTACTGCAACTTTCTCATCATGAAGCCACACTGAAGATGCAACAGAAGAAAGTCAGGGGAGATGTAAGAAATGCTTGAGAAAATTTGAATGCTCAAAAGAATTCCAGATACTCTCCTTACAAGAAATATTCCACACATACCAGAAATACGCAGCAACTTAGCAAAATCTAATGCATAACAAAGAGTAAAGAGCACTATACTGACATAGTCTGCTCTTTTGAGTTCCAGGAATAACAAAATCCAAGTACTGGAAAAAAACAAGGATATGCTGACACTCATTTTGATAGCCTCTCTCTCTATATATAGGGATAATATCAAACAATCCACCTGTAGCTAAAATCACTTGAAAATAGTGAGCTAAGTCCAGCAGCACTTCCCTTAAGAAACAGTACAAAAATCAAATCTGCCAGGAAACACTCTCAAGAGAACAAAGCCAGTAAGCTAGACATGCATCCATCACTTGCATTTCCATCATGTAATCCACTGCATTGACATTAGTGAGAACTTCTGAAGATGTTAAAAAATAAAATTCTCAGTGAATGCTTGGTAGTGGCCTCTTTGAAATGAGCTCAAACTTTCAGTCCCACACCTACTGGATCCATTTTCATATCAGACAAAACACTGCTCTAAGTGGCAACCTCACAGGTGGCAAGAGAAATAAATAACAGACCAGGCTCTGTTCCTTGTCTTCAGACTTCTTGCTGGTGGAGACTGTAGAGACTCAGGAAAGCAAGCCTGGTCAAATCAAAAACCATCAACAGCAACGAAGGTGTGCCTGAGATGTTAAGGAGCATGATACCTTTATAAGCTGATCCCTTCTGAAAAGCAAGCCTATGAACTTATAATGCAGTAGAGGAATATGGACATTTTCTTTAATACTCAACTATAAATCAACTTTGAAGCAGACACAAGATGCTATATCCTGCTGATAAGAACTCAACCCTCCAGTCCTATAAGCCCTCAGAGAGAAGACGTATCCCTCTGGGCTCACATCTAATCCCCTGTCACCTAATTGATTAGCCAACCACATCCCCATCTATTTTCTCTGCCTTCCACTTGGAGGTGTGAGATAGATATGCTGAGTGTCTCTTGTGGATGCATACAGTAAGTCTGAAAATGTCTATGCCTGCCCAAGACCTCTTGGTTCAATTGTTCAGGCACTGCCTAAAGTCTTGAATCTTATCTCCCTTCAGCTACTCCAGCACAGGATTCCTCTTCCTCTGAATTCTGCAGGGACTCCTTATCTCTCCCCACTCCCACTCCAATCTTTTCCTCCCATACCTTGTGTTGGTAAGAACAGGTGCAGACTAAAGTGGCTCTTTCTTCGTGCAGTCAGAAATGATTTTTTTTTTTGTCCTCCCACCCCAGTTCCTCCTCAGACTTTCTGTATCATGGTTCCTTTGGCTCTGCAACAGGAGCTGCATTGGCCTCATTGCATGCTCATGCCCTGGTGCTTCCCCAGCTGCTGAGATGCTCTTATCAGCCATGTTTTGGGCAGCACTTAAACCCTACTCAACTACCACTATGTTCAGAAGGTCTCCTACTGTCCACAGTGTGCACTTGGGTTGGCCTGTTTACTTTCTCAAGTGCTAAAAAAGCTGCTTCTTTCAGAGAAGGGCTCACCTGAAATTCCTTTGTAGATTGACTTCAGAGATGTCTCAGTTATTGTTGTTCCTCCTTTACTGCATACTTGCACTTCACAAAATATTCTCCAATGAAATTACAAAAGAGTAAGTAGCTGATCTGAAAAAAACCTAAGTTCCTTTTTGCAGTTACAGGACTGCCTTCATTTCCTCTGAATGCCATAACACAAGTTTTACAAGAATAAGTCCTACAAGACTTGATTACTTCAGTGGAACCAATTGTTTTATATGAGAAAACACTGCAGCTGAGTAAGCCTAGATTTTTATATTGGGTAATGGTACTGACATATTTCACAGTGTGAGACAAAGTTCCACAGACAGAATCTGTTTCCTTCTTAATACTAGTAGATACTGGATGGCCAAAGGATATTTCAGCACAAAAGGAATAAAAGAAATCTGACTTCAAAAATCCCTTATTGTTTTGCTAGTAGATGAACACTATTTGCCTTTGACCTCAGGTCCTGAATTCTGCAGATGAATATCACACATCTGTTAACACCATTCTTGCAGAGTCGTTAGAGCATTGTATGCACAGAACCAAGGAACTGTTTTCCTTCTGCAGTTTCATTCCTGCTTGGGAAGATGGTGAACCCCATATTAAAAGCAACTGCTTGGGGTGCAAGTAATTTGAGTTCTGTCCATGGCTCTGTTTCAGCTTTTCTTACAACTGACTTGAGCAAGTTAATGCTTCATTTTCTCTACCTATTAAGTGGGACTCATAACCCTTCCTAAAACCAGTAAAATTGAGATTTTAATTCAGTATGGAGGATAAGGAAGTCAAATAATAGTATAGAGACCATGTCACAGTGTCTACATTAAGCCTGTTCCCCCCTGGCAGATATCCAATAATATGGGCACTTCCAGATGGTGTGTCCTGCCCACATGCTCATGACTTCCTATGACCTTTCCAGTACTTTTGATAGGTCTGAAAAAATATTCCCCATGCCCAGATCCCACAGATTTCAGGCCTCTGTTGAGGTTCTGTCCTGGCCATCTGCCTGCAGCTGCCCTTGGCTGGAAGGCTACCCTGCCCCATCCATATAGCCTCTCCTTGTGGTCCATTTGCCAGGCTTCCAGGTGCTGCCCTCCAATGCCTATTATACTGCCAGGAGTTTTAGTAGAGATGTCCTGTCTACCCGCAGGTTGATAGCTTTGCCACATTCTGGCTGTCTGAAGCTGCCCTGTACACCTGCTCTAAATGTATTCTCCAAATGGTTTGTGCTGCTCCATTTCATGCTGCAATTTTTTTTTAATGCTTGCAGGAGAAATATGTTAAAATAATCATCACAAGAGATACTTGCTCCCTACCCAGCTCTGAAATCCTAATGGTGGAAAAATCCAGCTTATTTGCTCTAAAAGCAATATAGCACTAAACAAAATGGGTGTTTGGATATTTCTGACTACCAGTATTGAAGGAAAATATCTGTGGTTTCTAAGTTCAAACAATTCCACTGAGACTCTTAAGGTTCCAAACAAGAAAACTGGGGAATATAATTGGGAAAATATATAAAACAAAATAAAATAAACTTCACCTACTTAGTACAGTGAGGACAAACATATGCAGCATTCAGTATTTGTAACGTTTTTCTTAAATTGCCTTGCTTTATAGCATGCTACCAGCCATAACACTCCATAAAACCAAGCAGTGCAAGTTACAAATGCATTAATCACCAATAGCATGTAGCAGGAAATCAAATAAAATAAAAATGAGTGATGGCGATAATTTGCCCTCAACATGCATTCTAGCTCCCAACGTTAATACAACATCATGTGGTGCAAATATAAATCTGTATGGCATGTGTTGTTTTGAGGACTGAAGGAGAGGTACATGATGCAAGTGGCAGAATGACATACAAACATACACAGAAAGCATTGCTCTGTACACCAATAAATTATATGACAGGAAACCAACCGTGCAAACACTAGTTATACTTTCCTTTTTACTAATTGTCTGTGGTCTCTTTTAAGTCCTTTATGACTTGTGCTACAATTTTAAGAGTTTTTTCTTGGTATTAAAAATAATCAACACACTCCCCCTGCCTTCAATTCAAGAACTTTTCAGTTGGTCACATTCAGCCTGTGCTCTACTGGAAGGTTATTATAATCTTGGCATTCATCTGTTGCATTTCTTTCAGAGAATCCACATAGGCAAAATCTGTTGGCAGGAATACTGTTTGTCTAGTATTCAGTAACTCCTCGTATATAAAGAGCATGACACTAAAATTAAGACCCTGTGTATTCTCTATTTTCTAATTATCCCATTTGAAGAGCAACAGACAATGACAGTATGAATCATAGCTACAATTTGCCATGTATCTTATTATTGAACAGATTACATGATATCCAAATCAATGCAAAAAACTAGGCAATTTAGGAAGACAGGATGAAACAATGTAGACCCTTTACTGTGGCACCATATAGATTGTATTCTTGCACTCATGCATCAAAAATCACCATCCCAGGAGAAACTGATAAACCCAGCATTGTTTCCCCTACCCTCCTTTTCACTTACCTTCTGAGGGCTGAGGAGTTCCACATGGGATGGAAGGGGTCTTCAGCTCTTCCTGGGACTCTATGGATGCTGGGCTGACGCACTTGGGTACAGGTGAGGATGGAGCTGAAGGAGATCTCAGGTTCAAGGACAGCTCACTTCTGCCTCGGCTGACACTCCGACTCTTCAGCTCCTTCTCATACTCCTCTGCTGCCAACTTCTCCAAGTATTTGTATCTGAAAGTTAAATTCCAGAAGGTTTCCGTAAAGAAAAAGAAGCCTGTGGCTGATGCTTGTTTATGGATGAAACACCTGCAGAGAATGAGCTGACTTCCTGACACAAGGAGCGTAGCACTGAACTGCCTGCTTGCTCAATCTGCCAAAAAGTGCACACTAAAGCAAAGACTACTGCCCTGAAAAATGTTAAATTGCTCATTACAATACAAAAGTAAAACCCAGCAGAGTTAAAGAACCTTTAGCTATTGTATTTTGTCTGCACAGTCCTCCTTTTTGGAAGCATTTGTCTGTCCTCCTTTTCACCCTCCTCCTTCACCTCCTCCTCCTCTTCCTCCTCCTCCTCTCAGCCCTCCCTCTCCCAAAACTCACCTGGGAGAGGAAAAAAAAAAAAAAGAAAAAAAAGAAAAAAAAAAAACCCTCCAAACCCAGAGCCCCTTAATACTGGTGCAAATTGCCAAAATCTCAGACTTGCTGTAAAGAGACGAAAATGCAGCAGACAAAACCAGATCTTCCTGAAAAGAACACCAATAATAAACGTCTGAATTGACTATCTAAAGATTCTGAACCTGCTTCTATTTGCTCTGAGAGCAATGCAGTGGAATTCACTTTGTTCTCTCCAGAGCCTACAATGGAAAGTTTTTTTTTTTTATTCTGAAAAATTTCTCTGCCGGACTCAGACATCCAATAGCTTGTACCTGACGTCACATGTAGTTTATTCATCAAAGTCACTTTAAAAGAACAAAGATACATCTGTTTTGCATTTTAGGCAGGCAGAACTCACTAACTGTTTATTAAGACCAGCTACCAATCATATTCTTCATAGTATGCTTTATACATTTCGACCAAAATAACTTTTAAATATGTGCCTGTTCCAGATGTCTGCTAATTTTATCCACCATTATTTGCTGAGGAATAAATTCATGAATACAGCTGGATTGGGCTTTAGACTGTTTGCCTTATCCACAAGTGAGCTGTTAAACAGGTTAATCAGGACTACTTCTTATGTCCCTGAAACACTCTGGTCATTCCCTATAACAGACTGTTGTAAACACTTCATAACATTGAACACCTCTCCTCCCCCCTTCTGCATCACTGACAGCCCAAATTAGTGTAAGAGGGTGCACTAAAAGCAGGCAGGGTAAAGAAGTCAGCCATATGTGGCAAAAAACATGCTTAGTACATATGGTAGCCACACATGCATGCACATTTGCAAACATTCATATAGAGGACAGAAATGTGTCTTTGAAGAGCAGTCCTTGTGTTTTCAGAGGCAATTTGCCTTACTGCAAACAGCAATAATGAAGAACAAACTCATTTTCTTTTATTCCTCCAGAGGTATGCACAGGCTTTGAACAAATTCTGCAAGAAAAAGAACCCCTACAGACTCGGGATGAAAATATAACAAGCTACATACTTGCATGGTTATAAAATAGGAACTGTTTACAGTTCTAACATGAAGCCAATTCTCAAGACTGAATCTTGCCTTTTCAATAGAGGGGAAAGCATTTCTCTGGCATCAGCATAATGTTTTGTTACAGTTCATGAAGCCACTCTTTCTTTGAATGTTGGTCACTTATGTACAGTGCCTTCCACCTTCTCACAAGCAGAGCAGATGGGACTCCAGACTCATAAAGAGCCATTCAGATTGATCACTTGGCACTAACAGGTACAGCCCAGCTGCCTGCTGCCAAGGGGGTTTTTCAGTTTGCCAACAGACTACAACAAAGATCTGGATGGATCCTTATATGATGTGGGGAGTTACAATGTTTTATTGTCCTCAGCTCTTTTTCAGGTGCTTTAACATTTTCTGTAGCTGTGTGCTGCACTGCCAACCAGCAAAGCAGAGACTATCATCAAGAGGCGACTTTTCGAAATGTATCTGATTATTATACTGAAACAAAAAAGGGCACCAGAACAGCAATTCCAATGGCAGCACATCAGCAGAAATAGTTACCAAATGGGAAGCTTAGTAAATAGGTATAACTGAGAATTAAAAAATAATTAAAGAATCAGTTATTAACACTTCACACTTGATAAATGACATTATTTAGGTTATTTTTTGTTACTGACAAATATCTTCATATTGAATAAATGCCAGCAGCAGATATGCAAGGTCATGTAGACCAAAATCTGAAGGGGTTGAAAGGATGAGCTACCATACCTCCATTACAGGATTGACAAATTGCCCCTGTATATGCTGCTATACTCTTTTAAATCATGGAAACCTGCAGACATCATCTCAGCTATGCTGACTCTTCTCTATAGACAACCAGCCAAAAGTCTGCGGCTATCAATTTGGTATTCCTCATGAACATAACACTGGATTTATCATTTCAAGTAGAAGAAATTGTCATTTTGAGCTCTCTAGGCATCTGAGTAATGCCCTGAGGGCAACTTAAAATGTTAAGGTACCAAAAAAATCATGGGAGTGCAGAGCACACCTCACACCAGAGAGGGCTTGGGAGCTCACCTTTCTCGGTTTTATTCTAAAATTACCACTGGAAAACATCCAACCAAGCAAAGGGAAAAGGCCTCAAATCATTGAACAGCAAGAATTGATATGGAGGAAACATACAAATCAGTTTTTAACTAGTATTTTAAGCACCTTGACTATAGGATTTTCTTACAGTCTATGCACTCTACTAAAAGAAGTTATCATACAACTTCCCATAGGAAATAAAACTTCATTTGTGCAAAAGTGTCTGTAAAAAGTAGTTACAGAATGTCAATGTAATGGACTACTGGTGCAAGACTTCATTTGCGGAAGTTTTCTCCAATATTTATCTGCTGTCAAAGCAGACACGTCTTTCCGCTTTATGAGTAGGAACTGATAATTTGTTATCTCAGTTCAAAAGAGACCTAAGGATAAGAAAACGTTATTAATGAATGGTGAAATAGTCTCAGATTGTGCAGCAGTGATGGTGAACACTTCCCCAAAAATACTCCAGTTGGCATTTCCCCTTACAACTTGAAAGTTCTGAAGAACTCACTTCTAATTTGTTTCAAAACCTGAAGATGAGCATGCCCACTGAAGAAAGGTTTTACTCAGCTCAAATCAGCCTATGATGCTTATGTGCTCAGATGCACTTCATTTCAGAAAATGCTTTAAACTATTTCTAATTGTTTTGGGACTGCAAGCACAATGGAAAGCCCATCCACCTTTTCTTAGAGATGTTAAAATAATTTTTTTAACATCAGCTACTTCAGCCTCAACAGATAAAGCTTCATTCTGCAGAAAAAAACTGTCCCCTGTATGATGATTTTGTGAAAAAAAAAACAAACCCAAAACCACAAAGATTTCTGAGATGGCTGCTCTCATATTTTGATAATCTAACTCCAATTCTTGACAATCCAAAAGTATCTCCAGTGAGTAATCTCTAGAGGACCATAAAAGCAGAACTGAAGCACTCTGGATGATTTTTCATCTATTTGTACAGTAACTTGCATATTTTCCAGGTAAAAACAAGCACTCTCTCCAGGATGCAATTACTAGCAGGAGCAGAGATGAAGCTACTGAGAGACAAAAGTCCTCAGTTGAGCATTCCTTGAAAAATATGCTTTTATAAGCACATACCTCCCAGCCTAGCCCAGAGTTTCTAAACTTGTTCATTGAATTAAAAAAAAAGAGGAAAAATAAAACCCAAACTCTCCATCCCTTCAAATATGCTATTTAAATAAAACTAAAACAATGCCCCAATGATAAACACTGCTAAGCTTTGTAATTTACTTGCTGATGTTTAAAGAGATCGGCAAAGAAAACTTGGCTCTGAAAGATAAAAATATGCTGAGATTGGGTCAGAACCATTTTCATCAGCCAGTTACTGTGGTTTTGCAATGCTTGTGACCCCAATTTCCTTTATCCTCACTTGCCTTTTCTGACCCTCCAGAAAGCTTGGGACCCACTGGGTGAAAAAGGCTTATTCAATTTATAACTCTCCTAAATTTGGGCAAATTTCTGAGGCAAATGGGGTAAGCTTATTTCCCACACAAATACATAAAAGATATCAATCATTCTTAAGCATTCTCATTGCTCTTCATTTATTGCCGTGCTTACAGCTGGACTTCATTCTGCTCTTCAGCAACTTCTTTCTTATAGAAGTCTTTTGGAATAAAAGTGTTTTATGCAAGCAGAGTTAAAAATGTAAACATGTGACAGCTCCACAGTAAAGAATATAGGAAGTGCAAACAGGCAGAGGGAAGGATAGGGAAGGATGGATGCATGACATACAAACCTCTCTTCTCTTGCTTGTCTTAGTTCTTCTCTTTTGTCTAAATAATCACGGCTAGAAAGAGAATTACAGTAAATTGCAGCAGAAACCAGAAGAAAAAGGTAAGTAATAGAAATATAAGTACAGCAGGAGAAACCGAGAGTGGTACACACAAACTGGAGACAATGAAGGCTGTTTTCAAAAAAAAATGTTTGTTTTTGCAAAAATTGCTGAAAAGTGTACACTTATCCATATATATACCACCAAATATGTAGTTTGGAAGGTCATTAAAAGGAATTCTAAAAATACCTGCAAAAAAGTGAAGAACTTGAAGCATGCTTTGCAACCTGGTATCTGAAATGAGATTCAATGAACTGCACTTATCCATAGGGAGCAGGCACATGAGTGGCTATTTAACCATCCCTGATTTGCTCCATCTCAGAATGCCCCAAGACAGTGACTGCAGCCCCTGGCAGGACAGACTGAGACAGTGAGCAAACCTATTAGCTTTCTTTCTAAGGAACCTCTCCTTAGTGAGTTTTAGTTGCCACAGCTGGAAACAGAACAGGGGACTGGCTTTACTAAAGTAGAGGGGACTGTACTTTACTACAATTCTGCATTCCAAGAGGGTGTGTGCAGCATCATTGGACAGATAACCTTTCACTTCCTTATTTTTCACCCGGAGTTTGAGATACAAACTCCTTTTATGTCAGCTGCCACTCCCACAGCTCCTCAAGTAAGCCATATATTTAACTTTTGCCAAGTCAAGTTTGCTGGATGCTTGAGTACTATGATTTTGGACAGGCCTGCCACATCCACAAACATGGATGCAAATTTAACTTGGAGCACGGCAGAACCCAGAAAATGTCTACCCTGTCTCACTATCACAGCGAGATGGTTCCTTACAATATATTTTTAATATTTGGTAGACAGAACTGATGTGATCTTCACCTTATCTGCTAGATTCTTTCACAGTGCAACCTGTGAGTACCAGAAAGATTTTCAGAACTACTCCTTTTATTAATAACCCCTTTTTTTTTCCTCTTTATATTGTGTCATTAAAAGAATTACTTATCAGTAGTATACTAGTAGCTATCAAACATCTGCGTGCAAGTGGTCTTCAAAAGTCCTCTAACAGGGAACACACATTACTGTTTCAGGCCATCTCCACAGGCTTTGAATTCTGAACTGGTTATACTTTCACAATATTGTAAAAGTATTCCAGGAAATTTTGAGCACGTAAATTTTAACATTACTCTTTCCCCTCTGACAACTTTCACTCTTCTCTACAGCTGAAAAATAACCACTTTATTTTAGGACATATTGTTCTACATATGCAATGGGTACAGTAATGCTTCTACGGAGAAAAATGTTCATTCTGCAAAGCATTTCTTTAGTTAGCAATAGCTTATGAAGCTTTGTAGCTCCTCTCCTAATCCTCCAGCTTTCCTATCCTCCAGCTCTTTCACAACTAGTGATGCTCTCCTTTAAATTATCCTCAGTTTGTCAACAATGGTGCCAGAACCTAGTGCAATGTTCTTGAGGCAGAGTTGGAAAGAATGAGATAACAAATGAGTCATGATGGCAAATCCAGTACAGCTCACGAGTTTAAAGACTGAATTGCAAGTGCTATTTTTAATCAAAAATACATCTTCAGAGACTGGGTTTCTAGCCAGACTGATGATATGATAATGAAATCCCAGGAACTCTTATGAAACTGTCTATGACTGCTTGCTGTGACTTTGTCTTCCTCCTGCCAGACTGTTTAATCAACTGTGGGATGCTGTCTGTTTGTGAAGTCTGGTGGCTTTGGAGACCCCTCTGCTCAAACAAAAGTTATAACTTTTGAGTGATCACAAAACTCAAATCCAAAAGATGAAAACACTGGGCATTGAAAAATAATCTTAAATATGTAGTACAATCATGAGATTTAGTTAATCAGTTTCTGATTCTCAAATAAAGGGATGAAAATGTATGTGTTGAAATTTTTTTCTGATTTTAAGAATCCTCTTTTAGTGACAGAACAACCAGTGTAGCCAACCTCTACTGAAATGTGCAGATCTGTTATTCAAATAGGTCAATCTGCCAAATGCCCTGTTGGCTTTTTCGGTCTGGGAGTTTCCTTTCTGAAAGATGATGTTCGCTGTCCATGGCAGCCTGCTGCAGTCTGATGATACCACTTAGAGGGAGAGTTTTTGGAAGAGGCTGGAAGACTGCAACCTTATTGTTTCTGTTTCAGGAGGACTTGGGCAGCTGCTGGCTGCCAAAGATTCTATTATGGTGCTCTTCCACCTTCCCTCTGCCTCTCATTTCCTTCTAAACTAGCTATCTTCTGAAGCCAGGAGAATATCAGTCAACCACTCCTAAGTTATTCCTCTTTCCAAATTCAAAGAATCACAGCCTGTTTCCACTTCATACTAAAGGGATGATTATAGTGAAAACAATCCTGCATACTAATAGACAAGCTAACATGAAACCCTGTGCCATCTTTTCTGTAACTACCAATTCTAAGGCTACAAAACATTTATATTACCATTCTTTAAGTTATTACATTATGTCTTCTAACTACTAAAAATAGGTCAGCTTTTCAATCCTGTCTACGAAGAAACATTGATTTCTTAGCGTACACTCTTCAGACTGAAGGCAAACAATTTCAGGTATAGATTCCATATCTATCCTTAGCCCACCGCAGTCTTTTTTAAAGTCTCAGCTGGGATTTCTAGGCATGGACTGAAGAGGTTGAGGGGGCTTGTCTCTTACTACCCTCAGGCAGCACACCCTGGGATTCCACATCATATAACATTTTCTCAGATGTGAAAATGCGAAGTCCCACATTTAGCTATGACATTTGTCTGGCCAAGGTTTGAACAGTTATTTTGGTCATTACCTTCTGTCAGTTGTTGACTCCCGGAGGAAGAGACACGTGTTCAGAAACCCAGGAAAAAGTAGTTAAAAATCACTATCATACAGCAAGACATTTTTACTTTGCATAACTTAAAAGCAAAAATATGTTTCAGTGCTGTCCCTTCCTCCCTTCTTGATACTTTTGTCCCACTGTTTCACCTTCAAATCCTATGCCTCACTGAGACTGTAATTTGGTGAGAATATTAGCTAATAAAATTGAGCCTCTGTACATACCCAGGCAGTGTAATTGGCTGCCTTAAAAAAATAGCTTTTTTATTAAATACCAAAATTCGTGATGCATTCAATCTATCAGTTTTTAAGATACTTAGATCAAGAAAAGTATCTAAAGAGACAAACTATTAATCAATTCAATTATTTTGCAGTTGAATGTCTCAATGATTGATCAGTCTATCACACATTAAAGCAAGAGACTGAGAGCAAATTTGGGTCCTACTTGAATTTGTTTCTTTCTTCACGTTCTATCCTTTGCAACCTTTCTTCTCTCTCCTGACGCCGTCTTTCTCTTTCTGCTGCCAAGGACTCCTGGTGCTGCCGAAAAGATGATGTAAGGAGACCACCCAAAGCTGGCCTGCAGAAAAGGAAGATCAGATTTCTCAGTGTCACTTTTATTGATTATACTGGCAAAAAATGAGTAGCAATCATGCAGCAAGTAACATAATCCCGACCAGCAGAATGACATGGCAATATTTATGTATGGATCTTTCAAAGCATTGGCTAAGCATCTTCTTGCTAAATTGATTATAGATTCTGCGATGAGCTGAAGAAAAACAATTAGGGTAGGCTTCCTAAATAGCAAAATTTCTAAAGCACAAATAAAGTGTGTGTAAAAATTCTCCAGTCTGTTTCAACTGCAATATTATCTAAATATTTTTTTAATTTTATAATCCTGTTAATAGAAAAGCTGAATCCTGTAAAGAATTTTTGAAATTTTAAAGGAAAAAACTGTTATGCAATGATGTTTGTGGCAGATGTGTCACAAACACCCGAGAATCTATATAGAAAAACAAAAGTAAAGGAAGACATCAGAAGTGCCCTAGAGAATTCAAATGCTCTCTTAAGTATCAGACATATTTTTCCTTTATACATTAATAAATTTGATTATCATGATTTTCTTACTGCATGTGCTGCTGTAAGAGCAAGATCAATCTCATATTAGAACATATCAATAAAACACACAGGGACAGTGTTCTCAAACCATTTTTAAAAACTAACAGAAATGATGGCCTCTACAGTAAAAACTTTACAAAACATAAAGCTACTTTTACATTCACTTATAGTTTGGTGCTGACATAGATTTTTTTTTGGCTTTACTCTAAGTAGTACTTTGTCTGGGAGAGTGGGTCCTCTTACACAACCTTCCCCCAACATGATGGTATTGGTACCACCAACCTCTGACATGGCAACCTCAGAGTAAACACATCGTGTCTTTCTTTCTGTCTCTTAGACAGGAAAAATCCTGTATTGTACAGGGTAGCTTTATACAGATGCACACTGATTGAATTAGGCTGATAAAATCAAAAAGACATAACTCATGTAGAGAGGTTTCTGTGCATTGTTGTAACATGAGTTTTGCAATGAAAGGATTAATGAGAGAAATAGATACTGACTTTTGTGTAAAAAGAAACTAAACCCTGCCTGCCTAGAGGAAGGTTCCTTAACCAGTATTGCAAACCTGAATAAATTTTTCTTATTTTTAAGAACTCAGACCCTGTCCCTTATTCATTTACTTGCCTATGGCTGCACAGTGTAGGCATTTAGCATAATGGCACCAATTCACTAGTGAACATAGGTGCAAAAGAAGATAAAAATATTAATGCAAACCTATCTTCCCCAAGAGTCTATGTCTGTATAAGCAGGAACACCACAAAACATAGCCATTTCAGCCCCACTGGCAACAGGGCAGCATGAATATAATGTCAATAATTTCAATAAATTGAATTTCAATATGTCATATCCCACCCGCATAAACATTACATAAGATGGTATAAAACTTGATATTCTGTAAGAGTCCCTGCTGGCATTCCTCCAAAGCTACAGTATCAATGCTGGATCACACTCAAAACCATAAAAATCTCTAATATGCTTCAGCACTAAGAAAAGGGAGAAAAAAATCCTCAAACCCTGACAGTCAAGTACGTGTGGTGAATTTTCCCTTGAGCATATTTTAAATTTATTTTAACTTTTGACCTCTTAGTGCATGTTTCAAGAGAAAGCTCTTAGCAGAAACAGTAGCACCAGTGTACTAAAATTCAAAAGCTAGAGCTCCATCCCTGTAGTAGCACAAAAAACTATGGCTATATGGTTGGATATAATATCAGAAAATACTTTTGGAAGGGGAAAAGCGAACAGTGCCTCCATGTGAAGATATATGTAAATTAACTAGGAGAGATGGCAAAAGAGGGTCCCTATCAAGTCTTTGTTTTTCTCTGTTTTGTGTGTTCTGCTTGATATCCCACCCTGCCCAGCTGCCATGAAGTCTGAAAACTCCATTTAATGTCAAAGGATGGTATGGCTTAAAAGAAGACTGAAGGAAAATTAAGGGGAAGAATGGGGTGATGCTGAGAGACCAAAAGAGTGATTGTAGATCTGCACATCATCTAGCAGCCTTCAGGCCTGACTGAGCTCTTTGAGGCCCTACAATAAATGCACATTCTTATGCAGGGGATTACAGGGAAATCACATGGAGATGCACAGCTTTGTCCTGCAGATGGGATTCTAAGCTAACCCTGGTAGTAAAATACCTCCACACCTTGTTTGGAGGTTTGATCCAGCATAGTTTGGCTAGCATTGCTCACTGGGATAAAATTTGCAGATGTATGAAGAGCAGCATCACAATTTAAATAGAAGATCCACAGCCATACGTCCAGAAGAAAAGCCAGTGTCTAAAGAACTAAAAATGTTAGCTGGCCATCTCTTCAAAACTAATAAAACCAACAGCAATTTGTCAAAACTTGGAATTTCTGTATTTCTCACTCGTTATGAGTGTGTACTTGAGCTGAATTACAAGCTGTGAACACACATACTCATTTCAATTCCTTTGTCCCAAACACAGCCATAATGTGTACAACACTTTCTTGCATGAAATGGTCAAATCTAACATTCCAAGGTGCCAGAAGGTTCTCTACATAGAGGCCATAATTAAACAGATAGGAACACGGTCAGCTGACCCCTTGTGTGACACTGACTTCTTAAAGCACAAATAGTCAAGGTTTTGGGTCTTCAGTCACATTTAGAAAAGGGCTGGCAAAGAAACAGCACTGCTGTAGCTGAGTTAGTGCTCGCTTAGTGGTTACACCCACTCAACAACACACGTGCCCTGGGCAGGGACACAACTCACACCAAACGCTGAGACCAGCTGCCTTATGAAGCCTCATGAACTCACAGCTTCACTGTAGATATCAAACATCGTGGCTCAATTGGTGTCTGGGTGCACCAATACTCTTTTTAATGTGAACTGCAACTGCAAATGCATGGTTTTAGTATTTAGTAAACTTATCAGTAATTTTCTACATGTGCATAACAACCTGGGTAAGCAGGTTACTTTCAGGGGGTACAAACCCGTTAAGCAGCCAGAGGAAAAGCGAGCATTAAGAGGTATTCCTCACACATTCTAAACAACTTGAAAAGGGATTTGGCAATGTACAGTTTGTCAACAAAATCTGATTTTTGTTTCTGTATTTCCCTGGCAATAACACTTAAAGTAAATATTCCCTTTCAGTGAGCGCATACTTGAATTGCAAATGGCAGCATGACTGACCAAACCGGCTGGTGGGAAGGCTAGGGCTCAGCCATTGGGTAATTTTGTTGTTTTGATGCTGTTTGAAGGGTGACAGTGCCTTCAGGCCTCATAAATTTTTACGTCTTATTGCTGCAGGCTGCATTTTAAAAATGGATAAGCAAGAAAAAGGCTAAAAAACTTCTGGCATTGAATCAAAGGTGATAAGAGATTTTAACAGTAAAGAGAATGTGAATGCTCAGTGAAAGCATAATAGAGTGATCACTTGCAAAATGGGGTTACATCTAATATATGCCAGTATTTTAGTGCTGGTGTCATATGTTACCAGCTGGTAATAACAACCATTTGTTCAGCTCCACAAATACAATCCAGAAGGATGCTTACTCTGACTACTATTTTTAGTCTTGTAGAGAATGCAAGGCTATTAAGAATGGACTGTTAATATAAAAAATGTTAAGAAAAGCTTTCTTATGCCTGCTGTTAAAACCAGTAAAAGCTAAACAAGTGATGTTATTACTTTCTCATTCCAGAAAGAAAATACACAACCAGAAAGCATCTAGGTCTGTGGATTTGTGAATAGAGCTCCTCACCATGGAATCAGGACACAGGGCCAAAGAGGTCATTAGTAACTTATCTTACTGGAAGAAGAGATAGGAGAAGGAAAGAATTGGGGGGGGGGGGAAGAAAAGAAGGTAAAACATACACAGAGCATAGGATACAAAGCCAGAAGTTTGACTGTAGGCCAAAGCTCTTCTGAATAAAAATTCAGCTAGCCTGACCTACAGCATTTAACACAGCAGTGAATCAGTAATCATTATTATAAACACAAATTGATGTAGACGTAAGACCTCTCACACTTTTTTGCAAGTTCTTGAAGTTTTCTGAAAATACTCCATCACGGACTATACATTGTGAAGGGGATTATGTGCCCTGAATTACTCTAATCTTGTTGCAAACCGAAGAAAATATTTCTGTTTTAATGAAAGCAAAACTGAAACTCTGAACTTCAAACATTCTTCATTCATGTAAGCTCTGAGATACTATTTTGTGGCTGCCTTTCCCTCTGTTTAGTTGAGTTTTTAAAATTTGCTAAATAGAAATGGTTATCTACAGGAAGAATACAAAATACAAATGTATATTTTTATGAGCTAAAAAAAAACCCAGATGACTTTCTCATGAGAGGAAATCCCTTTAGGTCATAAGGTTAATATTCAGGATTGTCTTTAATACCATATGGGGCAGAAAAATTAATAACTTTAATATGGAAGCACTAATTACCTAATTTTGCAAAGTGCTCCTTTTCCAGCAGCCATGGGAAGGCTACAGTGAGGGTACAACAGTCAGCAGCTCCTACTTGGCCTTAAGTAACTCTAAAGGTCTCTTGGCTTTAACAAAATAAATCCATTTTACAGCTTAGAAAGAGACAAAAGGGGAGGCAAAGCTGCCAAGAGCCATATTGCTTTTCACAGTTAAAGAAACTCCCTGTGTGTTATGTCTCCTTACATGACATGGCAAATTCAAAAGCATGTTGATATAAGACTTTGCAAACAGACTAAACATTACTTAAGGAATCTTTATAAAACTTCTCTCAAAAATAAACATAAAATTGAGAGCTAAAACTACTAATGCTTCCTTTAAGAAAGAAATTTGAGAATGACTAAGAGAAGAACTGATTAATGTTAGACTTTTAAGTGATACAGGGGATTACCCAAATTAGAACTACAGCAGGACAGAACTGCACACAAAGCCTAAGCAATGCACAAGGACTTTCTATATACACTCTCCTCTTCCAGCTGAACTGTACAGCTTTTACACTGTGCTTCTGTCTTCAACCTGCAGCTTCTCATTCTCATGTGAGTTACACCTTGCCTGGAAGTCAATTGCAGAGCCCAGGTGTAGATCAAGGCAAGGTGGGTGAGCACTGCACATGGCATGCTCAGCCTGCAACACTGCAGTCTGAAACCAGAATCAGTTCATGCTTCTGTTTAAACATATGCCCTATGATGAAGTCCACAAAGCTGCAATCAAGAATATTGCTTACACAGTAGTTCGACAAGCAGCTAGGCCAGTGCAAGCCACCACTGCTTCCCAAACTGTAAATCATCAAGTAATTCCTAAGGTCATTTTTCCTCTTAAACTCTCAGCAATAAAGTTGAGGCTTTTGCCCTGGGCCACTATTATCAGCTACCAATCTATCCATTCCTCATTATGTTACTCAGTGAGAGATGTGCTTGGCAGCTACCACAAGGAAAAATCATCATGATCTCTGGTCTGAGAGCCCAGAAGTGCACACAGAAAGAACAGAAAGCTAAGCAAAGAGGAGCAGTTCTTGGGAGAGCAGCAGCTTTGTAGGCTGTATAGCAGGTTGTGTTTCGTAGGTTTTTGTTTTACCTTAGTGCTTAACAGCTGTAATAAGGGAACTGCAGAGCACAAACTAATGATAAATGGCTAACAAAAAAACAAACCCCAAAAAACCAAAACAAAAAAAACCCCCAAAAAACAACAACAAAAAACCAAACCAACAAACAAACAAAAAAAACCAACAAAAAACCAGAAGAACAAAAAAAAAAAAACCAAAAAAAAAAAAAAAAGAACCTGCCAAGAAGCTTCATCCAGCAGCATCTTCCTGGTGTTGTCAATTATTGAGACCTTTAATTTTAGCAGAAAATCTAACTGGAAAGCTGTTTGGCATTCTCAAAAGTTTGTTTTTGCTTTAAAGAGAGAAATTTGAACAAAAGCACCAGATTTCCAGCAGATCACTATTTCAGGCACCTGGAAAGGGAATAAAACTCAAAAGAAGAGTATCTGCAGATTTTTGCTGCACTTTATGCTTATGCTTCAGGTATGGTGTTTAAGTGTCAAGAGGAGAAAAAAAAAACACCTATAATCTAGGCATGCTAATCTCACTGTCTGTGACCTGTTTTAGAAATAAACGTTTGAAGGTGCATTTCCTTTAAAACATATAGAAGAACATGGAAATGAACATTCAATATTCAAGGTCCTGCATCATGGGAGCCCAAGGTAACGTACTGCTGTAGATCACAAAGCAAGTGAGATGGAAAACATATTAAAGAATGTGAAATATATTTAATATTTCTTAAGCCTATTTTCTAACGTTCTGGAAAAGCTGGAGATGCTTCAAACAGGAATAATCTGCAAACACCATAGCAGGTCTTTACCAGGCTTGGAGATTTGGAAGAACTTCTGAGGGACCAGCCAGAGGTGGAGACTAAGTTCACACTGACTGGCCAAGAGCCTGAAGA
Organism: Pyrgilauda ruficollis; assembly: GCF_017590135.1. Lineage (NCBI taxonomy): Eukaryota > Metazoa > Chordata > Aves > Passeriformes > Passeridae > Pyrgilauda > Pyrgilauda ruficollis. The sequence continues at coordinate 850,393 of NW_024525156.1, forward strand.
AGTGGAGGTTTGCGAGCTGAACTTTCTGGCACTTGATTTAACAGATAGAGGTGAGACCATGAACTCCTGCTCCTTTGGCACACAGTGCCCCAAGAAGGCTTGCTGAGCTAGGCTGACTGTACTACTGCTGGACTGTCCAGCCCAGGGGGAACCACCTCCTGGCAAATGCATCAGAAGAAACCCACCCTGGAAAACACACCAGCAGGATATTTTTTTTGGTAGTGGAATGAATTAAAGCTGGTGCTGAATTTAGGAGCTCATGCCTGAGAAGTTACACTCCTTCATGATCTCCTCGAAGGATAGCCATGATCAACAATGCAAACACCACCACCAAAAGGACACTATGAGGGGGTGTGAAGCTTTGCAAGTAACGAGTTTGATGTCCTGTGGCAGACTCCAGGCTGCAGTTTCAATTTGAGTGACTGTCTTAGATTCCGAGTCTGACAAAGCAGTCTGGCTAGACAGAAATATCGTAGGTGTGAGCATAAGGCATGGAAATACAGACTAGCCCTACAACACCTTCTGCCCCCAGGCAAGGGGCCAACTTGGAGGGACAGAGAAATGCTTTTCCCCCTGATGTGTCTCAGTCATGCACTGCTCTTCCTCTTTGTTATTAAAATTTATGAGGTTATGAGAGTGATTTTTAAATTTTTTTTATTAACTGGGGAGAAAGAGTTAATTGGTGATTTAAGTTGTGAAGAGTGGGAGCAGTGTATTCATGGAGAATAAAAGAAAGAAAACAGGCAGACTGGGTTATACTTCTTATGCATTAGGAGTGACTTTCACAAGCAGAGAAATACAAGAGAACTGATGCACTTCTTCTTCTCTCCCAGTGAAGGGTTGAACAGAAAGTGCCCTGCAATTTGCCCTCCTTCAGCAGGATACCCATGGCTGCAATATACACTACACGAACATGGCTCTCCACAGGGGACCCAGGGAAATAAGAGAGAACAACAGCTTTGCAAGAAGTTGCCAAAAGGCTGCAGCTGTATTTAGAAATGGTAAAGTAAGCCTTTTCTTCTGCTGTACAATCAGAAATATACAGATGATGTGGATTTCAAAGAACAAAATCCAGCTACTTTTGCACTGACATACTGCTCTTATGATTCCCTACTGATCTCAGCCAAAGAGGGTTTTAAAAGTATGAATGTCAAAATGTCAACCACACTGCTTCTTCCCACCTAAGTTGTAGCTCTTGTTTACATAAGCAATATGCAGCCAAGGGTTTGAAAGGCCTGTCAGGGCAACTGAATGGAGCATGAATCACTGTGCTGGGCACTGCTCTAAATGCTCCTTCTTCCTTCTTCCTCATTCTCGAAGGTCAGATAAACGGTACCAGGACCTGCATCTGAAGCTTTTCTCAGCCTGATAAAAGACAGAATCTTTCTGGGAAGGCTTTGCATAACTGTAGCATAAGCTGAAACCAGAAAACACACCTTAGAGCTAACCTTAGATACACATCTGCTTCTTATCAAAAGTTTTCCTCTCCCCCCCACCGCAATCTTTTAACTTTTTTTGGGTGTTTGAATCCATGTAAATTTTTACCATCAGGAGGTAGGAAATAATGTTTACATAATCTGAGGCAAACACCATTCATAGAAAACTGTGAAAACCTCCACAATACTTTCCATTTACTAATTAGTGCCAAGCATTGCGTCATGCTTACTCTCCAATAAGCAAATTCCATGTGTCAGTCTCTACATGGACATTTCTTCAGTGCATATCTTTCAAGACAAAGAAATTAAGGGAGGCTTCTGCCTTCTTCAAAGCAGTCAGTTCTTTAAAGCTTGCAGAAGTATATATCTGCAGTGGCAGCACTCTCAAAAAGAACAAGAAAATGCAAAATGGCATCTGAAACTGTAAACTTAATTATGTTTAAAGAAATAACTGCATCTATTCTGCAGACAACATGCAGCAGTGGTGTACACAGATTTTCAAAGACTCATATACAGGAAGTATCAGGCTGTAACATCACTCAAATATAAAAATGCAGAAACCCTGGTGAGTTCATGAACTACCATGAACAGCAATCTGCAAATTTAAACAGGAGTACAGAGATTTTTATCAAGTGAGGTGGAAAGCAGCAAACATAACCTGAAGGAAAGACAGAGATGCAATGCTGAGCACTGTGTTCAGTCACAACATGCAAGACAGATTTGATGGTTGAAGGTAGAGCACTTTACAGTTTCACAGAAAAAAGAAAGATGAGGTGTGTCGGCTGAAAGATGCTGCTAGAAAAACCGGCTTCAAAATATAGAATATTTTCCTAGCAGTGATTATAAATACTGGAATATTTTCAGGAGAAATCATGTGCTGCCACTTGAAAACACGTGAGAGTACAGGGGTCTTTCATTTAGCTTCTGTGAGACCCATTATAGGTCACAACAGATGACTGCAGAGCTCCCCTCTGGCCTGACTCTCCATGAATCTGCAAATTTTACAGCTTCATCCTGTGGGGCCGAGGCATTTTGGCTCCAAACCAGCAAGGCACTTATGCAGATGCCGAAATGAAAGCTGGCTTTCCTCACTGGAGCAGGGCCAGCATCATCAGCCTCTTGCAGGACAAGCCCAACCATCTTTAGCCATCTCAGTGTTTGACCACTTTGGGGTTTCTTTGCCACAGTAGCAATAAGAAGCTTACAATAGCAGGAGCTTGAAAATCTTAAACTTCCAAAGCAGTGGGATACTTTTAACTCTTGCTTATCTTGCATCAATTTTGCTGAGATAAACAGGGATGAGTATGCCGGTGTCGAGTTTTTTTATTGTGGTTACACTTGGCAATAATTTAATTGAGATCAGGAAAGACAAATCGAGGCAAGGTACTCCAGGAAGATGAGCAAATGAAAAACAATGCTTTTCTCCAAAGAGAAACTTAATTTAATTACTCACTTGAAAAAAAAGATTAAATCAATACCTCATGGCTACAAATACATGTATGCTGGAAGAATCTAACTTGAACCATTCTGAGTAGCAGTCTGAAAAGGATGTGAGGCATTAGGAAGGTTCCAACATATATACACACACACACACACAAACATACATACATATACAGAAATACACCAAAGAGTCATTAGAAAAAATTAACTGGAATACAGAAAAAGGGTCCTGTAAAAACCCTGAAGTTCAGAAAACAGGGTGGAATATGCAGTTTTTATGAAACTGCATATTAGAGGCCAATTTGAAAACAAACAATCCAAACCCCATCTGGCCTAATTGGATATTATATACATTATTGCATCATATTATTAAATTAAATTAATTACAAACTTTTACCTTTCCTTCTTAAAATCAGCATGATATCCTTTGAAGCTGTCATTTACTCTCAGGTTGTAACAGATAGTTAATTTCTGGTGGTCCAAACCTATTGGCAAGCATTTCATTCAAGTATCCATAACATTTTCCTATCTTTTGTCTTCCCCTAGTGCCTTACATAATTCAAAAGAGTATTTTGATTGTTCAAAACAATTTTTTTTTCTGGTTTGGGTTTTTTTCCCCTTTAAATTTTTTTCTTAAAGCAAGCTGATAACTGGTTGGTTATTAGGAGTTTGCTTTAGCTATAGCAATAAATGTTTTGCTTTTGATGAAATAGAATGAGATATATCATGTATTTTCAAGAAAGGACAACATTGGCCTAGGAAATTCTGAGCTAAGCACATTTCCAAGATTTTGCAGTTGATTTAAGAGGATAGAAGTGAAAATAGATCTATCTGAATTCATTTTTAAGAATGGAAAGAAAGAAAATTTTAATTCACCTTTTAATACTTATAACAGCAACTCTGCTTTATCCATTTAAGTGGAAGAAACAGAAATGGGATGGAAATACACCCAACCTTTAACACCAAGTCAGACAGAAAGGCTTGAGATTGAGCGGGAAATCAACACATTTAGATTTTTTTCCATTTTCCCCCCAGTGTTAGAAAAAATCCGGTCAGAAGTTATTTCCAGTACTCATTCAGAACAGCTTACATTTATCTCCTTCATTCTGTCTGCAAAGGAACTGTTGTGAAAACACTGATTAATTTACAAACCTGTCAGATTTGGTCTCCTGAGGTGGTGACAGAGTTGTCCCATAACGAGTAGTGGGTGTTGTAGGGGCACTCACACCAGCGTAAGGTCGTGGAGAAGAGTAAGAGCTGCTGCCATAGCTATTGTATCTGAAGAAATGGGAAGAAAAGAAGGAGAAAGGGAGAGACAGAAAAAAACGGTCAGCAAACAGGCATGCAATAGTAAATCCTCTTGTTTACGAGGGGATAATGACTCCATACCCCAGAATTTTTCAAACACTGACCTTCTGAAAATGTTGCTCTATTTCCAAATATGCAACCAATCGTACTCTTAATATCAACCATGGCATCAACATACATGATGTATCAGTGAGCTACTGGTAAGGAAAATAATGAGAGGTTTGAATGGTCCTCCCAGTTGACAACTCAGAACAGGAATACTTGAATACTGCTCAGTTACTCAGAATTATTAGCTGTTTTGTGAGTGATATCCAACCATTAGAAAAGGGATCAAACCAGCCCAAGACAGCAGTATCCATGTCTACTAAAATTAAGGAAAATGGCAGCACTCCTGAGACATGATCTGAACATGGGATCCATGCCTTGCAAATGTTTGCATTTTAAATGGAAAAGCAACCACATTCTTTTCAATTAAAGCCAGAAGTATTTTCTTTCCCCTCCCCCAACATAAGTAAGAGCTTATGTGCCATTTCTTACCATGCCTGTAAAAAATCATCACCATGGTTAAAAAGACATGTCTCCGGAAGCATGGCTTTAGAAATTTCTATCAGCCCTTCTCTCCATTAAAAAACCCTATAAACTCACTTCACTTCAATGTGAGCTTGCTGATCAAAGAGAAATTGTTTCCAGGACTCCTGGAATGGCCACCTCCCCAGAGTCCTTTCTATCAATGTTTTCATCCTGGCTCCTGTACTGAATAGAAAATTCAGTTGTGTTGCTTTGCTGTGCCTTTTAACCATTGTACTTAAACAGCATGTCAAGAAAAGATTCTTGATTTGGGAAAATGCTAATATTTCTCTCTTTAATACAGTTCACAGACAATGCCATTTTCCCACATGGAAAGCATATGGTGCTCTGAAGATCAGTACTCAGCAGGGTCAACTCATCCAAATTGCAAAATTCATTTCAGGAAATAGAGCAACATCATTGTCCTTATTATACTTCACAAGATATAATATATCCTCTTTCACCATATCTTTTCTCTGCTGCTTCTTCCCTCACACACATCAGCACTCAGTAATTTCACTCAGAAATTTTATTTGAAAAGGCTGGTTGGTTTCCTTCAGCTCCATTTAGCACACTCATCTAGCCATGCAAAATTTCATTCAAAGTTTCACGTTTTTCCTTAGGGTTCAACAGCATTGCTGCCTGCCAAGGCCCATGTTAAAATCAGAGTAGATTTCAGAGAGGTGCTTTTACAATGGAAGGGATCATGCTTTAGAGAACATGTCCTCTGGAACAGCAGTTTCAGGTAAATGCTTTAGAAAACACCTCCCATCCCTCATCTGTTTTTTGAGACACTATACTGACCAGTAACAGGGAAATAATCTTGGAAAAAAATTCCAACATGCATGTTTCTGAGCCACTAAAGGAATTTTGCAGGAAATAATTGCTGTCTGAGCCTTCTTGCCCTACAAGAAAACTAACTAGAAACTGGAGACAGTGGTCCACTGGAGGCTGTGTAACTGGACAGTGTGGAGCTTCCCTGGTAGCACAGACCTAGCTTGGGTCTTCTCTCCGACAGGTTCAGCCCAGGAAATGTTCTGACTGTGCCTGTACTGAGTTACAGATGAGTAAACTCCACTGTCCTGATAAGAACTCAGAACTCATTTGGTATGTTCCTGACACAGAAACCTCCATTTCCATTTTGATTGACTGCAAAGAGACCTTCTTATCAACCATTACATGTGCTTTTCTTCTCCTGTGCCCCATGAAAAAGCTGACACAGAGCAGAACCCTTTTTCATACCAAGGGTTTTCAATTAGTCCAAAGATAACTCTCATGAAATGGAGGGAATTCACCTCCTATGGAGTCAGACCGACAACGATTAAAAAAATTAAATTCAGAGGGACTGGTCCGGACACCACATCCTACCAAATTTAGAGGAACACTGAGTTGCTGTAATAGGAGCAAGGCAAGACTAGAATACCAGGCTAAGTCTGTATGCTGTACACAAAGTTTATCTTTCTAAACTTCCTCTGGTACTGACTATTGCTTCCATTTTCCCTTCTTGTCTCATATACCAGTATAGATGCAATAGTCTTATCCAGCAGCATTCACCCTCAAGACATTTTCCTCTTTTATGGGCATATTATTGAATAAATTGTGCAGACTTTGCCCTCCTTTTTCTCCAGATAAACCTGGAAGAATCTCCATCCCCACCCCCACCCCTGAACCTCTGTCCTAAATGGAAGCGGAAAAGATGGTTAGAGGAAAAAACAAAACACTGCAGAAATACTAAATATTGGAGGAACAGGAGGTATTTAGGAATCTACTCTCTAAAGTATAACAGCAGCAGCAATGGGAGACCAATAAACGAGTGTGAGAGGTCTAAGGGAAAAGTGCACCTATCAAGGAAAATGTAAATTTAGAGGAATTCCAGTGTTCAAGTTGCAGGTAAAGGAAAAATATGTGAACTAAGTCACTTGTCAACAAATACTTGGATTTACAGACTTTTCACAAAAATGAAAAAGGGACAAAACACACCCACCTATTAGGAGAGAAAGATCAAAAATTAAAAGGATCAAAAGAATCAAAACATTTGTTCACATGCAGAAACTCAGAAGGACTGCTGGAGAGAGGAAGAAATAAATACGCATGCAATATAAATGTACATTTTCAGCACTTAATTCAGACAACACTAACAACTGTAAGAGACAGCAAAAAATCATCAACCTCTTTCCAAGGTGATTCTCTGTCATTGTTTTTAGTGCTACTTACTGTCTATTTCTTTTACTTGAAAACAGATGAGACAATACAATATTTTTTTTGTTTTATTTTAGAGGGATGGGATGGGGAAATTAAAGTAAAAAACTAAGATAAATGCATGAGGAACAAGTAAATTCCACAGATGTTGTGGAGATAAAACTGTCTATTCTGAGTGCTTTGTTATCTTTATAGATCTCTTATTGCAAGCATGAGCTGAAATTGCACATGAGATGGACATGCACTGTAATCAAACAACAAATTTAGGATTTGGCAGTTCAGCCTTTGAAGCCAGGACTTCACCCCTGAATTTCAAGCTGATCTGACCTCTCTTGATTTTATAACAGAAGAGCCCCATTAATTTTCATGAAAACATGTCTGCAAATTACACTGTTGTAAATGATAGCAAAATGGTGCTCCTTTCTGTGATCTCCCAAACCATGGGTTATTTACCCACTGCTTTACAGAGGAGGCCAGGATATTTATTAACTACAGACCTGGAAGAAGAGTAATGATGTCAGCAAATCAAAATACTGGCTTACAGGGCTAAAATTAGTACAGCATGTTCTGGAAGTAATAGAACACATAGAGTAGCATTATTAACACTGTAAAATTCTTGAAAGGTTTTATTCATTTATCTGAAAATTATTGTTAGCTATATAAAATCTACCTGTTTTCCCTCATCATTTCTGCTTCCTTCTCTTTCACAGATGCTGGAGAGTCTTCAAAGTCATATGAGAAGAGATGAAAAGGAGTGTGTGGTACATAAGGTAATTTCTCCACTGTTGGAGATGCCTTTGGAGTAATGGATGCTGAGGAATTTTGGGGAGAGCTCAGCAATGCTGTTGCAGGTGAAGACGGTGATGAAAGGACAGAATTATGATGAGAGACAGATGAGTCAGGCACAGAAGAGGAGTTGCTAGAAAAGCTCTTTGCTCTAGAGCAGGTGAGAGGCCTCTCAACTGGAGAAATGGCACTGGAGACAGCTGAAGAGTCAGAACACTGTGAAAAGCTTTCCTTCACAGTCTCATGCACATCTGGAACCTCACTGCAGGAGGAAAAAATCATTAGAAAGGGAAGCGGAGAGAAAAATGGGGTGAAGGGAGATCACAGATAGTATCACTTGCTGGGGAAAAAAAAGAAGAAGAGTCAGACAAACAAAAACTTCCAAAATTTAGACAATCATCACATCTTTTTAAATAAAGAGAACTCACATCTTTGTATCCCAGTGGGATTCTTCGTGCAGTTGGAAAGACTGGGGGAAAGAAGCAACTTATTCTAAAGGAAAAGAGGGGATTTAACCTATAGGCTTCAGAACTAATTTTCACAAGCCTTTTTACACCTATTTTTGGAACAATTTTCACATATTTCAAGTTAGGTTGTAAATGTTGTCAGAGCAGTACAAAGCAGACTGAGCACACTAGAAAATACTCCATGGAGTACAGATGCTTCAAGATACAGTCTGCAGGACTGCTTCTCCAAGTCCAGAGAGCTCATGTAGATATCTTGACTCTCTGATATCTGACTATCATCCTCCTTGGGAATCTGATATATTTACTAAAAATGTTAATCCAACAAAGATGAAAATAAAAAAGTACTCAATTAGCACTCTTCTGTAAAAATTCAAGTTTAGAATGATCTCAAAAGCAACACCTTAACAGATATTTTTCTAGGTATGAAGGCACTAATTTCTGGTTTCTCTGAGTGTCAGCATTCCATGCTGGTCTTTCATAGAAACTTGCAGACTTTGCATCAAAGAAAACAGAAAACACATCTGCTTTGCTGTACTGAAGGGAGATGATGGTGAGTGACAGAAGGCACAAAGCAGGTGAAAAGCCATGGGATGTGCACTGCCAGGTGTCTGTTTTCACTAGAAACTCCAGCACAAACACTGTGCATGGGCTTTGGTCTGGATCATTGACGTGGCTGATTTCATTCTCCCAAGACCACTTCTGCAATCCCCCAGCTGGCATGGAAGGCACAGTCCTTATTTGAGAACTGTAGACTTGGCGCAGCATAGGCAACAAAAACACAATTTGTGTTAGATATGTTGGGAACTTAGGCAGTTAATCATCAGGTAATTGTTCTCACAATGGAAAATCTGGAAACCTTCATCTACCGCACCTGCTGTGCTTGACAGGAGACACTGAAGCCATTCCAGTCCTACCTGTCAGCATCTAACACAAATAGCCACATTACAGATATTTTTTTTTATGCTACAGAGACAGTGAAAGAAGGTACTTAGGAAAGTCATGGGAATATCACCCAGTTACCTTAAAGAGATAATTATCTTAAAAAGACCAATGACCTAAAAACACATTATGCTCTTCCCATTTCTTAGTGAGGCTCTTCCTCACTTTTTAAAGCAGTATTTTACTACACTCATGAGATTTACCAGTAACTTGTGTCTTAGCTTTGACTTTTAAGAATCAGATTTGCGGAAATTATCACTTAATTTTGAAGTTTCAGGCAGCCATTGGCAAGATTTGCAGACTGGAAGATAATAATAACAAAAGTACAGTATTTTCTTTGGAATTCACACATTAAACAGTTTCCTTTCTTCCTTCTGTGCTGTACAGCATCTGCATGAATGTGGTTTATTTAAAAAAATAAATTCCAATCTCATTTGCCGAGTTGCAAAGCCAAATAATTTAACCTAAATCAAACGACTGTCTGGAACAAAGAACGTATTTTCTTGCTTCCAGTTTATTAGGATCAAGTTGCCAAATGCCAAAATCATATATATATATATATATATCTCAGAAATAAGTGGAAAATTTTTACACAAGAGTATTGATATGTGATGAAGAATATTGATTGGTGATTTACTTATATCTGTATATACTCAGATGAGCAGACATTTATAATATTTTATATATACATATGTATGTATATTGGTATATATTATATACACATGTATATCAGTTTTGCCTCAAAGTAATTCTTTGCTGTTAAAACATGAACGAAACTTACATGGAATCTAAGGCAGCATTCAAAAATTGTCAATTTACTGCATAGCAACAGATATTCCTAATAAAGTAGTATTGTGAAGATAGGGATGAAAACCTAAGAAACCAAGCAACATCCTCAGCTAAGCATTGTAGTGTTTCATCATTGCCTTAACTAGAAAGTTAAATCAAACCATGCTTAAAGTTATGCTTTTCAATAAAGCTTTTAGGATTTGTGAGCCTCACCTAAAGGGAGTGAGTGCAGACAGTTCATAGTGCACTGAACCTATATAATTGAGTGTTTCCATTAGCACTGCCACTCCCCAGCCCCTTCCCCAAAGCTTTTAAATGCAAAAATATTTCTGTGGGGGGTGGCTTTAACAGGTGATCAAGGAATGTGAGTGAAAAGGTGGATGCCACTGCACACTGTGCTTGTGAGTTCATGCCAGAGCCTGAAGAAAAGGTGGAGGGACAATTCTGAATCCTGGTACCTGGCTTTGACCTGCCTATCGGCCTCTTCCTCCCCCTCATCCTCAGTATTGGGCTCTGTGACTGGCTGTTCTTCTTCTTCCTCTTCATACTCGTCCTCTCTGAGGTCAGACCAAGGAAAGAGGCATGCAGTGGGATGGAAAGAAAGAAAGTGAAAGAGAAACAACATGAGTCCCCAGGAAAAGAAATGCAATGAAGTTAGAAATGGAAGGAAGAGACTGATGAAGAGGGAGTTACGGGCCTCTTATGTTAGCCACCTAAAACTTCCTGCTAAGTATGTGTTTGCGCAAGGGTAGCTACCGATATAAAACTGCCATCCTCTCCCCTATTTACATTTTTTACTATTATTTGAAGATTCAAAGCTGCTATTGGTTTTTCATGAGCTTTACCTTCCATTTGCAGCTGCCCTAGCTGCAGAGGCATTAATGGAAAGCATTCATGACAATAGCAATGTTCAACTCATTAGTCATTAAGTTGTGTCTTTTTGGCCTAAAGGACAGTACACGCTGTGCTGGCATGGGACAGCTGGCACTGGACATCACTCTTCCTAAATTAACCCAAATAAAACATTCCTGCTAAGTAACCAATAGCTCAACTGGAAAACAGAACAGGGTGAACCACTGAGTTAGAAATAACAGAGACCAAATCAGTTCAGGACTATTAGCAAATAGCAATATTTAAGTTATCAGATGCCAGTACATTAATTATTTCAGTAAAGTCATTACTATGGTCAAAGCAGGCTTCAGTTCAGCAGTAATTCTGGCAGGAGAGAAGTGTAAGTGATGCATAAAGCCTCCACAACCTACAAACCACACAAGTAAAATAGGAAAACTATATTAAACATAATGAAAAATCTACACCTCCTATCTGCCTCCTATCCATCATATCTATACTTTTCACCTTCCCAAAGCAACAGACCCACAGAAGATGCATTTCCAGTTGATACAGGTCTCCACTTGATTTAATGACGTATACAGCATTAGGTTATGCTCCATACAAAAAGAAAAACATACAATCAGTAATGAAGTTTGTAAGGCACTTATATTCCTTGCATTTTCCTGATAGCTTGTTTTCTTTCCTCTGATTCTGAAGGGATGCTCTATGGCTTTTTCCATTGAGAATTAGCGTCCATGTTATAAAAATAATGAATATTTACAGTGTGAGATCATGAACTCATTGAGTGCAATGCAAAGGGTCAATCCAAAATCTGTTGCATTTATGTGGAGTTAGTCACAGAATAACCAGGCAAATGGCAGCACCTGGAACTCTTCCAATATTCTGGCAAACATTTACAGAGTAAACTCTTTCAACCATTCCTAAGGTGCCTTAGTGACATAACCATCTCAGTTGTCATCTCATCATCTCCCTGTCCTGCCCACAAATACATACCTCCCTTACACAGACACCTCTCAACTTTCACACATTTACTCATTTACTGGAAAAAAGAAAAGAAAGAGTTGAACCAGGGAGCATTCATATAATCCCTTCTTACTAGCTCAAGCTCTGCTATTTCCTGTGAAGGGAAACTTCTGTATCTTCTTGTCCTACAGCACTCAGATTTAAGAAATAGCTCATGAAGCTCTGTAGGAGCATGGTTATCTGTTTAGAGCACAATGCATCCTGTAATGCTGGCAGCACAGCTACTGCTTATATGAACAAGAGTGTCCCCATTATTGCTTTGTTTAAAGCTCCCACCAGGATTCCACATTGATGATGTCAAAATTTCTTCTCTCCTCAATTGTCTCAAAATACCAAACATCATTTGTGAAATACTCATTTGATATGGTGGATCTCATAAATTTGAAAGAGTTCTTTGAGAATTTATTCCACTTTATGAGGGCATGGCTAAAACAACAGGAGTTTACACAGCACGGAGAAAGAAGCTGAAAAAAAATTTAGAGATTTCAGAGTGATAATTCTTCTGTCACGCCAATGACTCCTTCCTCAAAGGGTCCTTGATTTCTAGGTCAAAATCTCAGAAGAAGCTTTGATTGGAAAGCTCTTTTCCTTTGCTAATATTAAGTGTAGGATGGCAGCAACTACATGACAAGTGGTTGGAAAAGCCAGAGGAAGGATCTGGCTCTGTGTGACTTGGTAGCAGAGATGATTGGTGTGCACAGAGGCAGGCACACCCTCCAACCAGGGGAACCAATGTGGTCAAGAGAAACTTGCACAAAGGAAATAAGTGAGTGCATAGGGGAGATGCTCAGCACTCTTTTAGCAACGAAACTCACAGTTTCAGAGTCCTTGAGTATCCCCAGAAGAGGGCTCAGATACAGATCAGAGGAGAGGGGTAAGCTCACAGGCAGAAATTATGTGTGCTCTTCTTTTAAACAAAGAAACAGTGGCAGTCATTTCAGTCTTGTCAGAGGACAGATATTCTGTCCAACAAAACAGGTAGTACCTGCTAACTGAATCATCCCTAAAAGGTAGAAAAGAAACATTTCCTTGTGAATACTTATCAAAATGGGAAAACACTAACTAGAGTCAGATGCTCAAACACAACAGCAGACAGGTTTGTGAACTCATGTGAAAGGCTCAGAGTTATGTGTTCATTTTTGTATGCAGTGGAGAAGGGATGGTGTGGAAAACCTCATTGTCCCTCTCACATACAGATGCAAATTTGTAGTCAATGCAATAGTGGAATTCAATGAAGAGAAAAGGACTCATAGGGAGGTTTCCAATTAAATGAGGTTGCAGAAGCCAGCATGGTTTTTAGTAGCAAAGGAAACTGTCCCATTTACAAAAGGCAAATATTTATCTCCAGTGGCAGGGAGGAAGGCCTTCAGCTAATGTTGAAGGATCAGATACATTCAGCTAACCTTAAGGCTATTCCTGGGTTACTTCAGTTCCATGATAAAAGCATCAGGTTAGAAATATTTAAACAAAAGCTTTATAGCACTGAAAAAAATTTCAAAACAATCACTCTGTTTATTTTCATCTTTAAAATGCACTACTGCTCCAGGCTAAAAAAACTAAAATAAACAAAACTCCACCCCCACCCCCCCCACTAATCTTTATAAAGTGTGTCATTGGTCATGGTGACTAATAAACATCTTCTAAGGCATAGGTTTTGCTTAGTTGTTTCAATTAAAATTTGACATTCAAGTATTTATAGCCCCTTAAAATATTGTGCATATTAAAAAAGACTATGAAAGCGCAGTTTATGGAGAGAGAACCACCAGACAGCAAAACAAAATGATGACAAAGGGTTTAGAATTAAAGGATTAACTTCTCTCCTTTTCAGAATGAAAACTTGCCCAGCTGATATTAAATAGCTATTCAAAGCTGCAAAGAGAAAAGCATTAATAAATACAGACTGATGAAAAGAAATTATAAGAAACGTACTCTTCTACAAGTTTAGCTGAAGGCAGGGACAGAGTCCTTGTGATGCCAGGCCTTGCACCTCACACACATCTAACATAGTAAAAGCTGGATGATTTTAAAAGTAAGAGCACTCTGAAGACAACGGCTCTTAGTCCACAAGAACTCAAAGCACCAAAACTTGCTCTCTATTCCACTGGACGCTGGAGCTGAGCAATGTGTACAAGGTTTTGTGTAGTCTCTGTCTTCTCCAGGCTCTCCCCAATCTCCTTGCAGAGTTTTGATGAAGGCAGCTTGAAAGAACTCAGGATTTCTTTCCACTTTGTAGCCCAGAAACACAGGTTTCTCACTACTCGCTTCCAAAAAAATCATAAAGTTAGAGCTAAAAGAAAAATCAAAGGCTGTCCTGAAGGAACAAAAAATGCCCCAAAACAAGCAAACAATCCCAACCAAACCAAACAAAAATCCATACCAACAAAATAAGCATGACCACAGAAACATTCTGCTTTGCTCCACATCAAAGAAAATGCTGAAAAGGTAAGATATGCTTCAAATAATTTTAATTCATGATGGATTTAACCAGTAATGAACAGAATATAAAACAATTGAAAAAACTATCATCTTGCCACAATTAGGCTACCAAGGCTTTGGTCAGCACATACAATGCATATAGAAGCTAACTCATGAGAACTAGTAGATGATCTTTAGGTCCCTTCCAACACCAACCATTCTATGATTCTATGACCAGGACTACAAGCCACATTCAGTGAAATAAGACTGCCATTACCCATTTCACAATATAATTTTAAATTGCATACTACAGCTGATCTCATAAGCTTTCCTTTTCCTTTCCACCCTCTCTCCTGAAAACCTCTGACTTCTTTTACCTCGTGCACAGCAGCATCCCTGAACTTCAAGTGAACAAAAAAAAAAACACCTGAAAAATGTTCCATCAAGGAAAGATATAAGTCACAGCAGATGCCATTTTATTTTCTCATGCCATTGCTTGCCATTTTCTTCAATTTATGAGTTCAATTCCACTTCATAGCTTAGATGGCACAATTCATAACCAAATTCTTAAATCCTTGTAAAATAAACAAATGCTTTAGTACATTTCTGTTGCTTCTTCTTTTCTTCTATCCTAGCTGCCAAAACAGATTCAACTAGTCCTTTAGGTGAAAGCTAAAAGTGGTAATAATTCAAATTCAACATTTATAAGTCTGTATAAAGATACAGCAATACACTTTCCTCCTCCATTAAAATAAAACTAAAGAAACCACCTATTAGCCCCACTACCTATTTCTATTCCACTGCAGTTGGTACAATTATGTGAAGATGAAATTACATTAAATTATATGGATAACAATGTACTTACAAAGCCTCAAAATTTGACTTTTTGCATACAGGAAGACTAAGGTGACTAATTACAAAGGTCAAAAGGAAAATGATCCTGGTATTTCTGCCCTAAATAAAGAAAACAGTTCAGAAAAAAGGTGAGGCAATGTCAAAGGCTGTGAAGTACATGCACTCATTATGCTTTCATATCTGTCCTTTATCTTTAGCTTCCTGTTACTTTTTTATCCCTAAATTATGATCAGCAACAGATTTTCACATCTAAATAATACCTAGGCAATGCCTCCAGACTTGTTTAATGCTGCAGTTAGTTTATATAGGACACATCAAAGCAGAGCAAGACAGCAGAGCATTGCTTAAGATACTGGCAAGGCTTTGCAAAGACTTCAAGAGTCACAACATTCTGATCATTGAACAGCATTGCTGTTTTACATTTCTAAGAGCAGAGAGGTAAAGAAACAGAATAACAATGCAGACAGACTTTTGGAGCAATATATACTGAAACATACACAGAAAGAGAGAAGAAATGTTATTTTCAGAGCTTGGAAGAACACGTTGGTTAACAGTTGAAGGCCACTGTTATTCACCCTTCAAAGGGAAATGGCATCCTACCAAATCCTACCAAGCTACTGTCTTTCCTACATCCCACCTCCCCCCACCCCCGGCCCTTGCATCCTGTGTGTAAAAAGCCTTTCCTGTTCTCAGAGGATCATGTTTACAAACACTGGGAACACACTGAAGAGGTGAACTCTCTAAGGCATGTACACTCCAGTGCATAAGACACTACCATAATGATCCAAAAAAATGCATTCACACCCTGGTCTGGCATTGCATTTCCTCAGGTAGCTCATGAAAGCCAAACACACAGTGGAAAAAACCAAAGTAAAATATTTAGGCTAAGTCATGCTGTGATTTCATTTGCCATGCAGGTATAATCCATTTAAACTTCTGTGCTTTCTTGATTTCTCCTCAAGTCCAAATAGGAAAATCTACCATTGCCTTTACAGCAAAGTGCACTGCTGTTAACTGGACTCTGCATGTATACCAAGCATAAAACACTTCCTTCAGCAAGACATGCAGCCAGAAAAGAGTATCCCGACTAGAAAACCTGACACACCTACAGAGATGTTTTAATTCATATTAAAAAAAAAGCTGATATCAACTTGAAATAGTAATTGGACCTGGACCTGAGATACTCATCAAGTTGTAAATTTTAATTTTTTTTGTTATTATTATTTACTGGGTCAATAGTGGGTCAATCCCTATCTATACATCAGTGCTGTCCTTTTTTATGGTATGGCTTCAAAAAATTTTTTTCTTAACCTATCTTATGTATTTTCCTCTACTGCATTCTTTATGGGAGCTTCCAAGATATTCTTACAAAGAGTAAGATTGCAAATTTCACACTTTTAGGGTTCTCCTTTAGAATCTGCTTGCCTTAATGCTTCAAATCCTACCTGCACTGGAGAAATTAATGTGTTATCCTGCTCCAAACCTAAAATAGCAGGTTGGATTTTTACATGGTATTGTTGTCAAAGACTAATAAAGATCTGATGCTACAAACAGACACTACCTTGGCTACCTTACCAAGCCATTTCATTTCCTAGATAAATCTTTCCAAAACCTCTTCTTTTTTATATCCCATTTTCATTTTCACCCATACCAACCAAACTGTGAAAAGTTATTATCTCTCTCTTAACTGATCATATGCCATTCAATGTCAAAGCACACCCAAATGCTAGGTGGCTCAGCTCATGTATATGTGTATGTCTGTGTGTACATACATGTATTAAAGAGATTCACATCCAAAGATATGTGCCTGCGTGTTTATCCTGGAGATGTTTTCTTTCTCTAATTTCATGCCTCAGTTGTTTTAAATATCCAAAACTAGGAACCAGAGATAAACATCAAGGAAAAAAAACCCCAATGTGTTTCTTTGTATTGCAGCAATAAAAAAGAAATTAACTTCTTCTCTCATGTGGGCCTTTAGTAATCTATATCACAACCTGAGTCTTACATCAAATGATGATGTTGAGCCTCCCCACTTTGCTGTTTCATACCTATATACCACTCATCATATTTGACACAGACAGCAACTCTAAGAGTTCCTAAATAAAATAAACCCCACCCACAACTGTATCTTTGATCTATACCTATTAAGTATTTATACAATCAAATCTTTTCTTATAGGGTTGTGGAAAGTCACCAGAACTGAAACATCATGACAAAAACTAGAACTTTTCCATAGTAAATACTAGAGAAAAAGAAAAAATTAGTTATGGTTTGGGATGTCTGAAAACATGGAAAATCACGATAATAATAAAAACAAGTCTTAGCTGTATCTTGGGCAAACCAACCCTGCAGCCCTGGCTCTACATGAAGCAATTTGAACAATCAGTTAATGAGGCCTAATAAGCAAACTAAGGTCTGTGCTGTTGGTTAGAAACTCACCAGGAATCCAAAGTTGAGCCGAAAAAATGCTTAGCATCAGAGGCTCAGCTGTATTCATTGTTTTCTGGTAAAACCAAAATAGCATCACGATCTCTGCCTGCATGTTGGCAATCCTCAAACATCAGAAACATGCATTTTCTAACAAACAGGACCTTACAACTTCTCAGCACAGCTTTCCTTTATTTAGACAACTATTTCCCTGCTTTTTTCTAGGACCATAAAGGGTGTTAAAGACCTTGAGTCTAGGGTGCACTGTGCAATCGAGCTGTGTCCAGCTGGCCTAGGAATTTGTGGGCAACTTTGGAATTCCCTGTGCTACTCTTTGCTCATAGGAAGAGTCCTAACAGGCTTCCAGGCAGGACCCTAAAAAAAGCAAAGTTCACAGATACATAATACCCTGTTGGCTTCTCTGTTGTTTTTATCAATATAGCTCTCCTGAAGGCCAGCTTTCTTCAAATTTAAAAATCTGGAAGCCTCAGGTGGACCTGGATTGTTGGTCTTCTTCATATGTATTTAGCTTCATGACCATGAAGCTTAGTAGACCTACTAAGAGAAAGCTTACTAAAGCCAGCTTTGGTCACTGATGCAGAATGCAGGCTGCTCTCTGTTAAGTTCTTAAGATGGCAGTCAGTTCTTTCATTTGTTAGGTGTCAAACACAGGAATACTGAAAAGAAATTTCTAACCATGGCTAGGTTATCTCTACCTGAATGTATTTAGTGTTGTAAGATCAATCTTAGCAATTCTTTGGTGATTTTTGAAAATATAAAACAAATCAAAGTTATGGAAATAAAAAGCAGACGCTAGTAAAGAGAGGAAAATAGCTAATCCTAGCTATTTACAACTTCATAAACCTCAGTGTCTGACCTGTAACTAATTCCATAGCGATGGAGCTGTTCATTCAAATGCTGGTAAGAGGTGTCAGTGTAAATCTCCCAGAAGCTTACTTGAACATGTTTGCTAAGGTCTGGCTGACACAGCTCTGATGGGACACCCAGGGCGAGAGATGAATGCGGTCTCTGTGCAGCACTTAAAAAAGGGAAATGCACAACAAAACGTGAAACATTAATTTGAAAAACTGGAAGGAGCACTTGTTTCTGATTTGGATGTACAGAACTCAGAGAAGCTGTGCTGTGCTCAAGTCAGCACTGAGAACTTCTGAGCAGGCTGCCTTTTACTCTCTGAAACCCAGTCAGGATGAGATTAAAAGACAGAGAGACAGAAATTTGCCTTTTAATGCTTGTTTAGCCAGAAATCACTGCATACAGTAACAACATAAATCTAGTGCAAATCCCATGCCACTTCCTTGCATTTTTCTGACTCTATCCATGGTGTGGCTGGAAAAAGCTAGCTTTACTTTAAAAAGAGAACAAATAAACACAACCCATGAAGAATTAGTTTAAAAGTCTACTGCATAAGAAGCAGCATGCTAGACCACAGGCTGAGAGCTCTCAGTTTGGACCACGGCAGAAAACCTTAGGAGGTAGCTCCAGAACAGCATTAAAACATCATGTTAAATAGGACTGAAGTGTCTTATTTCTCTTACCATGATGGCATTGGCTTATTCCACTTATTGGTGGAATTGGTGGAATTCCACTTATTGGTGGAATAAGCCAATGCCATCATGGTAAGAGAAAGAAGTTTTAGCAAAGCAGACCTGCTGCTGGTCAGGGCAGGCATCTTAAAATGCGCTGCAGTAGGTACAGACCTTTAAATCAACCTTCAGCCTTTCTTACTTAGTAGCTGTTATCTGCTTCTTTACTTACTTATTTAGTAACAGGCACATCAGGCTGGGCTTTGCTCTCCATGAAAACTATTTTAACACAAAGCAGATTTGGATCCTTATTTGTTTTGAACCACAGGCGAAAAAACAATACATTTAGTTTGGAAAAAGGCTGCCAAGTGGATGAAAAAGGCCTGCAAGTTTTCCTTTTGGTCGCCCTTAGCATTTACTGTCAACTTTTCCCAACTCAAAACCCAAAGTCTGCTCTCAATTAGCCTGGTGTAGATCAGACCAACTCCATTGACTTCAGACAACTTTTCTGGATATATGGCATTATGAGACAGAACAGAATTTGGCCAATATTGTCCTTTTTTTTGTTGTTTTACCGGCACCACAAATTTCTCTCTTTTTGGAAGACTTATCGGTTGACACAAAGCAGATGACTGTGGACAACCTGTTTGATGTGGTAAACAAAAGCAAAGCCATTGCCAAAACAGCTGATGAGCTAAAACAAAAAGAAACATGAACATTGTGGGAAGGAGAATGATGGGAAAGAACTTGAACCTTCTCCTGATTTTGGAACAGAAGTCCAAAAATAACCTAGAATATTTCCCAAAATAAAATTTAGTACAGTGTATAACTGCGACTTCAATCTCTAACCGTGTTCATCAGAAGCAATTCCACTGGGTCTAATCCACTGTAAAACCAGACATAAGACATCTGCAGCCACACACAAATTGTAGAGCTTTCAGCAGGAGCAACACAGGAAGATTATCATTAGTACTGTTACAATTCCTACTGGGAAAGAAAATGTAGTGAAGGAATAAAGACTGAAATCCATTTTGTAACTATTTTTGGGAAATAGTGCACTGCAAAAACTCACGACCAATTTTTTTCTTTTCTCAAGAGGAACCACCAAAAAGTCATTAGCAGGAGACTGTTATTTCATGGCTGAATAGAAGTCACTTTCAATTTACAGAGGTAATAAGTGATTTTTATCCATTTGTATAGATTCCTCTCTACAACATTAACAATGGAAGCAACAGGGTCATAATGAGCATTTCTTTTGACAAAATCAAGTGATGCCTGCATCATATTGTAACACAGGATTTTAAAATTTAAATATCTTGCATTGAAGACTATATGCTCAAATTTGAGAATTTGATTACAGAAAATTTCTTTCCATTTAAGTCTAATTCAAACTGTATAAATGTGTAAAAACCTTAAAGGACACATTCAACTTCACTATTTGTCTGCCTAAACATTAATGAATAGAAGCCATAAGGCTCATAAGGCTTTTTTTATTTTTTTTTTTGGTCGCAGTTTAGCTATCAGGTGTAGAGATACTGTTGCACACATCTGGACTATTTCACTGGAAGTTGAGACTTACTGGAATAAGATAAAGCAGGAAGGCTGTTTTTCCTCTTCCTATCAGAACTACAGATTCAGGCAGATAATCAATCTAAAAATGTGAAGGACAGAATCTGCTTATCTGAAAAGCTTGTTTACCAGAAACACTTTACCAGAAAAGTGAGAATTATAGAAGATCCAACAGTTGACTTCTTTTTATGGTAACTTAAACAATTTCACACAGCATAGAACTTGCATCCTCAAATCCTGAACATACTTTGTAGTCTGTAATGTCCCATAGGAAAAAATCTGATTTGCCAGTTATAAATAATTCCCTGCCTTTATTTGCTAACAGGACTGGAGAATGGGAGTGGGGACTGAGGCAGTATTTTCATTTAACTAATATGCAAAATAAAGATCAGAATCATATGCATTCATAATTGAATGCCTGTTTCCTTACAAAGCCAGGTGAGCAAGTTGGACATTCCAAATGGAATTGAAGAGAATTTCATTATTGTCCTACAGAAGATAACTGCAACACAAAATTAAAATTCACTGCTTAGATAAAGACTTATTTATTGTATTTAAACTTTAATTTTATGCTTTAAAATATGTCACTGTCAAAGAGTATGTGGAGCAGAACTAGATAATTTTTTCTTTCATAAAAATAGCATGATTATTAAAATTATGTTACGTTGGTTAAAAATATTTCAAAGAGCTTCTGGAACTAATCTGTTGTGGTTTTATTCTCTCTATTCTATTCCCACTAAAAATTAGCTCAAACACAAATTTATTAGAAGTTACTGAAGGGTGCAAAATAAAGCTAGCAAGCACACACGATAATAGTGAGAAAACATATTGGTAGAAGTTGTTGTCCTGGATGGCTTCTATTTGTTTAATTAACAGTAAGGGAATAAACCATTTCTGCAGAGTAGAAGCATCTCCTCATTTCTAATCCAAATTCATCAGTTTAACAAAAAAATCATATCAATCATATAACCATAAATGTCTGTTCCACATTCATGGCTACAGATTCCCAGTCACATTGTTAAGTCCTGAAGCAGGGCCCAAGGTCATGCACAAGGCATCCCATGCAGAGCAGCTGAAGCTCCCAGCTGTACTCACACTGAAGATGCTTTAAACTCAGCCTCAAATGCACTCTCATTCTTGTCATCAGCCTGTAAGACTGTGGGGCTCTCAGCTGTCAGCCCACTAAAGACCAGGCCATGGAAGGTGATGGAAAAATGGAAAACAAGCGTTAATTTGTTGTCAAATGCCAAAAGGAAAAAAAAAAAAAAAAGAAAATAAAGTGCTATTTATGTGGCATACAAATTTCAACTACTGTTTTAGTTATCTAGAGTCTTACATTTTTCATATTGCCCGAACCCATTAAACTTCAGTCAACCCAGCTCTCTTTGCAAGGACTGCTTTACATGCAACATAGAATTTTAAGGCTCTAAGTTTACATCCCCTGCTAACCAAGAGAAAACTTCAAATAATTTCCCAAAAGTTATAATTAATATGAGATATGCTCTTGTACAGACCACGCTTTTCAAACTGCATCTTCAGCAGTGAGATGACAACGTCCAAGTTTGGCTGTCTGCATCTATTATGAATCACCACCTGAGCTAGTCAACCAGGTTCCCTTTAGAATCAACAGCCAGTCTCAGAGCTTGATTCATCTTGGTTGAAATTTCAGGCGTGTAGAACACATTAGATAACTGAAGGCCCACTGCTGCTTGCTGCACTTGGCTGACATCAAAGACAGGAGCGCTGATCAGACATGTTACTGTGGTGAATTACTTCCAGCCCTCTTGTGCAGCAGTCAAACACACTGAGGATCTGCAGGTCCTTTTTTTCCTAAGCACACACAGCCTAAACCAACCATCATAGGACTGGCAAAGACACCATCTTCGACTGACTCCACTGTTGCAGACTACTGCTCAGCTAGCCATTACCGCCTCTCTTTTGCTAATTATAAAACATTAGATATATTCACTACTCTGCTGTAGCCTCAAAGGCAAATATTTATGCTGGAATGAAGAGGAGGAAATAAAATAAGAATGAACCATAACATACACAGGACAAATAGCTGTGAATTAACGTTACCACAGTCTTGTTACAATCTTCCGTTATGTGAACACAGTGAATATAAAATCTGTCAATGGATGAAATTAAGCTGAGTTAGTTCTCATACCAAATGCTCTGTGTCGTGTGGTTTGGGTCTACTTAGGATGGATGGTGCCAAAGAACTTAGCTATGCAAGTAAGTCACCTACAAATCCATTTCTTTTTTGTGCTGGTGTTTTAACTCTGAATATGTTTTTGCTTTTTTCATCTTTATTTCAATGAAAAGAGGAAGATAAAGAAAAACCTATCATAGTAATAAAGTGCAATGAGCAGAACAGGACGGGAGAAGAAAGGAGTACCCCTCAGCTCCTGCCCTTACCTCTCACTGAGCTCTTCCACGCGCTGCCCGTGGCTCAGCACGAAGCTGGACTGCCCGCAGGGGCTGGCAGGGGCTGATAAAGTACTCTTGACATTCTGTGCCGAGTGCCTGCGGCTCCGCCGGCGCTCCAGCCCCCTGCGCTCCCCAGCACCAAGGCTGGCCCTCCTCCGATCCTTGCGCCCGCTGGGAGGGGGCTCAGCACTCTCATCTCCATCTTCATGCCTCAGTGTCACCTGAGAAAGAAAGGAAGAAGGTCGACACATTCCCTTCAGCTACCACAGGTCTTCACATCTAGGCTTAAAAATTTCCTGGTCTCAACATGATTAACTCCAATTAGCATCACCGTTTCTACAGCTATCCCTAAAAGTCACTGTCTATCCAATAGTGCAGTGTGGCAGCTCTAACAACGGAATTATATACCGATGCCTTGCATGCAACACTATAGGACCTGCAATAACACATTTATGTACCTCCTAATCTGTGTGTTTTCTTTTTAATGTGGAACCAAACTTTCAAGGAAGCTGAGCAGTCTTAGACAACTAGTTCTCTTTATATCATTCCACAATACTTAGGAGAAGACTTCGTTTTAGTGAAGTTAACAGGAAAAAACTCCATGCATTGACTGATTCAACATTTCCTCATGTTCAGACATGACACTTGTAGTGATTAAGTGGAAGTTACCATCTAGAGTGTCCTGGAATTAGCAGAGGACTAAAACACAGGTGCAATGCCAAATATCTCAAACTGCTGCATGCCCCAGATGTGCCAATGTGAACTACCTCTAATAGAAACAAAGTTATGGCACATGAGGAGAGAGATCCCTGGCAGAAGCAATGTAGTATCTAGTGGCTCTCATCTGAAATGCAGTCTAACATCTAAATAATCACTGTATGAGGAAGATTCACTCAAATGGGCAGAGGTACAGAAAGGGCGATGTGTGCCATCAAAACAATGCCTATCTTCTTGTTTCTATTAGTCTTGTTAATCTGGTAATTCTTACCAGAAGTTAAAAAAAAAAAAAATAAAACAAAGGGGGAAATGAGATCTCTGCTTGGGGTGTAAAATCTGTTTCTGTGAGGAAAAACAGATTTTTTGGGTAAAAGACAGGATTGGCAGATAAAAGGAAGAACCTGCATAGATGTGTTTAAATTTAATTTGGTCATCAAGAAAAAGCTGGCACCCAACTAAGTCAACTGCCAATTCTGTAAGTAAGCCTTTCAGTAAGTGCAGCATGCACAAAAAAACCCTATCCTTTTAAGATTAATCACTATGTTTTAAAAAGGGTTTTATAAGATGATGCTTCTGATGATAGAAAAAGAAAGAACATTACTGAGCCTCTCATTCTCTTGTTCTTCCTAGAAATTGCTGTATATGAAACTTAACTCTGCTATTCAGTGAAGTGGCATGCGAGTAGAATTGATGGATAAAATGGAGAATCAAATCTATTAAATCCTTTACTGGACTTAGGCAGCGATGAAGTAATTTATTTTTGTCATATGAGAACACTAATTCACATTTACATTACAACTTCAGCCTAAACCTCCTAGCTCCAACACTTCCCAAAATCTGAAAAAATCCTAATTTTATTAAGAAACTGGATTTCCTACCCCTACATATAAATGCTTCAGAAGTAGTTATTTTATAACTAGGTGGTAAATGTGCAGTCACTCATTACTCATTGCTGCAAACTGCATAGGATCTGATCCAGTGTAAACTCTTAAACATGGACTTGCTGGATATTCAGTTGCAGAACAAGTGGTACTTGTGAAGTTGAGCTCAGCCGAACCTTTTTGATGAGCTGAATACTTTTGCACGTGGGAAGAACTTCTACTTGCTTCAGCATGTGCAACTAGCATTTGCAGAAAGGAAGCTAGTAAATGTGCTGGCTAGCCTTGGACTATGCCCCAGCCTTAATACAAAATGCTTTTGCATTAAAGGCAGCTATGTGCCATAGCAGGTCACATATACAAATGTGTACAATACTTACAGCAACCAGATGTTTTCCTTTTAAAATAGGAGAGATAACCAAATTTCACCTAGGTTACATTCCCCACCTCCTCTCAGCTTTGAAGTTTGCACAAGCTGTAAGATGCATAAAACAGGGCATGTTATGTTACCTCATAAATGTTAAATTGCTCAACTAAGTCCAAGTCTGTTCCTTTCTTGTTCAAGTGTCTCTGTGAAATAGCTTCAATGCCTAGCTCTTCCAGACAGTCCACCACATCGTAGAAAGAGTCTTGATCTGGCAATCCTGACAGCGTCTGAGAATCAAAGGAAAAACATTTAAATCTGTTTGTTTTGAAAAGAATTAAACAAAGGATTTTAAAAGTGGGTGGCAAGTGGTGCTATGTATGATTTCAATAAAGTAAAACCCATGATGTGGGATTAGAGACACCGATAGAAAATAAAAAACAAGTGGCACAGCTTTTAACAAACAACTCTCTGCACTGTGTAGAAAAATGAATAATTGGCAAAACAAATCAATGTTGTTATTTTCTACAAAAAAGTATGGAAAATGTAGGTCTTTAAAACACACGGTTGGATTTTTTTCTGGCTGCATTCAAGTGCAGACTTAAAGAACAGAGAATGTTAAACCATCAAACACAGGGATAAAAGCAAAGAGGGAGAAAAAAAACCCCAAAATGCTTAGCTAAAAAGAGTAAAGCTCAGTTCCTACTGATTCTTTTAAGTTTAGCTTTAAGAAGAAAAAGTCCAATGCACAGATGTGTGATGTCAGGATAGCAGGAAATATCCTGCACCATGTGCCTACTGTCCTCCACACCTGCAGCAAGAGTCATCTTCCATGAGCACAAATTGGTTTGTATTACAGAGATAGCAACTCATCTGCTCCCTTTCAAATTAAGAAGTCTTATTAAAGCTACACTGACTCCTTAATTCCTATTCCAGCTTGCTACTGATTCTTAATCAGTTTGTGCTGATTTTTTACTACTCCTTGTGCATGTCGCAGAAAGACTAGTTTAATCCTGCACATGTTGAGCAGAAACTACTGAGCGTTCCATGCCGTCTACCTGCAAGGCAAGGACATCCCTTGCCACAGGAACCAGTCTATGCAGAGCTGTTGCTGCAAAACACCTGAGACCTCAGGCTGGAGGCAACACAGTTTTTCTGGATTAGCTCACCAGAGAGAAGTTTCCTCTCTCCCATTCAATTAGCTAAGTAATTTATCTATATTCCCAGCAGAGGAGAGAAAGAGCAAGGGAAAGAGATGCAAAGCCCAGGCCCTCTCCAAGGAGAGTTACATCTTCTCATGCCTGGGATGAACTGTGCTCTGTGAATGCTGTTTTTCTGGAGCCCATCTTTTCCAAGGTGGCTCTGAGCAGCAGAGAGCAGAAAACAGGAGCCCCTCTGGGCTGCCCCCCTACACCAAGAAGCTTTACATTCAGAAAAATGGGTCTGGATTACATGACTAATGAGAGAGAAACAGGCAGCTGACATAGATGTCTTGTTAAAGCACATCTTTCTTGTGATGTAAGCCACTGAAATATGTGCATCAACAATGTACATTTTAATTTAATTTTTTCTAATTAAACACAACACAGCAACATTTTCTTCTTCAGTCATTACAGGATTATTAACTGGTGAAATCCACCACAACAGGAATTCTTAGCAGAAAGCTCAATTATGTGTTAAGATTATACGTTCAGGCTTTAATTAAGAATTTGTCTCTTTCCAGAACAGCATTTAAGCCTCTGTTTAGAACCCACTGAAGACTACAAAACATTCTGAACAGTGCTGAAAATAGGTACCACATTTATTTTGTTCCTTCCTAAACTGACACCCAACATTGAGTAAAAATCTGAGGATTCAGCAAATGAAGTTCTCACACTGCATATTCAGCGGAACAATAACTTGGATGCGGAAATATTATCACAGAAAAGTGTTCAATTATGAGGCTTTCAGTTGCAAATGAAAGACATGGACAGCAACTATTCTGACCCAAATGCCTTCATGCACAGTAGGATGTGATGTTTTATCTGTAAAACTATGGAGGAACAGTCAGATCTTCTGAGCATTTACTTCATAAAGTAACAGGAAATTATCTTAATGTTGCTATGCAGATCACCCACCTTCAAGTACAGCTTTTTTAAAATCCAAGGTAAGGCAAGCTGTAGACTGGAAAAGCAGCAGCATAAGGTAGTATTTACTGGCAACTGTTGCTGTCAGCAGCCTTTTATTGGTTATTATAATTTTAAATCACATAGTAGTGTAAATCCAATTTTCACTGCATGTTGTTGACCAGAACTGGACAACTGAACTCTCAAGTATAGAAATATTTTTCCTTTGCGGTTTGTCATTAAACTCACAGATCCACTTTCAGAGCCTAAAGCATATCAAATTCAATTTCTAACTACTCCAAGAAAAATAACACAGGTTATACTGGAACCATGCATAACAAAAGAGCATCAACAAAAGAGAGGGAGAAGATAAAAGGACTGGAGCAATTCTTGTGTCTGGGCAGATATGTTTTCTGCTCTGGAACAGGAAGGAGCACAGTCTGTAAATGGATATGTAAGGAAAAAGAGTAAAAGCATGCCTCCTTAAGACAAATCCTTCATGAGGACTGTGTCCTCACTGAAAACTTTGACATTTCCTTGTCTAGAGAACTGAAACCATCTGAGCCTTCTTTGTATTCTCTGTGGGGTAAAAAATTACAACTGTTACATGCTGCTTGCTGTTTTCTCTATAATCATGAAAAATATCCCATTAAAAACATCATAAAGCTGCCCATAAGCCAGATCATAATTATAAGTGTGGATTTGTGGGATTCCTCTCTTCCTTGATCTTCAAAACTGCCTTGCTCCTTTGACTGTGACATGCTTTTTCTTTTTGTATGTTTTTAAAGAACTACCTCCTCCTAAAAATAGCTTTAAATGTACTGAAAAACTCAGACTAAAGGAATCAACTGCAGGATAATAAAAGCATGAGCAAGGAAAACCTCTGAGGAAGCCAAACGCCAGGTAGGTTACAACTGTGCAAATGATGAAGAGAACTATCTCAGAACGAGGAATCAGTACACAAGGGGTAAAGCAGAGACATGAATGACTAGTCACCTTGGCTTTAATAGCAGCTACAGACAGAAGCATATATAACTGGTGATGCTTTTTAGAAAGAATACAGCAGTAAGGTAAGGTAGTCTTTTAAACTCAAGAGGAACCTTACTACTGTGGAATCTAGAGTAAGGGTGACTCTAAGCATAAGTACAGTAAGATCAGTAGTATCACCAGGAGAGGTTAGTCTCTCTTAGACATATTTGCTGGAAAATATCTGCCATTAAGAAATTATTTTATAAAAAAACCTCCAAAAGCTAACAAAAACCCAACAAAAAAAGCAACCTACAATTCCAATCATGTAGTCAAGAACCCAATTAGCTGGCAGCTAGGTGTATAACCCCCACAAACAAACTCAGCACCTTCAAGTGAATACAATGAGTAATAATAATATTTCCTAATACTCTGCCCTATTAAGTATAACCATAAACCACACAATTATTTTGTTTGCCAACAGTATGCTGGCTTTCTGTGTTCTTTAAAAAAATTAATCTTTAATTTTAGTACCCCCTCCCCCTACAATTTGTCTATGACTAGATGCTGATTTTTAAGGAATTTACAATTATAAATTTTTAACTTTTGAGAACTTTCCATTTTCTCCCTCCCAACAGCATAAGCCAATATTTCAGAAAATATTTGATTTGACTGCAAAACTATGACTTGTAAATCTGGTCACCAAAAAATAGCAGGAAATTGGAAAAAAATGTAACCTTACTTTTTTAAGCAGAAGCACCCTTACTAGCACTCAGACCTGTTAAATTAATCACATTTATATGACAGCAAAAAGAAAATAAAAATTAAACTATATGGACTAGAAAACTGTGCATGACACAAGCCTTTGTTAGCATGTGATCTTTTCACCAGCACTTACTTTCCTTCTTCCCTCAGATAATCTGTTGAGTTATTTTGTCGTGTTTCCCTTTAGCACTGCATTGTCAGCGCTGGGAGAGGAGTGTTGTCAGACCACAATTCCACACAACATCTACCAAAATAACACCTCTGCTCCCGGCTGCTGCCTCTGAGTGGCTGCAGCACAAGTAACAGGAGTTTGCTGATTGATTACAGCTTGTCCTGCAACTTCTCGGTGACAGGTCTCTTCCATCACATACTCTCAACAGGGAAGTTCATTACACAACTGAAAACTAATATTATCTGCACCAGTCATGCCAACAAAGTAAACAAACCTTGTTAACCAAGGTCATTGCATAAACCAGTAGTTCCGTATCAACCCCATCCTTCTCCTCCAGTATCTCCATGATGTTGGACCATGGCTTGGCTCCTAGAGGAAAAGCAGAAACTATTGGTTACAGTGATCAAAATGGAAAGCTACATAAAAAGCTTCTACTTATCCAAGAAGTAGCACCAATTGGAATATGTGGGCAGCTGAAAACTCAAGCAGAAGGATCCCGCTTTGTCTACAGTTTCTCCTGCTCCCCTGAGAGTGAAGTTAATGTAAACAGTGAAAACTACAGTCCAGCCTATTGCAGGGGTATAAAATATGGCAGGTGGACTCTCTACAAAGGTACCAGCTTCTCTCCCTTATGATGAAGGAAGTTTTGTTAGCACAGTGTGACTGACAACAAAATTCTAAAAATCAGGTGACAGGAATTTTACCCAGCCTACCATAGGTTCACATAGGCTTTGATAAATCTTCAGCAGAGACCTACATGCTGTGCTTTCAGTGTGCCTGCTCCTCCTATTTCTAGCGCTATTGCTGAGTTGTGCTGCATTAAGGTAAGGCAGGTTAACAAAACATTGTGGCAGAGAAACAGTTTTCTCAAATAACAGGCTATATGTCTTGGGGAAAAGAAATGATCAATGAGGGAAAAGATTTTTGCCATGGCTCGTTGTCAAAATACTTTAATAGGAAACCTACCTACAGAACTTTCAGATATGATTCTCTCATTTTCCACTAAGAAAGGTCAAAATTTGTGTTTTTAGTTATTTGCTTGATTTGCACATTGATTTGAATTTGCGTATTTCTCTGATACCTAAACCCTAATGGTTTAGTGAGTTATTGAGCTAAAAACATCAGGCAAGCAACACACCACCCAGACTCAGCCTCTTGTGTGGAAGGTAGCTTGTAAAACTGTCCTATCTCACTTGACTGAATGGCAAGATGGCTGTATGTACCAAATTTTATCTAGGAAAACTGAAATAAATAACAAAAGACTGCAATTCAGTGTTGTGTTTGGAGTAAAGTTAAATGTGAGGAGGACTAAGCAGAGAGCTAACTTTAGCCTTGAGATACACTCAATTGAACTACACAACATAACTGTGACAGTCTTTCAGTTTCAGAGCAAAATATGCAGAGTATTCAACAGTCCACATCCCCTGAACACTATACAGATGATAAGAGTTTGAGTGTAATGAGGCAGAAAAATGCAAATATGCCATCACAGCTACCTGTCGCTGACTGATCAGTCACCCCAAGGTCTAAACTCTGTATTACCCTGTTACAGCCTTTGCTTATTAAAGATATTATATATGCACCCTGCTACACAGACATAAAATCTCTGCTAACCAAGGATCTGCATTGTCAAGGCAATGGCAGTTCACTGGGTGGAAAAACCTGTCTAAAAGTGAATGAGCAGACAGCAATATTTCCCCTTTTTTTTCCTCTCCCCTCAGACAGTCTCTGATCTTTACTACTTAGCCAGGGCTTTTTTATCTTAAGCAAAATCAAAGGAGGAAGGGGATTCACTCTCAGCTCTCCAGATGTATCTATATGCATTCCTAATTAAATACTAATTCAAATATATGTCTATAATGAAAATACACTAGACACCTCTTTACCAGATTCTCTATATTGCCAGACATTTTGTGCAGTATATGTTCAAAAGTCATGTGGAACAAATTCACTCAGCTTGCAAATGATATATGATCAGCAGGAATGATATTCTCACTATAAAAATGTTTTCCTGTGGTTTTCAGTGAAAAAAATGAAAAATGGAAGGAAATAGGAAAGAGAAACAAAATGGGGAAACCATGCAAGTCTGACTCACAATAATGCAATTTGGAAAAACAGTGAGTTGATAACAACATAAAAACATAATTATTTAATCCACTGAATTATTCAGTGGATTATTCCTTTGTTATTGCAGGCAGGTTCTACTCTTATTAGAACAACCCCGGTTTGTTTTTTGGGCAGCATCCATGTGCGTTATTTTTGTTCCCTGAATCTCTCAATAATTCTTCATTATAATAAAATAATAATTTCATGGTCACCTTGCTGTTTTCCTGCAAGGATGATATATACTATTTTTCTAGAAATGCTGCTATTTTATTTCAGAATACAATTTTTAAAAAATATTGTTGATTGGACACACCTGCTAGTAAGGCAGCCCTGTAACAGCTCATCTATCTTTCGAAGGCTTTCTTTATGCTTCTGCTACTAAATCTAGGCTTAAATTCCAAATTCTTCATCTATTCCCTGACTACAGTTAAGAGGAGGCAGTACTATCAATAACTTTGACAGAGCTATTCCAATTTGAACTAGGTTAAACCCTTCTTAAACCTTTCTTTCAAATGCTATTTTCCCAGTTTTGATCTCAGTCTGAACAGCCAAGAAGTGAACGTGGAAATAGCTGTAAGGCCATCTACTACCCACCCAGGATAAGGCAGTGCTGCTGTGGAAGTTGCACCATGAGCTTAGTGCTTTGCTGTCCTTGCATATATATAATGAGAATCTGTAGTTTCCAACCCATGATCCATATAGCATGGGACATATACACACATCCAGCTCAGCTCCCCCCTTTCAGAGCTTCCCCTTCCAGAGCTTGTGCAGTCCAGCATGCTTAAAGTGAAAAGAGACCTGTTCAGATTAAGTTCATAATGAGGAAAATTGCATTTGAAAATAAAGGTTTCATCTTGTACATATTGGAGTAGCTCTTCCAAAGTCATTGATAGTACTGCCTCCTCTTGATTCTAGTTAAGGAATGGGTGAATTTCTTCCTTCACCAGATCCTGATGTAGAAAAATGGTGATATAGAAGATTGATGATATAGCATCCCAGTGATTTTCCTGGGAACAGATGGGGATGTTTCCATAAAGTTATGACTTTTATGAAAGACTTTGTGGAAAAATCAATGGGAGTGATGAAACAGGTTCAGTGAAGTGAAGCACCAGAGATTGAGTTTTGTGTTTTCCTGCCTCCTAATGGGTAAAATGAGAACTGCTTGACTGCCCTTTAGGGGCTTGTCACTTGGAAGAGCTCTTTATCACAGCTATTCTGACTGGGAGGCTGCAGTCTCAACTCTGATGCTACTTGCAGTGTTATGAATAACCATGAACGGTGTACAGACAAAGAACAATGACACTGCAACAATTAAGCAAATATTAAATTAATACAGTCTATTTTCTGAATGACATTGCCCATTGTTTTAAGTCCCAGTCTTTTCTCAGTTTCCTCTTTAAATGTTTTTACATATTTATTTGAATGCTTTTGTTCATGTCATACACAGAACCTTGACACTAAAACTACAAAACAGCTGCACAATTTGCATAAAGCATGAAATATCTTGCACAAGGGCAGAACCTTGCATGAGAACTGCCACCAGCTGAGAGACTGTCTGTCTCCAGCAGCTATAGGCTGGAAAGGTAGTGATACTTTTAAAAAGACCTTGACATCTCGTACTTCTGGCTATTTATATTTGAATGAATCTTTCCATCATACCTACAGTGTGTGAGTTAATTTAGTGAAATCTAACTATGAATGAAATTTCAGGAAAAGCAAAGAACAGACAATGAGGGCCATTTGGCTTTAATCTCTGTCCTAAAATATGATTGTGATAAAGAAGCCCTAGACAGCAGAGTGCAATGCCAGCTCCACTTCCCAGAGCCTTTGCAATCCAGTATGCTTAAACTGAAAAGAGAACAAATTCCTCTGGAGTTCTGAAACAAAAAGCATGGGAGAAGGGAGGAGCTAAGGGGAAGTGCAAGTAGAAGCTAATTCCTACATGATGCGGCCATGCAGTTATTCATTCATGGTGTGCTGGCACCTCAGAGTAAAGCCGGTACTTCCATGGTCTCTGCACTCCAGTTTGCATATGGATGTATTCACACACAGAAACCACAGCTGGGATCGCTTTGAAACCAGGTTGAGTTAATATGAGGTTTTGTAAGTTAATCATGTGTGCTACACATGTTGGAGAATTATGTCATATCTCATCACCTTGTATGTACACGAAACATCAAACTTTTATCAAAGCAGTGCTGAACTTAATTACACACCTGCAAGATTTATGACAATGGCTCAAGAAAAGGCATACTGCTTTTTTCTCTTTTTCTGTTTTGTTTCATCAGTCATTAAAGGCAGGTACTTCTCATTTATAGACCACTAATTTAAAATTATAAATTAAAACATAGTATATCCACATTTAAAAGTGAAGCGCTTTGCCATTGTATCCCACAACATTCTTCTGGAGAAACTAGCTGCTCATGGGGTGGGTGCACTGTTCACTGGGTAGAAAATGGACTGGATGGTTGGCCTACAGAGTGATAGTGCCTGGAGTTCAGTTCAGCTGGCAGATGATCACTCTTAGGGTTCCCCAGGGCTCAGTGTTAGAGCCACTCCTGTTTAATATCATTATCAATGACCGGCATGAGGGGACTGAGGGCAGCCTCAGTCAGTCTGCAGGTGACACCAAGTTAGATGGGAATGTTGATCTGCTGAAAGGCAACAAATCTCTTCAGAGGAATCTGGACAGAGAGGATCAATGGGACAAGGCCAGTTGTATGACAATCAACAAGGTCCTTGTACTTGGGTCACAACAGCCCTATGCTGTGCTGGGGGCAGAGCAGCTGGAAAGCAGCCTGTCAGAAAAGGACCTGGGAGTGCTGGCCAACAGCAGCTGAGCATGAGCCAGCATGTGCCCAGGTGGCCAAGAATGCCAATGGTATCCTAGCCTGTATCAGGGATAGTGTGGACAGCAGCACCAGGGACGTTATTGTCTCTTTGTTCTTGAGGTGAGGCCTCGTCTTGAATCCTGTGTGCGGTTTTGGGCCCCTCACTGCAAGAAAGACATTGAGGTGCTGGAGCCTGTCCAGAGAAGGGCAATGAAGATGGTGAAGGTCTGGAGCACAAGCTTTATGAGGAGTGACTGAAGAAGCTGGGGATCTTTAGCCTGGAGAAAAGGAGGCTCAAGGGAACCTTACTTGTCTCTACAACTCCTGAAGGGAAGCTGTAGACAGGTGGGGGTTGTCCTCTTCCTGGTTAACAAATGACAGAGTGAGAGGAAATTACCCCAACTTGCATCAAGGGAGGTTTAGTTGGATATTAGGAAGAATTTTTTTCACCAGAAGGGTTATCAGGTTTTGGAACAGGCTGCCCAGGGATGTGGTGAAGTCACCATCTCCAGAGGTATTTAAAAGACATGCAGTTGTAGTACTGAGGGACATGGTTTAGTGATGAACTTGGCAGTGCTGTGTTAATGGTTTGACTCAATGGTCTTAAAAGTCTTTTCCAACCAAAATTACTCTGTGACTCTGTTATAATGATGACCTAAAAAGGGAACTAAATATAAAACCAGAAAAAAAAAATCTCTTAAGGAGCTAAGTACAACTGCTTAGTGAAAATATTTTAAAAAAATAGGAAGAAGGAAAAACTGGGTATTTGGGCTAAGGTATTTGCAAGACTTCATAAAATAATCTACCAAAGCACAGGTATGAAAATTCCTGTAAAACCTCTCATTATGCTCTTAACGTATGCTCATCTAACTACATGCATCAGTTTTTTCAAGTCTTGTGTTGTTACTTAAGTTGTTTTATTAATTTGGGGCATGTAAATGATTGCCTAAGACTGCTCTACAGATAGAGAAGGGAATACTTTGTTTCTCCTTTTTCTTTAATGACTTTACTTGCATGTTAGATATAGGGCATTTTGAATTCATTGAGAATACCAGTGAGTTCAGAAAGCTGATGAAATATTAAGAATGACTGAAAAAAGGAGTCACAGTGCTCACAGGTACATTAATATTATAATCATATTTATGTTTATGGCATTGTAAGGTTTACTGCTTTTAATTCAAAACAGAAATCCAACCTGCAGAATTTGCTATTTTGAATTGCCCCTGCCTGCTTCCATGCTGTAAGAGATAATTTGGGTTTTTTCTTTTCAACCCATTCTGATAACTGAAAGCAAAATCTGGCTCCTTTTTCCTATTTCTGGCACCACCTTTCTCCCCAGCCCCCAACACTTTCTTTCTTCATTTTTATAATATCAAGTCTCTCAGACAAGTAGAATATGGAGGCAATTGCTCCACAGAGGGAAGCTCGCTTTCAACCTCCATGTTTGAGACCACAACAATGGATCTCCTAACCTCAAAAACTCTCCTTGAGGCAAAGGAATGTTTTGCATCAAGAGAGAATGCCCCAGGAGCTTAGTGATGGCTTTGTGGGAAGAACAAGAAAGAATCATTTTTGTTCTATTTATTTGTAAAAAATACAGTATACATATTCAAGTATTTTTCATGAGCTGGAAGGGCAACAGATTTCATAGTATAATATCTGCTCAAGGGCTTTATTTTAATGTAACAACAGATGGTTTTGCTTTTTCTATAAAGCCTGTACTATTACTGACCTCGTCTTTCTCTTCAAGGGGATTACACTGATTAGATATAATTTTCTCTTCTAAATCAGACTGCTGCTTCCCAGAAGGAAGTGGAAAGATGGTCTTGCCCAAAGGAACCTCTGAGTCAGAAGATACGGCAGGGATGGGGTTTACTTAGCATGTGGGTGCAGGGAAAGGGCAGTGACTTTGGTACTCCGGGAGGTAATGGAGTTCCTCAGTTTTCACTCTTCACTTTCCCATTATAATTAATTCTTCAAACAACCTCAGATGATACAAATACTTAAAAAATGCTTTTAAGAAATGAAGGGTGTGTTGGACAAAGCAGGCATCAATGACAGCAACTCTAGGACCACTGAAAGCAGTGACGAAATGCTACCTTGATCTCAGCGGTGCTGGGATGCTGCAACCCCTTGGTAAGACTACTCACCTCTCTTTTCATCCACGGTCGATACTGCCTGGATCAAAAGCGGTGCGTTGGATTCTGTGTACTCCACAAACACCAGCAGCAGCTTCAGTGCTGTCTTTACCACCAGGCGAAACTGGAAGAAAAGAGTGTGACTTGTCATTCTCCAAACCACAGCATTCCCAGATGCAGGAAATAACATTGGGCAAGAGGCAAGCCCAGCAGTCCACATCTGGTAGTAACACACAAACAGAAGAGATTAAGCTGTGACAACACTGAAAAAATGGAAGGTAAACAGCTGGCTGAGAATTTCATTCACTGGACAGTACTCTCCTAGGGAATCCCCAGTAGTCAATGAGTGAAAATGAAAGCTTAATACTGTTGCAAGTAACAAAAGGGTGAACATCCCACCTCTGCAAATTCCCAGCATTGCTGCCCAAAGCTTGATGCACACAGAACCCACTGAGCTAACAAAGCATATAGTTCTTTATTTCTCAACACATGTATTTTCTCCCTCTGCTCTGAGACTTTAATCCTGTCAAAATGCTGTATGATGGGATGATTTCCTCCTTATGCTTTCTTCTCTTCTTGTAATGCTATTGTTTAATCCCTAAATTATTAGATTGATCTTCACTATTAAACACAACTTGGGAGGAAGTGTGTTTAATATCCAACTATCCCACCCTGTCACAAAATGTGTGATTTACTGGAACTGAGCATTCTGCCTGCAAGTTTTCAAATTCAGGTTTTTGTACATCCTTAGGAGTACATCATCAAAGACTCGGCATTGGTAAAATGGATCTAGCCAAACCCTACCAATTTCTCCTCAGAGCTCCCATTTCCAGAGAGGATCATTTGACTAAAAGAGCTGAGTAAGAATTTTTAGGAATGATCAAGTATGATTACTTGGTATGATCAGGTATGTGAAAAACCAGCTCTTTAATTGAGGGGAGGATTTTTTAATAGGCAGGGCTCTGCATGTTGAGAGGGCTTTTACTGGGGGAATTGATACTGGCTCAAATTTGCTATACTTTCAATCTAAATAATGGATTATTATACGGTTTCTGTCAATATTGACTAATTCCCATTTCCAAATTTTTTTCAAGTCCTCTCAACACAACTCTCATAAGAAGCAAAAAATCATTAATAATAATTTCATAGATGTACACATGGTTGCAAGGCATTGACTGTGTCTATATTCTAAAAAAGACTACAAGTGCAACAGGCATAGATGCAAGCTGCTGGGCTCACACAGCCGCTCATAGAGATGTACTGGAGCTCACTTGAAGGTAATGAGCTAAAATGCAGCTTGCTGCAGTTAACACACAGCTCAGTGTCAACAGTGATCCCAGCTATTTCCCTAGTTTCTTGGGGTTTACCCACTCATGCAGAATTGAGCTTAATGCCCGCAATGGTACTACCAGCAATGCAAAATATTCTGCCGTTGAATCTAGAGTTTTTTCCAGTTTTATTTGTTGTCAAATTGTTGCATTTCAGGGCTGGCAGCTAGGAAATCCCAGTGACAAAGCTGACCAGGTCCATTAAGACCCTCGGTTAGTCTAATTTGCAGGATACTTCACAAATACATGAGGTAGTCAAATAATAGGAAATTGAAACCTGATAACACAAAAAATCACTTCCTCACATTTGCGTTGTACATCCATGTATTTGCCTGTCAGGCCAATACCACGGTGTTGCTGGTCTGCAGTGACATTTCTCTTAGGAATCAAGTTCAATTGTTTACTAAACACACTGAAAGAATTTCCAAAATGTCTCAATTTTTTTGTAAAGTTACTTTGTAAACAGGAGTTATACCAGATTACTATAAATAATTCTAAAATTAAGATACTTCCCAGATAACCATTTACATACTACCTACTAATACGATTAGGGTTCTTTTTTCCTTAAAAAGGAAAGCTTATATATTTCTTTTGATGGTTCTTAAAGCTTCAAGTCTCAGTCATGTGGTGACAATGGGATGAATTCTCATGAAAGTGCTGTATGGCAAAGCTCCCATATGTCTCCATTTGACAGCAATCAGTGGGGGACACACCAGGCTTAAGTGTGTTTTTGCAAATCTTCTTCTTCCAGGAAGAAGAACCTTTGGCAATACCTTTGCTCAGATTGTTCCCTGCTGGTCATGGCAGCTGCTGCAATAAGGAGCTGGTCCCTCTGCACCTGCACCAGACCAAGGCTGAAGCCAGCTGATTTCAGGTGCCATCTGCAGGTATCAGCTTCCTCTTATCTTACCTTCCATGCTTAACAAGCTAATAGATGGTTTTGTAAGGAATAAATGCCACTCAGAAGCAGTCCTGGAGAACAGGAGTGATTAGGAAAACTATGTTTTGCTTGCCATTTAGGTCTTAGAAGGACACTCTAAGTACATCAATCTGCAAATTTTCAGGACTTATCCAGCTCCTCACAAAAGATTTAATGAGCCCTGGAAGTCGATGTGCTTTCCACTGAAGGTGCATACCATGGCTGTTTTCTTCTTGCACCAGCACAAACATTAGCTTTCAGAAAACCTGCACTTAAAACAATGCTGTTTCCTGCTTAATAGAAAATGGCATTTGGGACTCCTGTGGGCACTTTTAAGCCTGCCTGCTGTTCTGGACACTTCGGGCAAGGACAAAAGCAAAACACTGCAGTTCTAGACTAAGCTGTACAATACCTATACTGAGGACTTACCTAACTACCCATGACGCACACAATCTTTGTGCTCATCCTGCAGTGCTTTTCTAAACTGCATTAGCGGTGCTTCTTGACAGGAGCAGGCAATCATTGCGCAGCTGCACTCCCCCTAGGAAACTGAAGTCTTCAGCCAGCCAAAGGCCCTCTGAGACATCTGATAGCCTGTCACACCCAGACACAACAACAGTCCAGAGCCTGACATACTCACACTAAAATCAGATCTAATTATCCGCTGTGGCACCAAGCAGTCTCTGAAAGGTTTGTTTAGGGATACCTGGCGGCAGGGCCCATGTAAAGCACAGGGAATTTTTTTTAATGTGGCCTCCCATATGATGTCCAATCTGTTAAATATTCCCTTTGTGACCACCTGTGGGCCTGAAGTTCCCATTTGTGAGTAACTATTTGACTGCCAAAGTGAGAGATCCTCACAGCTTCCTGTGTGAGTTCTAAAATGTGTTTGCAGGACATACTTTTTCAATTAAGTATATAGCTAGATTGCAAATAAAACTAAATCTCAAAATTGGAAGATTGCTATACAGGAAAAAACAGCAGCAATTCATCGATTTTCTTGCTTCCTTTTGCGAAGTCATGGGACTTTTTGCCAGTCACTATTGTTTTATTTCACATTATTTATCCAGATGGCACAGCAATGGGAGCAATAGAAACAAGTTTCATATCTCATTCACAAGCAGGTGAATCACAAATAATCTGAATGACTGTTAAAAACTTAATGAAAATTTTAAGACTGTTTGTGGGACTTTTTCCTGGTACTCATTTACTATTGAAGAGGGGAACAACTGCTTTCTGAATCTGCTTGAATAGTCACAGTTTTGTTAAAACCCATGGGCCAATCACACTTCTACTTCAAACAGGACTAGAAAGGCAACAAAAGAAGTAGACATTCTAGTTCAAAAAAAGTCCTGTTATTATCACTTTGCAAACATTGATTGATCTAATTAAATCCAAATTTTCATTTAAATATTGCTGCTTAGTTAAAAAGGAAGGCTCATTGAGGCAATATGCATACTCACTGGCTTGGTAAAATAATTTTTTAACAGTTCTGAGATTAAATCAGGATTCTTGAATATCCAAACACTGAAGCATCGGAACTTCTATTAAGCTAGAAAATAAAGTTCATGTTGTGTTTTTGTATCATGTGCAAGCCAATTTATAGAGAGGAAATGATGTTAGCATCTCCTGGCTAAAGATAAGAACAAGCCAGCAATGTAAAAGGAAGAAGAAAAATTATAAACTATTTCCCTCTGACTTGCTTTACCTTATACAGTGCAGTTTGGCAATCCCTTTCCCTTTTATCTCTTTATATTTAGACAATTACAGACTCAGACAGGGATACCACACAACAGGCTGCAAAATTCATGTCTCATGGAAGGGCTTATCGCAGTTGTTAATCACTTGTCTGGAAAGGCTTTAACCTTTACAAGGAATGTTGTCATAAAGTTCATTGACTTAGAGACCAAAGCAATATTTGTAGAGTTCAGATTGAAACATTCAGGATTCAGTTGTTTTTTTTTTCCCCCTTTTTTTTCTTTTCCTTTTTTCCTTTCAGTTATTTTACTTTCTTCCTTTTAAAAAGGAAGAAAGTAAAAAGGAAATTGAATAAAAATATTTTACTTGGGGAGATGTAGCTACTTTGGATTTATGCTCTTCAAATTTAAAGGAGAAATAGGCATTGAATTTTTAAATAAAGATTTACTACTGCCAAATCCTCTGAAACCTAATCCAGGTGAAGACTTGGATTTACTGTAGGTCAGGTACTCATCCTTTTTTGTATGATACAGCCAGGCAGAGCTGCAGCTAAAGAAACACCCAGTGCAACCAGTGTTCAGCCTGCCTGGGAGAGGTGACAGGGAAGCTGGAACTCCTCTCTCTCATGGGATGCAAAGATGCCCCCAGCTTCAGATCTAGTGCTGCAGGAAGAGCTCATTGGCATCCCACCAGCATCTGCAATTTGACTCAATTTCATGTTTCGCAAGGGAATAAAATCACCTTCTGTTCACAAAAGGAGGAAAGATCTTCCTGGAATAGAAGGTTTTCTATATATATATTTAAATATATATATATATATATATATATATAAATTTTATATATATATATATATACAGTGTATCTATATAAAGCCAGTATTTATTATAAAAAGCAACAAATATATAAAATAAATATTAATACTGTATGGTAATATTATAATATACAATATTATAATGTATTGTTTTCCTTGGTAATAATCAAAAAAAAGGAAATATAAATAGTGAGCTTCACAGAATCTCAGAGTAATAGTTTAAGTTGGAATGGCCCTGATAGATTTTCCTTCTTAGGTGAAAAAATGCTGTTCCTTTCCTCATAAAGCACATGCTTTACCCCATCTCACCATCATCATCACTGCACTTGCTTCCTTCAACTTGGTGGCTATGCTCCCACCAGCC
The DNA here is from genome assembly GCF_017590135.1 of Pyrgilauda ruficollis. NCBI lineage: Eukaryota > Metazoa > Chordata > Aves > Passeriformes > Passeridae > Pyrgilauda > Pyrgilauda ruficollis. The sequence goes on from NW_024525156.1 coordinate 891,601, forward strand.
CAGCTTGAGATGTGTTTGACCTACTTTCACACAAAGGCATGCTATTAATGCCTGTTCCAATTCATATTCTCTTAGAATAAGTAGACAGAATCAAATGGTGTGATGCTAAAAGAAACACCTGTAATTTTCCAGATTTTAAGTAGTGAAGGGGTAGTGGCTTTAAACTGAAAGAGAGCATACTTATATGTTAGGAAGAAATTTTCCCTGCGAGGGTAGTGAGGTACTGAAAGAGGTTGCCCAGAGAGGTTGTGGATGCTCCATTCCTGGAAGTTTTCAGGGCCAGGTTTGATGGGGATTTGAATAAACTAGTCTAATGGAAGTAAACCCAGTGGCAGAGGGGTTGGAACTGTGTGATCTTTAAGGCTGCTTCCAACCCAAACCATTCTATTGTGTGATTCTATGACATCTCACTATTTTTTTAATTAATATTAAATTTTCTGAAATCTTTACAACAATGTCATTTCAGTATCTCCTACACTGTCCACCTGTATTTATGTAGAAGAATGTCTCCACTGCATCCAATATCTTAGTGAACCTTTCCCACATCTGCACTGCAGAAAGCCAACCAAGAGCTCCAGCACTGAGTGCACAAGCAGGAAGAGCCACCTCTGCTGTGGTGACTGAAGATCAGCTGTCTCAGAAGCATTCAGGGCTGGCTAAACATCAGAAAGTATCTTAACACCTACAGCAAGAGCTTTGGAAATACGACTGCTTGCAAAGCCCAGACAAAATTGGGGCTTGAGGTGCCAAATAAGCAAGGGGAAGGACATTAGGGGGTAAAACATTTGAAGCTCCCTAATACTAGGATTTGCAAATGCCTTACAAAACATAGACACAACCCAAATTCTTTCTAGTCTCTCTCTTGTCCAAAACTGACATTTGAGGTCAGTTATTTCAGTTCAAAACTAGGTGACAAGTCTATTTAGTAATTCAGTTCCTTTTTATTCGTAGTTCCTGAAGGCAGGAATGATCACAAGAATGAGATCCTTCTGTGTCACCTATGCCAAGAACTTCCAATCAGCCTTAATTTCCATCAGAACTTTAAAGCAGCATCTTTAAAGATGGAAAATTTAGAAATTCAAATGACCTACAGAATACCAATGAAAACTCATTGTAAATGAGTGTAACCTTCCTTTACCAGAAGGAAGAAAGAATTCATATGTGCTGGGGTCCTAAAAGCTGCCTGATGGACCACAGTGAATACTGCCAATTCCTCCACTTTCTTTTCAGAGATGCAGCATCTGCCCAAGTCACAGACTGTGCATGGCACAGGGAGGATCACAAAGCTTGGAGGCAGCAGTTAAATACAGTGTGCACAAAGCTTGTGAACAACCCCCATTCTAGGTACTGAATACTGTGAACAACTAGGCATTTCATATCATTAGGGATTTAATTATTAAACAATCTCTGTTTCTGTGGGCTGGTGTACCAATAGAACAGATAAGAATGCATGTGATGCCATATCTATATTTTTAAGCAATTTTTATAAGTTTTATATTAAAACAATGCCAGATTTATATTAAAACAATGCCAGATTGCATTTTAATATTCAGCCATTTTTGCTCAAATCTTCAAAGAGGGATGCTTAAATAAGATAAATGAACTGTTGCTAAGGGCTTTGCAAGCTCAGGAAGCTGTGAAAGGAATTAGATTGAGTTGAAAACCCTTATAAGCTTAGATGCAAGATGCTCCAAAATCGTCAGTTAAACAACAGTCATTTTGTTCTGAATGTTCCTTTAAGTTTTTTTTTTCCTCCACAGAATGTGTAATGCTAGGAATGGCAGAGAAATACATGCATTTACTATTCTGAAAATGAAATTTCTCGGAACTTTGCAAACGTACTGGGTAAGTTCTGTGCACTGTTACATATGTGGAGCGTGTCTGTTATTTATCTGTGGTGAGACTTCTGACATGAAGAGAAAGAAGGTCATTAAACAGAAATTCATCTGGCCTACTAACAAAACACAGGGATGAGCAAATAGCGATTAGTGAATGGTCAACAAGAAAAAAAAGGCTCATGCCTGGAAATTACTATGTACACCATCAATCATGGTCCAGAAGAAGAAGGGGGAAATACGATAAAACATCTGCACACAGAAGCAGGCAACTCATACAGCAAATCAAAGCCTACTGCAAGTCAAAGTGACACTCAGATGAATACATGTAGTTATGATGGGAGCTTTGAAAGAATATGTTTGGGGTAGAAATCACTGTCTTAAGTCACTTCTAATGAACTGCCGATGTACTGCATTTCTCTTGCAGCAATTGCCACATCAGACAGACATTGTTTGAATAAACTTGAAGCTGCAGTGTTTGGAAAAAGTAATGAGATGCTACAGGGCTTTTTTGAGCATTCCCCTCTACTCCTTTTGGAATATCAATGACAATATTGAAGAGGTGGGGAAGTGATTTTCTGCTTCCATAAAGTAGTCTAAAATGACTTTTTTTTTTTTTTTTTTTTTTACCGGATAAATGAAAGACAATTTACAGCTCTCCAGGACAACACACAAAATGAGAGCAATCTCATCTCATTGTGCTTTTCCCCCCTACAACCAGACCAATCCCCCCAGTGTCTCCCACAAGAACTGTTCATTGTGTAAAAACCACATGTAATTATTGAGCTAGAAAGGAGGACAGGGTAGGACTTGGAGATTATAGGACATAAAAGGATTAAACTTCTTTACCCTCAGGTGACTTCTGAGCTGGTGTCCTTACACCTTTGTCAGGGGCCCAACCACAGGCCTATTAGGTGTTACACAGCTTTAAATGCCTTTCTATTTGGCTTTTTCAGATATTGCTGAAACAAAATGGTTTGGTTTCAATTAAAGTTTTAGTTTTTTCCATTGCAAAACACAAACCAAAAATATTTCACTGGAAATTTGCCATCAGCCTGTGTCCAGACTAGGAATTATGCTTAGCTTGTAAAAATTTATGCTCAAATTTAATTTTCTTTCTCTCTTCAAATAGTGCAGTTTCATTGTATCATCTGTTGATTCTTTTATTAACCATTCCTAAACACTGGTATCTTTTAGGACTCCAGGAAAATAAACACTATCAGTACCTCTAGCACTGTCTTCTCTGTCTGGATAAAGATTGTGATTGAATTATCTTAAATAAGGTATAAAACACTTAGCTTGAGAGAAACCACAGTAACATGAGAACCAATTTCTGGTTAAACTCAAGCTTGTGTGTAATGTGCTATCAAACATGATAAGGAACAGACCTCTTTATTCTCTTTTTGTCTTCTACAAACATGTACCTTATTTATGTCTAGCCCCAGTTTTTTAGCATTTTCCTGTTATGGATCGTAGAGTAAGGTTGTCTAGTAAAGTCTGCACCTTCCATTAGATAGCAAAATCTCGGGTGGGTACATACTAAACTAGCCTTATGCAAAAGCAACAACAACAATATATTATTATATGCATAATGTCATTCTAACACAACTTAGCATCTGGAAACATACTGCCTGACTAGGCCATTTTTTGGTAGTTCCTGCAAATTCATGACCCTAAAGTCTGTAAGTCACAGTCAAACATGACAAGTCTTTAGGAATTAGTCACATGTGTATTAAATAAAATGTGTGCTTCTGATCAGCAGAAGAAATTAAAAATAAGCTTGTTTCTCTTGAACACTACCCTGATGATCTGTTCAGCAATGGATACAATAAAGAGATTTAATGTTTTGGTAACAGTAAGGTAAGTAGATAATAAGCAACAAGATTTGAAGCCATGCAGCATCAGAATTCGATATTAGAAATGAGTTTGGAAACTGAAATGGATCACACGAATGGGGTTTGTGTGCCTGCATAGCAGAAATATGATTAAGGCCATTTGGCATGTCTTTTTTTTTAATTTTTATTTTCCTTATGACCGAGGAGTTACATGCAGAGCTTTCCCACCAGCCCCCTAAATTGATGTATGATTTTAGCCTTGAACTGTGCTGTCCTCAACAGATGGTCATTGGGCTGAACCTCTGGCAACCGGAAAGGTTTGAGAGATTGGCAGTTTCAGCAACTTCTTTTCCTTGGGCAGGGCCAAGTTGATATTTCCTTAACTGTGTTACAAAAAAAATGGGAGAGGAAAAGAGTTTTTATGAACTTAATTGCAGATAGGACTTTATCTTCGTTCCCTGCTCTGAAATCCCTCTCATATCACACTCCTTCAGCTTTTGTTATACTGCTGAGTGACATCTTGGTTTGAAAAAAACATCTAATGTAATACAAAGTCACCTTACTCAAGACAAAAGGCAATTAATTTTAAAGAAATAAGGGATTCAATAACCTATTACTAAGGTATCTCATGCAAAGCATGTAAGGATCTGAAAGTCATCTACAATTAATCAAGTCATGCAACAGCTCTGTGATGCACGCTGTGTTTGATCAAATTTTATGTACAGAAAAACTGAAGTACTGTACATTTAAAAGGCAAACAGAAGATCTAACATTGCATCTTATTTCTTTTTTTAAGCCTCCAAGTAAATATTTGACTAATGTGTGTTTTCAGAGATATTTTAAATTCCGAATTAAGTCTTTAAATTTAAGACCAAATTACTACTGTATCATTTTCTTGAGTAACTAGAAATTATGTAGAAGGAAGTTCACTTGCTCCACATCAATTTTCCATAGCAAACTACTTTCTTCCAAGACCCACTCCCTATCATCTGATTTATATAGCTGGTGACCAGAAATTTCCTCAGCAGCAGAGAGGGCTTCACAAGCTTCAGTATGTTTGATATGGGAATTGTGTACAAAGCAGAATATCAAAACTGTAATGTTTTCGGGATGTTAATTTTTCCTCCTGGCCAATGCAGAGTTGTTCAAGTAGAGCACAGAGGTCACCCTGTCCCTGATTGTGAAAGCCATCACCAATAAAATGAATGAATTACAGTCAAAGCCAGAGGAAAACAGAGAAATAACAGAACCATTAGAGTACCTTCTCTTGGACTCTCTTAAAAAATTAAACCTACTGAAACACAACAGCCATGAGGCGCACAGCATTCTCCCTTGTTTCCTTAGGCAGCTATGCTGTCCCTCCCACTGCCTTTCCTGTACTATGGGATTGGACTTCTGGACTCTTTTCTGTAACTATGGGATCTATCTCCCCACTGCCCTGTCATACTTGACAGTAATGGAGATATGTTCCTACTCAAGTTGAAAAAGGCATTACGAAAGACCCCAAGTTGGCAATCTCATAAGAGAAAAGGAAGTTTCCAGTCATTTTGAAAGGGGGACAGCTAGAAAATTAGTCCTCAGCCTTCCACCAGCCATGCTGCAGGCTGCCATTCTCACGAAAGACAGCAGGCATGGGACACACAGCAGGACTGAGCCACCAAGAGCATGTGGGACGGCAAGGAAAAAGCAAGGAAGAAGAAAAACAAAGATAACAAATTGCTTCATTAGTTCTACTGCTTATGAAACAACTTGCTAGATTTAGTGGCCTTGAAAATGTCCTGTTTAAATAATATCAAGGTTGAGTTCGAGGACCCTAGGGGAGAAAAGTATTTGAGTTTGCAAGTACAGTGGAAAACTACTCTATTATTATTCTGTGGTTTTATGCACGTGAAATTTGTTCTTTCAACAGTTTCATTAAAATGTACTTGTATTAAATACCCAAACTATGCTTGTGTTTAAATAACTTTGTCTGAAAACAATTGTAAGTTTAATGATATAGTTAGCAGTCCTTTCCTGACACTGCACAATCTTATAGACAACATTTCAACAGCCAAAACACAAAATCATAATAACCTATGAATACAGTGTGTGGAAATGGTTGAAGATAGTATGTCAACAAAGACTCCAAATTATAAAATATTACCTATTTCAACATCTTTCTTAGGCAATTCAATGTTAAGGTTATTCTTTTTAAGCATCCTTAAAAGAAAATGTTAGTGGTTTGAACTACTGAAATGATAAAACTGTTGAAAGAACAAACATCACACATCAATCCATGGGACAAACCCACCACAAACTCTTCTTGAAAGACTATGCAATAAAGTAAAACTAGAGAAAGGATATATATATATATATATATATATATATATATATATATTCCATTTATTACTATAATGATAAAAGCACTATTATTTCATTGAATGTATAGACTGAAGATTTTTCTCTACTTCTCTTTTCTCAAACTTCTGAATATTATCAGGCATAAAAAGTAATTCAGAAGCAGAGCTTTGACTGCAAAACCAGACACACTTATTTATCTTTGGACAACTTGCCAAATAAAGTTAACAAATAAAGATACTTTCTGGGGGATGTGAACATAACAGAAGTGGTCATATTTCTCCAGCAATCATCTGTCCCAAATCTGGAAGAGGCTGCTATCCTCAAATCCAGTTCTCATCATCAATCTAGTCCAGACACTTTTTTTGTAAATCCAAAAAACTTCATGATGAAAACAAAAATGTAACAGACCAGACATATTTCCAGCTATCCACATGGTAGGTTTCTGAAGTGAGTGGCAGAATATTTCATGGAGCCATCTAGAAACCTGATTATGGGGACAAAATCACTGCATATTGGCTAAGGCACTGCTTAATTACATTGTAATTACAATGTAGCAATGTCACATTATTCTAACTCCCTCCTTTGCCAGAAGAGGAAAGAAATGGAGATATTCTCAATTTTGATTTTCATAAATGCTAGCAAGTGTGCAACTTCTGCATACAGCTAGACAACTGCAACTATATATTATATTATTGTAGGCTTCTCTCAACAGGGCTCTGTTGATGTAAAGTTATCACATTACAGTGATAACTATTTTTTCAGAGTTACAAAGCTCAGTGTTCAAAGAAATAATGTAATTCTTCCGTCTCATGCTACCTCCTTCCTCTAAGTTTTATCAACCAAACTCATCACATCCACCCCCAATTTTATGGCAAATCAAACAAATAAATAAATTGAAATATGTATGGTAGGTTTTGAATCCCAGAAAGGTGAAAGAGGTGGAAAAAGACTCCTCAGATTCCTGCTTGGATAAGAGAAATGGAATTGTTGCCATACAGCACTTATGGTGATGTAGCAAAGGCTTACCAATACGGGCTTGAATCTAATCACACTCATGTTCAATTGAGTTCCAAAGGTCTGCAGATTAGATGAAGTTAACTTCAGCTTCACTAGCCTCCATGTCCAGATCCCAATTGTAGTTTGACAAAAGCAAACGCCTTTGTTACAACTCATAAAAAAGATCTGGCTTTTACAGTTTTCCTCAAAGCATAAAGCAAATGGATGTGGGTACCACTACAGCAGGAAAAGGAGGAGGAAGTTTGGGTGATTCACTTAAGAGTTGAGGTTGGAAGGGATCTCTCTGGAGGCCACCTTGTCCAGCTCTCTGTAAAGCCACTTAGTTGTCCAGGATGGTGTCTAATTTATTAAACGTGGCTAAAAATTAAGATATATACAAAACATGAATTTAAAAAATGGTGATTCTTATATATTTTAAACTATTCTTTATTTTTCAAAGCACGGCACTTGCAATTTTCTGCCTCTCTTTCACACACCCATACCATCTCCAAAACACACATATATTGAAAGAGACAAAAAATCCCTAACACTTATTTTCACCAGATCACAGAGATTACATAATTTCACTATAACAAAGCAGTTCCACGTATGTTAAGATTCAAATGTCCATACATGTGCCCAAAATGTAGTTCTCAGTTCACCTATCATATGAAGACAAGACTTTTTATGCAATGATATCCAAGTACTTTTCTGGACACCAGGTGTGGTCTGGGAGTACAGTAAAAATCAGTGATATTGCACATTAAACAAATTACATTTTCTCAATCATTTAAAAGAATACTGAATGGTTTGCTCGGGTACCTCCAAAGACTCACAGGTTTTGTGTCTCAGTTCCTCAGCAGCACCACAGTAACAGTAATGCTCACTTTGGTTCTAGTTTGACAGCAGACAGAAAAGGATAGAAACATGTTTTCTATACAGCAGAATTGGAACATGGCTGTGGAAAGTATTCAAGGCTTGACAACTCATGGTCAGAACTGATAGGTCCAGCAGGGTCTCTGAACTAACCCATCTGCATGTGTAGTCTCCCTGCAGCCTATTTTTCTAGAAATCTGGATGTGCAGCTCAAAGACAAGACTGGACTAGGCTCCTATCTCCCAAGTAAGGTTAAAAGAGCCTCAGAAATGCAACAGAGCATCATCTGAAATCACCTGAGATATGACTACAAACACCAAACAGCAATGTGATAACTGAAGTCAAGCACCTGTGCCTGTACATTCCTAACAGGCTGTAGCTACCTAGCTCTAGGTAGGTTTGCAGCAGCAGTCTGGAAGACAAGGGATCAGATTCCAGAGTCTGTGCTTCTCTTCATCTGACGCTTAGTGCACTCTTATGGACCTAAAGACTTTTGACAAAGCACATTTGACTAAGCTACTGCACAGTAAGATGTACCTTTATTTGAGGCATTGTTTCACATGTACTTCAGTTTTTGTTTCGTCAGAATGAAACCTATTTTAGATGTAGAATTTAAGAATAATTCATCATCTGGGACTTGGATAATTTTTTAGCCAAGTAATTGCCAGGGTCATTCAAAGAGCTGAACCCATAGAAGCATGAGATCATAATCAACAGTGATTTGACTTGCATCATAGATCAATTTTGAGCTGTTGTTTCAGTTCTTTGGGAGCAGTACAGAGGGATAGAGAGGAGACAGCGGGGCAGGGGAACACCAAAAAACCCCAACCCTTTCTTGTTCTTGAACTAACCACAACAGATTACTTCCACTTTCTTCTGAACTCAAGAGCAACTGCAGACAAAATCAGTAAATACAGTGATGCCCTAATGAGGGGCAGCAGTTAACAAAAGCAGTAAACTGTTCCAGAACATGATCCTTTGTATCCAAGAAAGCTCAACTGAAATGCACTGTGGTAGCTGTGTAATGTCTGATGGGAATAGTTCCTATAGATTTAGCCAAAATTGAATGTAATTGAGATTTGCCCCTTTCAATGCAGTGGAGTACAGGTTCTGAGAAGGTGAGCTTATTGAGAGTACTAAAATCACACTGAACTCTTACTTTTGGTGTAATTTTGCTTGCTTTTAGAAAGTTTTCCATGGTAGGCTCTCACATGGAGCAACCATGAGAATAGCATGAAAGATATTACCAAATAACCATGGAAACACCAGAAAAAAATTTGTGTTTTTCTGGTGGTGTTTCCATTCCCCCTCCCCAAGTTACTATATGAGCACATCTCCTTTTATAAGAGCAAAATGCCTCACAATATCTGAAAGAATTATTTTAAGTTTCCACATAGGGATGTAGTTGCACATTTCTTGAATATTCTTCTTCCTATTAATAATAATAACAACAACAGTTTTGCCAATGCTACAGAGCAAATTAAGAGTCTTGATAGACAGTCACCTGCTTTAACCAGGAAAATAAGATCTCAGAAGCTGGAAAGGAGTGGACTTCAGCCTTGCTGCCAGAGATGCCTCTGTACTGCCACTGAGTAATACAGCAGATCAGCCTAAATGCATAATGCCAAACTAAAAATCTTTGCAAGCTGGAGGTCCTACTCCTCGTCCCTGATTACTGAATCATGTTTTGTTGAACCCATATATTCACAGCACAATTCATAGGAGAAACAGTGCTGCTCTGGCTCAGCATAACCAGCTACAACTCATGCTCTGAAAGCATGACTTTAATTGCAGCCCTGACTTTTTCCGTCAATCTCCTAGACAGCTTCCCATAAGTGGGTATTGCCAGAGCCTTTCATTCCTGCCTGTTTAGGATGACACGCTGAAGGCTAAAAGGCTGCGTAAGCTATGGAGATGAACAAAATTAATCAAAGTAGAGGCAGTAGGCTGCCATAGAATCACAAATAAATACTTCACATTTGCAGCTCAAAAGCAAGCTCCATGTTCTGGGTCCCCTAGAAAAACAAACATGTAAAACAACTGCTTTTGGAAACAGAGACATCTAGCAGCTGCAGCTTAACTATTTTATAATACGTCTTTCCCTGCCATGGGAGTGGGATAAGGATGTGCTTGCTGGCCTCTTCTCAATCTGTGCTCCAGCAGTATTCCTCAGCAGGCAGCTGGGTAATTCCTCCCCAGCACCTCGGACTGATTACAGACAAAAACATAAAACTCCACGATAAGTAATGCCATCACTTTGATTAAACTAGGTGCATTAGAAATACATGGAGTTAAAGAGAAAAACTCCAGATCACAAAAAATACCCCAAAACTGAGGATGCATTTCATTAGACATGCAGAGAGATTCATTAGCTGTATGAAGCTACAAACATCCAAAACTAAAGGATACCAGCTGCCTGAGGGAAAGAGAGCACAACTAATTTTTTATCAATAACCTGTGCTAGGTATTAGATGGAATAGGTGTTTTAAAGCACGTAGTCCTGCTCAACATTGTATTCTCCCAGGAGTATTTTCCTCCAGTTCTGTCCTCACACTGTTTATTCATATCCATCTGTGCCTGCTAGGTGGTGCTGTGGGATGGTTTTTCTAAGGCAGAAAAAGCAAGTTGCTTTTTTCATTCCTCTCACTGATATTTTTTTTTTTCCTTCTACACAAGAACAGCTGGGGTGTTTTCTGTATCTTGGCTGTACAGGATGTGTCCTGTCAGGTCTCTTGTCAAGCACGTGGTGGCCACCACTGAGGATGCTGCTTCTCCAGAGCAATCAGGGAAAATAAGTGTATCAGCTTTCATCTGCACGTATACATGCAGGAAAGCTGGAGCCTCGGATGGAGGCAGGAGGTATTACTATCCAGTCTAAAATTTTCAAAATTTTAATTTGTCTTTGCTTCTAAAGATATTGGCCATTTAAACTAACTATTTTCATTGACAAAGAAGGATTTTAAATTAATTTAGATACACAAAACAAAAGTATGGTTTCAAAGAAAAGGGAAAGACTAAAATTTCCCAGAGGTCCAACAAGTGAAATGCCTCCTTTTTTCCCTCTCAGACTGCAACTTACTTCTATGATGAAAAGCAACCCACTGCAAAAACTTGGAAGACACCCTTTGAAAAGGATGCTAATGAGAAGGATGCTGGTTTAGGCTTCATTTTTTTTCTGTAACTAACCAATAACTCAAGTGGCAGGATGCTATCAGTGCTATAACATCCACAGAATCATAAATGGTGCAGACTGGGATTGAACTATTCAGACCTGTAGGTAAAGTCTGGTCCATCTGTTCCACATAACTTCATGTCAGTTTAGCCAAAGATGATGAATAATCCTAACCCACCCTTCTGAGCAGGAGGGAAATAAAACAAAACAACCTCCAAGATGAGTAACTGTAGTACTACATCATATCATGACATCAGGAAAATCTTGTGCTCAGTTTTCAGATTCTGTCCCATGGCCCAATGCCTTGGGACACCCTCGGAGCCCCTGCTGTTCCTATACAAAAGACACGGCAATGTGTCTTTAATACAGCCTTCAATTTCTGTGTAGTGAATTGACATTTTTTGTCTGATGCTCTGCTATGAATGATCTTCCACTGCCAGAGGCAGAACTTGGGCATTCACGTTGCAACTCTTCATCAGAAGGGGATGAGAAGGAACAAGAAGGGAAAATTTTGCAGACCAGTGACAAAAGTTGAAGTATATCATGATTCTAAGGAAGTGTGCCTCAAATCTCTCTGTTACATCCACAGCTATTATAGACATCCATCTGAGTAGTGCAGATCTGGAAGCAAACCTACTTTCAAGTGGTCTATCATGTCTTTCCCCCTACAGCCATGCACAGTCCTTACTGCAAAAGGTGCTACAGTTCCTGTGAGCCTGGAAGGGTGGCCCAAGAAACACCAAACATGAGAAGAGTGCATATTTGTGGAAGCTAGACTGCAGATGAGAAAGGGAAAAAGAAAAAATTATCTGAACAGAAAGAACTGCAAACCACACAGAGTGGGAATGACACAAAGGAGCCAAAATTATGAAGAGAAATTCTATCTTATCTACTTAATAAATAGAGTAAAACATTTTACTAAATTTAATACACATAATATATATTATATATTTAATATAGTTTTAATATATTTAGTATCTTCAGGAAAACACAGTGAAACTAGAACACAGTCCCCAGGGATTAACAGTTTTCAAGTTACTCCATACATTCATAGCTGTGGTAGTCTCTTGTCCCTCTTTACTCTTTCTTTACTATAAGAAAGCCTGTGTCATAGCAAAAGCTTAATTCGGGAAGCAGAAGCATTCAAACTGTAAGTTAGAAAAGTATTACATTTCCCTCCAAAATCACAACAATAAGATGCTTAGACAACCACACTGACATTTAAAGTGCAGTGGAGAAAAAGGGCTTCTGAGAGGTTTAATTTAATTTTATTACCGAGCTAAAGAAGGAAGCAGTTACACACCGCTGGAAATGAAAAAGACAAAAACACACATTTACTACAGTTGTGTGTCTTCTAATAAGAAGAGGAAATTCAAAAATAGAAGGGACCAATCTACAAAAATTCCATGCTGGCTGAGGTATTAACAGTATGTTTTATATTGAACATCACATTCTTGTTTTTTATTAATGTGGTCTTCAAAAAGGGAAAATAGTGGAGAGATAGAGGGGGGCAAACCAGGAAGCATCTGAACTCCTTGTTCAATTGCTGTGATCAAAGAGGGTCAGAATATGGGAAGAGAGTACACAGCATGCCCACATGAGGCTCATTTCAGTGTATCATGGGAGCCAGCTAGAAAACCTGCTGGTATGCTGGAAATTATTCTGAAAAGTCTTTATATGGTATAAACTACTCTTAGAGAACTGTGGATCAGAAAAAAAAAAAAAAAAAAAAAAAAGGTAGAAAGAAAACCTATCAAAGAGCCTTCCTTTTGATCTTGATTTTATGAAAAGTTGTTGAGGTCCACACATCTTACCAGACCTTTTTCTTCCTAAGGACATGTCCTGTAACTGAGGAGATGAACATAAAATCTGTGAGGTAGCCACGACGATACCCTGGTGAGGGACCTGAGCTGCTTGCAATTCAGAGGTTCCTTGGGGTGCACTACATGCTGAATATAGAGCCATCATGTGTGTTTTGGTAGTTTCCATTTTTGACACAGTGTATTTTTTCTGTTATCCAAGTATATTCAGCTAGTAGCCTTTGCTTTAAAAAACAATTATTCTAAAGAAAAGAATGACAAACATTTTTGAGCGATGCCAAAAGAACAGATATGGTAACAATTAGTATCAGGTCCAACTTTTACCTATGTATCTGTCTTCACATATAATCTGTCCTTGTACTCCCTTATGTTCTTCCTCCAGGCCTCTAAAATCCAAACACAAATTTTCCAGATGAGGGACCAAGACAAAAAGGGATTTGAAAACTGGTTCAAGAATGTGCCTGGAAGCTGGATTCAGCCTGGGTCTCCCAGTGTAAAAAGTCTCTCCCTATCTGGGCCATTCTTCCAGGCTAAGCTACAAGCAAAACACTGGTATATTAACTGCTGTGTTGGCTGAACTGTCTCGGATCTGGTTTACATGACGCTGCAAAAAATGTTGGATACCACCTTTCCTGCAGGCAGAATTCCACTACCGCACTATATATATGGGAACGAGGACAGATACTGATTTAAGAAGAAAACTAGGATGAATTCAAGAGGAAAAATAAAGTCAATGAAGTATGTAGTAATTTAGTTTCTGTTCAAAAAGAGGAACATTCAGGAAAATAACAGAGAGAAAATTAAGCAGAACAATTCTGCAAAAAAAGATCCTATACATCTCATAGCAGCAGCTGCAGAGTACACAGCAAGTCATACTTTTGGAGAAGTTAAGAGATTCTTGCACAGACAAACATTTGAAGAGACTTTGTGTGGAATTTCTGCTACTTCCATGCAAACTCTCCTTGCATTTCTTCAAAAACCTATAAAAAGCATTCACACCTATTGTACAGTTCTCAAAAATCTTTAATAACAATTCAACAAACATCAAAATAGAGGTGAGAGGAAGAAGTAACTTGGTAATGAAGTTACAAAGTTTACTACAAACAGTTTAAGAAATTAAGTGATTAACAAAAACATCCTACCCACATCCTATGAATTAATTGAACTCTGCTTGTACCAGAATAAATATCATAGTGCATTCAGATAAATACGTAAACTGAGCCCAAAGCTCTGTTAAATAAGGACAGAATACCTGCATTCTTCAAATCTGATGGAATTAACCATAATGCCCTTTCTTTAACAGTCATAAAATCCCAGAATATTAACACCTACTCAAGAATGCAAAATGTTGGCCACCTCCTTTCTTCTATAGGAGTGCAGGAGTCTTCTCAGCACCACCACTGCAGTGCTCCACTCCCATATGCTGCTTTCTACTGTCAGAATAACCAAAAAGTTCTGTCAGAAATTCAAGACAATTAAGTCTCAGGAGATCTGGATGCCAGGTTTGTTTCTTACACTGGTCTCACCACACAGTTCAGATGAGGTACTGGTACGTTGTGCAAATATATCCATTCACTATGATGCATTTTCACAGAACCACAGAATCACAGGATAGTCTGAAATGGAAGGGACCAGCAGGATCATGAGGTCCCTCTATTAAACGAATGGCCCATTCAAGGATGGAGCCCACAACCTTGGTGCTGTTAGAACTGTGCTGTAACCAACTGAGCCACTCTCAGGGCGTTTTCTTATGTTTCATAGTGATAGTGATCTATCTCCTGTATCACACATGCCACTGACATGGTCCTGTCAGTGAAGGCAAGAAGGAATGACAGAGCACAGATGGTATTTGCCAGCATTACAGCACGTTTTGTGAATGCTTATTGCAACTATTAAATAGATTAAGAAAACTCTATCACTTGACCTTCACTAAAGGTCTAAGCTAACAAATTTGAGTTTGGTACATTTGGGACATTTCAATGACTCTGCACCAGAAGAGATTTCCCTGCTGCTCCAGCCAAACTTTCTAATAGCCCACTTTCTAATGCCTTCTGCCAAACACCACAGCCACTGTCATAAAAGATACATCAGTTTAACACCTAAGAGCAACAAGACCAGAAAATGGACAACCCTGGAAATTGAAGCATTATGCACCAGAGTTCACAAAATAATGTTCCCAGAAAAGGTGCAGACACAGCTGCTTATTTTAATTTTTAAACACTCCTGAAAATGCAGCTTATTAAACTGCTGAGTTAGGATTGCTGATATTTCTACCCTGAAAAATGATAACACAGCTGTCCCAAAAGGTTTGTCATAATGACCACAATGTGCTTTATACTGGCCAAGTTGATTTCTGCATTCAGATATGCATAAAAATTTCATGTCTATACTATAACATAAATCTGGATTATAACTAGCATCTTTTTATCCTTTGAGCAACTCTCTTATATTTATTCATTCTGTTTCACCTGACAACTTATTTTCTCTCTCTTTTGGTTAGGCAATTTATTTTATTGTCAAAGACATATCCCACTGACGGCTTCAAGCATGCTGGCCATTTTCTTTAGTCTCAGTCCCCAGTACAGACAAACTTTCCAACTGCACCTTCTCCTTTCACTGCAGTGCTGAACATAATGCTTGTTAGAACACACTAGGAGCTAATAGCAGATATAGATATTATTATAATAGTAATTAATAGATATATTATCAAATTAATATATATATTAATAGCTAGGGCATGAAGCACAGCACTTTGCTCACACATGTGAATGGTAACAGGCCTGTGACACTGAACTACTGTAGTGAGGGAGACCAAGGCAATTCTAAAAGCTAGCACTGACTTTAGGGTTGTTTTTCAGTTTTTACCCTGCCTAATTCTAGTGTAACTCTTGCTTTTTTTCTCTCTTCTTGCCTTTCCTTCACAACCAGAAATTTGCACATCTGCATAGAAGCATGGTATTTTCTGGGAATAACTGGACATATTTTACTCACCTCTAACCCAACACTTTCTTAAACAGTTTTGAACAGATGAGACTGAGTGAAAAGTTGTGTCTAAGCATTGGCCACATTGTTGGCAGTTAATCATTACATTTTCTCATTCCCCACTTCAAACGCATTGAAATCAGATCTCTGATGTCTTGTGAGGGAACTGTGTGTTTTCTAGTATCTCCTTAATCTACAAGAGTTCATTTTCACCACAGAAGAATGTGTATTCATCCCTTCAAAATACTCATAAATGAATGCAACAGATGGAGGAACAGGAATAGTTAGTGCTGCAGGTCTTAACTACTTTTATATTTGATGGAGGGACTTAGAAATCTACCTACAAATATGTTTGGAAAAGAGCAGCAGCACTCATAGCAGTCTGTCTGCTGAGTTGGAGAGACCAAAGCAAGTGCTTAACACAGTCTGTGCTGGCTAGTGTATTCTATTCCAAGTTTATTGCAACATCCTGATCCTTATCTTCAAAGCACTAATTAAATACAATTCAAAATAAACTCAGTTCATGCAACAGAACTGATCCAGTTTCTGAGTGAAAGAAGAAGAAAGCCTCTGATGGCATGGGTGAGCATAGGCTCAAGACCTCAAGAAGTAGGAAATAGGGAAATTCCTGTAAAGCCAGGATTTCGTTTCTCCCTCCCATAGCTATTTTCATAACAACAGCTCAGTGGCCAAATGCACAGTAGATTAACTATAAGAGGCAGCTGCTAAGCTGAGATGAATGTTCAGGGTTTCAGTGAACTCAAAGCAGTTGTACCTGTTCACCACAGCCCAACATCTCAAGTGCAGGGCAGCCCATGGGTGAGACTGCAATAATTTTAGGCTTTGAAGGGAGATCTCAGTTTTGCTTTGAACACTTCCAGGAAGCAAAGGAGCCAGAAAGCCTGTTAAGACTGATACCCAGCTAACATTTTTACCTGGTCTAGGCCTGAAAACAGAACAAAACTAGAGCTTGCCAGAGTTGTGGCTGGAGGTGAGAAAGCAATGATGCAATCCAAATAGCCTGTGCTTAAGTTGTACGGGGCATCTCATTTGTCAGAAGCTGCAGGAAGGTTTGTTAATCATCAGGGCAGCAGATTGGGAAGAAAAAATGCAAAACTGATCACAGGAGGTCCCCAAGCTGTGTGATTTTTCCTGGGTTCTTAATTCTTTTAGCTAGACAGAGTTCCTAGATCACCTTCCAAACACGTTGAGAATAAAGCAATAAAGAACTACAGTTGCACTTACAGTTACACTTGCTGCAGTTCTACAGCACAATCTCCTGCTCACAAAAATTGGGCACATGAATAGATCATCTATACACACAATTATTTTTCAAAATATATGGTCATAAAATTGAATGAGATCCAAGTACTTAGTATTTTCAAGATTCTCAACAAGAGGGTATACCATCCAGGTTGGCAGTGATTTCATTCATCATGCTTTGGGGCTAGGTAGTACTAGTACTACTGCTTTTGATTTTATTAATATCTGTTAAGACCCTTAGAATTGCAACCTTCTCCATTACTACAAACCAATTTTTGATATTTATTTGGAGACCAACTTTAAAATCCAGTTGCATAAGATTAGGTGAGAAATTTCTTGAGAAAAAGATCAAGTTACGGTATTCTCAACTTTGCTTCTGTCTTCAGTGTAGCACATGTATAAATGACTTGTGAAATGGATACTAATTTAGTCAAGCTTTTCCACCTGAGTATCTACCTCTATATACCTTAAAATATTCATTTGTGTAAAAAAAAAAATAAAATTCTTTTTGTGAATATTATTTCTCCCAAAATTCTCACGAAATGACTACCAACCATGTGCATGCTTTAACCTGCACCTGGCACCATGCAGAAAAAGCAGCCCCTAATGGACTTGTTTGAAGCCAGGTTGATAAGGGCCCTGAGAAACCTGGTCTAGTGGAAGGTGTCCCTGCATGTGGCAAGGGGAGCCTGGAATTAAATTATCTTTATGAACCCTCCCAATGCAAATCAATTCTATGGTTCTATGATTCTATGACTTTGCTTTTGCACTCAACAAATTTACCCACTAAAACTACATTGTTCTGTCTGAATGTGTTGGGTTTTGTTTTTCCTTTGAAATAGATTTTTTGCTTCTTTCTGACAGAATTACATTTTTAAACATTCAGAAAGTCATTTCTTCAATACCAAAACAAGCAAAAGGTTCACACAAGGCACAGAGAACAACTTGATAGTTAAAGTTTGAAGTTAACTTTGCAATCTAGGACTCAGACAGAAGCAAAGTAGGAAAAAAATTAAAACAATATGTGAGATAGGAATCTTTAATCAACCTCGTTGTATCAGCCTGGGCCCAGCATTCCACCCCGTCTTCTGAGGTTACCCAGCACCACTTTGAAAATGGATTATTTTCCACTGAAAACAATGCCAAAAAGGGGCTTTAGCTCCCCTGGGGGAAATTAGAACAGCCTGGATCATCAAATGGGAAAAAATAATCATTATCAGGAGCAGTAAAAAACAGGGGGAAAGAAAAGGTGAAACTAAACTCAGATTTTGGACCACTTTATGCCTTAGAAGTGGCTTTGAAAACCAAGATGGATTGGCAAAAGCTTATGGGTTTGTGATGCAAAGCAACGTTTGCTTCCCTCGATATAGAGAAGCTCGTATGTTTTTTCAAGATGTGTGGTCCAGAAACGTACTTTTTGTAAACAGTCAATAGCTAGTCCCGGAGGATTTAAAGCACTGATACACTAGAAGTATTGTACCACTTCTCTTACTAGGTCAGAGGAATTACAAACACATATGAAAGATTTTATATGCATATATATAAACTTATACATGCCTACAGATCAGAAATACATTATATGGACTTAAGGCTTAATATATACATCTGTTTAACTTGGTGTCCCTTCTTGTGGGTAAAGAGAAATTTTCTAAGAGCTATCACCATTTACCTGCCAGTGATCCACCAAAGAGCTCCAGTGCCAGCTGCCAGCACAAACAAGTCCATTTAAAACCAGCCTAAATATATTTGCAATACAACACAAAAACTTAATTCCACCTGCAGGAGTAGTAACGTATAGATGGCAGAAACACTGAGAAAGCGGTAAAACATCATCTCCCAGGCACCGTGAAGTTGAAACATAAATACTGTTAAGGCATCATCCTTAACATGGCTTAACTGTTGAGTCAGTTAAGGCATCATCCTTGACAGGTTAGTTAAAAAAAAAAATAAATTAAGGAGCAATTCTGAAAGCATTGTTAACTAACATTCAACTGACTTCTAGTTTTGTCTTCTAAGAACCAAACCCTCTTTCATGAATGCCCCATGCTAGCACCAAATGCTAAAAGACAACTTGGTTGACACCAATATTTCCTATTTACATAATTTGTAGCTTATATAAGACGGTTAGAGCCTTGGCCCTGCCATAGCCCTCTTTTGCATGCCTGCAGCAGCTCACTGCTGACCTCAGTTATGTATTAAAGCTATCTGGAAGCCAACAGCATGTAACCATACACCCATAATTGAGTACATACTTGAATGCTTTGTCAAACAGGGAACCACTGATGAATTGTCCGTATAACTAATGATGAAATAGTAGTAATGTACATTTACATTGGGATTATGCTGCCAATGTTTTATGCCAGGGATGTATGAGCCACTGATGATTGGAAAGCAGTCTACAGGCAGCCTGTGAATGCCCACTGCCACACACTGGTGCGGTCACTTATGGGTGGACACAACTTGCAGAGAACCAGCAGTGGGCCTAAGTGGGCCTACTGGCATGTGCCAGTAATGCTCTTATCTCCACATAATATCATTAAAGAATGGTACTGCTACATCACACTTCCAATCTAGTGCCTATATAATACCAGTCTGCAACAAAAGGCTCTTTCTGTGCCACAGAAAACAAGCCAGCTAAGATTGACTTTCTTCCTGCTTTTCAGTTCTTCACCCTGACACAGCTGGTGCCTCTGAACTGGTACAATGACAACAGTGCCAGTGCAGTCACACCACTGGAATTCTAACTGCCTCCCTAATAACTTTATTCAGAGCAAACTTAAATAACAGCACTAAAATTATCAACAACTTCTGATAACCTATCAATGTAACATTCACTGATGTTCAGCGGGGTAAAACCGCAGCAGAATTAGCAATAGTAAGGAATACAATGGCAAAAATCTGGGGAGGCTTTCAGTAAATTGCTTAGAGTCCTTCTTTCACACAAATTTAAACTTTTATTTCCCAAATCTTTTTCCCATCCCTATACAGAAGTATAGCTGGGTGCATAAAGTGATCTTGGAGCTGGGTACCAAAATCACAGCTGTTGCAGTGCTGAGCATGCCAGCCCCCGAGGTGCTCTGCTGAAGCCCGTGTGATGCAACAATCCACTGCTCAAAGTGAGCAAGGGTGACAGAGCCAGCAGCCCCCTCCAAACAGAGCAGGGCAAGCAACAGAAGCAACAGTGAAGGAGCAAAACCACTACACATTTTGATAAAAAAAAAAGAAATATCATTGGAACAGATTCAACAAACTCCACTGCTAAGTATATTAAACGCAGTCAGAGCTCTTGAGAAGGCAAGAAACCATGTGTCACAGCTGTGGCAGCTGAATAGCTATATTGCTCCTGCATCCTATTAGAGGGATTTGTCCCAAGACTTAATTGGCAGTTTCACTATTCCTTTTTTGCTCAGCAATGTTAGCGTATTTTTCATCATTGCTGTGAAAAAGGCACCAGCAAAGCAGGGCTGAAAATCAGACTGTAGGTGCATTGGAAATTCCAGGGCTTCATTTTTCACAGAAAGTCAAAACCACCTTTAAGTGAATAAAGCAGCTGTCCCACCACACTGACAGTAAGCCTGCCATACCTTTGGTTAACTTCTGGCACACAGACAGGGACTTAGATCTCCTCCAAGACAGTTGAAGAATAATGAAAAAGCAACTTTGATGCTACCTGAAACCAAACTATTCAAAGCACATTGCCTGCATTCCTCAGCTGCAGGCACTGAGCCAGGACATGGAGATAATCATTCAGGCTGGCAGTGGGGGAGGGAGAAAGGAGCTTAAGGACCCAAGAGCTGAAGTACTCAGAGCAAGAAAATCTAGAAAGAATTTAATCTGCAAGGTAGCAATACAGTCATGTTTCTCTCCCATTCCACTCCCATTATGTGCTTTAGAGAATTAAAATAGTCACAGACATAGAAGTATTTTTGTTCCTTTTTTGCTCTTTTATCTGTTCCATAGAAAATGTAGATCTCTATGAAGCAAATGGTTTCTCTCTCATCTCACACTGCTTTTCCAGCTGTGGCAACATCCCCTGTTTCAGAAGGAAAAATGGCTCAGAGTAATGCCTAGACAACAGTGGAACATTTTACAGTGAAGGAAGAGTTTCTCCTTATCTTTTCCCAATCATGAAACCTGCCCTTTAAGCCTGAGATTTGATGACCATAATTAACTTACTTTTACTTATCTACTATGTTGACCCAAGATAAATCAGTTCTTTCAATACTGCAGCACCTGTTCTTTGACCTGACAATCTGCTGCAGCAGTGAAGTTTGCACATTGTAGAAAAAAACTGTAGTTAAAAAAGGACCCTTGGGACACCAAGCTCTTCCTCCTTGTGTTATGAGAGTTATCAGAGTTAAAGAGGAGAACAGCAGCTGCTCCATGTCACTACAGTACCCAACAGCAACTTTGTGTGACTCAGACACTTGAAACATTCCCAGAAATTTCTTAGTAACTATAGCTACAGATTCAGCTCCACCAATTACAGCAACTTTTGAGTTGTAAACAACTACCATACTCTGTTCTAGCTATTGTGTCATACATAGCTACCTATGTACAGGTCTGCATGGTAAGAGCAGGAGCAGCCCCTGGCAGGCCGTAATAAGCTTCCTAAAGCTTCTTAAGAGCCAACAGGCTGGAGAATGGTATATTTGTGGGTTTACCTATCCTATGGCCTCTCAAGATGGCATGTCAGTAGAATCTGTGTTCTGCTTGCTTTTCAAATTCCAGCAAAGATGGCCTTAAAGGTAGACTGTGCACTATGTAAATCACTATTCTACTGGAGAAGACCTCTCCAAGCCGCACATATTCCAGCTTTCAGCTTTTGTCTCAATATGTGGGGACCAACAAAGAATACCTTGCAGGCAGGTACCAGACTTTGCCTTCCAGGGCTCTCCAGGCAAAAGAAGACTTGAAATTAGGAAACATTTCTTTGCTGAGAGGGTGGAAAAACACTGGAAGAGGCTTACTGGAGAGGTGGGCAAAGTCCCAAACCTGTCAGTGTTTCAGAAGTATTTGGACAATGACCTTCATAGAGTGAAGGTGTTGGGCATTTGGCCTAGATGATTGCTGTAGGTAACTTCCAACTGAACTAGTGTATTCTAGTTTAAGAAGGAGTCACTCTGAACTGTCCTCTCCCAGTGCTCAGCAGAGCTGAGCAGTGCAGAATGGTGAGTAGAACGGTTCCAAAGAATGCCTTGGGAACTGCAACTACAGAACCAATAAATTTTCTCCACGGTCAAATGCAATGGCAGCACAGACAGTAATGAGGACATCTTTGCTTTTAAGAGCAGAGTATGTGCTGACAAAAGAGTATAAAAAGAGTAGAAAAGAAGTAACAGCTCGGTGTGATCTGGTTTCCACGCAGAATATTATGGAATGTTTTAGAGCCTAACACACAGTCTATTTATACCCTAAAAGCATAAAAAAAATGCATTAAAAGAACACCAAAACCATATAAGATGAGAATATTTGAGAGTCTTACCTTTGAGCCAATAAGTGTGTACAGCCATTGGATGGTTTCATTATGATTTATCACTCCATTCATGCCATCGACATAAAGCATTATCTGGCCCAAAGCTATTGCAAAGAAAAGAGAGAAAATGTAATTAGAGCTGGTGAACACTTTTTATAATTCTAAGCATTGCTGACAATTTTCGCTGAGCAAGGGTTACCAGAGATGTGCGGAACTCAACTAATGAAAGATATATTGGGCAAGATTGTGCTGAATAAAATCCTGGGAAACTGCACTGACTTTACTGACTTAATCTGAAAATATATCTGTGAATTTCATCCTGAGACAAGCCCAAACACTCGTTCTTTCCTAGAAGATGCCATATTTTATGCTCCCCAAATCTGCAAACAGTACTCTACACACTGCTTACTGTCACAATGTACACAGCTACAGAGCTTTATTTATTGCGAGCCAAGACTTTCACCATTTGTTTCAGCACCATATATAACGTTCAGAATTAGTATATTTGGATTGACAGTTTCAGTGAATACCAGTGATATGAAATTAAAGCTGGACAATTAACATCAATAAAGACTATTCACTAACGCACAGTGCTCTCTTGAAAAAGTTTTACGTTTTACTGAGAAAATACAAAAAAACTGAAGCATGGTTACAAGTGTCTTTATTAATTTATCCTAAAGCTTTTACAACAGCATTACAAAATATACTAGTAAAATATTTCATAACAGTAATTGCATAGTTTGCAATTGTGATAATATGAGACTTTCAAGAGACAACAGCTATTAAATCTTTTCTGACTGATAAGGACAGACATTTTTTGTAAGGATTATGAAAAGTGAATTAGTTCAATTCATCTATCATCTTCAAAAGTTTCCACTGTTAGATCTTCTGCTGTATAGCAGGAGATCAAAGCACTGTGGGATGAAAAAGAAATCACTGATGTAACACCTTTTAGCACAGCCTGTTGGCATAAAACCTCAATTATTTAATGCACAGCCTGATGAGCCCCTAGTACACTGCTTTATGGGGGAAAAAAAGAAAAAAAAAACACTCAGAGGGTGAGAAAAATTATGACACTATTAATCTTCCAAACACATTCTGAACGTTTGCTAACTTTTACACAGGTTGTGTGCAGTGTCATTTACCCTGAGGGCAGATTTTCAAAGACATGAATGCTAGGCAAGCACTTATGTATCCCTATAGCGAAATAGCTAACAGTAATTTTTGCACCGTCTCCTCCTTTTCCCTTTGGTCTAGTTGGCTAATTTATGGTTAAAAACTTGAGGTACTATTTTTACATTCTTTATCTAAATTGTCATGCAAAGCTAGAAGGAAAGCCACACTCAGTGAATGCCACACAATCGATGAAGACTGAGAAAAAGCAAGCAAGAGAGCTCTGGCACAGAGATAACACATCGCCTAGGCAGGCACTGCCACTGGGGCATGCCAGGCACTCTCTGCTCCTCCTCTCCAGGAAGCAATCAGTCAGCACCCTCTGAAGACATGTCTCTCAGGTGAATAAAATCAGGTGGGAGGGACACAGGCCCAAGTGTTATGGTAAAATAGAAGATGTAAGTCAGCCAGTAAAAAGAGATACGAATGACACTGCCTGAATAAATGGCTGCTTTGAAGCATTTTGTTGCAGGTAGAGGAAATGCTACTATCCCAGCAGTAATCAGAGAAAGTTCTTAATTCTTGTTTTTACTTCCTTTCAATGCTAAAAAGATTTGGCACTGGATCAGGATGAGATCCAGTCATGATAAGGTCAACAAATCCATTTTTTCCCCTCTTGAAAATTCTTTGGTTGGGGATGAAGTGCTTTAATTGAATTTGAAACAAATGTGAAACAAATTAAAGTCTTGAAGCATGTTTTCCAAATTAATATAGAAATCAAAGACAGCAAAAAGTTTGCTTTAAAAAACATGTACACAATACAAAATGACTTCACAGCTTATACTTAAGACTAATTAGACAGGATGGCTAAGTGAGATCTGGCATGCATTTGTATTCAGCCTCTTAGATGTAACTCTTCTTAACAGCAATATGTTAAGGCAAATTAGTAGACTTTAGAAAGAAGCCAAAAAAACGTTTTAGGTATTCTTGAAAACACAAGAAAAAAAACACTCCCATAGCTGCTTGAACTAGTGGCCAATAAGTTTCACAAGTTTCATAAGGAATTACAAACAACGTCATGAAACAACCAAGATGTAGAGTTATGTGTCCACATCACATCTCCAGTAGTTATCTGCTACACATGAAGCTCTCAGCTGCTGACAAACCTCGGTGTAGACGTTCATATTGCTATTTCCTGTCCTCAGGGGTCAGCAAAATGAGACAAGATGGGTATGGTTGAGGAGAAATCTGTTTTCATTAAGAGGCAGACTAAGATAAGGAAAATCTGTATACTTTGTACAAAGCTGAAGCCCCATAACTTCTTAGGAAAAGAAGGCCAGAAGACCTAAAAGGAGGAGAATGATGGTTTTCATACCCCATCAAGTTTCTGTGCTGAGCAAGAAAATGTATTTCCTTTACCATAACCACACCACACAGCCAAAATGGAAGACACCACCAAAAAAAACAGTGTAGGAGCAGGCTAGAGGTCATTGGGCCCTCCCAGACCTTGGGTCTGGCTGAGTAAAACACAGCAGTTTGGCACTAAATGGAGACTGACAGAGGATATTTTACATTCTTTGAAGCTTTTCTACCCAACTGCTATCTCACCTCCCAGCCCACAACCGTACTCTGCTGAAATGACTACGGCTGAAGTGCAAGCTCCATGCACCAAGCATGCCCACACATCCGCCACCAACATCCAGGGCCCCGACAAGGGAGGGCAGCCTGATCTGCAAGGCAGTTTGGAAGGCCAATCTAGTCCAAAATAATTTAAATTCACATTTTCATGTGCCATTAACCAAACTTTTTTTTTTTATTTTCTCTTTACCAAAAGATGAGGAGGATATTTAATCCATTTAATCTCATCCCTCAGCTAACTGGAATTCTTCTTGGAAGTATATCAACAACCTACTTGTATTAGGAAAGTTTACTATTGTGCAACAAGGGGCTGGGAGAGGGGAGTTTAAATACGAAGCAGACCTAATTTGGAGTTTCTTTGTTCCTACCCTTGTCAAACCCTTAATCTTTGAAAGTAGTGTGTGACTTTACCCATAGCTATTTTTGAGTGGAAAGTTGCTGGATTTCTTAGGAAAGGCTTAGGCTAGAAAAGGACAGAGCAGCCAGAAAACTCAGAGATTTCTGTGAAATAAGAGGTTTAAGAAAGCCTCTAAAAACTTGCCAATATTGGCACTGATACTCTCCTGGGATATAATGTTTACAGGACCAAAGAGGAAAAGCTCTTGCAAAAAACATCATCACAATGAACATCACCTTAACTTAAAGTCTCTTTATCCCACCCAGACGGGAAAAAGTTTCAAAGCTGCTCCTTGGCCACATACGCACCTGCTTCTCTACTGTGCTCTGCTTCCATTTTACCACAAGACTGACAGAGAAAACAAAATCACTGAACAAACAGAAAACATGTTTTTTTACAATTTCCCAAGAGTGAAACCCCTACTCATCATGTCCAGAATTACAGCAGGGATGCATCTTGTGATTGCAGCTGTTTCCATCAGAACAAGCAAATGTACAGCGTGAAGCAGGCCAAAGACAGACCTTGTCAGTGCAGGTTTCAGTTCCCAAGAAAGCTTCTGGCCCAAGTTCGTCAGGCAGTTCATACCCAGCAGCTGTGGTGCATGTCATGTGCTGCATACTACTACAGGCAGGTGTGCACAACAGACAGAAGGGTGATGAAATTAATGGGGAAGAAGAACCAGCTGCTAAAATTCATATTTTCATTGCTAGCTAAAATCTTATCATCATCAGTGAGAAATCAAGGGTCTGTGTGATTGCATTAATTCCATTTGAAAACTGACTGCTAGTTTGGGTATGCTATCCTGGGCACCAAAAAGGCCTACTCCATCAAAGCAAACATCCTGATGAAGCAAAACTCCATCTATGTCTAGTGAGGGATCCCAGGAAGGAGATAATACAGTTACCTAATATACTACTACAAAGCTACTACTATACCACTACTACTTGGTAGTAATTCTGAAGAAAACAACCATACTTCAAACTTCTTTCTTGGTGTTTCCTCATTAGAGAGAGGCAAGATCCCAGCTACCAAGTGGCACCATCTTGAACACAAAATCTCCAACTCAGCTCAGCTTCCATATGCTGGATGTCAGAAGCTGCTACTTTTGCTTGTAGCACCCTATCATGCTTGCATGCACACCCTCCGATCAGAGCTTATTGCCTCTATAAAATCCAAGGATACTTAATTTTCCTGATGATAAATCATTATTAAATACAACTTCTGTACCATCCAGCTACTTGAAAATCAGCAAAATCACATCAGAGCTCTCCTTCTTCTAAGAGAGGACATCAGATAAAACAGATGACCCAGACTCTCCACTGCTTCTGAAAATGATCTTACAAAGCAACACTGTGGCAAACCTAATGACTGACACTCAGTCCACATCACTAGAACCACCTACAATTTGTATGTTTGGGGGTTGGTTTTGGTTTTTTCCTGTTACTATTTGTATGGGTTGGTTTTAGCTTCGGTGAAAAATCTGCTATTTATAGAGCTATTCCCATTTCTTTACTATTGTTGACCCTATATGTAATGTCATCCAGAAGCCAAAAACAATCTTGTTCCTGGCCACAAGTACATGAATATTTTGTTTGCTATCAAATATTTTTAAATCCCAACTCTTTTAATTTTGCATTTTTGCCCTCTGTTCATTTGTTCTTTCTATTGTAACACACATCATGGTTGAAACAGGCTAAGGAATTAATTTTCAGAACTTCCATATTAACCATGGGCTGAACTTCTATTACACAAGAACTGAACTATCTCAGAAAAATCACACTGAAGAAATAATGCTATGAACCAAAGATGCAAAACCAGTTCTGAACAGATGTCAATGCATTAAGTTGCAGTTATACTTCAGAAGTTCTTATGCTGGTCAACACTACTTTAAACTTGAACTTTTTGTGTTCTGCACTTTGGAAACTTCTGCAAGCTAGTTTCAGACCTAAAGTATTATTCAAAGTTCAAATATTTTGCAGAGACAGGGAGTTTCCAGATGAAACTCAATCTTAATTTTTAACTCTATGTTACAGAAAATACATAGAGACACCACAAGTCCACCACAACAGAAACACTCTACAGAGGAATGTTCTCCTCTCCATGTTTCCTCTGCCACCCTTTTCCTCCGGTGTTTGTGCCTTTAAAACAGGACACAGCAAAGTCAAAGGGGACACAGCCCCTTTATTCAGCTGACATGTTTCATCAAAAGCTGATCCTTTATACACACCATGAAACACCTGTGGCAGTGCACAGGCCCCCCCCCCCCCACCAGAGCCAAAGCAGTTTCTCTTCTAGGAAATCCTTTGTGCTATTTTAGAAAATTTACTTGAGTGCAAAGAAATAATGGACTCTCTCTAGACTCTCCCAGTAGTTAAACTACTGAAGGCCTTTTTATATGAATTAAAACCTGGCTTACATATATGCATTATAAAGGTTTGCATTATTAGTCATAATTGTTTTAATCATTATTTAATGGTGCAGCACTCAAGCTTTAAATGCACTATGTTCCAGCATGTTTTACAAGATTAATAATACAGCAATATAAAGTAAACTGGGTACTGCTTATATAGCAATAGGTAAAAACATTTCCTCATGAAAAAGAAATGTCTAATTAAAATACCTTATTAATAAGTGAGTAAATACAGCTGAGAATTGGACTGCTATTTTGCAAGCTGACTAGAAGCATGGAAGAATGAAAAGAAAAAGAAAGAAAAGGAAAGAAAGAAAGAAACACGACAAAAGGAAGAATTAAGGAAGGAAGAAGATGGAAGAAGAGAAAAAAAGACAAAAGAAAAGAAGGAAAATGAAAGGTTGACTAGATGGTTTTAAAAGATACTTATTCATCCTCAGTGCTTCATAAAGCAAAACGCATTTGGAAAAAGAGGTGCCTGGTAGCCTGTAATTAAGATGACATATATGCAGATTTAGAGCTGAATTAAGGCAGCTGCTTCTTAATGGAGTCAATGCTGGCTGTAACACTGAATAATGTTAATCCAATATTAAGTATTTTTCTCAATGCTGGCTGTAACACTAAATAATGTTCATCCAATATTAAGTATTTTTCTTAAGAATTGAGATTTTTTTAGTTTTAAATCATTTTCCGAGGGGACTTCCTCATTGGCCCTCAGAACTTAAATTCTGAGGGAGCAGGACATAATGACGAGATTGCCAGTTTTTCTTGTGAAGGTCAGCTATTCTGCAAAAGCACCATAACAGAGCAGGACATTGCCCATGCAAATACTGAAGACTTATTTCCAATGGACTCACCTCATCTCCTAGCTATGGACTCCTGCACTGAATACTGCTGCAGCCACTGAGAAATGGCTTCATTTCATGACAGAAATTAGAATCTGTTTCAGGATTAGGTATCTCTTCTTATCTTTAAATGTATTTTAAACTTTTATAGTGGATTTATCATGCTAGAGGCTGCCTAGCCCAATCTGTCACTCAAAGTAGGGAAATCCAGAGCAGGTTATTAATGACTGTACATCTGGGTGTTGAATATAGCTCCAGGTAGCTGCTCAGGCTCTTTGGGCAACCTGTGCCAGTGCTCAGACACCCTCACAGGATTTTTAATTATTTTTTTAAGTTTAAATCAAATTTCCTGTATTTTAGCTAGAGCCTATGGCAGGCCTCTTGTCTTTTATTGTGCATCTCTGAAATCTTGCTCTGTTCTTACTCTCCCAATCATAACACAACATCATAACCGTTTCAGAACACTGAAATTTAATTAAACTGAATTCAAACTGAAGATTAATACACAGTCAAGAAACCAAAACTACACATTAAGCTAGCAGTAGTAACTTTAATTTAGGATTAAACTAAGGAAATTTAGTGAGCCTCCCAAGTTAAGAAGTGATACCTTAGCACTTCTATTTAGGAGCTGATTGAGTAATTTAGTCTGGCAATGTGCTAGATGTGATGGATTTCAAGGCCTTTCCCTCTCCATTAATCATCATGAACATAAGCCTTCTGTCTGTGTAAACAATACTAATCCTGACTTTGAAGGTACAAAGAAGGAAACACAAACCAACCTTTGCAGAATGGAAAAGATAATTTCTGCAGGTCCCTTTCTTGAGCTCCTCAGACACCTATTTACCCTGCACAAAGAAAAGGTCCTGCAGGTGCAAGCTGTCTTTTATCAATCATTATCAATTACATACAGCACATCAGTTTGGAATTCCAGCATCTGCTTTACATGCCGAAAACCTAAGCTTTGAGAATGAACTCAGCTTTTGGACTGGGAAACACTGTAGAGTCAGAAGTGGGTTTGGAAGGAAATGCAATCAGGACTCCGTCTCAGCAAAAAGCACAGGTTATTTTGATTGTTGGACTCTGTGTGTGGTTGCACCTGGGGCAAGGAAAAGTATGAGAGGATATATGGAATTTTTTTTTTTTCTATTATACATCAGCAGGATCTTTGCTCACTACAAGTAGGCTGCCAGTGACTATAGAAAAAAGAACACTGTCTTGGGGTTCCTGCCTTCTCTGGCAAGTAAAGAAGTGTGGCACAGCTGGGCTATTTAACAAATGGGCTAACACTAGAGCAGAAAAAGGACATATGGTAGGGTAAAAGTGTTCACATACCAAACATTTTTAGTCATCAACAGTATTTCTTCTTAGTAAAACTGTAAACCTTCCAAAATGAAACCTGTGGTTTCGAAGTGAGCAAGTGATAAATTCTTACTGACAGCTTTTTCCCCCTGTTTCTCTTAGGGGAGAAGCCACATTTCCAAATTTTTTTTTTTCCTAAAAATAAAGATGATTCTCAGGGAAGCAAAAGGGGGGAAAATCAACAATTCCAAGCATTACCGTATTCCTGTTACTAGAGGAGTATCTTACTACATTCCTATAATTTAATAATTTATAATATTCATATTTCCATACAATTTTTATTAGAGGAATATATTATTGTATTGTATTCTTCTTATTAGAGGACTAGAATAATAAAAAATAAGATAAACAACTGTGCCAGTCAAAATTTCAAACATTGCCCAGCTCCATCACCGTGGTCTTTGTAAAGCATAACATTGATCAATGATTTCTTGCTGTCATGCAGCGACAAGTTAGCACTGTCATGAGAGCTAGTGTTCCCCTAGATAGCAGTTCTTTGTTTACTAAGCTCAGCTTCATTCTCTGAGGTCCAGCCCTGGCAGGTAAACATGGGCTCAGTTTGGCATCCTGGGATAACAGTGTTGCAATCAGCATGGTGGCTAAATACACTTAAACCAGTGTTTGGCAGAAAGGCTTACAGAGAGTTGCAATGATTTCCAGGGGCAGGTAAATTTATCTCTGCTACTCCCATGCCAACAGCTAGTCTCCAAAATTCATGTATTGTGCATTCATTCAAAAAACCTGGACCTCTAAAAAATGATACAAACTATATTCCTGAAGAACAGAAAAGCTGTGAAAGAGGAATGAAAAGCACTGAAAACAGTAATCCTATCACTTGTGTTTTACATCACTTCTCACAGAGTGTTTTGCAGGAAACAAAGCATGCTGCCAAAAGTGACTCTCAGAAAGCCATCCAATTTTGAGTGAAATTCAAACACTTTTTATTCTAGCCATTAGAATAATGCATGTTTAGGGAATACCAGGGTAGAGATGTGCTGAGAAAAAAATACAAGTAAAATTCTGCAGCTATTTACTTCAATATAAAGCTGTTTTCTTAATTCTCACATAGTTCCTTCACCAGGAAATGCATTCCAAACACAGCTCCCTCTTCTTCCAATGTGAGGTACATGTGAAAAGCACAATAAAAGAATGATTATTTTAAGAAGCACTACAAAAACCGTTATGTAGAATCACTTTTGCAGTTTCTTGTTGCTTAAGTGACAACAGGTACATGATTTTAGACAAATCCAGAAGTTCCTCTAAAAGGATCCATTGGTTTTTATCATCTCAGCAGACAAGAATGCAACAAGTGAACATACAGCACAAACATATTAAGATTATTCCAGCGTACTTGAGTAGTGTTTGAAATGTTAGTGTCAAAAAAGATAAAGAAACTCTGCTTTTTAAAATTATGCTTTTTAATATAAACTTGAGACTTCTTCAGTGATTTTATAATCTTGAAACCAACTGATTTAAAGAGCACTGTAGAGAAGCACAAAAAGTAATATTTTTATTAACTGTATTCCAGACCATCCAAAATCCTTGAATAAAAGTTTCCTTCCCTGCTCAAGAAGAGCTGACTTAAAGGCAGAAATCAGTAGGATAAACAAGAGTTCACTATGCTTTAAATTCAGCAACGAAATTAAAATAGTTCCTAAGCAAAGTGGGAGAAAAAAAAATGTCTGCTCAAAGCAGAGACAAGACTGGAAGTAAGGTTTCCACACAGCATCCCAGCCTCCTCAGCATACTCTGTTGACTAAAAATGAATAAAACCCAATGTCCTGAAAATAAAAGCTATTTGCAGCAAGATCTGTGTCTTTTATCTACTGAGGAATAGATCCCAAAATCCAGTGATTTTATGAAAAAGAAAGCATCTGTCACTTTTTATTCATTTATCTGTCTTAAAACTAATAGTGAGTGTATCTTTCTAATTTCCTTTATTGTAATTATACCATGACAGATGCTGAAACTAAATTCCTGATATACTTTTCAGATATTTATTGCTCTTCAGCACTCTCGGTCTGTCTCTAATGTTTCAGATAGACTCTACCCTGCAGTAACGTGCATGCCATTAAAGAATTCACTTTCATCTCTTGAATTTATGCTTGTTAGGGCAAATTAATGAAAGACTCTATTCTTTAAGTACTGGCTAAACAAAGCCAAAGTCAGCACTAGAAAGCAAACCAATACAACACTTCATTAAATGTGCTTTTTATTTCTTTTTGTTTCAAGTATGTCTGCTGCTATGTGAAATTTAGGGTTATACAGTCTCCTTTCAAATCTCACAGTAAAGAATGTGCTCAAGCCACAAGTTCATATCTCCCATTTGAAGTGGACCTCTCATGAGAAAGGTGCAGAGAAGAGACATAATTACAAATCCCTTTAAGTACAGAGCTCACACTCTCCCAAAATATTGACTAAAAATGCTGTTTTGTGTCTCTGCTCATTCATCTCAGATAATGAGCAAAGATTCCTTCCAAATTAACTGTAATTCTCTTCTAATCCCTCTATTCTTTTTTTTTTCCTCTTCAGCACGGTGATAGTGAGAACCCCTTCAAATTCTGAATCCCACCTTATTACAGCAATTCTTAAAGAGAAACATAACGAAATAATCAGTGGCATGCTCAGACATTTCTACTCTCTGACTCAGTAGGTGGACAGCTACACACAATGCACACTGGTTCTGTTTTTTCGCCTTCTCAAAATTCGCAGTTGACATTTACAAAAAAATTTTAATTCTAATTACTGATTGAAAGAAAGACAGAATAGAGACTCTCTGCTTTGAAATTTATTTCCTTAGCATATAAAAAATGAATAAAATTGACTCAAGAATAAAAAAAAAATGTATTTGGGGGCATAAGCTTCCTTTGACCAAAGAATGTAAGGTCTGTCATTGGTAACCAGTTGTCATCTATGTGGTGGCAGGGAGAGAGAAGCATGTAATCAGGGAGAGAAAAGCATGTAATAGCTGAAGATGAAGGTGGTGGCTTTATTCAGGTTTGATCATCTACATTTCTTGTTTATCAGTAACCCTGTAAATGAGAAATGCAGTTGAATAACCATATTTTATTTCTAGAGAATATTTTTAAGTGATTTGATTCCTTTTGATCATTATCCTATAATTCAGTGATCACAGCATTATTGGTAATCCTCATAGAAACCAAGCATGTTTCTATGACTGTATGATTGGTCAGCACTCCCTTAGCAGGAGTTAAATAGGACTGTATGGTTGTAGGATCCCAGGATAACAACACTGAAGAAGATGGTGCAGAGACAATTTGGAGACAGGAGTGTTTTACAGCTCCTTGTGTTAGTTTGGAGCAAGATTGCTGAGCTCTGCTGTACGACCAATGACATCAGGCTCCACATAGAAGCAGCTAAATTACTTCCAGACCCACACCAGTCCTGGAAGTATCACAGACACTTCTGCACAACACTTCTGCAGTAAGTGATGTGGCCTGAACCCAAACCATCTGTGCATAAGTGGCGTAGAAGGCTACGCATCTATGGAATAATTAGTCCACAAACAAGACAAATCCATCATGGGCAATTAGTTGTTTCTGGGTACTTAGAAAGAAGTTAAAAGAATATTAGGTACACAAAAAATCAAGCACTTGAAACTTCAAGAAATGCCGGAGTTAAGATTCCCGCAGAAAACTTTGTTCAGCCTACTCTGTGCACAAACTTAACTATGTCAAAATAAATTTCAAGAAACATGATTACTGAGCTTTGGAGCACTTCCTCACTCACAGTACTGCACTCTCTCACTGTGTGGTCCTAGGAATTTTTTAGTGCAAACCTGCTGTGGAGAGAGAAAATTTCATTTCCTGCAGGATGATGTTCCTCAATACAGTGAGTGCTTCACGGGTCTGAATACTTTTTCTGCATAGCATATTGATGAGGTAAAGAAACTATTCTGTTCTGGAGGGAAGTTGGGGCTTCCACTAGCTCTGGATGTCACATCTGAGACAGCTGATAATCTCATTTGTATTTGAGAATATCTTTTGTTATAATAGTACTTTGAGTTTAGGTTAAACTCTGCACAGTACGGTCTCAGATTGGCCCCCCAGAAAACAATAAACACACCTTGACAGGGAACATAAAGATAGTTTCTGACAAGTTGAACTGAAATTACTTGCCTAGGAAGTACAATACATACTAACACTGTGGCAGAGGTTCAGTTAAAACCTCTCTCCTGCTACATCAGGAACTTTAAAATGTGTAGCACCAACATGGCTTTTCTCTCCTTGAACTTTGAGGACAGGCAGCCTTATTTCCAATGTCTGGAAAATTTGGTTTATAAACATTCTAATCCTTTAAGAGTTGGACTCAATGATCCTTGTGGGTCCCTTCCAACTCAGAATATTCTTTGTAATCTGCTTTTTTGTTAGATTGGTTTGTTTTGGTTTTGAGAAAAAAAAAAAAAAAAGGTGTGTGTATAGAAGAATCCCTCATCATGCTCATCATGCGTAAGTGGAATGAAACTGTGAGGTTCATCACACTGGGTTTTGCCATTTAATTTAACAGAACAAGTACTTTTCCCATTAACTTTTTACACACCCTAAAGAAACAAACAAATCTACAAGCTATTTCTGGTTTATGATAGAAGTCACATTGGCAGAATTTGCTTCACCAGATATGATTTAAAAGGTTCAGGACATCATTGCAACACTACTTGGAGCTTGAAGAAGCAAGAGTTATTTCAGATGGACAGCAACTCAAGTGACATATCTAGAGGAACTTGGCTGATCATCTTTGATACCCCTGAACTTTGACAACACACCACCCATCATCCATCATGCACAGCTTTGTCATCCTCCAATCTATTCTCTGGATTTGGGACACCTTCTCTCTTTATCCATGTTTCTCAACAGCAAGACTGATAAAATGTCACAAAATGCCAAAACTTTCTCATTACCCTACTGAATCCTAAGAGAATGATGACCATTCTGGTGCTCTACACACAAATTCTGGCAAGTGGAGATTATGAGATAGGGAGAGACAACAGACCTCTGATCTGCTTTAAGCCACTGTTCCTCAAGGCTACTGCTCTGTGGCCTCCCACTTGTCCTGGATGGGCATCTTTAGCTCCAAGCATCAGTTCAAAATACAGCTCACCTTCTTTTGGGGCTGGTATCCATATATCTGGGAGAATGCTGCTAAAAATTTGATCACTGCTGCCACCCAGAACCACCTCTGTTTAACAAAAGATTGTTAAAAAAATCAGGTCAATTACTTGCTTGTGAAATGAAATGGGTGTATGCTGTCTTCAGTCTTCTTCCTCTTCATAAAATGATGCCTACTTTCTCTAGAATTGTTACTTTTATTTCATAGTCGCAACTGGGAATTAGTTTTAATTAATCTCATCCCTTCTGACTGCTCAAGGCCTAAGGATGATTTTTTATCATAGCATATAGAACATACAGACAGTTTTTCACTTTTTACACAGTACAAATAATGCAAAAGTTAAAAAGTAAATAAAACACCTGAGTTGCTTTATTGGTGTAGAATATAAAGTGGAACTAAAACATGCTCATTTTGATTCACTGCTTGATCTACAGAAATTTATGTTAGCACAACGTGTAAAAACAACAGAAAAGCTTGAAAGCCAGTAATTCCCATTTTGCAGACAAATAGAAGAAAAAGTAAAAGTAAACAATAGTTACCAGCTAAATGAGGACTGCTGCTTGCTACCATGAAAGAAAATTTCAGAGCTTTACAAAATCAACACTGCAGTACTATAGCTGATATAAACCTGTAAAAAATTATTTTACAACCTCTACGTAACAAATCTCATTAAACTGTTTCATATCTTCACAATAAAGTATTCAGACGCCAAAATACCACTCTGTGTGAACTTTTGAGAGCTCCATTTTTGCATATCAACTTGGGAAAATGCTTCTAATTTGGTTACATAAATAAGTTGCCTATAATGCATCCAATCCAAGTGACCTTACAAAAAGAAATAAAATATGAAGTGGTGAGAGAAAGAATCAACATTGCTGGTACAAGCACTAAAAAAATAAAGGCTATTCTTTTCCGCCTCCCCTAATTTCATTTCAAGTTTAACATACAGAAAGGCTCAGAGCCAGAATCCTTATCCAAACTACATAAATCTCTAGGCAAACTCTCCTTACTATATGGTCCTGTCCCCATAAAACCTTGCAATTCTTCCTAATGGTGCTTTCCAGCAGGAAAAACTACTAGAGAGCTATCTTTTCTCACCAAATCTTTGACCAATCTTTTCCTACCACATCTTTCCTTAGAAGAATGAATCTCCTTCCTTGCAATATGTTTCACAAATGAAATAGAAATGGAAACAAGCCCCCAAACCTAAAGTGAACTCTACAGCAACTGGGTACCCCACACTGCTGCTGAGGCTGCCTCTGAGAAAGACCCAGTTAATTCCCTTATTCCCTTACTGAATTCCTGAGCAGGGTCAAAGGGAGGCAATACCATTTACCACCACATAACCCATTTCAGACAGCTGGTCCAGCTAATAATGTAAACATGGTAACACCTTGGAAAGGTCAACCAGAGGAATGGTAGCATTAGCAAAGCAATTAATTTTGGGTTGACCACATGCATATTCCCCTCTCACTTTACTCTCCTCCCTTCCTTCCCTCACCTTCTTGAAGGAAGTATTTTCACTCATCTGAACAGAAATTTTCAAAAGGTGAGAGATGGGATTTTCTTGAACATTGAGAATGCCTTATTTTCTTGGGATGACTTCCAGCACAATATTTTATTTATCTGATGCCAAAAGAAACACTTTTTAGTTTTCTCATTAGTCAAAAGGCTTTAAGAACACACTTGAGGGAAATGATCCAACTAACAAAACATGTAAAACCTTTCCCTGCACTTCACATGCTCCATGAAAAGTGGACACTTCATGGAATCAGCACCTGTAGAGCTAACTGCTCAACCTGAGGTGTGTTTACTATCTCCTTAACAATCCTCATTCACCAATGCACGTGGAAAAGCCGTAGATCCTCTTCATCCATCCGTCTATCTGTTGTTCTATCGGTCTATTATTTTTCACTAAAGTGAAACTCGAGGAGAAGGAAAAAAAAGTTCTAAACTCATGAGATTCAACGCTCTCCTTTCATTTCTCTGAGGGTTTAATTACATGACATTTCATATAGCGGGAGAGTAAAATGTAAACCAGAGACAGAGCAATGCACCAGAGTCCCAGGTGGATTTCCAAGGTCACACTGAGCTTGCTTGCCCTCAGAGCCCTCAAGAGCTATAAAGCTGAAATCAGATACGGCTGCATTTACCTCCTGTCTTCTTTCACCACCTTTTTTTCTTAAATCTAGACTGCCAACTTTAACAAGCCTTCTATATGCATCACACACCATACACATTCCTCATCTAATTGACATGAAGAATATGGAGCTTATGGAAGGAAGAACTCAAAGACTTACTATGTAATATAGTCTGTTGGTAGAGCTGCCATGGTGCTTTCCTGTTCTAGCTTTTGTACTGTGTTTTTTCTTTGCACAACCAGTCACAAACGCCAGATCTAGCAAGACCAGTCAGGACCCATATAAGGAATTGTGCCTTCCAAATAGGGTAATATTTTCCCTTTGGTTTTCCAAACTCACCTACATTAGCACATACAATTGTGATTGAGCAAATAAATTTCAGAAATCTGGAAGATCAGGAAGTATTCAAATGCAGATTAAATGCATTATTGCAGTGTAAGTTACTTCTACCAGGCCACTTCTACAGTTCAGCAATGCTTTTTATTCTCCCTGAATTGTGCATTAACACGTTTGGGTATTTTGGTGCACATATCCTTGCTTTTAAATATACAACATGTTTACAGATGCATATCTGCAGATAAAACTATTTAACAGTATGTATCCAAATTCACATATCTCTCTCTCAAACTTTTTACAGTATTGTAAAAAATTGGTCACTTCATGATAAATGCTTTCATATGTGTATAATTAGTTTTTAAAAGAATTATAGTTTATTTGTACAAAAACTTTCAAATAATGTTTAAAAAATCCAAATCTTCGTAGTGGTTTCAGAATTCTATTTTTACAACAAAATGCATGCTACAAACAACAGATAGCATTGCCTTGTTTAAGGTCCAAGATAATGATGTATGTGGAAAGAAAAGGAGAAGTTTCACACCACTTTCACCACCAGTTCCTACTAGAATATCATTTCAGTGTCTGCAGAGGGAGAACCCAAAAAGCATAAGAAAATTCCCAAATGTAGCATCCCCTCAATGAAGTATAAATATTTTTCTCTTTGACAAAGGGGGAAGAAAAAGTTTATCAAGGTTAAATTTGAAATCACTCACTCCTTACAACAATTTCGCAGTATTTAGTGAAAGAACAGTGCTTCTGCTGCTTTCATTTTCAAAGTTGCCATGCAAGGTATCTTTATAACCTGAATTTTGAACAGCAAAATGTCAATCCAATCAAAGTCATAAATAATGTGACTCTTAGAAAGTAAAAAAAAAGACGGTGAATTGCCACAAGAAGTTTCTAAAACCTAATGAAGGCATATGAAAAGACGTGAGCAACACCTGCAATTTCTCACTTTGAAGAGGCCTAAATGAGATTACATGAGATACCAAGTAATGGTTGCTTGCTGAAGTCTGCATGACTTATCAGCACTGGAAAGCAGGATTTTGTGTTATGTGACCTGTCTCATTCCAAGTAGGAAGCCTGGCAGAACAGACAGTATCATGAACACAGCACTAATAACACAATTTTAATTCCATGGTCATTCAGTCTGCGATGCTTTTTTAATGTGCAATAGAAAGGTCTGAGGTAGAAAATCAACTGTCATTTTTACAAGTCACTTTTTGCTTAAGGGAACTCAAGACTGATAGACAAGAGCTTTATTTTGAGACCAAAAATTAAGCAATGCTGACACAGAAAACACCAACCATACATATAACCCTGGACAGGTAGTCCACAACTCTCCAGCCAGAGCAATGCTAGCTGCACTGGGCTATGAAACAAAACCACTCTGAAAGAAGGTAGGGACCAATGGACTTTCCTATGTATTAGGAATACACACAGGACAACAATACCTCCTGATTCTTAGGAGGAAAAACTCAAAGCAGTTCAAACCCCAAGGGGCAGAATGGGTTAGCCATGATAATAAGGATGGCAAGAAGGGCATTTTGCCTTGTTTCCTAGTTTGTAGGACATTTGTAATGCACTAGAGAGCTTCACTCTCCTTGGATTTTGCATTTCAAAATCCTGAGTAGAACTGGATTCAAAAGAATGGGTGTCAATTTTCCTTTGCCTTGAGCAGTAAGATTTCATTCAATACTATTACTCCTGAAAGACTTAGATGTCAAATAAAAGGGAACCTA
The DNA here is from genome assembly GCF_017590135.1 of Pyrgilauda ruficollis. Lineage (NCBI taxonomy): Eukaryota > Metazoa > Chordata > Aves > Passeriformes > Passeridae > Pyrgilauda > Pyrgilauda ruficollis. Next base: position 931,304 of record NW_024525156.1, read on the forward strand.
GCTGTAATCTGTGTCTCACACCAGGAATAACTAAATCTGATAATGGAAAGCAAACCTGTAACAAACTTAATCCAGCTTCACATATGAGTACTTAGAAAAAGGTATATGAATTCCTGAGGATATCTACCACCCTCCTTTCTGATGCACTCCTGTACAAATATTATGCCTATTATTATGAACCGTGTCATTATTTTGAAATTTACAAGTTCAAAATAATGTTTACAAGTTCACAAGTTCATTGGCTTGCTTTAGATGAATTTTACACTTTCTTCCCAGCAATCATCTCTCAAAGTATCAGCTGGCTTTAGGTATCTAAGTGATTCTCTGGCTACTCTCCTGAAACATAGGAATAAAAACTGGGATTTCCTCTTCAAGATTTTCTTGAGCAGTCTATCAGTCACCCAGTGGCCCTAGGGAACTTACCTTCTTCATTTAGTTAAGGGCAGTGTTGAAAAGCACGTTTTTTCCCAAAGAAGAGAAGACAAATATTGGCTAAGACATTCTTCCCTTTCTCTACCCAGTCTCTAATAAAACCTGTGGCATCTTCTGAGAAATAACTCCAGGAACACAGTGACAGCCCACACAACTTTGATATGAGCATCTCCCTAAGGCAGCAGACTAGTAGAGGACTCAAACAGCCAGAGTATTGCTTCCCTTTACTGAAAAACACAGGCTGGGTTAGACTGTGGCAACAAAATAAAGAGACAAAGCTGAAAGGGTGGTACTTATCACTTGGAGACATGCTAGAGCTGTGGCAACCAACTGCTGCTCTGCTCCATCTCTTTTGCAGCAGAGAGAGTTCTCCAGGTCCTTCCTATCTGCAGTCTCCTCCTCCTCATTCAGCAGCAGAAAGCCCTGATGCTTCTGCCCTCAAGCAGCATAAACCAGTTCTGATCACAATGAAGAGAAGCGTGAAGTGTTAGAAATACTGAATGGTTTGGGTTGGAAAGGACTTTAAAAAAATCATCTTCCAATCCCACTGGCATGGGCAGGGACACCTTTCACTAAACCAGGTTACTCAAAGCCCCATCTAACCTGGCCATCAACACTTCTAGGGATGGGACATCCACAATTTCTCTGGGAAACTTGTTCCAGTGCCTCACCATTGTCATTAAAGAATGTCTTCCTGATATCTAATCTAAATATACCCTCTTTCAGTTTGGAGCAATTCCCCCCTTGTCCTATCACTACATGTCCCCATATAAAAAAATCCCTCTCGAGCTCTCTTGTAGGCCCTGGGTAGGTTATGGAAGGCGCTCTAAGGTGTCCTCAGAGCCTTCTCTTCTCCAGACTGAACAACCCAACCTCTCTCACACTGTCTGCATAGGAGAGGTGTTCCAGCCCTATGAGCATCTTCATGGCCCTAGTTTGAACTCACTTCACCAGGTCAACCTCTTTCTAGAGCTGGGGGCTCCAGAACTGGATGCAGCATTCCAGGTGAGGTCTCATGAGTGCAGAGTAGAAGGAAAAACCATCTCTGTTGACTTTTTGGCCACGCTCCTTTTGATGCAGACCAGGACATGGTTGGCTTTCTGGGCTGCAAGCACACATTGCCAGGTCATGTTGAGTGTGTTTGCTATGCATGTTTCACAGAATACTGTGACTATATAATTTTGCCTACAAACTTAAAAAAAAAATAGAAAAAGGAATATATTAGCACAAGGTTTTACAGATGGTCAGATTGAAGCAGTTAGAGTCAAAAGTGCCTTACTTGAAATCAAACCCCAAGCCAGTAACAGCAGAAGGAAACCAAAGTTGTCTCGGTCAAGTCACTGGAGCAATAATTCTACTTGCTCTCTGAAACACCCAATGCCATCACTGGAAGATGTTTTCCCTCTTCCACTGAAGGGAGCCACTTACATTTGTACTGCTGCAGCTGTTTATGCATGCCCATGAATAAATGGATCAAGAACTGAAAGAATTTCAGACCCAACAAATTAATAGGAAACCAGTGAATTTAACACATTCTAGACCAGTGGAGTGGGTGGTGTAGAATATGGCAACAGACAGCAATAGCGCAGAATGACAGGGAGGGAATAACATTTTGTTCTGCTTTTTTGGAAAGCGAACTAATGCTTTCCCTATGTTCCTCAGGCTGGAGTAGAGGCAGCAGAGGCTGTCTTTTCACTGACAGACATATATAATAGCCTCCACTGTTGCAAAGAGATGCCAAAGGAAAGCTTAATGCCTGTTGCAGTGGAAATATTGCTTTGCAAAAGCAAAGCTGTCTCTACGATTTTGATGTGCTGGATCTTATCTGCTTGCAGTAATGGTGATGTAAAGAAGATGTGAATCATCAAGAAGAGGAAATGAAAAACTGAATTTTTCTTGTCTTTGACTAAAAGCTCTCTGACTTTCATTTGACTGGAAAAATAAGACAGCAAAAAAATCCAAAAATATAGCATGCTATGTTCTTCATTAGCAGCAGAATATAAGAAGAATATAGATTTAAAATTCTTTCAAGTTATTAGCTAGCATATATAAAAAAGACCTCAAACACAATGTGGTTCTTGTCATGAACACAAGTGTTGGGAGAAAACCAGAAATGCCAAACCAAAAAAATCAATCACTCTATTTAGAGAAACATTAGTCCTATGTATTGTATATAAAGCATAGAATAAGACATCTACTGGAATTTCATTATGTATAGTAACGTGTTTGTGTTCTCACAGGATAACCCAGAAATCTGATGTTTTAATCTAAAGATTAAATAATCAGCACTGGATTATGCTGATTATTTTTAACAAACTTCAGAGAACCTACATTAAAAAAAAAAAAAAAGCTCTTGTGTTTCATGGTTTCTTTTGAAAAGAAAAATGGCCAGTAAATGTCAATACAACATGCAGGGAAAATAAAGATTACTTTTTCAATATGAACATATTTATCAAGATTGCTGTGTTTTTATTGGCTTGAACATTACAAGTGACAGGCAAATAAATATGGAAGACTTGGAAGACTCTTATTTTTAATTATTTAAGATTCTGGACCAAATTTGCGTTTTACACACATGTCAAGAGTTAACTCTTATTCATGTCAGTACAATAAACAAAAGCACAGTCAAGCCCATCAGATCTTAATCTAGTTTGAAATAAAACTTTGTAAGTTACTACTGGTGAGAACCATCCTGGTTTACAACATTTAAAGGCAGAACTATAGAACTTGGTCATGATGCACATACCTTGTGCCTATATGCTAAAGCAGCTCTTCCAAGGGCCATTTGCAATCAGAAGAAAGAATATTTCTTGCACCATCACCTAATAAGGAGCAGCCACCTGTCTATGTTTTAACTCCACAGCAACCAATGTTTTAACTACAAGATCAGCTTTGGAGTGATGTCATTAGCAGACAATCTCCTCCATGCTTCTTGGTCTTTTGACTGCTGAGTAAAACTTAGAAATACTATACCTCTTCCATGCAGAAATAATTCTGAAAACGCAGAGAATCCAGTACATTTTATTTCTTAAATTCAGTATTATGTAAGCTTATCTTACAACTTAAAAGCATTGGTGTTCACCATGCTCTCCCTCAGTTACACACAAAGGCTAGAGTAGTCATAACACTGTTTCCCTGGCAATTGCAAGTGCAGAACAGAGGAAGAACCCATAAATCAAAGAAAGAATATGTGTTGCCTTATTTGCATTGACCACATATCAAGAAGTTTCAGATTCTTGAGAGTAACCATTAGATATTCTTCAAGTACTCATGCAGTACTTGAGCATTTCATATTTTATCCTTACAGCTTATGAGGAATAAGGAGCTTCAATGTCTCAAGTTCAGACTGCTTTCCTGGCCCAAATATATCATACACATCCATCCATCCATCTTGTACCTGGTTCTGTCTAAAACAAACCCATGATGCCAAATGCAAGTAGTGAAATATTTTAGGATAAAAAAAGCTCAAAGAAAAGCCCCAACATATTTTTTTTTCTGCCACAACCCTTTCAAGGGGATGCATCTAAGAACAGCCCTCTGCAGGGAACCACAGACAAACATTTGTCAAATTGTAACCAAGCAATATATTCTGATAGACATCTGGAAGAAGTCTGTCAATACTTCCACTACAAGTTAGCTCACATGAAGTCCTAATGCCACTGAGGACAGATGTTTAAGGTCAGTGTTTGATCACTGTGGTCAAATGAAGTATCACATAAGTAGTGCAGGCTGTAACTTGCTGAAATTCACTCACATAGGCATTCTCAGCACCATCTGGGAAAAAAAAAAAAAAACAAACCAAAAAAACAAAAACAAAAACAAGAGAGGACTCCATGAACACCTGTAGTACTTTCTCAAATCTACAGGAAGGAGTAAGTTTTTCTAATCTATCAGCATTTTAAGAACATTGAATAGTTCTGAACCAAACACAATTACACAGGAGGACTAAATTTGTAATGCCTGTGAGAAAAAGCTCAGGAGGGTTTAGCTGTTTTACATGCACTCAGTAATAACTGATTTGGCACCAACTGTGCAGGGTTACAATGGTGTTTTCCAACAAGGCTGTTAAGCCCCAAGTCTTGGTCAGGCTGCGGCTGAGCTGCCCCTGTCCATGGTACCCAAAGAACGAGCTCCGGCCCAACACAGGTCACTGTGTGCAATGATTTTGGGTTTAGGTGGCACATCCAGCCACTCTGGTCGGCGGGTTTGGAAGACATACACTATGATTTTGTTGGCAAAAAGCTGGCTTTGCTGGCACAGTCTAGTGAATAGGATTCAGGCTTGCTCTTCTGAAAGACCTACTCAGGTCTTCCTTTAACGGAGGCAATGAGGCTAAAACCCCCTTGAAGTAACAATTCTGCCATCTGTGAATGCCAGTCAGGGAAAGCAAGCCAGCCCAGCCTTTGACAATGCATGGCTTTGGGTATCATTCAGTTCCAGTGGAACACAGTGCAGAACACAGGACTTTTTTTGACTGAGTCCTGTGGGGCAGGCAGATCCCTGTCCTGACTGGTCGGATAGTCCCAAGTATGCAAGAACAGTTGCATGTACTCATCAGAGATCCAGGAGATCTCCAATTCTGCAGGTGGTCCAAATGTCTTTCCCAACTTGTTCTTCCAGATCCTTCCCAACTTGTTCTTTCAGAATCAGCATGGCTAAAGATATGTATTACACAGGGGTGGTTGTTTCTGCAGTGTGTGTCCAATTAGTATTAAATATTATAAAGCAGGCTCCTAATTTTATGTTCTTTCACATCTTGCAGCTCCTACTTGCCTAGAGAGACCTAGGGAAAGGTGACATTCACAGTATATGATTTTGGACACCAAAGACAGGAGCTCAGTCTTCCTGAGCCCTTAAAATCATAGGGATAGTCTAGCCCTTTTATTAGGTGATCCAGGGAACTATTACACCCACTAAACCCATAATGGTGCCACAGTTTTTGACTATAGCACTGTCTATGCCTATCGATTACAACAATAATCATGTCACATCATCAGAATTTCTAAAGCCTGAAAATGTGAAGTCCAGGTGTTTATGCTCTGATTTTTGAGCTCAAAAGCAGAAGACAGGACTTTGTGTCTCTTTCCTCATTTCATCCGATCTCCAAATACATACCAGATGCAATGGAGGTCACTGAAGGACAAATACTTTTCTTAAAGGTAACTACATACCAGCTTATTCAACTTCTTCAAGGAGAGACAGATGAGACTCATTGTTTGAGGGAAATGACCACTGATATTCACTGAGACTCTCCATCACCAATAGGTTTCCTGTCAGAACTGAGGGAGCCTACAGATCCAAAGTGGTTTTTGCTGAGTTCCCTCAACTGACTTGAGGAATAATTCCAATTAAAACGAAACAAATTGCATCAAATACTCAAGACCTTCCATGTTAAATTATAAGTTCAGACTCATGACTTCATATGAAAAAAACCTGAGAAACAAAAGATAACAGGAGACATGAAAGAAACTACTAACCAAGGAGCAAATCGTGTTCAGTCACAAGTGTGTACTGAGTTCTTTCCTGCTCAAGGAGTCCACCTAACTACTTGAGACAAGGTAACTGGAATTAGGTGACATGAATTCTATCCTGTAATCTAACTAAAAGGGATTATTTTATACTTCCTGCATCTTTAAATTTCATTATATATTTCAAAGGATTGATATAAAGGCAAGATTCCAACACACATTTCTGATAAATATTTACTTCTCCACCAGGTCTTGCTCTACTAATTAACGATGAAGGTATTACACAAGAACTCAACATTAAAACACTAAATAAAAAAAAAGTTCTTTGTAGGCAAAATTAAAACAATTACACTATCAGTGTAGCTAATTCAGTAGTCACCCCACCAAATCACATTACTACAGCTAAAGACCAGAGTAAAGCAACACAAGCCATTTCACCCTTGTAGCCAATAAGGCACTAGTACCCTATGTATTTTCAACATTTAAAGTGAGACATCAGCCTCATAACACAGAAATTGAAGGCACCCTTCCTATGGGACAGTCTGCTTGCTTCTAAAATAGCCTGTTATTTCCCATGAAAACACTCCAGGTTTTAGTTGTCCATAATTGCCTCAAGTTTTAGGTTTGAACTGAAACTTTCCCTGTGGTGTTTGAATTACAACACTTTCTTGTTTTCATGGAAAATTTCCAACACTTATTATATTTGGGGTGGGTTTCTAAAAGGCAGGAAGAAAAAGGAGGAAGAGAACTATTCACTAGAATTGAAAATATTGCTGAGAATATTTTCAGAAAGATGACTATTTTGGGAATTTGAGCTCTTTGGAATACTCAGCAAAGTTATAACCTCATGTCAGTGACAAAGTTCATACGGAAAACATTAAAATGTGCCCAAACTTTGTGTGACTACAAGGTTTTGAAATAGCTATTGTTTGACACTTGTAACAGCTTCTACTGAACGTATACAATCAGCTGAAATCTCTGTATACTTGATTCTTGAAGCTCAAAATATCCCCATAAGGCTCCCAGCTGCTGCCCTCCCAGGAACACCAAGGCATTCAAAGAAAGAGCAGCAGCTTGTGAGAGTTTTTGGTTTTGTTTTAAAGAACTACCTTCTTACTCAGATGGTGATAAGAGGAATTCTCATCTGAATGCAGAAGGAAGCAAAATACAAACCTATAGATGTTCAAGGAAATGAAAGAGGGAAAAATTCTGACAGAATACCTGATGAGGGTCCAAGAGTTATGAAAAGAGATGAAGTGACTGGGATAAATGATGGAAATCATGGGAAAGACTAACAGCTATTTGGCTGGAGGAAACACACAGATTAGAGCTGATGTGAGTGACGCTGAGGAAAGAAATGTACAGAAGATAAGATACCAAAGCTTGACTGGATCCTTGATAATGGCACTGCAACACTCTCCCTTATTTGTTTGACTCAGATGAAAATCAGGGTTTTTCTGACACAGGAGTTTGTGAGCCAACATTAAGAAGTGTAACAAGTAACTCAACAGTACTATTAAAAAAAAAACAAACCAAAAGCAAAACAATAGCAAAATAGCAACCGTTTCACACCCATTTTTCAGATGAACAAAAACAAACCAAAAGCAAAACAATAGCAAAATAGCAACCGTTTCACACCCATTTTTCAGACGACGTTCCTTTGTCAAGTTCATTACACCATCACACAAACAGCTGAGGTGTCAGAACCCAGGACAGACAGTGCAGAGGTGGAAAGATGTGATTTAAGACATTTAAGACAGCCTAAACTGGTCAAGAAAATAATGTAAATTAATTTATGAATATTGTTGAATGGATTGATGATGTAAATAAACTGATAGGAGGTCAAAGGAAGTTGATGTGAAAAGCATGAAATAGAAACAGATCCAAGGAAGAAAATTAGGACAGACTGGACAAGAGTCAGAATACGAAAAGAAGTGCTAAGAGTAACAATTAAAAAAGAAAGAAACAGAAAATACTATATCAACTTGTAAAACCAGCCCAAGGACAAGCTCCAAACCAGAAGTCAGAGTTACTGAATCTTTCTAAAATCAGAATGTGTTTTGAAGTGCCTCATTTCCTTATCTGCTAAACAATGCTGCCCTTTGAACTCTTGGATAACATCTAGTGACAAAACACAGAATCATGCATGAGGAAAACAAGCGTTTTATAACAGAGTTTGCATAGCATGAAATAATCGCAAAGCCGGGGGAAGGACTGCTGATAAGAGCAGCTATTTAAAAGGTGTTCAGTAAGTGCACAGGTGTGATGGTGCTCACTGGCTAAAGCACAGCAGCTGAGGGGAAAAGCTGAACCACTGTGCCATCAAAGGCTGAATCAACTGCCAGACAAAGGGGGCAAGCGTGTCTGCAAAGAAAGCTCAGACAGGAATTTTTCATTTTCAAGAGTTTTGTTTATCAACCTTAACAGTATTAGTGCATTTGTGTACAATCATCTTAGGGGAAAAAAAAAACCCAAAAACATTTATCACAAGCAAATATAAAAGAATATCCTTAGCAACCAATATATATAGTTTATATACATTACAGTCAATGTTTCCATTATTGATATTGACCCAAAACTAAAGCAATCTTATGGTGACTAACTACCGAATTCTGGGAATGTGGAAACCGTGTTTAGAAGTTGCAGATTTAAAACCAGAATTTCTGCCCAGTGAGTGGATTTTGCCTGAGTGAAAAACAGTATCTGCTCCTAAGACTGCTCCCTGCATGCTGGGGGAAGGGTACTGAGATGAGGAACACCTGGGATGTAAGTATGCCGATAGGGAGGGACCCTTGTCACTACAGACACTTGATGCTCACCAGGAATAAGTGCTGTGCAACCCTGCTGTACCCAAAGCCAATTTGGGGCATAAGTTTATAAATCACAGAGGTGTCTCTGAAGAAGGGAATTGCAGGGGGAAGGGGAAGGAACAGAGAAAGCAAGAGGGAGTTGAGAGCCTTGTCTATGCTGGTGATAACATACAGAAGGAGGAAGGTTAAGTAAGAGGAAACAGGATATTGCCCAGTATTGGCAGAAGTTCTTCAAGACCCCACCTGTCATTTAAATAAATCTACTTAAAACACACAATAGGCACAGTATATCCTGAGTAGCACTTCAGTGACTCAAGCCAAAGTGCCGTAACAGAGCCATTTGATGGCACTCCTCACAGCACACAACAGTATTTTTAGTGTTTCCAACTTCATGGAACCCAAAGCACTTATAAGGTCAGAGGACAGAAGAATATTTGTTTTCTAACTGTAAACAAATTAAAGAGGCAAAGGAAAAAAAAAAAGGCTTATTTTATATAGCACCTACATCAGTAAACTCTCCTCACTAAATTGACTGGGAAGAAACCTCAAAGTGATAAATTATTGAAAGACACACCCTAAACAACAGAGGTACTGCATTTTTAGGAGGTAGTGCAGGCCAGTGATCCTGTATTGCTTGAGTGCAGGAGGTAGGCATAGCCTTCACTTCTGGCATGACACCACCAGCTTTAGTGCCAAGAATTTAAATGGAAAAAGCTGGAAATGCCTCACACACTGAAAAGAGAAAAAAAAATTCCTTATTGTCAGGCAATACAGAGAAAGAAACCATGTCACAATTAATAGTGTACAAAACCCCACTTTTTGTAAAATGGTAGGAAGGGGATAAACCTCTTCTTCTCCCCACTGCAGGCAGGGAGCCCCAAGAACAACTCCTCTCCCTCTGGCTTGCAAAGGGAAGACAATATCCTGTCTGCCTTTACACAGCACCTTGAATTTCCTGCCTTACCCAGTCTGCTCAGCCTCTGCCTGTGCATCCAGTGACAGCCTTCACACACACATGGGGATGCCAGCCCCCACTCTACTCTCCTCACTCTAACGCCATCCTCAGTGTCTCCAGTCCTGTGTATGGAAGGAGGTGGAGACATCAGAGGAGGAGGAGGATAGGAAGTAGAAGGTTGGTAGAAGGCAAGCTGGTCCTTATACTTCATTACAAAGCAGCAAAAAGTTTCACTCTTTCTCATTCAACCCATGTATTTATTTGCTAGTTCTGCTTTCCTGAGGGGCATGTGCTGCTCCATTGATGCTTCTTTGGGCTGCAGAGAACAACAGGCAAGCAGAAACCCTCCACAGCAGAAACAGAAACATTATTAGTCCCATGTGTTCATTAAGATCATCCTTCACTGTCATCAGCCTACAAGCATTCTACAGTTTTTCTAAGACACATATGTATGAACACAGCACTTATGAGCAGTTAATAATTAATACCATGCTAATACATGCAAGTCCCATGGCTTAGCTTTTAAGTTCTTCAATCATCTACAGTTTCTTAGTATTTGATACAGTAGTAATCATAGACCTAAAAGCAGGTCACTGCCTAACAGTAATGAAAAAAAGTATTTTAAGAGCTTACAGTTCACTGGTCCAGCTTCCTGATTGCACCTATGAGAACATGATTGCTAGAAATCCACACGCATGCACATTTGCAAGGATTCCAGACACACAGAACTAATATGTGACTTAAAATAATGTATCTGGATATGGAAATTAACTCTGAAGATACCTCAAGAACCTCATTTTTGTCACATCCTTATATCACACAATAATCACCTTCATGGAGTAGCAGCCAGAACCTCTCAATTACCTTACACATTTGACTCCACCTCTTCCAATTCTCATTGAAAGTCTTTATTTTCCCTAATTATGTATCAGGATGGAGTACGCCGTGTGGCACTCTAGCAACTACCATCTCAAATAGCTGTGAAAGTCTCTGAGCTTGAAATGAGAATAATCAACCTCTATTTCCCAATGATATTTTAACATGTTTTATGTGCATACATTCAATGTAAATAATTTATAGTGAAATTACCAGCAGCCATATACTTTGTGTAATTATTCATGCTTGTGCTGGCTTATGAATGTCTTTACTTTTCTACATATTTTCGCCTTCTCTACTTTTGGGCTACAATATTACTACAAAAAGGCAGAAACACTCTGTAATATGCTCATAACCAGTTGGGATCGCTACATTGTTTTCAAGGCTTGTTCATGAAGTCTGAGTAGTTAAAGCATAAAATACCCACAATGGCTTTAAAGGCCTCTGGGAGTACTTCCCAAGTACTTAGTCTTTGCTCAGTAGTTCATTTCAGGATGTGCATTTTTCATATGCAGTTCCTCATTTTACATGGAGTCTGCATAGCCTGAGGTGTCACATTGCATGGGAATTTCACAAAGCATAAAAAAAATTACTCAGAACCTGAAGATTCATTTTCATAGAGATGGAAAGCAACCCAAAGGCTCCCAGCCTCTGTCAGCTTTAAAAACAAGGGAAATCCATAATTCTATGGTGGTGTTATTACTGAATTCCACGTAGACCCTACATCCTCCTCACAAACAGTCCCAGCATAAAAGGCCATTTCATATAATGCACAGTGCAAGGAACAGCTCAGTTTTTTTGTAGATGCGTAAATTACTATAGGGTGGTTAAACTTTCGAACTCAAATTTGCTTTGATGCTAATTCCCATCCCAGACTGGGAGGACTTGTACTGTATGGTCTGTGTGAGGACTATCTGGCTCTTTTTCCAGATGGATCATGCATCACAATCACATCCTGAGAGAAGGGAGGGAGGAGGAAGACAAAGGAGAGTGCAGTTCTTGCTCCAACAACTAAGGGAATGCCTAAGGTTGTATTCAGTACGGAACTCAATGTAATGCATGCATAGAACAAGTTTAATAAATATAATTTTAAAATATGCAGATGAGAAATGAAGAAAGGAAATGCTAGAAGTGTAGAGTGGAAAGGAGAGACGATGTTTTCCCTCCTTTTAAACTACATGGCATCCAATGTCAAGCTCTCATAACTACCTCTGTACACATAAACAAATGCATTTAGTCTTAAAGAGATATTTGCAGAAGTGAAAGAGGATTCACCTACTGGAACAAGGAGGTTTAGTGCTTATATTATTATTCATGGAGATAGTATAATGTGCCCTTTTCTTCTGGTATAACAAAGAGCATCTTAACATCATTTTTTCTAGTCTAAAGGGTTCAGGAATCCAGATGCCAAATCCATTTGTATTTTTTTCATTTCATGGCTTTTCAAGAGGAGGCACATGTTGAGGTTTCTGCACATGTAACAGAAAGAAATACTCATCCATCAGATATATGGGTCTGATTTTTCTGGGACTGCTACTTTTTGTCTGAACTACAAGTGGTACTGCTAATGTTTGCTGATGGAAAACTGGCAGTGTAGTCCATTTCACCAAGGGAGATGGTATGGCTGCAAGCTTGCCAGGCTGTACCTCAGCTCAGCAGCACTGCTCATTAACAGGTCTTGTTAGCTCAGCTACACTAATCTGCTACTAACCTCACACAGCTGTGGGCTTGGTTTGGTGTGTTTTATTTTGTGGAATTTTTTTGTAGCGGTGGTAAGAAACCTAGGTTGTATCTCCATGTGGAGCTGCCCTGTACTATGTGGGCATACCAATTCCAGGTGGAGTTGCCATCTGTTGGTATGGTTTCACAGAAACTGTGGTCTGATGTCCAGCATAAAATTGAAGGACATGAATTTTGAAATGCCCACAGGACAAGTGTCCAATTCTGGTAAGATTTCTGGAAGGCCAAAGAACTGAATTTACTGGGAGACTGTGCCAGCAAATCTCTCAGAAGAAACACTCCCAAGTAATTCAAGCTACAGACACTCAGTTTGTCTTTAAAGTTCAGGCTGTTATGGCAGGTACTTTGACATGGAGTGAGAAGTTTATATCCTTTTAAAGTACTGCACATAAGAAGACAGCTTGAATATGTAGAGACATAAATAGGAACTTCACAGTTGCATATGGATACCTTCAACTGAAGGCTAAAATAAAAGAAAGAAATACAAAGGTAAGCCTAATCAAGTGCTTCTATTCCTATTTACATGGGGCTGGGATACTTTTCTACAGCTGAAAAACTTTAAACAGTTCTCTAGTTCACACTAAAACAGGAATATTGCAAAGATATGGAATAATCAGTATTAGCTCCCTTTTCCCTACTAAACTTACATTACTACCATCTGTTTTACTGATTGCGGTACCAATCAGCAAGACACGTCTATTTAGGACAGAAATAGCCTCTCACAGACTTTATTTCTTTATTTTTGTATTTTTTTTTTAATTTACACAACCCCTGCCTCCCATATAGACATTTACTGCAGAAGAACATGCTTCTCTATGCTAAATGCTTTGTAATACCTGACCTTTAATGCAAAGGCCCAAAGCCACCCAATTTATCAGGCTGAGGGAGGAAAGTTCAAGAGCACTGGAAACATCCATGCCCTTGTAAATAACGAGGGGTCTTTTTGATAAAAACAGCCAGGCAATTCCTGGAAGCAGATCATCCCTGTGTTACAGAGAGCACACTTACAAACCCCAAGCATTCCTAGTAGCAGCTGGCTCAATGCAGAAATGCCACCAGCTTGCTGATAACTTCATGCCTGGCTTTCAGAATGAAAGGGTTATCAGCAGCAGTTTCTACTGCCTGCTTGCAAAACCTCATCTTCACCTTTTACTTCCTCTAGCTCCTTGACATCTTCAGGCACACATGGTGTCCTGGTGACAGACAGTAACCAGATGTCTTTTACCATCCAGCACTGACTCGCTTCAGGAATTTAATCTGATTTCCCAGAATATGCAGCACAGCCCTTGGTTCCAAACTTGGCATGCAGGTGGGATTGCATGCCTCTGGCTTTAAAAATAGGCATGATTGTTGGTGGCTTTGGAACATGTCAGTGTTTGAGCTGTTTGCCTGTTAGTTTGGAAAACCTGACCCCCTGCCTGGGCATTCGCCTGTAGTTCTGACTGACTCTGGTGGCTCCTCTGCATGTCCAACCACCCTTTCAAAGAGTTCAGCATCTCCTAATTCCAACAGCAAAGCCACTTTCTGCTTTACAACCTAGTAGCTCTTACAGTAATTTCCATTTTTTATTGTTGTCAGCTACACTGTACTGTATAATTAAAAGCATATGCAAAATACAGATTTAGAATCACCTTGCTGCAGCAGGGAGCTGAGGCTACTAAAAGGGTAGCCACTCAGATACAGCTATACTCTTTCTCTCTTCATCCATCTCTTTGCAAAGGTTGGCTCCCATTTACCAGGTAGACAGGTGAGGAATCAAAATATTGCACCATTCTTACGCCTCAGTGGGGGACTGGAAAGTTTCAGGCTCCTCAGTTCTCATTGCTCTACCTTGGGAAGTCACTGCTCCTCTTGGGAACTTCTCCATCACTGGCAGTTCACATCTGTGCAAATTGCAGCTATCAGGAAAACTGAAGGAAATCGTTTTGATGGATCCCTCATAATTTAAGCATGTAACAAAGATCAAAATGTGCCTTGGAGTTATGTTTCACATGTGATTTTAGTGTTTTAAGACACTCAGTTCTTTTTTTTTTTTTTTACATTTTAGGACTCATATAGAACTTTTCTGGTAAAAGCCCCTCATAAAATTAGAAGTCTTGCAAAACTCAAAAAAGCGCATTATTATATACTCATTCTATCTTCATGAAGATAAAAGAAGGCTTGTACAAATGCAATTCCAAAACAAACTACATTTACTATTTTTAAGGAAAAAATTGTAGGGCATAATAATAGAGGTGCTGTTCTATCAGACTGAAGATGCTGTTGACTCTGTGCATGAATTTATCAACCTTTAATCCTTTTAAATGGTATGTCACTGTCCCTCAGAGTATGTCATATCCCTTACCCAGGATCATTGCCATTATCTTCTCCGCTTGCACCAATATCTGTTGAAACACACAGGACTTCAGCACTTATCAGAAGTGCAGAGGGTCTGTGACAGAAAAATGGTCTACTGCAACCTAGTGTTCTGCCCAGGTTATTGAATTAAGTCTATTGAATTATTGAAGTTTTGACTATACTGTCCTTGGAGGTACTTAAAGGATGTGCAAACATGGTGCTTAGGGCCATGGTTTCATGGTGAATTTGGCAGTGTTAGGTTAATGGTTGAACTCGATGACATTAAGGGCCTGTTTCAACCTAAATGCTTTTAGGATTCTAATTATCTTTAATTTTAGATTATAGTAATGGTTTAAGGATTTACGGGAGTGTGGTTAACTTAAAGCACAAATATTACCTCAAGTCATAACTCCTAGGCTCCTCCAAGTACTTCCTTCTATTTCTTCTTTTTAAAAAAACCCTATACTAGAAATTCAAAACTGCCAAACAAAATTGAAAACATCTCTCATCCAGACTTGACACTCAAATTCTTATTCTCCATATAAGCACACAGCTCTCACTAAATCAGAGTGCTGCATCCAAAAGCTGAATTTGATTCAAGCATAGTCTAGTAAGAGCACCATATGACTAGTCTAGTATGACTTCTGTCCTACTTTTTTTTCTCAGCCTTAGCTCCTTAGACCTTGCAGCAAGGTCAAGGCCTTTGCCTGCTCAGACTGAACACTTGGCCTGTGCTTTCAGACCACAAGAACAATATCTAGCTTTCATCTAATTATGGAAACCTCTAAATACTGATCTGAATCCATAAGCAGCCAAATATGGATCCAAGTACACAATTAGACTCTACAAACGAGGCTGCATGACCTTCTGACAACCTTCTCATTTGATCTCAGGGACAGACAGCACAGGACCCCACCAGGCAGAACTCCTCATACCAGAGGGCCAGCAAAGTCATCCCTGAACCTCATAGCCTACTTATTCATTATATCTTTAAAATAATTAAGCCTTGGTCTAAACAAGCTGCTTTTTTCCCCCTCACCTTCCCGACAGCACTGGCTAAATTATCAGAAAACATGAAGGCTACCATGGCATTTCATGTGTTGCTTTCTCATTCTGTGCAAAGAACAGATGATCTCAAAATTATATCCAAAGAATTTTCAAAATTACAATAATATTTATATTAATCCTCATCAGTTATGGATATTTTTGTTGCCTTTAACCCACTCCTATCTGGTTTTGAGTATTTAGGTAACATCCAGCATACCGCAGTCTTGTAACTGAGACAGAAAATTTTAACTTCAGTGTTATCCAGTGAAGTTCTTCATCCTTGTGGATCCTTGTGGAAAAAAAGGAAGAGGGAAGAAAGAAGAAAAGGAAAACAAGCCTGTTTCCACAGTGGGGGGTGAGGGGGAAAGTCCCTCAAACACAGTTTCTTTAGATGTCCATAATAATTAAAAGGAACACTGGAGAATAAATTTAGTTTTAAGAGCTGTTAAATAAGGAGGATCAAAAGCTCTTTTCTAAGCTAGTCTTTTTAAAAAGTAACCCTTGAGAGAAGCCCTGGCTACTGTTAGCTTCCAGTCCATAGGTTATATGCTGACACAAGGGAACACTTTGGGAAAGGTACAGTCAAACAGCCCTAGTTCAGGGGACCTGAGTAGAAATAAACAGTCATTCCTTAGCACTCAACAATAAATTCTCTGGATTTCTCAGCATTGTATGTAAAAGCCACACTTACCTTCTCTTCACTTACCCATTAAATTAACTAAAATTTTCATTACTTATGTTTAATAATTTTTTGGCAGCTCAGTCTGACTTGAAACACGTCAAAACCCCTAAGCAGAAATTCATAACTAGGAAACATTAGAGTGAAACAATGCAGACTTTTGGAAAAAGGAAAATAATATCCTCAAGAAATGACTTGTACCTGGAACTCACTGAAGCACCTACAGCTCTTAAACATACATGTATTTCCAGCCTATTTTTCCTCCAAAGTACAAAGCTATTTCTTTATGAGCACAGGCAACCAAGTTGATACAAAACACTGGGAAATTGCTCAGTAAAGATGATGGACAGTTTCATGTAGGCGAGTCCGCAAAGCAAAGGAGGCAGTGCCGTGCCTAAGGCTGCCACTTACTGTCATAAGCCCTGCAAGCTGAGTGGAAAGAGTGAATGACTCCAAAGGTGCTGGAGAAATGCCAGAATATGAAACTTAGGAGAAATCCCATCTATTTATGATTTAGGTAAAATGCAATGAAAATAAGGAGAATATTCCACTCCAAAAGGATCTGTAGAACAAGGACACCAGAGCAGGAAGGCACAAAATCTCTAAAAAAAGACTACTTTTTACTTCTCAAATCTCCACTATTTAATACTAATCTTAGAGCTTACAGGACCCACCTCTGTGCTAACTGTGATGTTCCTTCAGTAAAATTTATTCACCTATTTACCGGGTTTAGTAAAATGCAGCACTGCAATAGGTACACACAATTGCCACAAAAAAACCCCAAAAACCCACAACCAAAAAACAACAAAACAACCTAACCAATCACTTTGATCTTCCAAAAATAATATACCAGAAACATTCTTACATGATGTAATTGACGCTTCTTTTCAGCACCCTCCTCAATGTATTCAGATAAGATTGTCAGGCTATACCGTACTTCCAAATCTATCTTTATCTCATTGCACATGCAGACCTATTCAGAAAGTACATGCTGCCTCCTGGAACTGCAAACCAACAGACATAATTTTGGAGTTGTAACAAGCTTTGAAATTCCTGAAACACAATCAAGACCAAAACTGAAATGAAGCCCACGTCACACAGAAAAAATGGTATTATTGTAAAGGATACTAGGATACATTACCCAGAGAGAAACTTCAGCTTCACACAGCAGCAGTATAGGGGAAAAAAACACCTTATTTCTGAAGTTATCAATCCCTAAAAGCACCTTCCTAAAAGAATGTTTTTACCCTTATGGCATACTTCTACATAGTTAGTTTTTGTTATTGTTAATGTTGTTTTGTTGCTTTGTTATATTCATTTTGAACAAGCTGTAATCACTTGTCAATAACAATGCAACAAGATGAGTTTGCCGTTGCACTTGTATGATGCCATGGACATTGACACTAAGTCCCTGTTTTATCATTCATTGAATTCTCATGAAAATTTCTAATTTTAGATCACGGAAACCAAGCTCTTGAAAGCCACCACAAGAAAGAGACCATTTCATCTCCTTGAATGCTGGATTAATTAGGGTATGGGAAGGGAAGGACAATGGGAAGGCTGCAAGACTGAGGGCCAGACTGTCCCATACAGCACTTTTATTTTCCTTCCAGTCTGAATTTTCTGAGATCATCTATGGCCAGTTTTCTCCCAGCAACTTTTAATTACATGTTTCTGTGTCCTTGTCTTCTATTTAAGTACTTTTATGTGACTGTACAGCTACTGACATAGAGCATAATTCCTGTAGTTAGTTTCTTTTTAGTTTGTTTTTTTTACATGTCCAAACCTGGTCTTCAATGTCTTCGCATGAAGCCCCACTTACTATTTGATTTCTTGCTTTCCATAATTCAGCATTTCTGGTTCTTACAAAATCCTTCTACTTATTTTTGTTGTTGTTTGTTTGGGGTTTTTTTTTGCCCCTCAATGCGTAGCTTGAGTTTTAGCAGTTAAATACATCAAAGTGACATTTTTAAATACAGCTATATATGTCAGTCTAAGAAAACTCAAATGAGCAATCTACCACAACTATGCATTCGTAAGCAGCCTTCATTTACTATGAGATCATGCAGCAGCAAAGATCCCTTGGAGTGACTGTTCTCCCCTCAAAATACTGAAGAAACTCTCCAAACTTACAGCCTAGGTTCCCTGGCTAGATGAAAAACACAGGCATCCATTTGGCCCACAATAGAGGAAATCAGCTTTCTAATCACAGAGCACACCTTTTCCAAATCCCTCTCCAAGCCCTACCTTTGCTAGTTATCTTTTAAGTGCAAAGAACAGAACATTAACCTCTCATTACCTGTTTAACTCCAAAATTCCAGATAGCTTAAAATTGTTTCCAGCCCCTTAAGTGACCCCTTAAGTTATTACTTTCTCCTGGTTTATTCCATAAAGACTGCATGATATCCACAGATACCAATGATACTGCATTCTGCTGCACCACGATGGAAAGAAAAGAAATAAGAAAATAAGAAAACACATCTCCCAACAGGGTGATGGAGCAGGCTGGGTGCTGCCCCTGCCTGTTTCCCTGGTACTTTTCAATTGTCTAAGCAGCATGGAGAAAACCCTCCATCACTGCAAGAAAGGAGAGAAACACAGCTCCCAGAGAAAACACAGCTCCCAGAGCTACTCCTCCTGTTCAACCTGTCCCAGCAGCTGCTTTGTAAAATATGACCACACTCCAAGAAGTTACTTTGTTCTGTGCCCTCTGACACAGATATCCAGTAAAGGCTTTAGAATGCCTTTTCTTTCTTACAATTAGAGATTTGCAGTGTAATCTACAAGAAAAGGTGAACAACAGGGAGAATATCACAATTCCAAATATTAAAACTTATTCTGCTCAGTGGCGAGTATTAATCTTCCCTTAATTTTCTTGCATAAAATGAAAGAATTGGGACCAAACTTAGAAGCAAGTTCAAAGACACTTTACACAGCAAGTTGCTGCAGACCTGTGAGAGCTTCCAAGCAATAAAAACAACTTTTGGATGCATTTCCTTTACCTCTCAGGATGTAATTCTGATAATTCTGGTCAGCTTCTGCTCCCACTTTGATTAAGCAAGTCAGACCTTCAGCAACAACAAACTCATGAACCAAGTCCTTGTCATCCTGTCACAGGAGAAAGAAAAGCTGAATTAGATTTTTAAAAGACAAAGAAACAGAAGATATCATAATGTAAAAAACAAATGCATTCCTGCAACACTGATTTTATGTTTCACAAGTTGTAAACAAGTTGATAAGTTGATATGAAAGTTGTTATACAGAGGACCAAAAACAGAATTTTGAGTTTTAAAATCAGAATGAAATACATCAGTGCAAAGCAAAAAAAAAACAAAACAAAAAAAAAAAAAACCACAAAAAAAAAAACCAAAAAAAAACCCAAAAAAACCCAAAACTTCAACCTTTCAGTCTTTTTTTTTCATTGAAAGCTTGCAGACACTGTCCACAATATTAAATCTCTCATACCACATAAACAAATATCCTAAAAGTCTAGTGTCAGGATCAACAAGAGAACACCATCTCTATTCCTTAGCATAATTCCAATTTCAGTATTTTACCTGTGTACAGCAAACTATTATAACTGGTTTTATTGCAATGTAACATTATATTTATTACCTTAACATAATATTAATTCATTATATTTAGAATGGGAAAGTAAAGTGTTAAAGATAAGAGCACTAGTAGACAATACACCCACACTGAGATGGAAAACAGCAAATACACTTGCTAAAGTGGCTCCCTGTTTTTTCATCATCATTCCTTTCCTCAGGGTAGCAGAATGATCCCAATGATACAGTGACACCAGGGAGTGGAGGGGTGTCCTGGGCCTTACATGCATAACTACTGTGCCAAGGGACTATGGAGCACCACATCTAAAGCCTGTCTGCTCTTACAGAAGGCTCATGCAAGTAAGACAAGTAAGAAGCTACTAAGAGCTGGATTAAACAGCCCTTAATGAATCAGCCATGCAAATTAGGCACAAGACCAATTAAAGATATTAATGGGAGAGAATAACTCTGCAGACAATCCCAGTTGCCAACTGCCTTCTTTTAAACAATCTTAATTTATGCTTTCATACACAACAGTGTAACAGACATAAATTCCAGCTTTCCAATAGTGCAGTTCCAAGAACCCAAGATCCATACAGTAAATTTTTTGAGAGTGATTTTTGAATTAATGGCAAATGCTTAGCAAACTGCCAAGAGAAATCAAATAACCAAGTCCCTTTTAGTGAGACATTTCACTTACTGCAAGTTTCTTTCAGCTGGATGGTTTATTACGAATTTCCTTCTTTCACCAGAGATAATTTACATAATTCTGATAGTCTGACCAAAGGGGATATTAATAATTGGAAGATGACCTATCAGTTTGTGAGAAGTTTAGAAATTATGAGAAAAATAATGCATTTCATGTTTTAGCTGGTCCAATTTGTTAAAGCAATTTGAAAAATATTATACAGTACAGATACACAAATTTATCACATGATAAAGGTGATTTATCCTTTAAATAAAGTATGAAAGTACACAAAGTGGAAGCATGCAATCATACCCCACATCCTGGTGAAAGGATATAATAAAAGCCCAAAATATAAAAGATAAAATTCACCCCAGCATATGCACCTTTGAGCTAGAAATTCTTCTTATTTCTTAGTCTCAATTGTTTATCTTTTAGGAGTGCTATTTTTTTTTTTTTCCGTAACTAGATAGAAGCCTTAATAGTGTTTTCTGGAAAGCTAAGAAGATTACAAACTCTCATGTCAGACAGAGGCACTACAGATGCAAGCCCACAATTTTATGAAGACAAATTTCCTCTATTAATTTTCACCACTAGGTGAGTGGTCCCTCCCCTGTATCCCTTTATTATACAGTGTTTTTTAACACAAAGATACCTGAATAATTTCTTCTTCTGAAATAATTTTCAAACCTGTTTCTTTTAAAACTCAAGAGAGGAAACATATCCATACAATCTCCTGACTATCTTAATGTTAAATATATTAAGGTTTCAGGTAAACTAAGGCTATGTGTCATGGTAACATGTTGTCTAATTTAAGAGAAAATATATATATAACAAATATAATTATTGAGTGAAACAATCACAATTTTTTTTCCAGATAGTAATGTTATCCTAGTTCAAAAACATTTCCTTTTTCTTATAATGTCTTTTCTTGATACTTGAGCATAAATTTTGATTTTGCATTAAGTGTGTTTGCATAGTCCTTGAATTGAGGAAAAAAAGGAATCTATTCTGCCTTGACACATAGTGAAATAAAGAACATTGGAAAAACAGGAAAATGTAGGAATAACTGTAGTCTGCAGATTCTTACTTTTATTAATAGACCTAAAATGTCTGTTTGGGAAAAATAAAGGATATTTGGATGAATGGAAAAAAAAAAAAAGTCCATGTAGCAGAGAAGTTGACAATACTTCAGTCTTAGAGTCTTCCAGATTGAACCCCAAAAACAAAATAAAATTTTTAATACCATCTAGCAATTAAGGGCTGCTGACATTCACTGAAAGATCAACACTTAGACACCCACTGTAACTTTAGGATGTTTTCCCATAATCTTAAATAGTGAATACATTTCAGTGCATCACCTGAGGAAAATTAGAAATTAACATTTGATTGTCAAAATAAAGCAAGCTAAAAATCTGGTGTTTATGTTGAAGGTATTTATTTATTTGTCTAATTAGTTATTTAATTTTTTTTTATATGGACCTTTCCAAAGCAAATTTTGAGGTCTGTCTTCTGGGACTTTTTCAAAGCGACCAAGTCATAGAGTTACCCTAAACTGGAAGGAGATATATTGCAGGGGAACAGCAGAGGAAATAGAGGGGATGAGGAACTCCGACCAGACTGCTTTTGGAAAGCGCTGAATAAACAAATCAAATCTGAATTTTAAAAAAGGCTTTTAAGGTACTTCTCCTTTCCCAAATAAAAGGGAAAAAGAAGGTGTAATGACGTAGAGTACAAACACATCATGCCTTAGACATAAATCTCAACTCAGTACATTATCTATCCCATCATGTATATACGATGAGAGGAAAGAAGCAAACATCTGGAATGTGCAGAGAAAGATGAAAGGCATGCAAGCCCATACGTTCCACATTGAAAGGAGAATGTTTACATCAATTTTGGTCTAGGATAATCTTTTCAGGCCTATTAACTCACTGACTTGCCAAGTTAGGTGACCTCAAGAGTAAAGGCTACTCTCTAGCAGTGGTTAAGAGGTTCAGGTTACCAGGAAAAGAGCATTCAATGTTCAGAATATATGGCATGAGCGTGACAATGATACCTACAAGTACATGCCACACATGTGTGACAGCAGCTAGAAGGAGGCCGGGAAATGTTGCCATTTGCTATGGAAATGGACTCCTCTGCTAATATTGCAAAGATTTATGAGCCCTTAATCAGCAGGCATTAAGGCACTGATGAGAAAAGCAGCAAAACAGGCAAAGCTCTCTAAGCTCCTGCAACCATAAACATTGTGCAGTGACACAAAGGCTGGCTACTTAAAGTCTTTATGGAAAGGTACCATTGGCCTCATCAGATGAGCAGATTTTGCTCATTTATTTACTGACTTCAATTAGATCATGTCTCTTCCTTTTTTAGGCTTCTCAAAGAAGATAATGTATGTCTGCAATAGACGTCTATTTTCATCTAAAGTATAATAGAAAAGACACTAAATATACTCAAAGTGGTGACTTTAAAACTTGCTTATGTGGTTGACAAAGTGCACAAACCGTACTTTTTTTACCTCTATAACTCAGCCTAGCAACTAAAAAGACCCCACAAATGCTGTGATCAAGCGGTCTTTACTATGGGCTCCTGTGCCACTGGCAGAAGTAGTGGGGGACATTGTCTTCCTTCCCACACATTTGTACCATTTGAGATATTTTCTAATGCAGTTTTGCAGGGTCTTACCTGAAGATGGGGACTGAAGATGTTTTTCTAAGGAACAGCACTTTGCAAGAACATGTTTTATCTGATGTGCAGCTTCCACGTGCAAAGATAAATTGTTTATGTACTGTTAAAGATAACTTTTTCTGAAGCCTGCTATTTCTGTGGGCCATATGGTTGAAAGCTTTTACCCAAAGTGTCATTATTTTTATGCCACAAGAAAGTTGCTTCATTTCCTAATAAGAACTGAGGTCTTGGAATATAGTTTCTTGAGGGTATTTTTTTTTTTTAATCTAACAAGCACTGTTGAAAGCTTCATTCCAAGTATTTGGAAAAACTGGATTCGAAAGTGAATATTCACACTTGGATATGCACATATGTATTTCTTTCTTACGTGGCTAACAGCTGTGCAGAATACTGTCTTTCCAAGGAATCATAAAACAAAACAAGTTGCTTGTCTATAAGATTTTCACCAAGAAGAATCTCATTTTTATGTTTTGAGCTTCCCCCCCTTCCTTTAATAAGTGAACCCATTGTCTCTGTGTGCTTAAGCCTTCCCATATTTAATTCTATCTTGTAGAATTCTCTCCTGTTTCCGTTACAGAGTTAAAGACTGCACATTTTATAATGTTCATTTCTTTAAATAAGGAAAACCATTCATTTCCCATGGTTTCCAGGTTCCCCGGTCTGTGCTCTCCACATGACACTGAGATTACTGAGAGAGCCAGCAATCACATTCTGTACTGACCAGACCTTCCAAAATGCAAAAGTTGCTGCAATCCAGCCTAAAAGTGAGAGCAGCACAGGCAGACAGAGATTCACAGACAGGAGAATCTCCTCGCTAAGCTTTGCCTGTGGGTTTGCAAGAACCAGTGGTTGATGCATTTCACTGCTAGAGGAAAAGCTTCCCTCTTCGCTCTGTCATTCAACAGCATCCCTATTAAGAGAGATTTAAACTCTGATTATCAGGTCAGCTCTGGTTTTGTCTGTAGACCAAAAATTGTAGCTTCACAAAGATATACTGCATTCACAGTCCGACACTGTGATAATTCACCTAGACAAAAGATAAGATGAATATTGTCAATTCACTGGGCACCATGCATATGAGAAAAATTTATACCGACTTAAAGAGGAGGAGAAACCTCCTCTGCTGCCTGAAATCTTTTGGGACAAGATGATGGCAGCATATCAATACAGAATCCTACGAGCAGAAAGGGCACAGCTCATTCAGATACTACCTGGCCTGGCTCCTGAAGTAAATATCCCTACTTTTCAAGAGGGAGAGCTAATGAAATTTTGTTCATTCCTATGTTCATCTATGAAACAGTATCATGGCAGAGTGCACTGTCCCTAGTCCACATTATTATGTCAGAGCAAGGTCTCCTTGGAAAGCTCTCTTCCTCAGATTCCCTGCCAAGAGTTCACACTGCACACCAAGAAAACAGAACTGAAACAGAAACCCCAAATGATTAAGCATAATGTGGGGAAAAAAAAAAAAAAAAACCAAAAAAAACAAAAAAACCCAAGGAAAAATACATTGATCAATAAAATGCCGGTACACTTTAGCAGTCTGAAAAACATAAAAGATGGCTGCACTCTTTAGAAGTTAAAGCACATTTTTTCAAACAGCCCTCATCTCCCCCCCTCTTTTTTATTTTTAATCTCCTGCAAAGTCAAGATAGGATCACAAAGTTCAGCTGGTTTTAGGAGGATTAAGGTTTAGGGATTAAGCTTCATTCATTTGGGGATGTAAATTAGCGGCAGAGGGACAGCAGCTGACTGGTGAGGAAAGGGAGGAAGGAGGATGCAGGTCAAAGAGCAAACCATGCACGACTGCAGGCTTTCGCTGGCATAAATCTCAAATGACAATGTATCTGGCACTCCACCACAAGAAAGTAAAATAAAGGGATATTGCCCAATATACTTCAAAACCTTTCTCTGTTACTGAGTGCATAAAGTCAGAATGATAAAATCTGGGTTTCTATAGCAATAGCATCAACAATGAGTAGGTACTTGTTCCATCCTTCCTATACCTAATAGTACAAGTGGAATAGAAACATATCTTTTTTTCCTAAGCATTCCTGTGGATCTGGAAGATCCTCACACACACTGGAAAAAATCCCAAACCAACCCCATACTTTGCTCTTAATTTGACTGCCCTGGGCAGCAGCAGCCATGTGGCAGCAGCACAGACCAGAACGTACCTCGATGACCTGAGAGCCTTCGTATCCACAGGCTCCCTGTAAAATTTGAAATGCTCATATGATTCCCCATCCCAGCAGCAATGGAAAATTAACATGCAATTCCTCTCAGCCACTCTTTCAGCTGCCTACCTCTGCAACCTCAGTGACTGCATTAGAAATATATCACAACTCAGCCTCCACAATAATGTTTTTAACTCTTGCTACCTGCCTTCAGTATGCATCACATCTGCTGAAGTTACCAGCAAGATAATTACTCCCACTGACAAGACTAAAATTATGTAGTAATAAAAGTTATGTCATGCTTTATTAGAAACAGAAATCCCAAAGATTTTACATGGTCCAGCTTTTTTGTTGGCTAAGCGACAGGTTGCATTGTGGAGATCAAGATTGGCTTGCAACGTTTGCCATTAGAAAAACTCACTCTGGCTTGAAAATGAGTAAACATAGTCAGGAAGTGATTGAAGGAGCACAGATTGCCAAGATATAATTTATAGTTGCTTTCCCACACTTCAAACTGTAGTTCTGTCCTTTGGACTCCAAAATTATTGATATAATTAAAATACTAGATTGCCAATCCAGAAGTGCCTGATATTATCTAATTCAATTGTCACTGTTTATTTCAGTCCATTTTAAAAGCCAAGTTATCTATTGCAAACAAATCTGGAAAGAAATCATTCCAAAAACATGCACACACGCACATATACACACATATCCATACAATATCTACACACATCCATACATAAACTGAAGTCCTACGAGTCTCTCAAGACTGTGTTCCCATTTCAACCTCAATTATTTACGAAGCTACAAAACAATTCTATGTATGGACTAGATGAGCCAGTGGTTAAGTAGGCAGGTCTTGTACTAAATACGAAGCCTCAGCTCTATTTTGTGTCAGGGCATTACTCCTAGAAGATGAATCAAACACAGATCTGAGAGTCCTCTGCTGTGACAAATAATTAATTTCTCTCAGACATGTATTTCCACTCTGTGATAATTGGTAACCCAGAAACTACCCCAAGATAGGTGCTTGGCAGGTTCACTTGCTGTTTTTCTCCGGTCAAATTCCCACCAGCACACCTAGAAGAACAGCTCATTGAGAACAAGATGCCCTGGACAGGGATGTCCCAAAACTGTTCAGCTGCTAGAAGAAGCATTTTAGTGGTAAAGGGTCTGCAAGGACCAAGCAGCTGGTTTGTATCTCAATGGAAGCTCCTTCTCCTAGCTCTACTTGTTGATCGCAAATGCACTTCACCCACTTTACAGACCTCACCAGCTTTGCCAAGCTTCTATTCCTCTTCCCTCTAAACTTTTCCCTACACTCCTTCATGCTGTGGTTCCACTCCTCATTTTCTTCTGTTCACCAGTCTTTACACCTTCCCAACTCATTTCATGAACATCTGTCTAGAAGCATGGACATAACATGACACAAAGACATCAGTATTTTTACATTGTTCCCTTTTTTCCTATTCTTTCATCTATTTACATGGAGCAACATTTTACAACAATAGCGTACACAGAAATTACCATCCCCCACTACTTTCAGTAAGGCAATATACTTAGCCAATCTGCAATGGCTTCTGGTGATGACAACAATGAAAATTTATCCCCAGTTCTATTGTTGGAGGGAAGGAATGCCATCCAGAAGGACCTTGACAGGATTGAGAGGTAGGCCAATGCAAACCTCATGGAGTTCAAAGTGACCTGGGTAATGGCAATTGCAGACACATTTACAGGTGGAGCAGAGAAGCAATTGATAGCAGCCCTGTGGAGAAAACTTGGAGGAACAAATGTGGGGGAAACTTGGGTTGATGAAAAAATCAACATGAGCCAGAAATGTGCACCAGCAGCCCAGAAAGCCAGTTGTATCCTGGGCTGCATCCAAAGTAGTGTGGCCAGCAGGGTGTGGGAGGGGATTCCGCCCCTCTGCTCTGCTGACACCCCACCTGGACTGCTGTGCACAGTTCTGGTGTCCCCAACGTAAGAAGCACATGGAACTGTTGGAGCAAGTGCAGAGGAGGGCCATAAAGTGGATTAGAGGACTGGAGCACTACTCCTACAGAACCAGGCCAAAAGACTTGGGGCTGGTCAGCCTGGAGAAGAGAAGGCTCCATGGAGACCTCATAGTAGCCTCCCAGTATCTGAAGAGAGCCTACAGTGAAGTCAGAGAGGGACCCTTCATCAAGAACTGTAGTGCTAAGACGAGGAGTAATGGGTACAAACTGAAAGAGGGGAAATTTAGGTTAGACCAAGGAGAAAAATCAGCCTACAGTCTTTCATGTTTACATTTTTCTGATGATAACAAGTCAGTAAAAGACTCGTATTGGCACCTAACATGAAGGGAAGGAAATAGAGATTTGCACAACTAAGACAAAAACAAAGATTCCTTCAGTGGATGTAACTGAAAACCCCAAAAAATTACTGCTGTCTTAAGTTAATTAAAGACAATATTTAGAGAGGAAAGGGTCCTCAGCCTGCACAATGTAGTTGCTCTCATGTCATGCTTATGTTCATTAAGTTTGCTTTCTTCAATTACCAAGACTGAATTATTGTGATCCTCCCTCATCTTCACCACTATCTTCTTCAAAAACGTCCTACTTCCCCTTTACTTCAACTGTAACTTCACTATTTTTACATAACCTGCCTGATTCCTGCATCTGATGAGGGAGCTGCAGGTAAGAAAGCCATCCTACTGTGATGATACAAGGCTTATTTCTAGTGCTCCCACTGAACTTAACTTTGTACCTGGGATGAATACCATGCTCACTTGAGAAAAATTCCAGAGTTACCATCAAGTTCTACTACTAAAAATGTTGGGTTGCCTTTTTTGGGTTGTGCAGAACAATAAGCTGTGCTACAATTCTTAAAATAGGCTGAAAGAAAGAACACAGAAAAGAAACTGTGCTCCTATTTGCAAGCACTTTTCTGCTTTCAATATTTTATTTCATTCAGTTAATAATGCTCAGATAATTACAAGATCTTTTGTCCCCATATACATTTTTTTCCCCCCTCTGAGTGCAAGAAGCAAGCAAGCAAAAAAAAAGTCACACCTCAGTCTCACATTAAGCTACTCAATTATTAGGCAGAACATCTTTGGTTGCCTCCCCTTTATAATGGCATTTTTAGCAGAAAATGAACAAAAACCAGTCCTGCTGTACCTATCTGTTTACCACAGTCTATCTCCCTATATACACTTATATAGGGAGATAAAGATTAAAAGAACAGCGAAACTAAAGACATTTTATGCCACTGACTTGATGGGGACAGAACTTCATTTTTTTTTCACCTTTCGTAGACAGCAGATACATCAACAAGTGTTTGTCCTCCCAGTTATAGCAGAACTAAAAATTCCTAGAAAAGTCACCTAGACCAGACCCTTCCACTTATATTCTTCATGGCAGACAAGCAACAGATCAAGCAACATCCAGGCATTGTATTACATACCTGAGGAAGCTGAAGTAGACAGGGGCATCATACTAAACAATATTTCCTGTTACAATTCAAGCATTCACAGTGATTAGAGAAGGAATACTGGTGGGTTCCCAAGTTTTAGGCTATCTTTATGGTGTATGCAGTTCACATTTTTTACTCTCATTAAGCACTGTTTAGATCTTGGCCTGTAACATTGTCTAGACATGAAAAAGGCACTCTACTTGCTAATGAAACTGAGAAACTAATTTTGGCATTTAATGTCATATCTATTTTATTTATAATCTCTAAACAGTAATGAGACATCTCCTTTGTAAAATAGGATTAAACAGATCTGTAAACTGCTACATAGAACTCTGATGAATTTGATTTGTGAAGGAAATGAAGGTTTCGCTTTTTCATGACTTAAACAAGAACACTTCCAAGAGGCTCTTAAAGGGGAGAGTGGCAGGCAGCCTCCTCACAAGTGATGACAGCAGCCCCTAAATCAAGTGTCACACAGCTTCAAACCCTAAGGAGTCATCAGTCATGCTTGCAGGAGGGGAAGGAGCAGCCTCCTTCCTTGAGATCAATGAGGCAAACACAGAATACTCCTTCTGCACTCCTAAGGATGATTGATGACTTCTTAGCAGCTGAAGTGTGTGACATTTGATTTCACTCACTGATAAGATTGTGTCTTCCAAACACCTTCTAGTTAATGTTTCCAGGGCCCCCACATAGCTGTTCTTGTGACATTTTTTAACACAAAGCTCAATTGTTCAATGATTAATGAATTTCTCAACAACAGATGAAAATTCTGTAAGAGAATTTTGTAACTGTGTCCCTTGATAGTCTGGTCACAACACAAAACAGGAATCTAGGCTCCTTAAGAAAACGAATGGGAGATCACCTGCCCCTGTCCCTGTCAAATGACACTTGCAGGCAAAACAATCCTAAAAAAGAACTGTCTTTCTTTCCTGAAGACTTTAAAATATACCTTTGAGGTCTGCTTATCAGAAAACCTAGTGCATTGATTGATATTGATTAAAAATATTTTTCAAAATTTTAATAAGCAGATTTCCACAATGTTTCAACAGACTTGAAATGTGCTTTATGGCTTTCTTATTTTTCTTACAGCATCATATTCTTATCTTATTTCCTATTTTGAAATGATGCAATCAGCATGATTTGAAACTGTGCTTTGTAACTACAAGGTACACTTGCTTACAGGTTCTAAAGCATGCCTGCTTTATATTGCATCCTGTTGTATCACAGGCCACACTACATAAACTTTTTTAGTATCACTTAAATCTCACAGCACTATTTATATTAATTTTTGTGGTTTTGCTCGATTTTTTTGCTTTTAAGAGTGATATTGCATTAAATGTTTTACGCAGATGTATTTTTAGCTCTCTTATGAAATGAAGAGCATTTTTTGATCCTGATTTTCTAAGTGCCATGTTTGCTCACGTTTGATCATGTTTGCCATGATTCTGCTCAATGCCTTTGGAAGTTTTAGCACTTTGCACAAAAGTCATGAGGTTTTGATAAATACAAGAACCAGGCAATTCGGAAGTCTGTCAGAAAATTCATTCAAAAGGAGAGAAACTGTACTGGTTGTCAATCCTATCTTACTCTGTAAGTTTGTTTGTCAAAAAGCATACTGGTAAACAGAGGAAGAAAACTTCAGTACAATCCAGAAAAAGATGATGACTGTGGCTCTCTCACCCCTTGAGAATGAATGACTGGAACAGAATGGCAGCACTATCAAAGAAAAACGCTCCACATAACCTTCATCATTTTGCCAAAACCAGCCCACCAGAAGAAATCAAAGAGAAATTCCAAGTGTGGACTTGCCAAATGAATCTTTCATCTAAATTTTGAAACAAAGACATTGCTCTTGCCAAACATTTTTAAGCTTTGCTGAGGCCTCACGTGAAAAATCAAGAGCTCTGACTATTTGGAATTCAAATTCAATGGAAAACTTGGGCTTATTCCCAATTAATGCAAATGAGACACTGCACACTACTTGAATGTCTTTAAATTAAAAATGATCCTGATGTAGAACTGTGCCAAATTAAGTCAGCAATGATGAAATTATAAAAAAAATGGTGTTATGAACTGTCCTGGCACTTAAAGACATGATGACGTCTCCATAACACTTGGAAACCTTGTTATTATGAAAACACTCTTTTTAAATCAACATCTTATTTCCAAAATGTTACACTCTCAAGGAATTTAAAATACTCTCTTTTAAGGGCATACAAAATTAAAAAATATATTCATGTTGAAAAACACACTTTAAAAAAACTATTACCATAATGATAAATTTCTAATGCTGACATACTTTCATGTCATATACAAAAAAAAAAACCAAAAACAAAACCAAACATTTTTGACAAGAATGTTTCATTTATAATATAACCTCATTATATTTACTTGCATTTTTCCTCAGTAAAGAACTGGAACAGCTTTTCTTTCTAAAACTGATACAAAATTACTTTACATTCTCTCTCATGATTCACTATGAGATAAACCAAAATCACACTCAAAGGATGCCCTTAGCAATGCTGTTGTTAAGGACAGCAAAGCTGGCAGGTAAACCTGCGTTGGCAGGGGCTTGTTTTCCAATTGAAAGTCTTCTACCTCAAATACTTGTGCATATTCTATGAATACTCTCCAGGCCAAGGAACACTTTTCAAGTCCCTCCTAAGAGAACCTGTATTTTAAGAGTATATGTAGATTTTTTAAGGGTATGTTTGCTCAACAGTTAGCCACAGTTCCACTGGAAAGAGCTTCTTTATGTGATAACTCAGAACTTCTAAATTCCTTTCCTTATCACATTCATCAGAAAACAAGAAATTAAATTCTTCAAGGAAAATTATGTCCTGAAACAGTCAGACAGGTTTCACTCAGAACTCAATTCATACACAGATATGGGTTTCTGCATCGCTTTTCCCTTCTTTCTTGTTACTCTTCAACACAGTCAACCCCTTAAATTAACTAGAATACATATTTAAACAGCATTTTCATTAGAACAACTGATTAGCTGGAAGTGAGAGATCTTACTGGTGTGTTCTCTGAAAGCACTGAGCACTTGCGCTCAGAAATACCTATTAGACTTCAGATAACCTATAGGGAAGAGGGCATTTATGAATACCCAAACTGGGAGAATTCATGATGGAAGGGCATGGATGGTGGAAGGGAATTCATGATGGGAGGTGCAGGATGGATGGGAAGAAAGGCTTAGTGTCTCATTGCTAAATATGTGTGAGTGCCCAAATTATCTGTGTAACACAAATTCAGAGAAATACAAACATTTCCCAGAAGCAGCTGAGGTGCACAAAAAGAGAAGAAACCAGAGAAGACTCTTGGAAACCTGCCTGATTTCCTGTGAGCACACAGGCCACATGCTTGGCAACCTCACCGGGTTTCCACCTTGGAAACCCAACTTGCATCCCTGTGACTCTCAAGCAGTCTCCCTCTGGGAATGCGGGACTGTTTCTTGAAGACAGTGATTTTCCCAATCTTCACTCATGAGATGACCAGACTGTTTTGAGCTGGAACTCCTTTCTTTGTCCAAAAATTTCAAAAATCAGGGACATTTTTCTGACCCAGAACACATCTTCAACTATCAAAATTTAACATTAAATGGTCCACCCTTCACCACTCACTCCTATTGTTTAGAAAATTTTAATTCTGGCATTCTCTAAATTCTAAATTTGAAACTGATAAAAAGGGTTATATGTTTAGAAAATTTGCAGTTCTGAAGTCTTGCAGATTTCTTAAATGTTTTCATTCTTCTTAGAATAAATGTCTATTTAAAACAAGGCAAAAATGTTAAACTAAGAGTTTAAAATCTTTCCACCTATCCTAGCTAAAAAAAGGATTATAGGTTTTCATTCTCCATTTGGATCCATTAGTAAAGAAGTGCTCCTCTTATTGTTCTCACTTATATTTACTGAAAATGGAATGTCTCAAATGAATTCCATTTTAGAATTGCATTGAGAGCATGCTCTAATTCACACAGATGGGATTTTTTTTTCACTTTTCCTGACCTCTTCTCTCCAACAAGTTTCCTCGCAGTCCTGCAGTTTTCCCAAGCCTTCTCCTTATCCAGTGAAACCAATCTGAAATCCAAGATTTTAATTCAAGCAAATGAAGTGGCACCACACCACTTGTCTATCACACTGTTTACTTCTCCAAAGGACCCCAAATCCTTCAGATTTCAGATTTCCTCCATAATCAACATTCACATTCAAATCCATGACTTTCCTTAAAACGATCAGTCACTACCATTTCCTCCTCAGCTCTATGCAGCATCTGTCTGGCTTATCAGTAAATCTTTTCCTCTAAACTGAGTCTAAATTCAAACACATTCAGACATCTCCCAGTACATTTTGGTTCCTCATCAGAATAGTTGTATGTCTCCCACAAGTCTTTTCAGGTTTTGATATGGCTTAAACCCAGACTATTTGTCCATTATCAGACCAACACCAGGCCATCACCCTAACTCATGGTTTCCCTGGCTCACCTTTTCAAGTTCCCCTACTATTCTTCCCAATACCAAGATATGCCACTGTCTAAAGAGAAGTCTAAATTTCCACCTAAGAGTTTCAATTTTCTTGTCTCCTTTCCTGGCAGGTTTACACTCCTCACTCTGCCATTATGCCACATCTCATCCTTCTGACAGACTGAAGAAACATGCAGATCACAAAAATAAAAGACTCTAAAAAGGAATTGGCCAATTCTAAATTACAAATGAATCCTAAAAATCTCTTTTGCCAGAAACTGCAAGTTATTCTCTAAATTAAATTTTTTTGAAAAGAAAGAAATTAAATTCATGTTCAAATCACAGAATAGACAGCTATTATTTGCTCACCTGAAATATTTGTTTCAAGGAAAAAAGTGCCCGTCTCAGTTCCCGTCCACTGGAATTGTAAAGTTTTTCTGGGAAAACAAAATAAGACAACAGAAAAAACTTCAGCATAAACAAAACTGACAACATAGCAAGAATGCAGTACAGCTTTTGAAAGAATCACAGCACCCATTTCCCATTAGGCAGACTTCTCTTAAAAAAGTTAGCTTTTTAAAAAGTTAGGACTTATTCATTAAATGTGCATGTAAACCAGGATTTAGTTGTTTATAACTTAAGATGGCATCTTTCAGGTAAATTCACAATATCTTCAACAAGATCAGTGAGAAACAATTGTCTCTGGAGTTTTTTAAATGCTTAGAAATATTCTTTCTGTATTAGGTAAATTTAGGGTTTACTGAAAGTACCAGATTAATCTCAAAAGACTTGTCTGAGACCACTCTTTGCCTTTGTTATCAAAGCTAGAGCCACTGAATCCCATCTTTGACTGCCTTCCCTCTAGACATTCTTTTCTCATGTTCTCATCTTTCTATTGTTAAATCCTTTCTCCAATAGCAATGAACGTTAATACCAGAAATAGTCGGACAGTCTGTTCTTAGCATAATTCAAAACAGTGTTTTATTCTCCTGAAAACTGATCTTGACCTTTTTCTAAATGAACCAGAAGCCTTCTTTTCATCATCCAATACTGAAATGTATTACTTCATTTATTCCCCTACTAATGCATTCTCACAGAAATAATTTAAAGACAAAAGCAACTCTGCTGTCCTTCTGAACCCTGCTACAATGTTTGTGCCTTTGGAAGAAGTCTGGGACCGTGCCTCTCAAGTCTGTTGTTGGAAATTTGTGACTGTGCAGGGATAGAGCAGAAGGTGAACTCTTCAAAACTTCCTGGTCTATTACACTTGGTGCATTTGATAGAAAGAGGCTTTTTGCAAAACATCTACAGTCCTAAATTTAATTACACTACTGTAAGCCAAGAGCAATGACAAAGGAAAATCAAATCTTCATGGTCACCTCAGATGACACACTTGCCTCAACCACAAATCATCATGAAAGCATCCTCTCTGCAATCGGCAGAGTAGTGGCCTGTAGTGGCCAGCAGGTCCTGAGATCAAAGCTGGAATGCCCATGGAATGCTAATAATCTTACAGGAAAATTAAATATCCCCAACATTTTATATCTTACTTTCCCTTGTCCATTTCTCTTTCAATTACTACTTTACACTAGAAAACCAAATTAAATTTTATTTCCCTGCCAGGAAGTTGCAAAAGAGAGAGTAGTATTTGAGGATTCAATGCATTTATAACTCAGTGATAATTTTTTACTTCAGTCAAGGAAGGCAGAGTTAATTTTAGAAAAAAAAACCATTTCTTATTCCAACAGTCATCTTCAATCAAAGGAAAAATACCAAAGTGTCAGCAGAACTAACACTATTTTTTTTAAACTTTGAAAGTAGTTTTGTTCATCCCTAATTGCCTCTGATTTCAAAGGCAGAATGTACAGAACTGGCAAAACTCTTGTTTTTATAAGTTGTCTCCTTTCTTGCACTTTTATAGATTCTTGACAAAACATTGGAGGAACGGATTTCACTTCAAGCCATAAACTTAGAGGCACACTTTAATTACTCTCACTTTAAAACGCACTGGCATGTGGGACCACATTTCTTGGCAGGATAAAGAGTAATTTTGTCAGGAAAGCCTAAAGAATAATAAAGATCTTCTAAGACCCGGTCTGTCAACTTTACATGCCACATTACAGAAAATATTTATTTTTGAAAGTTACCTCCATCTGGCATTTGTTATTACTAATTTCCCACTATTCATAATTCACCAGCATCATTATGAGCAGAAAGTCTCCAAACAAGGCAGTGCATTATCATCTTAATTAAGAGAGGCACCAATTTTTAAAGTCCTGGCAACTTTGTACATAAATATCAATGTCCTAACAAATGCCATCTGTTGGTCTTGGTCTTAAACAGAAATCATCATCCCAGCCTGGGGTGAAGTCCTAACAAACCATTGTTATGATACCATAACGCTGGCTGTTTCACTGGTGCGTGAAGATTTTTGGTACATCTCAGAGGAACAATGCTGAACATTTTTTCCCCTTGGTGTTTTCACAGAGCATAACCTCATCCTTGGCAGTCAGCACAAACAATGCTCTCCCCGCTTGTCTGTAGCAAGGAGGACAGAAGTTACTGACTGCAGCTCAAAAAGGGCTCTATCATTAGAGCTAAGAATCAACAACTACTGCAAGTATGAAGTTTGACAACAGTTGTGGCACATGTCACAAATGTTTGAGGTGGGTTGCAAATCCATCTGAGGAGTGACAGTCCAGTTAAATCATCTCACTTCTGACATCTTCTTCCAGAGACAATGTACACTCGCAGGTACCTCCTCACACAGAGCTGATCTTGTTCAATCACCTCAAAGATACAAGTCCACAGCATCTTCACCTGTTGCTCTTACACATGGGTGACACACTCTCTGCCTAAGTCTTGACACCCACTTATAACAGCGTTGGCAGCCACCAGAAACCTTCACTGACCATAACCCAAGGAGGAAAGTGAGGTGGCAATGCTACATCAGAAGATGTTTTGGTTTAGAAAACCTCAGTCCAGGATTAACCTCACTCAGGGCAGGAAAAGCTTGTGTAAGGCAAGGTACTGCACAGATCCTTAAAAAAGCTTGTACTTTTATTCTGTTTTTCGGACTACAGCCGGGGGACGCTTGCTAAGATGTTCTCAAGGCCTTAGAGAATTTCCACTTGCTAACAGTAACTTTAGCACCCCAGGGACCTCAGGCTCATCCTAAAAGCTCTAGATGGCTAGTGAGGCTATAAAAATGCATCAGAAGAAACTGAAAGGCAAAAATCAGTTCCGAGCTCTTTTGCTATGGTAGAAAAACAAAATTAAAAAAAAAAAATGAGAAAGAGAGGAAAAGTCACATGTGCTTACAAAGTTTTCACACTGCAGATGATTCAGAAACTAGACAGCAAATGCTTTTTAATGCTTGTTTGACATAAGCAGTTTAAAGTGTTGCCCTATGAAGCAGACTGAGAAATAACTTTCCATGTTAAAGCACAGAGGTGACTAATTCCCATAGTACCTCCCTGGCAGAGCTGTCTGTAATGGAAAGAAATGATTCCTACAGCCTTGAAATAGGAGCCTAGCCTGCTACTATCACCAAACCCAGAAAATTCTGAGGTGCTCCAAGGACAGTCCAAAAGACTCACAGGTTCACTGCTTTGTTATTAGGTGTCAGATAAGCTTGAATATGTACACCAAGACTGCTTCACACCAGCAAACAAACTTCTGCATTTCAAGCAGGAACATGTGCTGCAACACCTCTCCCTGAAACTTCTCTGGCCACATTTCCTGTCCTTCTCCAGGCCAGGTGTAGGCTGGAGACATTGTATATTCATATACTTCAAGGTAAGATAAAACAGATCAGTGAGCTCGTAGGTCAGGGATTTTGTGATATCTGACACACAGACTTCATCTGCCTATTAATGATGGTGGCTTTGGCAGCCGTGTCCTGATAAGTGACACTATTGCAGCCACTTTTACGACTTTTCTTCAAGAAACAAAGAGCTGCATCCGCAGCTGTGAAATACTTTTAATTGCACATACACAGATGACAGAAAATTCTCCTTGCGGTTCCCTCTGACGTTAACTAACACTAGAGGGCACTGCTTATTTCCTTATTTTATGAAAGAAAAGTCACTCTGCCCCTCCATGGGCTTCCCACTGATAGAGCAAACTTGGGATACAGAGCTGGTACACCAGTAAACTTGAAACCCTGTTTTTAATTTTTTAATCTGTAGACTGTAAGATATCCAAAGAAACTGAAAAGCGTCAGCTCTGCCAATCTCAAACATTCAAAATCAGAGTCAACTCTTTTGAAACTGATAGAAATCCAGGTACTGGTATGGGCCTGAGTTTTATTTACTGCAAGAACTAAGAATCAATCACATTTATTAAATTATCCTTCACATCATATCAGGGAGGTGTATATCCTTGAAAGACAGTCAGATTTCCTTGGCTCAGCACTTATTTCTACAGGCAGAGAATCACAGATAACCAGACTTTTGGTAGAGCCAGACAGGCGTGACAGGTAGCAACCTGCAACTGGCTATTTTGGTTGCTGTTGCAACCTGAAACAGCAGAACTTTGGTTAAGAGAAGCCATTATGCTCTAAAAGAAAAATATTATTTGTTACTCTGTATTTCTTGCTTGTTTTTAGTTTTGTGGAAAATAACTTGGGCTAAGTGAAAAGGGATTCATATAGGTGAATTTGGTACAAATGTAGCAGTGGAGGGAAGGCAGTTTGGTTTGAAATCAACATGTTTTCAGAAAGGAAGAGAAGCCTTTAAAGATGTTTTATCAGACAACTTGCAGCTTTCAAATGGATTCTATATTTTCAAAGATAATTGTCAGAGGTGCAAATTTCTAAATTTCTGTGGTTTTCATCTCTTTTGATTACATGGGAAAAGGGACTTTTTAAAGAAAATAGTAATTTGTCCTTATATTCTTAAATAAAGTACTGCCTTTTCTTGTCTTGTATGAGGAAAAAAGAAAAAAAAAAAGTGTTCTCAATCCACAGTAATAAAAGAAAAAGTGGAACTGGTTGAACATTGCTTGGTTCAGTCCCATGTGTTACACCTGACCTCTGACCGACAGAGTACCATCCTCCTCCCTTCCTCTTCCATCACACCCATTGAATTAGTCCCTGGGATATAGTAATTTATACAGCATCAGCCTTTTGAGCTGTTGGCAAAGGCTTGTGAACATCTGGCTGAGCACAAATGGGAGTTGCTCTGCTTCACTTGCTGCTGCCTGAATGACCTCCATGTCTCCCATCCATGCTTCTTTTCTTTAAACTATAATTTCAAGATGAAGCTCCTTTCCTTACAAAAACATAAAAGGGAGATTAACTCCACATTTGATTACATTAGCAGGATACCCGGTGCAGATCCACTTAAATGACATTTGAAACATTTCCTGCCTTTCATTTTTACCTGGCATTGGACAGAAGTAGCAACATTCTCTGGCTTCCAGTAGCCACTAGCCAATTAGCAAGTACTTAGAAACTAAAAAAATTAATTCCTCTCCCTGCAACAAGGAATAAAATATTATTTAAGATGCTCACGAGGAAGAAGTGTTAATAAAATTAAAAGGCTTTTCAATTTTAAATGAACTGCCTACCTTTCCAGCAGCACTGATGAGGAAAAAAACTTGAAAGAATAAAAAGTGTTTTTAATGGTGAGAAATTTTGTCATTCATTCCTTCTGTGAATGCCCATGCCACACTTCTAAATTTATTACTGAACTATTCCCATTTTAAATGCATGTTATTTTATCAGAATGAATGTATACAATTGTAGAACTAAAAATTTGAGCAATACAGCAACAAGTCAGGCAAATGGGTCCACTTCTGCAAACATGCATCAGGAACCAGCCAGGCAGACTTCACTTGAGTAGGCCCACGGGCACATACAGTGCTGCAGATCTATAAAACAACTGTATATAAAACTAATTAGCGCAGTGTGCCAGTCTTTCACTTTATGTCAAACAAATTAAAGCAGTTCTCTAAGAAAAGACCTGGTCCTGTGCCAAGATAGGCTCTTAGTTTAGCTTTTGTCCACGAAAGCTAGTCATAAATGTGTTGGCCAGACAAGGCGCTCTCCTTTTCTTCCCAGACCCCCTAGAAAATGCACGAAGAAGGGATTCATTCACAGGCATATTGCCCACTATTACATTAACACAATTGCTGCTTCTGCTGAGATTACTTTGTTTTGCATATTACAAATTTCCTTTCTTTCCCTCTGAATTCAATCTTATTTTGTCTGGATAAATGGTTATGCAGTAATTAGTGGAATATGTCACATCTGAACTCAAGCTACATATTCTCCCACTGATCCAAGGATTGATGGTTAGCACTTAGCACAGAAAAGGAACTTTCTCACAAGAAAGGACCTTAGGCAAAGCAAGTGGCTACGGACAAATTTTGGGAAGCTGAGCCCACATCACTGTCAGCACCGACTGCTTTGGAGGAATGTGCAGGCTGCCTCCAAGGAATGCTGCCCCAGCTCCCCGGCAGAGAAAAAACCTCCCTGCTCTCCTTTTCATTCAGACACACAGCAGCTGCTTAGCTAATTATCTGGGACAGTGGGTCCCCTCAGCGAGCAGGGTCTTTTGCCCCCACTGGGAGAGGGGGATCCTTTGTCGGGAAAGGATCCTATTACGCCTGCATATGAGAAGAGCTCAGCTTCAAGCCTGCATCCTTATTCCCTTTCTCTGTAAAGGACCTGCAGGTGGGGAGTGGGAGGAGGGAAAGACAAAATAGTCTTGGACACCCTTTCCTATCCCATACCCTAAAGCCATGTTGGCAGAGGCTCAAAGTAAAGAGTGCAAAGAGCCACCTGCAAACCCCAGGGAGCCTGTGGGTTTGGACTGACAAGCAGGGAGAACTCCAGGGCAGGATCTCCCCTGGGAATGAAAAATACCCAATTCGGTCACCACTTAAGAGCAATTGTATACACTCATGCATGGGATTTTCTGCCTCTTTGAAAGTAGAAGTTTGCTTTCCTGACACTGCAAAAAGTACTCAGCGGAAGAGTCCCTGGATTTCCACAGGGAGAGTACACATGGCAAACTCCCACTCTAGGAAGATGGACTGGAGCTAATATTTTTTGACAATTTCTCTAAAATGCCAAATGTCTTAACTTCTGTCACAAGGGAATCAACATAAGACTGTCAGGACAAGAATGATTATACATTTAAATCCACTGAAAAAAGTAACTGTTTCAGCAGGTGCAAATGTCGTTCCTCACTTCTTACTCCTGTATTTTTAAGAGATGAAATGAGACCCAATCAGTTGGGAAATGAGTAATATATAAGAAAAGTTCATTCAGAAGATCAAGAAGAAGCACAATGACCTTGAGGATGAGGAATCAGAGACATGCAACAACAGGTCTTTTTCATTCTGAACATAACAGTCCTGGTGACTCCCCTACCCTTGGTTCTAGGTGTTGTCAGTGCTGGAGGTTCAGCATAAACTACAGTAGCATCTAAATAATTCCATGAGATTTAAAAGAAGGAGGGTTTTATGCAGATATCTGGCAGAAGGGACTTTCCAGTCTTTATCATACTCCACTGTCATGATTTAACCCCAGCTGGTGGCCAAGCCCCAGGCAGACACTCACTCTCCCACAAGCGAGATGAGGGAGAGAATGGGAAGTGTAACAGTGACAAAACCCGTGGGTGAGATAAAGATAGTTTAATAGTAAAGAAAAAGCTACCCACACAAGCAAAACCAAACAAAGAATTCATTCACCACTTCTGACAGGCAGGCAGGTGTTCAGCCATCTCCAGGAAAGCAGGCCTCCATCACACCTAACAGTGGCTTGGGAAGACAAATACCTTAATTCCCAATGTTCCCCCCTTCCTCCTTCTTTTCCCAGCTTTATATGCTGAGCATGATGCCATATGACATGGAATGTCCCTTTTTGGTATGCTGGGGTCAGTTCTTGTGCATCCCCAGCCCCCTCACTGATGGGGTGGTACAAGAACCAGAAAAGGCCTTGACTCTGTGTAAGTGCTGCTCAGCAGTAACAAACACATCCCTGGATTACCAGCAGTGTCTTCAGCAGAAATCTGAAACAGTCGAAAAGTCTCTCCCAAACTAGGTACAATGAAGAAAATGAACTCTACCTCAGCCAAAACCCATCTAGTAGCATAAAAGGAATATAGTGATCTCTTCTCAACCATTTCTACCAAACTTCTGCATATTCTGCTTGGTTTCAAGCAAACTACATGTCATGGATAAACCATTAGCCAGAGTTTCCCCTTGACATAGCTATAAATTACTATGCTTTTAGTTCTACAGAACCATCCACGTGGAAATAGGAAGAAGATTTGTTGTGCTATCTGCACACATTATGGCAAACAAATGACAGTGATTTACACTAAAGAGAGATGTTAAAATGCAGCAAGTGTTTATACAGTTAAGTGCAAAAGGAAACCTTAGTCTTCATCTGCTGGATCCAGGCATTTAAAGCTGTGGAAGATGGGGCTCTCTCTGTATGCTGCACCGCATTATGCTAGACATCCTAAAAACTGATGGCGTCAAAACTTCCTCTTACTGCTTCCATTTCTAAATTAGCATATTAAGGCCCTGCTTGGTCATAATCAAAAGAAAGGATACATAAGGCAATGTGGGCTGAGAGCAGGGTGAAGCTGCCTCACAAAAATGGCTTGTACTTTTCTTCTTAGTTTTATATGTCTTTGCTCACTACTGTTTTCCCAATTCTCTACTGCAGAAACCTGTGTCAGTTGTCTTTGACTGCTGCTGTGGAAAAAAGGACATAAGCAGTAAGAAAGCCCAACAGCAGGTTCTACCTAATGTATGAAGTAAAAATCAGAGTGGGACATTAAAACTCAGTGTCAACAAAGAATCACTTTGCTTAAACAGAAAGCAACAGATCCCAAGAAACTCGAATAGTTTGCAAATTTCCATGATTAAGATCCCCAGGCTTTTAAAATTAGCTGTAGCTGGAGAGATAAAGAAAATGCATGGGGTGTTCATTGCCAAAAGATCTTTTTTAGAAGTGGCTTTCAGGGTCTGGCTGGGAAAAATATTGCAGGCCAGTGCGACAAAAAGTTTTCCGGCCCTCTACGAGCCAAAAACTGTGACTGGGACAGCAAGTCAGCTGTTAATCTGCTTCCCATCTGGTTATCACCACAGCTTTAATTTCCAGTTCCAAATTAGTTGTCTCATGTATCCTTTCTGATTTTGTAAGCTAGAATACAGAATTCCTCTTTACAGTTACATTTCCCAGTGAGTCTGATGCCTACTGATAACTTTGAACCCACGGGGACACTATGGAGGTCTATCAACACAGAACAAACTGCTCCATCAGCTCAGTCTTCCTTCCTTCCTTGAAATAAAAAGCCATATTCAAAAGTTACAGCCTTTCCAACATATTAACAAAATAAAGAGCCTCTGCCTCTTCAGCCTACTTATTCCAGCCATGGAACAGGCACTACAGTGTACTTCCCTACAATGATTTATTGATATAGGTCCTCTCTACTTGAATGCAAAAGGCACGAATATGCTCTTTAGTTCTGAAGTGCAGGAAACAGTAGTTTGAGTTGACAGCTTCAAAGGAGAGCACTTCTGCCTGTCCAAAAAATGCTATGACTTCTCTTCTGTAAAAGTCAAAGAGTTACAAAAGGGAAAAGGCTGGGTAACAAGGTCAAATACTACAGCACCATATTAGTGCAAGTGGTGATGGAAAAGACTTGAGAGGTCATCTTGTTCATCCCCCTGCTAATGCAAAATTGTTCCCTAGAGAGTAATACAGCAGGAAAGTAGTTGTTATGCTAAAATATAGGTTACATAATTTAGGAGAATGGGGCTGGAGAAAATTGCTAGAAAAGAAAATAATATAGAAGAACTTACTGCTTCTTTAGAGATTACTGTAGCAAAACTGAGGTTAAACCATAATTTTAAAAAGTATGTGGAGACCAACCTTTAATGTTTGTTTCAGTTTACAACTCAGTCTCTGAGTTGCTGACCTGTGTGTTTGTGCTTGAACAAGCACATTAGCCAGTGCCTCCTGGATTAGAAATATTTAATAAGAATACGCTAGTCGTGATTTGAGTTTTCTGGTTTTATTCCATTTTAAACACAGTGCCAACATGTTGCTCTGCATGTTCAATCAGTATTAGTAAACAAAGAGCAACAAGAAAATTATAGCAACCCATCACCAAAAAAAGATAAAAAAAATTTAGGCACACCCTCTAGGCACTTGGGCACTATTCCTTGAATTATGGATGCCTTACCTGTGCTGACAGCTTGGCAAAAGGCAAAATGTCTGAGCGCAATTACATCGTACCTTTGTGCCAAAAACCTGAAGGAGCTCCTGAGCTTAAAGCTCATATCAAGTTTTTCTGTTGCATAATACATGACAAAATATATCAGATGCTATCTCCAAGACCAAGTCGTTGCAGTGATCCTAAGTCCAGCCTCAACAAGTGCATCAGAACTTAATTATTCCTTTCACTTCAGAGGATGCAGCCTCCTAATTAACTGCCTGCATTGAAGCATCAATTTGTTGTGAAATTTGGAAAGCAAGGATGAAATCATTCATCTGACAGCAACGCAACAGGCAAAAGAGGAGCAGCAGCAGCAGTTAATGTTGAAAACCCGATAAAGCTGCTTCTCCTCAGATTGCTAGCAATTAAAAAAGTGTGGGCATTTTAAAATACCTGAGCCTGCATTGCCTATGTGCATGTGAGACTTCCAGTCTCACAGCCATGCTGCTGGAGACAACTCAGTGGTTCCATCTCAGTGTTAGGGGTTTTTTTGACCATTTGAAATGGCCAAGACCAAAAATCCGCCACAAAATCCTGAAACACAAAAACCAGTAGATGTGCCTGTGATTGTGACACACTTTCAATATAAGGATTAGTATTTAATTGTACTTCAGCAACCCCCAGAAACATCATCCACACAATCACAAAGATTCCTTCTGGAAAGCTTCTAGAGGTGACACCTGCATCCAGTGGGGCTTCATCTTCACAATTTTTTTATCCCAAAATTAATTTGAAAAGAGAATAAGCAAAGAATGCCAATGTAAATGCCATAGCATCTTCAGGATATTTATTTCAAATTTTCATCACATTTAGTGATGATAATTTTGATTTCTAAAACAATTTTTTTATAATTTAAATTCAATATACACACCTCCTCAGTCTGAAACTCTTGCAATATCTCAATATAACAGCCTCTTCCTTATGTTAAGAACTTCATTTGTAGCTTATCTTTTCTACACCTTCCTGTTCTTGTGCACATCCTCTAATCAATTCACATCTTTAAA
Source organism: Pyrgilauda ruficollis (assembly GCF_017590135.1). Taxonomy (NCBI): domain Eukaryota; kingdom Metazoa; phylum Chordata; class Aves; order Passeriformes; family Passeridae; genus Pyrgilauda; species Pyrgilauda ruficollis. Next base: position 975,918 of record NW_024525156.1, read on the forward strand.
TGTGTAAACCCAGACACAGCAATAAAACTAAGCCTTTACTGATTTTGAGTATAGAGGAGAAAGAGCATTTCAACAGACAAAGATTTGGTTTTGTTTTAGTGTTACAGTCACACAACAAAAAACAATCCCTTCAGTAATAGTCTCATCGTTTCTAGCAGACGTGATCTCAGTCAAAAACAATAAGCTCGTTAACCAGCTTTGTTCTAATAACTTAAACTGCCTTTTCCCATGCATCTTGATGCATTTTAGAGTTTTTTTGGAAGGATGCTTCTTTAGAATACTTGAAGGATATAGTTAAATTAACAGAAATTAAATTTACAGAGATGGATTTGCAACAGAGGGAGAATGAAGAAATATCAGATGTGCAGAAGGAAAGACTGCAGCACAAATACTTTTAGCAGATGTCAAAGTAATTCAGGGTCAGCAAGTTTCCCATCATTCTGAAATTGCTGGGACATATGAAAAACACACCATTTTGGCAACTGAAAAGCAAACCCCACAAATAAACTGGAACAGAACCACTACGATCTCAGGCTAAATCCATGCCAATGCATGACTCTCATCTGATGCAGATGCCAGATCAAGCACATGGCCAGTCCTCCTTCAGTAGGCTGAGGAGGCTTGGAGATCCCTGTTACCTGCTGGACAACTCATTTCCCAGCATTGCTACTGGTGCTACACCCTGTGCCTTGTCATCTCCTGGGTCACACTGGCACACGGAGGGTGCAGGTGGCTGGCACATCAATGCTCCATCTGCTGTCCCATGTCTTACAGCAGCAGCAACAGGAACAGGCATCCCAGGAACGTGCACAGGCACCCTGAGCAGCTTAACACAGGAGGAAGGAAGGTGACACCCTGGGGCAGCCAAGAGTCTCGAGCTTCACATGCTGCACACAGCAGCTCTGCAAGAGAGAACTGCTGCTGTCCTGTACTCCAGAGCAATCTCTTTGTCCTTCAGTTACTATCTTTTATTATCACTCAGACTGTTAGAAATACAAAGGCTTTTTCAGAAGTGGAGACACCTTTGTACTCTCTTAAGGACCTGCACATCAGACTGCAAAGATTTAACAACAGAAGTACTTTGGTGTCTCACATCCACATAAAAATTATGTAAAAGTAGTGTATCTCCACATCTCCACTTTCCATTTCTAAGTTCCATGATTAGGGGGAAGAGAGGTGTCCAAAGCTACATATATTAAATGCAGGAAATTACTGATAAAAGACCATGTTCATCAGGTAGAAATTTCCCTTTTAGAAATTCTCACCCATTTTCATAGCTGAAAAATATTCTAGATTTTCCAGAAACAAGATGCACGATGCTTGTAGGGTCCAGAACAGTGTGATTGGATCTTTGAGAGAGAATACCAAACCAATATCAGAACAATCATTTCACACTTCACCCCCATTAACAAACACCACAACTATACACCTCTATGCCAGATGCTTCTCTGAGTTCTGTTTGAAAATCAGTGAGTTCAGTTAAGTGCATTTGCAGCCGGAGAGAAGCTGGTATATAAATCCACCCACTGCTCTGGCAACACATTTTCCCTTCTGAAACAAAAGCTGGGTGATGCCTCTCCAAGCAATAGTGTGCTGCCCATTGGGGCATCAGCTCTTCACCTCTCTCTCTGTCTGCAGAGACAGAGGCAAGAAAAACCTTGGAGCAGTCTTAGCCTCACTTGAAATGATTTCCTGCCTAAGTTTCCCCCTCAACATCTCCACATCAACAGTTTTCACAACAAATAATTTAAACAAAAAGTCACTCAGGCTATGGCATTCCTTTCCATATGGCCCCATCCTCTGCTGGATCAGGACAGCTTCCAGGCAAGTTTGCAGCATAAAAAGAAAGACTATCCTCACAGCGCTCCAACCATATCACCCTACCAGACATTTACATTTTCAAACATTCCACAAGCACAATTTCTGTTTACCATACCATGCGGAACCCAGCCTGAACTTGTTTAACACATGTTTGCGTCATTTATCCAAACTCATTCATCACAGTTGTAAAACATCTGACACACGATGGAGGTTTTCCAGTGTGTATCAGGCCTCTCGCTTAATTCAACCACTGATTATTTCCACCTCTAAGTAATTTGACCAAAGCCACACGAAAGCATTCAGCTATACTAAATCTCTCTGTTTGTTATTAACTCAGTCACTGGCTGTAAAGAGCTCTACCTCTCTCTCTACTTACCTAATTAATCAGAAGAATATCTATATACACATGTATACAATATATATTAACACACAATGTATGCCCACATATATGATATACATATTCTACACATATAAATACAATAGCTTCTTTTTAAGAGGCTCCATGTGATAAGAAAATTGCTACATGGGTTGAATTGTCATTTGTACCATAAACACAGCCAGCTGCTGTGCAAAGCGCTCCCCCAGGCAAAATGCACACACTGCAGCACACTTTACACACATTTAGCTACTTAATGTGAATTTTTTTTTAATTCCCAGTTTTAGGAAAAACATAGCAGCATAAAATCCATGAATTCACAAATCCACTTAGTATAAGCACAGCGAGCCAATGGAGCTTTGAATGAGATCCTGAAACTGGACAGTAAAAACTGTTCTTTCTGTGATTACTGATCACAAGCACTGTATTTATTACCTTTTTACTTCTTGCCTCTTGCAGAAGGAAGATTTTTCACTGTTCCCCTTTTTTTTTTTTTTTTACATACTTTCCATTGCTCATTAATCACACTGACACAAGTCTGTAACTATGAAACTAGAAGCAAGTTAACAGCTAAGACCTGCAAGAACATTAAAAGGACCAAATCCTGTCTTCTATCTAGGCTTCCTACACTCAAAAAACCATGGTTCAAAGTGTTGTATGTGCTGCAGGAATTCAAGATCTGTTCACTGTTCCTGACAAACCCTCAACTGTTTGCGACACGGTTTGGCTGCCTCATATGTTACTTTTTTCCCCTTTGGACAACTGTATAAAAAAACATTATGAACTACATCATCACACTTTCACTCGACAGCAGAGGCTGGTTAGTGCAGACATCAGAGTAAATAAGTAAGTCCCTGTCCTTTCTCACTTCAGGAATCAGATGTGTCCTGGGAGTGTGAAGCCAAGGTAAAAGCTGGGACAGTAAACCGAGAATGAAAAATCTCTGCTTCTCTTAAGTCAATGGTGTTGTGCCATTGCCTTTGAGAATCACTATGTTCCAAGGGCTAGTATGGAACAGTTGTCTCCCTCAACTCCCACCCTATTATTATTTCTAAAGCCTATACAGAGACACTGGAAAATAAGGATGATGACAAGGGATGAGTACAGAAGACAGCTCCAGCAAGAAAACAATAGGGTTTGCACATCTGATTATATTCTATTACATTCAGAAAACAGGAAAGTGTGGCTTCTTAGAAGAAATGTAGGATATATTATTACTGTCAGCTAGAGAAGGAAAACCATGAAGAAATAACCAGTTGCTCAAGGTTGCCTCAGTGATCTTTCTGGTCTGCAATCACTACTAATCTTTCATACAGAAAGCAGGCAATGAAGCTGAAGAGGCCAAAGATTTGAAGAAAAAAACCAACAATATCCTTATTCTTTTGACTGAGGAACACTTTCTTACTGTATACTTTTTTTTCCTTGCTCTTGGCAAGGCTTTTTATGCAAATAAGTGCCCTACAGCCTACTGTCATATGCTGTAGATTAAACAACCTCTCAAGTGTGTACAGAAAACTTAGCTGTAGAATTTGGCAACTTGTTTGTTAAGTGGCACTTTAGTTCATGAACATATTAAATCCATGATACATAATCTGCTTGGGCAACCTGCTAGTTTTAAGATGTTAGTCTAGACCTATAAAGCCCTAAATGTCGTGGGACCTATTTATCCAGGCACTGAGCTTTTTTGGAGGTTTTCTGATGAAACAAAAGTTTATAATCAGAAAATGTCAGTCACTAAATTGGAAATACTGCATTCAAAGTCTCTTGTAGCCAACAAACTTTCTTTAGATCCAAGACAGGATCCCAGAGAAGTCTGTCTATATTCATTGTAACTGAGGACCCAGAAAGGACATGATCTCCAGCCTTAAGATTGGTGCTGTGGGAAACTGTGGTGCTGCACCATGATGAGGCAAATCAGAGGAGAACAAAAGTGCAAGTCCTAAAAAGCTGCACTGCAGACAACCCAATCTTGAGTGCAAGTGCCAAAAATCAGTCACAAACTTCAGAAAAGAAAAATTCATTTGTACTCAGACTTGTTCACTTCAATATCAATTTTATGCAGAGGTATTAGGATGGCATTTCCTGAGTAGTTTCCGAGTCGTGCCACAGAATATTGGGTGTGTTTGTGAAAGCTCTGTCACTCCTCACTCCCTGCAACTTCAGGGTTTTGCATGTCTGGAACAATCTTATTTTTTTCCGGTGTTTCATTAGCAGCCCCTTTCTGAGAAATGCCAGGTGGCACCATGCCCAGAATCACTTGCCAGCTAATCTCAGAGGATTGGGCATTATGCCATTTGAATTAAAAGAGCTCAGCTCTAACTCACTGATAACATTTAGGAATCAAACCAATAAAAATGGGAAAACAAAATGAATACAAATAACCTCTGAATGCACACAGATGATAGCTTTTAACTGAAAATGTATACAGTTGTGGAGAAAGAAAGAAAGAATAAAAAGCAGTAGAGGTCTTTTTCAAAAACTTAAACCAGGGTTCAAGAGAGAAAAATCAGCTATGATTACATCGGTTTCTGAAAACAGCAAAAAGAAAAAGAAGGAATTTGCACATTTAAGTACAAAGTTAATGTCACAGGCTTCCCTGCAACCAGGGAGCTGAAACTTTAGGCAAGCTGTGCTGTGCCAATCACCCCATGAAGTGCAGAGGAGAAAGAGGAAGAAAAGAATTTGCATTTGAAGGGAACAATGGAGTTTCCCCCTCAATCCCTTCATTCTGCCATTTTGACAAGTCCTTCCTAAAATAAAAGCGACATTTAATTTATGAAGACCAATAAAATCATAAATATGCAGTTAAAAAGTCTGCATAATCCTAATGTTGTCCACATCAACAGTAAAACACGGGATAGTTCAGCATGTGCACGTAGACGAGCAGGCAAGAACACAGACCAACGATTCTGTAAATTATAAATTCTTCTTCTGTCATGGGTTTTTAAGTTTTACAGGCTAGAAATTCCCACGTACAACACATTTCACAGGAGGGGTAAGGGAAGGAAAAACACAAGGCTAATAAGGATGTGACTATTAGGAAATAAAACAATTCAAAACCATTTCCTATAACACAATTAAAGAAAAATATGGGAGGCAACTTTGGCTTACTCTGACTTCTGTCTTTATAAAGCATATCTGTATTATTTACATCTTCTCTATTCTTTCAGAGACCATGAGTCAGTACAGGACAGCTATTTTTCCTTTCACTTTGTCATACATGTCTTGGAGGGTCAGAAAGCACAAGTCTTGTAGTATTTCACAACTAATTAACAGAGATAACAGCTAATCAAATTAAATAAATCACACAGAGAAACTGCCTTTTCCAGTGGCATAACAGCATCCAGGAAATTTTTATAGGAGAAACAACTGAGATGACAGTTAGGAGGTCTCTCCCCATCTTGCAAGGATAAGGCAGTTTTAATTTTGGTCGGAACAACCCCCCAACAGTTCAGATGGATGAAGGCCCGCAAAAGTTGCTTGCTTTTCTGGCTCTGTTTGCAAAGCATGGACATCAGCCATGGGCAGACACTTCAGCATCCTCCACACAGAGGCCGGTATTTCAGAGAGGATGCAGTCCCGTGTAAGATGCCTGCCCTCTTCCTGTCCTTGCCCCTCATGCATCCTGCTGCCCATGGCGGGCTGTAGGACTTGCTCCTTACAAAACACATATTTCTTCCAGTGAGAAACAAATCTGACTTGCTACTGATCCAGGCAGAAATTCAGAGGGAAAGGGACTAGCTTCAGAGGTGCTATCCATAAAAATGTCTGCTACCCAATTTGTTACCAAAAAAAAAAAAAAATTAGGCATCATTTTTCTATCATTACATCAGAATTTGCCTAAAGAAATCAACATTCCTGAAGCTGGAGCACTCTGGCCATGCTACATGTGCTGTCGGGGGCAGGTTAAATCAGTTGGGAATCCTAAATGCCTAGTATCTACATTCAATTTTCCCTGGCAGTTGCTTCCTTAGCATTAAACTTCATTGAATCAGTACACTGCCAGGCATGTTTCCTTTTCCTTCTCTTTTTGTGACATTGTCCTATGAAAATCCTAACTAAAAGAAATCTTTTGCAGGTGGATGGAAATTACTTTGCAGGCTACAGCTTTCAATACATCACTGCACTACCTACTCACCAAAGACTTTTGGCACTAGATAAACATGTTTGCATGTCCCTTGGTCATGTTTTCGTTTCCTCTCGGACTGCCTCCCGAAGGACAAAGCAAAAGACTGTGAACAGAATTGTGTAAGTGCTTTGGCATGGGAATGACTTCACACAGCAGCATTTCTATACCACCCTGATGAGACAGGAGAGTGGTGGTCCAGCAGCACAAACCAAGTCACACCAGTTTGTTCTGTCTGGAGACAAACAGCTCTCCCTCCCAAGAGACCAAACTTGCAGAATCCACAGACACGGTTCTGCCTAAATCAGAAGAGATTAAGTGATAGCAAAAATGAACTTCTTTTTTCTCCTACAAGAAAAGCACAAAAAAAATCGCCAATAAGCTAAAGAGATATGGTATGCACACATTTGGCTTGCGCTTTCCTCCCTTTTGATAAACTTTTTAGTTTTAGTCAAAAGCAGCTTTCATGACAAGTCCTTGGTTGAAATCCTTGAAACTTTTACTCATTTGGCTCACTTACATGAAAGCCCAAAACACAAAAACTTTTGTTTTCATGCCATCCCCAGCAAGCGGAACCAAAGCAAAGACTTGACGGCTATTTTATGTTTGAAATATTGGCTTCAAAGCAATGGGGACAGCACAGTGTGGGTGGGCCTGACACTACAGCTGTCTTAAAACAAAGAGCCTATATATCAAAAAAAGCTCACAAGAGACAGGATTTACCCGGAAAGAAGTACATCCAACAGAAATGAAGACGAGGAAGAGAACATGTATGCACACGTGTTCAGGGGAAGCAGGGGGAAAAGGGTAATGGTGTAGTTAAAAATTAAAAACAAACAACAAAAAGATACTGAAGAATGTTGTATCCATTTGCAGCTGTAACCATTTCTATGGAAAGTATTTTTAAAGAGCTTTCTGACTGCATTATGCTATCAGTGCAGTATCATAAAAATGAGAAGAGTTACTTGAGCTAGTAATGGGGAAAAACACTCAAAAAGGGTCTGTGTTCAAATGAGGCATCCCGTGCATCTATAAACTAACTTGGAATAACAGGATCCATAGGGTAAATGAATAAAAATGTCAATAAAGTGGTTAACGTTTAGATCATTCTTTTAATCTATATACTCCATTGCAATGGATTCAGAGTGATTTTGCTGTTTAAGCATTGGGAAGCAGCAAACATTAAAATATCACACCGACAAAACTCTTGTCAGCATGTATTATTAAAATAATAGAAAGCCTAATTTTAAACAGAAGTGAAGCAGATGAAGATTACAGGGGCAAATCATTGCCACAATTGTGCCTGTGCCTCAGTTTGCCAATGGAGTTTATGACAGGTGAATATTTTGACTGCAGCATTAGTTTAAAACATCTGACAGGCTTCCAGGCACAGGCTTTGGGGAACTGTCAAGTTCCCAGAGCCTAGATTCTCTCCTCTTACTGTCCCAACTGCTGAAGGCAGTGTGATCACGCACAACAGCGGTGTCTTCCTATGCCCGTCCCCACAAAAATGCTATCAGGAAGTAAATCAACATGGGCTCATTTCTGTCCCTCCCTCCTGGGACTGCATGGAACAATACAAAACAGCTGGAGAGAGCCACCTTACCTCTGGAAGACTCACTTTGCAAATCAAAAATGATGAAAATGTCACCTGCTGTTTTGGAAACGTCTCCACAGTGCCACAGTACACACACTGTGCTTGAAAATGGCATTTCATCAAATCTCAGAGGTAAGTTGGTTCACCTTTGGGACACAGGCATTGCAGATTTGAGATGAGAAGTGAGAACTGTAAAGACACACACCCATGTAATGCTGAAATCAATACCCTGACACCTCCCTCCTGGAAAAGACAGTGCTCTGGGTTACATTGCAACATGCCAAACAACATTAGAAGCCTCTCCCTTGGAGCTGGAATCTTAATGATCCACACCACACATACCCACCACTTTCTACAGCCTTGGCCCTGGTTTTTTGGGCCAGCAATAAAGAACATCATCAGAAGGGGCAGAAGCATTAGTTTAAAACAAACCCAATTCATTGTATGTTCAACAAAATTATTTCTGTGCCGAAGCTGGGACCCTTCAACTAAGAATAACCATTAGGTGGGGGCAGAGGGATCTCCTTCATACCTAGAGAGAGAGGACATCCATAGCTCCATTTGCTCCCAAAAGGGCCCTTCACTTTAAGGGCCCCTACACAGAGGAAAGCTGAAAGTCTCTTTTGCAATCCTCTCTTTGTTTTGTTTTTCCCCTTTGCCAACTATGATGATTCCAGAGCAATTGATAACAAAAGCAGATGTTTACAGCCACATGGGAGGCTTCCCTGTATACAGTGGCTACTGCATTACACTGCATTAATCACTCCATGACATCTACCATATGTATCACATTGATTAGTAGGCATTTTAAATCCCATTGACAGTGGTGGGATTAGATGTGCACAAATATTAAAATGTAGACTCCTTCCCCATATGGTGGTCATAAAAATGAGTCTCTAAAACACTGGCTTTTTTCAGGATTCTCATTTGTCCAACTGAAAAGTGAGTGGATGGTTATAGATCTTGCTGAGAAACAAATATGAGGCTTTCTTAGCACTAAATGCAATTGCAGGATCTAAGATGACACCTTCACAGTCTTTTACTATTTTTTATATATTTTAGAAAACAGAATTTTCCTTTTATTTTGCATATCTCTGGAGACAGTGCAAACACCTCTGTCATTCAACACAACTGATAACCTCAGTAGATTACTCTATATAGCTAGAAAAGGGCTTCTGAGACAAGAAAAAAATATCCTGAAAATGACTCACCGATACATTTAGGTCATTGCTACCTGGCCCTGGCTGGCAAAACTCAAAGTGTGAATTGCTTCCTGCCATCTACTTAGTTTTGTTTGTTTTCCTCTGGTTTAGTACTGTTTATTGGACTGATTCACTGACTGCCTTTCACTGACACCAAACCCCTCCATTCTGACCATCAGTTTTGCTTTCATCTGTACTGAACCCAGTGATGGGGTATTCAATCTTCTATGAGCTCCATCCATAATCATTATTACAACTAAGGCCTGTTAGTGCCAGTATAAATGTTAGGTTATTTGAAAATTATGGGTACAATTTACAGACTAAGCATTTCCCTGAAATTGCAAGTAAGGCTTTAAATTAGTAACTCACACAAACATCAGTGCATTAACTGGAACAGAATTACTCATCAGCTGAGACCAAGACATCCTCAATAAACTTGTATTAGACATCCATGCACATTAGAATCTGATTATCCTATGCTGATGGAGGCACAGATTTCATCTATCAGATGAGGATGGGTATCACACGTGAAACTTTTCTGGTGATGTAATTTACAAAGAAGACTAGTATATGATGCTGTGTGGGATCTGGCATTATTACAACAAAATCTTGAGGAGATTCCTTCCAAGAAAATAGATTTTATAAACATCACCTATTACTGCAAGCTCTGCAGTTCTGACATCCAATTGCACATTTATTTCTTAGGCCAAGCAGAAATGTGAAATCTTGCATTATTATCTGAATATAACTTCAGGGGATGCTGGGATTCAGCTGTTGTAACTAACAAAGCCCATTTTTAGTGTTCATATACTGTCATAATGGGAACAAGCTGTTTTCTTTACAAGGCTGATTTCATGCTCGGCATGGCCTACTGCAGTATATTCATAAGGAACAATATAAGTAGATAAAATTACCTGATAAAATCCAAGATCTTTTCTACAAATAACTAGGGTGTTACAAAATCAGATAAAAAAGCTGTTGTGTCTTTTTTTTTTTTTAATGAAACATTAGGTAACAAACTAGACGCCTGGTCCATTTTGCTGTACTGCAGCATGCACAACCTGCTGGGTCTCCTGCCCATCTACTTCAGGATCCAAGCTCTATCTAACGCGAGACACAAACAGGACAGCTCCTGCCTGTCCTAAAGATTAGGGTGTTTGGGATCTGCATGTTGGCAGGGCTCCACAAGGCTCTGCAGCACACTGGGGATCAGGTGAGAGCAAACACCCGTGTTAAGTCTCAAAGTCCCTCCTGCACAGGGCAACAGGTAACATGCAAGGGCACCTTTCCACCGTCTGTCCTTGCCCTCCCCAGCCCAAGTGGACAAGAAAAGGCAACTTTGCAAAGAACTATGTAGAGGGATAACTCTTTCTTAGCGGACTTCCTCAGAAGACGTGAACTTTTCTGAAGATGAATGTTGAATGATTTTAGGGGCAACTCAAGGTTTTTAGTAGGGTGAATTCACTGGCACTGACTGCCCTTAGACTGATGAGCAGCATCAAAGGTCTATCTTCTCCAGTACCCCCTTCTCTTCATGTCATGCAAAGAACTTCTGGGGCTATAAGCTCAATGCTGTGTTTCGTATCATTGTACTGGTAGTAAATTTAATCACAGCTACCTAGACAGCACTCCTTGTGCTGGAAAGATGGGAGCATAGAGCATTTACATTTGAACATTTTTCTTCATTCTGGCACAACTTGTGCTTCGCATGACAAAACAACACTGCATGAAAGACGGCAGCTGTGGCTGTGCCAACTCCCAAGCATGCCAGTGAACTCTGGATAAGTTTTCATTTCACACTAAAGAGCTTGTTAAGTCTCATTGGGACCTTCCTATTAAGTATTCCAGCTGATAGATTCTGCCAGCTGCAAGCTAATCCCATCAAGGTAAGCCCTTGGCGCAGCTCTCAAGTGAGAGAAGTAGGAGATGCATCTGGCTGCACACATGCATTTCTCCTTACATATCAGCTACTGCCTCACTGACTCTTACATTTATACTACAAGCATCTTCACAATCCTTTCCCCTTGACCAGAATTAATTACAAAGAAAGTGATCTGGGAGGTGAAGAACTGAGGTATACTTCGACAACCCTAACAAAGTCATATCCCTGCGAGCAGACTATCTATTGACTACTAAATTCCTCAGCACTTGCAATTGTGAGTGAATCCCCAAAGCAAAAAGTACCATTTGTGTGCAAAGATTAAATATTAGCCTTTGCTTAGGTATTTTTTGAGTATTTTCTCATATTTAAAATGGGCAGAATAGTATTTTCATACTTAACAGAAATTCAGATATGCCTTTGGAGCAGGCTGCTTTAAGTTGTTTCATGACAGATTTATTTGTAAGGACAAGTCAGACATAAATAGATTTCTTAATGAGTGCAGGATGGCGGCAAACATTTGTTACATTCAGAACAGATTAGTTTTACTTTAAAGGGAGCAGAGGCAAAGCTGACACATCACACACAGCTATGTAAAATGCCAATCTCCAGCCCAAGAGGCATGAGATTCACTGCTATGCATCTCTTACACCTGGGTTTTCAAATGGCTGGGCAGTGGAGCCAAATGCCTTCATAAATTTTGTTGCACTTGGAACTTCACTTAGCTGCACGGCCAGCAATTTGCTCGCTGCTCAGACCCTCATCAGAGACCTGAATGGCATCTTGCTTTATTACTCAGCAGATTTTAGACTTGAAAATAATTTTAGAGTAGCAAGGGGGGTGCAGGGGGAGTTGTCAAGATGCTTTAGCTCCAGTGGCTATGATCTAGGATTTCAATCTGCTTTTGAAACAGCATGATTCCCACATAAGTCCAGCGTGAGAAGTCGAGCTCTGTTGTTCAGTGGCACCGCTCCTTCCCTAGCAGCAGACACTTGGAAACAGCAGAAGGTGCAAAACCCAACTGACTCCAAGTTCTCCAAAACATTAGAAAAACATGAATCTGAAGCTCGCAGCTGCATTTTATCAGATTTATCCATATAAATAGACCAAACCCAAAGTGGATCCAGACCTGAACTTTTCACCTTGTGTCCCTCTGTGACGAAAATGGATCTCATTTTGTTACTCAGACTAGAAATTCTTTAAAGACTTATATTATATTTCTAGCTAAGGAATGACGCTCTCACCAAAACCCTACTGTGCTATGGTGCCTAAAATAGTTAGCTCACTAATACTGTCCAGGTTTGGAGGTTACATTCTGAACAACGTGTTTTGACTGAATAAGGATTTTTTAATAATCTTTTCAGTTTTCTCCCATCATTTATCTTCTTGGAGCATAAGCACTCTGAGCCTGGACTGGTTACAAATACCAGTGAAGAGAACACTGCTCTCCTGTGGGCACTACCAGAACATCTTTAAGAGAAGAAGAGATGTTCAGGAGGATATCACAAATCTTTTGTCTGGTCTTCAGTGTATCATATACCTTGGAATGTCTCATTAACTCTTGGATAAATGTCTCCCATAATGCATAATAAAATTACTGATGACTGATCAACTACCCTTCTTTATCAAGGCCTGTCTTTCATCAAAACCAGACACTTTCACAGTGATTCTGCAGTATTTCTTTCCCCTAACTTAAACCCAAAACACCACCCTTTCAAACCCACAAACTGTGACATTTCAAACACCATTAAAAAACATTTAAAGAGTACAAATCACATGGAAATCACACGCACTAAACACAAACATTATTAGTATATAGGTTTAGGGGAGGATTTTAGAGCTCAGAAGTTGGGAATTTGGGTTTAATTAACACATTTTCCTGGGGCCAGCTCTCCTTTAGTTGTCCTCGTGTGGAATGAGGGAGATGCTGAATTTCTTGCTAAAGAACAAGTATGGCTAATATTGCTACTTTCCAAGTTCTGTCTCAGAGAGTCAAACTCAGACAAGCTTTGTGCTGCAGTCACCAATGTGTTCAGTGTCAAGATGACCAGAAAAGACAGCAATGTCTGGTGCCTGAGCTACTGCATCCCACTTGACTGAAGCCAGCCTGCACAAAGTAGGGATCTCCAAGTGGTAATGCAATCTGGTTAGTTTCCTTATAACAAACCCAAGATAATTTTTTTCACAAAAAATATTTATAGGCAGATGTCAGCTTTTTAGACTTACTCAGATACCTAAATAAGATGAAAGCATCTCCAGGCAACTTCCAAATATGGAGGGACATACCTTCTTGACAAGTGAAAGGGCCAGATAGCTCAATACAAAGGCACTGCAAACATAAAGCAGCTCCAAAGCTTGCTATAGCCACAACTGGCTGCTGTGCTGTATTTAAGTGTAGGATGGGCCATACTGTTCAATCACTCTAAGTGGGACAACTTTCTTTAAAATCAGTGGAAGTTCTGAGTGGATGGCAGGATCCACAATCTTTTCTTTTTTTCCCTAGGTCTGTTTGAAAACCCATGAAATTTAATTTTTTTCTGGTCATTGTTTAGTTTTGTGGAAACAAATACATATAAAGCAACAGTCTTGACTCATAGAAGATGGTTGAAGTAGACTGATTTAAAATGAAGTAACAGCTTTCTAAATCAGTTCTGGAGAGCATCCACTGTGTCACTCATTCACTCGTTCTCTGATGAATTTTTTTTCCTCAACTTAAATTCACCACTAGCTTATTTTTCTTGCTTTGGTAGTGATAGGAGTCAATCCTACCAAAACATAGTTTTTATTTATTAGTAAACTTACAACTCTTGACAGCAGTAAACTTATGTTTGTGTAAAACGCCCTTACAAATAGCCAGTGTTCTGCTCTACAGCCACACAAAAATAGAGGAAGCCTAACATACAAAAAAGAATAAGGAAGTCCTCAAATTATCTGCTGTATGTATCTACAGGGCACAATCACTGTAAAGGAGAAAGCATAATAGAATTCATTTTTCCATCAATGAATCAAAACAATTCAGATTTCACAGTTTCTTAAATTACTTAAGATATCTGCCCCCCACCCCTCTTACCAAGGCTCACTGCCGCAGCTGTGTCCCCCAAACAGATTCTTACAGCCTCCAAATTCACAGTACCCACACAGGAGGTGTGGAACTCAAGATGTACAAAACACTGCACTCGGTATACAAAAAGAAGATTCCTGCTCCTTGATCTAACCCTGTTGCAAAGTAATTAAGAGCAACACTAGCTACATTGCTGTGCAGGATGCTCACAGCTATTAGTTTGGAGAACCTACTCTCATGTTAGCCCATGAATACGCAACACGAACATTGAACTGAAACAGCTCTGACATATGTCTCGGTTTGTATATGTCACAAGATGACTTCAAGCTGTCTACATGCACTGAGAGCCAGGAAACCAGAGCTCAGTCCTTCACAGAGGTCTGTCTTGCATTTGTTCTGTGCTGCTAGAGATGCAAAAACAGCAGGTCCTGCTGAAGGGCAGAGGAAAACATGGGAGCAGCAGATCTCCATTTATGCTACACAGAGAGGAGTGGACTTTCTCTTATAACAGCAAATCAACTCACTGTTGACTGTGTCAACCAAGAGCTCCTTTCATCATCACCATGGAATCATCCACCCTTGGCGGAAATCTTGAACTACCTTAATTACAAAGTGCCATGGTTTCAATTTGCCATACCTGCTAGCAGCAACCAGGGCACAAACACACTTCTACAACAAACTCAGCAAAAAAAAAAAAAAAGTGTAAAGTTACAGAGTCAAAAATAGTTTAGGCTGCAAGTGAAGTCAAGGACACCTGGTCCAACCAACCACCCACCCAAAGCAGGGCTTCAAAAACTGAGGTATGAGCTACCTGCTGCACTGCATGCAATAAAACAAGAAAATGTCAAGACATCCAGTTCCAGCTTTCCCTTCTGTGGGACCATAGTTGGCTACATGTAGTTGTGAAGTTGCCATCTTCCTAAAGAAAACAATCAGATCAGCTTTCTTCCACTGAATGTTCTCAAATGCAAGGGACATATCATTTAAATGGCTGTTTTTTTCTAACCAAAGACATCAGCTACATCCAAGAATTTGCAGCTGTTAAAATTGCTTAGGCTCCTACACCGAAATAGCTGTCTGGCTACTCAGAAGCAAAGGATGAGACTCTACAGGGTGGTTAAAAGGGAGCCCAAATTTAAACATGAGAGATAAAAAAATACATACACTTGAGCTGAAAAAGAAAGCTGACCTGAATGGAATTAGAAATAAATTTTTGCAAATGATAAAACTAATGTAGACAATGTGTGGGAAAAAAAGAAGAAAAAAGAGCAAAACATTAATAATGATTGTAATTTTGGAAAGCACTTGAATAAATACTAAAAGACAGGGGTGCTTTAGAGATAAATGACCTTCATCCCATCTCTCTGTCTCTCTCACTGCATGAGTTAAAAAGGCAGCACTTCTCATACTATATATAAAATGTAGGGACTTCAGGGACTTGCTCACATTGGTATGTCAAGTGAGTATCTCCAACAGTTTGCAAAGTTTATTCAATTCACATTTGAAGCTCTCTATGCAGGCCCTCTGAAAACATGTCATGTGTGAGCAAATGGCAGAACAAGTGATATAATCCTACTTTTACTAAAAAGCAGTGGATAGCTTCCTGTTTTCTCCAAGAAGTTGCATGTGGCCATGACTATCTGGTTCCTTTACTGGTCTGCCTATCTGATTTGCTTTAAACACTTTTTTTGCTTTAGTGTTCTCCTCTCTGGGTCTTCCAAGAGTATTTGAGTTCTGCCTGAATTGGTAGATATTTCATTACTGTAATGCCAATTAATGCATTAAGCATACAGCTTTTTTGATGCCAAAACAGCTTTAAAGAAATTAATCTATACACGTTGCTTATTACACCAACCAGACTTAGCCATTTCCCAGTACAGCTGCTTTCCTAAGGTATCCCTCAGTTAAACTGCGTAGAGTACAGAACTAGTGTACTCTCCCACAGCCTAGACTTATTTTCTGATATCTTTCTCAGCATTCAAGTGTTTGCTGTAATGAAGCAACACACTTTCAGCTAAGGGCTGCTTTCCCACAGGGAATATATCCTGGCACGAAGGGGTGGAGGGTGACTTCCAACCAGAAATTACATGGGCTGGAACCAAAACAGAAATGCACATGTCCAGCTGTTCTGATTATGGACCCTGTGGTCTCCAGCCAGAAGGGCAGGATATTTCACACATAAACCCAAAATGCCAATTGTGCAATTCCTCACAGAAAATAAGCCTCTGGCCACTCAGATTTAGCCCCATCAAACAGCTGCCAGTGCAGCAAAAATAACCCAGCGATCCTGCAGAGAATGAAATAGTAAATGTTATCACATCACATTGGAACCTCAGCACCAACAGATGAAGAGAAACCACAAATACTTCAGCAACACCTTTGGTGAAAGTGTACATCCAGCTATAATTAAGCACTGAAATAAAATGCTGCTATTTAGGTATTGTTTAAAATGTCACGCATTTAAAATGGCCACTTTTAAAAGGTCTCCTCAGGGCATACAAGGAGATCAAGTGTCCCACAATGAGGTTGCAGTTTGGACAGACAAGAGAAGAAATATGACTGTCTGCAGTTGGATTTTTATAAATAACCATCAGTCCCATCATGAAGCTGATACTTCCCCTTTTCAGTAAGGAAGGATGTCATTTAACTGAGTAATCCATGAAGAAACTTTTTGATTCCTCTGAGAAACTCTCTTGGTAGGATTGTCTGGATCCATGTTAAAGGTTAAAAAAACCCAAAAACTAAATAGTCATGCTGAAGTAAAACATTTGAATTTAAAACCTTGAACATATCATTACCTGTTACATTTATGACATCTTTTCTATTTAAGTAGTTAAGATTTAATGTCATAAAATAACATTATTTTATGACAATAATTCTCATCTCACATCAGAAGTTATCCACAATCAAGCTTTTACAAAGTCAAACTGATAGATACCTGCAACTCCACTGATAAAAATTTGTCTATGAAATTCTCATGTTTCCTGAGAATCTGAAATCCTTCAACCCTAATTTTTTTTATTCAAACATGTAAATAAAATATTCCAATAAGTGAGTTACCAAGATTAACATGCAATGGCTTACCAGGACAACACTTTTGATTCCAGTTCTTAATGTAAAGTTATAATTATTGCCATATTACTGCCATAAATGCAACACAATTTGGGATTACAACTTTCCCAACTCTGAAATTTCTTGTGCACACTCAACAGCTGAAGCTGTTTAATACATGTTCTAATCCTGTATAAAATCTTATAACTACAAAAGCCTTTGTTTTTTTCTTATAGTTGAATTCTCTATCCAGTACATTTGAATTATTTCAACTTCTCCCATGCTGAGTTCTTTCAGCTTCCATAGCAATGATAAATACACAGTTAATACAGAGAAATTAGAACCCATTTTGAAAAATGTCTTCAAAAGTCTCAGCAATTAGAACAATTATTCAGATTGAAGGGTGTAGCTCCCCAAACCTAAGTTATCACAAATATTTAAACTTCCTCTCTGCCCCAGTTCTTCCCTTGGAAACCAGAGAGCTGCTGCATGGGCATCTTATAGCTGAGGAGATAAACTGCATCTCCTTAGCAAGCTGTGAATGTCTTACAGAGGTTTCAGGTAGTTCAGCTCTTGTCAGCAATGCTGAGGCAGGCATTGCATCTGCCCCTGCACTTCTGCTGATCTCTGAGTAACTGCGTCTGTATGTGAGCAAGGCTGCCTGCAGTTTTCACGCCTGAAGCTCTGCTAATGCCAGTCAGCATTCAGCACACACCCCTAAGGACATATTTCTAGGACTGTTGAGAGCCTTAATGCAAACCTGCTCTCCTCTGCTAGCCATAACACAGTACCACAAATAGCTTAGCAGTTGGCAGCACTTTCTATGTCCCATAAAAAGTTACTTCTGATCACACACCGAGCTTTTCTACACGTACTAATCTGTCCAAACAGGCAAAATATATTGTGGGTGTAACGCTATCTTTTTGGGCAAATATCCTGGATAGAGTTTGACTTTTTAAAAATTTTTTAATAGTTTGATCTAGAATTGCAGCCTGAAGACTCAATATGAAATTGCACCAAACATATTTGTGTTACTTCTTTCACCGTGGCTTATTCTATATTAAGAGAAATTCCACAGCAGCAGGGCTAAGCATAACATTTGTTCTCATCATCTTTTAAGCTTCAAGAGTTGCCTGTTGCATCAGATCCAGTTTTTATTTATAGTCTTCTCTAAAATCACCATGTATCTGCAAGTGGCCTTAGGTTTGAAATAGGGTCTGAAATGGGGTCTCATATGCAAGAGACTGACAAAAAAAATACTGGGAAACTATCCAGGCACAAAACTCTACTGGAAGGTCATCAATCTTCCCCTTATTCCTGACTTGTTCCTTTCAGCCCTCAGTTACACACAGCCTTTTGTCTTCTCCACTGCCTGCAGCAGAACAAAACCCATGCACAGTTCAGCTGCCTTCCCTGGAAGAGGGCCTGCGGAAAGCTGCTCCTACAATTGGCTTGCTGTTGGGAGAAACCCATCTTCCAGCCACCACTAAAACATAACATCTGAATAAGAGCAAAAGCCATCAGCCTGAAACATTCATGGAAATATGCGTACCAGTAAAGTGGCTAGGTATCTCAAGATATGATCCATGTGATCATATTCCTGTGTTCTTCAGGTATGGAAATAAAAAACAGGCATCTGTCTTATTTAGTAAAATATGAGAATGCACTGAAAAGTTTTATCTCAAGGCTATAAATTATGAAAAGAGGTTTTGCACAGCCTGAGAAAAAAACTTCAAACTGGTAGCTGAAGTGTTGTTCCTCCAGTGTTGTCAAAATGTAAAAGGAGAACACAGCCAAGGCAGGCTCTGAGGGTGGGGGGATTAAGAAAAATACAAATATTTTCAACTCAGCATTCCCACACCTTTTTCAGTTCTAAGATTAACAATACATTGAGCTAAACTTAATCAAAAAGAACAAGGAGTTGTGTTAACCAGAAGGCCACAAGGTAGAAGAGTTATCTGTGCAACTCCAGCACAGACTGTGAAGGGCTGAGGGGGACAGGCTATTTTACAGATCTAACATGTAACCAACCAAATAACTGCCACAAGTGACAAGAAGTACCCAGTGGTTAGTGCCCTCAGAGCACAGGTAAAGGAAGTTGCAGTGCCCATGGAGCATTAGAAGCCCTACAGCAAGGGCCAATAGCCACCTCTTGAGCTAAAAGCTGGCCACAGAACCCTGCTGCTAGGATGTCGTGGGGAATCCTGATTCCTCCTGATACAAAGCATTCAATATTCTGGGGACAAACACGTCATTCATTTGAGCCAACAAATCGATAAATATTACAAGTGATTCCAATTTTCAGACAGATTTTCCTTTATAAATTCCCTATACACTGACCAGTTTTTTGTCAACAAATGAGTAAAAAGCTCAAGCAGGTATAAACATCTTAACCATGTACTTATCAAACTCCTACTTGTTTCTCTCACATAATAAAAGGAAAACTGACAGTGGACTTGTAATTTTCAGGATTTACCAAAGCCAAGTGGTATAATAAAAACTGGCTGTAGGCTTTAGGACAACTTTCAAAAGCAGTGAAGTGACTTAACAGCCAGGGTCAAGTTCTGAAAAAGTGATCTGGGATACGGACCATAAATGCTTAAGTGGCAGTATGAAACAGGTAATTTTTCTTTTCCAAGCCAGTGGCAGAGCATGCTGATAGGAAGTCAGCAGAAGCTGAGTCAGTTCCTGGAGCTGACACCTCTCGCCAGGTGCTATGCACTCCTGCTCCCAGGGCAGAGCTGGACCTGCTGAGCCACACAACATCTACTCACGCACCACTGCCCTTGCCCAGCTTGTGGACACCAGCTTTGGGCACGTCTGCAAGAGGAACTGAAGACTCTTGAATTCATGGAACTTCACTGCTTTCAGACAGGAATCTGTCACAAATTCATTGATGCTTTGATTGAGTTGTCAGAGGTGAGAGAAAAGCACATACATTCAACACATCCCTTGCTCAAATTAGGCTGAATCTGGACCCAGCCCCTGGAATAAGCTTCCACATTCCTTCCTGCTGGACATGAGACCTCCAGTACAATCGTGCTGTGCTCCAGAGACACTATCAGTCCCCATGACTGGACAGTATGCTTTCCAAACTCACGCTTTTGTGCGTTCCTGGTTTAGAAAATGCTTCTTCAGTTACACTATGCAGTTGAAACAAACAATAACAAGTTTTTCAAGGAAAAACATATATGCATTAAATTCCACAGACAATTATGCAGCACAGATGGAGATAAAACAATCAAAAAACAGAAAAGCCGAATCTTTATGACAGATTAGTAAGAAGACAGACATGGTAGACACAGCCCTACCCAGAAGCTATAAAGGTCCATATGAAAGACTCAGGGTGGAGATAGAAAGGTACATTGCAATCAGGGGTGAAAAAAAGCAATACCATACAGAAAAAAAAAACAGTTTAGACAGGTTACTACTATATGAAAGTAAAAATGACAAACAAAAAGCCTCCCAAAATATAATAAAATACTTTAACTAAATACATTTTAACTAAAATAATCATTAATCATTTCAGTTATGCTTTGCAATTATGATCCAGTTTCACTAAAACGGCGTGAACATATAGCCACAAAGACTACAGAATAATATCAAAATATTCTTGAATAACAAGGTTTATCTCTTTCTTGTTTGTCTCTAACAAGACAAGGTAGTCAAGGTAGTTTTCAAACAAACACTGAAGAAAGCAAGGAATGTGCCTAAAACTCCTGCACTTTAAAATTCAAGGAAAGATGTCCTTCCAAAGTAAAGATGTGAATAGCAAACCTTAAAAATGATTGGTACATCTCATCTTTTTCACTCTACACACAAACACACACACTCATACACTGGGTTGCTGGAGCAGCAGCCCCTCAGCTAAGAGACAGGACTTCCCAGACCTTAGCTTGATGTGGAGACCTGGGCTGCTCCATTCCCACAGGAAATGCCAACTTGAGGAGATTGCAGTTAATTCCAGTTAGCAAATTATTTTCTAACAACACCAACACTTGAAAAAACTCCTACTCTGAAAAAAAATCAGACATGGCTGCAATACATGTAAATACAAGAACCTGAAGATATTGAGATTAAGAATAAGAAGAGAACCTAAGATGTATGACACACAGTATTTTGCCAAACAAACATCAATTGTAACAATGAGAAAACAAAATATAGGATATGTCTGTAATTTCTACCTCTGGAACTCACAAAGCACTGGTTTCCAATATTCCTTAGAAAGACTCAGCCCATTGACTTACATTTAGCGTTAAAAACAAAAAAATCATTTTACTTCCACGTCGAGTAAGATGAGTACAGATGTTCTGCAAAAAGACCATACAAGGAAGTGAGGAGGTGAAGAACATGTCTGTGTATTTTCTAATTGAGTTTCAGCTATTGTTAAACTAATTTTATGGCACTTGAATCTTTAAAGAAAAACAATACTTACAGAAAATTGTAGAGAACTGAACTTATTCAAGGAATGCTGCTTAGCTTACAAAAAGCTACAATACCCACTGACTTGCAAACAGGAGCAGTAAGGGTGACATCTCTTGATCTCAACTCAGGTCTTGACCTGAGTGGGAAATTCTCACTTAAAAAGAAAATTAAGCCTAAGAGGATAGTCTTATTTTGATATGCTGTCCACCTTCAGGATTTTCTTTTTCCACAGTATTCAATAAACTCTTTTAGTAAATAAGAACAGGCAGTTTATTTCCTCACCTCCCTTCTCCACTGTTGCTTCACATTAACAGAAATATTATCATTTAGTAATACTTCTCTTTAGAGATGAACATGGTAAAAATCTCTTTTCCCTTTTGTACAGTGTTGTCATATTTGCTTTGAGACACAGACTCACAGACCTTAGTGTGCGACAAAACAACATCAATGCTTCTTTCATATTTCAATGGCTGATTAAATACCTCAGATGAAAGCTATGTGAAATTTTAATCAAGACTAAGCTGACTTACAGCAGCACAGCTCATGATGGCATTTTTGCAGGCCATGCTTGGCAAATGTACTCTCTAAAATCTATTTCAGCCACCACAAGGAGAGAGGAATGAAGCTCCTTGTATTCCCCACTTTTCATGACATACTCATGGCTTGATTGCTCAGGCTCTGATGGAGGAGTAGCTATGCTGACATCAGCATTTTCCAGATACCCCTCCGAATACTCGTCATATTTAAGGGTGGCTTCAGCACTGATACCAGACAGGAAAACTAAAAGAAACCTGAACCCTTGTGTGGCCCAGGACTGTAAAGACAGAAAACAGCATTTTGAGCTGTAACAGGAGGAAGCTGATAACTGCATAGCATTTGAAGGAATGATGGAAAGCAATTCAAGAGTCATGGAATACATGAAGAATAATTAGTCTCCTTTAGCCAGGTTATTTTCAGTGACAGGACAAGAGGCAATGGGCACAAATGGAAATAAAGGAGGCTCCATCTGAACATCAGGAACCTCTGAGTGTGACCAAGCACTGGCACAGATTGCCCAGAGAGGCTATGGCATCCTCATCCCCGGAGATGCTCAAAGGCCTTTTGGGCAGAATCCTGGAGAATAGACTCTAAGTGTCCCTGTTTAAGCAAGGGGTGAGAACAGGTGACCTACAGTGGTCCCTTCCAATTCTGTAATCTTACCCATTCTGTAGTCCTATCATTTGCATTTCCCTGTGTATTCTATGTATATCCTTCCAGCCACATTGATGGTTAGCTTCCTGCCAAAATTAAGACAATGGCAGATGAAGACTAAGCACCAGAAATGCAGTCACTGAGTGTAATTCCAATCTAAGACCTAGACTGCGAATACATGGATGAAAACAGAAGCAAGCGCTGATGCTTTGGTACAAGGCTTCATTTCCCAAGCTTGGACTGGGGCCCAGTCCAAAGTGAAAGAGTTAATATAATTCCCTTACAATGTAAAAATTAATGTAGTAGACCACAGTTGTTCTCATGTGAAAGAGGATATAAGGCAGACTTTGTGAAACAAAAAGAAAACGACCTAAAATGTATAACAATTAATACTGTGATTCAGACTAAGGGAACTCCAGTTAAGAACTGGCTGATGCAAGGCTGATGCAAATGGTGAGTGGGGGCTGAGACATGAGTAGAGTAATGAGAAATTATGAAAGTTGGAGTTTACAAGGCTTACTAAAAGCACACCACAAAACTTGTATCAATGTACACTTACTGCAAAAACCTGGCACACCAACTATCCTCTTGTGCTATAAAAGATGCTTGTTGGGCACTTCTATTTCAACCACCAAGAAATACAAGATTGGAATCACTGAGCCAAAGCCCAGCCTGTTGAAGCAACACAGAGCTGCAGAGTTCAGCAGCTGAACAGCCACAGTCCATTAATGAAGAGCTGAAGGATCCATGCCCTGAGGTGACCAAAAGCTCAACATAGAAACAATGTCCCAACCAGCCAAGACAACAGTTACCTTAGGAAGTTGAAGCATAATGCTCTCTCAATAGCAAACCCTGTTGCACATGCTGTATCAGGTAAATTCCCCAAAGGCTGTGTGCAGCAATGAGGCCATGGCTTCAGCACAGTGAGGCTCCCACCCATGGCACACAGAAGATTATAGAACCACAGAATATGCTGAGTTGGAAGGGACCCATTAGGATCATTGAGTCCAGCTCCTGGCCCTGCGCAAGACATTCTGTTATCTCCTCTGAAGGGGTTCAAGAGCAACCCAGGATCAAAAGTTTTCTTGCAAACCTTCGCAGTAGGAGCTGAATGATTTTTTTTTTTTGCTGTGTCTGTACAATTCTGTGAAGATGAACCACTGGCAAGTTGCTACCAAAGGAAGAACTCATGTTCTTTCTTTTCCTTACTGTAATGTAAATTGAGGGGATGGGGAACGGAAGAGAAAAGCAAAGCAAAAACTTTAAAGAAACAAAGACTGCAATCACTCAAGGGTTATTCTTTCCAAAGAAAGATTCAAGACCATATTTGTAATGGCAATAAACACTTTAGTTATATGCTTACTGTATTTCAGATTAGCAGATATGTTAGCAGTCTGTCATACAATAGCTTTAGGGGCCAAATAGTTTGCTCAATTCAAGTATCTACTCTGAGACCCACAGGAGAGTAAGTAAAACAATTTGAGCCAAGTATTTGCCAGCACCCTAAAGAAAATAAGCAGAAAAATCTCAAATTGCAACTTAAACACGAACATCTATTACTGTTTCCTTGCGGTCTATAAATCTAATCCTACTGCCCATACATTAGACTTAGCCATGCCTTCTGCAACTTCTCAAGTGTCCTCTCTTTTAGGAAGTCTTAATCTGGATTGGCTTTCTTCTTCATGTGCATTTAAGGCGCAAAACTGCACCTTGCTTCCTGAATTTGTCTTTGAAAGACCTCGCAATGACTTTTAGTTTTCTCCTCTTCCTAATGTAATATACTAACATAAATCTAATCAAAGAAGCGGTGTGGCAGCTGTCTTGTGACAGATTCTGATGATCAGCAAATTCATCACAAACCCAAAACCAGAAAAGTTCAGTGAGGGTAGTTTTGCTTTTAGAAGCAAAAAGGGCCATCACACTTTCTGAAAGCACTTCTATTCTGCCAATGTCAAATTACCAAAAGATGAAAATTTGCTTTTGATGTTAAAATTGTCCTTGATTTTAATTTGTTTTCTGCAATGTTGGCTTTTTAAACCCATCTTTTGTTAAAAGAGATAGGTCCCTTCAATTCCTAGACTACCGCACTTATGGTAGTCTTAAACAGTCCCTTCTGAACAAAAATATTGCTTTCTTTTTTAAAATGGTTAAATCATTCATCTAATATAACAATGATCTGTACTTATTTTTATGAATTTATACATTTCATGCCCATATAAGTGCAAATCTCTGAATTTGAAACATTTTTGAAAACTACACCAGTCTAATAATAAAAAAACCCAGACTACTTAGCATGATTCTTAGATAAATAAATTAATAATGAAAAAATAATGTATCAATTATGAAAATAGTATCAACATAACCAGCTACTGTATCCTTAGCTGTATCCTAAGTCTACAATTAACTAATAATAAAATTCCTTTTTCCCTTTAATTCCAGGCAATGTTTCCCTGTGGTCAACAAACAGTACAGAAGGAAGGATTAGAAAGCTATCCCACAGAAAGCAGCATGAATGCTTATTAACCTCAAAAGACTGACTCAGAGGAAACTAAATTCCAAAACTTGACACATCCTACTTCTTGTATCCCAACCAGCTTTGTGGTTTCCACCATGATTTCTCATTCTCCAGCAAAAACATCAAACTATTTGGAACCAGATGCAGTTGAGACTGTAATGGAGATCCCAAAACACAGCTTTTCTGAGCCATGGACAGACATCATCATCCAAGACTGGGTTTACGCAAAGAGGCATGGTTAAATGCAGATGTTATTCTACTGGAGTTGCAAAGGCTTTGAACTTTTCCAACTCATTTAAGAAAGTTGCTGCACAGTAAGAATGCTGTCAGAATGCTGTCATATGCAACAAAACATTTACTGCTCACAAAACACCAAAACCACATCTTCAAACTTCTCTGCCTGCTCTTTGTCAGCAGGACACAATGAGGCATCCATTTTTCTGAACACAGGACTGTATCTTACAACAAACTGATTAATAAGAATGATTTTTAAACCTTTTTCCTATGATACTACAATGCAAACTCCTCATCTGGTAAGATATTTTTGAGGCTTTATGCTTACTACATCTAAAACATCAAACACAGTATATTTTCTCTTTAAAAAACAGGTTAAATCACATGAACAAAAAGCTTATAAGAAAACAGTGCATCATTTAACAAACACTAGCACTACAAAAGCTGTCAGACTGGAAGTCAATATAAATCCTTTAAACAAAATACCTCAAAAGTGCTAAACAACAAAAACCCAGAGAAGATAACTGTATGGTAAAATATATTAATATTCTACCATCTGTTCAGCAGCTGCTTCCAAAAAAATAGTCTCAAAAATTTCTAAATTAAATAATTAAAATAATTAAAATAATTATTATTAAAATAATTATGTTATTATAAAATTATTAAAATAATTAAAATAATTTCATATTTCCAAGGAATGGATAGAGAATACATCACAAAATAAATAGATTCAGCTTCCATTATCTCTGTAGTAGGAGCAAGAAACAGTAAAGAATGGGAAGATGGTTTTTCATGGCCAAGAACACACAAAGTTCACCATGATGTAGAATGTGCCACCATCTTTTGTCTGAAAAACGTACAATAAAAGCTAACAAAGAATGGCTACATGTAGGAGGTCAAATCATGAAACAATCACAGAGTATCATGAGATGGCTCATCAGGTCAGAAGATTTCCAGGTGAATAATGGACTCATGCAATGGGATTGTAAAAATCATCCAGTTCCAATCACTCCACCATGGGCAGGGACACCTTCCACTAAACCAGATTGCTCAGAATGCCATTCAACCTGCCCTTCAACACTTCCAGGGATAGGGCATCCACAACTTCTCTGGGCAATCTGTTCTAGTGCCTCACTAGAACCACCCTCCCTCTAAAGAATTTCTTCCTAACATGCAATCTAAAACTCACTTCTTTTAGTTTAAAATTATTCCCTTCTGCTCTACCATTATGTGCCTGTGTAAAAACTCACTGCTACTTTTTTATAAGCTCCCTTTAGGGACTAGAAGGTTTCAATGAGTGTTGTCATCTTATTGCAAAAGCTCCCCACCTTCTTGGTGATTTCTCAGGGGCAACTCCTCCACAGTACTGACTCTTTCTTCCTCACAGCACAGGCAACAAACTCCATCTAATTTATTGACTAGCCAACCTACTCTTTTACAACACCCATCCTAACTGGACCTAGCTGTGGCCTGTTAAGGGCAGGCCTGCTCCTAATGCTTGATAATTAGTGCAGCTGTAACTCCATAGGGGTGAGATTACCTTCACCACTATCTCTATTCTCCTACATTCCATCTGTCCACAAATGATGTCTCCCCAGAGCCTTCTCTTCTCCAGGATGAACCCCAGCTCTCTCAGCCTGTCTTCCCAGGAGAGGTTCTCCATCCCTCTGACTATTTTGGTGTCCCTCCTCTGCACCTGCTCCATCAGGTCAGTGTCCTTTCTGTGCTGGGGACCCCAGAGCTGGATGCAGCACTCCAGGTGGGGCAGAGCAGAGGGGCAGAATCCCTTCCTCACCCTGCTGGCCACACTGCTTTGGATGGAGCCTAGAATACTTTTGGCTTTCTGGCCTACTAGTGCACATTGCTGGCTCATGACCAGCCCTTCACCCACAAGAACACCCAAGTCCTTCTTCACAGGGAAGGACTGTCAATGAGTTCTTCCCCCAGTCTGTGCTCATGTCTGGGATTACCCTGACCCATGTGCAGCACCTTGCTTTTGGACTTATTGAACCTCATGAAGTTCCTGAAGGCCGACTTCTCATGTTTGTCCAGGTCCCTCTGGATGGCATCCTATCCTTGTGCTGTGCCAGTTGCCCCACTCAGCTTCCTGCCATCTGCAATCTTGTGGCATTGCATTCGATCCCTCTGTCTGCATCATTGATAACGATACTGAAGAAAAACTGTCTCAAGACAGAGCACTGAAGGACAACACTCAGTAGCACTGGCCTCAGCCTGGACATAGAGCCACTGACCACAACTGTCCAGCTGTGTCCATCCAGCTGAGTCCCTATGAACTACGTAATCTACCCTTCAAATATATGTCTCTCCAATTTGCAGATAAGGATGTGATGTGGGAAATGAAAGATCATCCTTATCCACTTTAGACCAGATTTAAAAATGAATTCTCCCAAGTATTATCTTGTGTTTCTAAGTTCAGCATTTAGAAAGTTTCTGATATGGTCAGAAATTTTATGTTCATACTAGCAATGACTGCCTTCTTTAGAGTAAACATTTTCCACAACCTCCCATGGCATCTAAGCCATTCTGTTAACCACAGCCATATGTTGCATATTACTATTTGCAGTAACAATCTGTTTGGATTCACAGTCTCTTATTCTGGTTTATCAGTGAACCTCTGTCACACAATGCATATTCACTTCAGTGGTTTTAGTTTATTAATTTTTTGTCCTAATTTTGTTAGCTTGCTTCTTCCAATTTTTAGAAGTTTACAATAAAAAATAAAAAAAAAACAACAACAAAAAAAAAAAAAAAAAACCAAACAACAACCCTCAAACATTCAATGACATAAAATGGTAAATAGAAACAAAAGAATGCTATTGTGAAATTTCAACTAAACATGATCTAACAGTTCTAGGCTCACTTTTATGCTCTCAGGTCCCTCATATTGCAGAAAATAATTTGTTATAGGTCTCATATTTCATCTGCACACACTAATACTACCACGTTTTTTAATGAACATGATAATTTTGTACAATATTTTTTTCAGTACTAGGAAAAGGAAAAATAGTTAATTCAGCACCAGTTTAATGAATCCAGTATATCCCTTTTCATCCTTCTAATGAATCAGCAATTCACTGAGGCAAACAGCTCTTGCTGTCCTCCTTTCTCCTTTCCCAAAGAGATCTGGCAGAATCAGACTTCTGTTTTGCCATGGTCAGCCAGACCTGATTTTTCTGACAGCAAAATTCCTGATGATTGAATTAAGGACTTCTAAATGAAAGCCAGCCAGATGATTAAAGCTGCTTCTGCTAAAACAATGAGAAATACTTTATTTGTCTAAATCAGTACACAAGCACCAGCCACAGAGTCCATTAACAGCTCACACGAAGAAATGAGATGCAGCATCATCTACTTGAACACAAGCAAGTAGGTATCAGGAGGGTGGGATGAGGCAGGGAGCAGATTTGAGAAAAGGGAGATGGTGATTTAGGTAGAACAGGCATCAACCCTCAGTTTGGTTCCCCATTCTGTCAGATGCTTTGCCTTTGAGAAGGGCAAAGAAAGCCAGAAAGAAGTCATTCAGCTTAAGGGTTACCATCTATTCTGCTGCTGCTTTGAGCATAAAGACTGTGTGCTACCATGTGTGCTAAAAATAAACAAAGCAATTTTTTTTTTAATATAGTCTTATTTTTGGATTTAATCAATTTTTTTCACATTCCCATTGTCCTTTTCCAGTTCACAGAGTTGCTTCCCTCAGCTTTTCTAAAAGCATTGCTTTTGGAAGCAGCACAAGGTAACCTGGATGCTGTCCTGTTTGGCCTACTGTGCTCTTGCAGTAAATTTTGAGAAAAAACACTACATCAGCACAATTTCAGAACTCAGGTTCCTTTGCAAATCACAGGAAGCAAAGAATTTTGCAAGTTGGCAAAGCATCAGAAGGACACCATCATAGTCAGGAGTGCAGCAGTTACAGATCACAGAGAAAAGCCTGAGGACATTGAGGGATGCATTTCCAAGGGCATGGGTTTTACCACCACAACCAGATAGCAAGCAGACTTTTTAAGTGGTGCTTTCCAAATGAAGGCCAATGGGATTTTTCCACCCTGTCACTCAGTATTACAGGGTTAGAAAACATTTTTAATTGATCTATCTGGTTGTTCCCATCCTTCAAATAACCTCTGTTGACCTATCACTCTAGGCTGTACACTGCAAACTCCGCCTCTGCGGAGTTCCACATTAAAACACTGCTGGTTTCCTCTGCAAATTAAACAGAAACCTTCTAACTGCACTTTAGGCAATATAGCAACAACACACATGAAGTCTTTTAGTCAACAACCTTTCAAGACACACACTTTTTTCTCACTCAGAAAGTGTTGTTTAAATCTGAAATACTGTATCTCTTAAATCCTGGAAAGCATTCAGCTTCCCTTCACCATCGCAGTTCATTTATCTTGCAAGAAGTTTCCGAGTTCTTGCTCCAGAGAAGAAATTTTTTAAAGGCACAGAGAGAGAGAAAATGTGATGGTGCCTGACTCTGGGCTCTGGACCTGACTCATGCAGGCTGCACCTTGGAGAAGGCTGCACTCAGACCCACACTGGAGCCGTCATTTCAGCTGGCCACTCTTTCACACCTGGAGTTGTGAAAGTGTGAACAGAGGCATCACAAAATTATATGTTCACTTTATTCAGGATTTAACAAGTCTTTCTCCACAGAACAGTTTTGTTTCTGTCTGATCTCCACCTCAACATAAATTTTCAAGAAAACATCTAGATACAAAAGACCTTGTGATCTGAATTTATACAGAATGCAGTGAGCACAGACAGACCCCTGTAGTGATGTTTTTTCAGTTCCTCTCATAGTCACCTTAGTCCTATTTTTGAAAACAGAAATCCTTGAGTACCTCCTCCTGATCCTCTCCTCACACAGGGGAAAAAAAAAAAAGTTAAAATAAAGAAAAAAAAATGCATTGGGATGTCTGGCATAGTCATGGCTGAGACACAGCTAAGGGGTATTTAGGTACCCAAGAGAGAAACGAGTAAACTTTTTTAAAGTATGAGTTGCCCACACTTTCCTCTGAGGCAAAATGGGAACACAACCTAAAACTTTCTGTGACCTTGCAAATAAAATGTAAAGAAAGCAAAGTATCTGTCTGTGGCCATTAAAAATATCTTTTTATTTCCAAATAAATATAAACATCCACCTTCTTTAAAGCTGCAAATATTTAACTTCACCCTTTATCTCAGTCTTCAAAAACCTTCAATACTTTGGCAACAAAAAATACAGAACCTTGTATGAATGTGGCCAAATAAAGAAAATGCATGCAGCTCTAAGGTTTATGTCACACTGATATGTCTTAAATGTAACAGATTACCACTTAAATTTAAAAGAGACTGGAGAGCAGCATAGGTAATTAACCAATTTGAGGTGAATGTTCAAAATGCACACATTTAGGAGTGAGAGTCATCAAGGCAGGGGTGGGATTCAGTTTTGAGAGGACCAACTGTTAACACTGAAGGTAATGGAAAAAAAAAACTATCACCTGAAAGTTCATTGAACTTATCTTCTGCTCTACTGACTGAGTTTTTCTTCTCTAAACTCTTTCTGGACAAATACAGATATTTACATAGATCTTGTTTTGCAGCATGATAAGTAGAAAAAGTCTTTAAATATGAAAGTTGTTTGGGCACTGATTACAAGAGTCTTTTAAAGGTTTTTTTTTTGTTGTTTTTTTTTTGTTTGTTTGTTTGGTTTTTTTGTTTTGTTTTGTTTTGTTTTTTGGTTTGGTGTTTTGTTTTGTTTTTTCTTTTCACTTAGCAGTAATTTCATTTTTCACCAACTAGCCAGCCACACCATTCTGTGAATTGTAATTCACTCATCACCAAGCAGAGGCAATCTAATCCTTATCTTGTTAGTCAGTACTGGTTCCCCAGCTTCATTTATTATTTGTTCTGTCTGAAATACTTCAGATAATGGATTGAATGAGGAATTAATATGGGGAATTTTCACAGATGTATATAAACATTTAATACGGCCAAGTGACGTGAAGACTGTGGACTGGGTCCAGTTAATTAGGGCCAAGGCACTGGCTTCTGCAAACACCCAGTGTGAGTATTTGCCAGAGGAAGGGGGTTTGTAACACCTGTGAAACACATTCATTTTCAGAAAACTAAAAGATACTTCAGGATCCTACTTTTTTCAGCCTGATGTGAAAGGAACTGAGTGGTTTTCTGTCTTAGTCCTAGAAAGCCTTTCTTGTAAGCATCTCCCTTCCTCTTGAGACAAAACCAGCGCCAGATGAAAACAGCCACAGAGGATGCAGTGACACTGCAGAGGCAGGGGCAGGGGAAGCTGGCATGTCCTCGGGTCCTGACCCCACATCAGCATCCATCTGACAGATCATCACACTGTGGGGCTGACTGGGGATGAGCCCAACCCACCAAGCGTAGCCTCCCAAACACTCCTTCCATATTTCCCTTCTACTGATGGGCAGCACACTGTTTGCAGCAGGGATCCTCAGCGAGATGACAACACAAAAGCATGCAAATGACAAAGGGTAAGGAAAGAAACAGCACCAGTGTCCACTGCTTAAATCACTAAAGAAATTGAGAAGCCGTTGGCAGCACTGGAGCTGTCTCTCACAGGAGCATCTGCTTGGCACCCAGTTCTCATGCTTCATGTGGCTGTATTCCATGCATGTGTTGCCATATGGGAAGGATAGAAGGCAACTGAGATGGGATCATCTCAGAACATCAGAATTATTTCTGTCTTTCTAACATTTGTCTTTACATCAAAGGAGTTTTGGGTTGGTTTTTTGTTTGTTTGTTTTCTTGTTTACTTTTTTAGTACAAGGACAAATTTCACCAATTTGGCCACGGTCTGGAGCAGGCTCCAAAAAGACCATGGAAGATGGTGGATACCTACTGACAATATGAATAAGGGCTTCAGAAGGCATAGAAATTAAAACACTGAGTTTTGTTAGGAGATTTTGGCAGGTGCAAAAGCCACCTTGAATGAAATTACTTCAAAATTGCTGTGGCAACAACCCTCAAAAGGAATTTCAATTTCTAGTGAGGAGGGGAAGAAAATAAAAGTGAGAGGAAAAGCAGTACCATATTGAAAAGAAAAATTTTATTTAGGAGGGACAAGCTGCACTCAGAATTTGCAAAAATAAACTTTTTTTAGGACCCCAGCTGGGATGGAAGTGTCTCCCATTCAGGTAAGTTAAAGTTGCACAAGGTTTTATCTCATAATGACAGAAAATTAAATCTTCCGAAATTTTATCTTTCAGTAGATAAGCCTAATGATAACAGGAACTTGAAAAAAATTATTAAAACATGTCACAAGATTTAGCTGCATCTTAAATGTCATCCTCATTTAGAGAACATACTTAAATCACCAAAGCAAGACCTGAACCACCCAGCTAGAATTATTTAGGAATGATAATTTAATCAAATTATCTACTGAATACAAAACCTGGTCATTCTGGTGTAGAGGGTTGCAAAATCAGCTGATTACTTCAACATGTTTTCTCCTGTTTTTAATTGCTACAACGGTTACTATGCCATTTACTCTGTATTAGCATTAGGTTTTAACAACTAAAGGAAATATACTGTGCTATAGCATACTATAACATATTTTTATATTTTAGAGCATACTATGCTATAGCACAGTTTTGTAACTATTACCCTCTTAAAAGACAATCCTTACCATCCTTCTTTAAGATTTGGCTTGTGTCAGACAGTTAAAAATTTTATTAAAGCAGAAAAATAAATTATAAGAAAAAGTTTCTCAGTTCTACAGTAAGAAAATGACTGTAAAAAACCTGTAAAAACAATAGCAAAGAAACAAAGAGCTTTTAATGTTTAACACCCTGTTTGGTCTTGAAAAACTCTCAATGAAGAAGGCAGGGATTGTGCGTCAGCAGCTGAACTTGAGACTGGAACCAGGAAAAGCCACTGTGCAAGTGTGGAGAAAAAATAAAAAGAGCACAGAAAGATTAACAGCTTCTCCAAAAAACTACATAATAAGCTACAGAACAGAATGTCATTTCCAGAAAAGATAAGAAGCTATTGCTTTTTGGTTACAACCAAAGCTTAGTCTAAGATTTCAATCTAGCATATAGTTGCAAAAGGGCCATCTAAAGCGAGAGCAGGATATGGGCAAAATGCTTTGCTAAATCAATTTCTAAATGTTTTGTGAACAAAGGGTGATTTCAGAAAAATGGAATAGTCCACATTTGAAGACGCTTTTGCATCAAGACACCATACATAAATAAGATAAGATTTTGAAAACTGGATTTAACCTTGCAATTCTGCAAATGGAGTTTCATACACTGACAAGGTGTCCTGGCAGGGAGTGCACAGAGGCTGCATCCCCCTGGGCATCTCCAGCTTTGGCTTCTATGGAAAAGTAAGTAATCATTTGTTAATTCAGCTGTTATTGCTTTGACTGCTTCTGTTTTCTCAAGTACAAATTCTGACTGGCTAAAAAGAAAAATAATTGTTACCCAGGAAAGAAAGCAGCATATATTAAAACGCTTCTCAGGGAAAGACTTTGTTCCTGTATGGTCTGAAATGAGACCCAGTGAGGAAAGTATTTCATGAATGTTAATCCAGGTCCACTGAGTCTCAGTCCAATACCCACAGGTTTACATACATCAGTTCCACTAAATTACACTTCTATGCCTGTCTATCTGAGGTAATAACAATGATTTTCTCTTCACCATTACTCTGCTCTGGTGAATGTTATACTAATGCATGTATGTTTATTTTACATACAAGTTCCTTCCATCATTTGTCTAATAAAATATAAAGTAAAAACATTCTGGAGAACATGGATGCAAAATAAAACAAGTTAGTGTAATTTCCACAAAGAACTTGACAAACCATACTAGGAACACTAAAATCAGAGATGGGAATGTAAGACTAATTTTCACTTCCCTTTGTCTTTTCTTATTTAAAAAAATCAGAGGATGGGAGTCTTTAACTTAACTACGTGCAAATGGGCTTAATAATTATGATTTCTGGGACCTTACTTAATTTTTTTAATACCTGCTGTAACTTGAATCTGGGGTATGTATTTATCCCGGAGCTGTAAGACAGAGTGCACTAATGCCTAATACAATGTAAGGAATGCTACTGTCTGCATAGTTTACGTATGAATGGGGGGACACCAGATCCGAACTGGAAAGCGAAGTCTGCAGAGCCCATGCCTTGGCATGTATATAAATTTTTGACCCCAACACACACTGAAACCTCAGCAAGTACTGGTGCAGTCAACAATGGCTGTGGTTTCAAGTGCTCTGAATGCAGTGGGCAGCAGTCACTGAACCAGAGCCAGCTCAGCTCCTTTGAGAAGACATCCATGTGGTCCAGGCTCTGAACAGTACAAGCTGGTAGAACAAGCTCCAAAAGCCAGGTGCTGCAAGAAGCCATTTGTCAACTGTGATAACTGAGCTATTATCCTGAGACACTCTGGAAAACAGGCATTTTATCTCATCTTTTAGTGGCTGTTCTTTACTTTCACAATACTCCAGTAATATCTGCTGTGCTATTTAGACATCCTAGAAGTGTACTCTGCTTTAAAAAAACTCACATTATCTGAATGTTAAAACTTGGAAGAGAAAACTACCTGCTACCCTCTGCAATATGGTAGAAATGCTAAAAGCATTGACTGAGCAGTAATGACTGGGCAGCAGTGGGGTTGAAAATGTTTTTCAGCTTTGTGTCAAGCATATCACATACGCTGTGAAGCTGGAAGATTAGAATATGGAAATCTAGGATGCAGATGCATTAATTAAACTGTAATTTTAAGACATCAAGCCAGAAGGTCCCCATTTCCAGGCATGGGACCAGGGCTGTCCTGCAGAGGAGATGGCCTGCAGTGTGCCAGCTGCTGTTAGGCAGGGCAACAAGCAGCCTCTTCCATGAGAGGCCTCAGGGACTGAGGAGCAGCTTCATTGTGAGAAAAGTCAGTGTCATTGTGAAAGAAACCTAAAACTGACCATCTCCTAATCACACTGCCTTGTCCCTTCAACACTCATAAACCAGGTTGTCTCTTTTATTCCATGGTGCTACAGCATGCAAGTGGAAGCATGCCTTCCTGCTATCAGTATATCCACATCAATGGGTGATTGAGCCCAACCAATTTCTTCTGGAGAAAAAAACAAAATGGAAAAAAGGGACCTGTTGATTCAATAACAGGAACAGGTTATGTTATCTGTTCCAGAAAGGTCTGATGGACTTCACTTTTTCAGCTTCACATTTCTTTCATCAATTTTATTTGAATGATACACATTAATACATCTTAAAAAAAATAATTCAAAGCAGGTATCTATTTGCCATAGTCCAGTGAAAAACAGATTGAAATCAAATTTATAACTGAAATAAGATATTAACATTTTTACTATGAATTTTTGATTGAAGAGTGGATTTTCATTCCATAATTCCCTGTGATGCTATGGACAGTTGTTGTCTGCTTATTTCTTAAGAAGAGAAGTTACATTTTCAAGCATCATTGCTTGCTGTCCTGAAAAACCTGGTCATATTTTCTTCAGGGGAAAACACACAGACTTCTCAGGGGCAGCCTCAAACAGCACAAAGACTGTAATGCAAAGTATCCTTTTTCAGAAGCAAGTGTAACACAACAAAACATATTTTGAGAAATAATATTTGTGTAGCAGTCTGTAATATTTTAAAATGTTCTGCTACAAGGAAAGAAACCACAACAAAACAACAAACTTCCAACTTCTAACTTGCAATGTCGTGGATATTTCAGCTCCTCAAAGTATCATATTATCATACTCTCAGACAACCCAACCACCCAGCCTGTCATATTAAATATGGGAGTAATTTACAGGCCAGACTTTAGGTCTAGTTTTACGAAAGCAGTCCCTCAGCAGAGGGATGTCAGATTCATTGACCTGGGCACTGAGTGACGACCTTCTCCACAAAACAGAAGAAGGGAAAGAGAGACAGCTAGAGAGAAAACATGAAAAATTATTTAATACAGTATTCATAAATGCTTGTCCTCATTTTAGAAATACACCTTCATAAAACTTTTTATTTTTCCCCTGTGGTTGTATGCAACATTCAGCAGAGGAAAAATTATGCTGCTACATATTTTGCATGTTTTGAATCTCTAGGAGGATTTGAACAGAAATGCTAGATACTGGTACTATACTCTTTCCAGTTCACATCTCTCTTCCTCACAAAGAAAAATTGTGTAGATGATTAAAGACACTTGCTCATGACAGACATCCCACACATTGCCCAGGGACAAGGGTGCTAGACTCGAGCTCTGCTAACATTTCAGGGGGGACATGGGCTCATGTACATTCGTGCAGCTGGAGAGCCTTGGCAGGGGTCAGTGTTGTGCATCCGTGGGCATGGATGTGTACTCTGGGTAGCTATTAGTCAAATGCTGCTTAAGGGATATAGATCCCCAAAGTGGGACTTAGCACAGTCAGTCACCTCTAGCCAATTCTGAGCCATCCACTTCTGCTCTCACATCTTCTGCTAAGGGGCAGGTTTAGCTGAACACGGATTTTCTGGATTAATTTTCAATCAACTTGGCTCCCTGGCCTAGCTCACCATGTAGCTGGACAAATACTGTTTGCTGAGAGGAAGAGGAGGACAGAGACAGACACTGCATTTCTATTACACTGAAGAAATTCTGGATCCAACCACACATTACCAGGATTCAGCTGTACCTGTAGTTCAAGCACAGCCAGGCACAACAAATTTTAACTTCTCTCAGTGATCCAAGGCCATATCCAGTTCTGGCATATTAGAAACTGCTTTCAGGTTACCAAATACACCTGTAAGAAAATATTCGATACAAAAAAAAAAAAAAAAGAAGGTATTTTCATAGTATGTGATAATTAAAAAATTAAAATACTCTTCAACTGCTACAGAAAGTAAGAAACAGATGGGAAGGAAGGGTGGGGAAGATGAGGGCTGCCCACAGTGAGAACACAATGGGTTGTCTTAGAAGTTCCTCTGAGGAAACCACACTGAAACAGTAAACCTCCAACACGGTGAGCAGGATCACTGCTAATGTACAGAGCCGAAGGGCCAAATTAATTCCTTGTGTAACCCCAGTGACTTCAAAGGAGTTAGCCCAGAGATGAGTTTGGCTTAAGGAATTTTGAAATGGACCCTAACCAATTCTCCCTAAGTAGATTTCAGATCTGTGGCTTCTTGTGTTACAAAATTGCCTTGGCTCTGCACTGTTACTGTGTCCTTTATCAGCATTTTTATTCATACAGAATGACTAAGAACTCCAAACCAGTAGCACCACCTGATTAATATCATCCACTCTTCAAAGCATTTGTCTTAACACCAGGGGTTGTTGTTTTTTCAAGCTGGTGGGTCTCAGCACTGATGACTTCATTGTGTGGTCTGTCTGGTCAAATTTGCTGCTGAAATCCAGTCTTTTTGCAGCTGAAGGGTAATATTTTAAGTTAGTCATGAGCAGGGATTGAATACTAAACTTGACCTTTCCACCTTTTCCAGTGTGTGTATTTCTGTGCTTCCTCTGCAGCCGCTGGATGCCCATGTGCAGTCTGCTTCTTCTGGCTCCCAGAGAGACAAGATTAATATTGCCTTGTCACGTATCGATAGCCAGCAGCAAAACATAAACAGCCAAAAAGCTGTAATGAGTCCTACTTACTGTCTTTATATAAAGCAGGATTTATGGCGACAGACTACATTTCCAGCAGCCAAAAGATGTGTAAGGAAGGATCATACAGTCTATTCTGACTGCTCATCCCTGCTTCGGCTCTAACAACACTTTTCGGTGGCTTGGACGAAGTGCACCATTTTTACATGTCTCTCCCCTAATTGTTCAAAAAGCAGCATGCCTGCCAAAACCCACCTCTGCAGCCAAAATTACAACTTTAATACTCATGAATGCAGTCAGGTATGCTGCACTGCTGAAGCAGTTCCAGTCATTTAAGGGGGGAGAAAGGAACCACTCAGCGCAGGAAAAGGCCATCACTGTTAGGCCCACAGGCATCTATACAACCCTTAAAATATAACTTATATGGTTTTTTCCATGGTCTGAGCAAAACTGCATTCTATCCAGCACATCTTTCCCTTCAGAAGCTTTGCTGTGACGGCGTGGGTGGCTGAAAGAATTGTTTGAATCTGCTTTTTCCTCCACATTGCTTCTTTCATTGCAATTTTTGTACATCTTACAGGATATTCTGTTTTTCATCAAACTAGGACAGACTTTCAGACTGCATTGCTAAAGCCTGACCAGCCAAACTTTAGAAGAAAATATATATCAAAAAGTGGGATGAAGGTAAAAACCCTGCTAACAACATATATTCATGGCTCAATTCCAACTTATATCATGTGCTTTTTACCACTCTCTCCATATAAACCCATTCAAATCCACAGCAAAAAATCAGTGACTATCAGCAAAACAAATAATTTAACAGAGAGCAAAAAGCATTCAAAATATTTAGGTTCCATGCTCAAAGTGCATGGCAAGTAGGTGATTTGTGTGGTGAAAGACTTATTTTCTATTTTGTTAACAAATTCATTATGTCTGGCTCATTGTTTTCATTAAGTACATCTGGCTGCAGTAAGGAAAGCATGATGAATATTTTATACATTATTTTGCTTATAATTTCAGAAAAAAAAAAGTGAAAATCGATTCACAATAGAAGTCAAAACTGAAACTGAGGAAGACAGGAATTGCCATATTAAATCAGAGTGGAGGTACTGGCTCTTGACAGCTGTACAGCCCAGCTGCTCGAGAGACAGCTGTAAGACCTCCATCACAGACAGATGTGGGATAGTCAGCCAGCATCCTGAGGCACATCTTGATCTCCAACAGATAAGAAATTGGATTATGACAGATAATGGTTTACTATATCTTCATGAACAGTAACCAGACACAGATTTACAGGCAAATGAGGAGGATTCACAGACAGGGGAGAGCTCTAATCCCATTCCTTTGGTATATTAATATGTCCAAAAGCTTAGCAAAAGCACAAAGGAAAGCCAGGCATTTCCTTCCCCCTCCCCTCCAATTCAGATCTAGATGGAGCATAAGAAGAGAAAGCATCCTATGAATATGAGGATGTCTGGAAATTTACTGCAGATTAAGGAGAGAGCATGCACTACTGTCTTACTCTGGGACATATCTTTAGGACCTATACAGTTTTCCTCTTCTCTCCACATGCTCTGAAAAAATGAAGGAAAATGAAGGGTGTCTCAACACTGAGATGAAAAAAACATTCTCCTCCTCCTGTCTTGCTAAATCCATTATCTGAAATCATTGTCTACATTACATGCCTGCATAAATAAAAATTAAATGCAATTCTCACATTCCTAACTAGGAAAACACACATGTGGCCTCATTTCATGACTTAAGCTAATCATTTATAGTCACTGTGGTGCTGTTATCTACTATCTAAATGACATGGAAAATTATCACTATCAGTGTCCTAATGCTGATATATTATCCCTATCAGGAGTAATTATTTGGTTTCACATGCAGAGTTTCAGTCAGTATCTGGGGTCTGTGCCAATAAGCATCAAGATCAAATAAAAGGGCAGTCATGATACAAGCAGACCTTCACGATTTTTTGATAACTATCAGTAAATCTCTAAGAAATTTGTGGCTCTTCTTTAGGGCTTTTAGCTTTTTTAGAAAATAATGAGTGACAATAAGACTTTCAAATGTTTTTTAATTCCTGGACAAAGCTGAGGCTTCTCTTTTCAGCTAGGTCATTATCTTAGCAAACAAATGTATAGTGATTTATTTCAAAACACTGAAGTGCATTAGAGTCCTTTCTAGTGTTCAAAATTAACAAATATACTATCAAAGTAAACCATAATACTAGAAAATAAATAGGAATTTCTTAAATGATATGATAACTGGAATGGCTCTGAGTTCCTCATTTTAACTAACTTAATCTTCTGAAATTCTTAAGTCAGAGCTATTTAGAGCTGTTTTACTGCAAATTCACTATCTTCTTTAAGGGGTCCTACAGGAAAAAGCAAAATTTGGTTTGATGAAATAAAACTTGACAGCTATAACTCTGCCTTCAAACATCACAGGAAATTCACTGAATGGAACTAAATCACACAAGTTGTTTTGGTTGGTTGTATTTTTTTGTTGGTTGGTTTGTGGGTTTTGCACATAAACATTTTACTACTGTCTCCTCCAAAACAGAGCTGTAAGGTCTTTCTCAGGTCAGTTCAGGAAGCATAACTGTTGCCAGATAAAAAAATCTGAATAACCCAGGTGTACCATTCATCTGTGAAAAAAGCTTTGTCTCCAGTGATTCAGCATATTACTGGCTTGAATTTTAACTATTTATTCAAATTTATTTTGGTGACTCTTAGGATAGGAATAAGCCAAACATGGTCCCCTTGTTCCCCCAGTCTGGGACCAAGCACCAAAGCAAAAATTAATTTTCATATACAGAGTTATTTTATTCAGGGTAATAAATAAGTGCACAAAAGCAAGTGAATTGTCATACTGAAGCCATTGAAACGAAGCCTACTGCAAAATGAAACTTCTTTTTCTCCACCTGAAAGGATCTGCAGGATATCTTCAGCCATCCTAAATACAAAAATGAAACATCCCAATCCCAGACTTCAGGAAGGTAGTTCAGTCGATGCACAAAATGCAAGTCTCAAGCGCATGCTACTTTTATGCATTTGGTTCTCCTGT
The DNA here is from genome assembly GCF_017590135.1 of Pyrgilauda ruficollis. Taxonomy (NCBI): domain Eukaryota; kingdom Metazoa; phylum Chordata; class Aves; order Passeriformes; family Passeridae; genus Pyrgilauda; species Pyrgilauda ruficollis. Next base: position 1,017,051 of record NW_024525156.1, read on the forward strand.
AGTCTTTTATGTATTTGGTTCTCCTGGAGACAAGCAATACGTAATTCTTTCTCCAAGTCTGAAATGCTATCTACAAGTTACATATATTAGTCCAAAGAGATAAAAAAATAAATCCCTTTCTTAAGCATGTAATGATTATCATCCTGGATATTTTCATAGGTTTAAAAAAGACATTAGTTCCAGAGATTACGCATTGTATCTTAATCATTATCAACCTCCTTCTCACCATTTATGTTATAGGACGACAATGAAAGGACTTCGTGGTTCCTTGAATTAGTAATTAAGGGCTGCATTCCTACCAAGGTCTTTTCCATAACACCACTGAGGCCAGTGTCCCAGTCTCTTTTCTGCAGTGCTATGTGTTGATGTTTCAGCTCGTAGCATTTACACTGCTGGAAATCTGTCAGCACCCATAAGAGTCAGATGATCAAATATAGCTCCCTTTATGAACTCATTCACTGCACATAAACATGGTATAAATAAATATTTGACACACAAGTTTTATTAGTTACTTCCACTGAATCCTCACCAGGATCCTAAGAGCACTGTATACAAAAAATTGAAAGTTAAGAATTCAGTGACACAAAAGTAAGGGACTCAGAAGAGAGAGACTGGCTGGAGGAAGACAAAAAAATTATGTATAGCTCATATCCCATATGACTTACAAGTACATTTTATTTCTAGCCAAATGGTCCTCCTTTCTGGAAAGTTTTATTAATACCAACTTTCCAGAGGGGCATTAGATTTTTACACTGCAAATACACAACAGTGCTCTAAAATACATGAATCCTCAATTTTGGGTACCTACTCGTTAACAAATGATGATAAATTCAACACTTACCAAGCTCTGAGAATGCTGTAAGTTAAGATTTAAAAGGTGTTACAGAAACGGTTTTATTTGAGCCATCTCCTATCTACAAGTTCAATCTTCCAAGTAACATATGCCAAAAGACCACAAAGGTAACGGTGTATGTTTGTGTTATAAATAATGATAGTTTCACTTACCAAGTGATAGGTTCTTCAGTGATACCTAACAAACAGCTCCAGAAATCAGACAAAAACAGAGTGGCTGCTACTAAAACATAATTTATATACAGGATTTACCTCAGTGCAATTGCTTAATGTGCTATGAAATGCATGTGCTTCTGTGCACATGTATATGCAATTATGTAGGGTGTGGTCTACTCATGTATATATGTGCATGCACACACATTTTGTTAGGATCATGTACAAATCACATGTATTTTAGAGTAAAAGAAATTTATATGTGTGTGTCTGTGGAGATGCTGGTTTGATGTTTTTAAAGGCAGCTGGTTGGTTGCTTCTGATTTTTAAACGAGATAGCAGTATATTGCACATTGTCATGATGGGAATAGCCAGGAATGAAATACCTCATACAGAATAAACCACATAAAACACCACACCAGTAAATCCCTTCACAATATTAAAAGTAATCTCTAAAAACTCTGTATAATATATACTTAACTACGCAAACAAAATGAGATTCCCTAATGGGACATAAACTCTGTCTTCTTCTCAGCGTAAGTGCTTTAAGGCAAATATAATTTCTACTGGAATTTGCCAGCTACTCGTATTTTACTGTTTTTTGGTTTTGTTCCTGAACTGTAAGCATGTTGTCTAAGCAGCAGAACGGTGATCTAAGAATACTATGTACATCTGTGTAAATCTGTGAACAAGAAAGATGAAGATGATCTTATCAGCCTATAACAAAAAGGGAAAAAAGTCCTGAATTTCTAAGAAGTGTATCACCTGGTCAAACATGGAACAAAAGATGAAAATATGTCACAATATTTCAAATACTGTCTTTAAGAAAGTCCTTATTTTGCAGGTCTTGTAATATATCTCATTATGGTATCAATTTCAGTATCTCTTTCTGAGAAATTCATTCAATTCAGTAAAATTTCTGATGGCTTAAAGACATAATTGATGTTACTCACCTTTTTCACACCAACCTGTACATCTGTATAGCTTTAAAGCACATTTTGATGGCTTCTTACAATTTTGCTGTTATTACATAATATTATTTGTATAATATATATAATGTTATTATATAATTTTGCTATTCCTGCAAAATAAACCTTTGCTCTGTGCAGCTGGTGGTCTATGCTTAAGCTCCATATTATTCTCTAGCCCTTTATTCAAGAAGCTTTTTTTTTCCATATACTGGAATACTGGAGTTAATGAATCTTTTTTTTTTTTTTTTTTTTTTTTGAATGCCTAGGGTAGTAAGCAGGATTCAGATTTTGGTAAAGATCGAGCATGTGACTACACTTACTTACAACACTTAAATATCAATACATAAATAATTAGCTAGGCCAACTGTGCTGTGGGGAATTTCCACAGGCAGTAAAATTCAATGTCTCATTCAATGAGGAGATGCTTTTTGGAGCCCGTGGCGGTACAACCACATCAGTTCTTTCAGTTTTAGCCAGAATTTCTGATTTGTGTGGTTCTTCAGGCTTAATCTACACATAGAAATCTATTACTTACAAAAATCATTATCCATGATTTTTAAGTGTAGAGAAAGTGTGAAGAAAGGTCAAACACAGAAAGACTTCACAAGAACAAAAATGAAATGTCTCCAGAGGAGGCAACAAGGCTGGTGAAGGGCTTGGAACACAAGCCCTGTGAGGAACGACTGAGGGAGCTGGGGTTGTTTAGCCTGGAGAAAAGGAGGCTCAGAGGTGACCTTATCACTCTCTACAACTTCCTGAAAAGTGGCTGTAGTCAGGTGAGGGTTGGTCCCTTTCACCAGGCAGCAACCTCAGAACCAGAGGACACAGGCTTAAGCTGGGCTAAGGGAAATATAGATTGGGTATTAGGAAAAAGTTTTTTACATAAAGGGTGATAAAGTACTGGAATGGTCTGCCCAGGGGAGTGGTGGTTTTTAAACCATCCCTGGATGTGTTTAAAAGAAGACTGCATGTGGCACACAGTGCCATGGTTTAGTTGAGGTGTTAGGGCTGGGCTGGACTTGATGATCTTGAAGGTCTCTTCTAACCTAGTGATTCTGTGATTCTGTATAGTGTAACTTTGAGATCCCTATCACCAAATTTAAAACAGAAAGCTTGACCAAAACAAAGTGAACCAACACCACCAGGCTGTCCATAAGTGACAGGCTTAAGAAACCCCTTAGTTTTCTGAATTAAACTGCTGTACCATGTATGGAAAAGGATGGTGTTTGCTTGACTCTCTACAAGGCAGGTAACATTACAAGTAGAAAGTAGTCTTCACATGCCAAACGCAGCAGGTATGTGTACTGCAGAAAGACCTGTGCAAACAGCATCTACTGTAGCCTGAAACCAGGTGTGTGCTCCACTTCAGAAGGACTCAAACATTAATGGGAATTAATGGATTTTTTTGTTGTTTTTGCCAAACAATTCCTAAGTTTGGCTTTCTGTTGTAGTATAATTATTTGCAGAGTAGCAGCAAAATTAAATACATCTGTTTACCAAATGAAAGTAAAATAAAATAGTAAAAGCTCTTGTGTAGTATCAGACCATTTACTCCAACTACTCTTAAAAAGCTTATTCATCTGCTACCAGACCCTTAGGCCACCATACATTAAAAATCAATGACAAGTATGAACAGTTTGGCTCCACTCAAGAGCTGAGTTCACTCAGAAGGAGCTGAAGTAGAAAGCTGTAATGATTAACAAATTATGAATGAAACCTACACCAGTTTCTGCAAGCATATTTATGATTTAAAACACACACATTGATAAAAAGCATTAAAAATAAAGGTGAACAAGAACAATTTCACATTTATTTTCCAACATACACATTATTCCTTTATTAAGACACAAGATATTACATCCAGTTCCACTGCAATTCTAGCAGTAAGAATTTGGCTTTATTTTTAGAAGACCTTACATATATTCTTCAATAAAATGTGCTTTTTTTACTGCTTGCATTTCAAAGTCCTCACAACATAAAATGCATTTAAGCAGCAGAATGGGTGGTTTGCGGTCAGAACACCAGCACACATTTTGATAACTTGTTTGTTTAGCAATTTTGTTTCCTTTATTATTTCTTAATGATAATACTACAACCATGAAAATTGAAAGTACTGTTTTTCCAGACACCTTTCTCTACCTAATCAAACTTCTTAGGAGGGACTTAAACTGACTAACAGCAAGGGGGTTTTAGAAAGAGATTAGTTTTGAATAGACCTAGATAAAGTAATTTTCCAAAAGAAACCTGTTAACTTGCTTGAAAATCTTTGCAAATAATAAAATCATTACAGTCTAAAGATAAAATCACTGGAAAATCCTAACAAAAAGTTGGCTAAGAAACCTACCCAGCACAGGTGCACTACTATAATCAGAGTGTGTTACTGTGGCACTGGTATGTGGCTGGCTGTGGTCAGGAGAGTACTGAGGAATGCAGATTAAGGCAATTGCAGAACAGAATTCCACTCTGCATTACGTAAACTTTTGTTACCACTACTGGACAAATATCTCAGTCACCTCACCCCTCACATGGTTAAGAAAAAAATATTTCTCTGGCTTCTATGTTTGATACCAGAGGTGTAAAGGCTCTTTGGTCTGAGAAGATCAATGGTCGAGGTCAATCTTGTGATACCAGTAACAGTGGTGACTGCTGGGTAAGTCTGGTTAGCTCCATAACATTTTCCTGCCCTGCAAACCCAACAGTCATGGGGGAATCAATATGGCTGTGGCTGCTGGAATATCACTAACAAAACTTTGGTCTAGACTTGACACTCAGTGATATTAGAGCAACCTAAATTTCTTTCCACTTACATTAACTAAGACAAAAATTAACTTGTGATACCTGGCATAAAGGTCATGTTTCACAGCCCCTGTGACTGCAGCTGCGGAGTTGGAGGATCAGTGCTTTCCACCCAGACCAACCCCTGTGTCTGGCTGTACTTTTGCTCTTTTAAGGTACACAGTAACATTTAGGAGATTTGCAGTGTTAGTTTTTCAGTTCTAGACCAGAAAAGGTCAATGAAATGGCTGAAGCATGTCACCTATACATGCTCAAATGGAAAGAACAGCTACAAGCCAGGTTTCTGCGTAGGTCTTTATCTGCAGGTTTGACACTTGACTAGAAACTTGGATTCAATCCTAGGCTGATTTAAAAAAAAAATGAAAAAATGAAAACTAATCTGAGACCCCTCTAAGGTTTTCCCAAACTCACAGACCTCCAATATTTCCTTCTGTCTCCTGTCACTCTCCTGGCCCCTTCCAAAATGCCTGGCAGCCTTCTGGCACACTGCCAACAACCTCAGACTCTCCTGGATTGCTCACCTGGCCTGCCTGTACACTCCTCAAATACTAAACCTTAACGTATCTTTTTCCTTCCATTTTCCATTCCTGCCAGCTATTTTGCCCCCCCATACCAAAAAGGGAACTGGATTTTTTTCTTTTATTCCTCTGACTCAGAAGTGGAGTTGCATGAAATTTCTGAGGGGAACTGGCAGTTCCTTTATACCATCATTAGACCCTTATAATTCACCAGTTTTACACAGCTTTATTTGTTCATTTTCTTTTGATTTCTTAACTGCATTTTCCTTTATATGCAGTTGGATTGCAAAACCAGTTGGTTTTTGACAGCCAAGTGTCAACACCAGTCCCTACACTTCTTCACTTGCTCCTGCCTCAGGAGACTTGGTGGAAATGTTGAGCATCCCGCACAAATCAACAGAAAATACTCCCAGTGTGTTGGAAATATTTTCAATACTAAACAGATAGGAGATTTTTTTTTAATACTTTCTGGCATCTATATGAGCCTTTGATATGGTTGCCTTCCTTGTTTTCTAAGGCTATATTAAATCCCGAAAGGCAGCAAGTCCAAGAGAAAACATGCATCATTGAACATTATTTCTGCCACTTAAGCAATTCAAGTATATTAGTTTCAGAAGACAATATCTGGACACAAATGAAACTGAACTAAGGAACAGGCTTGAAGGCAAACTCAGAGATAAATTTTAGTTTTATTGCAGTCAAAATTCAGTAAGATGTTGAATGGTAGGAATGAAGAAGAGACTGTCTTGGCTGGATCTCAGTCGTGGGGAGAAAAAAAGACAACTCTGAAATGTAGTTAGAAAGAAGTTGCAGGGATTGATTTGACCCCTGGAAGTTGAATCAAATTTTCTGCTTTGAAATATGAGAAATAACAGATTCACTTTAAGTTGGTCCTAGATTGCAACAGCAGAAGAAAAGCGTCTGACAAAATCGTAACATAAATCTGAGAGTGACAAAAAACACTCCTCCCTTTTCCATCTTTGTCTTCATGAACATCAAATGCAGAGCAACACCAACAGCTGCACAGTGAGTGATTAACTTCAGCAGAAGAATAATACTGCCCCAAACCTACACTATACAGTTCAGAGCTTTCTGCCTGTCTAGACTCAAGGGAGCATAAGATTTATGATAGATTAATAAAGCTGCTGCTAGATCTGTATTTGCTGTGGCTCAACCACACAACACCAAATTGTCAGAAGAACATTCCCACATAAACAGACCCTGCTTTCTCTCTGGTTCTATGCTCTGGGACCCACCATGGGCTGCAGCCTCTTACTCTTACAAATACACGACAGTGAAAGTATTTAACATTTTCAAATCTTGCCAGTATCCAATGCTGCCAAATTCTGCTGGTTAGAAATCTTAAGATTTTTTTGGTTTTTTTTTTTTTTTTTTTAAGATTGAATCTTCTTAAAATTATTAAATTTGAGATTATTTTACTTCTCATTTAATTTCAAGTCTAAGGAGACATGCACAAACATTTTCATGTGACCTTCCAAGACTCTGAAGTCAAGGATTTTCTTCTAATAAAAATTTACCCCAAATTTTCACCCAATCAATTTGCTTGTGAGACTGATTTTGTAAAATAATGAAAGGATTTGGGTGTCAGCCAGATCCCAGGCATGCCTGGTCTCCCACACTACCTCAAGCTGGGAGCAGCACAGCTCCAGAGGGAAAGGGGCAACGTCTGTGGCAGTCATGCAACACTTGAAATTCTACCAGCTCTTCCTCTTGGTTTGAATGCACATCAGGTTGATTTAGGGTCTCAAGTATGGAGTTTAACTACTTTATTGATCATTAAAAATACTTCCACTAGTGAAAGGGCAACAAGTCTTAAGAAATTGCAATCAAGTGTGAAAGGGCTTATTTAATTGGAAGTACTGAATGCTCCTGAGACTTCACAACTAGTTGAGCAGCTTTAGTGTTGAGTTTTGTACTGCTCTTCAATATTTTAGCAGCATTTTTGTTCCTTAGCAATAAGCTTCCCCCACAAAGCACAGCCTGAGGGAAGAAAATAATAATAAAAAAAAAGAATGCAAAAAAGAAGGGCAAAAAGTGCCAAAAGTGAGTTGGTTGCCCCTGATAGTTGTCTTATTTTCCATGTGTTATGCTAAATTTTATTCAGCACATTTCCATGCTACTGAGACAGAGAGAAATCATCTGTAGCAGAAAGTACTTTCTAACAGCATTACATAGTCTATATTATATAAAGCTACTTGTATTCCAAGGAATGAAGGGCAATCCTTACTCAGTGTGGTGGTGGAACCACAGCTCCCTGTCCTCCCCAAAGCAGGAGATTTCTGTCACTTGTTCCTGGACCATGGCAAATGAATGGGGGCAATCCCAGGTACACACGAATGCTCTTGGGCCAAAACAAGGACTCTGTCCTGATTTTCTTTCATCAATAAAACTTCAAAACAGGAACAGTTCCTAAAACCAAGTCAGATAATCAAGACATAATTTTGCAGAGTTTAAATAAATAAGCTCTGTGAAGTTACTTCTTCTGTTTACTGGTATTTCCAGAAAATTTAGAACGCTGAAAAAGACAAGATAGATTTACATTTCACTCACTCCCTTGAAAGTCTGGTGTGAATAAAGTCAGTGCAAATTCTGGTTAATTACTCCAGAAGAAATGGCAGCAAATCTTGCTCTAGGTGTCTTGACTACTTAGCCAATGACATAAGAGACTTCTGAATGCAAAACTGAGTTTTAAACAACAGCACAAAAATACCCATCTTTAGCAGCTGGTCGAGATGCAAAAGCTACCCACTACAGTGAACAGTGAGAGTGAAAACCAGGTACCACACAGCCAAAAATAAGCTCCAACACATCCCAAAATAAATCATGATATGTGAAGAATATACATGCACAACACAAAGAAAACAAAGAAAACCAAGCCAAAAACCAAGAACAGAAACCACAATATTTTGATGCACAGCAGTCGTAAAATTGCCATATGTAAGGAAAGTCTTCCCAAGTGGATTAACAGCCTGACTGACAGCTGCCACTGGGCTTCTGGCTCTACCAGCCACTGTGCAGAAGTGGCAGTTTAGCACTCCTTCACACATCTATCCATACAACATGAAAACAAAAAATATGCTCAAATGAAAGGGGAATATGACAAGAAGGCTGTCAGACAGCAGCAGACAGTGGAAGTTGAAGGACAGGGACGATTTTTACAACTAAAGAGGGAAGAATATGGAAACAAACACTGATCTGCATGACATGGAGCTCATAAATACCCCAAAATAATAAGCCCATAAATACTATATAACATGCTTGCAAGTAAATATTCAGGAAGACATAAAGAAGTAATCTCTATCAAAAACTGCAAAAATAAAACAATGCACTATGAATACCATCAGTTTTGTCTTCAAGAAAAAAGTATTCCAAATTTATCTGATTTCAGTGAAAAAACAATTTCCCCCTGGTTTAAATATGCTGTGTTCTCTTTGCTTCTTTTGTTCCCATTCTTTCTTACTGACCTCCATGCCATAGTGGGAAACAGGCCAATGGTGACCACTGATCTATCTGCTTTAGCTGAGACATCAATGCTTTCCACTACAAGTCAACCTGACACAGTTATTTCTCTGTAATCTATACTAATTTAATATACATTAGCTCTACAAAAAGACAACTAAAAAAAGGTCAAAGAAATATCTGCTTCATATTATTTAAATGAAAATTTAAGTCTGCTAGGAAAACAACTTTTTGTACACTATCATAGCTTTATATATATACTAAAAATCCCCACAAAAACAAACAAAACCATAACCTCAAAAAATCCCAAAACAACTACCAAATGCTGAGGATTTTCATTAAATGGCATTCTGACCCACATACTTGGCTCATTCCAGGAAGAGAAAAAGCTTTTGCAAGGAAATATCAAATAAAATATTTATTAGCCTTCTCCAGGTTGCAAATTTCCCCAGCTCCCACATTTTGTAATGTCAGGAAATTGCTACTATAAACAGCCTAAATCTGCCAAAAATTAAAGTAATTGGGGCCAACGAAAGGTTTCTCATCCCTCATTTCCCATCGCTTGGGAAGTTCCTGCCTCAGGGACACACAGAGCACAAGTGCTGCCTTGACACAAGTGAAGCCAGGGGCTGCAGAGAGCTCACCTCCCCCTGCCTGTCACCCCAGGAGAGCTGCAAGAAGGTGGCACAGGCAGCAGCTGTAGGCTGGAGCAGGGTGGGAGCCCCAGGAGCTGATTGGAGGCTCCAGCCAGGCAGAGTTGGAGGCCAGGGGCTTGTGAGCCATGGCAGCCTGGAGCCTGTTGTTCACCTGGAAGGCCAAACTTCCCAATTACTCACTCTGCAGCATTTTAGCTGCCCTTACACAAGCTTTGGTTCCTGGATGTCAGGTGCAATGTTACTTTATTTTTAATGCCAAAGACAAGATTTTTTTTTTTCCAAGTTGTCTTCACTTCTCGCTCTGCTTAGAAACAAGTCAACCATTTCACAGTGGCTTCTTCAAAATTTCAAATCACATACATTCAGTGGTTTTATTTACTCAATAGTTCAAAGTTTCCTTTCATATCAACATTGCTCCAGACAATCCCTGTCATTATGTTAAGAAAAGCTAAAATTGGAAACTTTTCATGTAGCCCCCACTCAGGTTATTGTGGCAAGGCATGGCATTTCCACCACCCCGCCAACACAGGCACTTTGTTAAAATGTGGCCAGACAAGGGCAATGCAACAGAGCACTCATTGACTCCTTGCTGGAACTATTTGGGCTGGCAGCAACCTCTGACTGACTGGGCAGAGCCTCTCCAAAGACAAGACGCTTGCAGAGGCGCCAAGGGCCTCCCACACAAAAGATGCTACTTTACAATGCCAATCAGAACTCAACTCTCTTCTTCCTCAAGGAACCTAAGTCAGGCCAACATTTACACTTACCAGAGAACGCCAAAGACTATTCATTTCTCTTGGAGGCAACTGCCCTAAAAAACATGTTCTCCAAAATAAATCTGCTGTAAGGCAGACTGGAAGGGTCCCAGGGAGCTGGCTGTACTACCACCACAAGGGACTGCCAAACCTGATACCAAAGATCAGAGCAGAGACAGGGACCCAAAACAACATCTATGCCATGATACATATTTTTTCAAGCATTCAGTCATCACTCATGGAAACTGAAAACAACCTTGAATCAGATATTTTACAAAATTTCCCTCAAACTAAAATCAGATGGGAGGGGGCATCAAGCTTCTTTCTCAGTCTCACCTTGCAAACACAGTAATAGTTATTTCTGCTTTGTGGAACAAAACAATTATCAATAATACATAATATTAATTAGAATAGCTTTATCCAAATATCTAGCTATTTTCTTTCTCAGGTATTTTGCTGGATACCTTATTTTCCTTTAGAGAATCCTGAACTCCCCCAAATCAAGCAAAAAGTATTTTTGGGTTCTATAGCACCTTAAAAGTTATCTATTGCTACAATTTTATAAGCAATTCAGAAAGTCTGCCATTGCGTGCAGTTCTGGATCCAATGTCCATCGGATCTATCTCTTTCATTTTTAACCTTAACCTTACATTTTGCCAAAGGTCATACAGAAACTGAATGCAGCAGATATTTCTTTTTGGCCTCTTATTGGGGAAGGTTACTTACACAAGCACATTATTTCATCTGAGTACGACTGAAAGAAAAAAGATCAGATAAAATGGTCTTTGAGTGAAATTATTGTAAGACCTCTTAGTTATGAATACGCCAGAGATGCTGGTTTATATAAACATAAGAAGCAACTCAATTGCAGTCACCTCATTTGCTCCAGTCTCGAGCTTTGCCTGGAATGATTGCATCAATACAGCTCAGGAAATTCATTTTTCCTCTTCAAATTCTTTTACAAACAGTATCAGATCCTTCTAACAAACTAGGAAAGCCAACATCAACATGTATAAATGCATGACAACTCAGCAACATCAATGCACTGCTTTAGTATTTACTAATGCTTTTTCTTTGCCTATTCTGTATTTGCTGTCCCTTGCCTTCTCTATTCCTGATCCTCTCCTGGCTATGGAGCTTGCTGCCACTGCCACTGCCCAGGCACTGAGGGAAGTGCCTGAGAAGCACCGAGAGCCAGGCCATGCCAAAGTGTGCAGCCAATTGGTAACAGCTTTGGCTTCCTGACATGGGCAGACCATCACCACGTGGCCCCTTAACAGCTCTTGTGTGGTTCCTTGTTTCACCTCATCCTCATCCATACAATCTTCAGCACTCTCCTGCCACCCTTCCCTTACACTCTGATATAAAGGTTTCTTGAGTCCCTAAAACCAGCACAGACTGATATCAGTGATTTAGAGGCTCAGTTATGCTTTCAAAGAGGAACATATCTACAAGTTTTATAAATCACTCTAAGCCTATGGTGTATTCATTTACACTACATCTTTTCCAGCTCTTGATAACTTAGTTACCATTCCTCTGCCCCAGCCTCTATCCTCATTCTGCAGAGGCTGCCATGAACAAGCTCTGTATGAAATAGAAATAGACCACTTCAACTGCAAGGCTCTATGTTATATCAGAAAGCAGAAAAACATTGCTGAAAAATCTTCATCTGCTATGGAACTGGCTGCAGGGACTTATACAGAAAGGGAAAAGAAGAGCAGATTCACAGAGAAAGATGTAAAAGAAAGTCAAACAATGGGCAAGAGCAACACAAAAACAGGTAGTTGCACAAAGTATGCAGCTGCTCACACAACAGGATCATCCTTGAGAAATTTCTCTAGGAAATAAACTTGGCAAAATTCATCAGCTAAATAAGGCACACAATGAAAAATAAAATTTAAAAATGCATTCTATTTGCACAGAGAAAAAAAAAATGGCCACAACACCCCCCCCCCCCCCCCCCCAGAAAAAGAGAGTTTTATTAAATCAGAAGTGCCTGCCAAGTAATAAGATTTCTAAAAAGAGCAGGATTTTAAAAAAAGTTTTAAAATAAGAAGAGGCGGCAATTTGTTTTGAAACATGATTCCAGCTGGCTTAGCATCTGAATGAAAGAAAATTATAGATCACAGTAAACATCATGTGTAAAAATAAAGAGTAATCAGAGTTTCTCTTAAAAGAAAAAAAAGTCAGACCAAACAAGCTATCCATACAACCAATAATTCTGAGCCACTTCCATGCCAGCTGTAATTGCCACATTGCAAAATACATTTTTCTTAACAATACTCAACTTCTTTGTGAAGTTTGCCAAGTTGCTATTGGAAAGCAGAAAGAGCAGCATGGGATTCTCAAGAAAATAAGTTAAAAGTATCATTGCAAGAAGTATTATCTTGTGGAATTCAAAATACATGCCACATGAATGTCAAATGTTACAGCAAAAAATGAAAGGGGACTCTTTCTTTCAATGAAGGAAACATAAAAGTGCCTTAAGTCAAACTTACAGGAAAAGCAATCATAATATTCAATGACAGTATGCAAACCTGACCATGATCCATTTGCTTTTAGCATGGACAGGTCTTTAGAAAGTCCCAAATGCAGTCATCTGGAGGTGGAGAACCAAACCCATACAGCACAAATTAACGCTCCAGTTTCCTCTCCTGCTAGTTAAAACCCAGCATCCTCAACTATACCAGAAACACAGAAATCGATACAAACATGAAAAGGTTTTCTTTCTTTGTAGAAAGCAGTTTATGGTGCAGAACCAGGCTGAAAGGACAAAGAGTACACTGTAAATTTTAGTGTACCATAAGAATCATACAGCACTGAGCCAAACTTCTTGTACCAAATTAAGACAGAACATAAATTAAAAAGACAGGAGTCAGAAGCCAGCATTTAGGATACAGTCTACACTTAATTTCATATGACCAATGCCTGATTTTCTGTATGCTATCACCAAATACTACAAAGCTTTGTGTTACTACAAAGAAGGGTGTCCTGCAGAAGGGTGTCCAAAAGGCTTCAATGACCCCTTGTGAAGAAGCTGGTTCCCTGTTTCTGGCGTACAGCACGTGGCAGTAATCCATGCAAATACCAATAAATACCTGTCAGCAAGGCTGGAGAAAGAATTCCATGCTCTAAGCAACATACATATGCCATGAAAATTTCTAGAATACAAATTATGAAAAACCCCAAAGAAAAGCACATAAACAGATATATCCCAGTAGGTTCAATCTAGATTTGATAGGCTTTGCTATTATACAAATATTTGTTGGACATTTAATCCTCTTTCCCCTGCCCCTAATCTGCCTCCTCTATCCTGACCTTCCCATAGTAACAAGTTTATAAACCAATTTTAGTGCACTCTTCAGAGTCCATTACCCTTCAGGGAAAGGATATGTAAAATACGTCAGGTTTGCCTACAATGATGCCCTGCTCATAACAGCTTCTTAAAAATCAATTCTACCACCAAGATTTTGTTCCTTTTTTACAAACTGGTCACAGATTCTTTTAGAAAGCAGTGGGATGAGATGGAGTAAAATTACAAGGGGCAGAAATAAAAGGGAGCAGAAGGGGGAAACGGCCCTGGTGCAAAATTCCCCAGTAAAAACTTCCATTCAGGTCTTGTATAAGAAATTTGATATCAGCCATTTGTTCAGCAAGCATCTATATTCTCAGACCTCCAGCTGCATAGCCCTTCCTTTTTTCAAAACCTTCACCAAACACTTTACTACTGAGTGTTATAATGGCTTAATAACCCTTAAAAAGATTAGGTACAGAACACAAATTAGATAACACAGATTCATAAAACAAAGTCTCAAGATTAAGATCTAGATTTACCATCTTTATGTCTATGGTGCTTGGAAAAGCCTATTGAAGGGAAACAGTTTTCAGTCTCTGAACTGGGCACTGGTTCTCGTAGTGACAAATGTCTCTAGTGTTTCAGCTGGGACCCATCCTCAGCTGCAAATCAAACAGCTGGCATTAATCAAGGTCACTTCATACACAAGACTTCATCCCCATGGAGGAGAATTAAAAAACATGCAGGAAATCCAGCCTTTGTGTTTGCTTGCAAGGCAGATAAAATGAGCTGTCATCCTTTCTCACAGCAGGAAAGACTAAGGACAGCTCAGATGAAAGTGCTGACAGGCCTGGCGGCGGGTGCTGGGTGATAGGACTTTGAAAGCACCGTGTGTTCATAGAAGACCACCAGCTAGCAAAATAAAACATTGTTTAACACCAGGTACATTTACAATGATTAAATACAACTAGTTTGCCTAATGTTGCTCAGTTCCAGAGAATTAGTTTGTTCCTCTACTTTACAGGCTATCATAAAAGAATAACCATGAAAACAACCAAATAAAAAGCTTGGTGTTTTACCAATGTGTTCTCACATTCTTTATATTATCTCCTCTTTGAGTGACCAGGAACCAGTAAAAGGCTGAACTGCCCTTTTGAGTCACCATCAAAAATTATCCACGTCACACTAGTCCACACAGAGTGGTCTTGCACTGCAGTGCCAACACAGTACAAACCATAACCAAAAATGAAAACAATCCAAGTGAAAACATCCTGTAGCATTAGCTTAAAAGTGCAACATTTTCTGACCCAGTTGGACTTCAGATGGAATTTTTAGCCAGCCATCTAAAGAAGTTCAGTTTTTATTGCTAGAAAGCTTTGAGGAGAATAGTCATCACGGATGAACATCCATCACCAATGGTTTGGGTATAGGTGCCAGAAGTCTGCAAAAGGAAATGGACTTTTACCTCATGACATGAGACGAGAAAGGAAGGATTGATGCTCCAGAAAGTACTGAACAGTGTTTCATAATGACTGGGGGAAATATCATGAGTCAGCACCTATGTCTGCACAAAATTAAAAAATCAATAAGGTTGTGTGTTAAAGGAAACAAAAGTCACATTAAAACTCAAGCTAAATTACTAACAATTTTCACACTGCATAAGCAGCACAGTGGATTATTTCGGGGGTTTTTTAAGATACTTGCTCAGTTTAGGCAGATTAAAACTTGAAGCTGCTTATTTAAAAAAACAAACAAAAAGCAATATATGAACTTACACTCCCACCCAAAGCTGAGATCTCTGATAGGAACCCACAATTCCAGGAGCTGAAGTTGTAGAAACTTCAGTTCCTCAACATTTCTGACTGAATGACAAGAAAAAGGAGAAAGGAAGCTTTTAAAGCTTAAAAAACCCAAAAAAACAAAACAAAACAAAACAAACCACCAAAAAAACAAACAAAAAAAAATCCCCACCAGAAAACATAAAGCAAAATTGCAACCAAACTTGTCAGGAAATTAGAGGAACTGAGTTTTCAAGATGCAAGAGTGCTTGATTGACCTAGGTCACAAATTACTGTTCCTATTCTTCCCTTTTCAAACTGAACAATGCCTTCATAAACCTATAAAAAGATAGCCTGTAATTTCAACTGGTTTAAAAGTGAAGTTAAACCACATGTTTTCTGTGTTGTTTTTTTGTTTTTTTTTTTAAAGCAAAGAGAAAGAATGCCAACTGATACATGGGAAGAAATATATGACCAGTAAGATCCTTTGCCATCCAGACTGGATTCACTTCTATTCTAAAAAGCAAGGACGTTTTACAAAGAAATATACACAGTGACAATAAGAGAAGTTCCATACAAACCCTCTTCCCATGACCTTTAATATACTAAAAACCCAAAAGGCTACCATGCTGACATGCCCATTGCCCTCCTCTGGCACACAAATTAATCACCAGAGACGAAGGATGACCCTTCTGCTTCCTGTCCATCAAAGCTGAGTTCAACAAAACTCCAGTCATGACAGGTATGGATGCTTTCTGCTTTGCTCCAAACATGGGCCCAGTTACTGAGATGCTACCAAGAAACACGGTATCACTCAATTATAAGTTCCCTATATGCATAATTTAAAGAAAAAACTTACCAAATCCATATCTGCTAGCAATCTGGTGTGGGAATCCTTAAAATAAACTGGTGTGCTATTTTGACTGGCAACATGAAAGACTGAAAGCCATTTTTGATCCAAAATGTATACAACCGGGCTGTATAAAAAACTTACAAGACATGAATAAAGTGTAACTACCCATTACTGCAAATGTTTATCTTATTACAAATCATAGACTTAAGACACTGATCCTCACAACAGCTTTTCCCATAAGACACGACCACATCTTTCCTTGACAGCATCAAGACTACATGGAAGGACAGTGCTTTCTGAATAAAGGCAGAAATCAGTCACTCCGAGGTTTGTTCTGTGGAGCCCTCCAGAATACCAGCATTTTCAATCTCAAGCGTTATCCACACATATTTAGAATACAAACATGTCTTTGGTAGATGCCTCACTGTATCTGCTGGTGTATAAACACTGCAAGCAGTCTCTCTTGGGTATGTCCAAGCTTAGCAAAGTGTCAGAGCCAAACACCATTGTCCTTGATCCCTGGACAGCAGCAGCAGTTAGAAAGATGAGATAAAAAATGGCTTGAAAACCTATTTGAAAATCCTGACCTTGCCTCTGCAGGCTGGGGATAATTGGGCAAGGGCGCTGCCACCTCTAAGCCAGACATCCCATAGGACAGGGGCTGCTCTCACTTGAGGCACATGGCACTCATTGCCCTGACACTGCTCCATTCCTCCTAACTCCCCTACGCCCAACACAGAGCAGTAGCAGGTGAGATGGGTAGAACAACTGCTCTCTTTCAATCCCACCCATCTCATCATCTTTCAGTCCCATATGAAAAAAATTGAAGCAGAGAGCTCTCCATGTCTAGGGGCAAACATGGTTTTCAGAGCAAAGATCAAACACACAGACTGCTATTTCATTTCTGTGCTGGCTCTTCACACCTTGTCCTGACAGTGTGAAAACTGATTAAATCAGTAAGTTAAAAGGATGTGGTAAAGCTATGAAAGCCAACAATTTGAACTCTAAGTTAGATGGCAGTACCTTAAAGCTTTCACCTAATTTTTCACATCTTCTCAGTATGATCTAGTATTTGCTTACAAACTTTCTAGTGTGCATTTGTTTAGTTCTCTTAGGAAACTCACAACCACCACTCCTGATATTATAATTCTGTCTCTATTTCACAAGAAACTTACCTCCCTATTTTCTTTACTGCTTCCCAGAACTTTGTGCCTTCTGATCCTAATAAAAGCAGGAAATCACCAGTAATTTTATCAGCAGCTTGCTTTTGAGAGGATGATGAAACATTCTGCATGCTGCATATAAAAGAACTGCAAGCTGTTCTCACTGCTCAAGCCAGCCAAACAGAGGACAGGCTGCACACACTCATTTGCAGCAGACAAGAAGTACACAAGCATAGAGTGGTTACGGCAGAGTATGATTTGAAACCTACTTCTAGTGATGTGATTTCC
This sequence comes from Pyrgilauda ruficollis, assembly GCF_017590135.1. NCBI lineage: Eukaryota > Metazoa > Chordata > Aves > Passeriformes > Passeridae > Pyrgilauda > Pyrgilauda ruficollis. The sequence continues at coordinate 1,034,609 of NW_024525156.1, forward strand.
ACCTATTTCTCTCCTTTTCAATAAAAATCAAAAGTTTCATGTGTATGTGTAAAGACTGCCATTACCTTCAGAAGCAGTGGACTGCACAAGTTTGACTTGCTTTCTCTCTCCCTGGAGTTTACACACAACTTCCGAACAGCATTAGGGACAGAATGGAGTGAATTAATCTACCAAAACTATTTCCAATGTTTATTCAGTTTTAATGTTTTCTTTTGAGGTTTCTCTAGCTGGCTGACCTGAGACCTGTTTTCGCCTGGAGCCTGTGTTGTGGTGCCAGCCCTTTTATTACAGCAGGTTCACATCTAGCGGTGAGAGCAGACGAGGAGGAACTGCAAGCTCCCTGCTGCTGCATTTGGTTAGCAGCCTCCTCCTCCTCCCACTCTTCAGCAGATGTTTCTGCTGTTTTACCACAATGGGATCTTTTCATACCCTCACAATTCCTAAAGCAAACAGCAGCCAAAATCAGAGGCCCATCTCCAAAGAGCCACAACAAAAGCACTGACCCAAACTACCACCACAATACAACTGGAATAAAACCCTTGGCCCTTTGGAGAAGAGGAGGTTGCACGCAATGTCACCAGGACAGTGACTAATCTTTGGCAGATCATGTGAGAAAGTCCTGAAGTAGCTGCAGTGACAGAGAACAGCATGAAAACAAATGGATGATTCAGATGTGCATAATATTCCTTAGAAGTGATATTATCAGAAGCTCACATAAAACATTATCCAATCTTTTTGCCATTCAGAAAAGCCAATGGCATTTACAGCCATCTTCCAGATGTTGTGTATTTTCAGTTACGTGTGTCTGTGTGCATATGCATGAAGTCAGTGGGTTCAAAACAGGTGGGATTTCTAGAATCTCCATTTGAAAACAAATTCCTAGATACCACTAAACATACATCCCATAGAGTAGGAAAAATCAGCTTTCAGACTCTGTGCCAGGCTCTTGCAGCTGATGTCGAGTCCACACTAGGAATTTTCTCACAACAATGGAACCAGACTCTGGGAATGAAATAGTTATTCTTGGGTTCCTCAGGTCTCAGTGGCTGGCAGGGTAGAGAAAAAGTCCATTCTGATTTAGGTACAGCTATATATGCCAAACAGTTAAGCTAGTCTCCCTTTAAACTGATGTACACATCACAAAAGGCTCTATACGAAGGTTCTCTGAAAAGTACTTAAACTTTTCTCTGAAAAGTACTTAAACTATAGTTTGCCCCTATTCCCTGCCCTCCCTCTCCAATATGATCTTAATTAAGCCTTATTGCCCATAATAGGTAAAATTGCTCCTATTTATACATGCAGAAATAGACACCATATTTCTTTGTCCTTCAGATTTGTTGGATGTAAATCATTTATGGCACTGCTATTGCAAATACAGCAAATCCTACATGGTGTGACACTGTCATGTATTTACTGACAGAAGGCATCTGCACCATGCGGTTCAGGTAATAAAGCTATGGCTGTGGCTGAGCTAAGGTCTTTGCCTGCACTGCACTGCTACTATTGCCTGCTTTGAAGAAGCCACATGTGAAATGCTATGAGGTGATGTGAACATTACCCAGACCTTCCATCTGGTTTCAAACACTCCTCAGGGCTGAGTGTAAGCACATGTGTGCCCATGCACAGATGTCCAAAGAAACCACACAGCCTCGGTCTCGCTTGTAGCACATCCTGCTGCCATGATCTCCACTTAACACACGAATGGCAGTGAGGCTCTGCTGCCATTGCACTCCCTCAAAACCAAAAGCCTGCTCACTCTCAGCCAAGCACCTATGCTTGCTGCTGCTTATCCATACAGGGTTCCTTAGATAGCTGGGTTTCCTTATTCTTCCTTAGGTATCTGCTTCTCTTTGATGTTCAGGCTTTCATCTATTGTAACAATGAGGAATCATCTGTTTGGGGAAGAAAAGCACAGTTCAAGATATTCTTAGGAGAGAGAGTTGCATGCCAACAGCATCTACAGTGGAGGATGACTGCAGGTCAACTACTATTTTCCTCCTGATCTTTAGCCTGGAGGTGGTTAAAGGGAAACTGAATGAATAATTTCCTTGTTCTAGCGACATTTGTAAATCCTGTGTAAACGAAGCTATCTTTGACAAAATCTTGGTGAGCCTTAAGTTAAAATAACACTGGTGATGTCATTGACCGGGCAGTTGTACTGAATGCTTCCTAGAGCTTCTGTTGAATTGTTCCATAAACACCACTGGAAAATTCTCCATGTTTTAGCCATCTTTCAAAGTCTGCAATTTGATTTCAACAAGTAAAAATGCCTGTTTTTTTTTTTTTTAATTAGCTGTTCTTTAGATAAAGATTAAACCCAGAACCAATAATTTTTGAAGCATCAAACATTTAAAATAATACTGAAAACAGGTATGCTGAGTTTAAAATCCTAAATGATTATGGTGGAGGACGTTTATTCAGACAACTTTAAGAAAGATGATTTTTCATCAGTTGGGTTGCATAGAGCTGCTAGTGAAGATTTTTGTAGGATTTTCTGAAAAAATGCACATTAAGTATTATTTTGAGAGCTTCTGCAGGGAGAGTTTTGAGAGTAAATACAAATATTTACACTATAAATGCACTTTAATCTTGTGGCTCTTACTTTGAGGAACAGATCAGAGTACCACCTAATCCATGGGCTTTATAATAGAGGTCAACAACACAGCTTGGGATTTGAAATACTGCTCTTTGTAATAGATTTCTCACAAACAAGCTGGAGAGCAAGCACTACCTACAAGAATTATGCAGACCCTTCCCATAATAACTGAAGATTGATACAATTTTTAAAATTTCAGATTTCTTGCAGAGTGAACTTTCTTATTAAATAAATTCTTGCGAGAAGATTTATTAGTGTACTAAGAAAACCCTGGCAGAAAAGCATGTTCAGCACCAATAAAAGATAAAAAATAACTAGAAAGCTCAAAACTGAGTTGAGGACTCATTAGCACAGAGAAATGAAAACTGAATTGCTAGATAACAATGAAGACAGTGATCTGTATCCAGGCTATAAGATATCACATAGGGATTCTTCAGGCTTCTTTGGTTTTTGTTACTTAAAAATTAAAGCTCAACCCTTATTCAGAGGATTAGAATGACATTTGAAGCCTTTTGTCTGAAATTCAAATTCTTATATCCAAGGTATTTCTCAAGACTTCATTTTTGAATGGGTGGTGTATCTAGACTCTTTGTTTGTTTCAGTTTTTGTCTTAAATCAGTAAAAGGCTCTTTTGTTACAGCTCTCACACCATAGGTACAGTCACATTAGTGACACAGAGACTGAGGCTGGACTGCTTCATTCCATTTCAGTAAGGAGTCATTACTGGTACAGGATGGCATTATTGCAATAAAACTGTGGAAACATTTGGCAAGGTTTTACCACATTTAGGCACTTACATGGGCGTACTGTGGGGGTCTTTAAATTCCTGACTCAAATATTTGTCCTTATGGATGTCTCCTACACACATAATGGGCAAGGCAGGTACATCCAGAAGGTTGTTGAGATCAATCACCTTGGATGTCTAATGCTAGACTGGTGTTCACTTTGTGTGAATAAAATACAAATGTATTTTATTTTTCATTTTAAAGCTTGTTTCAACTGGCCTACACTTCACAGAGATGGAAGATCAAGTGAAATTTTAGGCACCTCAGTTTTAAGGACAACTCGCACTGGAATCTAGCTTTCAAAAGCAAAATATTTAAATTTTCTTAAAATCAAATACCTGTTATTTTGAGACATTTCTGATCCACTCAATTATAGTGGGTTTGCTATTACTTTTCCTTTAAATGGAGGATACTGTTCAAACCAAAGTTTATAGGGTATGACAGCCCAGCAATGGACTCAATTAGGAGATGGAAGGAAACACAAAGGAAATTCAAATGTTTTTTCAGGCCTAAAATAGAAGTAACAAACTTCCAAGATAAACAGCTTGAGAGTAACTGCTTCAAGTTTAATTTGATAAACAACATTACAAAATTACTTTATAATGCTCAGCAGTTTGATGGCACTGGAGATATCTGGAAACAAGGAAAATCTGAGCCTCTCATGAGAAACCTTCCAGCTTAACATTTTAATTGATGAACTAAAATCAAGGCAAGAGTCCCTAACACGGCACTCTACAGTATGTCTTAGATCCCCTACATCACTTCAGCAGTAATTAGCAAAATGTGGTCAGTAGAATACATGGCGATGACTTTACAGAGATACTGAACTGCATAAAATGCAGTATGCATTGATAAAACTCTCTGCATTTGTTGTACACAGTGAATTTTTGAGTCTTAAGTTTTGTGTGTCCACTGCTGCAGGCTCATGAAGTCAACTTTATCCACCAGAAGTTACTGCAGCCTGCAGCCTACAGGTCAGCCCCAGCATAAGGGTATTAAACCTAATTAACCACTTGGTGTTTTAATGGTAAGGTAGAAGTTCTTCTACTATATGGTTTATTTCTTACAAATATACTCCTACTTTTTAAAATCCCATTATTCTACAGTATGTTTTTCTCAATACATCAAAACTCAGTTATCCCTAGGTGAGTTTTGTTGATACTATTAAACTTTAAACTGTTGACTATCAGTTACAGATTCTGTATTTCCTTCAGACCTGAATCACAAAAAACTTGACATATGTTCACCAAATTAAATAGAGAACACTTCAAGGTGAACAGCTCAGCCATGGTACAACTCAAACTAGCTGCCTGCTAATAATTCCTGTAACAGAAGACTTAGGAAAGCCCCTTCCCCATTCCAGACCAATACTGGTACCACTGACGGCACTGACACCAAGAGCGAACATTCACACTGCATCTTCCCTGTTTCTCAAAATACCATGATTTCCTGGGGTTTGTGACTATCTGAAACTATCTCAAGTACAAGATTCAAGATGTACCATCAGGTTTTCAGTAGTCTCAGCCAGAAACAGACACAAGTACTCAGACACAAGTCAGAGGAGAAACAAAGTTTCATAATACAGAGATAAGTTTATTATTAGTTATGAAAATAACTACAGCCCAGCTCCAAAGATGCCGCAATAGGATTTGGGTGCTGTGTAGGCATGCAAAAGTTTGGACACCTTTATTTAAATATCAAAATTAAAAAAACTGTTCTATCAAGACTTTCGTCTCTATGTGTTTATCACTGAACACCCAAGAACTCATCACAGCAAGTTTGACCAAAGAAGAACCAAAGTCCATAACCTGGATCATGCAAAAAGTTTAATGATTTATTTAATTTAAATAAAGTGCAAAGAAAGGATCTGAATCATGACATTTCTTAAACTGTGATGAGGTTGGGCATCTTTGTTGCCTGGACCTCAGAATACAAATAAGTAAAAGTACAAAGAATAAACAGAAGTAGAAATAGCACTGTCACAAAGAATTAAGGCACACCCAGTACCTATTCTGTACGATGACTGATGCAAGTAACATGTGAAATAGACCCACAGAAAATTAAAACTGACAATAGCAAGCCTGCATTTTTTGAGCCATTCAGCAACTTAAGATGTTAATCAATTTCTTTGGGATGTCTCTGCTGTTCATTACTTCAGCTTACTCTTCTTTATGCCTTACTACTATTCACTGAGCAGCAAACAAATACAATAGCACACAGGAAGCAGCACACAAAAGTCTTTTTAACACTTGCTCACACTATTTGCTGCACATGTCAGGGCTGCCCAGAGGCTACTGGTTTACAACCAACCTGAGTTTTCTCAAACACACAGCAGAACAGTATCTCACTTTGAAAGTCAAGAAAGTTGGTTTTCTTAAAACTTGAGGGAGCAGGGTAGAAAACAGACAAAATCACAGTGCTGACACAACCGGCTTCCTTTATATTTTCTTTATTTAAGTGTTCTGAACATTCCATTGAATTCTCACAAATAGTTTCGCTGGAGGCATTTAGCATACATTTGCTCTATATTCACTTGCTCCTCTGCTAATACTGACATTTTTTGGGGTTAAATCATTCTCACAGATGAAGACACATCATAGACTGCCTGTTTGCTTTCTAGGCTGAGCTCAGGGAAAACTCAGAGACCAGCCACTCAAAGTACTCCTTTTGTGCTTGTATGCAAAAGAAATTAACTGATAGGTGTGTTTAGCAAAATAACAGCATGGTCTAGATGTCCATTCTGCAATTATTTTCATAAATTTGGCTTAAGTACTTAGAAAAAAAGATTTCTTTAGGAAAAATTACTTAAGTTTTATAGTGGTAAAAAGGTTAGAATTTATTTTTCAGTTTTTCTCTAAGTGGCAATATGATCCATCAATACTGCACAGACTCCCAGTGAAAACTCTCAAAGACCTCATTAAAAAATTTAATGAAAGCACAAATTTAAACAAGTATGATTTGGGAGAACTTATCACTGATAAATTTGAAACTAACCCATCACAGAAATTTCTCTTGCAGCCTATATCCAGAAGCAGCATTACCAAGGACAGTTAATACAGCAGGCACCTGATTTACACTGCTGTCCTGTGCCAAATGCTTTACCTCGTCAAATTCCAGCTGCACAGGCTGTCCTGCCTCTTACAGGAGAAAATGTCAGTCAGGGACACATACTGTCCTGGTTTTGCTGGGTGAAGTTACAAAGAGAATAAGGCATTTCTGTACTAGTTTCTCAGAAGTTATTACAATGTCTTTTTGAAAGGGAGGGAAAGAGGAAGGATGAACAGAAAAAAAACCCCAAATTCTTTTATTTTAAAGTTTTTGTTATGGACCAACATGCTATTTCTTTTTGTTGTAAATTAACACCATGAATACAATAATGAAATATATATCAGTGGCCTGGGATTTGGTTTAGATGTCTTTTGCTCTGTTCTTTAGGCAATAGCTAAGCACCAGCAGTGAAAGGCTCGCCCTTACTTTGGAGTAGCTAAACTCTTTTGTAAAATCATGGAATTTTTTTGGCAAAGGATAAAATTAAAGAAATTTAAATGGTGATGGAGTCCAGTACCCATCAAAGTAAGGAAGACCAAGGAAAAATTCATTCAGAATTCTAACACAGGGTGTTATGTTACAAGCAAGATCCAAGCAGAAAGACTCATCTCAGTAAACAGTCCCACCACTTTCCCATTTTTCTTTCTCAATGCTGTTGAAGTAGCTCTGAACATATGCCATAATGTGCCCTCAACAGAATAAGAAAATTTTAAAAGTTTTGGGCTGTTTTGATTCTTCTGTGTTTTATTTTTCTCTTTTTAACTCTGTATCACAGTTTTGTCATTTTAAGGCCCTTAAAAATAATTTAAATCACCAGTGAATTGGACAAAGCTATAAACCCATAATATTAAAAAAAAAATTGCACAAATGTTCAAATTTTACCACATAGTATTGCTGTTTGATTTTAGCAGAAAAGCTTTTTATATATTTAACCCATGATGTCTTGGCACTTGAGTGAGGGAGAAATCAGAAGAAATAAATGTCCCCAGAGGGAAAAAAAACCCAAAAAACCAGAACAGCATAAATCAACAAACCAAACCTCTCTCTCCTCAGTATAAAAAAAAGAAAAAGAGGAAGAAAAAAAAGGGCTCAGTATATCACAGCAACAGTAAAGCACAAAACACTTTATGAAAGCAAATTCTAGCCCTGTGAGACCACCTCAATTCAAGCAAGCATCAGGGGAAGGGAGGAAACAATTAGGAAAAAAGAAATACAAGTCTTATCCTAGGAACATGAACAGCTCTGGGGCAAGGCACATAACTCACCTTCAGGTTATAGAAATACATCTCCATTCACAGCAGGCACTCAGCCAATAAACCCCCTAAAACCCTTGTTATTTTTCAAGGTTATCTAACAAAGTAGACAAAAACGTATTCCACCTGCTCTCTTTGTGCCTCATTTCCTCCCCTTCAATCCCATCCCTCTTGCCCCTTGCCTTTCCTGGTTTTATACAGATGCAAAAGTCATGTTTCAAACCAGCACATTTATGTTAGCATAAGAGGCATGGAAAGTGCTACCACAAAGCCTTAAACTGAATTATAGTCATGTGTTTCAAATAACAAAGAACAAGAGCAAACTACACGGTTAGGCCCCAAGCCTCTTTCCATGAACACGAGCACAGCCAAAGGATGGCATATATGTTTCTTTAGGACCCTGCACAAACATTTGGAAGGAGAGGTACAGACAGGCTGTCCAGCAGGGGTATGTGGACCTGGCACAAGCGGAAACCTTCCGGTAAACCTACTTTTTCACTGATACCAATGTAAGGGCCAGGCTAAGGGCTCCTTTATCAGCCTCAGACAGACTCATGGAAAACCAACATGATTATTTGTCTTTCCAGCAAAAGGGAGACATAGGAAAGACAAAAGGATTTGTTGCAGATGGCAGGGACATTTCTGCAGACCACTGGAAAGCCAGCTGCATCGAGAGCATGCTGAATCCACAGAAAGTTGAAGCAAAGTTGGCTGATGTGGAATAGTTAAAGACTTTTTCAAGAAATACAAAAAGGATCCTGGAAAGGATCCTTCCACAGAGAATGAATCTTGCAAAATTCACATGCTTTCCATGGAAGGGTGGCTTCAAATGCATCAGCAAGAAAGGTGAGCTGGTCCAAAGGCAAAGTCTTGAAAGCATTATGATTTGCTCATTAAATTATTCTCTTCACTTCAAGTTGTTGTCAAATTGATGTCAGCCCATGATTCTCAAAACACTTAATCATGGCAACAGTCAGCCTGGACACAAAGTTCAGACCTGAGCTGTGCCAGTCCACCTAAATGCTTCCACACCAGCACATCACTAATGGGGATGAATGAACATCCAGCTTGTGTACAGCAGCTCCTTCCTTCTCCTTGTAACTATCTGCTGTTAGAGAAATACTAGGAAGAAGCTCAAAATATTACCCAATTTCTTAAGTACACTACAACAGATGCTAAATCAGACGTGCTCATTCTCTCTCTCTCTCTCTCATACTTGTTTTAGTGAGTAACACAAGTTGCTCACTAAAAATCTCTTGATTAGATAGTGTGTTTGTTTTGTCCTCTAGTCTCTAGAAAGATGTTAGAGCACTACAGTATAGCAGGGCTGCTGTTTAAAAATGTCATTCCAGAAGTGGTTCATCTGTAATAGATTATAAATTCCAGCTATGCATCAGGTTTTTCAGAGGACAATTTTTTTTCTGATCAGTTCTCTTTAAGCAGTAGCAGATTCAACATAAGCAGGATTTCTCAATACACATTTCTTTATAGTGAAAAGAGAGGTGCAAACACTTATCAACCTCCTTGATATGCAGCCATGCAGAGGGGAAAGGACACACCAGCAATGATGCCGAATTCTTCTCCTAAATTCCTTTTATTCTCTCTGCTTTCACAGTATTTCTCATCAGCTATATGGCAGGTTAATCACATTACCCATTTCATTCCTCTCCTTGCCAGTGAGAGAGAACAATAGTGGCAGAGTTATGATGTGTCAAATCCCGGCACACACTATTTCATTTTCCAGAACTGTTTGAAATTGTAAAACACCCCTATTGTTACTATTGTTTTATCTTTGTTAGGATTTGCATCTTTCTTTCTGCATGACAAGTAGACACTGCAATTTCTACAAGTCCAGTTGGATGAGCACACTTAAAACTGTTCCTGTTCCCACACAGAATTACTGCAGTCAGGAAGATGCCACGATCAGCTAACAAAGTGAGTATTCTAAGTTTCTGGCACCACAGAAATAAAGGGAGAAAAGACTTCCAAGCTTTGACTAAGTCACTGCATGTGAACAAACTGACTTTTTATTATTAAACATAAACCCCTTCCTCTTTTCAAAAATGCACTTACAAAATGTGAGAAGCCAAGTGGATAAAACTGCACTTGAGGCCCATTGAAGGTTCACGACGATCACTGCAGGATCATTACTGACTAGTCTCTGCCTCTAACCACCCTTGGAATTTTGCCTACCATAAGGACCTTCTGATAAACAGGAGACAGCAAAATGTTCAATAAGAATAGAGGATAAAGCCAAACTACTGAGAACAAAAGATATTTTTCCCCAGGAATATGAAGTTTCAGTACTTTCCTACTTAATTCCTAGCAGCTAACAACATATTCAAAAAAGAAAAAACAAATTGGTCAAGGTTATTTCTCTTTCAACTAAAGCAGGAGAACTAAAAGGACACCTGAGGCAGAAATATCTAATTATCTTCCCAGAAACCTTCTTGCAAACCAAAGAATAACTGTTCCTGGCATTCACACTAAATAAATAAATAAATAAAATTAAGTCTGAAAACAAACAAGCAAACAAAAGACTCCACCAAAACTCTTTGCACAAGTAAGCCTAAGCACCACATTTCAGAAGTCCTTTAAGCAACCCTTTGCTATCTGTAAACAGACCAAGAAAAGAAATGGCCACTTAAATGTTCCATGTGCTATCTTACTAAAAGGTTACACAGCCCATTCAAAGGTTTGACAGGCACTTCCCCAACTTTTTGTTTATCCTGCAGATGGTATAATTACACACAGAGCAAACAACAGACTGCCAGCTTGAAGAACATTTTAAACTGCATTTTGGAGGAAAGTTTTTAAGTGTTCAAAGAATCATATAATATCCTCTACAGATAGTTGGAAGGGACCAGAGGAATATCGAAACACAGCTCCTGTTGCAACACCTTGCATTAATTGCAAGTAACATGACTGGGAAGAGAGATGGTATACATCTAATAGTGTTTCAAAGAGACAAAATCTTTACCCAGATTGTCACGTTTTCTTTCTGGATATTCACAACAGCAAAACTTCTGCTCCTTCACGCAAATGTTCTTAAATATATTCTGAAAATCTTTGAAAAGCATTTAGAGAATAATGCAATTATCAGGCGCAGTCAACATGGGTTCACAAAGGGCTAGTCTCTTCCAACCAAAATAGGCTATTATATTCAAATATTCTTAATATACTTAGGATCTCATGGCCTCCAAAAGAGGAGGAATCCAGATGCAAACCAGCACAAAATATTATTAGCATTTTATTGTAACTTCTTAATAACATAAAAGCCCAGACTATGGAAAACTAGATCAAAGTTGGGTCGCATTCATAGAACAACCACCCATCACACAGAGAGAGGTTTCTCATTCACAATCGGGTTATGGCTCCAGCTCTCAAGGTGACCAAGTGAAGTCAGGCAAATGTATAAACAGGAACTGGGCATGAGATGCTCTCTGAAACAACACTGTGATCCTTGAATTTAGAAAAGGGTTAGAGCTTTGTACTAGCTCCAGGGTGAAGAAAGATGAGCTCTGTTCACTGTTCATTGCAAAATCTCAGCAACAATTCTGACTTGGGAAATAGCACATGCCAGAGGATGCCATCACAATGCAGCTTCCAGCAAGTAAAGACAGTCTTCTGCTCGTGAACTTCTCATCATAGAAATTCATGGGCCATTTCAGGAGCCTACCCCTGGCATCATAGCTAACACCTCTGGAGAACACTACCAGGACACTGTACTGATTAGGCTGGCTAGACTCTGAAGGTCTGTTAACAACATGGATAGAAACCATGCGACAAAACACTCATTACCCGCTTAAAATTTACCTTTAGAAATGTTAAAGGCATGGACTCAGAGAAGGTTATACTAGATATGTAATTGTCAAAGCTAAATATACAGACAAGCCATGCATTTACTAGAATGTAACAAGCATATAACCATGGGCCTCTGTCAGGGTCTGACTTCATCCAACACTAAGAAAAATGAGGAGATAGATTTTTCTCAGTTTCTCTGAAAAGGTTTGTGATATGTCAGACTGAGATTTTAAATATTAAGTTTCACCCTGGCAAGCACTGTATTACCATGGAGATACAACCTCCCTAACCTCTGAAGCAGGATTCTACAGAAGAAGTGTCCCACATGTGCAGTACTACCAAGGACAATCAATTCCTGAAAAAGTCTGTTTGGAAACATTCCAGTCATCATTTTGCAGAAACATGCACACATGATGCTGACCCAAAAGCCAGATGTGCTCTGTAAAGGGCTCCAACCCATGCAAAGTAGGAATACATGAAAGCTACTTAGAGACAACCTGAAACTCACACATCATGGCAGCCATGGCAGACAAGTAGGGCAAAGACAATTCCCTTTTGTCAACACAAGCACTATTGCATGGGTTATTGGAACAAGTCAGCAGCAACAAAACTCCATGCTTGTGTACAAGCCTTAGGCAATATACCTACCACTAATGTTTATTATATGTTATTATACAAAAAAACTTCCAAGGTCTGGGCTGTTTTCTTGTTGTTGCTGCTGTTGGATTTTTTTAAGCAAGAATGATAAGAGGAAAATAAAAAGACCTATATGAAAATACTATGAAGGTTATGCATATAGGACCAGAGACTTGAGTGGTGCTTGTCATACATGAAAAATGACTGTAATACGCAGTCTGTATTCTACCAGCTAATGGAACCATGAAAATAGATGGTTTTTTTTTCATTAAGCATCTGTGTAACTTCAAAACCTCTTTGTATAAAACCCCTTGGAAGACTAGAAGCTCTGAAGAACAGACCTGATCATGCATTTCTGAAAAGGAAAACATAAATTAAACCAAGATGCATAAAGAGATCTAAAATTACTTATTTCAATATCTTTCCCATCCTACAAACACAAACTACATCCTATGCTTCATCACTGACCTTGTGTCTTCACTGAAACCTTCTCTCAAAAGCTCAGAGTAAAATAAAAACACATAAACAGCATCAGCATTTTTGTAAGAAGAATTTATTACATGGAAATTTGGTTAGTGGTATGTCCAAGATCTTAATTAAAGAGAGACCAATCTGCTCAAAAGCATGACCATTCCCATAGGAATGAGAAGAAATCCTTCTTATTGAAATAAGAAAAGAAAAATAAAATGGAATTCATTCTTGTTTCTGGCAAGAAAGGCATTTTCAAATCCCATTTGGTATTGTAATTCTAATAGCTTCTTCTTTCAACACTACACTGAAATACATATTTAATCTTTCCAAGACTCTGGCTTTTTCATTGTCTTTAACAGATTTATACACATATTAAATATGAGTACATCCATCCATACACATATCTCCCTTTTTTTTGTACATCCTACTTAAGTTTGTCAAATAAAGGAGTAACAGACTGATCTGGGAATTCAGACATTTCTTAAATTGTGAAGTCAAACCTGCTGCTACTCAATCAAATAATGCTCATGACCTAACATTTCAATCCCCACCCTTATCTGACCGATACTAATTTTACACTGGCATCCAAAAAGGTCATGATTTCAGCTGGAAATCACCTAAGGAGATTTTATTTTTTTCTGGGAACTAAAGACAATTAACTCCTTTCTGACTAAGATATAGAACTTCAAATATTCCTACCTTTAGCATCACCATGACTTCAGCTTCATAGTCAACTTAAATGACCAATACTGGTCAGCAACATTCAGAACAAATAATGTTTTTCATTGTTACTGAACTTTAGGGCAAATGGGACAATATTTGCAAAATGAGGTTCAACAGAGAACTGGGAACTAAAAGCAGCAAGTAATATTCCAGGGCTAACACCTACAAACTGTTGCAATTTTTTTTTTTTGTTTTAATTACCAATTATTAATCTAATGGAAATGAAGTAGATGTATGATTTAATTTTCTTCCATTTTTCCCTCTGAATGTACAATGGTGTCATGATACTTATCAATGAAATAAGACTACTAAGAAAACAGTGAGAACGCTTTTATCTAAAGCTGACTTCAACTGGTTACAATATGAGCTTACAGAACAACTTCCAGCCCATGTGTTTTTGTCATGTCAACGGTTTCCAAAGATAATAAATGCTCTTCAGTATCATGCCTGGCATAACTAAGCCTGTGAGCAGGCTGCTAAAATTATATAGAGAATGTACAAGTGAACTCTTCAAGCAGTTCTCTAATGACTTCAACCCAAGATCAGCACGCCAGCGAAATGGAGGGATTTGGGCAGGAATGCAGACTATACAATAGGCAGCCGTAAATAGAAACCAAACTTCGTCACCACTAGCATCCGCAGCGCGTCTCCACGTTACACTGTACAACGCTGGCTCTACCTCACCCAGCTCCAGCAAGCACTCACCAGGGACAGCATAGCTCTGCTACACTCCCTTGTATATCTACAGCCCACTGCAAGGGCTCTGCTCTGAGGTGGAAATATATATATATATACATAGGGTCTTTATCATCTTTTCCCACATTTTACTGTCCATTTTCAAGCCTTGGTACATGGACCATTTGAAAAGGGTACACAAAAAACAGTTAAGAAAAGCAAGGCTACTGACAAGCTTTAAGTCATTAAGTCATTGAGCAGATTGCTGCTCTGGGCTCTGAGCATCCATGGAGAATGAACCCTGTGCACGTGGTTGTGGCATGGCCGATTCCTCATTAACAATGATGTCATGTGCTTTGCAGGCAATCCTGCTAAGACTAGATTATATATATATATATATATATATATATATATATACACACACACACTAATTATGAAATAAAATAAATTTATGAATTTAGCATAAGATAACATAGATGCATTAGAAAATATGTTGGGAACCCACAATTACCAAAACCAAAAAATTTGGAATCAGAAATAGGTAAGTTTTTCCATACAAACCACTGCAGCCTTTAGGCAAGATCACAATGTAGTTAAAACTAACTTCACAACATTACAACCCATTTGAACAGTACTTCACTTTCGAGAGAATGTTATTTCCTTGAAGTTTCAGTTCCTGCAATCAAGAAACTGTATATGAATTTTACCATTATAAATTAAATTAAATGAAATAAAATAAGCAAATAAAATCACCTCAGCTCCTGAAGCTGGGAGACTGAAAATGTGTTATCTACTTCTGATCATGTGCAAAATACCAATCATCCAGCTCCTATGGAAAATGCCTGAGCAGGCTTATGTACCTTTTATACACAATTTACTATGAAATCTTAAACTGGGCATCCAAGATGTGAGATCTCATCTCAGGGCTGGATTCGATCCACTGCTGACAAAGGGCTCAGAAAAAGCTTTCTCCTCTGACAGCATGGTCGCCTTGACAATTTCTTAAAGGACTCAGAAATGCAACTTCTTGAATTTCAAAGCTTTCTCAGGTTTAGTCTTTCCCAAAGCTGATTTTCAAGGAGCTGATCCAATGCTCAGGGAAGCAAGTGGAAAGACTCCAACTAAGTTCAGCAGCCTGTGGAGTGGGTTCTGCAGCTGGAAGAGCTATTCTTCATTAGGTTTTTCATTAAATACAAAAAACACCATAAGATGCAAGTATAATCTTACTGATCAAAATGATGCAATCTAAGAAGACCTTAAGATAAAACTTGTAATCAGTTCTGTCCTTCCTTTGATTTTTAAAACATTCAGAAATATAAAATATATTCTTTTTTCCTTTACTCCTTTGCTTTTCTTCCTTGGCAAGCATCTCCCAATACTATTACTTCTTAAAAAAAAAACCCCAAAAAAAAAAAAAAAAGAAACAAAAACACACAAACAGAACCCACCCCCCACAAAAAAATATTAATTTAAAAGAGAGTTATGCAGAAGTCAAAACTCATAGTAATTGAAGGCAAGGTAAGGTCTTAAAACATAGAGAGGAAAATATTTAAAACCACTGACAAAGTTAAATTTCTTCCACCTTTTCTGAAGAATTACAAACTATGCTCTTAAGCATCAAATGGTGAAAAGCAACATGTCAGAAATATATTATTACAAGACAGTAGTATTGCCAAAACCTCATTTAAGTTGCTACAGCCTACAGAAATATTCATCTTAAGGATTTTTCCACCTGCAGCTAAGAAAAATACTCTTTAAAAAAGCATGGGCTAAACTGGTCTTTGACTCCATCCAAAGAAATCAAGAGGTATAACACTTAGACTTTATCCCACCACACACAGCTTTAAATATGACACCATTGATCCCCTTCCTTCATGCAAAAAATTTAGACAAAAATAACCAAACACCAGCAGGAACTGTATTCCCAAGAAACATCTTCTTACTAATCTTTTATCAGAGGGAGTTGTGAATACTTGTTACTCTTTATTCATTTTTGTTCAGTGCTAACACCAAAGTGATGAACAAGGAAGACTTATGAAATTATGTCCTTGCCTGTTGTTTTTCTGTCTCCATTTCAAAATAACTGAAGCATTAATGGGCTCATCTCTACAATATCCACAGGTAAGCTCACAAAAGAGCAATAGTCCACTTGCAAACAGAAATTGTTATAAAACCCACCATTAATAACCCATATGAGCTTCAAGGAAACATTCATACTATTCTACTTTCAACCAACTTTACATTCACATGTTTTCAGTGATGGTGTAACTTCAGCATGGAGAAATGCAGCCTGCATGCTGATCCAAGTGCAGTATTTCTCAGGTTGCTGCCTTTTGTCCATGGTGCAGTTAGGTGACTGCTCATGGGGCTTGGGCTTGAACAAAGCCAGCAGCACAAAGCCCTGACTGCTCTCGCTGCTTTCCCACAGCCCCCTGTGCCAGGAGTGGCAAAGGCCTTTCAGGGGGTGCCCTGGGACTCCCAGCTGCCGTTTGACATGCAAATGGCATCAAAGATCTTTCAATCCCACCTCAAGGAGGGAAAATAAAGGCAGCAGTTCCCAGAGGAGCTCTGCTCCCAGAGCAGCATCCCTGCATCTCTTCAGGATGCTGGCACTGCTGTGCACAAAAAAAAAAATCACCCTTGAGGTTATGTGAAGGACTTAAAGAAAGCAACTGAGGGGAATTAGAGAAAGGTACTTCAGGCTACAATTCTCCTTTTCAAGCATAACAACAGAGTATCTTAAAAACTTAACTTTTATCTTCTAATATGCAAGCACACGATAATTCCATCATTTCCATTCCACACTCAATAATTCCATCATTTCCATTTTATTTAGAGACCCAACACAAATGATAAAATTCACGTCTGAATTTCAGGCTCCTATTGCTTCTTGATTCAGTCCAGCTTCATATGCTAGTATTTTCCGACCACTTTCAGTGGAAATCAAGCTCTGTAAAGCAATGTACCTTCACAGACCCCTAAGTCATCCTACAGGTAGCTTACAAGGTTTTTAGAGTTTCTAGTCTTATCTTCAACCCAAACAATTATTATATCGCTTTTATTATAAACACACCCAAAATCAAAATGCATTTTTCCTCTCCAGTTTAATATGACCATCTAAACCCAATTATTTCAAACTGGAGGCTGAAAATTTAACCATTACTGAAATAAAAGTTGAGTAATATTCGGACACTTTCAAAATACAGAAATGTGTTCCCGTGACTTTAACCAGGAGAGCACCAGCTGATCCTTGTTTGTAAATTAAAGCTCTTCCTATCAGGTTGTTAAATAATGATATCAATATGTTAAATGATTATTAAATATTATAATTACTACTACCTTCAGAAATACAGAAATACATAGGAAAGAATCTAAGTTAACTAAACTTTGAAAGCTGGAAAAAACTTGTGGAAAATACGAGTATGAAAGAGAAAGAATGGTGGGAGCAGAAATAGCATGCATGAACGGATCCTACCTACCATAGTATCTAATGGAAAAAGAGCTTTCTCATTTTCCACACTTTAAAGTACGTCTATTTTTTTATGTGCCTTATTTGTAAATTCAATTGTTACTTTCATATCCTCTTTATTCTTTTTCAGTCACTGAACAGAACATGACATGCTAGTAAGTAATATTAATGTCAAAATCAGATGGCAAAACAAAATGTGACCAATTTCTTAAGCTTAAACACTGAACAGCTTTCAAAGAACCCATTTCTTCCTTGCTTCCTGCACATCTTGAGAGAAAAAATGTTGTTTTCATCTCAGTGGTACTGGTAAGAATAAAGATACACAGAGAGCTGAGGAGAATCTGAACACATTAGAAACATACAGAACTAGATATAAAGTGATTGATAAAACCTCACCATGGAATTGATGCAATGGCCTCCGATCTCCTCACAAGAAATACATTAGTCAAAGAAATAAATCGGATATTTTTACTTCACAACACTCATGAAAAGGGCTAACAAGTAGCTTGCCTAGATTCGCCCTTACCAGCTAATCTTGCCTCCTTACAAACCACACTCCATGTCCGCATTTCTAAATACTTATTGCAACATCACAAAAGGATCTGTACTCATTTGGTGAACAGCTTGATATCTTCCCAAAGCAATTTTCACAATCCAGGTGATAGTTATGGATAGTAACTGAAGACTGTTGTAAGAAGAATGCACAAAGGATTCCTGTTTTAAATTCATAAGTTAGTCATAAACTCAGGTGGTTTGTTTTTCCCTCACCCTGAATTTCAGCATTGTCATGGATTATATATAAGTTTCCTCAGCCAAGACTTTGAAAAGACCACTATATATCATTTATTCAGCTTGAATGAAGCAAATGTGGGTTGACTAAGGGTTTTCTGTGTTTATCTATTTTGCATCACATTTTAGCTTCCAGCTTTCTAACAGCTTCTAGATTGCTGGACCTGGTCATCATATTAGCACGGTCAAGGCAATGCTTTAAAACAGTATTTTAAAGCTTCAAGTAAACTAACTAAAAATTAGAATTTCAAAGACCCTGACATTCTGCCTAGGCATCACAGTTTGTGTATATTCCTGACAGGAATACTCAATGTAAATCTGAATTCACTCTGTGTTTTTAGTCACCAAAAAAGCCCAAACACAATCCAGAAAAATTAAACAACAAGCCACCCACCCTATCCCAGTAAAATTAAAATTGAAGTGTGCAAGAACAAAGCAGGTCCAGAATTTAGGGGTGTAGTCCTTTTGGTCGCAACATCTAACTAATTTCAATACAATTTACAGTTGCACGTTTATAGACAATGCAAATCACACAACCTAAAAATTAAGACACTGAAGAGATGCGATAGTGGCATTTTTCAGCATAAAAGACACAGTAGTTGTGAAATAGCTGGTACATGTTTTTCCCATATGACAGACTCCACCTTCACATTACACATACTCAGTTGAAATTACAGGAGTGCTTAACTCAATAAAGCCCTAAACCTCTTTGTATTGTTGCACACTGTGTAAAGAGAAATTCCATGGAATCAAGTACAAATCCTTTGTTCTCTCAAGTTTCTCAAGACAAAGAGCCACAGCATAATTAAGAGTTGAATGGGTAGTACAGTAAGCATTCTCATGCACATATTGGAAACATTTAATAAATGTTTCCAATAATAATATGTAACACAAATTACTACCAAAAGAAGGAAGAAAACAGAACTATGAAGACTGCATTCTTCTGCATGAAGAAGTATGCTATACACCATTCAGGTTTAGGTATTTTTCAATCCTACAAAGCAGCAATTCTCTCTTCAAAGGTGCAAAATTACTGCAGTTTGGTGGCATGTCAACTCCACTTAGACCCTCATCCAAAGAACAGCAACTGCAGCAAAAGAGTGCACTGAGCACAACTGCTGAAGTCTGCTCATGCGCTTAGGGTTATTTATATGCACCGACACCCTGGGGATTAGACTCACAACACAGACCACTTCCAATCTCTCTGGGTAATTATACAGTGAAATGATGACAACTAGTTCACTTGGAACATAGAAACTTTTGGGCATGTTCACTATAATTAACTAACATCCACTTTTGTCTTCTGACGTTAAACTGAAAACAAGTATCTTGCATCTTGCTCCAATTTTTTAATGCTTTATTAATGAAGTTGATGTGAAAATAGAAACTTATAAAATAAATTTTGTGCTATTTTAAGAGTTTTCTGCTGCAACTCTCATATTCATACAGAAAAATATACATATCGCTTTATATATATATATATACATATACACACGTATATACACACTCTACATGAAAATTTAACAAAGAAAGGGTTTGAAAATCTTATTGTAAAGGGTGAGTGCCTATATACAACCAGGTTGCTTTTACATAATGCATTACACACTTGGGAAACACCAGTTCTGAAATAACTCTCCAGTTCACTTACTTGCATTTCCAGTCATGCTGCCTAACCCCCCCACCAGCAAACACAACCCACTGCCACAATCACTAGAAATAACAGCCTGACATGGAAAAGTGTAGGATCCCCTCTTGGCCCAAGGCCTGACAACAGCTGTAGCCAGAAATGTAAATGAGCAAGACTTCTCTATTTCACTGAACCAATAGTACCACCTTGAAAAAAGCCATAGAACATTTTCTGGCTGATGGTCAATCATTGCCATACCCCCAGGAGGAAAGACATCAATGGCAGGACTTTGTTGAACAGCATTTCTTTTAAATTTGCTCCATAAGTGACACTGCTAGATGTGACAGGATAGATGGAGAACTACAGCAAAGCATTTCCATCAGTTGATTTTCTGGAACCTCTCTTGACAGCTAAATTTGCCTTTGATAGCAGCTGGAGTTGTTTTGAAAGGAAAAAACTCCAGCTTGCTCCCACTAATCGTTCATTGCTCTGGTTTACAGAGCAGTTTTGGTGTATGCTAACATATTCCTTCTTTAGGACATAAATTACCGGAAGTCATGATCCAGACACACAACAAATACGTTCTAACTCCTAAGGACAAAGTGAAAGTCCAAATCAATGACTGGTCTTTTATACAGCTGTGAGTGACACAAACTAGGGTGAGAGCATCCAGGGGCCAACTAAATGCAATTTGAAGACTCTGAGTTGTATATATAGTACGGAATTAGAGGCCTCCAACACCAATCATATCAGTGTCCACATTTGATCATACCTCACCAAATTACACATTGATTTGCACATGACTAGAATCTTGATTCTAGAGATCCATTAGGATCAAGTAGGAGTCAGGACTAAAAAAATCCAGCTTTTTTTAAAAAAATCTTAACACATACATACTGTAAGTAAAATCTCCTGCTTAGATACTCTCCAGAATTATTGACAGATCTCAAAATACAGTATGCCAAACTTTGCCTCAAGGTTTACAAAATCATGAACTAGCATTTTAAATAAATCTAACAAACAACTAGTACCATCAGAATCAATGAAAGAATCTACTCTCACACCAGTTACATGACAAATCAAAACTCATTCTATTGCAGTATGCAGAAAAAAAAAAAATCCATTGTCCAAACTCTGCTATCATTTTATGAATATGACAGTTTCCTATACAGTAAAATTAGCAGCTGACAAAATAGTCATTACAAACAATGGTCAGGGATAGTATTAGTGAATAAATATAAATGTTTCAATAATGTGCACAAGCTCAATAATCTCTAAACAACAGAGGATTACAAAGTTGTACTGCAGAAAGCCTACAGATGCCTTTTTTTGCCAGACCTCTCTAGGACTCAGAACTTAAGCAGCATGGACTACATGTTTCCCCATACCACAGAATGCTATGCCTGTTCCCATTTTCAGCAGTGCAACCAGAGGAGACCCAACCCAAGAAAGATCATTCTCTGCTACAGGGAGAACACATCTCAGCAAGGCCAGTTCTGTACTATATACTACTGAGAGATGTAATGACAATGCTACCCCTCTGACAAAACTCTAGCATTCAGTAATAGCTTAAAATTTAAGCTACATTTTATTACTTAGTTACTAAGTTAGTTACTAATACTATGAAGACAAAAATCAAAATATGTGTTATGGAATAAGCAATGTAACTAAGTGAAATGCTGACACTACAGGAAATAAATATTCTCAACACTTCGGTACGCAATTAACAACGAAGGACACAGCCCAACATATTGACTTAAAGAAAGAAAACTAAATGAGAAAAGCTCCTGTTGTTGAGGGCTACCCATACCTCCTGTGCCCAGCCAGAAGATGCTGGTAGACAAGTGCTTGTCAACCCACCAGGAGTGGGACCTTTCCCTGTCACTATCCCACTGTGCATCAGTAAACAAGATTCATCCCTTCTTCCTACTTGAAAAAAGCCTTTCAGACCTACTGACCTCACTTCATCCCCACAGACGGATTTCAGCCTGCACACCTCCTGCACAAAGCCTGAGCCACAGGACAGAGGGAGATCTAGGGATGCAGACCGTCCCCACCATTCCCAATAGCCTATGAACAATCTCAGCCACCACGCAGTCTGCTTTCATCCATCACTGGCAACACTTGAAAGTCTCTTTGCTCCAAAGGATGACGTGACATTCAAAAGTGAAATCTGGGCAGAGCTCTGCTCCTGAAAATGAAGCACTGGGACACTACAGGGCTGTGCTGACTTCAGCTCAGGAAGGCAAGGACAGATGTTGATGCTGGGTTTTAAATCTTCTTTCTTTACTCAATTATTTTAGTTACGACTGCTGAAGTACAAGCTCTCTTATCGGATATTCCATATCCCTTTGAGCTTTGAGAGAAGTCATACCTGATGGGTTTCAGGGACTGTTAACACCAAGGAAGAAAATAATTCCCTTTTGTATACTGACCACCTGTACAATCTGTTAACCCTCATGGCAGCTGTTCTATGTATAAGCTTGTGAGTGGTGACAAAGAACAAACCTATTAGAAAAGAAAATATAAGACAACACCACTGCTGCATCCAACTTTAATTGTAATTGAACTCTCCTCCATCTTAACCTGGCTCTATTTACTCAGAGATCTTGATTTCCTTTGACAGACACATCAGCCCACTAGTACCCATCTAACTGCTTCAGCAAGGAACAAAATCTAATTACCTACATTTGCTATCCAAACTCTAAGAAAGTAAAAGGGTTTCAAAGGAAAAAAATGTAATATTAATTTAACTATATATTTCTGCTCACTCTAACCCAGGATGTATTTCACTAATCTGAAAAGCTAGTAAAGGAAGAAGTAATTTAGCTGTAACAGGATTCAGTTGAAATTTAATAATAGAATTAGCAGATAAATAGGGTGTCTGATGTGTGGATCAAAAAGAAGTATTTCCACAAAACTTTACAGAATTTATTTGTTGAATATTTACAGAACTGTTGCATTGCTGTGGCATACCAGTATACAGCCTCTGCAAATTCAGAAACTCATCGATTTTGAATGAGCAACAAGATCTTTGGTCTCTTTAAAAAAGTACAAACTATTTCAGAAAATGAAGATAAATCTTTACCTGGCATAAGGGTCTAGTGATCTATCATAGAATTTGTCAGAGTTAGGAAACCAATAAACAGATTTTTTTAAAATATGTACAAGATAATCAGAGTTGATAAGTAGCAATGCAGATTTTATAACAAAGAAGTTACTTATTCCTTAGTTTCAGCTATCAGATTCTCTTATAGTAAAAAAAATGGGCATTTTAAATTTATATGCATTAAGCTTTTAAAAATAAACAACCTAAAAAAACAGAGCAGTAAAATCAAACTGTAATGTCACTGCCTTTCTATTTCTTCTAGAAGAACCTCTCAAGTAGTTGAACTTGCTCATCTCAAGAGAAAAATCTCAAGTGTCCCTTGCTTTCGGAGAACAATAAAAAAAAAAAAAGGCAAGAACCCTTTCTCCTTCAAATACTGAGATTTAATTGATGAACTCCCTTACTAACTTCTTTCATTGCTGTCCCCTTCTGCAAACAGGAGTACAGTACTTCTCATAATGCTGAACATGGATGTACACATAACTGTGTATGTACACACACCTACAGGTCTCTCTTTTTAACAGGTGATCTCTTTTTAAATATTACAATCCTTCTTGAAGGTGGATTAACAAAAACACTACCTCAATGACTTTGTATTTTCTATCTGATCCCCAAAACATGATCCAACACCATTGTATCCTACAGCCAAAGGAAATGAATTTATAATACTGTAGTCAAAGTGTATTTAGCATAGCAGCTTCACCATGCAGCTGCCACAGAGTAATGTGAAATTGAGGAAGAAGCTTTTATAAATAGAGCATGGGGATCCCCTGTCCTGTGGAGCTTGAATTTTTATTTGTTTTTCTTTAAGCTCTTAAGACAGAAATAGCATGGGCAGGAAAACATAGCTGCTTGGAGACAACAGCAGAAACTTGTGTGCCAGCCAGATTGATTGGACTCGTGCTGTCCAGGTGGTCCAAGAGAACACTGAGTAATGTGGTGTAACAAACACTGCCTCTGGCATACTGACTCCAAGGAGGAGGAGGGGGAGTAAGTGGCAGCTCAGCACACAGCAGGACACACACTACCTGCCATACACAAAACCAATCTCCTACAGGCTGCCACTCTGGTCACAGCAACGTTTCAAAGCACCAGCCCAGCTCTTTAAAAAGTCTTTACTCACCCCAGCCCCTGGAGGATAACTGCTCTTCCAGAGCACTTTCCATTCAGCCCATGGCAGAAGCAAGGAGCCAGTCTAAAGGAGACTGCAGAAAACAGAAATGGCAGGACAGCCACAAAAAGTTGGCTTTAACACTGAAAATCAAGCTTTGGAGGACTAAGTGGTCCTTGTAATGCCTGTAACCATCAGTTTACAACACACTATTTTGCATTTTTCTTAGCCTCTTAGTTAAGACTTCCACAGAAACCAGTTCTTTGAAAGGCTCTATGAGCCTCAAATTAAAATAGAATACACATGGCTGTGTACATCTCCTGAAAAGGGGTAATAGTGAAGAGATACAATGAGATACAAAGATCCAGTGAGCTGCTAATATCTGAATATATTAAGTCATCATGCGATAAAAAATACTGAAGTGATACAACTAAATAAAATTTAGGTTGCAAAATCCTTAGCAATATTATCCATTTACATTTAATTCTAGGATGACATACAAAATTTCACTCATTTTTAAGTATAATAAAGCCTCTCACCTTCCCAACACTGTAGCCATGTCTAGAAAAGCTCATAAAGAAACACAGAAATTATATTTTAAATAAACTGTATCGCCACTCCTGCCTGGTTTGCTATACTGGAGACAATATATTTATTTGTTTGTTCATATATTTTGATGAACTGTTTATTTTGACGGTCAATTTTTTGTGTATCAATACAAAGAAGAAACAGATTTCTATAATCCTGTAAACTGTGAATCTAACAGGGGAGAAGTGACAGGGAATGGAGAAGGAAAAGAAAATAAACAAGTTTAACTTGAATTGAACCTCTAAGATAACACATAACCTATACAATGGCCACCTAGAGCTGCAAACAGAACAAGAAAATGCACAATCCAATGCTTGGCAACCAAGGGACTTATGTTTTGATGTGGCACTTTTCCTGCAATAAAGTGTTTGCTGGAGGTACTGGCAGTCACACATGGTTTACCTCCACAAGACGTCCTTGGCAGTAACCTCCTTTTGGAAAGATATTCAAACAGTTGGATATGGTTTGGAGGTCGGCTCAGAGAAAACTCAAATGTCTATGCTCATGCTAAAGGTTTTCTTGCACAGTCTTTATACTCAGTGGGATAATTTACAGCTTTTGGTAACTACTGTCTTAAATATAAAAGACAGGAGGGGAAGGGTTCAACAGGGCACTGTGCCAACCATCTTCTTTTCAGTTACAGTTAAAATTACACTTGTTAAATTGTTACTTTATGAAATTTTTTTCCCTTGCCCTATATGTTGATGGAAGAAGCAGCTGTTTTATCAGTCATCCTTAGCATCCTGTGAGTGACACTTCTGTTCCAGAGCATCATCAGTAGGTTAGCTACAAGTGAGTTTGGTAAGCTTTGCCACTTGTTAATATCACCTAATGCTTGTTTTTATAAGACCCTACTCTTCACTGTTTATTTTTTTTAGCCAAACTTTAGCCATCTGGTCTTCTACTGTGTCCTCTTCTCTCCTTCCTGGGAGGCAGAGAGGCAGTCAAGGAAAGATAAGAAAGGGAAAAATGATTCAGTCATGGAAGAAAAAAACTTTACTCAGTTCTTTTCTCCTCTACCAGTAGCTAGAAAATCTAGCTACCGAAACAGAAAAACTTGGTGGTTTCTAACACATACTCCCTCCAGCAACTGAAGTTAAATCTGAGTTTTTCAATGTCAACATACTTTTGATGCCTGCAAATAACTGAGAAAACCACTGGCAAAATATGAATTCCCACAGACAACCTCAACCTTCCCATGCCATCCATTAGGGTGGTTCCAGCTGTGCCAACGAGTCCACGACACAGATTCACCTAAGTCTCCCCAGAAACTTTGCACTCAGCCTTGGATGCCACACAGACTTTGACAAGAGCCTTTCTGGAAGCTGAACTCTAAGACTTCTATGCCATGCTTAATTAAGGAACAAATCACATCTGGGAAATGCACTACCCACCATCACTTCTAGGCTGTGATTCATCTGTCAGTACTTCACTCTGACCTTGAATTGCCTGCAGGATGGTGAGAGGTGTGCCACGACCTATGGTATTTGCTGCAAAGGTCCTTCTCACCCAACATCTAATAAACACAGCTGTCTGAAACAGCAGAAGCTAAATTCCATAAGCAATTATCCCCATTCAGCCTTTTCTTCTTCTACAACATGAATGGCCAAGAAATGATACACAGATAAAAAGTTCATAATAAAAGCTTTGAAATCTACTGTAATTCCACAGTTCCTAACTTTTGAAAGTTTAACTCTTAACCTTAATTGTTTTAAGTATTTTCTGGATGGGAAATTAGGCATTTAAACTACATATACCTTTCTACATTTCTGTAGTCAAAAAATGAATGCTTTGAAGCAGAGATTATCCTTTTCAAGTATTTGGAAAGTACCTTGCATGTAAGCATATAAAAGAAATCATCATAGAAATAATGCTTTGTTTCCACTTCTATACTCCTTCCTTTTGGTGTTACAGCCAAAGACCTCCAGGAAGGTGGTTGTTGATTATAGCCCTAGTCATGTACCTAGTGTCATGCAATACATTTGTCTCCTGCCCTAATTACCTTACTCTGTTTCAATCTCTTTCCCAAGCAGTTCTCTCTGTCTGTTACAGCAGTATTTACCTCTGCTCAACTGACCTGTCCTCTAGGAGTGAGCCTGTATTGATTTAACCCAGCTTCATTTCAACCTAGGTATCTGTTCACAGCAGCACTGAAAACTTCCCCAGTAACCCTATCATTTTTTTTCCTCAAGCAATAAGGAAATTCAAGTGTTCCATTTGGATATGAAGGTGACCAAGACCGCTGTAACGTAAATATACACCACTTAGACATTCCTCATCCTCAGAAGCTGGCATTCCCTCAGGAAGGGAGGGAAGGGTGATTTGGTCAGGGTTTTATCCCCTTGAGTTAGCTTAGAAGCTTCAACAGTATTTCTATATTCTCAAATTTCCTTTTTGGAGCAAAATAACTTACTGTAATCCCAGAGAAAGTTCAGTGGCTTTAACTGCCTTCACAGCTGCTCCTTTGGAAATCTGCAGGACATGTAACACAGCAGCATCCAGCACCAATCTGTGTCATAATTTGCTCAAGATAAATTGCTTGGATTCAGAAATTCAAGACTCATGGACAAACTCATAGTCTCTTCCTTCCCACCACTCTAGACATTTGTCCAGTGCTTCTAAGCTGTCAATATTCAATGAACACATGCCACATACAACACTCTGTTGATTAAAATAAATGCAATGAAAATATACTCAGCATAAAACTAATTCTACAGAATCCCTAAAGGAGAAATGCTGCCATACAGAAATGTTCAATCTGAAATTTAAGCATAAGACCTTAATTAATCTTTGACTGCTGATCTCTATCCCAACTGTGTTTATCTTAATTTTATTCCACTCTCAGATTCCACCTTGGAAGCTCCTTGCTGCTTTGAACCCAAAATCTACAGAGCAACAACAAAGGTCAGCCTAAGTATTTCACATCTATACATGACAGAAATGACATACAGGCTGTACCAACTTCTCAGCTGACTTACAAAACAGTTAGTTTGAACAGGCTGAAGATCTGATTCAGCACACTCAGCTGTTCCCAAACTTTGGATGCCAAGTCAGATCAGCAGTAATAAAATCATGGGCTGCAGGCCTAGTAGAACTTCACTTTTATCCCAGATCTACAGGGTGAACTTAGAAATCTGTAGATGCAACTGAAAGCAAAAAGAGTGGTTGTTGCAATGTCCGTGTATATTACGTAGGAATTTTATAGAGGAGATTAAGAAATGTGGGATAGCAGAGTACTGCTCTCAGAGGATGCCCTTGCCAGTCTTAAATCCCTTCATAGAGACTAGCAAAAAAACCAAACTTGTCTAAAGTGATTTTTACTAGATGTGATGTAGTAAACCAACTTTAATACAGAACAGTGCAAAATAGCAGTGATTTCCCAAAGCACATTCTTTATAGCACACAGTTTTGAAAGCATGCACAAATTTTCAAATTAACATCCATAAACACCCTTCTGCATAAAAACTAAGGCTGCAGAGGATTCTTTTTTTCGTTGTGGAAAGCAAAGCTTTTACCTCATGAGTGGCTTTATATTTCTGATGTGCAGATAGCAGATTTGCAGAGACATTTTGTGAGTTTCCATGGTAAACTAATCTCCTCTGTACACAGGGTGTATCAGCTGCCCTCCTTGCTCAGCAGTAATTGCCCTCAGAACCCCCATACTTTGCCACTGTGGGTCAGATTTACACATGAAAACGGACTGCAAAACTTCAACTTTCAACCCATATCGAATGGAAATTCACAACGACTGAGCAACCAAGTAATAAAAATGAAGTCATCAACACATTTCCTGCTGGTAAACAAGTACCAGTGACTGAAGTGCACAACTCCAAGACACTGCAAAGCAGAAAGGGAAGCAAAAAAAAAAACAAACTAAAAGAGATCATAAAATAATGAGTACTTGCCAAATAAAGGGACTTATTTCAAGATAAGCTAATGTCCCAGTGCTTCAGCAGAAATTAATGCAACTGTTTCTGGCTTGAAATGGGGAAAATCTGTTCAGAGAGTGAAGATAACCGCAGGACAAGGAGATCAGGAGATTTAAAATATGTTAGATGTTTTAAAGCAGGACAAGGAACAAGTTTCCTCAACAGAACATTTTTACTGGTTTGGATAATGCATTCCCAGTTTGCACAGGTGATGCAGATTGCTTTTTCTTAATCCTCTGAAATGTAGCACCTACCTGAAAAACATTCTATTTTTAAAACAGGATGCTCATATTTTTTGATTAAAATTGAGGCATGCATCATTTAGCACTGTGTTTGTAGTCCATCCCCCTCTTGTGCCAGGACACAGACCATGATTATTCCCAGGAATCCCACTAAATTCTGGTGGATCCAGCAAGGAACACAGTCTAGCAGAAGCACTTGTGGGACTGAGAGGATGGCAAAATGTGGTGGAGGGGCAGGAGGCAGCAAACTCCCCCTTGGAAACCACAACCTGAACTTAGTTAATCCTCAATACACACAGAGTCCTCCAGCTCCGCCAGATCACCAAACTGACCAGGAGGAGGAAAGCTATTACAGTATTTAATTTTGCTTTCCATGTGCACACAAGGCATGACATCAGTGGCTGGGACACCACACTGACCCTTCTTAAACCCTAATTATTAGAAATCATCAATAGGCTCAACAAATTGCAGAACCTTTCCAAATAGGAAAACTTCCACAGCAAATGTCTGCAGAAAATTCTTGCATTCAAACCTTATGAAAGTACCATCATGAAGGAGAAGAGAAAAATACCTCTACAAGCACTGTACCTTTGGCAGTTCAACAAGTAGAGGGGGAACTACAGTGGCAGAGGAGTGGTGTTATTTCTGATAAAGTAATGAGCTCATAAAGCAAAGACCTGTCTTCTGTTACATTATAGTTATTATTCTTACTAAATAACATTAATTGAAATTTACTGGTAATATTCAAGTAATTTTGCTCAAATGATCTCAAATTTCAGCCAAACACAGCAAACCTTTTTCTTGAGTCTGTTATGGACTCATGAAAAATCAGTGATGAGCAAGCAAAGAGAGGTATTAGTTACATTTTGATTAAAA
This sequence comes from Pyrgilauda ruficollis, assembly GCF_017590135.1. NCBI lineage: Eukaryota > Metazoa > Chordata > Aves > Passeriformes > Passeridae > Pyrgilauda > Pyrgilauda ruficollis. The sequence continues at coordinate 1,064,340 of NW_024525156.1, forward strand.
TGAAAAACAGATGTGTGGTGATTAATCACATTCAAGTTAAGACAAGCCCATCCTGGAACAATGAACAGAAGGGTTAGTTCTGGCTCCTTTAATACACCTAAACATGCATCAGGGTACACCTTCATATTCATATCAGAAGAGATATATTAGGGCAAGCTCAGATCTTTGTTAACTACTCAGAAAGTCCAGAGCTAAAATTATATCCCGTTTATACTCACAAAATTTTAATATAGGGTCTAGTGAACTGATCTGATGAACAGGCCCTGTGCTGATTACCATGATCATAAAAATGTGAACAAAAATGTTACATGGAAAGGGAGAAACATGTGAGTAGAATGAACAAAGTAGGTAAGAGTTTCAGCTGTGAAGAAATGACAAAGGAACACCCCATACTTACTGGGTAATAGAAGGGAGAGATGAAATTCAATGCACAGCAGTGTTACATATTTGGTGTGTGTTTTTTTTGATTTTGGGTTGTTTGGCTGAGGGATTTGTGGGCATTTTAGTGGGGTTTTAAAATCACACAAACCCTCCATACAGTGATGGCCTTGAATTGAATTTTATCACTCAGAAGCTGCTCAGATGATACTGTTCTGTAGCAACATTGCTTTTTAGCTTCTCCAGAGCCAAATGATATTTGGACTTATTTTAAAAGAAACACAAAGAAGAAAGAATCATTAAAGTACTATTTAAAGAAATGGTGTACCCACATTTTCAATAGCAATTACAAGTGAGACCCTGAGTCTCAAACATTACACATAAAGCTCTCGCTCTTCCATTTTTGCCATTAGTCAACTTTGTCACAGCAGATAACAGCTGAAATATTTTAAGGAAGCATAACACAGCAAAAACAGTCCAGTTTGCACTGGAGCGTATTGCACTGGACACCTAACCATTCCTAAATACTTTACAGGCCCTTCCCGTCCTTTATGGGGATTTCCACTCCTTAAAGAGATGATCTGGTGAGAGTGCAGGAGAATAACTGAGAGAGATAGCTACCGAGCTCTCAGCAGAAGGCTGAAGGTGAACAGCAAACTCCTTTTCCAATACAGCTACAGGGAATAAAATTAAAGTTCCAATTACCAAAAAACAAACAAACAAACAAACAAAAAACTCCAGAACAAAAACCCAACAAAAAAAAAAAAAGAAAAACAAAAAAAGAAAAAAACAAAACAAAACAAAACAAAAAACCTCTCCCTCACCCAGCTGCAGGGCTGTAGTTGAATTGTTTGAACTCATGTTTCTGATATTTTATATACACTGAAAGTTTGAAGGGTGTCTCAAATGTAGCTGGGCAGGTTCCCAGAAGGAAAATCTACAGAGGATGACAAACTTCATAAACAGCATCTTGAAGATACCACCTTTGAGTCCCTGAAGCACAAAACTGCCAGAGGATGGAGAACACTCTGGTGAAACACTGTCACTCTTATTTATATTCTTCACTTCAACAACTCAAACTAGCTGTTGCACAGATAAGCAGAACTGGGGAACTGGACTAGATGAACCTTTGATCTGATCCAGCAAAGGCCATTTTCTAACACAGCCCATTTGTGAATCACTTCATGCTTGCCGACCCTTTTTAAGAGGGAAGATGAAAATCAATCGGAAGATATCCATTGTGAATAACCCAACTACTGTCGTAAAATAATCATGTACAAAATAAAATAATCACCTTCATAGTTTCCTTCGACCATTCAGTATAAAATAAGTCAGTTCTGTACTTACTTGCACTATACCTGTGCACTGTATGTGCTTGCAAGCCTATTTTACTTCATCAAAGCACAACAGAAAGCCCAAGTATTCACAATCTTCCTACAAATAACTGCTTCCTGAAGATGCTGGAGTTATTTACCACTACAGTATTGCCTGCTTAGTTTTCCAAGCATGCAAACCCGTGTTGCAAGGAGTGGATACATTATTATTCTTTCTACTTGGTTCCTAGGGATTACAAAGTGGTTTCCCTTTAGAAAACAGAATAAGTTTTTATGCTTTTACCTCACTTGCTAGCAAGGAATGCTCCTAGAGATCCTGCCTGTAGACTATCTGTTTTCTACCTGCACAGCTGCCCCCAGGCAAGAGACACTAAAATTTTTCCTACTGCACATGTAATTCAGCTGCTAAAGGGAACAGTATTCAGGTTTCAGGAGATGATCAGAGAAAAAGTACACTTAAAGAAAGGTGGCACCTTAAAAAAAAAAAAAATACAGGGTGGAATTTTCCAGAACTGAAAGCAGAGAACCAAGTGTCTCTAACCAGCATTTTTTTTGCAGCTGTCCAGAGGTGTTCATTCATTTTCTGTGAACATAAGCAGCACAATATGAGCACTTCCTACTCATGCAGTTCAGAGCAGCCAAAGTACCAGGCAGCTACAAAAATCAAGAGAACGTGGAACAATAAACAAAAGATGGAGAAAACTGGGCTATTCACTAACACATCTTTAATGAAAGACTGACGAATCAAAACAGAAAAGAAATACCCATTCTCAGGAAAACCCATTTTTCCAAGAAATTCAATCTCCTTATATTTGACCAAGACTGTCAAAGAAGTGAGCCTGAGAAACATAATCCTAATTACCTCATAAGGGAAAAATTAATCCAGTCACATGGGCACATGTGAGAAATCCACAGAACATGAACATCACCTTGTCCCCAGCATGTGTTTTGTTCAGGCTGATTAAAACCCCTGAAAGCCACAAGCAAGCTGCCTGCTTTTTCAGGCATGAGGCAGCACATCGGGAGCCTCAGGTTCAAGTTCTCAGTTGCACACACACTTCCCACTACCCCATGAGGACCATGGGATTACTGAAAAAGCACTAAACCAACAGAAAGAGACGGACCCAGCAGCTTAGACTACTGCTTTGGACAGACAAAGGCAAGGGTGAATTCTGAAGGTGGGGATCCATGCCAATTTACACCAGCCAAGAAACTTCCTTGTAAAACTCAACTTCCAAATTGGATATGGTGCTCAAAATGACAAACACACATCTGCAAGCAAATGCTCCATCCATAACAGCTACTTTTATTCTGAAATGAGAGGTTGATGTAAGTAAATATAAGAGGTTCCGTGCATAATTCTGATATTACTTAACCCCAAAGTATTCATGAAAAGAAAGGGTAGGCAGAGAGGAATTTGGGTTCTCCGTCCAAACTGTGCTACTGTTTTTCTTCCTGAAAAAAACAAGCTAACCCTGATAAGAAGTACTGAGGCTGTAATACATTTCATGTACTATCAATGAGGTAACAAAAAAAGAAAAATTAAAAACAGTGTTGTCATGCATATGCCAGCAAATGAACAGCAAGAGTACAGACAGATCTGAAGAGGTCACCGGGACATAGCTGCGTCGCTGTAATGCTGGCTGTCGTATCAAGAAGGCAGAATTGACAAGTGTAAGTCACAATTTCACTATCTACCAACAAGACAGGGTAAAAAGGGTGAATGCTGACATGTGCCACATCCATCTCTGATAAGGTATGTTATTTAGATGCCCAGGACATTCAGCTGCCCTGAAAACAGATCCCTTGTTTTTTTCAGTGAGGAGAAGGCAGGTATAGCTACAGCCCACAAAATTACTCTCTCCTCCGTATTATTCTTTGGGAACACAGAAAAGATCTTTCCAGCTGGGTGTGAATGCTGAAGTACAGCTGAGTCGACCCTCACAGGCAGGACAGGCAGCAGGCCATGTGCGCTGCCGGGGCTGCCTGACCGCCTGACACCGAACCATCTGTCAGCAGGAGGAACGGGCAGGCAGCCGCCTCTGGAAACTGCCAGCTGCAGGGCATCAGGCTCATAAGAGCAGCAGGCAATGCCAAAAAGTTACTCTTTAGCAGCAGTAGGAGAGACACAAAATGAAAATAAATCCCCTTTTTAAGTATCCACAGCTTGGCACATAACATGGCAAGCTCTGCAACACAGGAAGCTCCTTGATTCCTCTGAGGACAATCATGTCAGAAAGATCAGAGTAAAACTCTTTAACTTTCCTCTTCTCCTGCGAAGGCATGTACCTGCACATCTGATCCCTGAAACTGGCTGGTACAAGTTATCAAAAAGCACCATCTCAACTGAGTACAAATGCTTTTTCATAAGGGTAGAATGGACCCACTGTCACACCAAAACACCTTTTGGGGCAAGGGTTTGCTCAGAAAGTCTTGTGCACGAACATTGATAATTTCTGTCTCAGTCTTAGCAAAGCTTTCTGCACTACATGTGCAGAACAGACTCCATCTCCATTTGATTCCATATGATGGGCCTTACAGCCAGTGGAGGTAACTCATAGCCTGAATCCCTGAATCCTATTCTTACTTTCTTTCCAGTGAAACTTTGCAGGAGTTATTCCAGCAAGTTATTCCAAATTTATATACAAAAATTATGTATTAGATCCTGACAGGAACTAGGAAAAAGAAATCAGTGCAACTATATGTCAGAACCCAGGCATCCCTCTGGATGCCCTGGATGGCTCAAAGCCCTGGCAGGGGGGTCGGAGAACCTGGCATGCAGCCAAAGACCCCTGTGGCTTTGAGTTCAACCCATGGAACAAATTACCAACTTTATATGAAGAATTACAAGTCACAAAAGTTTAAGTAGCATAACAGTAGTTGTCACAGGGTGAAAGGTGGAATTTTGAAGAATTTTACTATAGGGGTCTAGGGACAAGATGGAAGGATAATGGCGTTGTCCTGTCCTTCTTCCTTGCCTCCATCTTCTTGGTGATGGTGGCACTTTGGGATTGGTTTAGAATAGAAAGTCACTGTCTAACATAGGTATTGGAAAATAACTGCAAATATCAAATACGTAGTTTGTAGTATAAAACACAACACCAGCCCCATGGGTGGGCAGTGTGCCTCAGACCAACTTGCAGAACAGACCTTGGCAGGCCAGAAAGAAAATGTTTTAGATAAAAAATAATAAACAACCTTGAGAACGACAGCCAAAGACTTCTGATTTCTTCTCAGACAGCTGGGTTGGGGAAGAGAGACTTTTAACACACCTCAGGATCATCTCTCGACCAGAGAGAAAACCCCGAGAACTATATTCAGAGCTTGGCAAGGAACCAAACTTCAATAAAAAGCTGCCATCATTTGAGACTATCAGAACTCTGAATACAGAAAGCAGAAATGGGCAATGGAACATATGCATACCTCTGCAATTCGTCTCCCAAATCTGTTCCCTTTATGGTCAATGGAGCAAGAGCAATTCAGGGCAGGACACTGACTGAGATGCTCTGGTGTGCCCTCTGGGCTGGTTCTGCTCCCCATGACAGAGGAGGCCCAGTGGCTGATGCAGCGGCCAAGCAGCATGCCTGGCATCACTGGGAGGCTGACAACAAGAGAAACCCTGGCAGTGCTGCAGCAGTAAACCTTCACCAAGAAAGAGGTTTCTCCGACATAGTAAAAACCAATTTAAGCATTATGAGAAAGAATAACTTTGCCTGATAACTTGAAGCAACCTGGCAGCTGAAAAAAAAGACTTGCAAGGGTCTTACTACTTTCCTGCCTCAAAGAAATGAGGGAAGAACTAAATCCATGCTGTTTCCTTGTTTCCTTTGGAGGGTTTTCTGAATTGGAGGATTCTCTTGAGGCCTGGATGATCATTTTTTATGGGTTTTTGGTTTTCTTTTTAAGAGTAAGGCAAAAGGTTCTCAGTCTTCACAAAACAGATACAATTGCAAAAATGCTTTTTCTGCATAGCACCTGCGGTTTTCCTGTTTAGCTTTTTGTTTTGTCTTTTCCTATTGAGAAATTTAGAAACTGGCAATTTCTGTGTTTGAATTGCTCCCACTTCCTGCCTTCCCAATAAACATCCCTAAGGGCCAGCTGGAAACAGTACCCAGCACCACAAGGTAACAGGCAGCTAGTCAGGCAGGTACTGCCAACTCACAGATGGTCCTGCTAGTTGGTACCAAATTATATGCATTTTAGTGGCTTAAAGCAAAAAGATTCAATCTCACAGCTGTTGGGTTAGAAAACCTCCTCCCAAAGTCCTAGTAAAGATCTGCAAATGACTGAATGTCAGCCTGAAACATGCACTGTACAGAAGGGAAGGCCACACACAACAGCAGCAGTACACAATATAAAAAGGAATACCATGGTGACAGCAATGTGCAGATCACTAACCTCAGAAAATCCAGGAGACTCAGTCACTGCTACCGGAGTGTGCTGCCTAGGGTAGCTACAAGATGCTTGTTATTCATCACTTGTACTCACCTTGTGTCAAAAGCACAGCATGTGCTCACAGCCAGGGTTTTAAAGAGCTGTTCACAGTAACCCTGTAGCACCCTTTTCCCAGGTTACACTACCCTTGAGAACTGCAGTAGTACCTGGCTATCCCAGCAAAGATATAGGGGCGGATTTTATTTGCTCACCCACTCTTTCTGGTTCCAAAATATTTTTAATGTACTGTGAATTTCAACATATTTGTATTAATAAAATATACTGTAATATACTGTTTTTGAAGAGAATAATATAGCAGAACTTTTTTGTGAGGGATTTGGCAAAGTTTTTCTGGTTAGTACTTATGCTGCTAGACCTTTCATGCAAACATATTCACATTTTCTACAGCAAGTTTTTCCTGAGTGCAACACCAAGCATTTCAATGTAACAGCACAGCAGGGGAAAAAAAAAAAAATAAGGAAGAGGAAGCCTCCTGATGTATTTCTCACGCAGTTACAAGGAACCAGTCATGCATGCTCTGAGAAGCAAGAAGCAGAAAGGCAGTCACAGGTGGCTGCCATCCTTCCAGCATCATCACCACCCTCCCTGCCCAAAACAGCATATGCAGCCCCCACACATCACAGAATAAGCCCTACTGTTGAAAGGGCTAAAGAAAGCCCAAGCCCCTGGGCACAGGTGAGATCAGCCCCAAGCCTCCTCCCATGCCCAACCTGATGAGAACCCTTCCACACTCTCAGCTTTCTTTATTTCACACCAAGTCAAGGAGAAAGCAAATGTCTCCACAGGCATTTGATTCTGAATAGGCTTTTAAGTGTCCATTGAATTGAATTTCGTATTATGGGAAGAAGTAAGGAAGACATCAAACATGTATATTTCACTCCCTAGTACAGAAACAAGTTAACTGGATATGCCAGTTTTTAGACCTTCTGGCCATTAAAGCTGATGTGTAAACCTTATGTATAGCCACAGGGAAAAATAAACCTGCAGAGACAGGGTCTTTATTAAGCAAAGAGTTTACCAACATACTCCTCTTCATGTTTTAATACTAAGACCAGAGCTAAATATTTAATGCCTGAAAGGTTAAAAGAAACCTGATATATAACTTCATACATACCAGACTTATCTCAAACTGCTAAATATGAATTAACATAGCTTATGACATCCTACATCTTACAATAGCATGCTGCTCAGCCACAGTAACTGCTGGGGTTCTAAATAAAGAGGTTGTAACTTTATCTCTTTGTAGCTTAAATTTTTATGTGCCTTGTTGAGTCATAAGCGGGGGAAAAAAGCCTTAAAGAAGCTGTTATCATTATTAAAATACAGATGCTGCACATAAAATCACAAGAAAACCAATCAACCAGCCAACCAAAAACAACACCAAAACCAAACAAACTCTCCCCTCCCCTCCAAACAAAATACCCACACCCACAAAAAGATCAGCTTATACTTAAAAACACTTGAAGGCATGAAAAGTTGTGAATAAAGCTAATTTTCCACACTGCATAATATTCCAAATGAAATACTGCTATCACTCTCTCTTCCCCTTTTCCATACACAGATACCATGATTTCCTCAATTTCACCAAGCTCATGCAAGTACAAAAACCATAATGAAAATGAGTGGTGCTTCTTCCACCATTCATGACCACATCTGACCATGGCATGTTCTGAGCCCAAGACAAGAATTTCATCTAAATGCTTCCAGACGTACTGTCACAATATTTTTCATTATAGTAAACACTTTATTCTTTAAACTGGATCGATTTGGTGTATCTCACTTGAGAGTCTTAGAGAAAACAACATATATTATATTTGGGTGCTCTGTCACGTATTTAAATAAAGCTTCTCAATCTTTGAAGTATTTCTTTCATGAAAGGAATAAATTGAGAAGCACACAATTTACAAATTAAATAATCTTAATTTCTACAGAAATAAAAGCAGCTGCACATGAAAAAGATGAAAAGAATATAAATGAAATAGAAATAGAATAGCTGAAGGCAAGGAAGGAACAGTACACACTACCTGAATGTCATAATGAAAATCAACAACAGAGAGCAACTATTTCTTGACTGCTGAATTATGAGATAGTGCATTTATCATTACATATCATTGTGGGAAGAAAAGTTATTAAACCATACGAAAAATCAGCTGAACAGCATTATGAAACCACATGTATTTGATATCATCTTCCACAGTGAGATCTTCAAATGGTAATAAAAGTTAACTTTCCTTACAGTAAGTATAACAACTGAAACAACATAGCTCTGGTCTTAACTATGATACTTGTATACGTGTACTTGCAGCAAATTCACGAAAAGTTGGCAAGTGGCATTTGTTTGAAGCATCATTGACCATGAGTTTGCACATTTTGAGTATGTCATTTTTAAAGATAATCAGTCTGACAATGTTCAAACATGTATCTCCAGACCTTGCATTTCAGTGACATGCACACCTTTTCTTTTTTAAGCTAATATGAAATAAACCATCATAAGGTGTCAAAAGCTTAAATGTAATGCTTAATTTGAAGAGAAGAGAAGCTTACTTTCCATACTACAACACGGTTCCCTGTTTTATGAACTAACACCTTTCTTCCCTTTTATTACACTACATGTGCAGGTCATGCATCTTGCAACACCTCAGAGAGGATGGAACTACATTTAGCCTAATTCCACTTCAGCAAAATCAGCAATCCTCGGCCTTCCTTACAAAAAAAGCTAAATCAGAAGCTGGGCTGAAAACAACATCACATGGAAATACCAACATTTTCTATTACAAACCCACAGCTTTTAAGTGACAGCTTCTAATTTTGCTTCCATAGTTTATGTCCTTTATTTTGTTTTACTGTTCAGCAAGGTAAAGCTTAAAACATGAGAGTGTGCTGGACTGTTTCAAGAGAACCAATCTGAATCCAATTCACTTGTTTGGTTTATATCTTATGTATAGAACAGGTTTACATGGAGGCAGGAAACAAATAATTCAATTCTTTTCCAAGTGTAATGCTAATTAATTTGAAGATATTTCATATGAACTTTTTTTCTCCCTAATTAAGGGTTTGAACATGCTGTACTTCAGTCTACAGCAAAATAAGTTCAACAGTCTGAATACCAACCATAAGAGGAAGAACTGCTTTGTCTGTCAATACAAATATCTATAATGTATGTGGGAAGTGCAAATAGCCAAAAAGAGAAACTATATGAAAACTATGAACAGCTCATGATGTGCTATCAATAGCACTGATCTCATTAACATAGATACAACTGTTGTTACCAGTTTTTTTCAAAGGAGTCCATTATAAGCAGCTATAAACTGCTGAATTTTTGTACAGAATTGTTTTTAATCTAGAAGAAGATATGTTTAGACTGCAGTGGAAACCACTTACAAAAATTCCACTATCAATAATAATATGATACATTGTAATTACTTAAAGAAAAAAAAACTGAAACTAGTCTAAATGGACTTCTGTTGGGCAGTGGGAAGCAAAGTATCATACTAATTTGCCTTCCTGGCTTTATGAGGAGATAGTTTCCTTTATAGTACCATTGAAGATGATTGAGAAAGTCTTGTTGTTTTTATTTTGTTTAGAAATAGGACTTGTTTTAAATCTCGCTATTCAGAGTCAAAAGTAGATTTAATCTTCCTTGCAGATTTTTACATATGGGAAAAAAAAGAAAAAATAAAAAAAGAGGAAAGTTGTCAGGAAAAAAAAAGTCAGAAAGAGGATATCTGAATTCAAATACATTTCACTCAATTTCTGCAGCACTTCCCAGTGTGGGTTGAGTCAGTTAAGCTTTCACATTTTAAAACAATGCCTCCCAAGACAAGAAAAGCATCCTCCTAGCATGCCCCACAGATGTCCCTTCAAATCTGGAACAAGGCCATCTGATGCAAGAATCTACCACTTCAATACAAAAATGCCACTGCTAATGGAGCCGTTACCTGCTCTAAAGCCTCTTGGTTCTTCTTGCTACAAAGTCTGTTTAAGTATCATAATTTAAAACAAATATGCAGGGCAAATCTTGGAAATGTACCCTTGTCTCAAACAGCTTCTGAGATCCTACAGGACTGGCCCAGAGCTTTCTCACTGAGATAACGGAAGGCAAATCAGAGGTTATGGGGAAGTACTGTGGTTCATGCCCACAAAAGAGGCTGACCAAACACGTGCACAAGGAGTACAACAGAAATCTAACATTTCAATTTAAAGAAGTGTACATTTTTAAAGCAAAACCACAAGTTATTTATATGGATAGATTTGTCACAAAGTAATCTGATCTGGGAACCAGGGGATTTTACTTAGAGCATCTGTGTTCCACATACTCAGGAAAGAAAATTTAAATCATCCTAAAAGCCAAAAAAGGTATTTTTATCACAGCCTTTGCAGCTATTTTACATTTCACTCAAAGAGAGCTGAACCAGATATCTCAAATCACATCTGGATGCAGGCCCCAGTAAGTACTGTGTGCACTGCCTTAACTAGAACTCAAATTATTCTATTAAAAAAGCCTAGCCCTTAAAAAACTCTCCCTGAGTTCTGGCATTCCTTCTCAGGTTTTTTCAATTTGTGTGATGTCAGTTTACGTCTAATAAGTATGTTGTTTATTATCTTCATTTAAGTCAGGACTTTTACCAAGTTACAGCAAGAGTCATAGGAAGCGTATCACGATTACAAATCCATAATGCATGCAAGATCCCTGTGTAGCACCACTAAATCCATTAATCACAGTCTTTTTGGTCCCAATTATGCTAAGAAGATATTCGATAAAGCAATTTCAACTCACCTCTCTCTCTCTCTCCTGTTACCATCAGTGCAAAGAAGGCAAAACCACAGCGCTTCCGACAAATTCTCAAGGCACCTCTTTTGTTCCCTTTAAATTAAATCCGAATTGGTTGCACGTTTTACTGAACTGCTAATGCTCTCCACATGTTCCCTCTCTCAGACTGAAAATGTTTTCTATTAGGAATGCCTAGCACTGAACATAAAACTGTAAAATGTCCTTCAAACAATCCCAAGTTCCTCTCTTTCTTTGGAATGTATCACTACTTGACCAAATGAACAGCTCATTGTCCCACAATTAAGCTTCCTTTAGGAAAGCTATTTAGTAAGACTCCTTTTCTTAGTGTGTTCAGAAACTCCCTTATCAAAAGAAAGCTGTTTATTTTAAAATCCATTAAGTTATTTCCATTTAAAAAAAAGCACCAGGATTTTAAAGTGTGAGCTAGAGGAACTTCACATTGTCCATGGCCATGAAAAACCTACTCCAGCACTCAGCAAATGCACAAATTCCAGAAAGATGAAATGGGGTAATGATATTTGCAGGGAGAAGCATCTCATGTGAGACAGTACCAAGAACATGGGTTGTAGGCTCAAGCTTAACTTTGCTCTCAGATAATGAAATGCAACATGGTTTCACATTTCCTTAACCATAAGAGCACTGACTTTTCAATACTTCAGTGCTCTTACGAGGAAAAACCATGGGTTTTTTCCCCCTTTCAGTCTGTGTATCTCAACTTCTCTGCAACAAATGGCCAGATAAAGTTACAGACTCAAGACAAGATTTCGTCTTTGTGAAAGCACAGTGGTTCCACTCGGGAGGAACTTGTCCCTACACATGCTTGAGGTGCAAGTCCTACCAGAAGGTTCAATAGATGCAGAAATAGTTGTAGAATCTAATCATATCTTCTCTAACACATGCAACAAGTCCACATAATGGATAACAGAAGGGAAAACTGTACATGGAAAAAAGGACTAGGTGCATAGCTCAGCTATTACAGGACAAATAAAAACAGCTGGCTTCTACTAGCCCCCTGGTTACAACCAGCTTACAGCTTCCCTCAGGTATTCCAGAACAATACAGGCTCAAGAAAATATTTATGGCTACATTTCATAAATGATATAAAGAGCAAGGGGATATCAAAAAGATAATCCCAAGAGCTCTGTGGAAAGGCTGAGTTATTGGTGCTAACGCTGCTGGTTAACACAGATGCCCTGATAGTAGGGACTAGAAAGAGCTGCTCTGCAGCACGGCAGCACTGGTGTCCCAGAGTTGGGAATAATCCACTGTGGAGGGAACTCTGCATCTGCTCACATGCAAGAGCCAATAGAAGAGGATTATAAAATGGTTATAACAACTTATACCAAAGCTGTATTATACATTTTGCAAGACTCTTGCAATAATATGCTTGCACTCTGTTAGGGCCCTCACTGGATCAAGCTATGAAATGCAATATATACAAATATATATGCAAATTATTTTTAATCTATTGGCAGATAAAAGAAAATTTTGCACAAATACAGGACAGAGATCTAACTATAAAAAAACTGTAATTTTATAGAGAAAAAGCATTTAAATAACCAGCTGCAGGTCCTGGGTGTCTGTTTTGGTTGGTTTTGTTTGTTTATTTGGCTTGGGGTTTGGGGGGGATTTTTTAATAATAAACTGACACAAAAAGGTAATAAAATTTAAAATACTCCTTGCAACATTTGCTAACCTTCCAAACCACAGTACTCTAAGTAATCCCAGGTCAATACATTCACTCAGAATCACATCAACTTTTGTTATTTGCATTCTTCTTGTATTACATTGTATTAACAACTGAAGCTTATACCAAACTTCTTTTGGCAGAATCATTCTAAGTCATTGTCATGGATCCCTGTCCAAACATCATTCTCAGCATTGATTGCAACCCTCCTGATTTAACATCACAGGAATAAGCATTTTAGAAGAGGACATGGGGGCTCTCTTGGGCTAAATAAAGCATCCAGATATACGAGAGCAAATGGTGCCTTTTCTCTCAGAGATCACACCAGATTTTGAGAAAAAAAGCCATGAAGCAATGAACAAACAAATGAAGCAGGAGCTGGCCAACCAAGGACCGAATGGTTAAACCGAGTCCTTCTGCGGGAAAAGTGGAGCTGGTAAAGATCTTTAAAACTTCACTGTCATAATATTGCTCTGACTACAGCCTTCCATTTAGTTTCAGGGGGCTAAAACTTTTGACATTGTTGGTGTTCTTTCTCTATAGTTACATTCCCATTTACATTAGACTTTATCAAGGCTTCAGCTGAGCCCTGTAATTGTTAAATATATACAAACTAAAATAATGTTAAGACACAACTAAATACAAAGTCATATGGCTGCCAAAAATACTAAAAGTACTTTTCCCACAAGGGTAGTAACTCATAATAAATGTGATTTGAATAAAAGGTCAAATTTGAAAGCTTGTGGGAAGAAAAGCTACAGTCGACACTATCTGATTTAAGGAGCACTCAGAGTCCAGTAGGCCAATCATGTTCTAGGCTGCATCAAAAGTGTGGCCAGAAGGGTGTGTGAGGGGCTTCTGCCCCTCTATTCTGCCCTTTTGAGACCTCAACTGGAGCTCTGCATCCAGCTCTGGGGTCCCCAGCACAGGAAGAACATGGACCTGGTAGAAGAGGTCTGAAGGGCATGAAGATGCTCCAGCCCTCTGGTCACCTGTCCTGTGAAGGCTGAGAGAACTGGGACTCTTCAGCCTGGAGAAGACAAGGCTTCAAGGAGACCTTATAGCAGCCTTGCAGTAATAAAAGGAGTCTTTTAAAAAAGAAGAGCGACTTTATATATGGATAGGACAAAAGGCAATAGTTTTTAACTGAGGGCAGATTTAAATTAGAAGTTAGGAAGAAATTCTTTACTGTGAGAGTGGTGAGAGATGGGAACAGGATGTCCAGAGAAACTGCAGATGCCCCATCACTGGAAGTGTTGGAGGCCAGCTTGGATGAGGCCCTGAGCAAGCTGTTCTAGTGGGTGGCATCACTGCCCATGGCAGGGGGTTAGAACTAATTGACTTTTAGTCATTAGGTTAGAACTAAATGGTTTTTAGATTCCTTCCAATCCTCTCTATTCTTTGATTCTATGATTCCTCCACTAAAGTCTTTGGACATCAACAAGTACAAAAATACATCTATAATTTTCAATTAGTTATGTTCTCTGAACAGAACTGGTTTCAGCAATGTTCCTTTGATTTAAAGAAACATTCTAAATATTGAAGTTTGTATTAAAACCACTTAAAAATATTAGCTATTAATTAATCCTGATAATTTAATCAGGATTAAGCCAAAATGGGAGAATAGAATAATATTTAAAAGAAAATTTATTCCTTTATGCTGAAAGTTCTTAGTATGCACATAAGAAAAGAACTCAAATTGAGAGTTGGAAAAAAAAAAAAAAAAGAGAATAGAAAGTAGTAATGCATTAAATTAAGGTAGTTAAGAGGGACTTGTATTTAACAGGGTAGAAAATACCACAACTTCTACACTCAAGTTAAGTATTATTCATTCCCTGCTCTTTTCCCTGCAAAAACCCTACCCCACTTGACATGAGACTTGCTAATTCTTCCCGGGTCTCAAAAATATCAGTAGTTGTAGATGTAGTCAATACATGCTCTGACACTGAAGCCCAATGAATTCTCCAGAGATTTGAAGTCACTAACGATGGAAAACTTTATCTGGACATCTGAACATAAACACTTCTGTTATTTCCCACAATTTAAAAGTACAGTGAATTAGGAAGAAGGAAAAAAATACTGATCCAGCTTCAAAATGGGAGAGTTTATTTCTTTATGCAGGAGAGCTATTTCTTTACACCTATCAGCTCTTCAGAACAAAGTAAAACTCTGAATACAAAGATGACAGGAGGTTCTGCAGAAAGGTCACAACACAACAAACCACACCTTCTCAGAAAGCAGCCCTAGCTACCTGTTGGGGACTTTGCAGAATCAGTAACATTGCTAACCACAATGCTTTCCATGGCGACTGTGAAGACTGAAAGAAAACACCCAAAGCATGACAGTTTTACTCCACGTAACACCATCTCAGATTCCTCTATCTCCTGGCTTCTACTCCAAATATGTAACATATCTTTTAACATCTAAACCTAATGCTTGCTTTTCAAAAGGCAGCTGATGTGTACATACACATCCACCAGCAGCACCCACTGTGCCAGTGAAATAACCCTCTTATTCTGTGACAGGTTTGACTGCCAGGCACAGCTCTGCAAACACTTCCAGTAGTATGAAAAACAAAATATTCCCCAACTCTTTCAAACTATCCCATACAAAAAAAAAAAAAAAAACTTGATATGAAAAGAAGTGAAAAAGAAAATAAGAGAAAAGAAACTACATTACATCCAGCTAGGGGCTGAAACAAAAACTTACCCCAAAAATCTAAACTATAGCAGGGGGGATGGAAATTAGAACCAGAACTTGCATTTGGCTTTTCTGACTATAATGAACCAAGCCAAAAGCCCATATCCAAACACACCTCTTCTCTAGGAGTTTGAAATCTGGACTCAAGTTTTGCAGCCTGGCTTCCTCTGTACTCACTGCTGAATGCATCACTGCCGCCAGAGAGCAACAGCACCTGACAAGGGACTACACTTTCATACAGGAACAATTAAGATACATGCACAGTAATATGGCTAATTGCCCACAGTAAGCTTGAATGAAAACAGATAACAACAATGCAACCACATGTCGACACTCAGAACCTTATGTGCTCCAATTCCTCGATGGCTGCACTCTGGAGAAAAAAAAATTACATGAAAATTCTTTTTATAAAACCTCAATCCGGGAAACTTATCAAATCTTGTCTTGCTGTACTGGTCTGTTTTGCCAAATATACTTCCAGACCTAACAAGAACAATCTTCTCCAAGCTGTTCTTAATTTCACTCACATTTATAAAATCAGTTTAGGTTTTGCATCATCTCTGTTCCTTCTCTAACACTTAAACACGTATGATTGCTCTACTTTTCTTCCTCAAGTCAATGGTAGTAGAGGAGAAACTGTTCCTGCACAAGGCAGCCTAGACATTGTTCTCAATGAGAGGTATTTGTGGAATTCTGTAGGTTGCTTATACTCAGTTCAAATTCTCAGAAATGCCATTTCACAACATATCCTGGGGGCAGGGGAAAACGTTTAGCTGTATTTAAAGCCTGAATCCTCCAAAAGTTACTGTAGAAATGACACAAAACTTTGAAATCCTCCTCTTCCTTTTAAGGAAGATACCTATATTTCAAGGCTTTATCTATGGTATCTTGAAGCAAGACCAATAAGTTAAACATATTACACTGTTGAATATACTACAGAGAACCTGAAAACAACTGTGGCACAGACATACAGGATTTTTTATTTTTTGTTTTAAACCAGCCACACATAGAATGTCATACTGTCACCAGGACATGAGCATTAGTTTTGCCACTGACACTCAAACATTCTGCTCTGTAGAAGTTTGGAGAACATATTAATGCCATCCCAGACCATCAGATTCCTTTCATGCAAACTCAAAGCTCTTTTGACACATACATTATAGCTTTCATTACACTTTTCCTTGTGATAGCTTTGTTTAACCAGGGTTTTTAAGACACTGACACTGTGATAATGACAAATATATGCAACCACGTTCTGCAAGATGTGAAGTAATAAACCTTATATGCTATTAAAATATAGCAGTTAGCTGTCAGCCAACAATTCTTTAGATCCCACTCCTCAGCTAGAACACAGTCTTTTTCAGGTGCACACAAAGGCTGTGACAAGACAGATAATTGAAGATTCTTCAAAGAACCACCCAACCATCTGACTTCACTGTCAAATGCTATACTTCCCTGTGATATTTAACATGCTTTAAAGGTAGTGTAGCTAATACAACCTAATTTCAGCATGCAACAAACAAAATAATGAAATCAGTTTATTGGCCATTACTGTCAATTTGGAACACAGCCAAGTCTGATTCATTCTCCCCAGATTTGCTTCCTGGAAATTGATTCTGTTTATTTGTTCTCTTTCAGACACGTGGAACTTAACTTACCAATGCAGGCATGGACTCTCACTGACAACTGGGTCCTCAGAATTATGCTGTGCTTCTTGCCTCTCCTAAAAAGAGAAGAAAAGTATATAAAGGTATAGTGAGGAAGAAGAGGAACTGGAAATAAACAAGTCAAGTTGAGCCTAGGAAAAAAAGGGTGGGAGGGAAGGGAAAACATTAGAAATTTTGTCTTTGTTTCTCATAATCCATTTCCATTTTAATTTGCAATAAATTAATTTTCCTCATCAAGACTGTTTTCTCTATGATAGCAATGGTTAAGTGATCTCTCCATCTTTATCTCAAACAACAAGCTTTTTTTATCCTATTTCCCCTCCCTTTTCTGAGGACAGGGAGCAAGAGAGCGGCTGGATAGGCATCTGGACACTTGCCAAGGACAGCCCACCACAATGAAAACTGTATTAGAGAAGTTATGACTGCACATTTTACTTTTCACAGAAATACTTTAATGCTAGGTAAAAGAAAATCCAAGGTTAAACAAGAGGTTGTTGACACTTTCACAGCTCTGCCTGGTTATGTAGCCTAATGGGTCTTTAAAGCACAAAAGTAGTTGGTTTTCATGCAAAGAGACAAAAATGAGGTCCTTCCTGACTCTCAGTTCCATACTGGGCTTAAATTGAATGACTATTTTAATTAGCTGCTAAATACCTCATTTGGGTTTCAGCCAAATTACTTTTAGCTGCATTTCTTCAACTTGGACAAGAGCACAGTTCTTGATTTCTAGTGCTACACCTGCAAACCGGCACGAGGGCACCAACAACACCTTGTCTCTGCGCCCAAACCTGCTCACCTGTTGGAAGGTGGGAGGGTAAGAAAAGACAAATGTCTTTTACACTTGTACAGCAGTGTATTCTCCCATTTTTTTCTGAAACTAAAAGGGCAGTTCCTGAACAAGTGGCTCTAGGTGGCCTAGAGGAACTCCAGAGGTCCCTTCCTACTCAGCCATTCAGTGATTCAGTGAATTTATTGTGGGAAAACACTCATGAGGGCGCACTGTTTTTAGAACACAATCAGATGCACCTTAATTTGTGTCATGCGAACCATAGACCCACATCAACATACAAGTTAGAGCACAAACCGGCACAACCTTTCTCAGTTACATATTTTGCAACTCTGCTGAGAGGATTCAGGCCCAAATCCTTTACACAGACACCCAGCAGAATCTTATGCTGGCTGTAACTTAAAACAGTTTTCTAGTAACAACAGAAGTTCTTTCCCACCTTATGTTTTTCTGCTTACAGTTATTTTGCAGAACAAAAATATTTTTTATTATTTTCATGCAAAAAATAAGCAAAACGTTTTATATTACTTCTCAGAAAGATCTGCATGGGAAGAAAGGAAGGCAAGTAGTGACAGGTATTTTCAGAAAACTATTGTCCTTAGGAAATATAAAGGAAAGCAAAGAAAAGTAAGGACCTGAAAAAAAGTGGTTAATGTTGACCCGTGTAACTGCTAATAGAGGACATAGTTTCAGTATCAGTAATCTATTTCTCTATAGATTCTTTTAAAAAGTTAAACAGAGGGTTTTTTAAAAAAAATAGCAAAACAAAAAATCTTTAATCAAAATTACTCTTTAAAGGATCCACTTGGACATCATTAGTGGGCAAAGTGTCACCCTTCTCTTCATAACTTGAAGTGCCAAGCAGCACATGCTATTGCCCCCACAAAAGCAGGCTGTAGTGTGGAAACTGTGAAATTCCCTACAGCAGTTCCAGGTTTAGGACTGACTCTCTGTCCATCTAAATGCCTCCTGTTGTTCTGGTAGGACACAGTCTTTGCCTGTGTTCATATTCTGCAGATTTTTAACATCTGCCCCTCCTCACAGGAGTGCCAGGATTCAATATTCCAGAATATTGAATTTGCCAAGTTAGTAAAGAATTTTTGACCAAACCTCTTGCCCTTCAAAACATCTGATTCTGTACAGAAACTGATTCTCTTCATCTCCCTTCCTTGATGGACTTGTTGATACACCTGACATACATAAATCCTCCAAGATAAATCAGAAAATGGAAGAACTGAGTCAAGATTGTTTATTTCAGAATTGTAAAAGGATAGCCCAGAATTAGCAAAGAAAAAGGAAGTCTATATAATCAGACTTATTATTCTTCCCATCCTGAAAAACTGATCAACTAAAAGAGACTGCTATTTTAACAAATAATGAACATTACTATCATAGAACTCTCTAGTATTTTAGCAGTCTGTAGGGTACACTGACTTCACCAGTGTTCTGCTGAAATCTGTGGTCATTTGCTGAAAGAACAGACAGCAGGTGCCCAGCCATCTGAGAGAGACTAAACATAAGGACCTGTGAAACCAGCACCATTTTAAGGTCTGTAGAGATTCAAGCCCATTACAATTTAACAGAATTTTTCCTTCTTTTCTAAAAATCCAATGCACAATGTTTCTCAGTATAAACATGGCCTTATTTTTGGTAGTTCTCCAAGTTTCAGCAGTGGTGCTACTTCCTCCTCAACCTCACCTCCTTACAAACACCCTTGAAAACTTAAAGCAAAACCTAGAGCAAGCTCTCTTCTACAGGCTCTGTTCTACACTATCATTGCAACTGTAATACCTCCCAAGACAGAAAAAGGTCACACACACAAACATTAATTTTTATGTCCCACTGGTTGCACTGGCAATTTTTCCAGCCTACCAAAATCAATATGATTCAAGCCCCAGAAATTACAAAGATGAAGACTCACTGATGATGGTGCATTTCCCCCACTTCCCCCCAGGCCACACCATGATCATCACTGTAGAGGCATTTTGTGTGGTTTAGGCATACTAGATTTACCACACGGCAGCTAATTATAATACGACCAGTCACATGTAAAATATTAAAAATGACGCAATTTCCCGATGAATACTTTTGACTATCATGCAACATGAATAACACTTTTGCAAAATGAAGATCACCTCTGAAAATTACTGCATCCCTGATTCTACACATACCAGTTTCCTGGAAAGCATATTACAATAAAAAATTCCACAAAAAAGGGTAACTTGAGATCCACGAGTGATTTCACAGACTCATGAACTACTGGCCAAATAGTATTAACAAGCATGCTTGTAGTCAAGCTTGCCATGATATCAGGACAGGGAAGGGGGGTACCACAGGACAGACAGGCCATTTGCATTAAAAACAAAGCAGGTTCAAAAATACACAGAAGAAAATACTATTTCCAACAAACAGGTTCATTTATTAAAACAAAATCTAGACATGTAACAAAGTTTGTAATCTACTCTTAACTAAGGTTTATATTTTTATGGATATGACTTTTTTTTTTTAAAAAAAAAAGTTTCAGTGAGTACAGCTGGCTACTGTTTATTAAAAAAATTCAGTAAGTATTTAACAGAGTCAATTTAATAGCTGAAATTTAGCAGTAGAAGAGTAGGTAAATTTCACATATTTTCCTCAAATAGCATTCTGTTGATCTGTGTTGAGATCAGAATCGTTATTGCTGTAAGATTAACTTCTAGTCTTTGTAGTTACCAAGACACAAAACTTTTTCTATATTCAATTTCTCTAATAAATTAAAGAAAACAAGCACATTCCAACAGCTCACTGAGTGCCTGTCTTATGGAATATAAATGCTTTATTTTGTCATTGTTTATGTACCACATTACAAATAGTTTCCCTCAATTATACATTTTCAAGCCTTGATTTAAGTGACATTTTGAAAATAGTACCTCAATTGACTGTCTTAAACAGTTACTTGTTTTGAAGCAAAGCCTTTGTCTGAGCTAAGCAATCCCTTGACCAGGGGAAAAATACCAAGAATGTTGTTAGGAATACAGAGGGGAAAAAGCATTAACAAACAAAATAAAAATCATTTAACGCCAAAACCACACATTAAAAGAAACCCACACACAGTCTTAATGTTTCAAGGAAACTTTGAAAGGAAATTTTAAGAGAGTTTATTTTATTAAGACATGACATCTTTCTTCTCGGACCTACACTAAAGACCTGCTGGTATCAAAAATTGGACTTTTACGTAAATATGTAATTAAGATTAATTAACGTTATTAGCAAGATAGACCACAATTATTTCCTTGACAAAGCTCATATTTTTAAAATAGGAGAATGCATCAATTAACATACAATTTCTATTTCAATGTTTACTTTCTTTCAGAAAGCAACTATTCAGACTTTCTAATATTCTTCCAAATGGCTACATATTTCAATTCAATACATTTAGCTTGAAACAATATCCTGATTCTGAACACATTATTTTATCATTTGAAACCGAAGTAGAAAATCACTTCTCTAACTTTCTTAATGATTGCTTAATAACTCAATAAACAAAATTCATTAGATTAAAGGTGTTAATTCTACAAAAGGCCATGCTATGTCCTTCTGAGCTCCTCCTGTTCCGTTTTCTACACAATACTTGACAACCATGGAAAAAGCTACAGTTTTATAGCACAGCAGCAGACAATTGCAATGGTTTCAATAACACTATAGTCTCA
Organism: Pyrgilauda ruficollis; assembly: GCF_017590135.1. Lineage (NCBI taxonomy): Eukaryota > Metazoa > Chordata > Aves > Passeriformes > Passeridae > Pyrgilauda > Pyrgilauda ruficollis. Next base: position 1,085,829 of record NW_024525156.1, read on the forward strand.
CAGATAAGCAAACTTACTATTCTTCATTGCATTTGCTCAAAAAATAAAATCTGTCGCAGACATCTGAATCATGAAAAAGCCATCATAAGCACAACCTGAGTCCAATGCTGTGAGAAGCCATGATTTTAGCTCACCAACAATTTGGATCTTTTCAGTTAATGTAGATAAGAGAGTGTCTAAGCTCTGCTCTTAGCCAGGGTCTGTACACACATCTATTTCAGAAATATTTAAAGTATATAAAAAAAGGTTACCCCATAAAAGCAAACTTGGATTTCAGTCTTTCATGCTGTGCTACACACATTCACATGGCAACACAGCAACTAAGAGTAATGCATCTTCTTGGGGTGACTCTTTTTTTGAGGACTTTTTTAAAATAAATAAATAGATTATAATAGGCAACTATATCCTACCCTCAGAACAGTTTTCAAGTAGCATCTTCCTATGACTTTCATTGTACTCTTTTCCAAGCAGGGATTTAATCTGTTAAGATTAGTGTTATCAGTCAGTTGTAGACAGAGATAATTCTTGAGAATAACTCAGAGAGAAAAATCATTTGATGTGCTAGAAAGTACAATTATGCAAAACCTTTGAAAACTACAAAGTAGTTTGTTTGTGCACTTAGAAGTTTGGCTATTCAAGCTAATGTGTATCCCTTCCCTCATATATCAGCCAAGATTCTGGAAATATAGCCTAGATGTAGTGGAAAATGAATACTAGAAATTTCAATTCAAACACACAATAGCAGTAAAGGGATTGTAAGAATGGGAGTCCAGAGGATGGACCTTACCTTTTCCCCTGCACCGGGCTAAGAGCACAGCTGAGGCCCTTCCTCATCCTACCTTAGAGGAGTGCTGTAAAGCGCAAGTGGTTCCCAGCTGCAGCCTGCTTTTAACTTGTAGAACTAAACAAAAACTTACAGGTTTGCCCTCCTAAGTTTCATCAAATCAAGGAAAATAAAGGAAAATAAAATCATATATTGGCAAACAGTACAGGTACCTTGTATTTTCATTACGTAGTTGCTATTAGATGGGAAGGTTTGCTGCTCCCCTAGCCTCCAGCTCTCCCCGTATTTAGTTTTTCACACTGCTATGAAGTGCAGTATCAGTCAATCACTCACACCACGGCCAACTCTGAACCAGAGGGAATCAGATGATCCAGGCACACAACCTGACACCAAGGCTCTCTTGAAATAACCAGATGATTTTTTCAATATCCTTCAGAACCACTACCAAAGCAAACACAATGGGTTACTGAACCCAGCTAAACCAACACCATGAGCTGTAGCCTGTTTATTCCAAAGAGGGCAGAGGTTGGATGAAAACTAACTTCAACCTGGTAACACTGAAACTATTTCCAGACTCGGACAGCATTTAACATCAGCCTAACCTGACAACTTACCCTATAACAATTTTGCAGCAAATTCTGCCTGATGTAACAATCTAACCATTATGAAAACCTATCTAGCACAGATGCTGCTTTCAAAATACACATGCACAACACATGCTTCACATTTTGTTACAGCTTCTCAGAGCACTCAGGTTTTTTCGTGGGCCATTAGCCATCTCCAATAATCACATCCATGTATTCCAACAGAAGTAGCTTAATGAGAACAGCATCCAGCAACTCCTGAGCTCAGCAAAGAATCACTGACTCCCACAAAAAAAACCTATACTACAGTATGCCACCAGAAGCAAACACATGGCAACAGACTTGCTCCAGAGTGCATTACTTTTGCAAACGGCTTCTGCTTTTTCATTTTAGAACCCATCCATTTCCATCTTCACTTGCACACACCTTTTAGGGAGTGGAAAATGCTTCTGCAATGGGGTATTGCCTCACACATGCTTCACAGCAGCAATGGAAAACAAACTGTTCCTTCTTGAATGTATAAAGGATGAAATTTTTGCCAGAGTTCAAGCACTTGAGTCTATCAGGCTTTCCCTGAAAAAGATCTGCAAGCCAGCACACACACACACGCAATAAGGAAAGTGTTTTTTAACCTGCTATTAATCAGATAGCATAAATCCTAGGCTTTGATTTCAAAGCTGTTAAGATACAGTTTGACTGCCATTTCACTATGATATGCTTCTCCAGTCAACTGCAGATTCAAGAGATTGAAAAAAAATTCTGACACTTCAAAAAAAATGTTGCATAAAAGCCAAGTCTTTTTAAAGTGAGAGAGTGCACATGTGCATGGAGAGTAGAATTAAGAATCTCCCTGAAACTCATCTGAAAATCTTATCCAAACAAATATTGTTTTTGAAGTTATTAGGTGATTATTATCCAAAGATCCAACTGTCATGTTCAAGCTCAGGTTATTGCCATTGAATAATGGAAGCAGAGGAGCTCAGCAAATAATATCAATAATTAGAAAGAAGTCTTTTACATGCTAATACCCTTCAAATGTATGACAGCACTAGCAACTTATTCTGGTACATGAAAGGCTGTACGAGGCAAACACACTCACTCATCCTCATAGGAAGTCAGTGGGTTTTTCTTTCTTACCTCATTTTTTCCATCTAAAAAATTAGTGTGAAGTCAGAATGTGTCTGCATCCTGTTCACGTAATACACTTGCAAGTCATTTAATTATTCTGCAGGCTGGTTTTATTCAGAGCTTTCCTGAATCATGACAAGTTTACTACAGTAACAATCATTTGACAAGAGTGGACAAAAATAAGTTAACAGATAGCAACCATTCATGTCTGTTCACTCTGCATTGAAAAATACCAAAACATAAAAGTAATTAAAACTTTACTAATACAAGTAGACACAGTCCCAGCATATTCCCTAAGCAAAAACTGGGACGGCAAAATCTCGCCAATTATTAGAGCAAGAAACACTATACACAGGAACAAAGAATGCTTAGATTTGTATGGTTTTTCCTTGCAGATTATTCTAAAATTGCATTCTGTGTTTGTCAACATGATTCTAACAAATAACTGCCTCATTCCTACTAAAAATCTATAAACCACCACCCTCTGACTGCCAGTGAGAGGAAGAGCATCCTGGCTGGCACACCATTGTCTGTACAACTGTGCAAATAAGGACTACCCACAGACTGACACTACAAGGTGCTGGGTTTTTACATCACCCTAACTCTTCACAAGTACCTTTACTAGGCAGGGATGCAATTTTTCTTTTTTTTTTTTTTTCCCCGTTTTTAAATGGAAACAAAATGGCATAGAAGGCGAAGGGGGAAGAAAATGAGAAACTCAAAAGTGTGGAGTGAAACAATCAAGGGATTCACCAAGTATGCATTATAAGCCACATGAATATCACCAAATTATTTATTACTAATGTTGGTAAAAGGTGCAGTCTTCTGCCTACCTCACCACAAGGTAATAATTTTTGCCAAAAGATAATGAATCACTTTTACACTCTCTAAAAGGTAATGAGTTCAAAATAGGGGAAACATTTGTTCCATTTGTTCTTTTTAGTAGTTTACGTGCAAGCAAACTTCAGAAGCTGGAAAGTGAGAATTCCCTCCCCACTTCCTCCCTGTACTTTTTGAATCATCATGCTGGCTCTTTTTCAGTTGTTAATGGCTCAATTTCCACACATTAAAACAAAAACCTTCCAACAGCCCCTCAAATATTTGTGGGCTGACTGCTGCCTTCAGAGTCAGAAAATGACCATTTTTCAAGAGCTGTCATTCATGAATGAAACTCTGTGCCTTCCCAACCCAAAAGCTCAACTCATACAATTGTTTTGAGTGGGATGTTTATCCTTTCATTTTGTGAAACATTGATAGCATTTTCAATTAAATTTCCACCTTATATTTTTGTATTAAGAAAACACAAACTTCATGAGTTGGAAAATGGTGAAGAGAATTGCATTAGAAGAGCTATTTTAACAATAATATTGTTTCTGGGTAAAACACAAAACCAAAAGCATTGTTTCCACACTTCTTGTCAACCTTGCATCATGTTCTTCTTCAGAGATGACACATCACCTGACCAATGCTTTCCAGTTCCCAGGTTATGTATTTCCCACTGCTGTCAGTAACTGTAAAGCTTTGGCTGCACATTCCTCCCAGAAATCTTTACACCAGGTAATTTCTGGTCATATGGTTTTGTCATCACTTGTACTTGAAGTTCACATTACATGAGGATTTTAGTTTAAAACCTCTTCACACATGGAGAAACAGATGCCTTTGAAATAACTGGAATTTTGGGGAAAAATGTTTGAAGAACTGGTAACCTACAGGACAAGGCAAGGAGGAAAGTAAAATAAATTAACCTCCAACAGCTGAGTCACTTGATGTTTCCACATCTTCAGGCAAAGAGTCCTTCCAGTGCTCCCATCACACTATGGGACCCACAGTTTTGGTTCCAGACCATTAGGAGTGGTCTGGGTGCATTAGCAAGAACATTGCAGCAGGTCAAGGGAGGTGATTCTGCCCTTCTACTCAGCCCTAGTGAGGCCACATCTGGAGCGCTGTGTCCAGTTCTGGGCTCCTCAGGACAAGAGAGACACAAAGCTCCTGGAGCGCACAGAATAGAGGGCTACAAAGATGATTAAGGGATTGAAGCATCTCTCTTATGGGGAAAGGCTGAGGGTGCTGAGCCTGTTCAGCTTCCAGAGGAGACAACTGAGAGAGGATCTCATCAGAGTATGTCAGTATCTGAAGGAAAGGTGTCAAAGAGGTTGGATCCGGGCTCTGCTCAGTGCTGCCAAGCATTAGGACAAGAGGGAATGGGCAGAAACTCATATACAGGAAATTTCCTCCGGATATAAGAAAGAATTTCTTTACTGTGCACGTTACCGAGTAGTGGAACAGGTTGCCCAGAGAGGATATGGAGTCTCTTTCCTTGAAGATATTCAAGAACCAGCTGGACACAATCCTGTGCAATGGGGTCTGGGATGACCCTGCTTGAGCAGGGATTTTGGACCAGCAGTCCCACTGTGGTCCCTTCCAACCTGACCCATTTGGTGATTTTGTCACCAACTTCTAATGAAGTTCCACAGTTTCAGAACAGAAACAAACAGTACCTGAATAATAATTTTCTTTCTCACAAAAGCCCCTGATACCTGACATTAATCTAAGAGTTCCAAAAGAGGCAGCTAATTTTTTTATAATTAAAAAAAAAAAAGAAAAACTTGACTCCATTTGTAAAAAATAGTTTTAAGAACTTTTCATAAACATTTTCCTTTTACTAGAAATCATTCTCTACTACCTTAAGGGAAAAACCCTAATCTTGTATGGTTTTCCAATGTAACTGATGATACTAAAAAGATAACAAAGTGAAGAAGATATCCAAAGCAACACAACACATTTCAGAGCAATGCCCTACTCACTTAATTGGTCATTCACACTTTATCAGAATGTGACCATTTTAACCAGACTCAGCAAGAACTATTTAAAAGCTGTCCTACCTTGCAGAAGAACATGCATATGATTATGTAAGTACATAAAAATAAAGTCTACTTTGCACTGATCAACATACTACTTTGTGTCTCTTTCTTCTTTTGGAAATTTTCCATTAGCATCATATTTGGCAAGGGCTTCTTCCTAACTTGACATACAAATTTTTAAATAATAAAACACTGTTCCCAGGCCACTTATTTCTCCATATTAATTCCAGTTTGAAAATGGGCTTTATATTTATTGCTGGGCCATCAATGCTTTTGCTAATGAGCACAATTACTGAGCAGTAAATGTGAAATAAATTACTGTTTTGCTGTACTGCTGTGGTCTTAACCCTGGCAGCATTCACTAATTTTCATGGCTTCATTACCGGAGATCCTGGGCTAGTCACAGATTTGCAGCGGTTTAAGCTGTTAGCTCACAACTGGAGGCTAAATTGGAGACACTTATTTTTATCAGAAGCAGATTACCACCTTACCTTAGTCAGGGGTAAACCAAATAAACACACACCACACACCGAGCACACAGACAAATGGATTTCCATGGGAGAAAAGCGAGTATGAGCTTGCTTACACAAACCTTTGCGTTTACCGCTGGGTAGGAGCATATACAGGAACAGTTGCCATGGAATAGGAAGTGTAGCTAACTCACAGCTTTTACTAATTACCCAGCACAAACTCCCTTGGCTGCCCACACACTCTGGGCAATACTTCATTGGTTTGCCTGGGCAGACAGTGAGTGCCCACGGTGCTGGTACTGTTCCAGGTTTGGATTCTAAACCAGTGGTTCTACTCACAACAGGAGTTCAGAGCAGCCCTGCAGCACTTTCTGGCAGCCTTACCTGAAGCCCTGCAGATGATCTGTTTATGGAGAGAGGAAGGGATTTCCTCCTCACAAGTTGAAGGGAAACACATTTCCAAGCCTCGAGAGCCGTTCACTTAACTTACAGCCTCGTCATTGAGGAGGAGGGCAGAGTGCAAACACAGCCATTAAGCAGCTTCAATGTTAATAAAATTAAATGGTTTTAAACAGAACATCTGGCATCAGCTGTTTCCATAAGCTGTTTTTTATTTAAGTTTCCACCAAAAAATACTGGACTTCTCAGCTATTTTCACATGTAAATCTGAATGCCAGATTAGGCTATCTTTAAAAAAAGTTGTCCTAGCAAAAACTGTAAGAATTATTCACACGCTTTTTGGTTTGGCACTTTATTTGGTATGTAACGGGCTAGGAGAGAGCTAAACACAACAGTATTTTTGCAATACATTTTGCAGTGGAAATTATTTTTCAATAAAAGCACTCTTATTGCATTCATTTGCCAGCAGTAATCACTAAATTCAAAACCAGAAAACCTTCAAATTTTTCCACAGGTACCTTGGTATAGATGTAGATTTTTTCCCTTAACAACTGAGTAAACTCTGGGGCAAAGTGGGAGAGAAAGAGACACAGCTGCTGCAGTACTGGGAAACAAAAGCTGTGAAATAATGAGCCTTAAAGCTCTTAAACACCCCAACATTTAAACACCCTCAAAAAAAAAAAAAAAAACCTCAAATCAAAATCACACAGAGGGTAGAAAGCTCATGAAGCCTCCTTGTCCAAGCCAGGGGACCCACTACTATGGATGCTGGCTCCTTCACAATCGGAAGGATGCAGTACATTTTCCAAGAGTGGGGCACTTGGAGAAGAGCAAAACCAGCTCTGCTTCCCTTTGAAGGACATGTTCAGCACATCAGTGAAAGTTAACACTATCCAGTATTGCAACTTTGTTTTTGTAGGCTACTTTCCTGAAAGTTCTCCTTCTCGACTGGAAAGAAGCTGTAGGGTGCACAGACTGCACCCCCATGTGACATCCCCAGACATCTGCTACACACAGTAAGTTGTGATCCCTGTAATTTCTGTGCTTACTGTCACACTCCAGACCCCTCCTAGACAGCACACACTAAAAAAGAGCAGCACACGTTCTTTTCAAAAGCTTGTATAGACTTTGCATTTTGTGTCTTTTGGTGCAAGCAAAGAGGCTTGCAGTCTCTGATCTCAATATATGCAGAAGAGATTTACTTTTTTACCATCAAGCCAGCTTTAAAGCTGAAACTGTATGAAAACTGTTGTATGTAAGAAACTGTATGTAAGAAAACAAGCCTTGGCCTGCAGTAAAATTCATTCAAGTTTGTTATTATTTTGAAGATGCTTGGTTTCTAAATACATTTTATATTCATAAATCAGTATTCATTTCTTAACTACAAAAGCAGTAATATTTTACTATTAGTAGGAACCCTTGTTTGTCAATCATTTCTTCACAAGATACTGTGTCAAGGAGATCCACTGACAAGAAATCTCATAACTGGTGAATAATTTTCATGGTGAAACTTCAACTGTTAATTGTCTCCATCCTGCTTACAGAGTACATCCCTCAAAGTCACATGTCTCTTTTGTCAGGCCTACAAAATATATCCACATTTGTGTAATTATTTTGATTACACACTCTGGAAGCAGGAATGCTCAGAGATGCCTTGCCAATTGTTCTAAACAGGGAAACCATATGGGACCAGTAATTTTATTTCATTTTGCTGTCAATGGTTATTGCAAGATAACTATGAAAATTAATTACTACAGTTCCATCTAAAGATTAATTTCCATATTTTACCTATTTTTTTTTAATATAAAAAATGAAATTTTATCAGGATTAAGAAGCAAAAAGCTGCATAAAGTTTTGGAAATACAGGTGGTAATAGTTATTACCCTCAATCTTTGTGAGGTAATTAAGAACAGCATCAACTTACTCATCCATAAAAAACAATGTATTTCTTTAGGAATATGAAATTTTCATCTGAATCACCATTTATTCCGCAACAGTAATGTTTTAGCCAAACATCCACTTCAAAATGTGGCTCAACATCTCAATCTGATACATTTTAGAATGGAATATTACTACCCTGTAGAAATTCTTACACCTTCCAAAAATTACCACAACTTTTTAGTTTGATGTTTCTAGGGAGCTGCTTTTCTTGTGGTTTTGTTGGGTTTTTTTCTTGCTTTGTTGCATGCTTTTAATTGTGACCATCAATTCCATTTTTCAGATTCAGATTTTCATCAGACCTAGTAGCTAAAACAGAAATCAAAATATTTGGGTGCACAACATGAGTAAATAATGTCAATAAGTAGTCACAGTCTCCTGTTCGTAACAAAACAATGACAATCTTTCCCTGGTACCTCCCTTTAGAAATGACATCAAGACAAAACATGGAGAGAAAGCTATCAGAAGTTGAGAGCATTTTCCACTCATGAACAAACACAAATACATTCTGTTTAATCTAATACAAAATCAGCACAGAATCTGCTAGATTTTAGTACGTTTTCAAGAAATAAGCCATACCATTTTTGTAAGACAAAAACTAAATTAACTTTCAAATGCATCCCCAACATCCCTATGCAAACAAGTGACAGAAAGTTTTCATTCTCACAACTGTGCTATTTGCAAAGTCTAAGTGGGAAAAAATACAGTACATAAGCAGGAAAAGAATGTTAGAGATCCTTGCCAGACTCCACAGTCTCCAACAGATTCTGAATCAAGACCAGAATGAACAGCACAATCAAGAGGGAAAAGGTCTGTCATGGGACTCACCCAGCCAAAATGGCTTGAGATAGGGTGTCTACAAGGAATGCAACAACATTAGCACTGAAGCCATTTATCAGAAGTACTTTAAAAGAATCGCTGCTGAACAGATGTCTTGAAAACATATTCCCTGAAGAAATTTTCATTGCTCATAGTATACTGCCTGAAGAAACTCTTGCTCTGCATTTTAGGACAGTGTTACCTTGTGGGCTACCATGAGGGCCTGTTAAAACACATCCACAGAGCTTGAGCAATTATATGGTAATTTAAACACATCAGCTTCTTGACAATTATTGCTTTCTCTGTAAAACCTCAAGAAAGCCAAAGAAAGGAGCTTTATCTGTCACCAACACCTTAAAGCAGCCAGCCTGCCTAAACAACCTCCATTGTGCACTACCCTACACAATGAAGCATCCACCAAGTAACCTGTGTTGGAAGCAAGAGAAAAAAGCCAAATAGCTGAGGAACCCAACAAGCAAGTGAACCATGGACACAATCCGGACTCGAAAAGAAAGGTTGTTTTCCTACATGCTCCTAATGACCCTTTTGCTGGTTGCAACACCTTCTGCAGGGCCAGCCTCATTACATGGCCAAATGTTCATCCTGTCTCTTCCAAAACCAGCCCCCCCAGTCTAATTCTCCTGAATCCCAAAGCAATTCTCAAGGGTGCAAATGGCAGCAGGTAAAGTTGTGGAGACTAGAAAGCCATCCAACCCCCACCCATGTTTTAGTAAGCCCTCTGCAGTAGAAGGCCACGTGTGTTGGCTTTTCTCCTTCACTAGATAGAAATTTCTGTTCTGCTGGAGTGGACAGCAACTACCAAAAGCCTCTTTTCACTATATTCAGTAACAGAACAGCATTCATTTGAAATTGCATAAGTGCAGATGTTTCTTATACAGGCTATTTACAGATAGACATTTCAAATCTCCAGCAACTGCCACCATCCTCTTCTTTCCTTTTGAAGAAAAATCCTTCATGTTTCCACTATGCCAATCCAGTCTCTCACAGAGAAAGTAAATACCTAGAACCTCTCAAACCAATCAAAATTTTTAAGACTTTGCTTTCTGCTTGTTTTCTTTTATTTATAAGTCTCCTTTCAACAGTGTTTAAAAAGAAAATCTTCATCGTTTTTCCCTGGATGAACAGGAACTTTTGGCAAAAACATACTGTAAACAGCCAGATTACAGGACATTCTGGCCACTTTGAGTAGGAGTTTCCACAGCTAAGGTTCTAAAATTTTAAAAATTCCATGAATATCCAGCTACTAAAGCCTTCACTCAGAGTTCACCAAGCTTCAGTGACCCTGATGAGCACAGCAGCTTTGGCATGGCAGAAAGGCAGGACATGAGGTAGCCTAATCTCAGAAAATTAAAAGCTTTGAAGATTAAGAGCAGGACCTTGAAATGACCCAGACAGAAAAAGAGAGAGACTAAATGGTTTCTGCAGCCATTCCCTCCCAGACAGCAAGCTGCTGTTAAGCTCCCAAGGTCTGCAGCCAGAAGGTCCAGCTAAGGAGCACTCCAGCTCAGTGTTCTGGTCTCAGAACTGCAAGGCCCAAAAATGGAGTTTAATCTGCTAGAAATACAGGACAAAGGAAGACATTACTGACTGCATTTGCTACATTATGTCTAGAATATTCCGTTTTTCTGAATAACACCACATAGACTGCATTTACCGTGAAGTAACAAGGTTAAGTCCTACGAGAAGCTTATCCCACATACTTCCCAAAGCTCTGATGGTTCTTGCTTATCTTTTCTTCTCTCACAAAACATGTACAAAAAATGAAATGCAGAAATCCATCTGAATCCTCACCAGTACAAAATTTCAAGCAGCAGTTCCATGTTTTTTGTTTTGTTAGGTTTTTTTGCCCCTGGAATAGCCACCACAGAGAAAATTATAATTATGTTTCAGGAACAAATCATATAATTGATTTTACATGCCAAAAAGAAGCATAAAAATAAAACAAGGTGGACAGTAGCTTGCCATTTCAAGAGCAAAGTCTGGCAGGAAAAGCACCATGTGGTCTCTCACTTGCCAGATGGTTTGGCAGTGCCAAATTACTACTGTGGAGTGTTAAAAGTAGTGAAGTTAAAATTATCAGAATTGACACAGAGACACCAATGGAAGGGAAAAAATGTGACCAAAGAAAATCCTTTCAATTACTTGCATTCAGCTCATTATAAAGTTAGTTGGAAATATGAACTTGCTGTTCTTTGCAGTGACTTTTATCACCTATGCACAAAACTGAAGACTATATCAATTTCTCAACACTCCTATTGCATAGGAAAGGAGGCTCAGTTCAGCTTGTATTGGCTACTCTGTCTTTCAACAGACTCTCTTCTAAATGGTTTCTAACAGAACAGTTTTTTATATTGTAATGGTTATAAAACATGCCCCAAACTGGTATGTGTAAATAAGACATACACAAATGCACACACATGAATATCTGGAAAATGTTATTTAAAATTCTTCTCCACAAAAAATAATCTTCAGAGGCACAGTTCAGATTTATAAGGCATATTCATCAAAGGCAAATCAGCTACCAGAAGTGGAGAAGAAGTATAAGTAAAAGGGCTGTATCTCCTACTGTTAACAAACTCTGACCAATTTAAAATTCAATTAAACACACCCATAAAATAATCACAACTATCCAGTCCAATATAGTAACCAGAAAGACAAAAATAGATCTAGACTTTCTGTTCATTCTACATCTTAAGTAAGACAATCACCTGAAAGATCCAGAAAAGGAAAATTCTTCAAAAAAACCAAATCTCCTATGTGCATTTACACAAACACACACTGATGCTAACTTCTGCTTTCACTTTCAGTTCTCAAAGAGATGATTAAGGAAACTGTGTCATAGCAATGCATGTGTGCAAGCAATAACTAAATAAGAGAAAAAAGCAAGAGAGGAGAATATTAAAAACAACAAACCCATGCATTCCCATCCCTTGGACCGGCTCAATCAATCCCAGGAGTAAAAAAAGAAACCAATACAGGTATTTTCTTACATAAATGGAGGACTTAACTTATCAAGGCAAAATAAATTGAGTTTCTAACTTCAGGAACACCATCCCAGTATAATCCTCTACATGACTAATATCATAAGAAAGTTCTCAGAGTTCTCCAAACAAACCACCCTCATTGATCAAGTTTTAAAAAACTATAAAATCTTACTAGGCTAATCAAGATATTAATATTCATATATTTATTTAAGGTATGCCATGTTTTAGAGAAACTGTAAGAGTGAATGTAGAGAGAGAAGTCATAAAATTCTTAATCATACAAAGGGACAGACATACAGGCATACAAGGGAAAGATTTTTATCTTTTCTCTTCCTATGCTGACCTGAACAAATGAAGTTAACCACATGCTTATTTATAAAAATTTAGTAAACCTTTACTTACCCAGCATCCTCCTGGAAGCCTTCTAGTTCATCTCTTTGCTCTGCTAGGGTGGATTCTAGATCCAGATAGGTACCATTATGAGACAATTGCAGGGTGCAGTCATCAAGCTGTAGAACAAAATTCAGACCATTATATTACAGCAGTCTTTCTCTCTAACAGACCTCTAACATTGCCCTCCCATTTACCACATCCCCATACAAGATCTCCCTAAAACAAACAATATGTGGGAGCAGGTAAGAAGAATTCTTTGGTGATTTACTCAATACCAAACCCAAGTTCCCCAGACCATGATTGCTAACAACAATATCAACACAACTAACAAACACAGTAAAATTTATTAGAACATACAGAAGAAGATTAGAGGGCTTTAGCACAGAGACTTTAAAATGTAATACAGAAAGAAAAGTTCATTTCAATGTATGTCTAGGATATAAATTACTGTTCTCTGTTCTTACAATACAGTTGTAAGTAGAGTTTCTGAGCTCCTGGATGAAGACAGAAGGAAGAAAGAGCTGTTTTGTGAGCCACTGAATGACCCCTGTGAGAAGAGATATATCCAAGAGACAACGCAAAGTGTGGCAGCCAAGAGCTGGAGTCTTACAGTAAGGGTGAGTACAGTCAACCAAGTCACAGATTTTTCTGGCATTTTGCTTTTAGGGCCAGGCACTAACCAGCCTCAGAGGGTACAGGAACAACATTCCTAGGCACTGGCTGGAGGTGGACTGGAAACCTGTGCCAGCTTCCTACAAAGGTACTGAGGTAATCAAGGACCAGACCTGAAAGCAAAAATCTGCCCACAATTGGGCTTATGAGGGAGGGATTAATAAACTGTCTTTATTTCTTTTCTGTTTTTCCTCATCTTCAAGTTTTCCATTAATTGTTCCAGCTGTTAAAAAGAGCCATATTTGACCAAAGCTAGAAAATAAATTTTCTGGGGTTTTATTTGCATGGTGCTCATCACAATAGAAGACCTAGGATCAATCATCCCAAAACTCTGGCTAACTCTTTGACCAGGAACACAAAATAGTTACTGATCAAGAGGGAAAACTAAAGAAGCTGGGAGAAGAGCTAGAAAGGAACATGAGCTCCTTTCTCACCATGACATAACTCAGTGTCAAATAACAAATAATGAGGAAAAAAACCTTCCCAGGGCAGGAGAACAGGACAACATTTACCAAGGGGCAGGGCTGTCCTGCCTCAGCACTAGGGTTAAGTGACCATCTGCTCAGAGAATCCAGCCCAGAAGTACAGAAATGGACATCTGTGAGTCCAGGTGAATGCGCTGCTGGGACCGTCATGTCCAGCACTGCACTGGGGGTCCTTTTGTAACTGCTTCCAAGATCACAAATACTGTAAGCTCCAGATGTGTTGTACTGCTAGATACAAAATCCAGTCTGGCAGCCAAACAGAACAGAGAGCCATTAAGGCTGGAGAAGACCTCTATGATCATTGAGTCTCACTGTTAACCCAGCACATGTTAACCACCAAAGCATGTTCCTCCATGCCACAGCCACATGTCTTTTGAACACTGCAGGGATGGCAATTCCACCACTTCACTGGAGAGCCTGTTCCAACACCTGGTCACTCTTTCAGTGAAGAAATTTTTTCTAATATCCAATTTAAACCTCTACAGGTGTAACTTGAGGCCATTTCCTCTAGTCACAGAATCATAGAATGGTTTGGGTTGGAAGGAACCTTAATCACCTACTTCCAACCCCCTGTGTCATGGCACAATGGGTTCCACTTCCTCCTGCTGGTTGCCCATGCTGCATGCGTATGTGTAGATGCACTTCATTTGGGTGATAAATCCCACTGCCTTTTCATGGGAAGAAGCTCCAATTCCTGCATGAGCATTCCCAAGTGCTTCTGCAGTTTCTAGCACATCAATAATCCTTGCTGCTGCATGGATCTCTACCCCCTACCACTAACAAGACAGCAGACCAAAGGACCTCATTAGCAGACTGTCTCTCAAACGGTGGCATGCTGCCTCCAGGTCTGTCTTCAGCAATCGTGATTTTATCCCCTCACCCCTCCAAATCTTGTTTAAAGCTGTAACTGCACCAGAGGGGAAAGTGCTGCAGCCGAAAGGCTGGGACTGGGTTTTCTGGTTCTGTTTGTTGTTAATGCTGTAGTTGTTGTTGTTTGCTTATTATACACACCAGTAAAGAACTGTTATTCCTATTCCCATATCTTTTTGCCTGAGAGCCCCTTAATTTCCAAAATTATAATAATTCGGAGGGAGGGGGTTCATATTCTCCATTTCAAGGGAGAATGGAGAATATGAACCTTCCCTAGCAGACACCAAACCAAGACAATCAACGAACCCAAAATGAAGATGGTTTCATACCTATGGATTTAGCAAAAACAAACTCACAGATTCATTGCATGCCTCCGTCTATCAAAAGGCAACCATGGCAATGGTGGTGTAACTATACATCCCTGCTGCAAAGGCCACTTTGAGAAGAGTTAAATATTTAACACCATACTTAATGCCCATCTTCTGCCACAGGTGGCAGCCAATGACTCTCTGAATGAGTAAGCAGGGGTCTGAAACAGCCAGTGACTCAAGGAAAGGAAATTACTACCCTTTATCACTTCCGTAGATTTTTCTTTCTGCTCTTTTTAATACTTAGAAAGAAAATCAATTAAAGTCTATCCTTGATGAATTACCTCTTTTAATTTCCCATCCAAGCTTTGATTCTCAGTACCTGATCAGGAAAAGCATAATAAGCAGCCACTCGCCTTATCTGGCAGTCAATACCTAAACTTAGTCACTCTCTTTCCTGGCACTGATTTAGATACAAGAAAGGAAGACAAATAGTGTATTCTGGATTAGCTGCATTGGAAATACTATAGAAAAGCTCATTTACAATTAGTGATAGAGTGCGACTTTTGCAATTTGAAAGAAAAGTTCAACCTCAGGAGAAAAGATAGAGGAGGTCAAGTTGTATTTCAAACTTTTTCCATTTTTTTTTTTATTGCTTTTCTTTTTTGGATTTTTCCCTGGTGAAGGAGTAAGCCATTAAATAAGGTGACATAAGATTTTACTCTGATTCCTAGGGATTAAAGAAAGCAAAGAACCTGCAAGTGCAACCATCTAATATTAAAAATACAATAGCAGTGCTACTCTGTCTCTTTCCAGTTACAAAGGAGATTATTAACCTATGCTAATTCAAAATACACTCTTCAGAAAAGAAAGACTAAATACTACTCTGGGAAACTTTTTCCAAGTAGTTCAGGGTATGTAATGAAATGCTAATTTATTCAAAGCAATGCCAAAAGGCAAACTACTAATTAGATAAATGTTGTGCTGTCTCTATGGAGATTAGGAGATTTGCCCACAATTTCCATTTATACTGCATAATTAGAGAAAAGAAGTTGTGCCTTACTAATATCTTGTGACTTTAGTGTACAAAAAGCACTATGGGAACAGGAAGTCTTTCATTGACAAAATAAGTAAGAATAGTACATTGTACCTATGTTCATCTCATTTTCATAGTTTCAGCTGAACATGGTATTCATTCAGGCTTTAAGGCACTGTACATTGCATGCTGTATTTGTTAGCAGGAGTTACGGTAATGAGAGAAATGGCAATATCTTTTATTTCCCTTACTTAATTCTGAGTCTTGCCAAAAAGTTGGGTGTTTTTTATTCTCTTTCATGTGTACACACAAAGATGGAAGTGATCAAAACAACACTAACTTTAGAAGTTAAGGTAAGTATTAAGGCAATGAACTCTTAAAATCTTCCTTATATAGGATTACTTTGCTACTCTGCCTCCAGCTTCACTTGTACACATATATTACAGGCAGAATACAAAAAGAGAAGCCACTTCATGAATTATTTTTAATTAGTAAATTGACTGCATTTTTCAACACAAAGGATGGCTGATGTTCTCTCATTAGTGCTTATTAATAACAATTCAGGGCGTTGATCCCTTCCTTCTGCCCAACATTAATTCCATGTTTATCTGCTATACATCACTTCTCCTGTCTCTACAGACTGTCACAAATAGCCCCATCTAGCTCATTGATTACATGCTTCTCCCACTGAGCATAATTCACATTGAAATCCTTATTAAAAAACATCTTCTTTTAGGAAAATCAATAGGCAGAATTCCTACAAACAATCTTTTAAAGAATATTTAACTGAGCTGTTTTACATCACCATGAATGAGACTTCTATTCAGCTTTTGAGAAATCATTTAATTTAGCCTTTTTATTCATAATTTTCTTTAAACATTCCTTACTAGTCTCAAAATTCTGGTCCTCATTTTGTTATTAAACTGCATAATTAATTTATACTACTGCCAAAAGGTGAAATTCTCCAAGACCTTTTCAAAATCTTACAAAACCATTTGTTCTAAAAGTCTCTAACCCATCCCTCCAAATTGTTCATCATTTTTTGCATGACACTTTACTGTACTGCCAAGAAGACCCAAAAGGTTGATACAAGTTTAAATAGAACTCATCCTGTAGTCTTTTCCAAACTTTCCTATAATCACATTAAAAGAATACTATCAGTATCATGGAACCATAAACAGAAATAAGCACCATCAAATGGGACAAAAGTAATGCTACTTCTGTGAGTCAAACACAGGGTTACTCAATAATCAATCTTCTGCAAGATTTCAAGGTTTTTGATTTTAGTATAAGCATCAAATGGTATCAAAAAGCCATAAAAAAAACTATGTGTTCATTTCAATTACATCCTCATCTTTGCAAATGAACAGTTTCTTTGGAAAACATCCATGGTATATTTTTGAATCCGTATGGAAATTTTTGAAATCTCAACAAAGAGTGGGACTACCTAGGAGTAGTCTCATTCACACAAGTGAGGAAACAAAAACACATGCAAAAGAAAAACAGTCAAAAAAATAAGTGCTTTAGTCAGACTCACCAGCTGTGGATAGTCAGACCTGCGCACTGGGTTTACAGGAAGGAATCAAAGAAATTAAGACTGTCTGTACGCTGGTCATCCTCATTAAAAATGTAACTGATGTACTAATTATCATCTTCAGTTTCATCCTGAAATGGTAAGATCTGTACTCTGTCATGACAAGACCCGTATCAAGAAGTAGCAGTTGCTTAGGTGCTGATTCACTGATTTATAGCTGTCTTTTTGAACAAGAGGAGAACCTGGAAAAGGCTACTTAAGCAGCACTGACCTCACTAGCTACTCACTGATTTTCCATAACTGACCAGAAACATAGAAACAGTGAGACAATCAGATGCTTGTGTACAACAGCCTGACATGTAAGTAGAGCAACTAAATCAAACCACCCTTTCTGTAATAAAAGTTTTAGAAGAAGAACAGAGAGAAGTTTGAACTTTTTCAGATAGTATCTGGTGTCCACACAGTGGTAACTGATCCACACCACACACACTACAGTACCTATGCTGCAACCAAAACTGGCACAAATGGAAAACCATGAAAGCACCATGCACACAAACCTAAACACCACCATCCAAACAGTTGCATATATAAAAATGGATATAAATTATGCATGTATTTTAGATTGTTTTCCCTACAGTTAAAAAAAAAAAAGTAACAATTGCCTGAATTTGAGAGACGCATCTAAAACAGGTGAAGAGGAAGTACATAAAAAGATCATAAGATTACAAACAGAATTTAGATTGTTATATATTTATACCTACACTGGTTAAAGTTTCACTTAGTTGAGCACAATTCATTATGCAAAAGCATTTGATTAAAAGGTTAAAATATGAGAATATTTAAAAGCAGAGCTTCATACTCCTTCATATTTTGCCATTTCCCCCATTACGGAGTGAAACTGTACCCCGCAAAAGGATAGGGGCATCCTGGCTTCAATTATTAGCAGGAACAAGCATAACAAGGCCAGAGCTGCAGAGCTTGATCCAGGCCCTAAATCAAGGGTCGCCCCCACCTCACCAGCACATGGAGAGCCCTCAGCAGCAACACACCCATTTGCAAAATTGAACACATACAGGCTGGAGCAATCCACTCATGTAAGTGTTCCTTATGGGCTACCAGTAAGTCAAGAACATAGGGCAGAAGATCAGTTTGTCATCTTCTGTCTCAGGTAACCATATCTGGCTAGTAGTGGCTAGTTCCTCATTGTGTGGGGCCAAAATAGTTCATATTACAAGTATATCAAGCTTAAGAAAACTCAAAATAGATCAATAGTAGTATACCAATGATGACTATTTTTTTTTTCTCATTTCAAGCACTGACCCACAGGAAGAGGTAACAGCCATTTTTCTTCAAAAGGAAGTCCTTATTGCTATTGCTGTGCAACAGGAAAGCTCTTTTTTTTTTTTTTTTTTAATTTCAAAGTTGAAGTACATCACCAAAAGGAGCAAAGAATAGCAGGGGAAAAAAAGTAGAGCAGCAAGAAAAGTTGTTGAATCAGCCAGTTACCTGGTGCTGATAAATGACTGCTGCCACTTTCACTAGTTAAGTAATGGAAATTAAAGTAAATTAAATAATATATAAATGTGCATTCAGTCATTGTTTTCATCTACTGCCTTTAGCTTCCTACAATCCAAGAGAAATACCAAGAAACCAAGCACGAGGGGTATGAGAAGAGAACAGAGCAATTCCTATGTCCACACACAGATTGAGGACTGTGGCGTGCTCCTCCTCACACACCCTTGCAAGGCTCCGTGTACACATCAGTCTCCTCACTCAAGAAGCCCACTGGGCACATAATTCAGTACAAAGTCAGCACATACTTTACTATGCCAAAAGAAACTCACACAAATCTGTTTTCCTTCAGAAGGCTTTGATTGGCACAAGTGTACATCCAAGAGGACGTTCCTTGGTTTTAATGTCTCTGTCCCATGGCAGCAGTAGGTTGGCAGAGGTTAAGGCAGGGAAATGGCAGATGCACCCATTTGAAAAAGGCACAGCAGACCCACAAGCCCTTCTCCTCTTCCCTGTTTATTCAAAGACCACAGAGTTGTACTTTTTCAACAAACAATCATGAGAAATGCTCTTTTCTCACCCCCAACTCCCTGCCCTGAGAATCTATTCAGAAGAACATCTTTTGAACAAATCTCTCTAAACGGCATGACCAGTAGATTGAAGTGATTCTCCACTGTGCCTGAGACTCCAGCTGGAGTACTACATCCAGTTCTGTAGTACTCAGCCTAAGATGTGGACCTATCAAAGGGCTCCAGAGGAAGACCATGAAGATGGCCAGAAGGAGCACCTCTCCTGTGAAGAAAGGCTGAGGCAGCTGGACTTGTTCAGCCTGGAGAAGAGGAAGCTTCAGGGAGACCTCCCTGAGGCCTCACAGTACTTAAAGAGTGCTTATAACTAAAAAGAAAAGCAGCTTTTTTTATGAGTAGATAGTAAAAGGACAAGGGGGAACGGTTCTAACCATGAGAAAATATTTAAATTAGATATTAGAAAGAAATTCTTTATTCATGAGTAGTGAGGCACTCTAACAGGTTTCCTAGAGAAGCTGTAGATGCGCCATCAATCAAAATGTTCAAGGCCAGGTTGGATGGCCTTAAGCAATCTGATCTAGTGGGTGGCATCGCTGCCTCTGGCAAGAGGTTGGAACTAAATGATCTTTAATATCCCTTCTAACCCAAACAGATTGATAATAAATGCGAACAAAGTGTTACCAAGTTGGCAGCCAGTGGGTTCCAAGATTTAGCCAAGTATTCTCTTTACATTACCTTCTATTTAAATAAAAGTAGGCACGCCTCAAAAATGCAGTTCAAACATTGATCAAGGATTCCATTCATAGGACAAAGAGCCCTACAGTATGATATGAGGGTACTCTTGTTTACTGGTGTTAGTACAAATCGCCAAAACCACTCAACTTTGCAGTCACTCACTGGAATCACAGCCAGCTCTCACCAGATTTCCAGTAATTTGAGCTAGACACACTGGAGAGATTACTTTGCTCATTTGGTTGTTTCCAAAATTTACAGAGAAAGGGAACAAGAGAGGGAGAGATTAGAGTAATCCAGTATCAAACTGTGGAAATAAAAATCCCTCTTCAATTCTAGCCTTTGGCACAGCCTCTGAAAATCCTTATCTTACTCAAATGTCTTAGCTCATCTTTCATGATTGGGTTACAATTGCTCTTATTAGTGGTGGTGCGCTCCTTATTCACCTACAGCATGTTCTGCAGTGTAGGGTTGATGAAAAGCAAAGTTTCTTTACGCTCAGTTTTCCCTTTCTAAATCTAAAGCCTTGTTTGGCTTTACACATCACGAGTCTGACACATTCACACACTCAAGCTATGCAGTTCTTAAACACTCTCCCTTCTGGTTCAGCTGTTTCCAGCATAATGGGAATCCTGTTACCAGGGCCATCAAGACTCCGTATTCCCTTTGCATTCCTATATCCTCTCTTCTTTAATAAAACCAATTACTCCTCAGAAAAAAAGCAGATAAAGCAGCTCTTCCTACTCACCAGCACAGAGGTATTCCCTACTTCTAATCAAAGTAATACAAATTGATTGGCAGAAATGAATATTTAATACTGTGCCATCCAAGACCAAGCTTCACATGAGAACGACCATGCTGTGTTCAGAATGTGCCATATTTTAATGTTTTCCAAATTTTATTGCAGATTAGCAGATTCAGGTTTTCTGTACCTGCACACAGTGGTCCTTTGGTGGCACTTTAAAACATAACATGGTTGCTGTCACTGTTAATTGTCACAGATTAAGAAAAAATAGGAATGGTCTAGTTGCATCCCATAGATCACAGCAAATGCAAGAATTATTTATCTGGCTTCAGTTACAACCAGCTGCTTTCTTGTGTCTCCCTTCTCATGTGAGTAGGTGCTACCTGGTCTGTGTCACGTCATCATCACTTTGGGCAATAAGATGGAGAAAAGAACAAAGCACCTAGGCCAGGACTGATGCCACCCAACCTCTCTTGAGTAAAAAGCTTGACATTCATGAGATAAAAGGAAAGCAAATAATCTGTAGGTAAGCCACATGTTAGTGCCCAAAATTAACAGTGGGCACTCAAAACTACTCTCATTTTCAACTATGACAGCAACCCCACACACCATCACTATCTTGATCTAAAAGCCCTGTGTGCCAAGCAGCTTCACTGCAATTACTTGAAACAAAGCTATACTCTTTCCCCCATACCCTTCTCCTTTTTAAAGCTAATTTTGTAACTCAAAGTATCTTCTAAAAACAAACCAAAAAACCTATCCTTTAAAATTCCAACTAAACCAATAATTCTGTGAGGTCAGAGTTTTAAAAGTAAGGTCAGGCACAGGGGCTATACAGAAGGTCATTTTTGGTGATGGCAACTATGCCACATTCAGTCATCCATGCTCACAAGTCAGGAGGCTGCT
Source organism: Pyrgilauda ruficollis (assembly GCF_017590135.1). Taxonomy (NCBI): domain Eukaryota; kingdom Metazoa; phylum Chordata; class Aves; order Passeriformes; family Passeridae; genus Pyrgilauda; species Pyrgilauda ruficollis. Next base: position 1,107,537 of record NW_024525156.1, read on the forward strand.
GAACTCCACCAAACTCTTCCATACTCATTTAGAGGTTGATGGAAAAACCCCTAATAACTTCCTAGATCTTAAACTTTACATTATAAGAAGTAATCCAGCATATGCATAAGTGTCCCAAATTTTTCAGTCCTTTAGGAGTGATTAGCATATCTTGTAGGAGTAGTTATTAATGCTAATGCTCATGTGATTTATTTTTAGCACAGTAATGGCCATTGTCAAAATACTTCATCAACTACGCTCACTTTGCAGAGTTTATGTGCAGTCACATTGACCGAACCATACCTTCACACAAAGGATAATCCAAAGGTTTGCACAACTGGGCATAGGGACACAGGAGCACAATCACTTTAAAAGGAACTGCTACTCTGATATGGAAATGGTGGTATTTTGAACATAGCCTGCACTCCTAGTCTGAAACAGAAGCTTTTATCTCTGGTCTGGTAGACGCCACAAAATACTCCTGGGGTCAGGTAATACAGGGCATGAAGTGAAACATAAATGCCACATTAGATCCTCAAGAGCCACTGGAAAAATACACTGCCAATAAAAATATTCTGCTGAAATAACAAAGACATTGAAAACAAAAACAGAAAGCTGTTATATTAATATTATGGGTTTGACTTAAGAATAACAAAAGGAAGTTCAGAGTTCAAAATTCTGGAACTGCTATTTCAGAGGTCTCAAATACAGACAACACCACAGCAAACACGTAATGAGTGCATGCCTACCTGTTGCTATTCTTGGGCAGCTTTGTCACCGACTCTCAGACCTTTTGCTTTGTGATTCCGTTTAGCACAGTGTTCCCCAGGGACCAATTCAGAATTTATTACAGTATCTGCATCCAAGTGTGACACTACAGCTTCTAACAGCAGCCATATAGGCATTGTTAGAAAGTGTATGATTGCTCAAAATGCCAATAGCCATGAAACAAGATAGCCAAATTCATTTAGTGTTTAGTGCAATGTTTACTGTTAACTAAAAAAAAGTAAATGAAAAATGTAAAATAATTGCATTTCTGCATAAAAAAAACCCTGATAATAGCATATGGAATCGGGAACTAACACACCTAATTCTACCATTTTAAGTTACTTAAATTTGAGATGACACACAAACCAAACGGAACATAATTCAGCAAAGTCAAATTTAGACTAAAAAGCTACGTCTCTTTAACTCAAAAAAAACCCACATTTCTCTCACAGTAAACATAACAAACCCATAGCATGAGAATAATTTAACCTCTGCATCTATTCAAATTTTTTAGCATCTAGATTTTTCAAATAACTTTCCTCATCTGTGTTCAGCTTTTCCTAACTAAGACGAAGAGCTAGCTCTCCTAATCTTCATGATTAAGGACATAACGGAAAGGAGAGAGGCCATAAAACCAAGATTCTTTATTTGAAAGTACATACAGCTTTTTGGCTGATACACAGGGGATGCCTACAGCTGACAAGCTCTCATTGACATTTGGCTGGAATTACTGTGAAGGTATCCAAGGAAATGGAAATAATCTCAAAGAAGGAGATAGGTCAAGAAAAGTGAGAGGAGGAAGAGGAGAGAAAGAATTAGGTTCAATGAAGTTTATCATCCAAGGAATCTTTTGTTCAGAGTTTGTGTATCTGTGTGTAGGAAAAGTACTGAGTTAAAATCTCAGAAATCATTAGTTTAAAAGTAAGTAGTAGTCCAGGAAGGCAAAAATGATAACTACTTCATGATAATTTCACCTGTCTTTTGTGCATCTCTTATTAAACTGAAAACTGAAGTATTTCATGTTTGAAAAAGGTTTTTTGTAGTCATGTAGGAGAATGAATGTATAAATTTCAGCCTCTTATTCTTAATACATAACCCTGAGTAAAAGCTTTCTCTTGATATCCTCCATCTTGCACGCAAGGATTATACCATTGCTATTCTCACTGCATTTGGGACACTGCAGGTAGCTCACTATTCTATCACAAAACTAAATACTAAGTACTAAAATACTACTTCAGAACCACCCACACAATTTACAGATAAGCAAGAATGCACAGAGTAAGCAATTACCCATCTTCGGCTGTGGTGGTTTCATTGCCATAACTGGCTGAATACCTACTAGACAATATACCACAAAAAAAAAAAAAAAGAAGAAATAACACCATATAGTAGATGTAGATGGAATTTCCATCTATATGACCCATATGACCCACATCAGCAGGCTTTTAAAAATGGTGCAGCTGAAATGTCAGTCCTGCAATAAAATGTACTTGCAATAATCTTTTGATAGAAGAGGTTATTTGTATCCATGAGCACTTCTCTATGAAAAATCAAAACTAAGGAAAAATGAGAAAGGTAAGGGCAAGATACCAGGCCATTTGAAAACCTAGAGCAGGAAGGTCCTGGGGGAAAGAAGACAGCTTCAGAGAAAGAGGAGTAGGGAACAGTTCTGGAACAAGAGCAGTTCTAGTAAAATTCACAAATCTTTGAGGGCCAAAAGAGATGGGGAGTTAATGAGAGTCAGAGACTGAGCCAGTAAAAGATATAAGAATCCCAGGAGAAAGTGTCTTGTAATCAAACTTTGACTCAGAAGCTTCTGATCAAAAAAAGTGTCTAAAAGCTAAAAAACCCAACAATAATAAAAAACTAGCACAAACCTATAGGTTTAGATAGAAGAAAATGCACTAAACATATTCACACACAGGGTTTGCATGAAATACAAAAGAAAATAAAGTATGGCAACACTACCAAAGAGAACATCATACATTTGTCAACAGAATCATTTTTCAGACATAGCCTGAACCTTGGAGGTCTAAATGAAAGATCTGCTCTACTAACAATATTATAATGAGTACCATCATCAACTCTTCCTAATACTTAGACTGCCTCTTAAAGGCTTTGCGGTTTCTAAACCAAACATCAATGGGGATGTCATTAAAAGAGCAAGATAAAAGTTTATGAGAATGAAACTCAATATAAGAACACCGAAAAGTGGGGAAAATACATGTATCCTGCAGACTCTCCGTTCAAGATTGTAGAAAAGCACAAAGGATCTCAAGTCACATTTTCTACCCTTAAGCAGGATTTATTTGGCACTTCTGCTTCTTTTTTTTTTTTTTTTTAATCAGTCATTTCTTCCTTGTTTGATTAGCTGCCAAGAAATTTCACCACTCAGCTTTAAAACAGTTGTCTGGACTAGAACAGACAAACAAAAAAAAAACCCTCTGAATTCATGAGGATAACATCTGAATAACACTAAAACGAAAAACCACACTGTTCAATGCAGTTACAAGTAAAATAATAGATTTGTGGGGAAAGAATGAATGCAACACTACCAGCCATATCTCAACAATACTCATTCCTTGCTTACACTCTGATCACCCTATTTTGAAGTTCATCAGGAAAATAAGTAAAAAAAAAAAAAAAAAGGCTTGAATAATAAATTCCTGATCTGTTTTCCTTTAAAGTGGACAGACTCTAAAAAATACCACGGAGGACTAGCTGATGCCCTTAGAGGAAAAAAAAGACTGGAATAGCTTGGAGAAATAGCAAGTGAGGATCATGGTACTCAAGAATACCAACAAAAAGAAAGTTAATTATGCTTTTAGCCTGATGGAAATGAAAAACTGTTTAAAAGTGAACATTCAAAACATTACATAATGTGTCAATAAAGCTCATAATTAGAGTAAAGCTTAGACATCAAATATAGTTAAATACTTTTAGGAATAGGAAGATTAATTTTTTTATACTTAAGAGCAAATAAAACACCTATGTTTTACACATAACACATCAGCCATCCAACATCTCTTATTCAAATTGGTTCACTAGGGTGGTACTCACTATATGTTACAGATTCATAGGATGGTTTGCACTGAATAGGATCTTAAACATCATCTAGTTCCACCCCCCTGCCATGGGCAGGGACACCTTCCACTGCACAAGGCTGCCCAAACCCACATCCAACATGGCCTTAAACACTTCCAGGGATGGCATATCCACAGCTTCTCTGGGCAACCTATGCCACTGCCTCACCACCTTCACTGTAAAGAATTTCTTCTAATATCCAATCTAAACTTACTCAGTTTAAAGCCATTCTGCCTTGTCCTATCACTACAGGACCTTGGAGAAAGTCCCTGTCCAGGTCTCTTACAGCCCATATAAGTACTGGAAGGTGCTATATGGTCTCCCTGCAGGCCTCTCTTCCCCAGCCTGAACAACCCCAACTATCATAGCCTGTCTACAAAGGAAAGATGCTCCAGCCCTCTAAGCATCTTTGTGGACCTCCTCTGGATTCTCTCCAACACATCCATGCCTTTCTTATGCCAGTGGGCCCAGAGCTGAACACAGTACTCCAAGTGAGGTCTCATGGCAGCAGTGTCTCTCTGTGGCATCCCTTCCCTCCACATGACACCGCTGGGTGTCATCAGTGAACTTGCTGAGGGTGCATTCGATCTCATTGTTAATGCCACCAACAAAGATGCTGAACAGTGCTGGTCCCATTACCAACATCTGAGGAACATCACTCACCACTGGTCTCCACTTGGGCACAGAATCATTGATTGCAACTCTTTGAGCAACACCACCCAGACAATTTCTCATCCACTAAGTGGTCTGTTCTTGAAAGCCATGTCTCTCCAGTTTAGAGAATAGGACTTTGTATGTTACTTTGTTGAATGCTTTGCACAGTTATGGGTAGGTGATGGCAGATGCTCTTCCCTCACTCACAAACACCAGACCCCATCACAGAAGGCTACCAAATTTGTCAGGCACTATTTGCCCTTAGTGAAGCCATGTTGGCTGTCACCAATGCCCTCATGTGCCTCTGCATAATTTCCAGGAAGATGTGCTCCATGATCTTGCTGGGCACCAAGGTAAGACTGACCGATATGTAGTTCCCTGGGTTATGTTTCCCTTTTTCAAACAGTGAACCTTCACCAGAATGCCACAGCTTCTCAGATACAATGGACAGCGGTTTAGCAACATTATCACCAGTTCCATCAGGACTCATGAATGTATCTCATCAGGTCCCATGGATTTGTGCACTTTCTGGTTCTTTAGATGGTCTTAAACCTGATCTCCTACAATAGGCAGCTCTTCATTCTCGCAGTACCTGCCTTTGCCTTCTGCACCCTGGGTGGCATGGATCAAGCATTTGTCATTTAAGACCAAAGTAAAAAAGTCATTGAGTACCTCAGTCTTTTCCATATTTTGGGTCTCCAGGTCTCATGTCTCCTTCTGTAGAAGGCAAACATTTCCCTAATCTTTCTTTCATCACTGACATACCGGCTGAAACTTTTGCTGCCCTTGACATTCCCAGCCAGTTTTAATTCTGTCAGGGCTTTAGTTTTTCTAACCCAATTCCTGGCTGCTTGGACGATTTCCTTGTATTCCTCCCAGTCTACCGTCCTTGCTTTCACCTTCTGTATGCTTCTTTTTTGAGTTTGAATTTGTCCAGATATTTCTTGTTCATCCACTAAGACCTCCTGGTGGTTTTGACTGACGTCCTTTTTATGGGGATGCTTCACTCCTGAGATTGAAGAAGGTGAACCTTCAATATTAACCAGCTCCCCTTTTCTCCAAGGCTTCATTCCATGGTAATCTAACAAGCAGCTCCTTGAAGAGTCCAGACTGCTCTTCTGAAGTCTAGGGCAGAGAGCTTGATGTGCACCCACCTGGCTGCCCCAAGGATCTTGAACTCTACCAGTTCCTGGCCACTGCAGCTGCAGCTGCCCTTGAGCTTCACATTCCCCACCAGCCCCTCCTTCTTGGTTAGAATAAATTTCGTCATAGCACTCCTCCTCAATGACTCCTCCATCACTTGGAGAAAGAAGTTATCATCAACATATTCCAAAAACCTTCTGGAGTGCTTCTGCCCCCCTGTGTTGTCCCTCCAACAGATAATGGGATGGTCAAATACCCCTTTGAGGACAAGAGACTGAACATGAGTCTTCTCCTATCTGTCTACAGAGGGCCTCACCTACTTGGTCTCCCTGCTTAGGCAGCTTGTACCAGACATCTGTACCCACTACTATGTCTTCCCTTTAATCTTGACCCTTGAATTCTGTGTTGTGTCTTCACTCACCCCTAGAAAGAGCTCCATGCACTCCAGCTGGTAATTGACTACTGGACAACATCCCCTCCTTGTGTCCCCTCTCCCTGTCCTTCCTAAGGAGCCTGTATCCATCCATTCTAGTCATAGGATCCATCCCACCATGTCTCATACAAGTGGCCAGCTCCTGGCAGGTCTTGGCACTTCCCTGGGATTTCCCCATCACAAGAAACCCCCCTACATGCTGTGATCTCCTATTCTGCTGTGGAACATGCCTGCATCACCTCAGCAATCCTCTGAACCACCTGGCATGAGCTACTCTAGATCAATGACATCAGTTATCACTTTCTTTAATGCACAAAAGAATAACCAAGTACCTGTATTTTGCTATAAGCAAAGAAGTTCCTATAAAACAACCCACCTGGAGCCCTTGTTTTCAGTGCTTGCTGCCAACATTAAAAAAAAACCCCAAAGAACCAAAGCTGAATGACCAAAATAAAGCATAAAGAACAGTTCTGATAAGTGAAATGGGTCAAACCCACTAAGACTGCACATGGCTTTCTGCAGTACTTGACTGGCCTTATGGAAGTCTATCTAATTGATTTGAAGTGTATTTGCCTGCAAAAAAGATACTGGAAATGGTCGCAGACCCGTACAACACCTACATATGTACATGGCACCTTTATGTAACTGTGTCATCATCAGGCAAGCTGGAACTTTGTCAGCTTCAGAGCAAACAAGTCTCATGTGTGCACTCCAGCCCCTGCCCAGCTGTCGCAATTTGTAACACAGATCATTTTGACAATCTACCTCACAACAAATGGTTGGGTTTCCTTGCAATGCAATTGGGCATCAAGCTGTCAAAATACCCCTGGAACAGCTGTATGGAAGTGTCTGATGCAGATTTGCAAACAAACCCATGCATCATGGAAGAACTCTCCTTTAGAGAGCTGAGAACAAGCAAGGAAGGGGAAGATGCAATTTTGAAAATTAAACTGTCAAAATTATTTCACAGATGTCCGGGGCAATTGTGCAGATCTGATCCTTAGGGATGCACTCATACGAGCTGGGCACGACCACACACAGTTCTCCATAACCAAATTAATTTATGTGATATTTTGTACCACAGATAAGCCTTCATACCCATGTGGTTGAGAGCGTAGATGCTCCTTGCTGCTTCCTGTAACAAAGTAACTTGGAATACCCTATTATATACATAATAAGCCCTGAGGCCATTTGGATTACCCGGTCTAATATTTCCTGGAAGGTGCAAGAACACCATACTTGCACCTTACAAAATCTAGGGACTCCCTAACTTTGTGAGGCAGGACTTCTCTTTAAATAAATAAATAAATAAATAAATAAAAGGGGAAAAAAAAAAAAGGAGATAAATAAAAAAAAATCCTCAATAAGCATACTAAATACACTGATTTACGATTTTTAGTTAAATGGGAATGTGGATGTGGTTTATGAAGGGAACTCAGCTGCATGTAGACACCTTCAAAAGTTGAAAAGACTTTTAATGTTTTCACATGGAGAAACATGCCCAATGCTTGAAGTTTGGAACAAAGCTAGGAGCAAATTTAAAACAGTGGGAAGAATCACACTTCCCACAGCAGAGGCAACCCTAAGATGGTTAACCCACAGTCACACAGCAAGCTTCTGGCACATCCAGAAAGAGCAAATGTTCTCCCAAGCCTTAGATCAAGGCATTCATCTCAAGCTCATCCCCTCTTTCCAAACATGGCCTTTTGGTACTTGTTTTGAGACCCGAAAGTCTCAAAACAAAAGTATAGGCTTACTTCTGACATGAGAATTAATTCTATACTACCTTACACTAAAAAAAAAAGCATCATGTTAACTAGTAATGATAAATAAAATAGGTTTCCCTTCCATAAAGCTGCTTTAACCTCATTATGAAGGATATGGCTTAAGTAAAATAGCAAACTCTCCCCTCCGATAAAAAAGCACTCATTTCGAGCAACTAGTAGGAATACATACCTGTCTCTCACGTCATATATTCCCTCAATAATCACCATACCTTTCACTGACTTAAAAAAAACAGTAGCACAGCGATAAAACACAAAAACAAGTAAACAACACATTCAAGAAAAAAAAATAGCCATTAGTGTCTCTCTTCAGAATTGATTTTACTATGAATTACAACAAGAACTAATTTATTATTACAGTGAGTTTAACCACTATTATACCGCAATAACATAACAGAACTTTACCTTAGAGCTGTTGCTATTCATCCTTCCAGTTTCATTCACTACAGGCAAATGTCTCACATAGCTCACACTCTCTAGTGGGAGCTAGCTACAATCAAAACTCTGAAATACGAAGCACAAAGCTCTGTTTTATTTATGGTGCTTTTGTTTGCCAATTAATTTGAAAGCAATTTTTACAGTGGGAAGAGAAGCATGGCTTGGTTAAGCTGCCCTCTTAGACTACACAGTAAAATCACAGAGGCAAAACCCCTATATAATTTTAAAAATTAACATGTAAACAACTGCACTTTGCAAAGCATCAGAGCCTTTGGTGCCATTCTACACTCACAATGTATACACCAGTGTAACTTTATCAGCTTTGCAGAGATGATGTCATCTTCTCCAAGAGCTTGTAAGTGAAATAAGAAACTGGTTCTTTCAATAAGCAAGAAGACCCAATCCTTTTTTGTGGCTTTCATAGAATCATAAAATAATTTAGGTTGCAAAAGACCTTTAAGATAACCAAGCTAACCATTAACTGTAGCACTGCCAAATGGACCCCTAAACCATGTCCCCAAATGCCACATTTATACATCTTTTAAACACCTGCAGGAATCATGACTCTACCACTTCCCTGGGCACCCTGTTCCAGTGTCTGACCACCCTTTCCATAAAGAATTTTTTTTTTTAATATCCAATCTAAACCTCCCTAATGCAACTTGTGGCCAATATACTCTTGTCCAGTTAGCTGGGAGAAGAGACTGATTCCCACCTCCCTATAGCCCCCTTTCTGGGAGCTGTACAGAGTGATAAGGTCTCCCCTGAGCCTCATTTCCTCCAGGCTAAACAGCACCAGCTCCTTCAGCTGCTCCTCATGAGGCTCGTGCTCCAGATCCTTCACTAGCTCCACTGCCCTTCTCTGGACACCTTCCAGCACCTCAATGTCTTTTTTGCAGTGAGGGACCCAAAATTGAACATAGAAGGTCAATGTGGCTCCTCCAGAGCCTAGTACAGAGGGACAATCACTGCTCTGGTCCTGCTGGCCACACTGTTACTGATACAAGCCAGGTGCCATGGGCATTCTTGGCCACCTGGGCACACAATGGCTCAAGTCCAACTGCTGTCAACCAGCATCCACAGGTCCTTTTCCAGTGGACAATTTTCTAGTCACTCTGTCCCCAGCCTGTAGTGCTGCCTGGGGTTGTTGTGACTCAAGGGCAGGACCTGACACTTGCCTTTGCTGAATCTCATGCAGATGGCCCGGGCCCCTCGATACAGCTGGTCCAGATCCCTCTACAAAGCCTTCCTAGCCTCCAGCAGATCAACAATCCTGCCCAACTTGGTGTTGTCTTTGAACTTACTTAGGGTACACATGACCACTCATTTATTATTATTTATTTATTGATGACCATTTATCATCAATAAAGATATTAAACATGAGCCCTGGGGAACTCCACTAGTAACTGGCCGCCGACTGGTTTGTAACTCCATTCACCACCACTCTCTGGACTCTACGACCCACACAGTTTACCCATTATTTTTTCAGTGCACACACAGTCCCCTCTTGAAACATTAGTCCTTCTCTATTTACAAGGGGCAAAACAAGGACTGAATACTGGGGGTGCATTCAAAAGGCAGTCTGTGAAAGAGGAGACAGTTTTGAAATTCTCCACAGGTGCTTTGCTGTTGTAGTTGATTGGTACACGGCCATGGAAACCCTGGGCACCCAGGAGCATTCCTGTGGCCATGCATACTCTTTTCCTGCCTGCAGTACTTCTGGATGACTTTTTACTTCCAGAGCAAAAAATAAATAAATAAATTTAAAAATATTTAAAAAAAAAGAAAAAAAGGCAAAGGCATGAGGCAACATTCAAGCCCATTGTGGCAGTGATCCAAAGGAAAAAAACCAAACAAAGTACAAGCCAACAAACTAAGATCCACAACATTGGAAAAATGCTGACAACCTAAGTAGCAGGAAGTTTCTGATGATCCGAAAGCCATTGTGAAGCCCAATTAAAAAGAAAACAACAGCTATGGTTGCTCAGCTTGGCCAGGCAAGGAACAGATAACTCAGTCATCCTAAAACAGGAGAGGAATGAACCTTTTTGTCATGCATGAAGAAGGCTCAAAGTAAGAAATTAGAAATATAGGTTTTCCCTCCATAAAAAAAAAACAAACAAATAAACCAAAAAAAAAGCCCACAAAAAAATCAACCAAAAAAAAATCAGAAAACATTTTCACTAAGTGTCAGCTCAGTGCAAAAAGCAACTGTGAGCCCAAGACCTTCCTACTCTTCCTTTATTTTGAAAATGATACTTTAATTTCTGCAGCAGAGGCATTTCAGATTGGGCTTTTTGAGTCCTTATTTTCTGAAGCATTTCATTGCTCTTCACTGGTAGAGCAAACATCCTGGTAGTTATTATGTTTAAATACATGCTTCAAACAGTTTTCAGGTTATTTGGTTTTAGACAGAGAAATAAGCCCCAGATGTTTCACTGAGAAGGTTTTCCATCAGGAAATTCATGGCCCTTCCAGATGTCTCAGATATCTAAAAGTCAAAACTTATTTTTTTTTTTTCAACACAGGCATGAATATGTTCTTTCCAACAAGTTGTAAGATTATTATAAGTGTATCCACAGGCTATAGGTGGAGATTGCACCAGATGGATTTGGGATTAATTGAAAGAGTGAGCAGCAACTAAACCTTCCTAGTACTTTCCTCTTAGAAGTGTTTTGCACATTTGTATCCTTGTTTGGAATACTATGGCAAGCAAAATTTGACAGAAAGAATCTGATTAAAAAATACATCATCTCTATTTATAATTACATGAATTAGGTTGAAATGAGGGCTGGTTTTCATTTCTGTAAACTTTGGACAGTCTTGTAGCTTTAATGATGTGTAGACCTATCTTTTAGGTACTAAGATGCAGAACCCTTGATGATCATGTTATTTCAGTAGCCAAAATTCCTATCTCATTCTGCTTTTCCTCATTGATAGGTAACTTTTGGACGTCTTGGAGGCAGCAACTGCTGCCATTTCTCCCCATCTTTGCTAACATTGTCTCTGCACCCCAGTTATCAGCCATCTTCCCTCCCAAATTTTTTTGTCATGTTAACATGATCTATCACAGAGTGCTCTGACATTCAGGCCTCAGAGTTCCTACTTCTATTTCAGACCTGAGGAAAGGCTCACCATCTAAGAAAAGAACCCTACTTCTCTTGGCAGCTTTGTCTTTTTTTCCTGAGACAGTGGCACAAGAATTCTAAACAAGCAATGCTGGAAAGAAAAATTAATAGCGCATGCTTTTTTTTAAACAGGAAATATGTCAGCTGTCTTCTTGGGAAGCGCTATACAAGACCAGGTTTGCAGGTTTATTTAATGCACTCTTGTTGGATTTTTCTGGCAGCAGCACCTCCTACTCCTCATAGATATACAGGCACAATTCCAGAGAAGATATGAGACTCTACATGGCCACCTGTAGGAGCAGACAGATTTTGCACTCAGATTTCTTAAATGCCACAAAAGTATATTGAGACATATCAAGCAGGAGGAGGTGAAGGTCCTGATTTTTTGGGAGCAAACAAAAAAAATGTTCTCCTCAGTGGAACAGGAGTAGGGTTTCTATCATTTTCGTGGTTATACACCAACTTCTCATTCACACCATAAGCACAGCTCTTCCATAAATCTCCATGGAATCAGCTTCAATACCTCCTGACTCTCAGAGCAAAGCAGAAAGCTCTGGCAACACAGCTTACGAGGATTTGCTTAGAGTATCTTCAGAGCTAGAGCTCTGAAGGCAGTCTTTTCTTGTCTCAGTTACCTGTTTTCCTGAACACACAGAGAGAAGATCATATTTAACTGATTTACATTTTTTTATAAGACCTAATGTACAAAGCTGTATCTTGAGCTGCACTAGCAAAAATTTTTAAATCTTGATTCATTGGGGCACAAAACCCTTCTAGTAAGAGATTAAATCAAGGAGATTTCTCTTGTTTTCTCTCCTTTTCCAACTGGACACAGTGTTTATGATACGAAATTGCATTACATTTATAACAAGAAATTACACTGATGAGTAACTGCAAGCCCTATGAACCAACAGAAAAGTTAATAAACACAATTCATTTGTCCTGACTGCCCTTCCAGAACCATATGAAAATATTGATTACTAGTGAATAAATAGTCCTCCTTTAGAAACCACTTATTAAGTAATCGAGGTGGGGGCATGTAAACAGCATAGGGTATAGATCTGCAGTCAATTTTTACTATACTCTGCAATTATTATGTAAGTGGCAACTTTGTCCTTATGCTGGAGGGGAATCACAACTCAATGTCCATCATTGAAAACAAAAGCCAAGAATGTTGCAAATACATGATACACAGAAATCCTGCAAGTGAAACTTTGCAATTTAAGCTTCTGTTGGATATCTCAATCCCAGCATCAGGCTCCCCTCATTAGCTTTGACAAACAGTGGATTAAAAATTTAATCTGTTGAGCATATGCAGTAACTTTTTCATACTTGTATCGCTTAATGGCCCTGTGAGCTGTGAAGGTAGTAAGGTTCCCTGCTAAGCAAAGGCAATCATTCAAGCACAGGTGACAGAAACAGAGCTTCATGAGACACCAAACCAGAAAACTGGTTCCATAAAACAACAACAAGGCTTCCACAGTACAGAGGGTCCCACTGCAGAAATGCATGTAAGAGAACCTCAGTATATAAATGCATAACATGCCAAAGGCTAACCCAGGTACCCATGCTTCCCTTCCACTACAGCCTTGGTTCAAATTTAGCTTCAGGTGACACAAGTTAATTTGAGAACAGTGGTATATTTCACATAAAACATTCAAGAGATTATTTTCCCAGGTCACAGACCTTTCAGGTACACTATGATCATCTTTCAAAGAGTGTAATCAAGTCATTCAGCAATTTCTACTCCAGAAAGATCAGCTCTGATTGCTAAACAACGGTGTCATGATGACAAGCTGACCCTGCTTTGTCCTGATTAGACATAGTGGTTGCTGAAATCTCAACAGGATGTGAAGAGAAAGGAATCCAAGATCATTACTAGCTATGGTTGATTTTCTGCTGGGAGGGTTTTTGGTTGACAAACCACTCTGCTCAGTTACCCTTAAACATGTCCAGCTTCACATACTTCTGTATTCCTTGGTAGCAATTAATTGGTTTGCAAAATGCAAAAAATATAAAAAAATCAACAGATTTCATGCAAAGCCTATAGCAGTTTTTGGATGACTGTTATTATAAGCCTAAATGATGGCTTGTGACAAAACAATGATTGTAATAGCAAATAAGGGTATTTAATTTTTCCAGGAAAAAGAAGAAGCAGAAGAACTATCTGACTCAATAGACAAGTACAAACCAGAAGCTGCTTATTCTTATATTATAAATACTGAATAATTTGACAGCATGATGAAAAACACTAACAAAGGGGTAACAGACAACAAAAGTATATAATCACAAAAAAAAAGTAGAATAAGGAATGCATACCAGCACTAAATGTTCATTCAGTAGCCAAATGACATCTACAATATATTTCAAAAAAGTACCTGGAGTTTGGCTAGTAAAACAATTACTGTAATTTACACAAGGATAGTGCACAGAAACTTACTGTTTAAGCCATTTTTTCACTACAAAGAGCTCTTGGAAAAATAACATTTGAGAATCCAGCTGAGCTGCATATTAAGGCCATACTCATGGCCCACTACTCCACCACATCCAATTCAAGATGATTCAAATGTTTAAGAAAAATGTCTTCTCTGACCCATATCTAGAAAACCTCAGTGGAGATTACTAAGCAAGTAGGAAAATGGCTCATACACCACTGCACTGTGGAGACACACACAGGAAAATACCAGAAGTACTTAGTGCAAGACCTGGAGTCAAAGTTCTAGCCAGCACTGTGTCATCAAGAGCATAAAGAAAATATCCTCACCTTTGACAACTGTCCTGCTACAATCTGTTAAGTAAGATTAAAATTCATTAAAATACGTTTGTGCAGAGAGCACCTTACATGTCTGGAGAGTCTTTCCACATATGCCAACATGGTGCATTCCTTCAACAGCAAGTATTTTGTAAACAAGTATCTTCCCATCATTCATTTTCTGTGTCTCCTAAAACAGAAGGTAGCTCAAAAAAACTTGTTCTCAAATCCAAAGTTTAATTTAATATGATATTTTTTATTTAAATTCCCATTTATATGTTCCTTCTTTCTTCAGTTTAAATTACTCGAATTAATAGCAAAAATATATACTAATTTTTAAACAGAGTTCTTACTCATTATAATAATTTCAAATATCAGTAACATTCTCACAGGAAACATGATAGAAGACTCTTAAGCCCATTAAAAGAAGTACATCCCAAAGGGAAGTCTCATTGACACCTTTCCTGTGTGAATGATAGGATTCAACATGCCAAAACTAGCATGATTGCAGATTGCACCATGGGTCATATTGTCAAACATCACCACTGTCTTGTATGCTGGATTTCTATTTTTAATACAACTGTGTAATGATCCACATTTAACAGTGACAGCCCTCTCCTTAGAGATGAGAAAGGGATACAGATTCCTTTGGGAAAAGGAAACTGAATGTTGGTAAGAGCCCTGTTCAAAAATCAACTGCTTAAGCAGGTACGGACATGACTATCCTGACAAATTCTGCTAAACTTTTCATCCCAAAAACTTTTTCCAACAAGCATTCAACTACTTTTAAACACATGAGGTTTACATTTGAGACAAAACAGTCCATCTAGATACAGTTTTATTGCACTAACTGGGCATTTCTAGTACATTGGACTAGCATATTAAAACCATGGCGTAAACATGTTTCACCCAATACACAGTAAAAAGCCAGTTTTCCTCACAGCAACTTTAGACACCTGCTGCTCTGACACTGATGAGACCATGATATAAATATAATTTTTCCTCTGGACAAATAAAACAACTAGATACCAACTCATAAGTGAAATGAGTTCTAAAAGTTTTCTGAGGGGCTGGCTGAGGTATAACAGTTAGTTCAGGGAAGTTGGATAGACTTCATATATTTTTCCCTGGCAATAAATATATTTCTTCAGCTTATTTTCACTTTAAAAAGTTTGAAAGACTTTAAAGACAACAAAATAATTCCCCTTCCTCCAAACCATAAAACAACAGATTATGTACAAACCTTTTTTCTCCTGAACCAGAACAAAACAATGTGCAATAAAAGATTGCTTATCAGTTTAGTACTTTATTTTGTACTTTAGAAGATTATGCTAAGGTTGCAATATAACACTCAAAGGAAAACTGCATAAACAAAACATTAACTCTGTAATCTGCATTAACTCTGTAACAGCAATGTTGCTATTCAAATGTCATGCCAATTTTGCCATTAGGAGCCATTCAGCTGAAATGCTTCTCCTGGAATCCCAGGCACTGCTCTCCTCTACCACCCCAGTCACTCCTGCACTCAGAGAGACAATGACCCATGCTTCAAAACCTTTTGTTTCTCTGGGAAGATGAAATGGCTATTTTATAAGACTTGATACAGGAAAGAAAATCTGTTTTGCATTCCTCATTATACCACAAACATACATGTGCATCCAGGGGTGAGGTAGACTTTCTCTACATTACAAGGCTTTTGGTTTGGTTCTTCCTTTTGGTCTAGCACAGCAGCTCTACCAGTTCTGCCTTTCTATACTGATGTGCTTCAAAGCTTCATCTCTTCTCCACTTCAAACAGAAGCTCTTCACTCAGTGTCCTCAAAAAATTAACAAGTCATCTTTATGTGACCCACTGCAAGCACGTCTGCAACAAACAGTAAGCATTTCCCAAATGTAAATCAGGAATATGGGGAGTACAACAAGGCTTTGAATATTAGGTTGTACTGCATAGTTCAAATGAAATTTCCTTACTTGCTTATCCTTTTGTTAGCACTAGAGGTTACAGCCACACCCCTTTCACAGACGGCCCTCCAGAAATTGCTTCTGAGAATCAAGCAATTACAATGCTATTTCTGGCTTTTAAATAACCCTTTTCTTAAAAAAGAACAGACTTTCCTTCCTCTTTCACCTGTAGTGCATGAAAGGAGCAAGCCCTGGTTACTCAAGACAGCTGTCCTATGAACCAAATGCCCATCACCATGGTGTCACCCATGAAGAGGAACAAAGTAGTTATCATCAATCACCAAAATCTGTCTCCTTGAGAAGGCGGACTCGCAGCAAGCCACAAACCTACACCAGAATTAAGCTGAGCTTGTACCTTCTGATATAGCACAGACTGCAATACTGAAAAACAGAAAGGGGATGGATAGGAAGAATGAGACTTGGCACAAACCACATAGCCTGCTTTGCTACACAGGCCTTTGTAATTGCCCAAACACCTCCATGTGTTTGTATAAACATTCTGTGGTCGGGGATTTGCACTCACCTCCCTTCTCCACAAGACTAACAAACTAAACACAGTAATTAGCTTCTGATTAAGTAAATAGGGTTTTCCATTTCCATTAGTAGCTCATAAAGGCAGACACTAATATGAGCACCACTCAGGTCATTGCCCAGTGGTGACAGTTTTATAGTCAAGCCAACACAGGTTCCACTGCAACAGCAAACATCAGCCAAATTCCCTGGTAGGACAGGCACAAGTTCACACAACTATGCTGTTACAGGCTATGGTAAGAACATTCAAGCCAAATCACTCAGACTTGCCCAAGCAGCTAATTAGAACTTCTCACAACAAATCCCATCCATATTTAACAGAGATATCCAAAAATAATCAAGGGGTTTGGTTTGCTAGAACAGATTCTCCTTCAAAATATCTTGACATAACACCTATTCAAGTTACAAGTGACAAAGTGCACTCTACAAGAGATACCAAATTTGGCTAGCAACCTGCTCATGGTTGTATTCTTGTTTCTTGGCCAGGAAAGCTTTATAGACTTTCTTTTCTTTCTTATCATGTACCCTCACCCTACTCCATCAGTCTTTGGTTATCTCAAAAATCTGCCTTCAGAAATAATTTGAACCATACAACTTATTAGTAGCCACATGGAAATACATGGAAATCAGTCACTTTATTTAAACTGTCAAACATCCAGCTGGTTAAAAAGCACCACAGGGGCATGGCTTCAATAATAACCTCCTATGACTCACCTACAGAACACACTGCAGTCTTGATTTATTTTGAAGAAATGGACAAATAATCAACGTGAGAAAACAAAGGTAGGATTAATATTACTTTGACTGCATTTACATACACACACAAATGTCCAAGGAAGTAATCTTTCTACAGTAATTATTTGTAGCTTACTTTCCCTTCCCTGATTTTAACAATTAAACACAGAGATTGAGTACCCATCAGCCTTCATCCCATGGTTGGTCCTTCAGAAGAATTCAGTGAGGAAAAAGGCTGGGTTTTTTTTCTTTTTGAGTATTTCTTCAAACCATAATTTATGAATTGGTGCTTAATTATCTCAGATTTAGATTACTCGTTTTTATTTCAAGA
Organism: Pyrgilauda ruficollis; assembly: GCF_017590135.1. NCBI lineage: Eukaryota > Metazoa > Chordata > Aves > Passeriformes > Passeridae > Pyrgilauda > Pyrgilauda ruficollis. Next base: position 1,125,258 of record NW_024525156.1, read on the forward strand.
AATCTAATTTGGTGGATGAAGAATATGAAAGCATAATTTTAATCAATCTCCCTTGAAACTTCTTAAAATAACACTAGCTGATGACTACTCATAAGATAGTAAGCTATTTCCCTCTTCTCAGCTGCATGTATCTTTGTGAAATATTTGTTGGAATATCAGTGACAAACCGTAGTAACATAAAGGAAGTAAATATAGTTCAACTTACAGTGCACTGAAAAATATTTCTAATCTCCTTTTTGTCACTCAAATCACACCTAACTGTAATGATTTCCAAATGCTATGGTCTATTACCAGTGGCTTTCCCACAGAAGCAACATCAATCTAAAGAATGGGTTTAAGACAAGGACATTCTTTCAACAACCTACCAGAACTATTAAAGAATAATACAGTAGGTCATTTATTTGAGCTATAACCACGTGAGCCAAATTCATCAAGTTAAGAAAATACCTTCTTCAAGCATTAAATCCTAGAAATCATGGGAGAGCATTCTGCCTATGGCCTTTGTCAACTTTTAATTATGTCATGTTACCAACAGACTGCCAAAGCAGAGTGCAACTGATAGCACACAGCATGTCTGAGTACAGCCTATTTTTAGTCTGCAATTCAATCAGCACTCTTACAATGGCAAGGATTGAAGTCCAAGACAGCCACATTGCTGTATACAGGCCAATGCAATTACATGTTGAAACATGTTGAGAGAATGTGGTGGCAAACTGGAGTCAATGTAGGGAGCAGCAGCACCAGGCAGGCAGCTGCTCCGTGATTGCTGATGTCTTTACTGGCAGAGCCCACGCTCCCATCCCACCCATCTTTGTTAACAGACCACAAAGGAAAACATTAAAACAAATGGCAGTTTTACCCCAATTCCTTTCAATATGATTTACCGCTTATGAAAGACAGACAACATTTTGGCAGTCTTGAAAATCAATATCCTTCTACCTACATTCAGATGCTCGTAGCTTTGCCAACTCTGAGCAGCCTCCTTCAATCCTGCCTGAGAGCGCTGCCAACTCCATCTTTATTCTGGCTCTCCTGAACTCTTGTGCTGAGGTAGCAGTTGCAACATTTGCAAGGATGCTTTTAAATAGCTGTCTTTCATAACACCGAAAAGAAAAATGAAGATTTTTCAGACCAATATATTTTTACACATTCAAGTGCTAACTCTTAATTTAAAATGTTGCACTCTTGCTGTGCTTTTAATCTTCAGGAGTCACATTTTTGGGCTTTTCCCATCCAACTATATATATATATATATATCTATATATTTTTAAAAATTTTTTTTTAAATGAACCTTGCTGTGTAACTGACAGGATCAGACTTAGGACCTACAGGACTTAATGCTTTGAAACTATCAAAACAAAACCAGGTGACACCACAATGCAATCACTTATTCTCTAGGACATAGTTAAATGATTCATCACACAGTAAAGACTTCTGTACACTAAAACTATGGCTGAATACTAATCAATGATGTGAGGAAGCTTACGGCTGTGTTCCATTACCAGTTTCCCAGGACCAATAATTTCTTTTGATATAGCCTCTGAAAAGTAGCCCAAACAGTATCCTAGTCCTCTTAATCTTTACACAAATGACCATTAGGAAACACTTCCTTCAAACACCTTGATGAAAGAGAGAAAAATAATAAAAGGAACACATACCTATTCTGAGGACTTTCAAGCTAAACACATATAAATTATGGGCACATCTAATTAGCAAAGAAAGAATTCTGTATCTTGAGATAATTCTCTCCATTATAACAAGCTCCCAGATTTCAAAATTACTACAGGTGGTCATTTCTCCAAAGGGCACATTTTTGAGTGCTGATCACTTTTCTTTAGCAAGATAAAATGAAGGCACCAAAATCCAGATTCAGAGTCTCTAAACAATAAATTCAGAAACTCAAAGATATGGGCACACCCTAGGCTTAACATAAACTCACACTGATAACTGGTGGCTTTTTCATCCACATTTCAAAACTAAACAAAAAAACCCCAAAACATTAAGAAGACAAAAAAAACCTAAAAGCATAATTCAGCAGCATCTGAACTGAGACACCCATCTTAAGCCTCAGAAACTACACTTCTTTAACTTCTAAAAGATGAGGATTTTCTTCCACCACTTTCCCCCACAAGTCTCAGCTTTGTCAGAAAAATGAGTCATTTTTCTTCCCAGACAAGGCTCAGTCTAGAAGAAGCATAACATAATGCACACATAAGGCAGAGTAGCTTCCAGTAATACCACCATACAGTAGCTGAAACAATACTGCAGACAAATTGACTTTTTAAGTAAGCTAAAAAAAAGCAAAAATTGAAATCAGCATCTAAACAAGAACACATTACTGTCTACAAGGCAAGTATAACAAATCTAAGTGCATTAATTGCAGTTATTCAAGCTCATTTCTGTGCAAAAATAAGGGGACATAACAAGTAAAATAATGAGCAATACTACAGTATAAAGTGAAGGCTGTATATGAGACACTACAGGAGTGCTCAGGTCCCAGGCAAACACAACTGTGGCTACTAAACCCAGAAGGGCTGCATTTCTTTCTGCCTTGTGTAGTCACAGACAAAAACACCTCATGTATTATAATCAAATCAGAACAAAAAAATTCACAGTAAGATGAGAGTCCTTCAGCTGTGACCAGCAATGATCATTGCAATGCATTAATCATTTAGAATGCTCATACAGGATAAATCGGTCATGTCTGTCTGAAATAAAATACACTGCTCTTCCACCTGTGAATGAAGCCTGCCTGCCTTACTTGTAGTCACTGGGATTACAGGTTGCTTGTATTTATAACCGAAGCTCAAATCAACTAGTATCATGTTAGAGGACTTGAAAAAGAATGATGAAAAAACTAAAATAACACATGTAGAGACTGAAAAGCACAAACACTGTAATTTAGCAGCACCTTTTCTTCCTCAGTAACACATTTTGTTTACAAAACACCTACTTTCAAAATCACATTACAATTTCCTATAAAGATGCCGATGAAATGTGCCTCATGAGGGGGACTTCTGAAATTCCGAAAGCCTTAGGACCGGCACAGTTTCATAACGAGACATACATGAATTTGCATCTCCTTGGCACTCACCACTATAAAGCTTCCCAGTCCCTACACCTTTTTGAAGGTGACCAACTTTAACAAAAATAAGTAAACCCAAACGAAAACACAAAGAAAATCCTGCAAATTCACTTACTTTTTATTGACAATAGTCAGACAATGAGGTCCTGCCTGCCTGTGAGACAGGGCAGCATAGAAAAATCTTAGAATTTTAGGAATCTGAAACAGGTATCCTTAATTCTCTGCCTAGCAAACCTAGAAGGGTCTTCCATAACAGGGACACCAAGACCTCCTTTAAAGAGGGCAGAGGACTCAAGATTTTCACAAGCCAAGTCCCTCACAATGCTAGAGCTGATGTGGAAAATAACAACCCTTTGTGTGTGGAGTCAAAGGTCATGCTCCAGGGCCAGCTGCTGCAGTAAGGGAATAAACAGAGTGCAGATATGTGGTTTTTTCTGATTTCTTCACTACCCATAAAATGCCAAGCCTTTCCAAGTACTACAAGTCTATTAATGTCTACCCCCTAGCTAGAATGGGTTTATCACTGGCACTTGGAGCAAACTCAAAACCTTAATTCCACACTGAGAAAAAACAGGCACAAGACCCCTTTTGGCATTTCACTAGCACAGATGAGAGTCCTGTTGGTTTCCTGATTGCACACTCCACTATTATGTTCTTTCCTTGCAAGCCTTGCAGTAATGAAGCAAGAAAGTAGACACAATGTGCTTTTGCAACTAGCTTTACCTGGCATGTGACACTCAGATAAGCAACCTGGCTAGCACATCTGTGAGAGCTACGAGTGCCTTCTTTGCCAGCCCCCAAATCATGCCAGGTGGTTCACATTGAACATGCAGAGAAAGCCCACCAGAGAGAGTCCAGGGACTTCATCTTCTCCTTGTCAATAACAAAGCCATCCAAAAAAAACCTAAACACAAAACCCGCAGGCACCTCACCAGCAGTTGGTGTATCTACTTTACCTCCAATGCTGCTACTTGTGGCTGCAATAGTATATTTACAATTCTAAAGAAAATACTGATTTTCTCAATTTCATTTACAAAGGTTGAAGAGCTCATTAGCAAACCTGAAGCAACTAGCTTCAAGGAACAGCACTGAAATGCCCCTCATTTTTATTTTTTAACCAACAATTTTACTTAAAATTATCCTTTTAACTGGCATAGTCTGTAGCTTCTAGAAGAGAACACAACACAGAAACCAAGATGAAAGTAAACTACTTTCTTTCCTAAATAGGGCAATACAAGCTATGTGTAAGTGCATTTTATTCCAATATAATCATGCATGCTGTGTACAAGAGGAAGAGTGCATTGCTTTATCTGTATCACTAGAGTTAAAGCAATACAACTGCACAAGATACAGCTTACTACTTTTGTGGCTGATGAACTTAAAGCTTCAAGCCATACACAACCCTCCACTACTTCATGTAATCACACATATTTGGCTTTACTTTGTATTACAACTTGTTTATTTATGCAGCGTCTTCGTATCATTCTGATACTAAGAGTTTAATTGTTAGTAAACACAAGAGTTTATTTGTTAGTAAACACAGTAAAAGACAACACTGTTTCATTTTTTCAAGTATATATATTTTGTCATATAAACACCTCTAGAACTACAACTAAAAGAAGACCAAGCTGCTTTTCCAGTCACCCCAATCCTTTCTGTTCAGCCTAACAATCACTACCATGTTAAATGATGACCAATATGACCAAAAGATTAATAATAATGTACTGCCCACATTTAACAATAGCAACTAGGCATGCAGGACCAAAATTAACAATTTTCCAGGATTCTGTGGAATAAAATAAATAAATATCCTCCTCACAAAACAGATAGAGGGTCAGTTGAGAAGTATGACTACTGAAGTCAAGTAGTCATACTGAAAGCAAAGGAAAAGGTCAAAACGTTTGGGTTTTTTTTTCTTTTAAAGCATCCTTAAAATGCTGGGAATGACAGAATTACTTAGTTTTAACTTGGAAATTGGAAACTGCAATGCATTTTTGTGGTATATATGTGTTAAGCTGATGATGCGGACAGTGAACTTCCAAGTCTTCAATAGTTTCATATGCCAGACAGTTGCAGAAGTTTCTAGGTAGCTGGGCCTACTAGAGAGCTCACTGCTACTATTGTCCCAACTTGTTCCACTGCTAAAAATATGTAACAACATTCCTTGTGTCTTATTAATAACTTCAATACAATATAAAGTTAATATTAATATAACGCAATCCAGGTTGTGTGGAAAGTGATGACAGAGGTGTAAGTAGCTGGCACTCTTTCCTCTGAGCTGGTAATGAAGTAATATCTTAGCACATGGGTTCAGCCTACTGAAGCAGCCTTTACCCAAGGAGCTGTATAGCCCCAGCCCAGACCACTTTGTGTCACTCAAAAAAATAAAACACCCTTTGAAAGAGTAGAGGTACCAACCTGTCCTGGCTGAATTCCAGCCAGAGAAATGAACTATATAACCAAGTAGGGTTGTCACCAGTGACAGTGTGATGGATGGGTGATTTACAGCCTGGCTGCCTTGCATACATTTGCACAAAGGTTGTAAGGCTCATCATCCCAACCCAGTGAGTGAGATCAGACAGAAACAAAAGGGATTCTCATTTAGACCCTAATTACTGGCAAGGTAGGATGGCTAGGTGGATGCATCAGGAAGTGAAAACTCTTCTAAAACATTGTGAGAACTTCTGCTCTTATTTAGAACACAGGAAAAAAGAGGAAATTGCAATATGCCAAGTCCTACATCACTGACTATTCCTTTACCAACATAGATATGAACTGCAGTCATCTTAGTTTCTTGCTCAGTTAATCCACTAGTAATCTTTACACAAGAAGAATTTGGATAAAATGAGGTAATCCACTAGTAATCTTTACACAAGAAGAATTTGGATAAAATGAGGTATCTACAAACCAGTTTTAAGTGCAACTATCAAAATTTGGAACTGCAAGTATGAGACTTGTGGTAGGATAACATCAAGGTCAGACTTCTTTTTAATAATCTCCTTTCTTTGACTAAGAACCTCCAGGAAACACAGGGTGATGCAAGTTTCCAGAGGCTGCATCTGACCAATCTGTGATCTAAAAATTTAGTTCAATCCTGAGAACTACCAGTACACTCGGTCCTATCATTCCAGACATGGAGCTCTACAAAGGCTCTTGAGCTATGATCAGCCAAACTCAGTGACCTGCAAGAGAGGTGTCAAAGTCAGGAACTGAATCTCTGGGATTTTACAACACAGCTTTTAAGCCTGGATCAAACAACTGAACTGAACTGCAACTTGTCCAAACCGTAACTTGTCAGAAGAACCTTGCAAGAACTTCAAAGTCATCTTACCTTAAACTGCCAGAGGTAAAGCCAGGCATTTGACAATTACTTTGTATCTGTTCTACAGCTATTTCTTCTCCTTTGAAGGCCCACATGCAGAAGACAGTCAGCTGGTGGAGACTGAGAAGCTTTTCACAGTTGTGCTTTAGGGCAGGTGTTTATACTCCCCCAGAAAAGTGTGCTTCACACAGGACTCTGATGCAGCTTGTGCTGTCAAGTCAGGAGACAGAGCAGTATCCTACCCTGCTCTGCCCTCATAAATAATTCCCTATAAAATTCAAGAACACACGTCTGCTACAGGGTCAATCTCCTGAAGCACAGGAATTTGTCAGCTTCAGAAATACTTGACTAGAGTCAGAATACTTTGGAAACCTTCTGGAAAAAAAACCTTTGTGTTAAATCCCCTCTTCTCTCGAAGGATGAAAAAAGGCTGATGTCCACCTGCTTCAGGCAGAATATGAAAGACCTATGGGTCTTGACAGCCCTCAACTATAATATTTCCCAGTCCTCAGCAGCAACACTTGCAGAAGATACCAACCAGCTTCCCTTAGGTGTGGGTTCATTTTCCCTGGGAACATGACAATATTCCAGTTTCCATCTTCTATTCTTCAGCTCCCATTAACAACATAATGACTAACCCAAAAATGCTCTCTTCAGAGAACAGCTGCTCTTTACCAGTACCTACATCAGGATCAGGATTCAAACCATACTTTCTTCTTTTTCTGCTTAGTGTCTGTGGACCAATGCATTATTACTTAATGCCAAAGAAACCCATGGAAGAGGAGCCAGCTGGTAGACTTACTGCTCTCAGAAAACCTGAGGCTGCTGCCAGGGTATAGCCTGGCACTGAGTTCAATGCCAGAGCTGAGCTCCATGCCAGGACACAACCAGTGGAACTATTCCTGCTATCAGTTTACATCACACCATGCCTCAGAGTGAGCCCTGGCTTAAATGTAGGGCTAAATCACAGCAGCTGAAGACGGAAACGTGGATGGTTTCTTTATGAATGAAACTCCCAAATCCCTCTAGAGCTCTGCATTTATTTGCTTATACCACTGTTTTCTGAATGACACTGTTCCTAATTACAAATTCTTGGAAGGCAATTAAACACAGAAGTTGTCTCCAGTTTTCTCAGAGGGAACAGGAGATCAAAACAATTATCCTTATGGCACTATAACTCTCCTTTACGCCACCTCCACCAGTACCCCAAATGCATGGAAGGATTTTTTGTTGCTTTCCATTGTTACACAAAGTATTTCAATTAAGTTTTCTTGATAAATTAGGCAGTGTGATGTCCTATATAATTGTAAAGATATATTTCTTAAAGAGCTGCCCCAACACTGAACACTACTGTGGCATGTGAAAACAGACTACGGCAACATACTCAGCATGCTGTAATTATGTGAATAGGTTATAATGAAGAAGATCTCTAAAAAAAGCACACCACTTGACATGAGCCATGTATATATAGCTACTCTCCTGAGCGACCCTATGTCAGCAAGTTATAAGTATCAAGTAACTCAAAGCAATTCAAAACCAACAAACCCAATGTACTGAATTAGATTCAAAGAGCGTTATTGGCATAGGGCCTGAGCCACAAATTTAGACCCAATTCTGAATTTTCCCAAGGTTCACAGAAATGGGCAAAAGGGACATCTGAAGTCAGAGTCCAAACTAGATCCAATTCTATTTCATACAACAGACAGTAAGAGTGACCTAAAATCCTCATGAACAATAAAAGCCAAATTCAAAATGGCACCTTAGGCAGCCAAATCAATACAGGCAAACCACAAAACTCTGCAACGTGGCATAGTTACTAAGCAAGAATTTGTAAATGTGGCTAAAAATACTGTAACAGAATTTGCAGTGCTTCATTGTATCATCAACTAGGATGGTGTGTTATCATCTAGGACCAAATCACTCGTAACCATGGGGGATAGCTGAAACAAGCATTCCTGATGTCAGTGCCCTGCCCCATGAGGCTCAGTGTGAATGCCAGACAGAACTGAGCACAACCCAATGAACAACAAGCTGCTGTATCCAGAGATATGGATGTAGAGAAAAGTATGTGCACACAGAGAAGCAGGGGAAAAAACAGGCAGGAGGATACAATTAGGCACCCAAATACAAGTGAAAGAAAGATCGCAGAGACTCTTACCAGTTTTCCCTATCAACCTGCTCAGGTGCTGCATGTTATTCAGGGTAGCAAAGACCATCCCAAACATTATTCTCAGAACTCAGTTTCTTAACGTCCCAGTGAACCTGCATAAGGACCTAAAAGCATTGCTGCTCAGAAGACTGTGTATAGATCTAGACTTGCATCCAAACTCAAGTAAAAGTGTGAGATTAAAGAAAAGAAGCTGTAAAACCAACATGCAAAACTGAGTTGTACTTTCAAAGAACTGGAGTGAAGAAATCCTGCTCTTTGGAATCAAACTAGAACATCTGCTGGTTACAAAAAAGCTACTAATGACATACTATGACAGGTCCAAATGTCAAAGCATTTTTTGTTTACTTTTTAAATGGTTTTCTTAATAATTGTTTATAATGTTTAACTTACAATGACTTGCAGTATACAAGTTGTTTTACTAACTACAAAAATACCACCGTCACTACACTGTCATCATTACTAATTTCAAGACAGCAGTGGCGAAATCTGACCCCATTGAAGTGAGCTGGATTCCTGACATTGACTTCATCCTATCAAGTACATCCCACAGCGGTACATCATCTAAAAGATGTGCAAATCATCCACTGGTGCGAAGGCAACAAGCTGGCCACTCTGTTCAGAGAGTAAGTGAATGTTTGCCCAAATCAAGAGAAGGCAACTTAAAACTTACTGGAAAAAAGCCTAGCACTGATCATTCAAACCTGCTGGCAAAAACACCACCAGTTTATAAAACTTCATAAATTATTTAAACATTGGTGTTCCTATGCATTTCATTATCATCATCATAGAAAGGCTTGGGTTGAAAGAGACCTTAAAGTTTCAACACTCCTGCCATGGGCACGGACACCATTTGAGGTAGAAACTCCTAGGTCTGTTTCAAGAGATACTGCTCTAGCCACCGTGATGATACTAAATGGACCCTCAATCCATTAGCTCACTAATTTTCAAAGTAATTAATCAATCAAACCTTGGATGCCTCAATGTAAACCGACACCTGAATTTTAACCTATGCTCTGCTTTGACAGCTGCATTCCTCTGGGATCAGAATTTGCCCTGATCTCTGGGTGAAATGGAGCAAAATTCTTCTTAGCCAAATAATGTTGTGATCTTCTGTTGACCACTGAATATGGTCTTGAGGAAAGGCTCCAGAAAGAATATGCCCACCTCCCAAAAAAAAAAAAAAAAAAAAAAAAAACAAAGCAAAACAAGCAAAAAAAAAAAAAAAAAAAGCCACAGAAGAAAGCAACACAAATCAGTTTATTTTACAGAATTACAGGTACAAAGATGTAATGCCGAACACAGAAATGCTGCTCTAACTGCAAGTGCAAACACGGAACTATGCTTTCATTATGATGAATAAAGGTAAACAAGTCTAATCAACCAACCCTTTTTTTTTACCTTGTAGAAGCCAAGAGATAGCCAAGAGACATAATTAAGGCAGAAACAGGCAGCTCTGCAAACACAAAGGTAACTGTAACCATGTAAGCAGATTTCAATGAGCTTGCCTACACCCTCACAACGGAAACAAAGTATTTGGAAGAGCCAGAACCTCAGATGAACAACTCACTGGGCCAGAACTTGCCTCTAGCAGAGCAGCGATCTTTCAATAGCCGGGTTTAGAGCACACCTCTAGGGACACAGGCCATCTCCCACCCCAAGTATGTAAGTCCACTTTCCAAACATTAATTAAACTTGAGAAATGCTGCACACAGAAAGACTGGGCAGGAGTGAAGCATATACAAGTGGCCATGGATTTTGGCTGGCTCCTAAGACACTAAACCAAGTTGGTGGTGGTGTTACTATGAAAAGTTATAAAAAATTCCCAGGGAAGTATTCAAACCAAAGCAAAACATAACAAAGTGAAATGTCTCTGAAAATGAAGTCGAATTAACTCTAAATCCAGATTTTAAACTATCTCTTTATTTACTTCATTAGGCGTCAGAATCCATCTTGCCTTTCTTTTAATTAGCTCTAACTCCAAAAAAAAAAAAAAAAAAAAAAAAAAAAGCCTCCCATGAAAACAATGGGACCACTCTCTGAATTGGGGACGACTGAGCACATGAAAACAGAATTGACCCAGCGCACCAAGAGCTTCCAGAGTTTTTGTGCTTTAGGCAGAGCTCTGTTCAGTGGATGCTGTATCCTTGGCAACTATTATGCAAGGAAACCGTTCTACAAATGCAAAACTTCTGTCTGCTCCATGAGCTTTTCTCTGAAATGCTTTTATGGGGTTTTGGATATCCTTAAATCTAAGGGGACACACAGCCCTTTGTCACCTTTCCACAGGCTCCCATGAGCATAATACAACAAGTGATGTTAAGAGAGTATTTTCCTCCCACTTCATCACAGAGCAAATAAAAGTTTTACAACTTCTACTTTGTAGAAAAAAAGTGGGCATTTTTTCCTTTCTTCTTCAGTGCACTCTGCAGAACTAATGTGCAGATACAAGATAATAATGAAAGGACATTATTATTATGTCAATCAATGGCATTGCTTTGAAAACTAAAAATTCAAGGATAATGCTCGGGTGCCTGATTTCAAGGGCAGAGCTACAAATGCCAGCACATGTATTAGAGAAAGCATGCAAGAAGAGATAGGTAAGACTTGACAAGGGCCATGCTGCAGTTCTTCGCAAGAGGGACTAGTAGCACCGATTGTTTCAAGGGCAGCAGACGCTGCTATTTTTACAAAGCCCCGGCTGGAACTGCCTGGCTCATTAAACCTCACCAGGCAAAGCCCGGGTCCTGCCGGCGCGACCGTGCCCGGCTGGCCCGACACAGCACCTTATCCCGCAGTATCCCCAGATACCCAGACAACGCTAGCGAAGGACAGGCACCGAGTACCTGATACCCAACTTGGCCTCTGGTTTGATGAGGTTTTTCTTCTCCTAGGGAAAGAATGGGGCAGCCACACCTAAAGCAGAGGGGGTAGCTGCCCTTGAGAGCGTTTGGGAACGCAGGAGAGCAGCAGAGGGAACCCCTCCGCCGTTCCCCGGGGCCTCTCCCCAGGACTTACAGAGATGCCGATACTGCCGGGGCGAGAAACAGCGCCGGCGGAGGCACGGGAGCCGGCGGGGCAGCCCCGGGCGCGGAGCCCTGGCTGCCGCCCCGCAGGGGCCGGGGCCGCCCGCCCGCCTCTGCTCCGCGCTGCCGGGCGCTTGCGGAGAGGCCGCTGCCCTTCGCCCGGTGCCCCCCCACCCACACGCCCCTGCCCTCCCCGGTACCTTCTGCGGGGCGCGGAGGAGGCGGTGCACCCCGGCCAGCTGGGTGGCGAGCGGGATGTCCTCCCGGAAGGTGTACAGCGGCGGCCGGGTGGGCTCGGGGAAGTTGGTGCTGTTGAAGGGGTCGGTGTCATCCAGCAGCTGCACCCGGCACACCAGCGTGGCCATGGCGCATCCATCCACCGCCGCGGCCGGGCGGGCGGGCAGCGGCACCCCCAAGTCGCCGGCACCGAGGTGCTGCCGGCGAGCGGCACTCCCCTCCCCGGCGCAGCCTGGCCGGCCGCCGGCAGCCTCTGCCCCCGGCTCCCCGAGCGAGCGCCGGCCGCCTCACAGCCACCGCGCCTCGGGGAGGCGGCCCATGGCCCCTTCCCCGCCGGGATCCGCGAGTGCGACCGCGCTTCAGGCCGAGCAAGGAGGAGGCGGCGCCGGAGCCGCGGGGCGCGGGCAGAGCGGCAGCAGCAGCAGCAGCGGCGACGGCGGCAGCAGCTCCCCCATTCCCGGCCGCTGCGCGCCGAGCGGGCAGCGGGAATGCCGTGGCCGGCACGCGCAACCCCCAGGCCGCGCGCAGGGCCCGCAGCGCCCCCGCGCGGCCGCGCGCCGCCGCCCCGCCTCCCCCGAGCCCAGGAGAACTCCCCGCGCCAGCGGGAAGGGAGAACGCTTCCCGGGATATCCCCCGCCTCCGCCGGCCGGGCCCGCGGCACGGAGGCACGCACCGAGAGGGTGAGAAGGACGGGGGCCAGCGGGCCCGCCGGCCGCGCCCGCCGCATCACCCTTGGCTCCCGGCAGCAGGGCGCGTGTACTGAGCTCGGTGTTGCTGTCACAAACATGCCAGATGTCCGGAATCTTCAGTGTAATATTTACCCCGTTCCAAATAAAAGCTGGAAAAAAAAAAAAAAAAAAAAAAAACCGCTTTTTTATTAAAAAAAAAAAGTTTTAGAAACTGACCTGTAAAGTTTTAGAAACTGACCTGTCAAGTGGGTATTCTTTAGAAACTGACCTGAAATGTGGGTATTTGACACAAGATCGTTTTTCTGTATTTGTACAAAACTCTTTCTGCCATTAGGATTATGCATACCCGGGGTTCGTCTGACTTCCCGGAGCATAGGGCCTGGGCAGGCTTCCCATCCCGGACAGGGGACTGCCTGTCTTGGCATCTTGGCTCTCTCTTGCCTTAGGCCTGCTCTTTCTTTCTTTCAGGGGAAAATGGGGACAAAGTGCCAAGCCTCTGGGTGGGCACAGGGCAGAGCACTGTGCTCTTCGCTCTTGGAGGGGAATCTGCACTCTGCAACCTCGTGGCCGGGGATTCAGGATGCACACCCTAGCCTTCACTCTTGGGGGCATGGGGTGCAGGAAAAGAGCCATGAAATAATTCACAGGTGAAATACAGAGAACGAAGGGTGTCACCTGTGGGAATGGCTGCATTTGCACAGGCTGAGTATGCGCCCAAGGGAATGCCACATCCTTTAAAACCATGGTTTATGACTTTTCATCCTTCTTGCCTTCTGTGGGGCAAGACCTGAAGCACTGCGAGAACTGGGGGATTTACCACAGAAATGTGTCTTAGGCAAGAAAGTATGACCTCTGGATCATAGTGTTTGCATGAAGCAACAGTTTCCTCCCAGAATGATTACTGGCTTGGGAGTATTTGTCAGAACTGAGACAAAAGGGGATTTCTGTCCACACTTGGTCTGTCCTTCTGTTTCTGTTATTCTTGGGACTAACTTGTCATGGTTCAGTTTTGCCAGCAGTTATGCATATTTCCAGAAAAGAGAAGTTGTATGTGGTTGCGATTTTTGCATCTAATTAATTTAAAATTCCTATTTTGCAAAGAAATCTGTTTTCACATCTCCTCTAGCAACAGGAAGTAAGTTTCTAGAGAAAACAGTACTGCTGTATATTTCTGCTTATTTATGTTATATATTTTTGTCACCATGTGAAGTGAAGGTTAAACAGGGTGTTTTGGTTTTCTAAGTCATAATTTATTAAATTGCCATTCAACTACCATTTTTGTAAAGCAAATTTCTATATTTGCTGCTAATCAGTGGTTAATATGAGGTGGCATAAGATTGCTATTCTTGCTATTCATTGGATTAACCCTGAGTTTTTTGTAAATTAAAATCTGGCACTTGCCTCATTGCAGAGGCGTTAATACTTGGAGGGCAATTTTAAATAAATCATGGAAGCCAAGATTTTGAATAGAATCTGTGTGACAGCATCAGCTTCTCTTTTGTCCAGTACTGGAAAATGAAAACAAAGGATGGCTGCAATCCTTGGCGCTAACAGAGATGGAATAACTCTGAAGCTCAACATCTAGCCACAGACTCTAAATCCCATAAGGAAGAATTAGACCTTGTATGTTATGCTCTTCAACTGGATTTTCAAATAAAAGCCAGTGGCCTTACATTTTATGACCAGGAAGGAAGGCAAATTACAACCATGAAAGCATTCTAAGTTAGCCAGAGCTTTTTTACAATTATTTCTTAATTGTAAACACCCCCAAACCACCATAATCCTATAGATTTCAAAATCTGGGTTTTACTTGAAATTTAATTAAATTTATACAGGTAGAAAGTAAAAAAATCTGCTGGATAAAACAGAATAACATTACAAGGTCATTAAGTGTGAGTGTAGAGGGAGAGATATACACCTATATTCTACATTTGAATGTTTTCCCACCTTTCTACATATTTTTCAAAGGCTTTCTGAATCTGTAGTCTCTTCTCATCAGTCTGAGCCAGGGCTGTACATAGTTTGCTCCCTCATCTTCCAGTCACCAGTTTAAGCTTCTGCTGCAAAGCTGTACCTTTGAAAAGTCCTTTCCTCACACACTGCCTGCTTTTGCAGACTGCAGGAAAGTGCCCTCTCTCCTCTCTCTTCTCTCTCCAGGTTTAATTTATTCAATGCAGCAGCTAAACCAAGGCAAGCAGCCTGACTTTGCTTCTCACTGTCCCACTACACCTTTCAAATGAGATGCTTTTAAAAAAGACCTTAGCACACAGTCAGATGCAAACAAGCAGTCAGATATGACCTGTTGGAAGTCTGTAGCATGAGGCACTGTGGGCATTGCATCTGGAAAGACAAGACATGACAAGAACAGCACTAGTGGTGGCCTTATCCCATTCCCCATCACGGAAGGTAAGGCCTTTCCAGAGAGAGAGCGCATTTACTTCAGTCATGCTGAACAAAATCAGCTCTCAGGAGCTCCGAGGAATCGTCAGCAAAGGTCAGGCTGCATTCCTTGTGCCTTCAGTGATATCATGGGCTAGCCAGTCCCATTCCTGGAGGAGGCACCTGACATGGGCTGCGTTACCTGCTGACCTTGGGGTCCCCAAGGGGCATCTTGCACACCCTTTGCATGAAAACAAAGCTTGCACACTCTCAAGTAAAGTTCAGTTTCAAGCTCACAAGTTTTTTTGGGTTTGGTTTTTTTTTTTTCCCACATAATCATGAGGGGAAAATCCTTCATGTGCACATACTTATCAGGAATGAAAAATAACTTAAGAGGTTTTATTTAGGACTGGTTTATTCATCATAACTCATCCCATTATTGGCATTTCTTAGGAATACATTGTTGAATGAGTTAAGATGGTGTGTCAATCTTAAATTTGAATTTCATTATTGTTGAAACCTCAATGTTAAAATAACATCGGTTTTTTTGTGTTTAATTTCCTCTTTTTTATTAAAATAAAAATATGTATTTGAAGGAAAGTTATTGAAAGCATATTTTTTAACCCAAAGACCACCCAGACACAATGTAAATGTGTATTTAAGCAGTTTTAAAAAAATGATACGAGGTATCAGAGCAATTGGAAGAGCTCCACAGGAGTATTATTTTTTCTGGTAAATCATCATGTCAGTACAGATCTAGATGCATGATGATGAGATTGAATTCTAAGTATATGAAGTGGCCAGTCCTTTGACATTATCTCTTTCTTTTTTCTTTTGGACAAATTGAATTACATTCCAAATTTCATTGTTTGAACTTAAAGCCAATTTTAGTTATGGGAGAACAAAAGCAATTTTAACTCCCATGATTTATTCACTTAACATTAATAAAGCTGAAAAATAGCAGTCTATTTGGTAATGGTAATCAAAATGGGATTGCAAACCACTGGAATTTAAGTATGGTAATGGAAGTGCTGACAGATCCTCTAGTGTAGTGATGGGAACAGTATTCCTGCCTTATCCACACTATAATCTGTAAATAGCGCTTCGTTCTCTCAGTGAGGTGTGGAGAGTTATTTATTGTCATTGTCAGCATGGACAGCCAAATAACCTAACATACTTCTCAAAATAATAGTGTGTAAGTGAAATCCAGTCTGTCACAGGACCAAAAAAAAAAATACTGTGGATTTTGACCTTCACCATCCAAGGATCTCAAAGCGCTCAGCTACCATTAAATGTTGCCTGCTTATTGCCAACCTGCAGATGGGGAAACTGCTGCAGGTCAAGGATACAATACTAATATGATTGATTTTTAATTTTTTTTTTACTGATTGCAATGGAATCCAAACTGGGTGTCATATGACTGGTTCACAGAAAACATCCACAGAGAAGCCCATAGTAACAAAAACTTTTTCTTTGGTAGCTAAGGACTTGTAATAGTCCCAAAGTTTGTCAGAGGTTTTCATCAAGCTTGAACTGCAGAATCACACATTCCAATTCTGTTGAGTAGTACTGAAAATTATTTTTGTGTGATGGCTGGCTAATACTTTATGTAAAGTAATACTGTATGCTATTAACACTGGCTAATACTGCAGTCTGGTGATGAAGCTCAAGGATCACAATTCCAAAGTCATTCAATATTCAAAGATAATGCACAGATCTGTAAAAACCAAGCCCTGGATCCATGGATCATACCACCCCAAGAGATAATCTGTTAGATGTTCTGGTGGTGATCCTGCAGATCACTTTCTGTGCAAGGTCTTCACTTAAGGCAGCCAGGTATTAAAGATGTAATCATTGCTGAAAGGGCTAAAAAGCAAGGTTTCTATGATGTGCACACTTCTCAGTGCCATTTAATGCAGTCTTTGGTTACACAAGCACGTGTTTAGTCTCCTAAAGGACTCCTGCCTTTATCAGCATGATGACCAGGGGGTTGATTCATGCATGGAGGTGTTTTACTTCACCTTCACCGTTTGATGCTCAAGGCCTCCTGCCATATCCATTGCACGCTACTTAAACCCTGTTCTGATGACAGAACTAATTTCCACAACAGATTTGCTCCAGCACTCCATACTAAAATAGACAATTGCTTTGCAATCTATTTATTAATTTATTTCCATGTCACTCCTCTGCAGAGAGAAGGTCATTTTGCCCCCCTTTGACGGTTGGAGTGTTACCAGACAAAATGGGGATGAAGTCAAAACTAACCACTGCTGTTGGCTCTTCAGTTCTGTGCTGCCTAAAACCAGTTTTCAAAACTTCTAGAAACATTATGCTTTGAAAAGCCCAGCTGAGAGTGACTCGCCTGCACAGAGGAGGAGAAAACACATGCAGTGAGACTCTGAAAAAGTTACTGGGAGTGATTTTAACTATGCACTGGAATTTTACCATGGCAGAATTTATGGGGCTTAATCATGACTTTATTGTGGGGCTTAATACCCTTACCTGAGTCCAAGCCTTTGGATTAATTCACTTTAAGTGACTCAACAAGTGAGGTAGTGATCTTGCAGAAAACAATCTTCTCTGTCACGCAGCCATGATTCTTTCTCATAAAGAACATGTATATCTTATGGAGTTGTAAAGTAAGATTTGTTCTGAAAATACTTTATTCAGCACCTGTGTAAGCCTGTATATCCATGTGCAGAAATGTTTTTTAGATTCCAAAGAAAATTCTCACTACTGTTTACTCTTAATAACTGTACATCAAACCTCCAGCCAAGGACCATCCATGCTTTATCAAATTCCACATAACTGTAATTGTTCAAGCTCTCAAGTCCCATGGATATAAGTGAGGTCACAAACATGTCTAAGGTGTATAAGGACATAAGTGTGAAACAATGAGGAAAAACAAGCATCAGTTAAGAGCTACTTCTGCTTGTGGGGTCTTTTAACATTTGTAATGTTGCAGGGCTGTAATCACACATGGGTTTTTGAAATGGTGATTGACTCTCTAGAGCTGACAATCAAAATCAGAAAAAAACACATTCTTCAAATCAAAGTACTCATTTAGTCACCTAGTTAGGTCTTTTATAGATTTTCTGACCATTTTTCATTACTCTTTAAAAAAATCAGAGGCTGTGTAGATTCTTCCAGGTGACATTAATGTTGCTCCTTCTGGGAATTGGCTAACTAGGATGAAGGGGAGGAAGTTGCACAGCTTAAACAATATGGCAAGGTGGAGAGTGAGAGTCCCAGGAGGGACCTACAGGGCCTGTAGACAATGCTCAGATGGAGAGGTTGCTGATTTGGGCACAGAAGGACTGGAAAGAAAACCTGCTAGGAGGCAGAGGGGAAGGCACAGAGTTTGCTGCCACTTTGAAAATTAATAAAATGCCTGAAAAGAGAACTGGAAGCCAGCTCTGACTTAACTCTGCCAGTGCATTGCAAGAGGAATTGGCTACAAGCATTTTCTATTTCTGCTCTGGGTTCCCCACTTTGATTTTACTGGAAATATACTAGCCTATATACTCACACATCTGGCTTTTGAATGGAAAAGCCATTTGATCCACTTTGGAAAGTTCACTTTGGGGAAGGGGGTCAATAGAGCTTGCCTCACTTAATCTCTCTTCTCATTCTGTGATGCATGCTGTATACTAAAGGAGAACACCAGAGTGGTGACAAAGGTTTCTGAGCTTTGCCTTGAGAGAGGATATGGGGAAAAGGCTATTTCCAGAAGCAAGGTGAGACTATAAAGGGCCAGTTGTCCGTCCTAGTATGGCAAATTCTTTTCAGCAGGATAAAGAATAAAGCACAGTCCTTTTTCTCCATTATAAAAGAACGCCTGAACTGAAAAAAACCCATAAGATCTTACCATAAAACTCAGTTAGTCAGTCCTTCTTGGAAAATGGGAAGACACTGTCATAGATTATATTACTTAGCAAACGAATTATATTTTCATGTGTAATTTGTGTTACTGCTCCTTTAATTCTTTTTTTTTCCAAAGGAGAAAAGCTCGTGTTTCATCCACATTTGTACAGAAAGCCTCTATCATTGCATGACTAAGAAGAAGAAGGAAACAGGGATAAAGCAACCTGCTTACAGGCATGCTGTAGCTGTGGTGGCCATTTTTGCATTTTCATCTCAATGGAAACAAGCACCAGACAAAAGCAGTGCAGACATTTAACAGACAGCAGCCAGGAATGCAGTGGCTATTTGCTGGCACATGACCATAACCGAGCACAACTGAAAAACTGTCAAGACCCAGTTCATTTTTAAAAGTATTCTCTAAGATAAAAATAGCATCTCCTTGAGTAAAACCAGTACATTTTGGTTTGAAATCTGAGCATGCGAAATTTGCTTTAATTTGTGTGTTACCAACAGCATTTATCCAGTGATTAATTGTTATCACATTACTTTTATCTTATAAAGTAATGCTGTTTTGCCTTGGTGACTTGTATAAACTAAACTTTGCACATTTTACATTTTGAGTTTCCACTTTGTATTGTGGATGTTCTTTTGATGAAAATTGATCTAGAAACTGGGAAGGTTAAAATAAACAGATTTTACAGGGGAAAGTGTTTATGGAAAAAAACCCACAAATACTTGGTGTGCTTGACAATTTATCAGTCCTTTTGTCAACAAAATGAGCTTCTGCAGCTTTACAAGTTGTCTTCATAGCTGAACACTTGCACCTTAAGTTAGTTAGCTGCTAATTAAAATACTACTTAAAATATATTTTCCCTAGTCAGTGCGTACACATACAAGTGTATTCCACGACTGGACCAAAAATAAATATTTGGTTTGATGAAAACACAGGGGAGTGTTCATATCAACTTTTATAAACAAGTGAAGTGACTGTAGATAATCTAGCATTATTTATTTTGACGTAAAGAGTCCTATGCTGATACAAACATCCTCAATGCAAAATTACTTGTGACTGATTTTGTAAACACAAGATCACAAACAAATTTCTGGGGACAGTTAAAGCAGGAGAATATTAGACTTGGTGACCAATATCACCTCCTGCAGGATGAGGAGCAGGACACTTCATATTAAGAAATTGCAAGATAGTTTATACGTACTTTTTAATGATAAACACTGTTTGGCACATGACTTTGTATATTCCACAACAGTTTTGGTTTCAAATAATCATCTTTCAGACACTTTTCTAGGTTCATATGTTCCCATAAATGTAACCAATCCCGCCTTTCTTGAATGCAGGCATATATTTGACCTCATTGCAGTTTCACATTAAGAAGTTCCACAAGCTGAATATGGATTTTTTTTTTTTTTAATCCTTCCACTTCATCATTTTGGAATTCCTCTATTTTCAATTTTCTTTAAAGCTTACATTATTAGACAGCTGCATAGATATTAATACTTTTCCTTTTACAGCATTCATTGTTTTAAATAGTTTTTTCACTTTTTTTTAATTAAATTCCTTTGTAAAACAAACATGCCTAATGTTTTTTACCTCTCTTCAAATGAAAATTTTACATTCCTGTGCTATTCTGTAGTCTGTCTCTGAGCATGCTGTATGTTTGGCTTGTATTTTGGGGAGTGGAAAATTGAAAATTGGACAGAGAATTGTAAGAGTAAAAAGAACTATCTTCATAAAGCCATTGTAATGTTTTCTGTATTAGTTTCTATCCCATTCTTTATGCATCCAAATAGTTTTATTTATTAAATTTTTATCTTTCCAGCCCCTGGTGTATGTAGAGCAGGAGTTTCATCTCTGTTTTCAGAGTAAAGCAATGCTATTTTCCTGGAATGGGCACAGTTACTATAGAATCTAGTAAGACTTTGTACCAGACACAGACTGCTTCTTCCAATGTACAGCAGAAACACATTGCATATTTTAAGTTTTCTGAATAATTTGTTCTAATGATTCGTCTTACCTCATCTCTCTTGTGTACATCAATCTCCTTGTAAATTTGGTTATAAATATTTGTATGCATAGGCAAACAGAGAACTCCTGCATGCCCCTTACTTATGGGAGCAATTAAACATCCTTCTTGAGTTGCAGGTGGCCATTTTGAACGTGGGCTTTGTTGAAGTCTTGCAAAATAATTCCCTACTAGGACTCTTATTTAGAGTCTCCGGCTTGAGAGCTGAATGGCACAAGAAGCCTGATGCCTCTGGGCCAGCGAGCTGTTTTTTGGTTTGCTACTCTAAAATGTCTTCTACCTCGGCTCTTTTCTGAGGTTGTGATTTGCAACTCAGTAAATGTCCATTTTCCTTTCCCTGAAAAAACATGAAGGGATTCCTATTTATTTAACCTGTTCTGCTGGCTAATCCTCAGACCTGTGCCACTTGACACTAGCCAGCTAAGGAGTTTGCCTTTTTGGATATTACTTTTCAAATCAGTCTTTTGGATTTCTGCTAAGGAAAAGTCCAACAAACCTGCACAGAGATTGCTTGTCTATCTCCTTGAACTCTATTTGGTTAAGAGGGAGAACAATTACACCTCTCTAACTGTTTCCTTGGAAGCACTGGCAGTGCCAGGCAGTCACAACCACCAGGCTCTTCTCCAACAGACTCTCCACCCCTCAGTCTGCATGTTGGGCATGTGGCTTGGGCAGGGACTAGATGTTAGAAAGCTCTTGATGTGCTCTGAGCCCAAAACTTGGAATTATTCTAGTCATGTGAGAAGTTTTTTTATCCTGGTGGATAAGTCAGGCTGAATAGAACACAGAGGCAAATTTTGTAGGATCAGTCAAAAGTCTGTAGGATGCCAAAATTCATCCCCTAAAAAAAAAGAGTGATAGCAAAATCTCCTGGAGCACTTTATATGCACAGGCAAATATTTCACTTTTTGAAAATATCATTTGTTTTTTATCAGTATTTTTAATCAAGAGAAAGGAACTCCTTGCAGGAACTACTTATTTTCTTTAGTTTGTGCTATCCTTAAAGCTCTGGGTACCAGCATATCCTGCTTGCTTGAACTGTTGAATTAGAAGGCACTACACCCTATATTTTAATGTGACACCCTTTCCCCCTTTCCATCTTCAGAAAGCACCACCAAATCAAACACACAATGTGTAATCCTGGTGGTCTAGTCCTCACCCCATATCTGCCAGCATCTGAGGCAAGGAGCAGAAACGATGCACAATGATTTAGGTGAACAGAGGGCATTTTCTTATTTTATTGTGGGACATTCATTTTACAAAATATTTTATTAGTAGTATTGAAAATGTCCTCTGGAAACTCATTTGCATCAGCAATGCCCTTTCCTCTTGTTACTCTTTTTACTGTAGAAAGGTACTTCTCAATGTTATCTGTATGAAAAGCTTTGAGGTTTACTTTCTTTAGTTTGTAGGATTTTTTCCCCTTAACTACTGAATAGTGCAAATAACCTGTAGATCTCTGCTGAGATAAGGAGTAGTGAATGGAATTTTTGCTTAAGGCCACTGTGTTCAAGCACAGCAGCCTGGGCACCTCCTACAAACCCCTGTAATCAAGATTGAGAAAATGACCTTGCCCTACCTCTCCCTTCAAGCACCCAAATACTGAAAGCTAATGAGGCTGCGCCTAGAATAAACCACATGTAAGATTGTGAATGAAGCACAGATGGCTGAGGAGGATCACAGACAGCTTTCCTGTTGGAGAGGATAGGAAAGCTGCTATGACATTCAGCCAGGACTTCAATAAAGGTGGTGAGAGTCCTGATTCCTAGTGGGATACAGGAATTAGGTTGATGGGCTCAGTCTGTCAGTCAGCATGAAGCAGCTAATTTTCAGCACTGCATTAGCCAAAACAACTACCCCAACCTCTGCACTCTCAGTACCTCACGCTGCTGCAATAGAGCCATCCTTGGATATACCCAGATGAAGAAGTACATCCACAACACACAGATATAATAGGAATTTATTATGAATGTTGGATTGGAAAAAAGTACTGGGTCAGCCAAGTGACAGATCATGGACTCTGGAATTCAGGACAGTGACATTCTTTTTTGCTCCTGACACTGAATCTTGGTATTTGCTTAATACTGATTTTCTTTGATTAAAAAATTTGTTGAGCTATCACAGACATCTTTCCTGTCTTTCAGTTCTCATCTAAACTGGCTATATAGCAAAAATGGAAACAACAGTCAAAACCCATGAAGAACAGTACTGCAAAAGATCTGTGGGGTAAAAAGTTATAACCTCCTAATAATACATAGTTTGTTTCCTTCTTGATTTTGAGACTGACTCTCATACCTGCAACATTAACCACTGTTTTTGGGTTTTTTTCTGTGATATTCAATTTAATAGGTAGTCGATATTTTGGGTTTTAATAGTCCAAAGCAGTTTGGAATACTTTTCCTTGATTTGGTCACCTTTCTCCCGAAAAAGAACAAATCAAACTTGAAAATTATTTTGTGGTGTTGAAAAGGTAATAGATTTGTCTTCCTTTTTTAGGGTGTAATCTCTTCTCCATGTTCAGACGAGATCTGCAGTCAGATTCCATGACAGCAGAGTTCAGTGCCCACCAAAAAAAAGGATCTTCCAAAATTCTGCGGAGAGTTACCTTGTTATAAAGTGCAAGCAAAGCAAAGAACAAAAGCTAAAATATTCATGTAAAAGTGATGCAACATCAAGAAAAATACCAGCATATGGAAATAATTTTTTTCCTCTGAAACTGGAAATTATGATTTGTAATTGATAAGTTTTTCCACTTGCCCTATCTGCTCTATCTGCTGTTTCTAAAAGTAAAGCAAGGTAGATTAAATGCAGCTAATGACTCTGAAAGCCAAGAGCCAATCTGTCAAGTGAATTCAGAAGGATGACAAAGCAGAGGCATCATATTAAAACAATTAGAAGATCCATGGCAATTAATTAAAAAGAATTTACTCACAGCTGAGCTCAAGAACAGAGAGTGTTGTTGTAGCATTGTACAGTCATCCAGCAAGCAGTATATCCTAATTGGCTTTATAGCTAATGAAGAATGACATAGAATGCAAATCTCTTATTAATCTGGATTAAGTAGAGAAAACAAACTTGTTTTAAACCTAGCCTTATAAACAGAAGGTCTAATCCTGAGCCTGCTTGTATAGGGGTGTTAAACTAAATACAGTAGGAATGGTGTGTTTGCTCAGTGGTGGAGAACAAAGCAGGAGGCAGCCCTACACACTGCCAGTGAGGGGGTTACTCTTTGCAGTGAAATATGAGTCACGGGATCACACACACAATTAATAAGCCAAAATCAACACAGGCAGGAACATAAGGCTCATTTGTTTAATTATTCACTACAGGCAAAGTCTGTTGTTCATTTGATTTCAGAATCTGGGCAGCACCGTTTTGCTCTGGATTGATCCCCATTCGGATCTACCTCTAGACCAAACAAGGGAGTTTCTGATCCAAGCAATGGCCACATCTAAGAACTTTGGATAATGTAGTATTTAACTTTTGTCTAGGAGTTACAAACTGTCTGCAAGGTATAGTGGCTTAAATTGACACATGCCAAAAGATCACTAAACTTTCAACAGCTGTATTGCGTATCAAGAAGAATTTTTAAAAATAACATTCACAAGAAATCAATTACAGACTAAAATCAGATTCATTCAAACAGTCAGGAGTTCTGTGAGAATCTTGATTATTGTTTCTCTGAAGAATATTTATGTTATTAAAATACACCATTTTGGTTACAAGGAAATATTTCATGCAGAAGTGTCTGTGGTAACAGTAGTTTAAATGGAGTATTTTATCACATCTATAGGAAGGTTTTGAAAAGATAAAGATTATTGGTTTTAATCATCAGAATTTGTGTGTCTGGAGAAAATTTTATTCTGTGACATTGTTCCAAAGACTTGTGTTCAGCTCGCTGTAAGCAGAAAGATGCTCACACATCATAATTAACCAGGAAACTGAGCAGTGAGCTGTAAGCCATCCCTACAGGGCAGTAATTATTTTGCATAAAGGGAAACTAAGGTATCATTTATCTTTTGGCCATTAAACACTGCCTGATAAGAAGCCAACACTGAATTTTACTATTCATTTATTTTCTAAAGGAAAGGTGAAATAAGCTAGTGCCCCTTGGGTATTAACAGTAGGATCTGGCCACCAACCTAAATCAATGCTTGTGATGGCAAATGTCAGGCATCAGCATTTCTGGAACAATGAAGAAAATAATGATTACCTCGATAAAACTGTTACTAGCTCAATATATACACTAAGCCAAGTTAAAAGGAAGCACTCTGCACTGTGTTCCTGTGAACACACTCAGGCACTTAGTGCATGTCTGGATGTTCAGGAGTCCTGACCTCTCTCAGCTGGTCTGTCTGTGGATTTCAGTATTTAAGTAGCTGAGAAGGAGCTTGCAGGCTCAGCACTTCTGTGCATCAGGCCACCTGTTGATGTGCCTAAATATAGTTCTCTGAGCTTAACCTCAGGCTTGACAACCTTAGCTATTACAAACTGCTATTGCACCTCTAGCAGTTATTCTAAAAGCAGTTCAAGGATCCTGTGGGTCAGGAAATTAGCAGGAAGACAACTGCAGCTCTCTCCTTGCAGAGAGAAAGGCAAAGCTGAACAAATTAGCAAATAATATAATGAGATTTGGCGAATAGCTGAAGTGTGAGGAACCACCGTGTTACCACTTAACGCTAAGGATGATGCCTGGCTGAAGCTTGCCACTAAAGAGCTAATGCAAAATGAGCTGTACACACTTCTTTTTGTGGCTGGATCATGTTTATGATACCAAACAATACAAATGTAACCGCGGTACATAGCTCAAAAGTGGAAACATGGAGTTTCTATAGTCCTGGATCTATCTCTTTGTCTTTCCTGGTAAACATTGGTTTGGTTAGGGAGCTGAAAAAGTGACTGGAGAGCAGACTTTCGTGATTAAAATAAATCAGGTTGTCTCTAAACCCTAAAGATGGAATTATTATGCACATAAATGCTTTCATGTGACCATTTGGTTTTTAAACAAGATAATTGCAGCAGCATAAGTAGACAGATCTGTATATACAGCTGTAGTGTTATTGAGGAGACTCTGACCAGCCTATTTATTCCACTTCTGCTGAAATGACCACTGACAATCCTGAAAAAAAAATCATTTTATAGTGCTGGGTCTGCAGAGGTCTTGTATTTGTGTACATTTCTGTGTATATTATGTAAGCAGTGCCACTACCCTTAAAGGAAATACAGCCCTTGGATTATCAATTTTCACAAGATCATCACGCAGATCTTGTCAATAGGATTAGCTCACCTCATTTTCAAAGAGAGAAAACAAGAATCTGGTGTTTCAGCATATTTTGTAAGCACAAACAAAAATACCACTGCAGTACAGTCACTTCTCAGTTGAAAAATAATACTGTTTGTCCTGAATGCCAGAGGACCCACTGAAGAACGTGTGACAAAACACCAGAAAGGAATACAGCGTTACAAAAGGAAACACCAGTGCAGTTACGGTAATGGATGTGCTGCTCTGCTGGGGGTCTTGCTCAGAGACCTCCAGTTCTGGAGAATGCTTTCAGCTGGTCTTGATTAAACAAAGACTGGCAGCACAAGTACTGAGATCTATTTCCAGCGAGATCTTTGAACCTTGTTTATGGCTAGCTGCCCCCAACAGCAACCACCTGACGGGGTGATGTTTTCCCGTGTCTGCCGAGCATGCCGGATGCTCCCATACCCACGCAGCCAGGGAATCACAGCCTCCAGTCAGGACACCAAGAATCACTTCCAGCATCAAGCACTACATCCCATCCCATGCGCTCCCCTACAGCTGTGCCCCACGTACATCTCTGCCACGCTCCCCTTTCATAGCCTGGAGATCACTGCAACTGCAGAAAGTTGCTCCTCAGAGACACTCTGCACTCGCAGAAGGCTGCTGGACTGCTTCTTAGCTACCAACTTTCATATGTAAATATTTTTCAGTGAACCTTATACTTAAATTGAAATGATGAAGATCACGCAGTGTCAGGCTGCGGGACTTGTCAGATGGATTGCAATATCCTCAGAATAGAGGTTTTGGTCCTATTATACCTCCAGTTAATTGATTACTAATTAACTTGAGTTAGCTGAATTCAACACTAAGTGCTGGTCTAGACATGCCACAAATGTTTGTTCCAGAACATTCAGAAGAAAAGCCACAAGAATTTGAATACTGAAAGAAAAATGTGTGGAATATCCAGACTAGCATTTGCAATTGTGCTATTATGTCAAGTTAGCATTGTAATTAATTACTTGGGGTAGAGGGTACTAAAATGCTGGCACTAACATTAACTAATAAATTTAGTGTTCCAGATTGCCACTGACAGAAAATTACTTATTTCATGTCATTTGTAGCTGGTCAGTAGACATGTGAGAATTCTCTGATCTCAGAGTATAAGGTTGTAATAAATATGTAAATGTCTTGGGTAAAATAAACTTAGTTACAAAAACATTAGCAACTTTCTTGTTTGTGATTTCTATGTGTTACCTAAAGTTCTAACAATGTATTTACATTACATCTTTGCTTAGGTATGTTAATTAACTTAAGCTTAACAGTCATAAACCACCAGGAATGTAATGAAGAAAACTAGTATTTGCTTTACTACCTTTTTCCGTACTTTAAAATATTGATGTAAGCTCAGTTTTTACATTCTTATGCTTTTCTTGTCTTTTAAGTCTCCCCCCTTTTTATTCTTAAATCTTTGTTCTTCATGGGTGGGAGCAAGCAACTCCACATCTCAACATTTTCCAATTACAGTAATATATTAAAAAAAAAAAACATTGTAACATTTTCTCTGACTGACATCTTCCAGAAATAAGTGTTATGATCAAATGATAAGCCAGTTCCTGCCCCATGCACTGCACATTTATGTTCTTAGCTGCAGCCTCCCACAGCCCTGCTGCGAGCCAAGTGGGATATCTCATGGTATTTGCAGTTTGCACCTAACATTTTATCCCCTGCCTTTCCACAGGCAAACCTCTTCATTTCCTTGTGTTATGTGAAAAAGCAGTGGCAGATGTCTGGCCTTTGGCTCTTCCACAGTCATGTAAATCCCAGTCTTGCAGAGGAGGAGTAATTAGCATTATGCTGCTCTCTGGGGAGTGGGCCTTTCAGAAAGTCTCTTTGAGCACAGGGCTGGAAGAATCTCCTCAACACCCACAGTGAAGGGGTGCAGAACACATCCCGCACAGTGCTTGTAGGATGGGAGCCAACCACGAGCCTCAGAGTACATGTCCTGATGATTTTGGGAGAAGAGGCTATCAGAGAACTTGCCTCACATCTAGGCTGACCTACCATGGACTAACTCATGCACGGAAGATCCCTCCCAGAATGCCAGCTTCCATAATTCCTTTCTGTCTCTGTCCTGTACATGAGGCAAACTCTCTCAGAAAATCCCTGTACCCACAATCCCACATGCAAGTCAGATGGTGAAAAAAAGGCATGACAGCAGCTTTCCAGTACTTAAAGAAGACTTATAAAAAAAGGAGAGGGACTTTTTACACAGGCACATAGTGATATAACAAGGGAGAAAGGTTTTAAACTGAAAGAGGGAAGATTTCAATTAGCTGTTAAGAATAAATTCTTTTTTCAGATGACTGTGAGCCACAAGCACATGCTGCCTAGAGAAGTTCTGGATGCCTCATCCCTGGAAGTGTTCAAGACCAGTTTGGGTGGGGCTTGGAACAACCTGGTCCAGTGGAATGTGTCCCTGCCCATGACAGGTAGTTTGGGACTAGGTGATCTTTAAGGTTCCTTTCAACCCAAACTACTCTGGGATACTCTGATGTAGAATGGGATGTATCAACCAACAGTAAGAGCAAGGGCACTCTATGAGAAAAAACAAGCTGGGAAATGAGGATGACCACAATACAGACAAGAGTCTCACCCACGAAACACAGCCCTTGAGCAGGGACAGTCAGGGAACAGGAGACCTACAGGCTTCATCAGGACCCCACTGAACACTAGGAGATGAAATAAAATGTCAGGTCCAAGACCACCTCAGGAAAACCAGCAGCAATTTGGAAGGACCAGGAATTGAAAGAAGGCTTGCTGTAAAAGGAGGTGCTGGTCAAATCTTCTGCCCTGCCGGCTGCTGAGGCAACAGAGTTTCTGCTGAAATATGTTAAAGTAAAAAAACCTCTCGTATGTAATACTCTGGCTGCTTATACCTAAGGATTTGGGGTGTGTGATCTGGGCAGGTGATGGAAAAGGTCTGGGTGATATGACTTTAGCAGGGAAACCTGGAAAAACTAGATAGATTTGCAAAGACTGTGGGTGCTCAAGGAAGTTTGTTACTGGATTGATGTGATCAGCAGTGGGAAAAGGCTCCATATAAAAATGGCCTGGTTTGGCAGATGTGTTTTCTTAGAAAGCTAAACCGGGCTACCTTTGATAGCAAATGTCTGGAAATGTGTCCTTTCTGGCCCTCAAAAATTCTTCTGGCATTATTTATGAGAAGAGTATGAGCCTGGTGAAATTGGGCAAGCAGGCTACAGGAATGTGGGAAGGGGCTGGAATATTTTGGTGGTAGAAACTGAAATGAACAAAGAATGGAGCTTGTGGTGTGGGTATGTGGATATTATTGTCGTAGGCAAGACTCTGACTGTTGAGGGGAGGTGACCCAGCCATCTTAGCTCATGTTGTGCTAGAGATTGTTACAGGATTTCATTCGCTCTCTTTGTGAGTGAAGCAGAAATGGGGTGGAAATCAGTCTGCCTGACTGATGGTTTCACAAACCCATAGAACAGCTGAGATTGAAAGGGACCTTTGGCAGTCATCTTGTCAAACCCCCTTGCTCAGGAGCATAGGCCATGTTCAGGTGGCTTTGCAATATCTTCAAGGGGGAACACAGTTTGGGGATGGTGAAATGAGGACAGGGGGGAGTTTACACTGGGAGAAGACCCATGAGTTTCTTCCAATATCTGTCTTTGTCTTCGGCCTTAGCAATCATTAAGGAACGATGGGGTAATTATTGCTTATTAGGACCTTTGGGGCACTGGTAAGGTTCTGGGCTTCCCCAGAGTAAAATACTGGTTATGAAAGAAAGCTAAGTTATGCTGATGGCTTTTCTTTTTCCTGAAAATCAACTGAAAAAATGTTACCTGATGCTATTCTTTTAAGTTGTAATGCAGAGACTGTATGTTTAATCTAGGAAATTCTTCCACACTGCCACTTTTGGGCCCATTGCTTTTTCTGTAAATTCAGAGACATCAGCTCCCTTGCATTTTAAATTTTTTTGTACTGTCCAAATCAGGTTACCTGTTTGATAATGTTTTCATCATATCAAATTAGTAGCAGCAAAACCCTTCACATTCTTTCCCTATAACATATTTGCTATTAGGCATTGTTAGTTGTATAGCTTTTTTTCATGGAAATGTGCCTCTTTCAGAAAGGGAAAAGGGACTTCATGCCTTTAGGTGTAGCTGATAAGCTTCTTAATTCTTAACCAATGTTCTTATTCAGCATCTGTGTTTGTGTCATCAGGTAGCTGTGCATCCTGTAGGCCTTGTGCTTATTTTCCATGTGACATTTGAACATCCAGCTGCATTCTGAATCACAGGTTATATGAATGACATCTCTTTTACCTTGATTTTGATTTTCTCAGATTTCGTTTTACCTGTAGAATGGTAACTTAGACCTTCAGAGGAACTCAATTATGAATCAAGTATTAATCTTTGAGAACAGCAAAAAAGCAAATCTATGGAAACATCTTCTTTCCCAGTTTTGTTGTTACTGATAAGCTTTTTTCATGCTTGGTTTCATAATAATGCCAAGATGTCAGTGGGAAATGCGGTCCCACTGATGTAAGGCTATTTCCAGATATGCATGACAGCGTCTCAAATCAAGTGATTACAATATAAAAGCTAAAATAGACACAAAATGGGGGGGAAAGAGGAAACGTATGGTCTTTCTGGAGCTCAGCAAACATGGGAAACATGGCAGAGGGGGTAAGGGGAAGTTCTTGCACCCTGAGGTAACAGTCATACAATGCAATAGTCTGTCTACCCATGACAGACCTCCCAAGGAGCCTCATTCTAACTGCTTGTGCCTCTGCCTTCCAAACATAGGGAAGAATATATTAAAGATTTAAGGTGCCTTCCAAGGTTCAAGTCCTAAGTATTGAAGATACAGTTTTCTTAACCTGGAGAAAAGAGGTGTCCAACACCAAGGGCTGATTTTCATTTGTGTTACTTCACATTAGTAAAATGCACGGAGTAGCAGTGCATGCAAGAGGATAACTTCTTTTCAGATAAGGATCATTATTTTCTAGTTAATGGATCAAACACAAGCTTTATGCAGCTACTGTGCTTGGAAGAAAGGGAACCAGTGAGGCCTTACTGTGTTGGAGGTGACTGATTTCTTTACTAGGTGTAGAGTGCCACCTGCAGCACCAAGTTTGAAGCTGAAAAAGAGGTAAATAACGCCATAGCCATAACTGAAGTGAATGCAGTATTATTATTTATGTAGTGTAAGGGGCAAATCCACAGGACTGAAACTGAAAATGTGAAAAAAATAAACCATATCAAGGTGACTCTTATTTGTCTTTAAAACAACATAAGGAAATGAATGACTATTTAAAATGAGTAAATGAATTTATAAAGTCAATATATTATTTGGTAGGAAAATATATTGTTAACTTTTTGTGGGATATATCCAGAAATATATGTGAAAATACATTATGAATGTCAAATATATATTCCAATTGTGTTTACTTCAAGGGGTCCTTAATAGTCTTTTACGATTCCTTAAGACTTTTAAACTTACGTTCTGATTTAAACTGTCAATTTAAAAAGTGTATTTGAAAATATACTGTTAGTATTCGTCACTGAAATGGATGGAAACTCCTTTATTCCTAAGTAACTAGATGGGGTCTGAGCTTCTAAACAGATTTCATAGTTGTTTTTCTCTGTATGTGGACAAGCTACCATCCCATATTTCCACACACTTGAAATCAGAAGAAATTGAAGCCTATTACAGATCCAAGCTTTAAAGCTTGCTTTAAAAATATTTACAAATTAATTTGGAAACATGTCAAACATATTTTGCACTTTAGCAGTATAGTCATGCAGCCATTAAGTAATCTGCAGATGGAAGGTGATCTTTAAAGAACTCAGGAGGACAAGGATTCTGCAAAGGAAAAGGAGAAAGGCAGATGGTAGTGGCAGCTCTGGCATCTTTTCACTGATGCCTTGTAACCATCATATCTCTGGCTTTGAATACGAGGAATAAAAAGCAATAAAAGGCACTTCTATAGTAAATATGCACTGGGCTGGAACCATGGCTTTCAGATGCTGACAGCATATTGTTAAGGATTTACACAGAACAGTACAAGGAAACTACCATGCTAACCCTGAAAAACCTTGGTGGCCTTGGGAATTCCTCTAAGAATTTTGTTTTAGTTACCACCAACCTGAGTTTGACAGAATGTCATTTAAAGACCAGTGGTAATTTTATTGTCAGGGTACAAGGACAGAGGAACTGGCCTGTATTTTTAGTGCTGAATGGAATCAGATACTACTTTTACAGCAAAACAACCTCTTTGCTGCTGTAGTCAAAGGAAAAATAAATAAATTGGAAAGCAGGGTATGATGCAAAAATACTCAGTAGTACTCAATTTCAGAGACAAATTGCAGCTTTGAGATTAAATGATGTTTGTAAAAATACTTGCTGTGATCTACTAGTCTGAGACACACTTTGTACAAGTTTCCATTTTTATTAAATACTCTATGCAGGATTTAAAAAGAAAATAATACTTCCCTTCCCTGCCAATATTTCTGCTGGCTTCTGGCTAAACAAAAAACCAAAGCAATAAAAAACAAACAAACAAAATCCAGTCTGAGAAAAGCACTGCAATTAAAATCACCTTGTGAGCTAGGTGTTGTGAATAAGTCAAGAGGACACTGAAGACATCAGTGTTTTTTTGATTAGGGATTTACTTTTCCAAATTGAGCAAAAAAAGTTGAAAACTCAAATGGAAAACTAAAATGGAAGTATAACCAACTTCTGACATATGGATTTTTTCTAAAAATGTCATCTATTTCTTAATTTTATTAGGCACAAGCAGTTTAATCAAAATAAGTCAGTCATAGTTAATATGGCCATCAAGAGTGGAAACACATTTGACAAGTTCAATTACTTAAGGGACAGAATGAAAATTTTTAGGTTCTAAATGAAAGATCTGAAGAGGTGATGTCATATTTCTCAAAGAAAAGAGTAGGAAAATAACTCCATCACTCATTCTGGAAAAAAAGCTTTGAAACTGTAACAGTGGATTTTCAGCAAATACAAAATATTCAGCAAATAAAAACTGTAGCAGCTTGCATTTCTGTTCCCTTAATAGTGGTTTTCAAATGTGAAAATACCCACTTTGCAGTAAAGGTAGAATTGCAGTGGAAGATTGAAATACTTACTGATTTCCTCTTCCTGTACTTTCAATTTTAGCACAATGATGATTTTTTGTATATATACATTCTTGCATTATGTTGGGTAATATTCAAGGTTGCAAATTCAAAATGCAAACTGTGAAAATCTAAGATAAAATATTCAAATCTAAACAGCTGATTGTAGTATTATAGCTGTACCTCTTACACTGCTGGTGGAAAAGAAGAGGGGAGCCTTTTATTCCATGGGACCTTAGAGAGAAAACCTAAATTCGTGATAAGGATATTTCACTTATATCTGACTGTGATATGGTTGTATACTTGTCCTAAATTCCAGTTTACTCATAGAAAGGTCATGAGTGTGAGGTAGGCTGCAATCCCAGCAGACCTTTCTGCTGCTTTTATCCGAAAAGGCACAGTTTGAAGCCTTGCAAGGCAGGCTTGGGTAGCCTAAACCACTCAGGTCCATGTACCACAGATGGGGAATACTACACCTTTATGCTACATGGCCTTCCCAAACCCACAACTCATCAGCAGTGGTGTCCCTATCTCTTCTCTTTTACATTATCTGAGGTACCAGGTGTTCCCTGGAGTGTGTGAGAGAAAGCCAGGCAGTGCTGCTTCAGGGAATTTTAAATGGGTCTCTAGGGAAAAAAGACCCATCCCTGTGAGAACATCTGATTTTGACTAAGCCTTAAAGTAAGAAAATCTAGTATTAGAATCTCCACAAGAGGGCATTATTAAATATTAAAAGAGTATTGTGTGACACTATGATTAATCAGATTTATTTTCACTCAGTTTTTCATGGGGATACCCGAGTTCAGAGATTAGAAAATCCTAAAACTGAGATAAAGGCAATAAGAGGCAGCAAATATCAGTCCTCCATGTTATCTGTAGCACAGATTATGCACGTACTATTGCCAGCTCCCATCATCCTGGTGGGACTGAAAAAAAAATTATGAAATGAGATCTTGGAAGTCAATGCTCCACAAAAAAACTCCTGCCTAGTCAATAACATAAGGCTGTGCTTAATACTAGTTACCCTGTTAGAAGATAATGGATTTACTTGGAGATATAGGTATATAGTTACTTTGTTCAGTGGACTCACACTTAAAAGGACAACAGCAGGGAATTTGATCTTCTGGTAGGAAAAGCTAGAAAAACCTACGTAAATGGAGGGAATAATTAGGAATTATTGGTGATGTCTGGGAGGGAATTATGCCAAATCCTGAACAAACAATACAAAAAGGGACAAAAAGCACTGAAGAAAGGTTAAGAGAAAAATACAATGAAAATCCATGTCCTTTGTGTTTTAGTTATTGCCAGGTACAGAGAAGTGCCCGTGTCCTTGACTGTGGCTTGCTTCAGGTGATGTTCAGTGATGGGCACAGCCATCTAGTCATTCTAGGTCCTGTCACAGCCCTGTGTCCTTCCATCCTACATGGTCCTGTTTATTTGCCAGGGCTGTGTGTGTGATTCCTAGCCCTGATAGCTCAGCCACATCAAAGGGTGTGAATTCAGAATTATAGGAAAAAGAAATAAACAGAAGTGAATATAACAAAGAAAAAGAGCTCCAAGGGGCTTGTGTTTATAAAGACTTTACAATTCAACCATATGGTGCATTCTGCTTGTACAAATGCTTTTTCTTGCATGCAAAAAATGTTGCCTATAACCACCGAGATTCAGCCTGAAATCTGCCACAAGAGTTTTCTAAATTACAATAACTTTTTCTCTTGCAAGAATCCAGAAAAAGCTGAGACTTGAAGCCAAATTATTTTCGCCTGCCAAAGAATATGTATACACAGAGCAACAGTGTGCTGTATATCTTGTTGATCTGGTGTTTTCTTCTTTAGAGTACAGTTAAAGCCACTACTGCTCACAGAACCTGGGGAAAATGTTCCCTAGGTCCCATATTACAATATCATTATATTCAATTGTGCAGAAACAGCTCCCTACCACACTCTGCTATTGGATCTTTGTTAAAATACTTCTATTTTTATTGCTCCCTCTCCCTCCTGATTTATTTGTTTATGTATTATTTTGTTAACTTGGAGGATTTAACAGCTTCTGGCAAATATATGGGACTGGCTAAACTTGAAGTAATTATTTTTCAAATGAGTTTTCGTGCTTGAATGATTCCCTCTTGTGAAGAACTTCCTGTGGCTCTGAACTTTTTTTTACATAAAACACATTTGAAAAGCAACTTGTAAGAAATGATCACACCCTTCAAAACTGCTCTTCTAATAATGCTTCTAGCAAATTTGCTGTGAGGAAAATTGTTAATATTCTTCTGAAAGAATTAAAGTTCCAGAAGGAATCAAAACCAAAACCTATTTTTTAATGGGTGGGGAAGGATAACACCTAGAAACCTTGTGTCGTAAAGGACTGAAGGTGGAAGAGGAGATGTTTTCAGCACCTGTAAGGAAAAGATGAGGCTGGATCCAGCCAGAGAGGTAATCATCACCTTGGTTGTAAGCAACCAAGAATGGATCAAGAAAAAATTAAATCAAGTCATCTTAATTCTAGAAGAGTAACAGAAGGAAGAAGCACCTGGGTTTTCTTCCTCCAGATAAACCTGAAGCATCTGATGAGCTCTGACCCCAGTTTGTGACCCTGAAGGTCACCAGGAACCCACTGGGGTGCCCTGAGAAAGGGATTACAGTCCTGCTCATCACTGGTATCCTTCCCCAGGGGTACTTGAAAATACCTCAAAAGACAAACATATTCTGATTGCTTTTGCTGTTTTTGCACAGGTTAAAATGACTCTGAAAGTTTTCTAGCATTTTGGCAAGGAACACCTTAACTTTGAGAAGGAAAATTCTAGCTTAGTGCTGGGATTTGATACTCGTTTCTTCTTTTTTTGCAGCAGCAGTTATATTAAGCTCAATGCTTCCATTTTAATCTAAATTTATTTGTGATTATTTTGCCATCTCTAAGCACCATTCCATGTAGTATTACCCAGGTGCCAAAAGAACTGAAGAAAGCAAGAAATGGTTCCACACAGCAATAGCTACGGCATAGCTTACAGATAGCAATACTAATATTTTCCTTTCAATTAGGAATTACTCATGTGTAAATTTAAGTTAATGCACAAATATTTTCAGAGCAGAAATATGAAGGGTGTTGGCTGCATGAGCCTTCTTGTTAGATTTTCTAAGGAAGCCAGTCTTCGGGAGTGCAATGATGTACAGTTTTACTGAAAGCGGGTCTACATGGGCCTATTTGGTGCCCGTGGGTATTTTCTGGGCCTATCCTAAAAGTTGTGATCTGAACAAAAAAATGTGTGATTATGTACAAAGATATTAGCAAAAATATTTGAATTGGATTGTAAGAGCAAACAGTTATTTTTTTCACTGTGCAAGCTAGAAATTGGAAAGGACAGGAGTCAACAAATGAAAAAGAAGAGTAGTCTAAGTTGCAAGACATGGACTGAGAAACGACCTTCCTCTCTGTCTTGTTTGTTGTAGCCAGGAAGGCCAGTGACAAAATTCTGAGTTGTTTCTGAAGATATATCTGGGGGGTGATGATGAGAAGATGAAAGCTGAGGTTAATTCAAGCAGTTTTTGATTGAGGAGGAAGGGGAAAGGTTTGGTTTTGACCAGATATTTGATAGACTGTAAAAGGCTCAATTAAAAAGTGAGAAAATATAGTAGTGACAATAGGTGGCAGTGTCGTCTCAGAAAAACCCATTTCTTATATTTTTGCTTTTGCCTGGATTTGCTCTTTTAAGGGGAAGGGAGGGAATAATAACCCTCTTTTGCTGTGGAGAGCATCAGGAGTCAGGAGTCAAGATTATTACTAGCTTTCATCTGAGGTTAATTTTCTTCCTGGCTTTTTCTTTTCTTTTTTTCTTTTGTCATCATAAAGATTTGTGTGAAGATCTCCTATTTGGAATTGACCTTGAATCCTACAGTTACAAATGCAGACCAAAAGGTAGTTTTTAATACTTGGTCTGTATTCTGGGATTTGAAAGCCTACAGGGCTCAATCAGCTGGAAAGCAATTCAATTGATTAAGGGATGAGTTGAATTTGTTTAGGATGCTCTGTCTGCCTTTCAGCTCCTCTGGTGATTCCTTAAGGTTTCATATTTCCTAGCTTTGTGAGCAGCAATCTCTTCTCCCCTGCTGCAGTGTGAGACCTTGCATGCAGCAGCAGTGGGAAATGTCACTAGGCAGATGAACAAAACTATTCTCAAAGTTGATAACACCTGAGAAACAACTTGCCTTCCAGGCTCACAGAAGTAACTTTTACTTACAGGCTAAAGGAAAGTGATGATCTGCAGCTTTGAAAAGGGTTCAAGGCGTCTCAGCTCCTCACGCTATCACAGATGGTTTTTCCTGCGACCTCTGGCAACTTGCCTAATCTCCCCCTCTGCTGCTTAGCCTGTACAATGGAGATAGCACTTTAATTTGCCTGACTTCAGGGTAATTCTTGTCTCTCACTCTGCTGTCCTCTGCTAGAGGCGTTCTGATACTGAGTTAGACTTTTTGTTGTGTAATATGAATAAAATTAGCTGTATCTGCTTAAGGGTTTCCAGGTTTGAGGGTAGGAACAGAAGCAGAGTAAAGGTAGCACAAGAAATCACCTAATATGAAGCGCTTCAGTGGATCAGGACCAGACTGGAAACCAGCAGCTAGACCACTGACGTAGAATACAGAAAGATCTAGATTAAATTTTCTCCTTTGCCAGAAAATGCTTAAAGTTTCCAAATTACCTGAAAGAGAACTGATTTGTAGGAAATGGGATATTTATAAGAAAATAAGCTTGGAATCTTCTCATATTAATTTTGTGTACAAAAGCGTGAAAATCATAATTTACTTACATACTTAGATCATTCAGATAAGTACTAAGAATTGTAGCACAAGTCTTACCTGCTCAGGCTGATATAAGGAGTGCTGCTTGTGAATAGGTAGCAAAAGCACCTAGGCATGATTGAAACTGCCCTTTGTTATCTCTCCTGAGGCAAAAAACTCAGGCTTAGTTGCCTTCCCCTGCTAGTCTACTGCAGAAGGCTATATTGGGAAAACCCCCTTTTCCCTTTCCCAAAAACTTGGGCATTCAAACTCTGCATAGATTTTTTTTTCCCCTCTATATTACCACTGCAATACTTTTTCTGGCACCTCCTGGGTTTGCACTAGAGTCAAGGTGCAGTCTCCAACCCTGAAAGCAGAGGCTCTCATATACCTGAGAGGCAGTGGGCTACCTGTTCTGTATTTCCTTCTTGGTACTGGATCCTCAGAGGGTGTAGAAATCCCAGGAACCAATGCTGCTGTGGTAGCTGATGCTCAGCTGCAAACATTGAACACGTTTGGGCTCTGAATCCTCTGGTAATTTGGGTAAAAGAAGTCTTTCTTCACCGACTGGCCGCTCTGCTCCTGTTGTGAAGAACTGCTGATCCATGTGGCTAAAAATTAGGCTTCTCTTAGGTTTCCTTGTCAGAGTCTTAAAGCTGCTTGGTGTGCAGTGGGAATTAAGTCTCACTGTAGGCATAATCATTTTGAAATATCACCCTGTGAAACTTATTTGCTATGCAATTAGATGAATTCTGGAAAATAATTGAGCTTTTCTCTGGCTTTAGGTATGTGCCCTGGCTACTGCTGTGATTACAACTAATCTTGGAAATGCTTGGCTCAGGGAACTGGTGTGCATTGGTGGAAAGAGCTGACACTGGTATCACCCACAGGTTCCATCCTCTGGGTCCTTTGTCACCACTCTGCTCTGAAGAAGTGTGTATGAAATTAAATGCCTTTATGATTCTTTGACAATAACTCTTCAGTAGGTCACTGCTGCAAAAGAGGGAATTTCTGTGTGCTATGTCCCTGCCAGATGACCTAGGACAATAAACCCATAATAAATATGGAGAACAGAGCTATTGTAGATGCTCTGAACAGCAGTGAAAAGTGGGATGCTGTTGGGAGAAAAGAACAACTTCTTAGTTTATAGATTTTGGCCAAATGTGGTATTTTAGATATTATACAATTATTATCCAGACTAACAATCTTTTGCCATGCCTGATGCCTACAGAAGCTCTATCTATCTCCTACTGGAAGGACTCCTGAATATTTGCTTTCTTTATATTTGTCTTCCCTGAAGTCTGTAGGGTTTCATTAGATAATGACTATTTTCAAGAGCCCCTGAAATATGAAAATGCTTAAATCCCACACCACTTTCAAGAAGAATTAAGTACCTAAACATATGTGGGTATCTGGGTTCTCAGTATAGTATTTTTAATTAAAAATCTCAGATAAAAATATTCAGATTTGAATTAATATGAAACTAAGAGGAAATATATGGTTATTGTCTGAATTATTATAATATATAGCACATAATATATTAATCTGTATGCTATAATTCATGTTTTATTATAATTGCATATGAATTATGAATATGGTATGGTATGAATTAACATGAAGTCTATGGTTAAATTTGCACCAACCTCCACTAAGTTAGATAGCTGTAGAAGAACGAGATGTCTGCCCTATTCTGAGCAGGAATGAGGTAGCAGAAGACAAGCCATGAAAACTGATATTCTCTGGTTCTTATTTCTTCATCCACTGCTATTTGGTTTGTTGCTGCATTTTTCACCATGGAGTGGCTATTAGCAGAGGATGACCTGTTTTCCTGAACTGTTTTCTTGTAAAGCACTGCCCAAAGTAAATGGAGATGGGGAAGGTTCTCCCACATGGGGCCTTCTACAAAAATACTGTCAGCTATTGATTTGAGTTAGATACTTGAGCCACCTATGGAAACTTGGATATGTACTACTTATTCCTGCTGCAGAGCAGTTATGAACAATTGTATAGGGTATTTTTGCAGTAGAAGAACAGGAGGAAAACAACAAAAAGGTAAGCTTGCTATAAAGTACCACCTCACCACCTTCAAAACTATTACCCCAAGCAGTTGAAATTATCTGATAGTCAGCACTAAACAAATGAATTATTCCTTCAATGTTCATGTCAGTCCATTGTGTCTGCATTCTTTTGCATTATTTAAGAATATATTATTCTGGTTTCTGTTTTTGTATGAAGTCTGAAATAGTGTTTACTAGATCTGTCAGAGCTGGCCTGGAGCACTTCCAGTCCTGTCTAAAATCTTGATATATAAAGGAGAATGTAACTTTATTATACTTTTCTCAGTAGAGACAAGCACCATTATTGGTTTTCTTCTATGTTCCTTTTGGTTTTTTAACCTGGAGGGTGGGAAAAAAAGAAAATCAAACTTTTAATAGCAAACTACATTATGATGTGCATTAAAGACGTATCATTCATGTGTTAGTATGTATTTTATTACTAAAATCAAGTCTTTCAAGAGCTAAATAAAGTATTAATAGTATTTCCTTGCCCTAATACTTAGAAATGTTGGTAAATGATAGAAATATTCCCTTGCGTAGATCATTCTGCTAGCTGCTAAAGCCTGAAAATCTCCTAAATCTTTTAAGAAAAAGAGTATTGTACTTAAAGCAATAAGCCTTTAACTGTAATCTTCCTTCACTTATCTCTCACATGGCCTCACATCCCTGTGGCCCCCAGTTATATCATGACAACTTACTGTATTTGGGAAAAATGAAATAAATAAGTTCAGTAAATTTCTGTCTATGTTCAATTACTATATTGAGCCAATTGTCAGCAAAAAATACCAACAGATGATAAAACTTTAACTGATCTATCTGTGAGTAAAACTTGTGGCACATTTGGTAAAATACATTTATAGTGCCTGTATTTGAAGAAATTAAGAGGAAAAAGAGAAACATTAATATAAGCTAAATTATTTTTTCTGAACTTGACTTTTAAAGTTTTTTCTTAGGTTCAAGCAAAAAAGCAACTAAATATTTTGTCTGAACTAGCCTGTCTCCAGTGCAAATACTGATTCTTTCATATGGCCGCAAGTCCCCTTGTTCCTGATCTAATGTGCAAACACATTTCCTGTTGAATTACTTTCTGCTTGGGATCTGATTACCAATGGTCCTTTCTGTATCAAATCGATTCTTGGTCAGAGGTAGAGGTCGGCTAAATTCTGTAGAAATCTGTCTAGGAAACCTCGCTGTGAGCATTCATGTGGGAAGCCTAAGTGCTGGAATAGCTCTTTCTTTCATTAATATTTAAGTACTGTCTTAGAGGCTGTTATAGCTATACAAAGGAAGTCGCTAAAGCTGTAATTTGAAGTCTAAAACACATCCAAATACAGTTTCAGGGAGATCTGCTATCAAACCTTAGGTGTGTGTACAAGGTAGGTTATGTTGCCTGTCTTTTTCAAATAAAACCTTTTTCCTTTCCTTGTTGTTTCCAGTCTCTAGTTCTCCTGTTTTCTTACGACTTGGGGGTGTAATTTCAATCCAGTAAGTATTTCCTACAAAACAATCTTCAGCATTCTGTAGAAGCAGAGGTGGTGCCACTGGAACTGAGCTAGCCTGCCTCTAAAAGGTAGAATTTAAATGAAAGAAATACGGGCTTTTAGTAATTGCCAGGTCAGGCCAAAAGTACCAGGATGTTGTTTCATTTGTTAAATGCTGTATTTGTAAGTACAGATGGGGAAGATTGATGTTTTGTTGCTTTGGACAGCCTAAACAAGCTACCTGTTTTCCTGCATCCCAGACCCCACTCTTCCCAATGCTTTTGAAGAAGTACAAAACTGTTGCTTTCACGTTTCATTTCCGCTTCCTGCCCTGTATTGGCTGAGAAGAAAAATGGATTTCCTAATGGGCTAAAGTGAGAAGGAAAAGGGAAAATATGACTCAGGAGCCAATCTTGCTGTCTGTCAAACTTAGTAAAATAATTTAAAGTGGCCTCATGTATGGATGCATGGAGATAACAAATTACTGTTTTGCTCAGTGCTTGCTTTTTGGGTCATCAGGTTTGGAATGCTGTAGGCTTTATCCTTGAAGTAAGTCTTTAAACCAAGTGCAGAAGCTGTGCACTAAGTGTAACGGAGTTGGTAATTACACTATAGCACATGCAGAGTTATTTAAGTTCCACATGTGACCAAGAGATGAGATACTGAAAAGGAGCATTTTATTTTGCAGGATTATTTTAATTTCCTTGTTGTAAATACAGCCCTGGATTCATCAAGAAAGATGCTCACAGTAGGGTTCTTCTATGTTTTCAAAGTCTGCTCTCTCCCACTGCTTCCTAAACAGCTATTCTTGAGCACCTGTGCAAGAAGAAGGAAAAGCTGATTTGGGATTTAGTTTCCTGTTCAGTGGGGAATGGGAATGACAGGATGGGAGGGGGGGAGGAGGGATTAGTCCTGCCCACTATGGCACTAATGAAAGTATGCTTCTCCATGAAAGATATTTGTTCTGCTCTGAAGTCAGTGGAAGGACTAATGATATGGCAGAGTTGACTAGTGATGTGTAACACCATGCAAACGTCTGTATTTTTATCTTTACGCTGAAAACAATCAGTGCCTTCTGTCTTGTCTTCCAAGGAGGCATTTTTCTGCCACCTGTTGCAGATATTGTTCCCCACATATGCCAAGTGCACATAGTACTTCATCCTAACATAAAGACCTTTGGTCTGAGCATTGTCCCTGCAGGCATAAATTCCAGTATGTCCAAGTTTTCCCTATAGAAGAGGGTGTGAACAGGACAAACAATGTTCTGAAGCAAGCAGATTTCCAAAGGAGTGAGTATTCAGAGTCTTTCAGGTGTTTATTTTCTGTTTTGTGGAGATAGCTTATGCCAGTCAGATGGTTTAAAGTTTTCTGGGACCACTAGTCCCAGGAAAGAAACTCATGCCAGTTTTGAGCAAAATAATCTGAAGTAAAAGGCAAAAAGAGGCACTACAATGTGAAATGTTCTAGTGGTGCTTCTGGCGCACCAATCTACTTCAGCCGAATAGATGGGTGCCTGCTGGTTGTCACTTGTTCAGTGACAATCTCTCTGTTCCCTCCACCTCTTCCTTCCCCATTGGAATAACTGTGGAATTACTTCTTCGTTTTTATTTTGCTCTTTGATAAAGGTATCAGGAACAGTGCACTCTGAACTTTTTTAAAACAAATCTATTACATATCTGTGCCTAGGGGGGATAGAGAGTGATTTTACCCATGTATACATATACTTCTTTTAGTTTTCTTAAAAAGTGAGCTTCTGCAATGAAGAAGGCTTCCTCTGAAAGCCTTGCTTCCTTTTTTCTAAAACAAATTCCAAATAATTCTATATTGAATTTAAACTCTTAGCTGGGCCTAAGTTCAAGCAGGTTTATGAGACTGTCTTGGTCATATAAAAAGCTCTGGGCAAGACTTTACAGTGTTTAAACTTCCCCCACAGTGGGAAAAGAAGAAGGAATTCAGAAAATCTAATTCCCTTAGCAAAAACTGAGCAGCCAAGGAGTACTTTGGAGTTAAAGCGATCAAAGAAAGATGACCCTTTTCCTTAAAGAACCATGGACCCTGGGCTGATGGGAGCTGTTGAAAAGTTTTCATGTAGTTTTTGCTGGGTTTTCTGCTTAGACCAAATTTCAGCTCTTTCCTTCCTTCTCCTGCCTTTTCTGTAGACCACACATGATTCAACTGTCCTTGGTGATTATTTTTTAAACACTACTTTTTCATGCATTTCAGTATGTTTTAAATATATACTACATGTGTAGTACTTCAGCTGGGAGTGCTAATGCCAATTTGTGCACAGAAAACGTGCTCATCCCAGGATCTAAAAAAACAATTTTTCTTATAACCAGTAAATATTTCCACTTTATATTTTGCTAGGAGTAGTTTGTCTTTAGACATTATGTGCATTTGTCTAGGACTAGCAATCACTCATTCCTGGGAGCTTCCAGCA
Source organism: Pyrgilauda ruficollis (assembly GCF_017590135.1). Lineage (NCBI taxonomy): Eukaryota > Metazoa > Chordata > Aves > Passeriformes > Passeridae > Pyrgilauda > Pyrgilauda ruficollis. The sequence goes on from NW_024525156.1 coordinate 1,169,230, forward strand.
GTCTCAAAGGAACAGGGACCAGATTTCACATGTTTAAGGCAGAAAAGCGAGGTCAGGAAGGAACCAAACAAACTCTAGCTTAGTTTCCAGTTGCTACTGCTGTGAACATAGTGTGGCGCTGGGGAAAGACAGTATACTGAGAAGAGGCATTTTGCAGGTATCTGCCAGCTCGTTGTTCTTGCCTGCAGTGCCCAGGCCAACAGAATATAAAAATGGAGCTATCCTTCCCAGCACAACAGAGAAACACTAGAGCTGCTCTTAAAATATCAGCTGGGGTGCTGCACTCGAGATAGCATCCATCAGTATCCATGTTTGGACGGCTGCGACTCCACACTGTGGTCACTAGAGCTGGGATGCGCCGGCCAGTTGCTCCTGGTGTGACCGGAGGGGGTCACAAGACGGGCCATTCCCAGGCCCTCTTTCCCAGAACACCTGGGTAGTGGCGTTGTCTGCGGCGTGGGTGACACAGGCAGGTGTGAGTCACTAGGATCCAAAATAAAGGAGTGACAAAGTGAACATTTGTATGCGAGCCAAGGAAGCTTTATTCCCCAACAGGACCGGAGTCAAGTGCCTCAGCAGGAGCAGGGACAAGGAGTCTGGCTAGCTCCTATAAAGGGAGTGGGTGTAGGTGGGTGGAGACGTGAGGGAATTTTACCAATAGATAAAAGCAAGGGGAGGACTATAAGAAACAACAGAACCAATAAAGATTACACAGGGTAGGGAGGAAGCCTCTGGGACAAATCACAGTGGGTGTAGGGGATGATTGATATAGAAGTTTCCCGAAAAAATGGGGGGGGGGGTGGTTACAATGATGGACAGTAACAGTAGGCAGCACTTTGGGGATTGACATAACCATATAAGGAAATAAGGGGAGGAGCAAGGGATCACTCACTTTGAAGGGCAAGCCAGTGGCGGGAAAAGTAGGGGGTAAACAACTTGGAAGCTACCATCATGAGGGAGTTACATAGGGGGAACCAAGGACTAAACCATTTTTCAAGCTAACAGAATATAACTATGTGGGAACTTAGAACTAACAACAATAACTTAAAAAACACACAGTGCCACAGACGGTGGTGTGTTGTAGGCATTTATTCTCCATCTGACAAGGAAGACAAGCAACTGCCTAAAGCCTCTCCTACAACGCAGACACTGGGCAGGCTCACTGGGCAGCAGATGGAGTCAGATGTCTGCAGCCCCACTGGGCCATATGCTGTTATTGGGGACTTCACCTCCTGTGAGAATAATGACTTCAGCCTCTTGCTGCCGCCTGACAAATCGCTGCTGTAGGTTACTTTTATTGAACTTGGCTTGCTGGCCACCATGGTGTGCAGGAAGGGCAGGGAGCGCTGACACTGCCCGCAGTCTGGGCTATGCCATGTTTCCCTTCACCGCTTGCCCCCTGAGATTTTACTCCAGGCTCTTGACCATGGCTGGGAGAGTTACCAACTGTATCAGCACTCCTGTGTTATGTGCTCTAAGCTTTCTGTCTGGGCATCTTGTAGGAACCCCTCCAGGCCTGGAGTCAGGTATATGTGCTCAGCAGTGGCCATCCCACTGTGCTCCAGGATCTTGCATTACCTGGGACTAATGGTACACACACAGACCAGAGAGGGAGACTGTATCTTTTCTGTCTCTGGGGCTCTTCAATTAGTAGAAGTGATGCAGAGGTGATGCAATCAGTTTTCCCAATTAAAACAATTTTGAAGCCATTATAATAATTTCTGAAAAAAATTCCTGATTGCTCTTCAGGATGTAAATGAGTGTTCTGTTTCCCAGGAAGGTCACTAAATTGAGATCATTAATCTAAGGTCTCTTTTTCTCTCTGGCCATTGATTTAATAACTCCTTTCCCCTCTGAGCATCAGCTACGGATACAAGTTTCATACTGCTCCCTTGCAGATGACTGTTTGCTACCTGTTTTTCAGATCATACAGCAGAGAGATTGTGGTTTTACCTTACAACACTAGAGCTAAAAATTCAAGCTGATGCCAGAGGCATAGCAAATCTTGTCATGCATGGGTATTACCCTTTGTTGTGGCCGAAACCAGAACACCCTTCCATCACACAACCTATCTTCCCACAACTCAGCTGCATTGTTTGCACCCCTGCATTAACAATGGTTTTTGAGAGGAGATGTCATGTATGGGCCCCTCGACGTGATATCTGTTCCCCCATCACCCCCGTTCTCTGTTGCTCTGCCTGTTTCCATGTATACCAGACTGAACTCATTTGCTTTGCCATTAATTCTTAGCACTGAGGACAGACACACATGGTGGTGCACGGTGCATACCTTAGGTTATATACAGAAATGTATACTCCTGCTGCTGTCATGATTCCTCAGATTAAATGTTCAGCAATCTAATTAAAGCGTATGTCTGCACACCTTGCAATTTCAAGATTACAAACTCTCTTCACAGATAGAGGAACCTAATGCACAATATCATCCACTCCTGTAAATGTTGAAAGTCTGAAAATGTTTGTGTCGCTGTCTAACAGAATTGTAAATCTGCTGAACTTCCCAGATTTCACCCTAACTGCCAGTAAGTAATTTATTGTGAATGTAAGACTGAATTCAGATCCTGCTTATGACTGGTGCCAAGGCAGGGGGGATAAAAGGGGAGATTCCACAGTTGTCTTGAGAACAATGGATGCTGCTAGGAGCAGTGACAAATGTGAACATTTCAGAAAGCAACCCTTGGTATACAGTGCGTGCCTGCCAAGCATCACTAAAGTACTAAAGCTGTCCATCCACAGGCTGGTTCTTTTGCACCCTCCTGGTTGCTGGGTGAGACAGTCTTGTATCTCTTCCACTCCCAAACTTTATGATAAAGGCATAGTAGCTTTTGTATGCTGTAAGGTGCCAAATGGGAACTAGAATGCAAATTTTATCAAGGCTCACTATAAGTAAGCATCTTCACTATCAGATGCTGAAAAGTCTGAATTTGTTATTTCCTGCTCTTATTAAAAACAGTATGGCAAAACCAATATAAACAAAAAATTTCATTTGAGCTTGATGAGAACCCCAATTTAGCAAATCCATGAGTCCAAATTTTCCACCACCTTTATGCCTTTGCACTGGTCTGTGGGTGCAGAATTTCTGACACAGCAGCATCACAGACCTGCTGGCTAGAGTACTGACTTGACTGCCTGCCTTCCCTCTAAGGAGAAAGTTTATAGCCTGCTGCCTATTTGTAACATCGCAGTTTAGAAATGCCAGAGACTAGAAATTGGACCAAATGTGCCATTCATAGAGTTACAAATGGGAATCATTTAATGCTAAAAACATCTCCTGCTTTTCCTCTACTCTCTCTTTTCTAAAGGTCAAGGTATTTGTATAGAAACATTAAGCCAGCTGTAGAGAGGTTGCAAGACCATTCCAGCTACACTGTGATGTGATTTTTTATCTCCCACCCTAACCGGGAATGTCAGTCATAATTAGTGTTACACATAAATTTCTCACTGGGATTCAAGTTTCACATGATTAGGAACTAAACTATGTAGAATGCTGCTCTTCTGACTCTGTAGTTTCAATTATCAGATTCAGTGATGAAAAATCACAGTGAGAGATAATGGCTGAGGTCAGAGAGGTTATCTTTTTTTATAGCAGTTGTCATTGTAAATGAGAAAACACAAACTAAAGAGAGTTTCATCAACCTGACTAAGGAAATAGCTGCTTCAGATAATGTGTCAGCAGGAAAAGTGTGATCAGGACAAAATCCTTCCCATGGCCTTGGTCACTGCTATAATCATCCTAATTCCCAGTGGGTATGGTGATGATGTGCAGTACAAGCCCGCTGTAGCCTAGCTCTGTTTCATTGATGAAGCATGTAAGCAGATTATTACTGGTTTGATCAGTGCTCTTGCCAATCAAGAAACTCTTGTTACTTTAGAGCAAAGAATAAGAAAGCCAGAAGATGAAATAAATACTGCACAGTGCTGGGCAGAGACAGAAATCCACCACTGCAGCTCAGGAAAGTGACCCTGGATTTCTTCCTTTTCTTTCAAGGGGTCTTAGAGTTCTGGAATCCCTTCCTAAGAAATATTCAAGGGATAGAGTATTTAAAGGAGTTAAAAAAAAAGAAAAAAAAGGTACAATTATAGGGCTGGCATTAGCATTGGAAAAGTAGGTCTGCCTGGGGCAGAGACTATCAGCAGTGGCAAGGCAAATGGACGTGCTTCATGCTTGGTCTGTGTGGATTTTGGGGAGCTGTGTGGGGTGACTGCCACAAAGAGATATTATTATGAAACCAACTCACTGTTGGAAATGGTGATTGTCAAGAAATAGAAAACTTCCAAAGAAAGATCACTTAACCTGCAACCTGGGCATAAAGATGCTGACTTGACCCTAGCATCATAATCTATCTAGAAAGGCCTTATCTTATGGAGAAACAAAGGTATTCTACTTCTCATGGCTGTTTTCACAGTGTGAAGTTCTTCTAGGGGTGAGGAACATCTGCCTGACATTTCTTCTTCTCTCTTTTCCTTCAGGAGACCAGGAGTGTGCTGGCTGGAGGGAAGGGATATTCATGTCTTCCAGGAGTTCCTTGATCTAAGTACATGAGTTAAAAGGCTATGCAAGTATGTTATACAGATGCTGTTTGTGTGATATTTGTAAGGTCTTAGACCAGCAGGGAAAAGTTGGGAGTAGTTTCTTGCTCAGTAGACTCCTCACTACACACAAAAGAAGGTTTTGGATAGCTCTGCCTTGAAAAATCACCTATAGGTTGAATGTTAGAATGAGGAGGGGCAGAAGAGTAATAAACAACCCCATTTTCCCTCAACTTTTTAGTTACTGATGCACAGTGATCATCAATGTCACCTAGTACTGGCACAGAGTGACTTCTGTTTATGCAGATAGCTCAGAACTTTGGCTGTTCACATCTTTCAGTATTAGAGCTCATTTGCATCTATAACTGTTCACCTTGATAACTGCTGTCTGTCACATGCTTGGAGTGGTCTGCAGTTCCCAGTCTGCATCACGGCTCCTCTGGGTGATGTTCAGGCAATCTCCAAGCAGAATGCCTATGAAACAAGGTTATAAAATGAAAGATCTCTCTGCTTTCAACATGGGTATGCAACTGTTATGCCCAGAAGTGTTGATTTCACTTTTGATTTTTAAGAACAACAAATAATTGAATAAGAAAACTTATTTCTAAAAACTGTAACTGTTTACAAATTAAGGACAGTACTGAACTGCTCTCTTCCAGCTTTTTTCTGGTTGTACTGGTCCTTACTGGATGGTTGAACCTGGTTACTAGCTGTTCTTGAAAGGCTGTCAGCTCTCAAAGCAGACCCCTAGCAATTTCTCCCCTTCATTCAGTAGGAATTAACCAGATATCTCTGGGGATAGTGACAGATGGATGGATTTTCTTCCTAAATCTGAACATTTTTGTGGTTATGCAGGGAGAGTGGAGAGTGTTAAAAAAAATTACTTAATCACAGCCTTCCTGACTGTTATAAAGGGTGAACCATAATATGGGAGAGCAGATCTGAAGTCACAGGTAGAGAGCTGCTTTCATTTGAAAGTAGCATCATTAAAAGAAAAAAGAAGGAAAAAAAGAAAGAGAAAAAGCATTAAACATCTGAAATACATTTTAGAAAGATAGAAGTAAATGTGAGTTCTAGAACTTTTGCAAGGAGTTGTATCAAACAGATGCTTTCAAGCAGACAGCATAATGGCCTATTACAGAAACACAATGTCACTTGTAGGTGGCTAGAAGTACAAAGTAGGAAGATGATAGCATCACTAAATGCTTTTTCCAAATTGCAAGGATGGGATGTTCACTGAAATGTTTTCTGACTGAGTAAAGATACAAGTGCAGATAGATGGGGGCAGGAGGAGACAAACAGCTTGTTTTCCCCAAAAGGCTGTCTCCTGTTCCTTCATCTTTATTCTGATTCAAGCATCCAAAATTTGTGTGTTATTTACTGAGGCTTTAACATCATTCAGTTATGCATAGATACCCAGCGACCACAGAGAAGTGTCCATGTTTGTTTTCCTCTCCCTTTAAAGCAGAGTCCACAATGTTATAATATTGCTGTCATTTTGGGGGAGGAAAAAAAAAATCAGCAAGAAATTCTGTTTTCTGGAGTGTAGGGGATTTTTTTAGCTGTTTTATTTTGGTGGCACTATAGAAGATTAAGCATATCTATAAGGTGTACTGCAAAATGCAGTGTAGGTTGGGGATGTCTATGCTAATTTTAAAGGACTCAACTTGAAAAATCAGGAGTTATCTAGCTGTCACTGTACAGAGCTCTGCACTGACTCACATTGTCATGTTATTCAGGCAAACTACTCGTCAAGAGTTAACTCGGTAAGTGCATTGCCTTAGCAACCAGAATATTAACACACTACAGCAGCAAAGTATAGCCAGTTTATACTTTGATTTCTGGCACAGGAGTTTGAAGTGGTGATGTATGTGCTGTAGTGCTGTGCAGGATTGGGATAAAAAATAATGGTAAAGCTAAAGAAGTACCAAATGTAATATTTATTGTGTATCTAATGCTTAGGAACTTCTGGTTACTGGAGTGATTTCAAAGCAAAAAAAAAAAAAAAAAGCATGAGCCAGAATATATGGGCAGATCACTCCATATTCTCTTTCCACTTCTTTGCCTAACATTTATTAATGTTACATTTTATTCCTTCATGAGCAAAACCTATCATGAGCTTTTTAGTGTCCCTTATTTTTTTCCTGTCATTCATGCATTTCATTCAATATGTAAAACATATTGCCTAAATGGAAAATACTTTTAAAGCACCAAAGATGTAGCAAGTGGCAGATACCTGGCAGAGCATCATCTAAGAGAATAAACTGAGCACTTACTATGACTCAAAGACAAAGTTTAATTTTTAGATGACTCAGTATTTTTCTGCATATGGATCTGAAGTAGTCAGAAAGCCACTATGAAATACAACATTTATGATTATCCATCCAGGACAGCCCTGATTCACCTTGTTTTATTGCTTGCTGTAGCTGTAGGTACACTTTACATTACTTCCTGAATCCCAGTGTGCCCCAAATGTACTTTAAATAAGACTCTTTCTGAAGCAAGAAGAAACTTAAATATTCCATCCCTACACAGACAGTTACTGCCCATGCACCTGACTCGTTATTACCATCTCCAGCCTTGGCCCAGGGGTGTGAATGTGACTGACTCATGTAGGATGCAGAGAACTACTTCTTTTATTTCAAACTATTATCTCTAATTTTAAATTCAAATGCAAATCAAAATGGGCATGAGCAAACTCTAGAGCACCCTAATGGCTGGTCTAAAGCCATATAGAATAGCTTCATAGAACTCCTTTGACAATCAGCTGTGGGACAGCTTTATGTTTCAATTCTGTTTTGCCCAGGTCTTCAGAGTTATGTTGTAAAAAATTGCTTGGGCATTATATCATCACAACCTCTGTGAAACAGCTCTTTGTTTATACAGAAATTATACTGCTGAAGGCTGGGATCATACCTGTAATTTCATCTAAAGAAAAATTAAAATGTTATTTCAAATTTTTTTTTACATTGTTTCTTCATTCCAGTCTTAGACACAAAAGGGAAGTCTTGAATTCTGTTGTTTAAAGTCTGACTTGGTCTATGCAATAGGGACCTAAGCAAAAGCCTGCTTAAAAATTCTCTTATATACTAGGTATATGTTGTATATTTAATGCTCTTTTGACAGCCTGTTTAATATTGTGTTCAGGTGATACCCACAGAACTCTGGGCAGTTTGACAAACCTGTATAAGATTGTCAGTGAGATGCAGATTTGCACACATGGAAGCAGATGGTAAACCAACTAGCAGTTCAGGAAGACAGGCATCAGGAAATTACAGCAGTGGCAGAAATTAAACACTTAGTGCCAGTGGCCCAGTTTCTTAAGTGATGTGAATTTCTGTACGTGATGGACACTGTATTATGAAAAAAAGGAGAAATGGGACTAGATATTGCATGTTATAGTTGCTCTTTTAAAATAACCTGGTCCCTAAGCACTAAGTTTCCTACAATAAAATCTCTCACAATGGTTAAAATGAGGAAAAAAAAAAAAAAAAGAAAAAAGAAAACAACATCCTGACCAAAAACAAAAAAGGTAACAAGAAAGCCAAACAAAACTAATCAAGTCTAAATTTTGAAATATTTTATATTTTTTCTTTGAAAAATTTTGTCCCCTGCCACATTCTTTAACTTTACCCACGAGTATGACTTGCAACTTTGCTCTTGTGGGAAATACTGAATGTGTGACCCAGAGGGACTCACTTCTGGGAGGCTGAAGTTAGAATTCCTCATGGTGGGTTAAAGAAGCAGTTTGATGGATGAAGAAATTACTGCCCCTACCAGCATAAAATATCTCGAGATACATGTAGATGGGTCATAAGCTAAGAGTAAAAATACATTTCATACAGATTTGTTTTTTTTTTTTTTTAGGCATCTGTAACAACAAACACTGCATTCTGAAAATAATATAGGAGTTCTTGAAACAGTTGACTTCTTCTATTTTACTCTCTGTGTACCTCTTTTCAGGAAGGTGGAGTAGCTAAGGAAACTCCTCTCATGCCTTTCTAAGTACTCAGGACCCCATCTTCCATTATTTTCTGTCTCAAAAAAACCCCATCTTCTTTGCCTAATTTCTGCGTCTTCAGAAAGAAAGGAAGGTCACAATACTGTCTCAATTCCTGCAAGTGCACATGGTGTACATGTCATTTTTCCATGTAGGCAAAGTAGTATTTGGCATGTGTTGGTGCCCAGCATCTGTGTTTGTGAAACAAACTGCTGCCTTGTATGACTCCTGTCAGGTATACTCTGGAGGAAAAGTCTCCTGTTTTCATTCAAGTGAAAATAAAGGCTGGGGAGAAAAGATTTGGGGATGGGGAGAATTGAGTGGGAGGAGGGTGTAGAGGAGTAAATTGCATTTAATTAATTGTCAGGGCAGGGGAAGGAATAGAAATTTGAAGGAGCGGTGCTTCATGTTTCAAGCTGTCTTTCTGATCTGTAACTCTGGAAGCAGTATGAGCCTTCAACTAGCTTGGATGCTTTGTCTAATGGAATTTAGACACAAATTCAATGGAAATACTCTGCTTTATACTAATTCTGTAAAAATCTGACTAAGAATAATTGAACTTTTTATTTTGGGTTCCACAGAAAGCAAATACCCAGATATTTTGGACTTTGTATGAAGCTGAACAATGCTACGTTGTTGAATAAACAGGATAGTTCCTTCAAGCATCATGGTGTTAAATTTTTGTTTGTTTGTTCAAATTTAAAAAATAAAATTTCATTGATGTGAACAGCTTATTTTTTTCTATTTTCTTACCCAGTGCTCATTGAGTGGCTACAGAAGACCTGTTTCACCATTTATGGAAAAGACAGAAATCTTAATTCTGGGGTTCTAAATAGCAGTTCTACCCATGACCCCATGGAAACAAGGGTCAGATTATGGACCAACATAGCTGTGATTTTATTGGTTTCAGTTTTACAGAAGTATTAAAACTGAACACTTTGTAGAGCATCTGCTTAACACAAGTGCTAGATTTGCTGAAATTACTGCCTGTTTTTGTTCCCTTTTATGATTTCCACAGCTTGATATACGTTCCTACTATGACATCTCTTCGTAGTGAATGTCTGGCTTGCAGTGAACCCTGAAGATTTGGGTTCTGCGCATTAACCCGCATTCTGAAAGCAATAGCTCTTCCTGAAAGATCTCAAAGCCAACCACATGGCTAATTAGTAATAAAGAACTACTTATACTCCTGTAAATGCCTTTTAGATCCTTTGACAAAGACATGTGATAGCTCCCAGAAGCTCCTTAGAAAGTAGTATCAATTTAGTAAACGATGCTGTTGGTTATTTCAAACAGTTTCAGTATTAGAAAGCCTGGGAAATTCCCTCCCACTCACAGATCCAGTATATACTTTTCCATGTGGTTAATTTGCTTTACAAAGAAATTGCATGAAGAAGCATTAAATGCTAAGTCTGCTTGAAATTAGTGCATCCCTTTAAATATTATCCTGGTGTCTGTTGATTGTGGAGTAAAAGAAATTATGGGTCTATGCCAAGTAAATGCTGCTGCAGCTAACTGTCTCTAAGTACTGAAAGATTCCTGGGGGAAAATGCCGTGGAAAGGTGCAAAAAACCCCCTTCATTTTAGGGATTTCATTCTTTTCCCTGGCAAGAAATGAAGAACATAGTTTCTGCAAAAATAAGTATTAAATAAGTACTTCTTAATCAAAACCTAGAAAGGTTTATAGTTGAAAAAACCCCAGTAGGCCAGGTGAGTTGCATAGAAAATTTTATTATGAACTAATCAGAATTAACATGACATTTGACTGTACCTCCTAGGTTTTTTTGTTTTTTTGTTTTTTTTTTCCAGGAATAGAGCTACTCTGGAACTGTGGGTGCATATGGTAAAAATTTGTTTAAAAAGGATACCCCACTGAAATTCATAGCTCTAAGCTGAATAGTGGATTCATTACCAGTGGCATGGATTTATAAATTCATTTTCTTCATTTAATCATACAGAAAAAAAACCTCTTAATCTGTGTGGTTCACAACTTCAGCTTTTCATCACAAACTAAGACTGATACCAAGAGCACAAAGCTAAAATTCTTGAAATTATTATATTTTGAGGGTTTGCCAATGACAATGGTTTCTGCTCAGATTATCAGCTTTGCCAAACATGATAATATGTTAGCTTAGTATTAACTAAGAAGAGGTGCTTTGGTGCATGTTTTTTATTTGAAATTTAGTAGCTTTGAAACATGATTTAACTTGATACCTGTTCTTTTTGCAACATTTTCTCCAGTTTTATTAAAATTGTCAAGAATACTCATCTAATCTGTAGCTGTTTCTAGCTGTGCTTTTGGAAAAAATTCTGTTTTCACATCTGTTTCTTTTTTTATCTCTGAAAGCATGCAGTTGCTGTCTAAAGTTCTCCTGCATGCTACATGAAATGTGTGTATCTAAAAGCTATATTTATTAGTCCCAATAGGATACATTTGGAACCCAATAATCTTCGGAATTTCCCTAGCAAATGTTGTATGATTTACATACACCTTTGATATTTACCATTGTTCTATTATCTTTTCTTTTCTACAACATTAGGGAGATGTCTGTAGCTCCTCACTGCATGGAAGAACAGAAACTCTTAATCTTTTGTACAGTCCATCTGTCTAGCATTAGATGTCTGCCTAGGCTGTGGGGACCTCTGCACAGCATAGCAGAGATCCAGCCTGAGCTAGACCAAAGATTTGTTTGGTCCAGCATCCTTCCTCTGGCAGTGCTAAAATGCCAGAGAACAAGAGCAGAACAAACTCAGCCTTCAAGGGTTTTAGAAGCAGCAACACTGAACACAGCAGGGTGATCACATCTTTTGGTGGTCATGCTGTGTTTGGTGCAGCCCAGGCTGGGGATTGTTCTCTGAGCTGCCAGGGCACACACACTGCTCTCTCAAGCTGAGCCTGCTGCTGGTCCCTTTCTAGACCCCATTATTTAGGAAGGATGTGAAAGTCCATGAATGCATCCAGAGGAGGGCAAAAAAAATGGTGGTGAAAGGAATGTCCTATGTGGAACACCTTTGGTCTTGTTTGGTTTGGAGAAAGGAGTCTGATGGGCAACCTCATTGATCTCTGCAGCAATCTGAGGAGGGGAAGTGGAGATGGAGATGCTGAACTCCTCTCCTTGTATTCCAGGGGAGGATGCATGGGAACGATTCAAAGATGTGCCGAGAAAGACTTAGCTTGGGCGTTATGAAACATTACCAGCCAGGAGATCTAACAGTGGAAAAGGCTTCTTAGAGAGGTGATTGATATCCCAAGCCTGTAAGTGTCTAGGAAACATTCTGACAATGCCCTTAATTATATGCTTTGACTTCTGGTCAGCCCTCAGCTGGTTAGGCAGTTGGATTACATGATCACTTTGGGTCACTTCCAAGTGAAACAGTCTCTTCTAGTCTGGTCTAGTCCAGCATTTTTAGCACAGGATCTCTATGCATTTGTACAATCTCAGTGGATTTACCCATGAACTTACCCAGTCATTTTGTCATGTTTGGTGCAGCATTTCAATTTATCACATACCATAGTGCATTCTATATCTTCACTACCTGCTACGTGGAGAATCAGGCCCTTCTGAATAGTTTAAATTATGCAGATGGTAACTTTATTGAAGGTCTGCAGCCCTCACATTGGCAAGAGAAGGGAGCAATTGATTCCTATCTATCTATTCCTATCATTATACACAGATTTTACAGACATATGCCATATCTTAATTTATTTTGATTTGTTTGTTTGTTTGTTTTTTCTTTTAGAATCCATTGCATATTTTGAAACCTTCTTCAAACCCCCTCTGAAGGGAAAAGGAAGGTCAGCATTGCATATGGTGTTCACCCACAATCATGCACAATTTGACAATTATAGCATCCATTTCGTTATTTAGTCCTTTCTTAGTAATTCTTATCATTGATTTACTTTTCTGACCACTACTGAGCAGTGAGTTGATAGTAACCTCAAGAGCACATGCTGAAGGCTGGAAACCCATTGTTCCATATGTGAATATAGGACTGTTTTCCCCATGTTGCTTAAACTGTCATAAAGATACTTTATTTCTCAGCAACTTCATGAGAAATCTCAGATGTGGCTCCTTTTGTTCTAAGGGCTGAAAGTCAGCTGTAGGAGAAAATCAGAGAGGAATGCTTAAGGGCACAAGAACTGAGCTTTAGCTGGTTTTATATTCTGTAACCTCCAAGGGGCATCATATTATAAAGTCTGTACTTTGCATTTGGTTTTTTCCCCCCTCTCAAAACTCTGAACTTCTGTTATGCATCCATGACAATAAATGGTGCCTATGGGCAGCTGTCAATCTTTTACTGCATGTTCGTGCATTAAATTTTATGTGCTGTTAGAGGTGAAATGCTGCCATTAAGAGTAAGCAGTCTTCCTTTTTAGTATAATGGATACAAAACTCTGAAAAACAAGGAAGGTAAATGAATGTTTGAAAGAGACACAGGATTTAGGCTGTGTTAGCAAAATCTCTGCTGAACATTCAACCACAGCCTCCTACATCTCTGCACTTTTTTAATGGCTAGGCCTTCTGAAATTTGGTCTGTTTTGCCTTGGATCTTGCTCTGTAGTACAGCTCTTGTGTACATGACAGATCTGGTGCCTGTAACGTCAACAAATCTGAAAAATAAGCTATCATTTTGAGGATGACAGACACATAAAGTCTCCAGGTGTGTTACTAAGACTATTCCTCCACTCATAAAAGTTTGGCTGCTTTATCAAAGCCCCATCCATGTCACAGGTGTGCACTTCTAAAGTGAGGGGGAAGAAGTGAAAAAGGTAAAAGGAGACAAAATGTTTTATTGGCTTCTGGAAGCAGACAGATTTTTGTAAAATCTCATAAATAGCTCTGTTCCCAGTGTATGGACTTACAGAAAGCATTTTTTTTTTTCTATTTCTGCTTACAGACATCTGTTCACATTTTCTGGTGGGAATTCTGGGATTTAAACAGCCATCTGCTTCTTACTGTAGCAGCTCAACAACAAAGGGCATTTTCTCAACTAACAAAGAAGAATCTTTGACTAATATAAAGGCACAGTTAGGAACATATGCTACTTTTTCCTTTTAACCTTAGTCAATATATTTTTCAGTCTATTTAGATTACACCAATTTACCAAAACAAACTGAAGAAAGCATTCAACATTTCACACAGGGAGTTGAAACTTTAACTAAAGCTGCAGGTGTGCAGCTATTGTGTGCCTCTGCATGAGCATGTTGCTGAATTCTGCAGCTTAGCAAAGATGGAGAAATCCAGTGGGGTTGTACTACAAGCTTATTTGTTTCAACAAGATGGGGAAAATGGCTACATGGATTGTAGACTAGAAAGCAAACCAGACCACACCTGCCTAGGAAGCAGAAGGTACCTGGGAGCTCTGTAGCTGTGTCCTGTTTCCCTGATGTCTAACTGGTAGCATGCAGTATGAGGCTTGTAGGGCGAGTTTCTAACATGTGAGTTTGTCTCTGCAATAATCAGACTAGACAACCTTTATTGTAGGTTTATGGGCAATATGGTGTGTATTAACTACCTACAAGTGGTACATATTAAATATAATATTCAAAAGGTCAGCCTTCCCTCCTTCCCCCTCCCCCTGCGAGGGCATTCGAAGTATTATTGACTGTGCTTTGCATTATGTGAATTATCATATTACATTTCCAAGATATAATCTATCCCTGAGCCATAAAGAAGATCTTCAAGGATTAATTCTGGGACAGCTCTCCATTCAAAGTAAGTAGCATATGCATTATATATACTTAATGAATTGAAATGAAGCTGTAAGTTACTGTCAAAACAGAGGAGATTAAAACAGAGAAGAGCTAAAATGACCCAGAAGAACTTAGAGTCATAAAAAGGGGATATAATACAAGGTCACAAACAAGAATTTCTGCCATACAGCAGGCATTCGTTAAATAGAAGCCATGTCTGTGCTCATTAAATCATTCGGATTCTGGAATGCAATTTTAAATGTACCCAGACATGTTTTTCCACTGGTAACATATAGGACATCTGTGACCCTTGGGATGTAATGTGTGTTGATTTTGTTACTGCACTTGGGAAAGATATATTCCAAACAAGCTAGAGAAGAGATAAAATGCTAGTCAGAAGAGTGGACACTCTTAGTTACAGGCAAGGCTTAAAATCATGAAATCACTGGCTAACAGGAGGTTAAGAAGACATGAGTATACTCTCAATACATTCAGTGGAGAACAAGCAGTAGAAAGAGTAAACTGTGAAATAGTCAGAAAGGTGATCTTGGTACAAGAGAAAGAGGTGTAAACCAGCTGTGAAAGCAATTTTTAAAGGATAGTTCATTCTGGAATAATTTTTTAGTGAGAATGGTGTAAACAAGGACCAACAACCTTTAGAGAGACTTCAATCAGTTTATGAATGGGATTAAATAATATATTTTATTACAATGACCTACAGTGGTTCCCCATCAGAATCCGGGGGAGGTGTCACTCCTGCTCTACTGTGATGTGGAGAAAGACTGAGAAATTCTTTTTGATGGACTTGCCTTCAGAACATCAAGATATACCTGTTGTCTGTTGTGAAGTTCTCTACCGTAGTTTTCAAACTTTCTCTCCGCACCTTTTCTTTCCTTTCCTTTTCTTCCTTTTTTTTCTTTTTTTTTTTTTAAATGTTTTTGTAGGCTCCATTTGCAGTTGCACCTCTTCTCTCCAACAAACATTGCAAGGCTTTTTTTTTGAATGTATTTCCTCTCCTCTCTGCACCTATTTTCCCTATCCAACACCGCAAAACGAGGTTCCTGCTACATTAAATCTTGTGTTGGTGTGGGTAAGTTTCTGTTGTACAGATCCATACTTCAAGTATACTTAAGTGCTTGTTCAAAAAAATGAAATTAATCCCGTCTTAGTATGCCAAATTTAGAAATGTATAAATTTGTGATGTTACTGTGGACAAAACCTCCACAGTCCACCCATTTTCTGGACTTGACCTTGGCACATGAAATCCATGAATCTTGAAATGCTGTGAAAACTCTCTAAATGAGGGGGATTTTAATTACAAATTGCAGTAAGTCTGCTTTTATGGACGGCTAGTGGAGCAAAAATATTAAAGGGCCATGGCCAGCCTTGAATGAAAGGTAACTGGAAAAAAAAATATTTTCTTTGCTCTCAAACTACCCGTATGCAGGTCACAGAACTGAGCTTTATGTTGTCACTCCAAATCATCCCATTGCTGGAAAGTTCTATGTTTTTTCCAGATTGACTTCAGTTATGAGTGACATCAATTCTAACACAATTAGAGGACCACCTAAGAGAAAAAAAATGCTTATTCTGCTTGGGAATGGACACATAGCCTGGAGTTCTGGAAGCAACTATTGGCTTTTGAGGAGTTAGCTGCGATTTTATGAGCCCTTCAAAGACCTGCTGTTTTCTTACCAACAAGACCACATAGAAATAATAATTGAATTTTAGCTCTTGGCCTCTATTATTCAAAAATTCTCTTTCTCTCTGTCCACTGAAAACCTTATGAAAGTACTGTATCATGGCAAGTGGAACAGCTTGTCAGTCAGAAGACTGTTCACCCTGGCGTCACTTAAAATCAGTGGATGTTGGCCAGAGGGTTTTGAGACCCCCTTTTCCCACTGGTATTAGAGCTAGAAGATTATGTACATCTCCTGTCTAGGTACATCTCTTTGGTGCTGGACCAGGGAAGAGGAAATGGGAAAAGTGACCTTTTTACTGCACATACAAGAAACAAAAATATTTAGGAGGGAAACGGTATGCATTTGTTTCAATAAGCAAAACAAGACAATCGAAAAGGAAAGCAAAAAAAAGGCCTAAAAGAATTAAAAGTACTATCAGATGAGACTAATCCAAGATGCTGCTGGGATCCATGTACATGCACACAGACCCTTAAACTGAATTCTGAGAGGTTACTTGAGATTAACTGTCATTTCAAAACCAATAAAGTTGTCCATGCAAATCCACATTTAATATCCTACTGAGATGCATTCAAAACCCATTAGCAAGATAATATTCATATGCCTCATAGAAAGGGCATGAAAAGAGTAGATTTTTAAAGATATGAATCTTCACCAATTTTACTGGGAGCTTGCCTAAGGAAGGACAGAAAAATCATTTCACTATCTCTGTCAGTGCTGGCAAATGGAGCCAAGGGGCCAATCTGTTTCAGCAACCAAGTCTTGGCAAAGAGGCAAGCTTCTGATTCCTTCCTCTCAAGGAATTCCTCTCAAGCTGCTGCCCCTACCCAGTTAAACCTACCCAGGTTATTTGCAGTGGAAGCCCAGCTACTCAGCTTTCCAGTGCTGGAACAGACTATTCAAGGTCTGTCTTCAGAATAGTTCAGAGTATGAGGTCACAATTCTTCATTTGGTTGTGCCTGAATGCTTTCTATTACATCCTGCTGAAATGTTTCAGGCCTGAATCCTTGCTGGTGACCAGAATCTTTCCATTAGTCTAAGCAAGGGAGGTTTGACTCTCTCTGATTGGTTTATCTTTGATGCATCAAATCAATAGAAGAGGGAGAGTCTCTTACACTTTAACCAGATTTTTGCTATCACAAGAAGGTTTACTTATCTTCCTAAACCCAAAGACTGTATGTTTTTCAGTATATCAGTTGTTATCTTCTGTTTCTAACTACAGCAGTCAAATTCTTTGTAACAGAAAATGTTTTTATAACTGATTTCCCTATTATGTTCTTATGTTCCTTCAGTACTTTTGATTGTGGTGCTCTCTCAATGTTATGGTCTCATTGTTTTATATAAGCAGTGTTCTTGCCCCCCCACTTTTTTAACACTTCTCTGAGAGACTTATTCTGTTTGGATGCCCCTCTTTCAATTGTTCTTGCTCTTGTGAGTTTTTGACATATCAAGTAAACCAACCTTCCTTCAACTGTACTAAAACCAACATCAGAAACAATCTGAATGAAAGTGCAAAGAGAAAATTTAGTGTTATAACTTTAGACTGAAAAATATAGCTGGGTTTCTACAGAAATGAAAAACATGCCCTTTACACCAGAGCTGCACAAAAAATTGTTTATATGGTTGTTTTTCTCTTTGACCATTCAATTCAAACCCAAAAATGGAATCCTACAAAACAAAACTGAAATTGTGTTTAGAAGTGCACCATTCCAGTCCTGACAGCTGAAAGGAAAACAAGAGAAACAGAGCTAACTCCTTGAAATCTGGAGAGGGGAGGAAGTTCTTGCTCCACTTTTTCCTGTAGCCCAGAATTGCAGGAATTGTGCAGAGGGATGAACACCATTGCTGTGGATGAGATAGTCTTTATTTCAAGAGTTTCACTTAATTTAATGCCAATTAACAAACTTCAATTTACTGATTTGGATACTGAAAAAACCAAGAAGATAAACAATTAAATATTTATTGAAACATCTTTCTTCCCACTTCCCCAGGCTCTGTTTCAGTCCAGTACCTCTCCTCCTCCCTTTCTATTCTCAATTCCTCTTGTTTTTACAGTGAGTTATGTTCAGTTCCTTCTCAATTCTCTCTGTGAGCCAACAAGTGGTGCTGGAGGCTGGAATCAGTGCATAATGGTTTCTATCAGCTGCTTCTTGCTCCTTACTCTATTCCACCTCCACTACCTCATGTACCTTACTTAAAAAACACAGAACCTGCAAAGTCATAACAGTTTGAATAAATATCCATTATTTTATTTTTATTTTTATCCATTACCTTTTATTCTTACACACTAGACTACATAATAATACTGGTTTGCATTACTTTATGGCCTTCTCTGTGCAAGACTCTCAGCCTAGAACACTACAGCATTTTCATTACACATGCATTACAAATTCCACACTTTATCACTGCAAAGGGATATCTCCTTTGGAGGAACAAGAGGATTCAGCCATCATTGATGACAAGGTTATCTTGCTTCTGCAGGGCAGCTTTTGTGAGGGGACCATCCCCCAAGTTATGCAGATCAATGCTTTCTTAAAAATCATCTCTATCCCAGCAGTGTCACTTTGGTTGCATCCAGGGGGAATGTAGATCTCTTATCCCAACTAACAAGAAATTGGACAAGAAGAAACAGCTTCAAGTTGTGCCAGGGAAAGTTTAGACTGACTATTAGGAAAGGGATTTCCCTAGGCCCACTGTGTTTGGGCTGTGGCCCCTCAGGGCTGCCCTGGCCCCAGCACATGGTCCGTCTCTCCTCATGCTCCTGTCCATGTGTCTTAGCTGGCCTCTCTGACTGGTGGAGGTTCTGAAGTGGGTTTGATCAGCCAAAAAAACATCTGCAGCTGACTGCAAGGGGCACAAGGCAGCACAAAGCCACCCCCTGCCCCAGTGTACCCCACTGGGACTGAGAAGAGCCAAACTCAAATATCTGGAGAATATTCCGTGGTCCATGGAATGGGCTGTTCTATAGCAGGGCTCTGGATAGGGGCATTGCTCTACTGGCAGCAAACATTGGCCAGCTCATCACTGGAGGGATGGTGAGCCCAATGGGGTGTCCTTGGACACTACAGCTGGAGGAGTCTCTTCCATAGTCCAGAGAACATTCCCGTGATATGTCAGAAACTGAGGGAATGACAAGGGAAGCTTTGGGAGCCTTTGGTCGGGAGTGGTGCAGTCTGAGGGACAGAAGGTAAAGCACTATGTAGAGAACTGTGCATGCAGCCATTTCAGTTCAAAGATCTTGTGGAATGAAAAGGAAACAGCCAGCAATAAAAGGATTGGGGGAACATGAATCTTTTCCTCAAATCTATACTTGTGTTTTCCTTCTGCAGTTTCATAAAAATTATTTTTGTTATAGTTTTTAGATGGCTAGATACTTTTTCTCATTAAGCCTATTTGTTGGTGGTGACTCCTAAGTCGTTCCCAAGCTGAGTGCTCCTTGCAGACCGCAACACAGGCTGCAGAGTAGTCCTGTGCAATTTCATTCCCCACCCTGACTCTTTGGGAGGCAATGACAAACTGCTGTCTTGACTTGGTTGTCAACAAAATTGGATCCTTACTTACCAAGAGTGATGTAGTCTTTTAGGCTGCACTCTTATTGATCCTATTAACTTTCTTAGCAATTCATGAATATTTATGGCAACACACCAGCTGCACAGTTTACTGGTTCCCTTAGAGAGAAAGTTGTATTAAATTGGACATAGTTCAGTGACTTAAAGGCATCAAATATTCTCAAAGCTCCTGAGCAATGCATTCTGACAAAGAGGAAGTCAGGCAAAAATGCCAGGAGGAACAAGGAGCTCTTGAAGCAGCTCCATCTCAAAAAGGAAGCCTACAAGGGCTGCCTACACAGAAATTGGCTGAGCAGCCAGGGATCAGGTTAGTTAACCTAAAGTACTGATAAAATTATATCTGGTCAGGGACATCAAGGGCAACAAGCTTTTATAGTGATAAAATGAAGACTAGAGAAAATGTTGGCCGTCTCTAAAAGGAAATGCGTGACTTGGTTGCCCAGGACATGGAGAAGGCTGAAGTACTCCATGACTTTTTTACCAGTCTTCAGTGGCAAGTGCTCCAGCCACACTCTGCTGCTACTTTCCAAAGGCAAAGGCAGGGACAGGGAGAATGATCCAGCTCACGTAGGAAAAAAACCTTGGTTTGAGACGCCTAAGGAACCTGAAGGTGCACAAGGCACCTGTTGAAATAAATTCATGGATCCTGAGGAAAGTGGTGAAAAAAGTGGCTAAGCCACTATGAACCATATTTGAGAAGTCGTGGCAGCTCAGTGAAGTTCCCCCTGACTAGGAAAGGAGATACAATCCTAATTTTTAAAAAGGGAGCTACAGGCCAGTTAGTTTCACCCTGGGGCCTGGACAGATCATGGAGCAGATCCTCCTGGATACTGTGCTGAGGGACATGGAAAATCAGGATGATTGGTGACAGCTATCATGGTTTCACTAAGCAAATGGTGTCTGACAAATTTGGTGGCCTTCTATGATGGGGTTACAGAGAAGTTGTTGCTGCCCCATCCCTCAAAATGTTCAAGGCCAGGGGTGCTGCACAACCTGGTCTAGTGCAAAAGGTGTTGCTCTAAGTTCCCTTCCAAACAAAACCATCCTAAGATTATGATTCTGTGTCTTAAAACTCATGTATTTATGCTGAATTAGTGTCCAAGTAAAGTTGTATGCTTTAGCATCTCCCCCTTTTTTCAGTTGAGTAGGTTGTCTAGAAGGGGACTTGCTGTGATCTCAACCTTAGTCAAATTCTGATTTGCTTAGTGAAAAGAAATTATGCTGTTCTATAGGGACTCTCCAAGGACTGAAAATGCAATGGATTTTAGGCCTACTGCAGTTTTTGCTGCTGTTGGTATAGACCTTTAATCCTATTATCTTTTTTTCCTGAGAAGTTCAGTTGCTTCAAGTGTCATGGCAATAACCAAAGCAGAGACTGTATCCTTAAACAGATGAAGAAATGCCACATGTAGCTGACTGAAGACAAGGATTGTAAACGCAACTCAAAACCATTCCTGCACACTCCTCATCCTTGTGCCTTTTAGAGTTTGAATCATCAGTGCTAAACGGAAGGGTTCCTCATGTATGCAGCACTCGGATTAATATGCCTTTCTCAACACTTGCTTGATTTGCATGCAGCTTGAGAAAATAATGTAACTTCTATTACATATGAGCTGCAGATTGAAGTTTGTAAAGGGTATCAAACAGACTTCAAGCTGTATTACAGCTGTCCTTTCTGGTACTGAGGATACCATTCCACATACATACTGCAAAGACAGCAACAGCAGCTCCACTACATCTGAACTGTAGTGGCTTTCTGTGTTAGACACACCCTTGTGGCTACCTTAACACCCCCTCCCATCAGTAATTTTTGCTGGGGTGTCTCTTGCAGACAAGTTTCTGCCACAGATGGTGCTGAGGTATTGTTTTTTGAATCTTACTTTGGAGATTTTCGTTTGCTGTCGGAATCTTCTGGATAACTACTGGGGCTGAGCTGAAATGATTAAAATGGAGCAATTAAAAAGAAGGGATAGCAGGGAGTGCAGCCCACAGAAGCCAGCCTGCTACTGCAGTGGCTTCACAGCTGACTGCCTGAGTGGATATCTGACACAACAAATGTTGCTTTGAGCTCTGTTCTCTGCTGAGCCATGGCAGTGATTCCATGGAGGCTTTCTTGCTGGATATTATTATTAGAGACTTTTGATTGGAAAATTAACCAGAGATGTTCTGACTACTCAGAATGTGTCTTTGCAGAAAGGAAGTAAATAACAAGGTGAAGACCAACAGGGAGGGGTAAGATTCTTGGGACTGCTGTGATGGTAGTTTCTGAGCAAGCTCATAAAATCTGTCATTCTCCTGCCCCATAAGAAGGTTGAAATCCTAAAAGGCAGAGAATTTTGAGAGTGTTTGTCAAGTCTATATTTCACAGATTAAAAGTGGAAAAAATAAAAGGATGGAAAAACGAAACAAAACTAAGAAAAAATGGACACTTGTCTTTCTGGGAAACCAAACTTGCAGCTTCTGGATGGTAAATATGCCAAAATCTGTCAATTAAAATAAAATTTTGCAAGAGTCCTGTATAACTATAAAAAATGTGTAGGCTAACAGAAGGGAATTCAGCACAGAGGCTGGAGGAAATATTAGTCAGGGAAATGAGAGAGCTAAAGGTGATGGTGTATGTTGGTGCTCTGAAAGAACATTAAAGCAGGCAGTGCCAATCAGTTTAAAATGGAAGAGAAAAACATGAAGAATAAATATATTTTATTTGTTTATTTTACTTTACTTACGTTTACTGCAGGGTTATAAGAAATGCATTTTAATTTTAAAATTAAAATGAGGTCACAGTGCATTATTGATCTTGATGAGAATATAGGCCCAGGCATGGAAACTTTTATGCTTATCCTATGTTTACAGATGTTATGGGGATTTTTTGTGGACTGCTGCAGATGGTAGTGGTGCCAGTAACAATCTCCCACTGTATCGCCACAGATGAAGACCCCAAGATACTTTCTAACCCTAATAGGTAGCAGTTTGCATGCACTATTGTATGAGATACTGCAGCACTGTTTTGATATTAAGAAGAAATAATGAGAAATAATGGAGATATAAACCTGAGAAAAGACTTTTTGTCAGCCTAGTGCAGAAAAGCACATTATAGGCAGAACAAAAGCTGTCATTTTACAGGGGAAACAACCTCATGTTTTTTTGTTTCTTTTGTAGTGAAGTAGATGATTGTAATCAGTTTGCCCTGTTCTAAGTCATTATTTTCTTTGCACCTACTCTTAATTATGCGTTTGGAATCTCTGAATCTATCTGAAACTGTCACTGTCATTAGTGGTGGCTGGAACTTGTACTTCTTTCACAGTAAGCCTGCTTCAATATTAATTCAAAAAGGATTTTGAGCTTTTAGCAGGGGAGATAGGGATAAATTTGTCAAAGGCAGAATGTTAGTAGTTTAGAGTGTCTGTCTTGTCAGATGGTGGCCTGCTCCTAACCTGAATACAGTACAGTGAGTACCTGAAATCATAATGTAATCATGTCTTCTGTCACACACATATTTATAAATCACAAAAGGACATATGGGCAAAATGGTGTGAGGAGAAACTTTAGAAAGCTGTTTCAAAGTAATATCACAGACAATCCATCAGTTGCTGGAGTTACTTAAGGAAGTGATGACATAAATGCTGCATTTGGCTTCTGGTCTTCTAATGCAAGCTCCTTTAGAAAGACTTTAACCTTCCTTTTCAGTGTGTGTATTTATGTGTGTTTTGCTCTTCTTCTACAGTGACTTAGAGTTGTTTCCCTCACAGGAATGGCAGTAACTGCTTCATTCCAAAAAGCCTAAATGGAAGATCCATTGCCATGAGTTTTTGGCCCCAGATACATGACACCAGAAACATCAGATTGCAGGAGGGGAGAAAGGGCTCAAAACTTAAGAACGTATCTTCCAGGGATTCTTAAACTAGAGGTGCAAAATGATCAACTTTATGAAAAAGTAGGCTTCATTTGGGAAACCTTGCCTGATGGAGCACAGGGAGAGTGAAATCCCTCTTTTCCTGTATTGCAAAATGTTCTCTATTTTGGAAGCAGTCTTGTGAATATAGGTGTCTGACATTTTTTCTTTCTAGGTTTCTATTCTCTCAGATCTTCATAATTTTCAGACTGTTTTGGTTATGCAGTCTGGATAGGGATTCTGTTGCTGACTGAAGCAGCCCAGAGATTAGAGTCTGACTAAAACACTTTAAAATGGCAAGCAGTTCTGTGGGTCTTTGAGGGGATTTGAGGTCCTTTAGCTTTTCTTGGGAGGATTTAGCATCTGTCAATTGTACTAGAAGCCACAGTTGTCCTAGCAAGGGCTGTCCTTGAAGGCACAACAAACTGGTGGATATCCTTGTCAATTCAGCATTTCCTTAGGGCTCTCTCTTTGTGAGAACACAGCCTGTTGGAAAAAAATAGCCAAAGTAGCTCATCCAAATACCATGCTATGTGTGGACAAAACCATAATCCAGTGGAGATTTGAGTTTTGCTCTTGGAGAGCATCTTGGGAAAGGGTAAACCATTCTTTCCTAAGGAAGCTTAGGCTTTCACCTGATTGCTACCAGGGATAATTAAGATGATGGTCAATTGCACCTTAGTGTCAGCCATGTATCTGTCACAAAGCATTCCCCTCAGACACCTTTAGTGTATTTTGTAATCCCTTCTTTTTTTCTGATTTTGAAACAATTTATTACACCCTTGACAACACAACCATCTCATCATGGAGTTTAGTCATTATTGCATAAGTTGAGCCATTAGTAGGGTGACACAATTAATGTGTAGTTCCTTCACTGTTTTCTTAACATAAACCCTGGTAAATGTGCATTTTCTTATAAGGCCAGCATGTTGTTTGTTTTCCCCAGCCTAAGTGTTAGAGTATTATAATGCTTTTAAGTGCTTCAGAATCCACAGATGGTGGTAGAAACAAGGCTTGGTAGGAAGCTCATAAAAGAGTAGTTTTTAAATTGTGACCCTCCTTTCCTCCATCCCTTCCTTCACAGCAGCCTTTATTATACAGAGTTTGTGTACATCTTTATATGCATCTTCTGTTCTAGGGGAGTACTTTTTCAATAAATATGAGCTAGAGTAGTAATATTTCTAGACAGGAATCATTAGCTAATGGACGAAGCACTAGACTGAACTTCAAGAAACAGAAAGTGGTTTAAAGTGAAACTTTGCAGTGGCAGCAGTAAAAAATAGAATATGCTTTCCTTATTTATTGTGTTTTATTTTAGACAAAGCATGCTCAGTTTTAAAACAGAGAAAGGAAATGTGTGAATCAGTCATCCCAAGTACTCCCTTTGGGACCCCGAGGTCAAACTGGTGCATTAATTTATGAACCATTACCAACACCAGAAATTTCCACTGGCAAAGTTATGTGGCTATCCTGTATCTCTCACCTATACAGCCCTGATTATACAAATGAAAACCAAACCTGTGTGATATAAGTGGCTTTATCCATGATATCTATTTATTCTGTGTGCTATCCTTTCACATTTTAAAGAATTAGCTGCCTAGAGCCCTCAGCAAAGAAAGAGATCAAAAAGGATGCACATTGTATTCCTGAACTGGGACTTATTACTTAAGTAGCTGCTGTAAGTACTTATCAGGTTTAAATTACTGCTGAAAGGCTATCTTGGATGCAGCTAGGGGGTTGTTAAAATGTGCTAATGGCTTATGGTTTTCATTGTGGGGCACCAAGGTGGATGACTTCAGTTCCCATGACCTACATTATGTCCTGTGCGGGTGCAGAGGAGACAGAAGAAATTTTTATTTTAATATAATTTATTTGAGCTAGAGCTTCAACTAAGGCCTTAAAAATACCTCAGTGGTCTCTTTCTGTAAAAGACGCCCTGTGAAGGGCAGCTGTTAACTGTTCACACATGGGAAAGCCTGGCAGGCTGGAACGACCTCTTTTCTAATTGTGCCCTGTTACACCTGTGATCATGAGTGCGCGTCTGCGCTGATGGACTTAATTGTCTTCAGTGGGATTGGGGCTTATGGAGAGAAGTTTGGCTCAGCAGGTGAAACCAAGGCAATGTGCTAATGTGTCAGACTTTATATATTCAAACAAGCAAGCCATGCTTTCCTTTCCTGTGGCTGTGTTGGCTTTGCAGTGTTTGGAAGTATCAAACTCTTCAATGAGTCAATTCAGCAAAGATGATTCTAAATGTTTGTGGAAAGTGAAGTCTGCACAGTGAGCAGGTGCCATCTTTACACACTATACTTGTCTTCCGTGGAGATTGAGGGATGGGTTTGCTGAAGGAGAAGGTACAACTAAATCATCAGACTGCTTCAGTGTTTGTATCTCTGCTGTGTTGTGCAGCTGCAGGCATGGGAATATGCAGCCTGCTGGCTCTTCCAGAGGGTGAGAGCTCCTCTCTGTGTAACACTAAATTCTCTCTGTCTTGATGCTTGCACATGTGGGATTAGATTAGTTTAGAGTAAAAGTGTATGGGTGGTGGTGGCTGTTGTGACTGCGACAGGGCAGGTAGTGTATTTATGCTGAATGTATTGAAAGTAGAGGTTCTTTTGGATGGAGCTCTGAGGTGAGTTCAGAATCAAGCCTGGCTGGAAGAGCTGTCTATGACCTTACTTGGGAGAAGCCAGGACGGTAATGTTGTCAATCATGAGGAAGATGTTGATAAATGAAGGTTAAAAGATTATTTGATGTAGAAAGCAAATAACTTCTTGCTGTTACAAAGACTCCAAACTAACATATCTGGAAATGGAATAAGTGTAATCAAGTAATTGTTGGGGGATTTTATGTTTGTTAATAAAGGAATTTCATTAGAGAATGTCCTTTTTTTGACCTCTCTTTTGGAAGTCCTTTCAGCTGGCTTGATACAGAATCCATTTTACTGTAACTCTCTGTGTTGCCATTTCTTGACAGTTGTCTTTGTAGTAGGAAAGTCTGTTCTTGGCTAGAGGCGATAGAACATGTGATGGCTGCAGAGGTGAGAGGATGTGGTCTGCTAACAGTGATTTCTATAGCATACTCAGTGGTATTTTGAGGGAAAAATAGAATAGGGACAGAGAATTCCTTGCCTTTCTTCTTAAAAATTAAGAAAGTTATTTCCCAAATACTTTGTGAAGATACTGTTCATTCAAAATCGCTCTGGAAATGTTATAACTGAAATAATGATTCCTTTTTTCCTTTCCTCAGTTAAATAATAACCCTTACACCGAGAAACCCCTGTGGGGGCAGGGTAATGGGGCTTACCAGATAGATCTGACACCAGGAATAATAATTACTTTGTGAATGGACCCAGTGGATAAAAGAAGAAATGATAGAAGCCCTTTCCTATCAAAACCAAAGTATGTCTGGATAGGAAGGTATTCCTCTTGCTCTGTAGAGTGGCCTGGCTAGTTGGAACTGGAAAAGAAGGATCATAATGGTTTGGGATGCATAGCTCTTCAAGATGCTGATGGTGAGGCTGATTTGGTAGCCTAATAGTTGGGGCATTCACTTGGAAGAACAAAAATGAGTGTCTGATGTTTAAAAGCTTGAGAGGTTGCCTTGTTCAAATGTCAGAGACCAGAGTCTGTAGAGCTTACTGACTCTTCCTGGTCTGATAATGAACTGTACTGACTATTTCTTGCATTAAAGGAACATAGATATGGCTAATTCTACAGAATGCACTGAGGAAAACAGATTTGATTTGGTTAAGCTTCAGATTTGCTGTCACTGAGTCATAGGTTGGTAAACTAGATCACGTTTTTGTTAAACTACTACGGATGATTTCTGTATATTTTCAAAGAATTGATTTGTAGCTGTCTCCTCTCAGTCCATGCTGAAGATCACTTGCTTTCCTTTGCACTGAAATAGCAGAGTGCTCAGGCAAGCAGAGAGCAATTCACTCAGTGTGTTGCCAAAGTACCTGTACAGTTTACAGCTTTTGCTGCACAAAGTAAAAGTTCAGTCTTCAATGCCAACCTGACACAACCTTTGTATTCTGGTCAAAGACGGTTTTCAGGTATTGTAGGAAGAGAACAGAAACTCTGTAAAGACTGGGAGAAATGGTCTGAAAGCTAAGGCTCAGATTCTAACTTAAAGGGTAATTTGTCTTGCAGAGTGAATTTGCCTCATGTTAGTTAATTCAGAGTCCTGCTGCATGTCTGGAATGTGGAGTTCAGTGTAGATGAATAATAAATGAATGTAAGAATGTTAAATTCAGAAGTTAATTTTAACAGCATCACATGCATTAGTGACAGCAGAAAAAAAATGCATGTGAGTTTATATTCTGCAAAGCTGTGACAGTTATTTTATGTGAATCCCCAGCACTTGTTAATGTTTAACTTAGATGGTGCTCTTGCATACTATACTCCTGAATTTTTATGTTCTGGGCTGAGTTGAAAGTTTGACACGAGTTCTTTCTAACTCTAATACTCTTAAGAGATATGTAATGTACATGTGTGATAGCTTTAAATTGACTAGTCTGCAAATGGCTAACAATTTAGCTATGAAATTATAAGAGTACTTTACATGTCTGAATAAATGAATTTGTAGTTTGCTTTTGTGACATTTAATAGGATTGTTTTTCCTGTGCTCTCTGCCTAACCTGAGTTATCAAATTGAACATCAAGAATCTGGTTAAATGTCTAAGACTTAAGGATAATAATATTATGTAGCTTAAATTTTGTGAGGAGGGATCTCTTCATGCCTGTAGCCTCCCCATTCCCCCAGCCCCAACATCTGGCTGGTATTCCTAGAACTTTGCCTATTGTTTCATAAAGCAAGGATTGCTAAAGTAGGGAGCTTTTCTTTTGTGATTGCATCCTTGGTTAGTTGTTCATCATGACTAATTCTTGGCCATTTGTATAATGGTCAATTTCTAAAAGTGATTATTTATAAGCTATATATAGAGAGTACAAAAACACTTTGGAAAAGCCTTTTTGAACAAACCTCTATGAGCAAAGAGCACTTTGTGGTTGGGTCTGTGGCAGCTCTGTAGGAGTATCTCTCCAAGGCACTGTTTGGCTCTGGAAAGTGATGTTGGTTCAGGGATGTTTCATGGAATGTTGATTACAAAAGAGAAGTTAAAGGCAGGAGAGGAATTGTCTTCCAGGTTGGGAGCTACTTTTTATCCTGTTCTTGTAACTCTGTGAGCAGTCCTAGAGCCTTTTGGCTGCAGCAGAAACATCACTGTTATCCTCAAACCAGACTTGGTAGGTAGATGGGATTTGCAAATTGATTGTTCGCTGCTTTTAGGAAGCTACCTCTTTGCTGTAACTTAGACCTCCTGCTTTTAAGAAAAACTGGAGAAACCAGTTTTAATTCTTTCTGTGCTTCATCCATCTTTATTTATGCTAACCAGCCACACTGGAAACAATCAAATGTATCTTATGACTTGCATTTTGTATCATTTACTGTTGAAAGAATGATGGTGTAAAAAATGTGTGGATTGCCCCAAAACCAAGAGATGATTACTCTTTTCTGATATTCAGAATCTATGGCCCTGTATATAATAATTTTATCAGTAATATAAATGGAGCACTTTTGCACCCAACATGGTTCTCTTGTCAGGGAGAAAGTTTGCATATTCAATAGATACATAGGACTTTATGTAAATTATGTATTTCCTACTTCCACAACACCTCTTTGGAAGTTGGAAATAAAAGATTATAAGTGGTGGCATATATAAATCTCAGATCATCACTAGTTTTATTCTACTGTCATGAAAAGTGAGGATGGAGTGATCACATGATAATATAAAACATTAAAAGAAAATTGTCTCACTCATTTGTATACTGAAGTAGCATATTTTGCTTGGAGATTGTCTATGTAGAGCAAAGTTTGAGTTCAGCAGCACAAGGGACAGGAAATCTGTGATGTTGCTGAACAAAACTTATGAAAAGACCTCAAGAGATACTAATGAACAAAGCAGTGAATATTAGAGACTACTAAAAAGGGATCTTGGTGACAGCCTCTGTGGACCATGAATGATAATATCAAAAGCTTCTGTCTAGACATTTTTCCTTTTTATTCTGTTCTGTGAATGTTTTTCAAGGGTATGGCTGTTAAATTTTCAGTTATTGCTTGTAATGAGAGGATTTTGGGTTCCATTAAAAAGTAGTTCTATTTACTAACTGAGCAAGCAAGTTTCTCACTTCTTGGGCCTGATGGCTATATGTTTCTGCTGTTAGGATGTATTCTGTTTAATGATGTTTGGAAGATATAGGCAGTTGTAATTCTGAGACCTTACTCATTATTCTATGGAACAGGTGACCTGTGTGACTTGAGTTACTGTGAGGACTTAAAAGCACAATTGCCTGTTCCAAACACTTTTAAAAGCCGCAGAAGGACTTTTCCATGAGATAAGCACAGCAGGGAGCAATAGGATGGCATCAGCTCCAGGCCTGGCAGAGGCGAGATCTAGTTAGCACATTCTAAGTGATGCATCCAAACAAAAATTCCCAGTGCAGCACACTGTAAAGCAGCAACTGCCCGCAGTCATGCCACAGGTCCAAAGAAAGATCACACCAAGTTATGGGACAGATGGCATCTGCAACCACAGAATACTCTGTCTCTGCCCTGACCCTTTGCTGCAAATATGTCTCTCTGGGAACCCAGAACTTGGACTGTAAATCAAGTCACTCTGACAGAAACCTGAGATAACACCTAGACCCTAATACCATCTTTATCCTATCTCAGACCTAGGAGACATGAACAAACTCAGGAGACAAGAATGTATCACATGTAATGGACACAAAGAATGTGGAATTTATGGGGCACAAGGAAAGTCAGCTCAGCAACTGTGCAGAAAGCAGCTCCTACTTGGTAAAAGTTAATTTCAGCAGAGGGAAGCTCTGACCACCAAGTCACAACCCACTGACCCAAGAAATCCACTGACTCAAAAGAAGAGAAACACTGTGGACTAATTAGCACGAGAAGCAAGGAAATAATTTTACCAATGGAATAAGAGAGCTGTGCAGCTGATGAGCAATAATTCCTTTGTTTACAAAAATGTATAAATACATAAGTTTGGAACGGTCTCGGGACCCCACCACCGCTGAGAATTCCATGGTGAAAAAGGGTGAGTGGAATGCTGCTGGATCCACAGGTGGTGGCCGCCACCTGCTTCATCTCTCTCTCTGCCCTTCCTGCTCCATCCATCTATCCATCTAATATCTCTCTCTCACATTTAATATTAAATAAATCTGTATTGCTGACTTTGTTATATGGTATTGTTTGCACCTTAATTTGGGCAGAGACATCTCTCACTTCTTAGATCATAACAGGTACTGAAAGAGAACATAATCATTTTGGAGACTGAAAATATGCATTATTTAACTGGGATTGCAGTGTTGTCCTTTGAACTTGAATTAAACACATATTTCTAAGGATGACTTGGACAATCCTACCTATTTAATAACTTGGATTTCTTTTCCCAAATAGTGATGGTGAGGAAAAAAAAATAATAATGAAAAAAAAGATAAATTTGCAGTTACAATCCCCATCAAGCAGGTACAGTAGGTAGTTATATTAGGTGGTATGTTATTATTCAAATATTAAAAAAAATAGAACATGGCATCTTGTTTTGAGGGAGACAGATCAGTGGTCTGCTAAGTGAGGCATGTGCAAGGTGGGGTGTGGGAGAAAATACTGGAGCCTACCTTTATGCATACATTTTAGCTTAAAAAAAAACAAACCAAAAATAACTCTACTAATACTTAATATACAGCTTGACACTGGTGCTCTGACTTGGTCCACATGTCAGATGACCACATCAAGGTCACAAGGTCTACTCAGGGAAGAGTGGCTGCTCCAAAATGTAGAGATTGACAATGGTGCTGTCACTTGTTCATTCCCTTGAAATATTTTGTGATGTGTTACAGTTTATATGTGTCTGGTTAAGTGGATTTAATCACTATATGATCTACTTTTAGCTAAACTAATCCTCATAAAATAGACAAGTATCTTAAAAAGGTATCTGAAAAGGAGCTTGTTGATCAAATGTAAGGCTAATAATGTGAGAAGAGGTGAACAAGAAGGAAATGGAAGAGATGACATTTCTAGTTATAGATGAGGCTGTCAGCTGCATTATGAGGTGAAAGCAATGATGTCCTTATCAGATCTGACAACTTGGGAAAAAAAAAAATTGTCATTATAGAAATCAACTGAACTTTGAACCAGACTTTTGAATTGCTGCATCACAAAATGTTGAACCAAATTGGCAAAAATAATGGACCATATTCAATCACATACCTCTCCCTAAAAAAATTGAAAAAATTAGTTTTATTTTTAGGGGAAAGCAAAAAGGGGGTTTTTATGCTGTTAATAAGTAAAATTGTAATTAAATTATTGGTTATTGAATACTCATTTTAATTTACTTTTTTGTTTGTTTTAAAATGTGCATAATGTAATAAAAGAGTAGTACATGTACATATTTTTTTAAACAAGAAACTATGCATGTGTTGGGAGTGCATGCTAAAATTTATTTTACTTTATTCTCAACAGGCATATATGAAAAAAGTATTGGAAACTGTTGAACTAGGGAATAGACACTTAAAGAGTAAATAGAGATTAGATAATTTACCTTCATTCATTTAGTGTCCTATGACACTCTAGACTGTTGCTGTTTTGAAGGAATGGAAATTTTCTTGTGGTTTACCACAGTTTGCTTCACATGGGATGTTTCAGAGGTGAATCAGTTGTGTCATGTACAGACTGCAGCATCCTGTGGTGCTGCTGTGACACTGAGACACGTGTTGTGCAGTACCTAAGTAACAAAATCAGCTAAAAAGTCTATGTATTAACTGCTGGCATTTTGTTGAGTTCATTAGCATCCTTTTTTAGGTTTTAGCTTTTTAATGTGAGTGGCTTTGATGGAGTGATTAGCACTAACCTTGGTGCTGGTGGGAAGGTTAACATGACATAAAATTTTTTGGAACACAAACTTTGTCATGGTCGTCATTATATGAAATACTGCTGTATAAGTCAGCCAAGGACATCTTGATTAGTCTGTAACATCTTTTGATTAACATTTCCTTTTTCCCCCAATGACAGATATTTATTAATACAAGCTGCATAATGAAGATTTATTTCTTCTACAGAACTATATACATGTTCTTGTATTTCTGATTATATAGCAATTTTTGAATTAATGGTAAAAGACTAATGACCTGAGGAAAGATCTGTGGAGATGCAAAACTTTGCCAACTCTGACTGTATAACATGGTGCTTTTTATGTTGGTTCTACATGAATGAATGCATAATCATGTATTTAATGTGAATATTGGACATTACTCTGTGGTAATGAATTAGCACATTATTTTGCACAAGAATTGCACAGGGAAATGCAATCAATGACATTTCATGTTCGTTTCAGCTAATGTCATTATTTTTATAGTCTCATTTCAGTATTTTCTTTCACTTCAAAAGTCTAGTGCTATTATTTTGTGTGTGTGCAGCAACAATAAATCCACATTTATTAAGGGCACAACTTTTCATACATCCATATTAATTCTAGAATTTAAACTATGTGTGTGCAAGTTAGGGCTTGAGATAAGAGTTTCTTTATGCAATTATAATTTTTAGACAATGGAATGCCTTTGCCGTGAACAAGACCAGAGAAGATACTGTGTATTAAGTGATTTTTCTTTTTCTTTTTCTTTTTCTTTTTTTTTTTTTTTTTTTTTTTTTCTTTATGCAATTATAATTTTTGGACAATGGAATGCCTTTGCCGTGAATAAGACCAGAGAAGATACTGTATTAAGTGATTTTACTTTTTCTTTTTCTTTTTTTTTTTTTTTTTTTTTTTTTTTTTGCTTAAATCCTTTTCCTAGTAGTTTTCAGTTGTACTTGGTATGTTCTATTGTTGTATCCAGGGGAAGAGGTAACTTGGGCGTAACTCAAATCCATTGACAACCATTTAATTTCTTGTAGTTTCATCTTTCTGTGATCTTCCTGTGCATTTTCTGTCTGATTCACTGTGAAGGCAGTCCCTTTCCACTCCAGTTAGTTATAAACCTGGGATGTCTTTCCCTATGTCCTCTTTATCTGCACCTGTGCACCATATGCTTGGGCAATTTGCCTTGCAAAGCAAACTGTAAGGGTCAAACAGACCAAGCCTCTCCTCTGCATCTAGTGCCTGCTGCATGGATGAAAAATGTGCTTTTGGTGCTAAGCACCAAACAGGACTTGTAGAACAGGTTATTTCTACCATGCAGGTCACCTGTCTAAAGCTGTTCTCCAATGATTGAGGGCGGGTGGTGTGTCTGTCTAGAAAATGTTGCATTTCTGGACTCGCTCAGCTTGTCCTAAAAAGAATTCATGTATTCTTTTCAGAAAGCTGGAGGAGATCAGAGGACTAATTGTTACTGCAGCTTGCTCACGTATTGTGTTGGTAACTGCTGGGACACCACTGATTCTGTTTTCTAGAAAATGTACTGCCAAAATGTTCTCAAAGGTCTGCTGGGGAGTGTAAGGAGAGCAGGAATGAATCTTAGAGAATCTATTTCAACAGAAATCTGGAAGGTCATTTAGTGGCCACTCAATATTAGGAAGTTTTTCTACCTTCTTGTTTTAAAACCCACAGCTTCCAGGTTTTTAAAAATAGTTGTGTACTTTTCAAAGCTCTAGTGTAGCTTAATTTTTTCCCTGTTGTTTATGGAAGACATTCTTTATTTAGAGACTCATTTGGACTTAAAATGACTAGTTTCATTAAGAAGGATCGGCTCTGCTTACATGTGAGGTAACTTTCCAACAAGTCTTTTACATTTCTATGTTTTCTTCTATTTTGCTTCAGTTTCCAAACTTCCTCTGCTTTAAATTTTATTTCAGTTCTGAGACAGGTTCTTCCTACTTTAGTTGTGTTAAATATTTATATCAAATAAAGAGTAATAGTGGAAGAAATAGACAAAGTTGGAATGAAGTTATTGTTATCCAATAGTACCCTGGAGATACAATGAATAAGTCAGGTGTTTAATATGAAAGAGTGATCAGTTTAATTTCTGCATCCTTCACTTCTCTGTGCAATCATGTAATTTATCAGTAGTTAGCACAATATGTCACTGGTGACAATGTTATAAACAGATTTTAATTTACAGATAAATGTTACAATACAGAATATTGAGGAAAGAAATTGAACTCCTTTTTCCATCTGCTTATGTGAATTCCCACACATATGTCAGGAGTGAAGCAGCATGTGCATAAATTATGAGTAAAATGTATTTATTATTTAAGTAACACGTAGTGCTCAGCTTTTAAGAGAATGCATCTGGTCTTGCTTTTCAGTTTAATCTTCAGTTTTTAAATTCATGGAGACTTAACTTTGGGGTTCAAAGTAAAACAAATCTAGGGTCTTTCCTGTATTTCTTCTTAATCTTTTCAGCCCTTATTTTTGTACAGAATAAAACACCATATATTGAACTATAATACCAAGTCCTTCACTCTTGTGTTTCTCTCAGCCTTATTTTCTCCCATCCTCTCTCGTGTTCTTAGTAACAATGTGTGGAGGGTTTTTTCAAGTTTTTCAAGCCAAAGCAGTAGAATAAGTGCAGATTATCATTCTTTCCTCAGGCTCTACTTTGCTCTTGTGATGCTTGAACTGAAATAATATGAACATTTAAATGAGACCAAACTGCTACCTTGTGACAAGAATAAAGTCTGGTTTTCTACAGGTTTTGGCCTTATGAAACATGGTTTTGACAGTAATGGCAAAATAGCATAAAAATGGGCAGGAAACCATCTTGACACAGATTTTTGGGGTTCTGGTTTTAGCAAGTCCCTTCTTCCACTACATTTCCATCTTGCCTAGTCAAACAGGTGGAGGTTCTGTCTCAAGATTAATATTCCAAAATTTTCATCGATTTCTGCTCCCTGAAGCTCTCCTCAGCAGTCAAGATTTCATGGTGCTTCTCAATAAGGTTATTGGTTAAGATTTTTCTGAAGAACAAGTTAAATATTGCATATAAATAAAAAATTACTGAATCGGACAAAAAAAATCTGATTTTGTGGGTAGCTGTGGACAACTCCATGTATCAAGATTTTCAACTGACCTTGATTAGATGTGAGGAAAAAGATCTGCAAACTACATGCCACATTTCTGCCTCTAGGACATTACTCCTGCTTGAATGACAGAGCTTGAGCACTGAGTGACTCTAAGCAAGGTCTTTGCCATAGTTCTTTACTTTTTCCTTGGTGTACAGAAAAAAAAAGTCTCGATTTTTGCATTTTTAGTTTGGGGTTTTTTTAATGTTTTAACATAGCTAAGTGTAGACTGTGAGTAATATAGACCGAGTCATTTGAAAATGGACTTGCAGAGTGGTGAGAGTGTATTTCTGGACTGTCATGGCTCATAAATTTTATGTGGCTGATGAATTACATAGTAGATAACCACCTCATATTTTGTATTTCCTGCTGTGGATAGAGAAACTTCCTGAGCTCTGTGTGGTAGAGAGGGACAAATAATTTATTGGCTTTTCTCACTTCTGAGTTTCGTAGGCAAAGGACCAAAAATACTTCTTGCTGTATGACAGGAAACCCAGATTTTTTCCTAAGTCTGTTATTCAGCCATCTGGGAAATGTTGGTTTGTTCTACCACAGAAAAAAAAAAAGTTCTATTTAATTTCAATGTTGTTGAGCAAACTTGAAAGTCAGGTTTCCATGTATATATGTCATTATAAGAAACATCTCTTCTGTAGTGCAAGCTAGCATTTAAGTGCTGTGACTGGGAAGTATCCTTGTCCTTCCTGCCTTCCAAAGGATCTTATCCTTATTTAAATTATGGGATACTGTAGATTTACTAACCTTGGCCATAGCCAAGTGTATCTGGCAGCAGGGTGTTCTTGGGACAGCTGGCTGCCTGCGGTGCTGCCCATGCATCCATTGCTCCCATGTTCCCTGTGCTGCTCCCTCAGAGGACTCTGGTCAGGCTCAGGGGGTTGTCTCCAGGTCCTCTTCCCACATTCCATAGAACAGACAGCTCCTTGTGAAGCTGGGTTCCTCTCCTGCTGCCCCCCTGCCCTCTGCATCTTCCTGTTGAAACTGAGCTTTGCTCCCATGGTCTTCCAACACACCTCAGAACACCTGGCTTTTGCTTTAGTCTTTCCGCTTCTCCAAGGATGAGAAACTTGCAGGCTATTGAAATTCTAAACACAAAAGTGTAGGAGTAGACTCGGTGGGAATGAGTTTTAAAGGATGTTTTGAAAGTAAACTGAATAATAAAAAGGATATTTTTGAAGTAGTTAAATTTCTTTGTGGTGAGTGCTTGCGTTTGGTTAGAGGTATCTGATCAGGTGCACAGAAATGAGCTTTGAACTGGCCTGACTGGTTTTGTCTGTATTTTGGAAGGGATATGCAAACAAACCAATGCTCTTAAGCTGTTTGGGGTAACAGTGAAGATAGACTAGAGAACAATTAGAACATAAACCTAGTTGTCCATGTACATTTTAATTTCTGATGTATGTGAAAAGCATAGTTTCCTAAAGAGTAATTTTCTTTAAAATGGTACGTTTTTGCAGTCTGAGTTAGATGGAGTATGTCTATATCTGTACAGTTTATATCTCTGTCTCTATATTGCCTCAAGATCAAGCAGTCCAAGGATAGTTTGAGGCCTCATAGCAATGACAGGAATGACAAACCACAGGGCAGTGTTTTCAGGCTTAGCAGAAACCCGAGAAAGCTCACAACAGTAGGTATTGCCAGCAGCCCTGCTTGATTGGGTAGCTAGGAATGATGGACAGATTTATCACAGGTGAGTTCATAAAGGTCTCTATGATTCCAACAGCAGTGCAAATATATTGGTTGTAGGTGCTATATTTCAGAGGCATAAAGTCAAAGAAAGGCTATGTTCCCAGAAGGGATTAGAGAGTCATAATATCATATGTCTGGAGTGACTTTCACTTGCAAACAAGCTAGGGATGTGTCTTACTAATGGGCTTAGACTGAGCAAAACACTACTGCAGAAAACGTGTGAACCACAGCTGATCGTGTTATCAGTTTCAGTGATCATTAGAGCTGAAGGAAAAACAGAAACTGCCAGGTGTATGTTTGGAGAAGTGATGTGCAAGTTTAATTCCATTAATTTGAGATGAAGTGGGCAGGAACATTTGGGGTAGTGTCTTAGGGGAAAAAAACCTTTCTCTCAGGCACTTATTTATTGGATTACTTGAGAATATAACCTGTACTCTTAAAGCAATAGAAAACAGCGCTTTTTAAACTCTGAATTGCAGTGCCACTATTTATTTTAGAATATCAGATTTTATGGGCTAATATCTTTACTATCCAAGAGCTGATGCTGATATGTGGAAGTCTAATTATTAGCCATTACAAAGGTTTGAGTTATTGGAACCAGCCAATTATGAGGAAATAAGATTTTTCCATGCCAAGCCTTGAAAAAAACTACACCACAGGAGCATATGTACTTAGTCAAACCAAGTCATTGTGCATTCCTACCTCATCTCTGATAAATGGCTGGGAGGAATAAACAAGCTAAGAATAAAAGAACAGGGCAACTGTCATTACAAAGAATAAAAGAACACAGCAAGTGTCTACAATACAATCCTGATTCTTGTCCAGTTTTTACTGGTCATTTCCAAGGAATTTCAGAGCCACCTGTGATTTCTCCACAATTATGTTGCTGTTAATTGATTGTTTTTTTTTTTTTTTTGTGATTATGTCAACTCTCTTCTTGTACTTGTATAAAATTCTAATATAATTATATCCTTGTCAAGGAATTCTATGATCTGTTTCTAATTTAAGAAGTAGCTGACTGGGGCTGTGAAGACGGAGACTTACTAGAGGTGTCCATTTTACTGAAAGCTTGAAAACCACACAAGTTCAATGGAAAAACATTGTCTTCTGTGTGGTGTTGACATACATTTTATGTCCATTATTTGCCTATGGGACACATTTAAGCATATTTATTTACTACTCTGACTTAAATAGAGTGGAAAAGGAGCAAGAGAGTAGAAATAAAAAAAAAAAAGTAATGGGATATACTGATTAATCCTGCTGAAATTTGGGGTATGTCAGCCTGTTCAAATCAGTGTGATGGCTGTGACTGTCAGGAATCACAACTTTGAACTGGTGTACTGTGACTTGTGAGCCAGCAGTTATGAGGAGTTTG
Organism: Pyrgilauda ruficollis; assembly: GCF_017590135.1. Classification (NCBI taxonomy): domain Eukaryota; kingdom Metazoa; phylum Chordata; class Aves; order Passeriformes; family Passeridae; genus Pyrgilauda; species Pyrgilauda ruficollis. The sequence continues at coordinate 1,207,790 of NW_024525156.1, forward strand.
TTGTGGGAGCTGTGACAGTAAACTGGTGCCGTGGACAGGACACTGAAAGGGACTGAACAGCCCCTTAGATATTTTTAGCTGGGATGGGCTCAGCTTTCTCCATCCCTGAATGGGAGATAGGTTGGATCTGGAACATGCAGGAAGAGGATATGCTAAGCCTTGAACCCTTTCACTTTGAGGACAATACTTGCCTCATACTTGTCTTCCTAAGTGAAGTGTGTCTTATGTGTTGTGCTGATGCAGCCTGAATAAATAAAAAGATTTATGACTCTTTATGAAAATGTTTAGATAAAGTGCAAAATGAGAGAGACAAATTTCTACAAAATCTGAATGCCATTTTACAAAAACATTCACAAGTTCTAGTTGATTTTTTACAAAAACATTCACAATATTTGGTTGTCTCCTTACAGAAATTTTCAGATCAGGAGCAAAATGAAAGGGCAAAGTTGGAAACTCTGCTGCACATAGCAAGAGACCTTGTCTGACAGCTGCACTTTGTGCCCTGTATGGCTGCAGAGTGGGAGAAATTACTGAGGGCACTGTTGGATGCTGGGATAGGAACGAGACGTTAGCTTTGGGAACATTTATTTTTTTTATTGCACCATGATTGAATTATTTTAAGGATCAAAATGATGACGAGACTACTATGGGAAATCAGGGGCAATGCCAGTGGGGAAACCTGGTCAGATTATGTGAGTGTGGGGTATGTAACTACAAAGGGGCCTTGATCCTAGCTCAGGTGGTACAGGTGTGGCTGCCAGAGGGGCTCCTGGATGGTTGGAAAGGCGTGTTTTATTGTACAACTGTACAATAAAACACACAAGTTCCCTGATATGCGGTCTGATGTCTTTGTACAGCTGGAACATCACTTGTTCCCTTGATGGGCTTCCTGCTCTGTAGAAATAACCTATTTTGTTGTTCACTGTTTTCCCTAATGGAGGTGATTCACATCACCAACTTGAGGCAGATCTGGAGTGAATTTTGAGAATGAAGGGTAGGTCTGAACACGTTTTTTGAACATTTCTTCTTGTGGCATTACATAACCTCCATTTCTTCTGGTGCTCAGACATCTGCAGGAGTGTGAAGGACAAACAAGGATCCTTCTTTTGTATTTGTGTAGGAGTAAATTCAAGTAAGTCTCTTAGGTTTCTATCACTCTCACCCCATATTTTTAAATGAAGAAAAATATCTCTGCTGTCAGGTTAATAATGATGGGGATTCCTCTGCTTTGGATATCTTTGCTCTGTGCAGCAAGAGCAGCATATCACCCAACTGAAATCATAGCTGAAACTATGATTATGGATAGTGCAGGCAGCTGTGTTTGACACAAGTCTAAACTAACTAGGAAAACACACTTCTTATGTCCCATTATGGTGAGAGAATTCACCTTGATTTTTTTAGTAGTCTCTCTAGTTTGGTGAAACAGGTGTTATTTTATTGTGGTTATAAAATCATAATTAAAAGCTGAAATGTCCTCAAATTTATTTTTTTTCCCTTGCATGTAATGAACCATACCTGAAAATACACACAGATGTAAATGTCTGAAAATTTTCTCTGCAACAAATGCAGACTGTTATTTCAAAATGGGAATGGATTGCTAAGTACTACATGTCTAATAACATAAAATGGGAATGGACTGTTAAGTACTACACGTCTAATAATATTAAAAAAGCTTCTTTAAACAGTTCTGTGTCATTCAACAAGAGCACTTCTATGGGAGTGTTATTTTAGGAAAAATTATTGAAAACATGCTGAAATATGCATTGGAACTGAATACTTAGTGTTGCTGTAGGAATTCACATTCAACTCTGCAACTTGTTTTTTCTGCAGACTTGAAGTAACTTTATGGTGGTCTCTTCTTCCCAGTGAATCTGTTATGAATGCATGTGTGTGGTGTCTTGTTTAATATATTAGAAATACTGAATTTTTTATGATGTCTCCTCATAAAGAGTTAAGGAAGTGCTGTCATAGTAATGTGAATGCATTCAGTGAGCCTAAGAGCACAGTGCAGGATAATATGAACCCTCAGAAACGTCCAAGTTGTTTTTGTATCCATACTAAGGCAGCAAATAATAAAAAATTAATATGATCTCCACTGGTATTTTAGCATGTTTCTCTTTAGGCATCTTAAAGCACAGTAAAAGACCTGTAATACACTGGTCTAGATGATGTTTAAGATCCCTTCCAGCTCAAACTGTTGTATGTTTCTATGAGATTTTTATTTGGGAACAAATGATCAAAGCATATTCCTTTACAAAACTTTTGTTCTTTTTCTTTCTTGAGATGTGTGTGAAATGAGGAAAAATCCTAGTCCCACTATATTCCTTTACACAAACCCTCTTCTCTCTTGCTAATAGTTTTAGTTGTTTGTCTCAAAAGATGTTTTACTGAGAAATCACTTGGAATGTAGTTTGAACCATATATTTTAAAGTGAAGAATCAGCATCTAGTTCATGCTTATATATCTACTATTTAGATTATTAAATTGAGGTATGTACCTCCTCTCTGCACAGCTCATAGAGAATCTTTCATTATGAAGAATCTTTCATACATGAGACTGTTTCAGGGCAGAATAATAATGTGCTTCAGCTATGTGTGTTTTCTTCATGGTTACATATTTTTTCTTTTTTGTTGTTGCTTTTGTTTTTCTAATCTTTTCTTTCTGTCTTACTCTAAAATTATTTGTAGAAATAATTTTTTGTCTTTTCTCCAGGACAAACAAATTGTGATTTTCCAGTGTCCCTAGGTCAATGCTTGGCATTTTTGGTACAGTAAGAAGTGGAACCAAGTGTTTTCTTCAAATCACTTTTCCTTAATTGGAATTGGCTTATATGAGGCTTTTAGAATTTTCTTCACTTCCAGATATTTGTTCTTACTGCTGTAAAGGGTCATGAAGAAGCAGATGAGCAGATAACTGTTAGGTTTGTGATCTGCAGTCACTTGAAGAGCTGCACTTCCTAACCCCGTGTTATGATTCTAGAGAGAGGGATCCCCTCTCCCAATGCAGCTGTCAGATCACACAGTGCATATTCCAGATAATATTCCAGAAAATATTAACTCTTCTAATTTTTAGCTCAGTTCATCCTAGATCCAAATTTCCAAAGTAGAAAATTGCCATCAATGTAAAATCACAGTAATCTGACACTATTCAGTGAAATGATTAGCTGGATTGCTCTGGATTATAAAAAAGTGAACAACATTTATTCAAGTTGAGATAAAAAGTACGAGCTGCACTGTGGGTCTTGGAGTTTGTTATTGCTGACAGAATGGGCAGTTGAAGCTGCTCTTGTGAATGTTCAGAGTTTGTTGTATTCTTAAACCGTCAAAAGCATTTATTGTGTTGGGAGTGTTGAACTAGAAATGTCTTGTCTTCTGTCAAATGTGTTGCTACTATTTCTCTAATATGAGAACCTCTCACTTTGTTTTCAGGATAATTCACAGACCTGAACAAGCACAAGACCCTAGGGTTCCAGCAGGCACTAAAATCCTCTAACTGACATTCCTGCCTTTGCTCTAGGGCAGTAGCTGGTAAAAAAACCTGACTTATAGTCATTAGACTCTTGTGCTTAGAGTTATAGCCCTTCAAATTGCTGTAGTTGTGAATAATTAACATGCAAGTTAAGTGGAAATTCATTAGAAGTATTTCAGAATTCAGTGGATGTGGAGAATGAAGGCTCTGAATGAAAAACTACTCTAACAGTTCAGTGGAGTTCCACTGGTGATCAAAAGCATTACCAACCTAATTAAGGCTGGTGCTGGAAACCCAGAGCTCTGCATTCCAATGGGTTTTTCTGGGGTGGAAGGTTGCTCTGTTTCCTCAGGACTTTTCTGGATATTAGTGACAATTCTCATGAAAGACCATAATTTTATGAGAAAGGAGACACCGGGGAGTAAGGAGAGTGGGGAGTAACCTGATGTTCAGGATGTGAAGCTGATATGTCTGTATGTGGTAGTGTAACAGTGATAAGAGTAAGAGGTTCACCAGCATCCCTTTGCCAGAAGAACATTCCTAAGCAAATTGCCTTTTCCAACTCAATAAATTCTCTTAATTCCAAAGCAGATGTAGTGGGCTTATCTAGAGCACTTAGACTTATTTTAGGAACACCAATGTATTCGCATAGGTGGAAGGTGGGAATGTGACACTTTTAATACATGTTGAACTGCATCTTGAGTAATACAGGATGATTGTGAAACTCTACAGAGAAGTAATAAAGGTGGTAGAGGGATCCCTGAGGGTGACATGAAGGACAAGAAGATAAAGATACTTAAAGAGAAGACTCAAAATTCAAATCAGGTAAAAACACAGAGAGATAGATGACTTTGTTATATAGCACTGCATAGGAAATGGAAAACTATGATGCTGCTAATCTGGAGACAACAAAATTTATTTAGAACAGGTAAAAAATAAAATGTTCTAAGTCATATCTGAATATCTATCTGAATGACATTACATTATTTAATACTGGAAAGTGAACTAAATTCTCACAAGAGGAATGTGTTTATATTCTATAGGTTAGGATTTCAGAAGTTCTGTCAAACTTTTATTTTAATCAGAAACTGAAGTTAAGAAATATTTCATAACCTTAGGATTTTGACAGCTAAACACTCTTGAGATCTTCTTACATTGAAAATACTTAATGTTTTGAGTTTGTACGTGTGTAGTTATGTTGCCTGCAGCACTTTACTATCATCATCTGTGGCGGTTGCTGTAAAAAGGTTAAGATCATTCTAAAAATATTTTCACAGGGAAGAAAAACTCAGTAACAGAAGAATCTTTCAATAAGCTCTGAGAAGTACAACAAGTGTCAGTGTCTCAAAACTGAAGCTGGAAAAAAAAGTCAGGCAAAGCCCAAATAAACAACACTACATATAATGTTTTGACATCTTTCACACACTCATTGAAATGGATTTCATATTTGGTGTACTTAGTGGCAGGGGGTACTATTTTTGCACTTCTTTTTGCTGTACTGTCTTCTACTCACTCTCCACTAAGATGATATTGATTCATTTCTGTACAATCCTGGACTATTCCATTTACATTAAATTTGAAACTAAACCTTGTGTTTTTATTTGGTACTTCTGGTTTTAGGGAGTCTCACTGTTACTAGTTGTTCCTTTTTTCTAAGCAAGTTAATAGCAGCCCTGTGCTTTGAATTTATTTTTTTTAAACAAGAATATCTGAATTTAATGAACTTGGGAAGAATTCAAGTGGGACTAAAGCAACTGAATGGATTTGTGAGCTTTACTACAAGTGAGGAGTCTGACTTGATAGTTTAGTTAACTGAAAAACACTCAACCCTACGCTTTTTGAAGACCAAGGTTTTAGGCTCTCTTCTTTTCCCTTTTCTTTTGGTTCTCTCTTCGCTGTTGCTTCATATTTCTCCCCAGTTGTTACCAAGTAACAGCCAGCAAATTGGCCTTGTCTTTAACAGGAGAATGCTTCGGTGTTTTTGACTGAAGATGTTTCTTGCCACTTGACTCCCTTGAAGAGAGCAGTAATGTCTACTTATTTCTGATAGGAATTTCAAGTATGCTGGAAGGACTTTTTTGCTTCACTGTGCAGGTGGCTTCTTTAATTAACCATTAACCTGGATTGCAATGAGCCTTTTCTTCTCATCTCATCATGCAGTAGGGCATTCAGTTTCTGGAGACTGCTTTGAAGGTTTCTTTTCTGCTTGTGGGTTTTTATTTATTAAATTAAATTAGCAGTTCCTCCTCATTGATTCTTCATGCAGACACAAACTCTGGGCTCTACTGCATCTGCAACATTCAGTATGGGTGTGGTTGTGTTGAGTAGTATAATGCTCTTTTTAATCTTTGCTTTCTTTCTTCTTGTATGTTTCCTGTGAGGGGCACGATCCCAGTGTTCCAAATCCTTAAACATAAAACCCCCAAACAAATCCTCCCACTGTGTTGTACAAAGTTTTCTCTTTTCCTGAAGAAGTTTCAGAAGTTCCAGTACAGAGGTTTCTGCTGTAACCCAAGGGGTATTTAAAAACCTTCCTTAAAGCAACAATTACCATTTTGTTATAAATCCTAATCTTCTACTTGCCTACCAACCCTTTTTACCCACAAAGCCTTTAAAGTTCAGGTATCCTAGTTTGATGTCCCAGGAAACTATGCCAACTTCTAAAATGAATTTTAAAAGCTCTTTCTACAGTAACCTTTTCAATTGCAGCATTGCAACACCAGTATATCCTGCTTTACATCATCACTGTGGTGATCTTGTGAAGAGACTGACATGGCAACACAGGCCTGTGGGCTAGAGGGACCAAGATCATACCTGGAAAGTGGTCATCAATCAGTTCAATAGTCACAAGTGGGATTGCGTCTCAATGAATGCTGTGGAAGTGATAAAATCTGTAGCATCTTAGGAAATTTTTTCCATTTTCATCAAAATATCTTTATCTTCGAAGGAGACTTAGTCTGCTTCAATAATCTGCACTTAACTTTTCAGTTTGTTTGTACTCAGACATGTGCTGATAAATGTATCCTCTCTGAGGAATATTTAGTGGGTTGTACCAGATAAATATTCAGACCAAGACAAAATTAATGACTAGAGAAATGCTTTCATGAGCAGGTCTGTTTCAGACATCTTTTTCTTAAGAGTTGTAAGCTATGTGTGCTGCCTTTACCTCTGAAAGAGTGAGTGAACTCCGCTGAACTGAGTGGTATCTTTGCCACTGCTCTGAATGTTTTGACAGGATGATCTATGTTTTGGCTAAGCTTGACTGATCTTTCACTCTTGTATATATATATAAAAAATTCTTTCCTTATCTATCTTTCTGATACTTAGTTGTCTCAGACTATTTAAGCAATGTGGCTCCATTGGTTGTGACTGGGATAAAGTTAATTTTCTTCAGAGCAGTTTGTATGTTGCTATGTTTTGGATGTGCTTACACAGTCTTCACTGTTTCCCAGACTGTTCCACCAGCAGTGGAGGAGGCTGGGAGTACAGAAGAAGCTGAGAGGACACAACCAGGACAGCAGACCCCAAGTGACCAATGTTGTATAATGTTACCAGGGGGCACAAGGGGAAGAAGGAAGACTGGAAAATTAGGAGGAGGGGGGTAACTAATTAGGGGAGTGATGGTGTTTGTATTCCCAAATTGCTGCTAAATGTGATGGAGCCCTGCCCTTTGGGGACTGGCTGGACAGCTGCCTGACCTTGAGAAGTGATGAACAAATGATTTGCTTTGCTTTACTTGCGTGCATGGTTCTTTTGTACCTTTTAAACTGTCTTTATCTCAGCCCATGTCTTCCTGCATTTTTATCTTTCTGATTCTCTGTCATACCATAGTGAGGGAATTAGCAAGGGTGGTGTTTTGCTGCCCACAGGGGTTAAACCATGACAGAGGCAAATTCTTTTAATGAGTGAGACTGATTTGCACTGCCAGTGCTTTAAATACTGTTTCCCATGGACTTCTGTCCAGCAAAGCCAAGCAGGATCCCAACAGGATCCAATGCATCCTTGAGGGTTTCACCTTCTTCTCACATGAAAATTCCTTTCAAGAGAGCAAGTGATAAGGTCTAGCCAAAGTATTATTTTTTTTTAATTCACCCTTTATTCTAATACAGTGGATGTAGCATATCCCAGTATATGTAGATGCAGCATATGCATGAAAATAGAGCAGAATTTTTAGGTGTGGACTTAACAGAGTCTAGACCAGAGCATACATGCAATAATGTACCTGTTTTCTTACTGCCCTTCACATCAGTTTCATTGGCAGAACAGCTGTATATTTTCTGCTGACATTTTTATGGAAAGTTATATTGGATGACTGTGGGAACTATGTTATGATGTTGTATTACCTTCAGAAAGTGGTACTATTACTTATGTCAAGGTAGTTTACTTTGCAGTCTGTACACATTCCCTAGTGGCTAGAAAGCTAATGATTTAAAGATCATTTTATGTTTTAAAAGAGACTTCTGTAGATGCATTTTTTGTTTTTAAAGACTTCTTCTTCTGAATGTGGTAGGATGCAATTAGTTATAGAATGTGGTTAGTAACTACCCATTTACAAATAGCAGGTTAAATATAAAGTGTTCTAGCTACTGCTACTGCTAGTTCTGGAAGATGTTCAGTGGGCAGCCTGCAATTTTTTTTTATTAGAAAACCCTTAATCTTTGATCTGCTGAACTTTGTGTCTTCAGAATAACTGCACTAAAAACATACAACAGGCATTGTATTAAAACCAGATGATGATTGTTTTTCTTGCTTTTGCCCCCATCTGTACTAACCTCTTCTTTCAGCTTTTGGGAGCCTGAGAGTATGTCACCTGTGTAGGGAAAGAAAAAGTCCCACAAAATCCCCATGCTATAATCAGATTTTTATGCAAGTGTGTGAGTACCTTCTGGTTGGGTTCATTCCAAGATGCAGAAGTAGCTTTTGATGTGTTTGATAGTGTCTGGGAAGGGAAAGAAGGTGGCAAATCCCATCCACTGTGAATATGAAAAATAAGGTGTAAGATTGTGGCATACACATATGTGCATGTTCTTCAGGTTCAAGTCTGGAAAATTGTAAACCTGGCCATTACATTTGCTTGAGAGATGGATCTGAGGTCTGTAGAAAGATTGTGATGACATTTCTTCCTTTTTTTTTTGGGCACAAGAGGCAGAACTGAGTTTTGGCTTAGAACAATGTGAGCACTGTGCTCTGTCTCCCAAAGCAGGTTGGTATGGCTGAAAAGAGGTGGTGACGTTGCTACTGTCCCTTCTGCTTGAAGTTGTTTGGCAGCATCTTGAAAGTCCAGCTGGCTGTAGAGATGGGCAGAGCTCACAGGCATTACTTGACTAGTTTATCCCATCCTTTCCTATTCTATCTTCTTTCCCTAATGCAGTAAGTTTTCCCCTAGCACTCCAAAAGTTAAAATTCTACTTTCATAACTTTATAACTTGTGTAGTAAAAGTTTTGAAGGCTTAGCCTGGAAATGTCACTTTTCTGCTTGAGAAACCTTGTTTCTGGACTATCCAATTCTGGTGTGTAGTAGGAGGATTTATGCTTGCTGACAGAGGTAACTGCTGAAGCATGGCAAAACACATTTACTTAAAATTTCAGCATTTTTTTCCAGGTAAAGAAAAGAAACAGCATGAGTAAATGAAGTGAGGAATGTTTATGAATTAGATGTGATATAAATAAATGAATTTCTTACTCAGCAGCCTGAGTTGCTGCAAATGCTGCTATATTAGAACTGAATGTCATGGATGCCCTTGTCAATCTTTGGTATAAATACTATTTTTTTTCATATATGCTAGGAACATGGTGGAAAATTCCTCTACAAGAGGAATTGAACTAATCTGTAAGCAAACATGGTCTTTAAAGATTGCCTGTGGTAGTGTAGGCTATTCTTCTTAAAGGGAATTAAGCAAATAGTGGTTATAGTCTTCTAGAATTTTAAGTGTGAACTAATCTTTTCTTATTAATTTGTTTTCTGCTTCATGAATACTTATGCTGTCTTTGCCACATGTCTGTGATATATTGATTCCATTAGTCTTCCTGGTTAACTCAAAAGGCATCAACAATTGCAGTCTTAGCCAGCCTTCTTACAAGGGAAAGTCCAGGGAAGGTTATGGATAATGTTGTCCAGTTCTATCAGTTTATTTTTTGGACAGAGCATTACCACTTCTTTAGTGGTTATATGAACTCTGGGTGTACCACCATTGCAACAGCAATGTCATCTGGTACTTTTCAGAAGCCCTTAAGTGAATCAATAATAGCAGTTCTTGTTGTCCTTGGAAGGGATTTGGACAAAGGGGTTAAAAATAAATAGACTAATGGTGAAGTTTAACTGGTCCTCTAAACTATTTGTCACTTAAAATTGCAAGTGAAGAAAGAAGTAAATTTTCAGTGGGAGATGTTTTCCATCAGATGGGCACATTTTCCATCAGAAAGAAAAAATCCTTTACTGTTTCATTCTATTGTGTCTAAATGTCATAAAATGGATACTTGATTGATTGTGCTGGGGGTTTTTTTGTTCTTTTTTTTTAATGAAATGATAAGCAATAAAAATGTAATACCACTTATCCCACTTATCTCAACATTATTTTTTTCTTTGAACTTGTTTCTGTGTATTCTCAGTTTCTGAGTTCTCATTCCCCAAATTCAGCATTACTGCTCAAATTGTTGGTCCTGTTTCATGCGATCAATAACTCATTATTCTTCTCTTTTTTGTGTACCTATATCTTGCTGAGAGATCAATTTTTCAAATATGAAATCCGAGTAGCAATGATTATTGTTGTGTTAAATATGTCAGGTTGGTGGGAAAGATTTTGAGAAATAAAAGATAATTTCTAGTGTGTGAATATGCTTGGACAGAGCCATTCCTGAATTATTAAACTAGAATATATTTATTAGTTTGATTATGATCAAGCATAAGAAATCCTCTGATGTCCTATTGTTTTTCTTTTGAAGCAGATCATATTGTAACTTGATTGTGGAGGAAAAGAAGAGCTAAGCTCATTCTTCAGGAGTTAAAAAGACTATCTCGAGTTTCCTTACTTATTGCTGCAATATATTGGTTCTGCCTTCCATTTATGCTAATTTGTCTGCAAAATGATGCATGAACACTTAACAAACCCAAATTCAAAAATCTTCATTGAAATAATAGATTGATCCAGGAAGGAGAGGTGGAATAATAAGCCAATCTAAGAAAATTTATATTTAACTGCCAACTCTGTAGCTAAGTGTTTTGTAACATGTGGAACTGTGGTTTTCAGCTTCTCCTAATTTGTGACCCCTTATGTACATTTTTTTTTTTTTTTACAAGGATGATCAAGTTGATGAGTCTGAAAGCAGTTTTTTTGGTATATAACACTCTTAAATTCACCCTGAATGGCTGTATGCTGGGAAGTGGCCAAGGGGGAAGGAGTGTTGTGAAAGTACATCGTTGCAGTTGTGATTTACAGTCCTGCCTAAGTACCTGCCCTGTGGTCTTAGGAAAATGAAGTCATGTATGGCTGATCAGTTTTTCAGAGAAAGCAAATGAACATGAAAAATAAAAATCAGAATTTTACTAAGTGAGGCTTTAAAAATAGTCAAATGTATGTTTCAAATTTGAGATTAGAGGCAGCAATAATGGTTTACCTGTTATTCCAATGGTGATCTTACTACCCTTTTGGGAAAAATCAACACTTACAAATAGAGCTATGTGGGTAAACCAGAGAAAGAATGAAAATAACTTGTAGATAGTGTTTGTGAATTTTACCTTTTTTCAGACTCAGTTGTATTCATAGGTATAACCGTTGGAGATGTTCCAGTCAATAGGCAAAATTACTTAAACAAAAATCTTCCTTTTTTTCTTCCTGTTTTCTGCGTTATTATGTGCCATTATTTCTTTGACTTTTGTAGGAGGAAAATGCAGTATTTAAGAAAGGCAGCTCTGTGAAAAGCTCGGATATATTTCTTGCCTTCTGAATGTGGTATGAAATAGTTGTCTGGCTCTTCACTATCTCATTACTCTGCTCTACCACCTCCAAAGAATAAATCTTGTCCTGTTTTCTCACTAGAAAGAACAGTTTGTGTCTTAGGACTTTAACCTAAAAGATTTACCTTAAGTCTGTTCGACACTTGAGGGTTAATTAGAAGCATTGTCTTGAGTCACTGGTCCTTTGAGATGTACTTGTCATTGAATATGCAACATCTGAATTTAAAGTTGGGAGTTTTGTTTGTTTGTTGTTTCCTGTCAAGGTTGTACCCCCTTAAGCCAGGTAAATTATTATCTTTTGTGTGTATTTCTGAGTTTTTGGTAGGGTGTACTCTATATCTTCTGTATAGTTTAGCTGCGAAGGTGCTTTAAAGGACTGGCTTGTATGACATTTTACAACAGATCACTGTTTCTGTGTTTTGTGAAGACAGATTGGGATGAATTCAATCATTTCACTCAGTGAAATGTCATGGTACAGATAGTCTTTCTAGCAGCTATACCTTGATTTCAGTGTGTACAGTTATTGGTAGATAGCTCCAACATAACATGCATGAATCAGTATTATGCTCTGGTTTAGTTAATGTTGGGGATATTTTTTTGTGATTCTCTGTGCTATTTTTGTTCTTATGTTGTCATTTGGTCTCTTGCAGAAAAGAGGAATGCTATACTATCTTACTAATGAGAATGAACAAACATTCATTCTAAAAATTCATAAGACTTTTGGGATTTTCAAGTGTTGTTTTTACACAACTTGCTACTACATTGCTCCTAAATAACAACAGACAACATCTCTGTGAATTACACAATAAAAATGCCAGGTAATATTTTGTTGCTTGGAACAAAAGCTCTCTTCCAAGGTCCACAGCTTTGTTGGATGGTTTGCATTGACTCTTCCAAACAGCTGTAACCTAGCTGTCTTCTGCAAGAACAGGTACCGAACAATCTTAAGGGAAAGTGGCTGTTTACTTATAAAATGTATTTCTGGCAATGCATCCAGGCAATGTTTTTTTTCCATTCAGTGCTTCTCTATTAATTTGTATCCATGGATTAAAAAAAAAAAAAAAAAGGCAAAAATCCAGCAGCTGCTTGTATTGTACCAGAGCTGCCAAATGTCTCAGTTAAACACTCCAGTGTAACCCAGAAATTTCATGATAGTTTATTTAGAAATGCTGTAACATATTTCAACTACAATCTGAACATCTTTGTATCTTTGCATTAGTCCATCATTAAATATATATAGAGTATTTAATCTGTGAGTGTGTTGGACATTGTAGGTTTCAGACAGCTTCTTCTTTCCCTGTTTTCAATGATCTCTACTTGCCTTAAATATTTCAACCCATAGACATGATTGTGAATCCTGTTTTAACATCATATAGTTTTCTATCTTGAACAGTCTTCTAAAACATCAAAAATCACTTGGATTGGTAACTCTGCTCCTAGAAAGGGAGAGTAAATCTGTTTTCCCTTATTAATTTTGTTTGTATCTGAGAGCTGGGGGCCATAAGGAATAACTGAGCTCATGCTAGAGAGAGCAATGGTCATTATGGTGGAGAGGAAGAAGAAATTTCTGCCTTTCTTTGGGGAAAGCTTGTTGTGGAGTTGTCTGTGAGAAGCACTGTTCTCTATCACCTTGCAGTATTGGTATCAGTATAGTTTTGGAAAAACTCTTCTCAAGGTAATAATTGTCTGCAGGTATGGCACTGCTCCAATTACCCCTGTGACAGGCACAGCAAATAAATTGTATCCCCTTGTCAGTGGCAGTAAGTGAACTCTTACAATGATGAGAGAATGTGACAAAAGAAAGATTTCTCCTTTTTCTCTGCAGGATGTAGTTGTTCCAAACAGATGTAAGCGTTACCCCCTGCTCTAAAGCAGGCCACAGTTCAGAATAGGGTGAAGCTGGGAACCAAAGATAAAATTCACATCAGAGCGTTTACAGAAGGTGTCATTTGCTCTCCCAGCTCAACTGAGTCCCAGTGGCTGCCTCAGTGCCCTGCCCTGATATGCAACAGGGCTGCGGAACATCACTGCTACCGCAGCACGTGCAGTTGTAAGCTCAGTTCAGAAAGAAACTCTCATGCCAGGATGATTCATGATCATCTAGGAGAAGTGAACAGAAATTCTGGGAGAATTTTTCATTCTGCACAGCCCAAGGACAGGACTTGTTCTCTTTGGTATGCCTTGCATTGAGCATTTTAAATTTAGCTGTCGAAGTTGAATGCTTTTTAGGGTGCATTTTAAATAACAAACTTTAAAGTTCAATCAGTGCCTGGCAAACACAGAAACTGCAGCCTTCTCTGAATGTTTTCTTTAGAATTTTGTGATGTTTTCAGTAATGTATACTTGTTTCCTAAAATTTCGAGACAAAAATGCATCCACCTTGCTTTTCTTTGTGTGTGACAGTTTGTTTGGTTTCTTGTTTTTCTTCCTATGTTTATTTGTTCTTTTTCTCCTTCCTCAAGAAATAAAATTGTTTTGATGGTGGAAAAATCATAGACTCATAGAATAGCTTGGGTTGGAAGGGACATTAATGATCATTTAGCTCCAACCCCCCTTTCATAGGCAGAGGTGCCACCCACTAGAGTAAGTTACTCAGGGCCCTTTCCAACTTGGCCTTGAACACTTCCAGGGATAGGGCATCCAGTGCTTCTCTTGGCAACCTGTTCTGGTACCATCACTGCCATTTTAGTGATGATTCTGAACTAAACTGGACTGCTCCTTAGGTAATATTAATTTTTATATATTTGAATTTATTAGCCCTCTGTTCCTAAGTTCAACTTGTGTTCTCTAACTACTTGTAAGACTTTTTTTTTAAAGTACTCTTCCCAGTGCCACAGCTGCATCTACAAACCCTTTAAAAAGCATTCAAGGCATCCTTGTAAATAACTGTACCTGACTGTATTTGATCACATTTTTCTCCTGAGACATTATTCAGAGGAGTGCAGAAATACTTCTTCCAGGTAGCTCTCCTGAGGGCCAGTACTCTGTCATGCTGATTTAGACTGTTTGAGCAATGTTTTTTTCTGTATTCCAGGTATCCTCTGTGTAGACAAGCAGAAAATGTGTGTGTATTCACTCTTTAAATTCACTAATTTACCTCTTAAGTGTTTAAACACATCTGATGGAATTTTGCCATCTCAAAAAGAACAGAGTAAGTTTTCTCTACTTGGTAACTTTTTGAGTTTTGAGGATATTTTTTCTCCTTTTGTAGTAGACCAGAATTATTTGTTTAAATGTGTTATTTGTTTTAACCAGTTTGTTTTGGAAGTTGGGCAAAGGGATGGTGAGAAGGGAAAACAGAACATAGGGGTGGATACCTAATATGCGAACATACTGAAACTCGCTATTTCTTAAGGACCAGAACAACACTGTGGTTATATGACAAAATGTCTCTGAACATTTATAACTGTTCCACCAATAGTTGAGAAAATGTTGTTAGATAATTTAGTTTACTGAGCACTTGAAAGCATAAGGACTCAGCTTACACTTTGTAACTTGATATCTGGAGCCAAAAAAGCAAAGTGTGTTGACATTTCCCTTTCTTATCATCCTGTAATTTTCTAATCCCTGGAAAAGATTGACTGTCCAATTTAGGCTCTTTGAGATACTTCTGAAGAGAAGTGTGTCAGTTTTCAAAAGGTGTGATTGCCCAGATCTTAAATATTACAAAGCCCAATGCCTCTGGAAATGAAAGTCCTTTTGGATAAAAGAAATGGATTATCAGGGAGTGTTATCAATGTGATGCATTTATTTTTAGAAAACATTATGTTTGCTTCCAGCAATGTGCAGTTATGGGCTCAGTACTAATAAATCTTTTCTATTATATATAAGGGAGGTTATTTGGTTTAGTGACAAATAGATTTCATCAGATTCTTGCCTTTTGCTTTTGTCAGATCTGTGCTGTCCAAGTGGAAGGCATTGGGGATGCACTTGCCAAAATATGACTGCAGATGCTTTTGCAAATTAAGTTTTCCCGAAGTAATGTAACAGCATGAATCTGCTCATAAAAGTATTGCAGGAAAAAAAAATAGAACTTTATTCAAGTATGTGTACCAATAAAATGTGTCATAAAAGATGATAATTTTGACTTTATATTGACATAAATCACTTACTGGTGAGCAGTACCTTTTTGTGAAAGTGGCATCATAAGAGCAGGCAATAACCGATTGGAAAGGTCATTTGATAAACCAAGAACTTCAAGCATCTGTTTATTATTGACATTCTTCTTTTCTTTCTCAGAAAACAATTTTCTTTCTGTCACTCTCAAATTTCCATATAAATTGCTAAGAGTAGCCAAATACCTTGGCTTCAGGACCTGAAGGAATTCCTCCCCTTTCTGTCTGCAGTTTCCAGATCCTGTAAGGCAGACAATGTGCTTCCAGTTCACACCCAAATCAATACAAACAAATTTTTGTACAGAGATTAACACAGACAGGCAGAAATCACATTTGGGGACATCCCCACAAAACATGAACACATCTACTGGCCTCTTCTGAATCTTCTCTTCAACTAATTCATTTTCATGTGTGCTCATGGAACACACACATGCACACATGTATTCTCACTCAGCTCATAACACTGGCATTATTAATGGGGTTATTTGGGCACTGATGATCTTGGAAAAGATGCTGATCTGTCTCCCAAAAGATCTCCTACTTTTCTCTCAATTAGCAACTAAATTTTAGGCATTCCTTGCACATCTTCCCCTTCAACCATCTGTGGAAGCCATCTATCTCTTAATGTGCTTTCAGGAGAATGTAAGCTTCTTGATGTTATCCATTTATGTCCACCAATTTCTTAGGTCACCTCACGTAGTTTCCCATACTAGGTAACTAAGTTACCTAACTTAGTTGGTTCAGTTAGGTAACTTAAGAGAGTGACTCGTATTCTGCCTCCAGCCTCAAGATTTTTTCTGTCTCCTTATGTGCCCACTTCATTGTATGATACTAAAGGTTTTGGCTTAATTCCAGGCAGTTGTTGAACATCTCCCATGTAAGTCTATCTGATCTGCACTTTAATGTACCAAATAAATACCATCTTCATGTTGTGGTTTAGGAATGGTACCCCTAAATCCAGTGCTCCTGCTGAGTGTCCCAAACCACACACTGATCTCACACCACCTCACCCCTGCCTTCCCTTTCTCCCTCCCACTGCAGGGGAATGGACTTGAGAATTGGAGGCACAAATGGTGAAGATTACAGGTTGAGAGAAGAACACTTCACTGGAAACAGCCATGAGATAAGGAAAGGGACAGTAACAGCCACAATATTAATAATAAAAGTGTACAAAAGAGAGGGTAATTCACATGCAAAAATGCTCACCATGGACCCCGAGACAATGAACAATGGTAGACAGCCACTATCCTGCACTTCCAGGCATGAGGCACCCACAACTTCTCCAGGCAACCTGTTCCAGTGTCTCACCACTCTCAGACTAAAGAATTTTTTCCTGATAACTGATCTAAACCTACTGTTTTCCATACTGAAACCAGTCCCCCTTGTCCTGTCACTACATGCCTTTGTAAGCAGTCCCTCTTGATCTTTCTTTTAGGATCTCTTTAGGTAGCAGAAGGCTGCAATTAGGTCACCTAATTAGGTCGCCTTCACTTCTCCAGGCTGAACCCAATTCTCTCAGCCTTTCCTCATAGGACAGGTGCTTCATCCCTCCCACTTGGTGGTCTCCTCTGGGCTTGCTCAAACAAAACCATGTCCTTCCTGTGCTGGGGCCCCCAGAGCTGGATGCAGCACTCCAGTTGGGGTCTCACCAGAGCAGAGCACAAGGACAGAATCCCCTCCCTGGCCCTGCTGCTTTGGATGCAGCCCAGGACATGTTTGGTTTCTGGGTTGTGAGTGCCCATGGCTGGATCATGTCCAGCCTCTCAACCACCAGCACCCCCAAGGCCTTCTGGGCTGCTCTTTGTCTGTTCATCCCCCAGCCTGTGTTGATACTGGGGATTGCTCTGACCCAGGTGCAGCACCTTGAACTTGGTCTGGTTAGACCATATGAGATACCTATTGGCTCACTTTTTGAGTTTGTCCAATTCCCTCTGGATAGCATGCCATCCTACAGGAGTGACAACCATACCCTTCAGCTTCCTGTCATCTGCAGATTTTCTGGAGGTGCACTTAATCCCTTTGTCTACATCTTTGAAGAGATCATCATGTCTACATCATGAAGAGATTAAATAATATTGGTCTCAATACAGACCCCTGAAGGACACCATTTGTCACCCTTATCCATGGATAAGGACTCTTGGATAAGAGTCCTTATCCATGGGACTCTGAGCCATTGACCACTACCTTCTGGACATGACTGTCCAGCCACTTTCTTCTCCATCTAAAAGTCCATCCATCAAACACATTTCTCTTCAGTTTAGGGAGAGAGATGTTGTGAGGGACCATGTCAAATGCGTTATAGAAGTTCAGGTAAATGACAGCTGTCCCTGTTCACTAGTCCATGGATGTAGTTACTGTTACAGAAAGCCACTGGACTGGTCAGGCAGGACTTGCCCTTGGTGAAGCTGTACTGGCTTCTCAATTACAGCATTGGAACAGATTCTTTGGATAACATTTCTTGGTATAATGTTCAATATTGTCACTTCAGGTTTACTTTATGGAGTCTAGATTTCAGGGGGAGAATTATTATGGTGAGAAATCCAGGTGGTTCTAAACCAAGTGCCATTTAGGCCATAATATTGTTCTGCTTCATATATCACAAAGTTCAACTAAGCAGAACACAAATTAAGAAAATTAGTATCAGAGGAAATCATGGAATTTTTGACACTTCTCTTTTGGTTGTGAAGCGAAGGCTGAGGAAGGAGGATTGAGAGAGAACAATTGGAGTAAATAGTCAAAAATTCAGTATTTTGTTTAAAAATAGTACATAATTATGTATTTATTCTAAAAATATGCAAAATCTACATGACATTTAGTAAGTAAGCAAATTTCTTTCAACAGATGTGAGGATGCTCTTCATCTTAATTGTGTAGCATTGTGTGATATTGCTTGGCATTCAATATCTTCCTGTAATTATTATTGAGATTTGTACTTCCTTGCTTGTTTAGAGAAATTCTCTGGTTTATTTGTAAAACTTACTTATATTCTCTAGATCTTTTTAATGGCCTTACATATTTTCATGTAAGCTTTCAGTATGATATAAGAGAAACTGCTTCTGAGGATTCAGTTTTCTTTTTTTTTTAATTTTTATGTTCTGGATTTTGAAAATCCCCTCTGATCTATTCCTGGGATTATGAATACTGCACAAAAAAGTGTGATGCAGAAATGTTAGCCTGATGGAGAATACAGCATTTCCTCAGATTTTAAAAAGAGCATTTATTTTTCAGTATAGCTATTAATTTCCACAGATATCTATTCAGGAGCAGGTGCTTTCTGTCTCTCTCTGTCATCTACTTCCCTAAACTCAGTTGTATGAAACTACCAGAGAGATAGAGAAAGAAAATACTGTTTCAAATATCTTTTCAGCAGCAAAGAGGTATGAGTCAAAACCTTCTCTGAGTTGGCTTTAATTTAGAGTTGTTTAATTACCTTTAGCTAGTTTTTGTTGAGGTTGGAGATAAAAAAATTACACAAGTATTACCCATGAACTTAAGTTAGACTTTACTCAGTTTCTAGCACAAATAGTTCCTTCATAGGCCATTTCCTTTCAAATTATTCATTAACAGAAAAACAACAACTAGAATGTTTTTTTGCTCTTAATGAGGTTAAAAAAATGTGCACACATTTTGACACTAATTATATGTTTCTAGCACTTTAGTTTTCAACATCTTAATTTCTTCAATTCAAGTATAACAGTTCTCTTAAGGCTTTACTTCCACTTTGTGATCTTTTTTGAAATATTGTTGACTTGTGAAAGTCGTGTACATGATATAATAATGAAAACTCTTCCAATATTAAATAAGTATATATAGTCAAACTTAGTACTCACTTCATGTAACTTTGTCTACTTCTAAGTAGTAAAATACAACATGAAACTGTAGATTCACAGAAGAATGATTTTGGTTGTTTTTCCTAACATGTAAGTGCAGGTTAGTTTTGGCATTGATTAAATGGATTACCTAGAAATTCTAAACTTTTTTTTTTTATACTCCATATTTAAGTGCTTATGTTACAGGAGGTTATGGAAGATCCAGAAATAAAGAGCATATGTTTTAGAGAAATATGTCACTTTTCATAACATGAACAAGGCTTTATTTTTATAGGGTGGAGAAAATTTCTGCCACTAGAGGGATAAATAATTAATTTTAATGGTTCTAAGAATATTTAGATGCAAGGATCCAGTACATAACCTCTAATCTCCATCAAATCAATGCAAACTGACCACTAAGAAGTGCCAGGTTCCTATGGGACAGAGATGAAACACTGCAATATGAACATGTTATTTCATTCAGTGGAAAAATGTCAATCTTCCTCATTCCAGAGGGACCACTGTACTTCTCAGTAGTCATGAATGTATAAAACATGGGAATATTCATATTCATTATTTAGGAAAAGAATGTTCATTGCATTATGGGAAGATCTGAGTTATATCCATTTGTGGATGAAGATAGGCACATTCTTGATGATTTTTTTCAGGACATATATTTTTGAGAGAGCAACCCATTAAAGCAACCCTTGTGTAGTACTGCAGAACGTATCTGTATTTGTGGAAATATAGACATTAATAAGTTAAGATTTCCATTTACACTTTTAAGTAGGTGTGGTGGGATTCCCTGGCTGGATGCCAGGTGCCTACCAAAGTTGCTTTCTCTCTCCCTTCTTCAGCTGGACAGGAGAGAGAAAATATAATCAAAGATCCATGGGTTGAGACAAGGACCAGGAGAGATCAATCACCTGTTAACACCATGAGCAAAACAGACTGGGCTTGGGCAGATTAGTTTAATTTATTGCCAATCAAATTAGAGAAGGGTAATGAGAAATAAAACACCTTCACCTCACCTCTCCCTTCTGCTGGGCTAAGATTCATTCTTGATTTTCTCTACCTCCTCCATCTCAGTGATGCAGAGGGACCGGGAATGGGGACTGTGTTGATGTGTTGTTTCTGAGTCCTAATGGACAAGGAGCTGAACCCATAATGCTCCCTTGTAGCAAAGAAGGCCAGAAGCAGGTCAGGGGAGGTGATCCTTCCCATCTCTTCAGCCTGAGAAGGCTCAGGGGGAATTTAGCATGTATGAATACCTGATGGGAGGGAACGAAGATGGAGGCAGTCTCATTTCATCAATGCCAGTGACGGGACAAGAGGCAATGGGCAAAAATGCACGTATACAAAGTTTCACCTGAACAGAAGAGAACACTGTGCTGCTGTGAGGGGAGTCCAGCAGAGTTGACAGGTTGTGCAGAGAGGTTGTGGAATCTCCATCTTGGACATACTCAGGAGTCAGTTGGATAAAGCTCTGGACAATGTACCCAAGCTGTCTCCCATTGAGCAGGAGGTTAGGACTATATAATTTTGGGAGGTAACTTTCTAACCTCAATGATTCAGTGATTTTGATATCCCTGATCATAGTCATCATAATTGTTTTTTACTTTTACCCAGTGCATCTTGAATTGTTCAATCAAGACATGCATTTAAAAGCTTTTTTTTTTTTTTTTATTTGATGAGAAATATTTTATTATTAAGCAACAGAACTCATCTGGAATTTGCAAACCAATTCACAAGAGAAATGCTTATTCTTTTTTTCTGTTACATGCAGTGTTCTGAAAATGTAAATGATTTCCACACTCTTCTTTGGAGGACTTCAGTAGAGGTGTTTCATCGACTAGAGTAAGGTATCTAGAAAAATTAAGGTGCATTCGTTCTCTGAATTTATTATGTTATTTACATGTCAAAATGTAGATTGGGTACCTACATGCAAAATGCATGCAGTAGCTTGAACATTTTTCTGGCTTTCATGCTTTCTTGCATGAAAAATAAAAAAGAAAAAGAAATTAGATGACACCTCATATTCCTTCTTAAGAAGAAACAACATTAAGCAAAAGATTTGTAAAGTGCAAAACATTTCTACAAAGATGGGGAGTTGATCTTATTTCTTGTCCATTCGGAAATCATAGGTTTAATTCATTGGGCAGACAGGATGGATTCCAGCCAAAAGGTAGAAATTTTGGTTCATCCTGGCTTTGCTATTTATGTATTTAGCATTTCAAAAGATCCTGGAGACTTCTACATATTCCTTTTGTAGATTTGTGTCCAAGAGGTAATTCCAAGTTGCCAACACCAGCCACCTTGAAGGCAGATGTCATCAGTAACCCCTTTGGTTCTTTAAGATAGCTCATTCTCTTGCTACATGTGGAATTCCAAATCAACAGATATGGCCACTTTGGAATATATACAAGAGGAGCTGATGGAGCTGTGAAACTATAGGTGTAAGCTTTAAGAACGGCATCAGTTTACAGCCTCTAGATCTGCCACTGAGGAAGATACAGAAGTTTAATTTTTCTTTTTTGAGTACACAGACTCTTTCATTTTCATATCCTTATTTCTAGAAGCCTACAAATCCATGCAGGTGACTTCTTGTGGGTTAGCAAAAAAAAAAAAAAAACTTTCACTGGAGATTACTCAAAAAGCTGGATGCTAGTTTTCAAGGTGACAGATATTTTTAATGCTGAATAGAGAGTAGGTGTTCTTAGAGGAGAAATATAAATCACAGGAATACTATTGTTTAAAAAGGACTAAAAGAAACTAGAGTATTTCCTGAGAAATCTATTGGTCAAGAAGGATCTATTGGTCGAGCATCCACCTTATTTTCTAAGATTTAGCCTAATTAAAATGGACATTGAGCAATTAAAACTTTTCCAATTGTGTTTTAGTTTTGGATTACTATATTCTATGTATGTGAGTCATAAGCAGTATTTCTTCAACCCAATTACCAATTAATTGGCAATAAATGTAGCTACAGGGTGACAGAGACTTTCTGAGGGGACAGGAGGCTTTTCTGAAAAAATAAGCACCTAGTGAGAAACACATGAAGAATATGGTACTTCATTACTGTTACTGCAGTTAATATTGATGTTTTAATTGGTTGTATTAATAGCTGAACTGTAGGACACTTATTTCAGGGTCTAATTTTACTTGCAGTTGTAATGAATGAGATAGTTCTTGAAAGTGGTTTTTAGCTGAAGGCTTCAAAGTAGACACCTTGATGCCATGTAGGTGGATCAACAGGACAATCACTGAACAGAATTTAGCATTAAGTCCCTTCTCTCCAGCTATGTGAAATGAATTATTATACAATAGTGTTTGGCTGCTCTCTCTAAATGGAAATAGGTTTCTCAGTATTTGCATGGTTTAAGCAAAATGATGAAACTCAGTTTTGCATAGAGCTCATGCCTTTTCAGAGGTAAAATAAAAACCGAAGGAAACAAAAGAAAAACAGAAGTGTATAGAAAAGTAAAGCCTCAGGGAAATAATATTTCACTAGCAGATAATATGCCTAAAATTGTCACAAAAGTTTTCAAAGTAAAATGCATTTACTATTAATAAGGTAATTTCATTAGCAAAATTCATTAGCAGTAATTGCTGTGTACTTCGTTTTTTGGTTGAAGTATGTAATGACTGTCTTACTGTTGATTTGTGAATATATGACTGTATAGGTCTTGTCTAGCAAATGAATTTAAGATTACCTTAGTTGGTTGGGGCATGGTGCTAATAACACCAGGGTTGTGAGTTCAATCCCTGTGTAGGACATTCACTTGAGTTGCACTCAATGATCCTTGTGATGAGCCCCTTCCAACTCAGAAGAGTCTGTGAAAATTGTTTTGGCATGATTACTCTCTGTATGTTTTATCTTTCAGGATAGCATTTAGATATTTGCAAGCAGTTTTTTTTTTGGGGGTTGTTTTTTTTCCTTTTTTTTTTTTTTTTTTTTTTGCAAAATGTCCTGCCCATCCAGATGCATATGGATGTGTGCATATTTTGTGTATGCAAAAAACCTATTTTGTATGGTAAATATAGTACCCATTGTTAGGCCCTCAGAATTTCAGGCTTTCATATTTGAGCAGCCTGCTTTTCATAACAAGCCTTTGGTTTTCTGAAATAAGGTATACTTTGTTCGGACTGGCACTAGTTGCAAATTTGTTCTCAGAAAAAGCTTTAGAATTTGTGAAACCATGGCATTGACTCAGAGGACTTAAATTCTCCTTCTTTCTACTCTGACATGATGTTGACTTTTCTTGTGATTTGCTGTCTTAAAGAAAACTGTGTCTTGTCCTTTAAAATTGCTGTGATGGTGCAGGTACAGAATTTCTAGAAGTATGTTGTGATGGTTGCAATTTAACATCTTTAGCCTTATTCACCTTAACTTTTGTAGTCCTGCCTAAAAAGGTGATATTAGTACTGGGCTGCATTTAATTCTGAGTTTGAAATATTAAAGGAAATGGAAATGAAAGGAATGGAAAGGCTCTGTATTAAAATTGAAATTTTAATACACAGCTCCTGAATTGGAGACATTGCAAACATTAGAGGCAAAGCTCAGTATTCTCTGTTTCATGTAGGTAGGAAGAGATAATAGTGAGAAGATGTTTCTCCACAAAGCCATACTGGGTGCCCACATTGCCTGTGAATCTTACTATTTCAAGAAAATGTTGCTTTTAAAAAATCAAAAAATTGGCTTTTAAATCAGAAATATTGAATTAATTGTTAGCATGTTGCTTATGTGCCCAATGCTCTCAATGTTTGATCTTTCTGCATGATTGTGATAAAACTGAGATATAATTGTGGAATATGTAAGAAAACCCCTCATTTTTAAAACAAACATTTTTTCATTGAAAAATTTCAAAAAGAAGAAACTTTCAGCATAGCTGAGAAATTCAAAGTCAGTGCACCAGTATGGTTTTAAACGCATGTGTAAAACTTGGAAATGGGAACCTGAAATGTAGAAATTGTTTGCCTTCTGTTCCTCCACCAGCTTTTGTATAGATCGAGTTAATGTTGTTACTGAATTTACTTTGTAGTTCTTACTCATTTAGTAGTGAGAAGTGTTATGTGCAATCTGGGCAGCATATGTACTTCAGTGTCTTAGTTTAAGCTGTAATAGAGTAGAATCTCTTTGATCCCCACCAAGGGGGTCAGCGGCATGCAAATGGACATAAGGACATTATATTCATTTATTCATAGAAGTAAAGGTCAGTAAAGAAGGAGTCAAGTCCCAGATGGGAAGAGAATGAGGAGATACCTTAATCTTGGTCTGAAATCATCTTGTAAAGCTATAGAAAATATACAATTGATACATCAGACTCTTTTTCCCTGTAACTCATTGAAAGTATGCAGAGATGAAGTGTTCAAATTTGTAGATATGAGCAAAGTCATCTATGCTAAAAGAAGCAGATGTTGAAGTAGCTGTGATCCCATGAGAAGTTTGAACAGAGAGAGAGAGGAGTGATAAAGACCTTTTGCCCCCAGTGAAAGACGAAGAAAAGTTCTATTCCCAGAGATGAAGATGATCTCAAAAATAGATAAAGAGAACCTTTGCTCTTGAAGAGCTCATCCTTAAAATAGTACCCCATAAGTTGCCATGGCCCATAAACACAGCTGCGGGAAGGCTGTGAAAAGAAGGACTTCACAATTGCAGATTCCTGGATGGCTGCTATTCATGGAAATGGAAAGCCATGAGAGAACTGTTTTCTTGTGGAAAAGTCTCCATAAAATGTCAAGAGGAACTCCTCTCCCTTAGTGAACTAAAGAAAGACTGTTCTAGAGGTGATAAACTGACTGAATTGTTTCTCCACATTGGTAGTGGGAAAGAAAAAGTAGTGGGAGGAGAAGTGTTCTAAAATTTTATTATGGTTCTTATTCTTTATTTTACTGTTAATAAACTTTTCTGTGTACCCTTTTTAAGTTTTGAGCCTATTTACTTTACTTCTAATTCTATCTCACAGCAAGAAATCAGTACGTATATTTTAGTGAGTGCGCTGGCATTTAATCAACACTAGACCCACCACACTGAGAATGTAGTGAAGCATTAAGTTCATTGGATTAAAACCTTTGACTTTGTCTTGCAATCTCCAAGCATCCAGACATTCCTAACTGTGTTAAACCTGCTTCAGTAATGCAGAATTTATTCTAATAACTAAGACACCTGAAAGTCAGAGTTGGTGTTACTGCTTTCAAGACAAGGTGTTTGCTCTTTTGTCTTGTCTTGCAAAGTAAAGATGCAAATATTTAGAAAAGTAAGGAAGGTTTATATCTGTGTGATGCTGTAGTACCTAATTTAGGTTTCAAGTAAAGTACCAAGCTCAATTTCCTGTTTAAAACCAGTTCTACTTACAAATTACACTATCAAGCATCATTTTACCCCTGCATATGGGAACAGCTCTTCAGAGCCATTTCTCTTTTCTTCAGTTTTCAGTAATAATTTTTAAATGAACCTCTGACTACTCTGAACTGAAAGCTTCTGAGAAACTCTGTGATGTATAGTATCATTTACTTCATTTACTTTTTCTTTTCTCTTTTCTTCCATGCTTCTTTTCTTTCCTCCATCTCTTTCTCCCTCTTCAATCCTTACCAACATTTAAGTTGCAGACTACTCACAAAATTAAAATCTAATTTTGTGGTTAGGGCGTCTCTTCTTGTTAGCACAGTAGTGATTAATACCTGCTTGTTTCTTAAAGAGTACAGATCGTGTATCCTGAGGCAATTTGGAGACATGGGACTTTTTCCAGCTGTTGAAGGTAATGGTAACACCTTGCTTGTGTCTTACTGTGACTGCTACATAGGGCTATATTCAGCATTTTCTATTGTAATATCTTTCAATATTTGCCCTTTTGTTCTTTCAAAGTCTAGGATGTATGGGGTTTTTTTCCCAAGGAATTCAGATTTGTTTGGTTTGGAATTGCAAGTATTTCTGTTGAGGACACTGGATAGCGTTTATCTCTGTCCATATAATTTTTTCCTTTACACATGTTGCATGTTTGTGCATTGCCCATACCCAACACTAATCAACTGATTTTTAGAGTGGTGTAAGAGTGAAACAAAAAACTATGTGCAATAAATGTTTAAAGGTTAATATTGATTGGAGCAAACTATTCAAAAGAGCTGAATCACAACAATTAAATAATTTGAAACAATGAGCTTTCTTAAAGACATGTTCTAAAAACAAAGCAGTAGGTCAATAGGGATCCTAAAATTCAAGTAATGCACTGAAACATCTAATTCATGATTATTTCTACTGTGTGCACTGAACAGATTGGCAGTGATTGCTTTTGATGAGAAAAAGCCTGTCTTCAAAACCTGATGAGCATTTTGCCTCTGGCATCAAAAGTGGTTGGGATTTTACTGTTTTGTGGGTTAGTAAACACCAAGAAGTTCATGACTTGTCTGTCCAGGGAATAGAGAATAAGACACAACTTATTCTCCATCCTGGTGTCTGTCATAAAAATACTCTTCCTTGATATTTGACAGTTCTATCCTCCTCATGTTGCATCTTATAAAAAAGAGAGCACTGCATAAAGGACTATTTTGTAATGTCCTCCTCTAAGACTGCTGTGTTAGAGATGTGTTGCATGAAGAGGAAAGGAGGACTATTTCTGGGCAGTTTTGCTGGGATGCAAAGGAGTGTAGAGAAATTTGAAAAATAATCATTTACCAGCTTTCTTTGGCTGTTTTGCACAGATGTTGCAGCAGTTGTTTCCCAGAAACCTCTTTAGACAATTTTTTTGAGAGACATGAGGCAGCTGTAGGTGGCCCTATTTACTGACACTGAAATTCACAAATGGAATCAAGTTGTTAATGCTTTTTGTTTCTTTTAAAAAAGGTGGAAAAAAGAAACAGGGGTGGGCAGCAGAAAATGGAAAAAAGCCATTGTGCATGTCTTGCTGTTCTTTAGACTGTTATATGATGCTAATCAATATCCTCTGATAGAATTTGAACAGAGGTTGAGATTGTTATTAATGATCAGTACAGGATATTTGAATGTTTAGCAATCAATGCTGAATATCAATTTTGTTCAAATTACACCAAGAATGTTTTTCTTCTTTTCATTCCCAAGATAAGTTGTACATCTTTTGTTATCCTGGCAATAAATTTGCTACACATTGTGTTGTAATTTGACAATTGTACTGATGTAATTTATTTACTTTTTATGATGGAACTTTTCCTGGGGATGTAACTGAGTCATTTGTTTTGAATAAATGAAATTTATTTTCAGCCATGTCTCAGTAGAATATAGCATATTCAGGGAGATAAAGACCTCTAATATAAAGTTTGCCATGTAAAAAAAAATCATATTCAGTCTCTATGCTCCTGTAGAATTCTGCTATCATAATTCTGCAGTACAGCATAAGCTGTAAGACATTATCTAGTCCTCTGTATACAGCTGTATAGGCAAATGACATTAAATGAGCTCCATTAACCAAAGGGAAGAAATACCATGACTATCCTCCCTAATAAGTAGAAATTCAGACTTAAGTCTCAGTCATATAAATTCACAGCAATATAATATTAGGGAGAGAATGATTTCTTTAGAAGTAGGTCCCAGACTGGCCTGTTAAAATAATATATATATTGTACTAAAATAGTAAATTCCAAATGTTCATTAAGGTAGTTGAGTATTCATATGTCTCAGTACTGCCAAAGGTGAAGGAAAAAGAAGTGAATGTAGAAGCATATAAAGAATGAGACAAAAAGACAATCTAGGAATGCTACAGTGTGTGTTGCTTTAGTTATTGCAAACTTTGGCCAATAAAGAGATCAAAGAGTCACCTATGAAATCTTTTAAACTGTTGTGGAACTGCTTTAAGAAATGCCTGTTCAACATTTGGCAAATGAAACATTTTTGTCAGGTAAAAGCAGAGGTGATTCAGTTAAGATTATCACTATAAAATAAATACATTTTATTCCTTCCTTAACTACTTTCATTTACAGCATCTATTTACAGAAAAGAAACTACAGATGGAGAACTTTATTATTTAGGCTGGTCAAGTGCTATTTAGAGATAGTTGCTTACACAGCCTGGAAATACAAATTGGTGCTCTAGATGTCCTAGTGCTGTGTTGCTTCATGACAGATACCTAACCTGAAAATGTCCTTCTTAATAATGCCTATTTAAGAGGAGTTCGTGTCTGGGGTGTATTCCTAGCTTCCTAACAGTCTTGAGCATAGACTAAAACCAGTTATTTTCAGATATCCTAATTTTCTAGTCTCCTGCTTCAGATCTGGTTGATTAACGCCTGTAGCCATTGTGTAACTTTGCTCTTTCACCTGAAACTAAGTCATAGATACACATTCAGCTTTTGTAAACTATGTTAGAACAGTCACGGTTTTGTAGTGAATTAGAATGTGCTGAGTAATACATCTTTGGTGATTAAACTGTGATGGAAGTAAATTATCCTCTCTCTGAAAGTCTCCTGTGGCAAGAAGAATGTCATGCTGACAACATGAACAAAGGCTGCCCCCCCCATGAGTGTGATTTGGCTTACTAGCAGGACATATCAGTGACTGGAGTGGAAAGAATTTTGCTGCCTTTCTTATTGGTAGACCGGTGGGGAGGTACCTTCCTACAGTGTAGCCACTGCAAAACTACAGCAGCAGCTACATCTGTCTTTGAAAAACAAACTATCCATTCTGAGGTAACAATGATGTTTGGTCCCATTTAAAATTGTTTTAAGCTTGTTTTTCCGTAGGGGAAAATCTGGACAATATGTCATTATGTTTTCACATAAAAGATTGCACTTCCTTGTTGTGTATATGTTTCTACGTGTGTATTATTAGATGTACTCTAATAGAAGTACAGGGAAATTGAAACTTCTGGTTTCAGAAGGAAGTATATCTTACTGTACTGACTCTGTGAAGTAAGGTTTTGGTAGTGGGGAGGTGGGAGCTGCCGAGATAGCCTCTGAAGGAAGACATCATGGACTGCTTTGTGCTGGACACAGCTGGTTCCAGTCCTCTCTGCAATGGACTTACTGGAGAACACAGTGAGCCCATCAGCCACTGTGGGCACCTGGGAAAACTTATGTAAGACAGGTCAAGAGCAAACAGAAGATCTGAGGGTGGAGCTGAGATAAAACTTGTGTGCTGAGAACTATCTTAGCATGACAGTTTGGGAGGGTAGAGGACTGTGAATGCCTGTTTGCCAAAATATTTTTAATTAAATCTATTTATCAATTATCAAAAATATATCAGCTCAGCTCCTCTTAGATGTTGTTGTATTTCTTTGGTGAGGACTTAACATTGTAGAGATTATAAATAAAGCTAATTAGAGTGGTGGTTTATTTATTTATTTATTTATTAACACTTACCTTTCTACCAAAGAGAATAAACCCATTTACTACAGTACAGGAAGGCAAGTGGATGCTTCACACTTCATTTTCTCCTTTCACAGTGAATTATCTTGCCTTCATCAGTGTTTTGAGTAATATTTCTGTGACACCTCAGCTTCAACACCTTCCACATACACATAACAAACAGTAAACAAAGTCACTATGAGACCACAGGGCAAGAAAACACCTTGGTAAGTACATATTTACATTACAATTATGAGCTAACTATATGGAGATACTGAAGTATTTTATGCTAATTTTACTAAATTATCATATGATTACGCAGGTAAATTGACATCTGCAAAGTTGTCTGAGTGCCAGGCAAGCCTAGCAGCAACATATTGTATAAATTCATATTTTAACAGCATGAAGCTCAGTCCCACAGGTCTGCTATTCAGTTATTGTTCCCAATCAAGCTGTCAGTATTACTTGGTGTGATTCAGGTGCTTATATGTACTAACATTGCTATATTGTCTCATTCTGAAAGCAAAAAGGATTAGTATACACCTAAATATGTAAAATAGGATTGTCAATTCAAGTAATTATATGCTATTATACATCACCAATAAAATATTTAACTAAAATTCCCATCTTCATATTTACCTCCTTATTGACTTTTATTTGTCCCTTCTAGGTCCCATTCCTTATCACTTTCCCTTTGTGAATTAAAACTGTATCATTTTACATATAATATCTTACATGTTATGAAAATTATGCATAATAGCTTTATCTGTGAGGTATTTAATGACAATATTTTGTACACAGCACAAGTGTATGTGCCCAAGTCTTAGAGAACTTGAGGCATCAACAGTGATGTCTAGCCTTTTTCCCCTCACTAAACCAGGGGAATAGTTGGAAATTAAAAATTATACTGTCAGACATTGGTCCTGCCCAAGAGTCCATCAGTTGTCACTCTGTTCAGATGCACATGGAGTTCAAAGGTGCCTTCTGTGAGAGCAAGACATAATACCATAAGATGAAGCAAACAAGCTTCCATCAGAGACAATCAGGAAGAAAATCATGTTCATTATTCAATCACTGTCCCAGAAGGCCATAAACTTTTAATGCTTATTCCTCATTCCTTTCAGGGAAGACTGTCCTTGCCAGCTAAAGGTTGCTGGGCTCAGTTCTTCAGTTTACTACTGAGGGGAGGCAGCCCATGTACCATGTCACATGTCTAATGTTAAGAGCTCAATTTAAATAAACTACAGGCCTGCCCCATGAGTAGCCCTTTTTTTTGTGCAGGGGTGTAGATCTGCTAGAGGGTAGGAAGGCTGTGCAGAGGGATCTGGACTGGCTGGAACAATGGGCAGAGGCTGACTGTATGAGGTTCATACAACTTGTATATGCGAAGCGTTGGGTTCTGCACTTGGATCAGAACCAACCCCTTGCAGTGCTCTAGACTTGGGTCAGAGTGGCTGGGGAGCAGACCAACAGAAAAGGACGCCAGTGGTGCTGATTGACATAGAACATGACCCAGATGTGTGCCCAGATGACTAAGAATGCCAATGGCATCCTGGTTTGTATCAAAAATAGTGCAGCCAGCAGTTCCAGGGAATTGATTGTCCTCCTGTACAAGGCACTGCTGAGGCTGCACTTCAAGTCTTTTGTTTAGCTTTGGGCCCCTCACTATATAAAAAACATTGAGGTGCTGGAATGTGTCCAGAGAAGGGCAATGAAGTTGGTAAAGAGCACAAGTCTCATGAGAAGTGGCTGATGGAGCTGGGGGTGTTTAGGCTGGAGGAAAGGGAAACCTTATTGCTCTTTGAAACTATCTGACAGGAAGTTGTGGTGAGGTGGATTTCAGCCTCTTCTCCCACTTCTCAAAGTGATAGGTTGAGAGGAAGTGCCCTCAAGTTATGTCAGGGAAGGTTTAGTTAAGTATCAGGAAAAATTTCTCCGTGGAAACAGTGACCCAGCATTAGAACAGGCTTCCCAGGGAGGTGTTTGCATCACCATCTTGGAAGTGTTCAGAAAATGTGGGGTTATGGCATCTTAGGACATGGTTTAGAGGTGAACATGGTGGTGGTACTAGCTGATGGTTGGTCTTAAAGTTGTTTTCCAATCTTAATAACTTTATGATTCTATTGAAATACAGATGAGTGACAACTGCAAACTCTTTTCCTTCCCATGTGGATTGCCACTGGGCACGTAGGCTGTTTCTTCTAAAACCTAAATAAATCCTCTTTCATTATTGCACTGGGCAGACTGGGAATCAGTTCAAGCACCAGCTCTCAGGATTGACAGGCAGATGATTTGTCTGTCTTGGGGAAAATGGCTATGTTGGTGTTTCAGTGTAGCATATTCAGTAACTGCATGTGCAGAATAGTGAGGAACAAAGCTCTGTTGGGATGAGTGATGTCCGAAATCATTGACAAGTCTGTGAACAAAGGGCCGGCCAAATGACATTCTGGCATCAAGTCTGATACCCACTACTCTTTGTTGTTCCTTGTTTATGGTTCTTCTCTGTACGATATAGTAACTTTGTGATTGCCAACTTTATGCATGTGGTGCTCACTCAGGATAAAATTGTTTTTACCAGGCCTGCTAGTCTGGAGAACCAGTACAGAATATCTCCTCTGAATGGCAATTCCTCAGATAATTTCAGTATTTATGTCAGAGATCAAGAAGGCGAAGATAAGAAGGAGGTTTTGACCAGTGGAAGAACAGTGGTACTGTTTCCAGTGAATCCAGCCGAGAGCATCTGGTGGACCCAGCTGGATGACTGTGTTGGGCTCAGATGGAGTAGCTTAAACTTTGGCACAAGCATCTGCAGTGTTTATTCAGTGTGGTGTGTCATCATAAAACCATAGTTTTATGAAACCATAAAACCATAGGAAGGGGCCTTCAAGATCATCCCGTTCCAACCCCTGTGCAGTGCACAAGGACACACCATGAGACCGTGTTGCAGGAGACATCCATAACTTCTCTGGACAATCTGCACTCTACTACTGATGTTGATAGGCTGGAGAGTTTTCATACTGTAAAGACGTGACATACTCCTTTAGAGTTTTATCAGTCTTCCAGATCAGTATGTAAATTGATCAGAAATTTGCAAAAGGGGGAGAAAAGGGAAGGGGGATGGACTATATTCCTGAAAAGAAAGAGCAATTTTTGCTGAAAGCTTCTAGACAGTTGAAAAGCTTTTTGTTTATTTTCATTATAATTTTGGATTCTGTGATAAAGCACAGCAGGTAGATTGGTTCTGCACAGATTTAAAAAGAAAATGTTCATCTGTACAATAGAGCATATTTTTAGGAAATGGTGTTTTGTATAATGTGATTACTTTCATCAATAAAACTTCTAAATGTCCATTTTGGAAGTCATTCAACTTTAAAAGATGTTGGACAAGACACTTGTATCAATTAATAGTACTTTTGCAGAAGAGGATAAATAGCAAGAGAGCATAAGTGTAAATTCTCACAAGGTCTAAATAATGATAGTTAAAGCAGGTTGTAATATGAAAGGAAACAACAGAGAAATCTGTGCACCAATATTTGCCTCTGGAATTATTACAGTCTATTTGTTCACTCTTCAGGATATTTGAATGATGTTTCATGGTTGCAGTAGGCAACTTGTTTGATTATGATTTCAGACATTTTCTGACGTGGGGGCTGAATGTCATCTACAGTTCTAGTTCCTTTGGACCTTTTCCTGCAACTTGTCTTCAGAACACTGCATCTCTTGCTGTACTAAACTGGAAAGAGTTTGCATTTTAGCACAAGAGAAAGAACTATTATTCCAGGATATGTAAGTTGTTGGGTTTTCCCTGCATATCAGTTAAGTATCTTTGTACTTTACTGTTATCTTCAGCAAAGAATGCATGCAATAATTTAAGAAGCAATTTTAAATTAATTTTAATTAGGAGGGTCTGTGCTGTATGCTAAATGTGTAAGAAAGGGAATGACTGGAAAGGAGGAATTACCTAAATGTGCAACGCTCTGCTTCTAGTTCCACAGTTCATATCTATCACTTGAAAAAAATAAAGACCAGCTTCTGCACAGAAATTTTGTCTCAAATTGTATATATTTAATAAAATATTTATAAAATTTAATGTATTTAATCTACA
Organism: Pyrgilauda ruficollis; assembly: GCF_017590135.1. NCBI lineage: Eukaryota > Metazoa > Chordata > Aves > Passeriformes > Passeridae > Pyrgilauda > Pyrgilauda ruficollis. The sequence goes on from NW_024525156.1 coordinate 1,241,550, forward strand.
ATATAGAAATTAAAGATAGCTACAGCTCTAAGTCCTATTTACATAGCCATCTATTTCCACTGCTGCCTTGTTCTGCATTGCAACTCGGCCACCCTATCCCAGCTTTTCCTGCTCCCATGCTGAACACCTACTCTGCTCTCAGTGGCCTCTTGATTGTCTATCCTATTTGTTTTGTCCTTACTGTAATCTCATGACTGATTTTTAAATTTTTGGGTGCAATTTTCTTCAAGAGCCCCTGAGTTGTGTCAGTATAACAATTTTCACTGATCCTCTTGCCGTGTTGTTCTTTACTGGTCCTCTAATTTACAGCTGAAAATTTTTGCCTTATCTTGTCCCAAGTACTGTGGTCTTTCAGTCATGGTTGCTTTTCTGACTTCGTTTTGGAATATTTCTCTGACTCTAATTTTACTTTTCCTGCACAGATTTCATCATCTTTCATTGTTTCTCATGGTTTTTGTCTTCCATCTCCGTTTTTCATTCCTTTTGTGATATTTAGTCAGTAACAATGGTCAAGTGTCAATGTTGTCTGACTTTGAAGGTGTAGGGGTGTGTCCCTAGGATAATGCAGCTCTGTGACATATCTTTGAATGCCTTACTAATTAAGTAAATTAAAGCAGCCCTGTAGAAGTGAGATGAGTTGTCTGAAAAGTCACTCCCTATTTCCCATTTTCACTTTAAAATTTTTCCTTTGGGAAAGATGTGGAGTGCCTAACTTTTTTTTTTTTTTGTCCTTTGCCAGTTGAGCAGCAGTGTATAGAATTGAAAAAGTCCATGTTGATTCTGGCATCATTGTTTACAGCACAGTGAACAGAAACAATTGCTCTCATCACCTGCCACTGCAATGTAAAATCACACTTTTTAAAAATTCATCTGTACAGCCACAGTAGCCAGTCTGTGGTTACTTGAAACCCCTTTCTATTAGTTTGTGATGGTCATGGGTGTTTAACCACAGATTTTAGTGTCTGGTCACGGATTTCTCTTTGTCTTCTCTCTTTTTTTTTTTTTTTTTTTGCCCCTTTTCTCTCCTTTTTCAAGTCTGTAAATTTAGAAACTTCCTACTATAAAGCATAAAATATATAAAAAATATAATAAAAGATATAATAAAATAAAAGAGTGAGCATAGCATCAAGAACCAGATGACCCCTTTGAATTCATCATCTGTGAATTGTACATTAAATGTGTTCAGTGAGAGACAAACTAGCAAGGTGCTTTGCTTTTCACCTGGGTGGTTTTCATGTACATATAAACCTACTTTTTGAAAGAATGCTGAAGGGTAGAGCAAACATTAGGAGGGTGAAGGTGTTCTGCATGAAGATATTATCACCTTACAAATGGTGCTAGGGCTTAGTCAGTCTTGGTCAAAGTCCCAAATGTTTTTGGTAATATAATACACGTGTAAAAGTAAAAAAATGTCATGCCATTTTTGTTAAATGCCATAAACCAAGGCAGCATCTCACTGCCATGTCCTTTCTCTCTAATTGTGTTTCATTAGTGAATGCATGAGTAAGGTTAATACCTTTGCTATATTAGTGATCTCACTCATGATGTATAGTGAGTTTCAGAACTCTGAAACTGCAGCAATTGCTCATGTCCACGCAGAATGAATGGTGTCTTGCACCTGGAATATCATCTTGCCATGAGTACAACATCAGGCAGTTCAAAGAATGGGTAACAGAAGATGTTAGATCTGCTTTTAGGCAACACAACTGTGAAACATTGCAGCAGTTATGTCCAATAGTGTAAACACCCATCTTGATTTTAATGTTTCTTTTCAACAGAGCAAGTGCTATGTATCTTAATTATTTCTTACCTCTTTGTTTAGTTGTCTTTATTAACAAAATGAGCAGGTTTTCTGCATAGATAGTAATAACATAAATTAAACTAATACAAATATATTTAATTTGAGGAATTACAAAGCCAGTAATTCATCAAATGACAGAACTCTAATATTGAGGTTTGCAACATTGTAGCTGAGCACAGAGATTAAAATGTTCCACTCTTGACTGAAAACATGTAGGCTCAAAGTCCATTGAAACGTGACTCTTTGGGCTTTCTGGATTCTAGAAGCTCAAAAGACAGCTGAAGTGCAAAGTTAAAGGTAAGTCTCATTTGTACTCTTTTTGGAAACATCTCAGGCTGATGCTGGGCTGCAGTGGAATTTCACAGAGAGCTGCCCAAGGAAAGTCTACCCCATTAGGTGCTGTAGTGCACAAAGCCACATCACCCGTGTACAGCTCTGTAGCTGTGTTGATCTAACACCAAAGCCAAGATAATCACTCTGAGGATATAATTAGCTGAAGTGCAGTGTGGTAGATGTAGAGCTATACTGCTTCTGGCTCCATAGGTACTGTGATTTTTCTCTCCCTTTGCTCTGTCTTCACTACAATCAATAAATTTTTTCCACTTTGTTTGGGCTGGTCACATTTCTCAAGAAGAGCTTTAGATTTATGCCTTTAGGTGGAGCTCCATACTCATCTTCTGCTGAGGCAGACTTACTGGTGTGAAACATGCAAACCTTAAAACCTTAAAAGACGACTTTTAAGTACAATATCCAATTTGTAAAATTTTACAGAAGAACATGCTTAAAATTTTATAACAGAAGGTTTCCAGTTTTCAAAATAATGAGAACTGATAGCAGTTTTATAGTTGAAAAAACATGTTGTTTGTTTCCTTGCTCAATCATCTCAGTGGAAACAATTTCTTCCTGTTTAGGCACCTTGTTTAGGCACCTTATTTAGCCTTATAAAATTTTAAATCTTAGTCAGGAAAAGGTAGTAAAAGCCCCTTTATTTTTCCTTCTTTTTAATGGCTCCTCTAATATGAATGTTTAAACACGAGGCTATGACTTGCTTCCTGATAAAGGGATTTGTCAGCAGTCTGGTTTTGTCCATGTTTTCTTCTGTGAAGCATAAAGATGTAGCAGATATCAAACCCTGGATCAGTCCTTTGCGTTCTAATTCCCTGTTTAGCAGAAAGTAATTTCTGTCCTGGTCAACACTGTGTATGAACTCCCTCACATTTAACGGGGGGATTTGAATTCTATCATGAGAAGAACCAGTGCACCATTCTGTAGAATGACTACTCTTACTAATTCTTTTAATTAGTTTCGTTCTTTCTGTGAGGACTAGGAGAGATAACTGAATTTGGGTCATGATGTGGGAGTTTTCAGGTGATTTTTCACCTATGTGAGTTTCAGATCTTCACTGAACGACCTTTTTTGTTTGTTTGTTTTCTTACTGTTTAATCCTCAATTTAAAGAGGAAATAAAAAAGAAATCTCTGTTCCTAAGGGTGTTATTGCAAGAACTGTGTTTTTACCTTGTTGGCTTTTCAGTGACGTATTTTTTCCATTCAAATATCAAGATACAAATGCTGCAGTTGAAAGAATTCTCTTCTCCATTGTGGCTTTATCCATTCTTCTCCAAATGAGCAGTGGTGATTAGCTTTTAATGTGCTTGGAAGAATGGATGTGAGTAAATCACTGGTATTTGGAAGACAAACAGAACCCCACAGGTGTACACTCAGCAGTGCATGCTCTGTGCTCCTACTGTTCAGGGAGATGCATATTGGCTCCTTTAATGTACTGTTAGTCCACTTACAAGTTATACTATAAAACAAAACAATTCCTTCTGGGACAAATGATGTTTTAAGAAGAGGCAGCAGATGTGTTTTAAGGTGCTAAGTCTTCATTGTGCAGTGTCTTTTATATAGTATGTTGATATTGTCGATTGACTGCATTATGCTGTCAGAAAAAGTCTATTCTTCTCAGAATCTGTTTTGTTTAATTCATTACAGAAATGTCCTTGCAGTATATGGGACTATATTTATGTGGGTTGAGGGATTACTTGTGTGCCTGTAATAAAGATTTGTTGGTAGAAAAGGAAAGATGGGTAAGATTTCAGATGATGCGCAAATATCCCCCTAATCGCTCTAGCACTACAGTTTTATTGACAGTGGTTATTCCAGTTTTTGAACACCTGAGATAGAACCTATAACCTTGTTTACAAATAGCTCTTACTATTTAAATATTTAAGAGCACTAAAATAATATTTCCTGAATTTCAATGACATAAATGACAGTACAGTAAACAAACATTATATCCTTAGACTTAAGAATAAAATACCCCATGTTCTTCTGAAAGTAGTGGCTAGCTTCATTTTGAGAAAAAGGAGAGAAAATATTTTATAGGTAGTTGGGAACAACTTTTGCTGACTAAAAAATGACAGCTTGATAACATATCTGAAATGAAGTGTGATTTTTTTTTTTTTCCCCCACAGGTAAGCAGACTTGTTACTGACATGGTTTGACATGAAAGATTTTTTTTTTTGTAGTTTGATATGTATATATATTAAACTAACAGAATATTTCATATTGAACTGACAAAGCAAAAATCTTTCTATGATGTTTCTCTGATCTGGGTGGTAATATTAGGGAAGGTTTTGGTTTAAACAATTCTGGTACTGGTTTATAGACTAGGAGTAAGGCTTGACATCTCAGCTCTAGCTTATTTCCTTTGCCGTTACTTTTTCGATCTTGTTTTTGTCATTATGGAGTTTTCTTTACCAACCTTCACTTCAGAAATTAAAAAAAAAAAAAAAAAAAAAAAAAGGCAAAAAGCTGCATGTATTTCTAGAAGATACAATATATTCCTTTTTGCCTTCTCTAGACCATGGGCTAGCTGATTATACCTTCACTTTCTTCTAGTCTAAAGTTCAGGCTGCAAAGGCTTGTGATTGGTGTCATAAACATTCTGCCCTCTAGATACTGATTCACTGGTCTGTCTCCCCCACCAAATTCCTAATTTTGGCCTGCATCTTACATTAAAGTTATGGCTATAAGGGATCGGTGAAGAGCAGGTTGGACATTTTCTTGCTCACAAATACATGTTTCTTTAGTTTTAGAGTATGCGCTGGATTATTTATAAGAATTTTCATTCTGAATGTTTGTCTCTAAAAATAGTTATGTATCCTAAAGTTATACAATATAACCATTTTTTCTTTTTCAATTACTTTTTTTGCCCAAATTCAACTGCTGGTGGCGGTCTGTAGACTTATTGTAAGAGTAAGCCTAAAGTGTGTGATTTTGGTGATACAGTATTGATCACGTTGTAGAAACAGAAATTGAAGGGCTTTTTCCTTTCTGTCTCTAAATATTGGGTATAGTATTTTGTCAGTACTGAGTACTTTCAGTACCTTCAGTACCTTCTTGAGAAATGGGATTCTGTTATTGACTTTGCTTTGAATTAAACCTTTAACTGGGATTATTGTTTGTATCCATTTGTGTTGTGGTATAATTTCATTTATCCATTCTTAATGTGTTTGGCCCATAGCAGTGTTATATGGAATAAAAATCAAAATGATAGCAGCAAAGCAATTAAGGATCTATTCCAAAGTCCATAAAAGTCACCCATAAGAGTCCCATTCAGCACAGCTGCCCCACTGCGTTATGCACCACCAAAAAAAAAAACAAAACAAAAAAAACCAACCAAACAAACAAACAAAAAAAATTTGCTAAAATAGTTTTCTTTCATAAATCTATATTCTATTATACAGTGTTTTGATTATGACAATGGCATTTCCTTGAAGAAATTTTATTAACTAGTCTTTAAAATTCTATAGATTATTTCTTCTACATCTCTAAAATTTATAAAATCATTATTAGCATTCTGTTGTGGGGTCTAAAATTTGTGAAATTCTGTGAAATATTTTCATTTGTTGTGTGCTTAATACAAGTTCAGAGTAATTTTTACTGATATCTTCCTGTTAAAATTTGTAGCCACAGATCATTATTTTCTAATGACAAAAATAATTAGCAGTAAGACATATGAATGACTGTGTTATCAGGTAATGATATCTTCATTAATGCATGGCTCTAATCTTTGAAATAACTTTGTCAGTAGCTGCCCGTGGAAGGAGTGCTTAGAGAGGAGGGAATGCTTTGATGTACCTACTGTCCAAATTCATTAACTGCATAAAACTCAATCCTGTCTTCTGGATGGTGAGGCTGTACCTCAGGTCTTTAAAGGCCAGACTTGAATTCCCTTGAATTTATACTGGAAACTCTCTGTGATATCTTTTTTGGTTTTGTATGTGCATGTATTTGCTGAATTCAAATGCTATATATCTTATCAGTGAGAGTTCATTCTAGTATCTAAGAATTATCAAAACTAATGTGCAAAAAGAAATCTTTATTTGGATTTTGAATTGAATTTTCTATCACTGCCTTTTTTCTACTCTGGACTGAATTGAACTGTTATATCCTGGACCCTAGAGACAAAGAGAAAGAATGAAATTTCCTTATGGATTCCAATTGGTTTGGAACTGTTTCTTTTTTTTTTTCTTTTAATAAAATATTCTTTTCCAGGATTATCATGGAGACTGGTATGAGAACGTGGAGGAATTCAGTAAAATGAGTAATGCTGTCAATATAGCAGTAGCTTTAAGCAAGTTGATATTGTTTACAACCTTTGCAAATACATTATATTTTGTAGCTAATAGAGGGAAACAAAACAGGGAAATCCTTCTGTATTTAATTTTTCTGTTCTTTATTTAATAGCATTTATTTAGGACACTTATATGCTTATGTTCCTTTTCATATTTAACTTCCAGCTCTTGGACAGTCTCCTGCAAACTGTAATTGTGTTTTAATTATTAAAATAAGAGTGAGAATTTTGTTCTGCCTTCATAGCAGATATTTACAAATATCTGGAGTTACATGACAGAATTTCTATAACTTTTCTCTAGATGTGAGTTCATAAACAGAATAGGGTTCCATTCTAAATACATTTTTGATTTCAATGTGCAAACATGTGTTGCCTTCTAATAAGTTTTTACTTTTTTAGAACTTCATTGGAGGTGTAAAATTCTAAAGAAATAATTTGATGTGAAAACACCACTTTTTATTTTAATGTCATGATTTTTTTTTCTTCATTACATAAAGCCTCCCTGCTTTATGTAAGAATATAGTTGGGTATTGGACTATTCTTTCCTTTCATCCTCTGTGCTTAAATGCATTTCCTTCAATCTCTGAAGAAAACCCAACCTGAAAGCCTAACATCCAAGACCAAAAAGTAGAAGCAGCATGACAGGTAACAGATGTAGGTGTGAAGATTTGTTCTGTATTTTTTCCTAGTAGTAACATCTGTCTTGGCTAGTTTTCCCATAGTTATGTGGCAGACCAGTGATCTGTCATTGTTTTTGTTCATGGAAGTGAATACTACCACTTACTCCTGTGAATTCTAGACCATTGTTTTTCTTTTATATTGCCAAGTGAGGTGTAACTCACTTTAAGAACTACTCTGTTATATTTGATGTAGGATTGGAGTGTTCTAAGACTATTCACCTGCAGATATCTATAAAAATATTGATGTCTTTGCAAAAATTAGCACTAATGCTTGAAAATATACTAATCTTCTGGTCAGAAATGTTGATTTATGGGTGGTTTGGAAAATGTAAAACAGTGTTTCAGTAGAGATGATTATTGATTTTGCCATCTGACTAGTAGAACACTTAGTTTTCTGAAAAGTGGGGAAAGAGTCTATTGTTTCTCATTTGCAGCAATATCATCATTTCAATATATCTCTGAAGACAAAGAAAAAAGAAGACTCTTATATCTCATCAATCTCATGTCTAATGATGACAAAGAAATGGCATCCTCTCTTTTCTTTCCTGTACCTTGTATAGGCCGTATTTTCAAAGGTAGTTTGGGGGCCGCTTTTGTTCTGTATACTTCAGAGTTTCACTTTTAGTTGACCAAGTAAACACAGGAAATGGATATTTTTTTGATAGCTGAAATAATTCCCTGGGAACATAATGAAGGTTGACAGGTACACCAGTGTTATACTGGATTGGGAGATTTTTTTCCCCTGAATTGTTAACTTCTTTTCCTCTAAAAATGAATGATAGCTAAGCCACTGTGGAGGTAGTGTGACCCACTGAGGCATTCCATTTTAAGACAAATATTGTCACACTGGTGTGAGAGACTGGAAAGACTGATGTCTCGAGACATTTTGGGGTGCATGTGTGTGGGGCCAGGGCCAGGTCCTGTGGTGAGGTGGTGCACTGCCCTGTACACCACACCTCCCCTAAAGCCCATATCCCTGCCAGCTCCTGACACATCAAGGCAAAGCTCCACACCCACCTCTGGAGCCCCTAAGCCAGCTCCTGAGTGGCCAAATGACCAGGATTCCCAACTGTGGGAAGGGCCCAGGAAGGCTAAGAGGGTATTTAAGGGCAAACATGTGGCCAGCACATCTTGTCTCTACCTCCTCTTAGAATTTCTATCTGAGCACTGCTGGAGTCCAGGAGCTGGTAACTGTAAGTGTGCTCGTCTACATATTTTCTGCCTTTCTGTCTTTCTTCTTTTAATTCCCTTTTCTAGGAATTTTTGAGTAACTTAAAATTTAATAGGTTTAGAGTTCACTAAGTAGGATGGGCCAAGTTAATGCTTTGAGAAGTGTTTTATGTTGATCAAATGTTGCATTAAACCTTTTGCCAAAGTTCTTTGGTTTTCCAAAGTTGCCAGTAAATTTTTTGTTTGTTTATTTTGACCTCTGCAGAATATCTTGTCGGCATTTCTCCTGTGTCTCTACCTCAGAGTAAATGAACAACAGTAAGCCCTTTTAAAAACCTCATTAACTGGCTTTTTTTGGCAGTCCTTACAACTGGAATTTAGAGAGTCCAGTTTTACAATTGTCTTCATAGCTGGCAAATAGTGTGAGGACAAGAATAATTGAAAATGGATTGTAGTGAAAGTGATTAAGATGGGTTATAAGTCATGTCTATTCATGTGCTGTGGAGGGGGTAAGAATAGGCACAAAGATGAGAGAGGGCAGAGAAGACACCCAGTCTGAAAGAATAATTATACCAGGTCTGTGTTTCAGTGAACCACCTCTTGCATTTTCTGGGTTTCCTTAAAAAAATATGATTTTAAATGGTGAAAGTAGCTTGTTTCTGGTTTGTTCACTCTCATAAAGTTTAAATTGTGTAGTTACTTGAAATAACTGAAGCTGCAGGTTGAGGCTTAATATCATGCAAACTCACTAAAGAAGATGTTTATTTGCATGTAGCCTTCTGAGAATCCTTTCAGCAGTTTCATTATATTCTAACTTAGGAAAGAGATTTCTTTATGGTGTGTTGACTAATTCACAGTTGAGAGAGGCTCCTTAAAATACAGTTTCCAGGATCATTAGATCATTTATGGACTGTAGTTTCCTTCATTGGAATCAGTGGGGAAAATCATGCTGTTCTACACAACATTATTAATCCATTGGAAAAGGCTTTTGTAACATAAAATAACTGTGGTGTAAAACAACAGAGAAAATCTGCGTTAGATATTCAGCACATAAATTGTGTTCCTTTTCCTGGAAACTGATAATTATTAAACAAAAAAGAGGAGTGAATGAGGGAAAAAATTTTTTTTTTTAAATGAGGAGAATAACTGAGTGTGTTAATAGTGTAATGACATTTAATGATCTGCCATCAATTCCTGATCTAAACGTAGATTGCTTTTTACCTTTGTTTTGCATGTATAGTGTTTGACTGACAAACACAGAACATGCTATTTTAAAATAACTGTTATTTTTGTCCTTTAGAGAGAAACAAAACACTCCATAAAACTCTGCTTGTTTTTTGTGTTGTGCTAGATTTTTTCAAAAAAGAGTTCTTCCATATGATAAAGATTAATCAAATGTTCCATGAAAAGATTTTTTTTTTTTTAGAAAGCTTTTCACTTGTTGTTTTATTAATAATTTGTAGGGTCTTCGGCAACACCTTGTTGTACTGTTGCACATGAGCTTTACATTTCTCTGAAGGCAAACAAATTTATTTTGACGAGGTATTATTCACCAAAAGTAGATAAATGCTTAGTGATATGTACATCTTTCTCATGCTTTGTCATCTTAAATCCATTTTGTTTTAGGGCCCAGGTGGAGCCTCATCTATAATTACCCTCATAAGCATCTTGCTGAATAATATTGACTTTTGCAAGAACTAAATCTGCAGGTTTTCACTGAGTTACTCTTGCTTCTTTCTAAAAGTATAAATCCTGCAGAATAATGACTGAATGCTACATATTTTGTGCATACAGTGTATTGGGGATGTATTATTCCTCATAAAAGCCTGTCGACAAACTTTGTAGAAATAAAAATGTTTGCACAGATGTTTTGAACAAGAAGAAGAAAGGTGTGTACAGAGCCTAAATTGCTACATGGAAAATGCTAAATTATTGTGGGAGACTAATCCATCATGCTGATAGAGATGAGGCAGCTCTGTATCCTCACGGCCAAGCAAAAGCAAGGCTGAGAAAGTATTGCAGACACACAAACATAAGTAGACACTATGTACATGCGTGCAATGCTCTTTACCTATATTTTAAAATGTATTCTCTGCCTTTAGACAGTGACCCCCCTCCGACCAAATGGTGCCCCAGAGAGCTATCTCCTGTTAGTTTATCTTGGGTTTCACACCTGGATTATGGGGCTGCTGGCTCTCCTGGGACCTCCCTAGGGCAGGATGGACACCCTGGAGAGGATATCCATTGGGTTCCTGACTGTGCCTGTTCTTCTGTGCATATCTACATTTGTGAAGAAGGACCACTGATGGACCTGGGATGGGGTATTTATTATTCAGGTTGCTGCGTGTGCCATTGTCTCTCTGTGTGCTGATAAGCTTTTTATCACATGACATAACAATAGGAGGCTCAGGAAACATATTTTTGTCACAGATCACCAATACTTGTCTAGAACAAAATTGACATCAGACTATTGATGAAAATTAAGCTATGCAGTCCTCTGCCAAATTATTTTCTGCTGTAACTATTGTGCTGATATGAGCCTGTCTATTGCTAAGCTAAAAGGTGGGCATTGATGTTGGCAGTTTGTTAAATAACAGTATAAAGGGAGCTGACCTTCAGCTCATCTGCTGGAAAGCCTACTTTTCCATAAGAGATTAAATGGAAATAAATCTCTGGAAATACTCCTATGGACCTACTGCGCAATTATTATATGTGGAAGCACCCTTGAAACTTGATTTTTCAAACTCCCCCCTTGGTGGCTCTTGACTGATTGTTTTAAATAGGTATGATAAACTTTTTTTATTTTTTTTTTTTTTTACCTGTGATAGGCTTGAATGTGCTAACTTTTAGGTCTTAATTCTATGAAGGATCTGGTGGCATTCTCAATTAAGGCTGTGTAGTAAGTGGACCTGTGGGTGAGGGTTGTCTAGTTTCTTTGGTCAGCTTGCATTTATTATCTCATGTCAAACTACTCAATTCACCCCAGGGTGCTCATGTTTCTTTTCTTTTTATTGGCCTACTTGCTATCTTTAGCTTGAAAGGTTCATAGGAATTTAGGCTGTTATGAGTTTGTGTAGCAAGACAAAAAATGTGCTTGTATCAACTGTGAAGGACTAGTTTAATATAAACAATAAAAATAATAACTAGACAATTACCTTGCTACAAATGCCTTTATCTGTGAATATGGTTTGTGTACACTATTACTGCATTTTTGTAGTCTTAGCATGTTTGTTGCCTGTATTGTTATATGTGAGTTTTTAGTTTTTCTTTTTTTATGCATGAAAAGTGAGACAGAAAAGAGAGCTTCTGTAAATGCATCTGTCTCCCTGTAATTTGATCACCAGACTATACATTTTAAGCAAATTTACAACAGTTTTATAATTTCAGTTTTTCTCCCCTTTAAGCCAGAGAGTGCTAGCAACAATTGTCCTGCTATAAATGTTAGGTGTGCATAATGATTTAAACATGAGCCAAAATTCTGTATATAAACATTTCTGGTTGATATAAAAAACAAGAGAGATTATAAAAATAAGTGGTTTTGTATCTTCTATGCATGCATAGCACATAATTTTTCCATTGGTCGGTTGAGTGCAGGCTCATCTATGTCTAATTTAAGGCATATGAATGAAAATAAAGTGACGAATATTTTCCTTAAAAAGCTGTCTGGAGGCACCATGACACTACATGGATGATATGCTTCCCCCTGAGTGCACCTATTCTGCTGCTGAAGTGGCCATAGGTGTCCCTGAACCAGGCTAAATATTATTGTTTAGTTCCTGTGGCCAAGTCTGTGTCTCTGCCAGGTTCATCCATTCCTGTAAATACAGTGGGCAAACGTCTGAGTGAACCTCCAGGATAAGTTGATAATGTACAGAAAAAGGAAGTACTGTTAATCTGACTTCACTGTCATAAAATCAACAGTAGAAACATGACAATTTTAAGATGAGAAACTGTTGCAGCAGCAGGTAAATACTTGCAGTTAATCCTTTAATGGACAACATGACAGGAAAACTATGTGAAGGCTTTGTCTGTGTAGTCTCTGTGCTAACCAAATTCCACATCTCAGTTTTATAACTATACCACAAGTAACACTCCAGCACTGTTGTTCATCTGAAATGTAGAGAGTCACTGGAGATTTATCTTTATTTCCAGCCTGACATTTAAATGTTGTTAGGTATTTTTCCAAGCCTTTTCTGGTTTCTAGATGCTCAAAACTGTTTATTTCAGTATGTGTGTGCAACTATATAGATGTATTTGTTGGTTATGCTGACATTTTAGAAAATAGTATCTACTTTTCTTTTTTTTTTTTAAATTGTGGGTTTTTTTCCCCCTTACTGCTTTATACTAAAAGATATTATTAATGCTTCATTAATCAACTGTTCAAAGTGTGATTGCTTCTGAATAGCTCTCAAAAGCTGGCTTTTTACCACTTACTTTCATTAGTGTTTAATTAACAGAGGAGATGAAAACTAAAATCTTCAGCCCCCTCAAGAATGAGATATTGCTTTTCAAAAGAGGTATTCAGAAGAGGTCTGTGTTTTGCAAATTATTGCAAAATGCTGTAAATTTAGACCAACATTTTCTGTACTGACTAGAAATATCCCTCCTTTGTGACAAGAGGAGAAGTGGTAATATTGGGCCATCACCTTGAACTGTAATATATAACTTTACTGGATGCATAAGAAACAGTAAATGTCTGAGAAAACATTACTAGATTTGGAAGCAAGAAGTACCACATTAAAATATTCTCTCTGTTCCCAGTCTTCTCAGCTAACATAGTACTGATCTACTCTGGTCTGCCTAATACAGTGATAGAAAAGGATGAAAATATTTATGGTGCAAAAGAAGCTTGGGAGTGAAACAGCTTCCTGAGCATCTTGCTTTGTTGGTGCTGTTTGTTGGCAGGTAGCTCAAGAGAGCCAGCTTTGCATGAAAAATAACAAATAACAAACATCATATTATGGTTCCCCTTATTCGTCTTCTCTTTCACTATAACTCAGTGTTTGACACCTCACCTGACTTCCTATAATAGAATTAAAGGAATTTAAGTCAAAAACAAGTACATAAGATGCATGTCCCATGAAGGAATTGGCTGTCACACTCTTCATGATTTAAAAGGATTAGGATTTGATTTCCTACTTCAGGATTGTTTATTATTTTAGAGCCTGATCCAAATTTGGTCAGTACCATGGACATGTGCTTATCCAACTAAGTGACTGGACATCTTGGCCTTAGTTGCATATAAAAGAAGAGATGATTTCAATGTTCCATGGCAACAAAAAATGTTATAGATTGAAGTGACATTAAGTAACAGCCTAAGGTAATAAAGAAAACCATAAGTACTGTATTATAAAACATTACCAGACATTAGAATATGCGTGTGTGTTAAGGACTGACTTTCTTGTTTCAGACATTCAGATATTCAGGAAAATATTCACTCAGGTTTCAAATACTTGAACCTTTGCTTATGGGTGCAAATTAAGGAGCATCCTTAAATGTGACTCTTTATCACATTTTATGAGAATGTGTTTTGACTTTTTCTACTCCTCTGTAGGTGCATATACAGATATGTTACTTTCCCTTTCCTATACTTTCCTAAAGTTTACTTTATTAGCAAGTTCTACACCAGGATGCTGGTAGTCTAAGATATTTTTTGTCTTGTTCTGGTTGCCATTATTTGATATGTTCTTGCTTTAGATATGCATTTAAACAGGAATGTATGTGAGAGACTGAAAGGTATCAGAGCATAATAAAATTTTTAATAAACATACAATAGCCTGACTACAAATTACTCCATCACATTTTAGGAGGAAGTCGAATATTATGCTTTAACTTATCTAAAAACTTCAGAGCTGCTTAGGGCCTCAGATCACTAAATCTGTACATGTTTATCTTCCTTGAAAGCTGTGATGATTAGTTGTGAAAACACATTCAAAGATTTAGCCTGAAATTTGGAAGAGCTTATTCTTCAAAGGTAGCCTGGCACATGCATTAGCTGTGGTCATGGATATGTGTGGCCTGCCCTGGTGTTCTGTTCTGTGGGCATTTTTGATCTAAGAAACAAGAAATCCCCAGGCCAGGGTACTTACTGAGAGTTGATGACAGATGAGGGAAATGGGCTGACAGGAACTCCATGAGGTTCATCAAGAAGTGTCAAGTCCTGCACGTGTGGAGGAGCAACCCAGAGCACCCAGTTTTGCAGACAAGGCCCTGGGGGCCTTAGTGGACACTGGGTGGACAAGAGCCAGCAGTGTGTCCTTGCTGCAAAGGTGGCTGATGATATTCTGGGCTGACACTGGCAAAGCACTGGCAGCAGGTCAAGGAAGCTGATCCCTCCACTGTGTGTAGCTCTGGTGTGTCCACACCTGGAGTGCTGGATTCAGTTTTGGATGCTCCAGTGCAAAAGAGACGTGGACATATTAGAGGTACAGAGAGGGTCCACAAAGATAAGGAGATAGAGGATCTCACATATGAGGAAAGGTTGAGAAAACTGGGGCTGTTCAGCTTGGAGAAGAGAAGGCTCAGGAGAATCTTGTCAGCAGACACAAATACTTGAAAGGAGGATGCAAGGAAGACAGAGCCAGGTTTTTTTCAGTGTTACTTAGCGACAGGACCAGAGGTAAGGACACAAACTGAAACATGGCATGTTCCATCCAAACCTCAGAAAATACTTTTCCACTTTGAGGATGATTGAGCACTGGCACAGGTTGCTTGGGGCTGTTATGAAGAGTCTGTCCTTGGAGATATATTCCAAAGCCATTTGGACGTGGTCTCAAGACATTGGCTCTAGGTGACTGTGCTTGAGCAGGAGCACATGACCCAACTTCAACCCACCTGTGATTTCATAAAGGTTCTTGTAGAAGTGATTTGCTGTTTCTTCTTGAGAGACTAGTTGCCTCTTTATAAATTCTTCAGTCTGACTCATGGTGCTATGGATCAGATGCTTTTTGTGACCTTCTGGTGTGATTTTTCTTTCCTGAAATTTTTATGATTTAAGGCTGCATAGCTGTTGGAAATGATTGGCATGCATAAGGCAACCATATGTCATGGTTGTAGAAGAAAAAATGTTTTTAAAGTCACTGGAAGTCAGGTGACATAGCAGACTTAGACTAGTCCTTTTTCATTCTAAATTACTTGAGCATATTTTTCTCCACTTAATTGATACTGGGAGGTTTTATGGAAAATTTAATCAGTCAGGCTTTGCCAGTTCTCAAAAACAACCCTATGGAACACTATTTATGTGATATTAAACCACTAGGAGTTACTGGAAAGGCTAATTAAAGCAGAGTTATTTGCTAGTTTAAAGCTGTATTGCATTTCCATATTTCATCCATGTCTGAGTTTTTAAATATATGTATGGAGGAACATCAAAACAACAACTTATGCATGTGTGCATATATTCTGTATATTTAACTTGTATCATGAACCAGAATTAATTTGATCTGTGGAATTTTTTTTTTTTTTTTTATATAATGGATGAAGTATGTGCACCCTATAAGATCACAGGTAATTAATCAGGTACTGTTTGGCTTGTTTATCCTCAGTGCCAGAAATTGTTCCATATCAGCTAATCAAGGTTGGAGTATGGTTCATTATGCATTTTCATTTCAAACCAACGCTTTAAAATGCAAAATAATTTTTACATAGTTCAGCAGTATTAATGTTCTTATTACAGAACGGGAGTATTTACTTTGCAAAAGATGACAAGGAGCTAATATAATTTACTGCTTTAAAGTATGGTTTCAGTCCTCAAGATTTTTTTTTTGTTATTTTACAGGAAAGGAAGTTTTTAGTGACCTAGACATAGAGTAATAGGAAGAACAATCTGTACACTGTAGACAGGAGTAGAAATGGTGATGGATGGTCTGGCAAGATGCATTTGGCTTTTCAGGGTAAATATGCCTATAACTGCCAAATAATTCCTTTCTTCATGCTATTGATATGTCATTCAGTAAACCATATATTTCCATCAAATAGTCTCATTTTGCCTCAGACTAAAAGCTGTGTTTGATGAAGAAAAGTGAACTTAAATATTTTCTCATAATCAATGACAGAGTTGTAAACATGATATAAATAAAAAGATGTCTGTAATATGTTTTTATTTATGAGTAGATTTTTAAAAGATAAAAACCTAAAAACTGTATTGTTGCAAGGGATTGCTTAGGTGAGTAGTGGTGTATGTATATACATATAAATCAGAAAAGCCGGTGAATTCTTCACTTATCAGAAGATTGACGTTCCTTATGGAAAGTCTTATATGTTTTTTGTATTAGGAATATGAAAATGAAGTAAAAAAGAAGTCACATTCCACCTGATAATTATGGGATTTGTGTATTTTTCTATCAGAATGCATGCTGATATCATGTTTTCTTGGGGGCATCATAAGTAAGGCAAGCACTGCATGTAGTAGTCATCCTTTTGTTGAAGTAAAGCCTGTATGACTAATGTAGGCTCACTTGAAAATGGAATTGTTATTGAAATAATTATCCTATTTTCTTTTTTGACATTTTAAAAATGGCACAGCAAGAGTTTTTCAAATATTCGCGTGTAGTGTGAAGACACATACTGCAGAAAATACAGAAAAATACCCCAGACTTTATTAATCACAAAGCCACAGGTTGTAGTCTTGAACTGGTTTCTTTATCTAGCTTGAGTCTTTTCAGTCTCAGTGTTACATATCATGACTTTAGGTGAGAATTCATGAAATTTTTTAACTTAATAAAGAAGAAACTCCAAAGATTATAGGTGGTTTTATGCCCCACTTATTCCAAAGCTTGATGTCTTTCTGCTGACTTTGTCACAGCAGTAGTTTGTGACATTTACAGTAGACAGCTGTGCAGATCAGATGCTGCTAAAAGAAACACTTGCATTTTAATCCTAAATCTGTGACAGGGTGTTAAAGGAAAATGTACACCAAAAAATACTGATGTATAGTTTTTTAGTGGGTTTTTTTTTTAGGCTGGTATTTACATTAAGTCCTACAGCTTTGATCTCTGGAAAAACCCCCACAGTCTGTTTGTAAATGTGGAGGATTGAACACGGCCAGCAGCTGAGCTCCTATCCAGTGATGTGCTCATTCCCCCACAACAGGATGGGCAAGGAGAAAAAGCTTGTGGGTTGAGATAAAGGCAGTTTCATCAATGAAAGGGAAAACCACACCAACCAAATTATGTGAAGGCTGTCACTCATCACTTCCCACTGGCAGACCAATGCCCAGCCTGTCTCTGAGCAATGGCTACTTTGGGAAAAGTGCCCCCTGACAGTTTTATAGCTGAGCATGATGTTATGTGGTTAGGAATGAGTCCTTGGTGAATTTGAATCAGGTCTCCTGGCTGTGTCCCCTGACAGCTTCTTGACAATGTTACTCCTCTCATCTGGCTTGCACTTCAGCTGTGGTTCTGGGAGCCGGCACTCTGGTGTGCCACACTAAGATGGGCAGTTCCTCTGCTCCAGGTCCTCTCTTCTCCAGTGATGGCTGGTGTCAGAGAGCCTCAAAGCTCAGCAAACTGCAAGCCAGCTGCTGGGACCCCTGTATTTATAGGGCCTGGAAGAGAAGGCAGTGAGGTGGCTCACTGCATCAGGAGGCTGCTGTGATGACTTCTTCCAGATATTGGAAGGACTGGTTCCCTTTTTTTATGTGCAGCACTGTGACAGTGTGTACAACCTGCATGCCTCAAAGCCCACACATCAGGGACTGCTGCACCATCAGGGGGAGATGGTTACTCTAGTCCCCCTTGGATGAAACCATTCTGTTGTGACAGGCCTTTTTGCATAAGTAGAGAGCCCTCCACAGCCATCCTGGCTGACAGGTCACTTGCAGTCTGACTTTCCTAGGCCTGTGCAATTACATGGATTTCCTTCCCATATTCCATGCCAGCCTCTGACTCTATTCTCTCCTGCCACCTGCCTGCTTAGCCCTTGATTAGCCTTTGTTCCACTCTAGTTTTGAGGACAAACCTTCTCACCACTCTTTCAGGTTTCTTGCCTAACCAGTTTAGAGAAAAAACTTTCTGGGTGTATTTGAAGAACTGCAAAGAGCTTCTGAATTGGAACCTGCAAGCAGGTTGCCAGGGTGAAGCTCCTACTCTTCCATGACTTTGGGTACACAGAAGTTGGGGAAAGATGAGAGAAACAGCATTATTTTTCTGTCAGTAGCTTCTTAAGGGAGAGTAAGAGCAAGGAATTAGAAAAGTGGGTAATGAGATCAGTTGAGAAATGTGTAGAGACACTAATTATAAAAGGTTTATCTTTGCTTAATTAGGAGGCATTTTCAGGATCAGGTTCAGTTCTTGTCATAGTCAAGACTTTCTTCCCTGTTTGCCCTGGGTGTTTGGCAGCACTCTTTTTCAGGACTGTAGTAGTTTTGTTGTTTTTTTTTTTTTTTCCCCTAGTGTAGTAGATAAGCTGTACCATTTCCCTTTCTTTCTTTATTCCTTGATGTTCAGTCTAGCGATACATATACATGAAAAAAGATTGTAATGAAACAAAAAGATAAACCAACCCTTAAAACTTAATGGTGTGTTATTTTTGTACATATCCTGAGGGATCTGGGAGACTTGGTCAACAAAAGGAGGTTGAATACAATGTCATAATACCAAGGAAAACAAAAAGAAATAGATACTACCTCAAATGCTTTTTAAATGTATAGTATACCTTACGCATATGTACATATAATTCATATTCTTGGCTTGCCTTTACTGTACATGTCGTAATTTTAAATTTGAAGCAGCTGAAATGAGCTCTCAGTGGTTTAGTTTTAGAATTTTTCATTCTGACAAGAAATATTTCCTCTTTTGTGTTCTCCTGCTTATCTAAAGAAATATGTATGTCCTGGAATCTTTTGTTGGAACTTGTGGTGCAAGGGATTTGGCCTCAAAAGGCAAGTATACAAGTCTCTTCATTAAATTATTTCTGTGAGTTCTTATTTCATATTTCTGGTTAGCTTTTCCATGTTTAAGGAAAACAAAAAAACAAGAACCCTCACATGAAAACAAACCCTTTTAATTTAAAAATATTCAATAAATAGGAGACAGGCATAGTTTTGCAGAAATGTAAATATTCATATTACTGAACTTTAACTTTCTCAGATGCAACTTCAGCATGAAGTTATGGAACTTCAACATGAATTATGGAATAACCTATACTTCTAAAAATGCTTTCTTTATGTTAACCTTGATCTTTCAGTGGCTTTTTAACATCACAACCTTGTTCCAGATTTGTTGAATGGTGCTGAAGTAGCCTATCACAAAATAAAGTACAGAACAGGTGGAATGGCAAACCCACTACATAGTGATTTGTTGTATTCGTCTTCTTATATTGCAAACTCATGAAGAAGTTTAAGGAAAATTCTCACTTCTGTGTAGTTTGCAAAGTCTTCTCTAATGTAAAGAGGCAAAAGTCTGTGTATTTTCATTTAAACTTGTCTCTTTTTGTCCAGTGAATTTAAGGAGGTTTGCATAATTTAGATACTCCTTGTACTTTTCAGAATCTTCAGTTTGTTGTGATGCTTCTTCTATTGCATACTTTAAAGCCTCCTATCTAGGAGTTACAAAACTATATTAAAACCCCCAAACTATATAAAATATTTATTCAATGCAGTCATATCTATTTTTCTAAAGTTCTTTTATGATTATTTTTTCTTCCTCCTTTTTTAAAAGTAATCACTGAATTGCCTGTCTTCACTTCCTGGAAGAACCAGAGAGAGTAAGAGAGAACAAATGTTTTGGCAAAAATTTGACAGAAAACTGCTGGATATTCTAGTAGGTCTGCTCTCCACTGGCTTTTTAAAGTAAGATATGTAGACAGCTCTTTGATAAAGAACCAATTTCCATTGTTCCTGAGAGTTTGTTTTCCAAAATTCCCTTGCGTATTTTGTTTCTAAGTTTCTGTATGACTTACTGTTTTGAAGTCTTTGGGTTTGAAGGCTTCAAATGAAAATACTTTTAATCACAGCATGTGGACTAGAGAAGACTTTTTCTAGTCATGATGGCATCATGAAGAGAAATTGTTGCATTGAGTTTGAACAGCAAGTCCTTGGTGGGAGATAACTAGACTAAAGAAATGCAATCGACAGAATCTCAGAGCAAGGAGAAAAAAGCAGTTCCCTGAATACAGCAATCATTACATATGTAGCAGTAAAAGCTCTGGCAACAACAAAAAATATTATTTGACTTGTGATTAATTCTAGCGTGATTTGTTTGCCTATGTTTCTTGTTTCAGAAGAAGACTTTTGTTCCCACAAATAGTGGTTCTGTGATTTTTTGAGGTAGGGCTGCAATATTCAATTTACTTGCATTGATCAGCTCATGTTATTTTTCCATGCTTGCTGTTGCCTGGCAGTAACACTGTCTGCCAGTCTTTGGTGTAGTTAATGAAGATGGCAATGCAAAATCAGTGTGCAGCATTGCTGTCTGTTAGAACTGTTTATTAAGTTGTGGAGGCTTTTTTGCCTTTCTTTGCTAGTCAAGCATCTCTGCTTTTGGGTTTGTTTTTTTGTTTTGGCTTTAAAAAGGGTAAGCAACTGGTTGTTTCTTTGATTGAAACTGCCAAAAAAAATCCCTGAAGGCTGTACACTGAAGCACCTGTATTACTGCCACCTGTTTCACTATTCCAGCAATGCCAGAACATATGGTTTCATTCAACTTCAGAGTTGAAGTTCTTTGATATTTTTCAAGGCTATGCCTTAACTTTTTGCAACTGAGGCTTATCAACAGGAATATCCTCCTTATCCATGCCATCTTTCCATCTGATTGCTGGAAGGTTTGGGTCTTTGTTTTTTATAATTTTCAAATTTTCAATGAGTTCAAGTTTTCTATGTGTGAACGTGCAAAGTGAAGTGTGCCAGTTACAGCATGTCAACCAGCTAGTAGAATTCTCTTAGGGAGGCTTTGACTTGCTTGTTTTTGACAATATAAAAGGAGCTCTGTGTTTTTAAGGAGAAAATTCACTAAGGCTTTCTGAATCCTAACTGTGACATCTGTATTCTATGTCACTATCCATTTGTAAATTAGAGAAGTCAGTATTTAACTGTAAGGTATAAAAACACTAACATGTCCATGTTTTGTTGGAATTGCTCTGCTTTTCTGGAAATATAGGTTATTTAATAGGCTATGTACTGGAACATTGCAGCCACTCACACTATGTTTTGTACACTGCCCCTCATTGTGTTGTGATCTCAGTGGATTATCCTAAACATGATCTCTTTCCTGTTCATTTTATTCTCCCTGCAGAGTGCTTTGCTTCAGTGTGAGATCTCCTGTGACTCATTTTCATCAGAATACATCCTGTCACTTAAATAAAAAGTGATTTCTTTTTAGTGAGGCTTTAATAACATGCTCTTGTTCCAAACAGAACTTACTTGAAGAAAATATTTTTAGCTGTGTTTTCTGAGACTCACAAATACATCCTCATTCACTTTCTCGCAAAACAATTATAGCATCAGCTTAGCAGGCAATTAGCAGTAACTTGTATTTTGTTGTATATTTTTCCACTAGGGGAGGGTTGGTGGCTGAAAATTATTACATTCCTGTTGGTAAGGAATCTGATGCATGGGTAGTTTTGTCCTATATTTCCTTTCCTCCATAAAGCTTAATTTCAAGCAGATGTTCTATGCCTTCAGAGTGGTACTGTGTAATTTTAGGCATGTGGTAGATGTTATGTGTAGCTTTTTGGGTATGATCAACACAGGTGTCATAGGATGTGTTGCTCTCAATTTCTGTAGGCAGTATTTTACTGTTGGTGGTATTTAGCTTGTCCATCCAGAGTGAACCAGCAGGGTTTACAGGGTAAGAATAGAGCTATTAACACTGCTGTTGCTGCTGCTGGCAGTTTTGTTTATCCAGACTCTGGTTTCCATTCTCTTTTCCTACAAATTCCTGCGAACTAAAGTTTTCAGCTTTCTTGCAGTGCACTGTTTCTTTCACTTCCTTAAATATAGTGTGTTTTGGGCTTGGTTTTGTCTGAATCAAAATGGATGCAAACAGCTTGGAGAAACAAGAGGAAACAATTGTCAAGATCTATGTTTTGGTTCAGGAGGTAAACCAAAATGTAAATTTACTTTTTTACTCTTCGTATATATGTTTCCAAAATAGTAGGAAAAATAATACTTGTTTCTTCCTTTCCTTTCTACAACCTATAATGTGAGATTTATATGCTTCTTTACTAACATCAGAAGATATTAATCACAAAAGTGGTAGCTTTAGTAGGAGGTACACTGTAAAGTGGGAATTGACTGCCATAGAAGGCCACAGGGCTCTGAATTGATACTTTTGGTGAAAATGTAAGAACTGTGGCCTGAGGCTTGTATTGTCCTCATGCTTGCACTGTAAGTGTTTATTTGGTTTGTATTGAATAGAGGATGAGTGACTGGGTAAGGTGTCTTTCCTTCCTGTGTGACTCTGACTTCTGAAAATATTGTGGGAAGTACTCAAACTGCTGACATATCCTTGGAAAAGTTGAAGTATTTTATCTAGAAAATGTCAAAAATGAAACGTTTTGACTTTTTAGAATGAAATGTCCAATTTTGAAAATGTTGCTGTAAAATGTGCTAGTATTATCAAATTCCCTCTTTCATTAAGGCTAAGCTACTTTGCCCAATTTGACTTGCATGTGTGATCAGTTTTTCTCTGAGACAGGGTATCTGATGAATTTTCTGTTCCCTGATGTGTTCTTTGAGCTCTAAAAAAAAGTCTGTTATGTTTTTCTATATTTTTAAATTATTTGGCATATATAATTTAATTTGGTCACCCTTCTTTTAACAATTAAGGACTACTGGCAGTTGTAGTCTATATTTACGCATATATATAATATGTGGAGGTAGTCTACTATTTTGAATGGCTTTGAATTGATCATTTAGTTGTTTAAAAGGTTTCCCTCCAAGTAATTAAACTTAATATGTTTTTCCTCTTAAAAACAAAACAAAGGAAAAAAAAACCAACTTGCTTTACCTATATTGTATTATATATAGGTATATATATATAACTATATTGTTATATAGTTATATATATCTATATAATATATATCTAATATAACTATATTGTATTATAGTCTATCTGTAGGTTCTCTTTTAACATGAAAAAATAAATCTGTTAATAGAGCAAAGTAGGATGAATATGATAATGCCTGTTCTCTTTTTATTGGAGGAAGAGCAGGGGTGGCCTCCAAAGATCAATGTAACCAAGGAAAGAGGGAAAATTGTCTACTACAAAATGCATCACTCTGATCAAAAAAGGTAGAAGGCTTATATATAACACTTATTCAGGTAGACTGCTTTACTGTCTTTACAGACAGGTGTTGAGTGTTAAATGAAGAATTAAATTAAAATTTCTTCTGGATGTTGCATCAAGTATAGCAGCAGTAATTCTACCACAGGTCTCTCAGCCAGTCCTCTTAGGAGAAGTGGTCCTTCCTGCTCATTGACTTGGTGTCCTTCCTCTGGACTTGCTGCAATGGGTCAATGCCTTTCCTTTAGTCCCCCAAGCTGGATGCAGCTCTCCAGGTGGGGTCTCAGCAGAGCAGAGGGGCAGAGCCTTTCCCTTGCCCTGCTGCCCACGCTGCTTTTGGTGGTGCCCAGGACACGTTTGGCTCCCTGGGCTGTGAGTGGACTTGGCTGGGTCATGTCGAGCTTCTCATCTGCATACACTCCCAAGTCCTTCTCCTCTGAGCTGTTCTCAATCCATTCTTTGCCCAGCTTGTATTTGTACTTTGAAGCACCCCAACTGAGATGCAGGACCTTGCACTTGGCTTTGCTGAACTTCAGGTTTCACGTGTAGCCACCTCTCAGGCCTGAGGTTTTGCATATTAGAAATCAGTGTGTCAGATACGTCTGTCTCCTTGATAACTGCTTCATCATTATCAAAGGATTATTTTTCTCCTTATATATGAATGATTCCCTACTGAATGCTTCACCTGAAGGGGAGACATTAAGAGTCATTCATTATGCTTTTCTCTGTTGAGCTGTATTGTGCAGCAGAATCCATTCATTTTGTTAAATTTTAGAATTTTTTATAGAAACTGAACACTTTCAAAAAAATATGCTTGACTAAATAAGCTTCTTCTTATTATGCTGTATACATGATTAAATAAGCTGAGAAAAAAACATAACTTTGAGAGTGTTCTACTTTTAAACCTGGAAATAGTGAGGTGATCATAGATATTAATATATTATTGGAAAAGCGTGAGACATTTTGGTTGTCTTTCCTTTCTCTTCACATTAAATTGGTAATTTAATTGCAAAGTTTGTTGTTCAGTACATTTTAGTTTGGAAGTAAGATTTGCCATTTAGTACTATGTACAATTGGTAATCGGAAGGGTATGAAACTTCTAAATTAAGTTGTTAAGCCTTTTTAATATCCTGTACATGGCAATACAAAAGACAGTTTGTCTGAACCAGAATGGGAAAATTTGTGTCCAAATGTTATATTGCATATACTGTTTTTACTGCAATTAATGTTGTATTCTAGCATACTAGAATGTATGCTTTATGTATTTTACATGAAACAAAAATTTTACACTTTAATCTTACTTGTAATGCCGCAGATTCTAAGCATTTGGTGAGTTTGACTCAGATCTCCTATATTTATATTTTATTTATGGTGTAAACATAAAGCAGTCACTAGTCAATTTTTCTATCACAATTAGTGAAGTCATGCTTGTCCTTTCATTTTTCTTTGAGGGAAATGCAGGTATAAAAATGAAGGGAATTTGATGGGATGTACATCTTTCATTGATTAACTTGAAAGAATGATTGCTGTGGTATGGGAAAATTAATTTCACTTGCAATATGAATTCAATATGTCTTTTAAGTATAATTTTTGTGGTTGCTCCTTGGGTAGAATGTAACCTCAGTTACACTCTCAGTGCAGTTTAAGAGAGTTGCATGGTGCAACTGACTACAGAATTATCTACCTAAAGTGAATCCCATGGAAGGGATTTGGATTTCAATAACCTTCAATTGTGTCTTCAGAACACCAGATTTATATAGTGTGGAAAGTAAAATGTTTTCCTGTTACTTCTACAGTTCTTCAGTGGTCAGTGCCAAATTAATTGCTGTGAGATCAAGAGACCATCATTATCATGCAGACCACCTTTCATTTGAGAAAAGATTTCTCTTACAGGATAATTTAGGATTTTTTTTCTTCATTTTTATGGTGGGTCACTACCTATTTCTAACCTCAACCCTCTCTGCTGACAGAAATATGTTTTCCAGTAAAAACCAAATAAAGTAAGCAGGAATGCAGACTTGTTAACTTCAAGGCTTTTGTATGAAATAATCACGGATGCTGCTGATTTTTTTCTTCTTCGTGAAAAAAGGTCAATGACATTTCTATATCAAGTACTGCAGTGGTCAGAGAGCATGCTGTTGGGAAGAATTACTTCCTACTGACAGAGGTCCCAGCTGATGACAGGAAAGCGTAAGACGTATGAGCCTCCTAGCCCAGAGTGGCAGTCTGTCAATCCTCATACCCATCTCCAAAGGTGACTCTGGGAGATGAGGGTTAGGGAAACTTTGTGCACTCGTACATGTTCTCAGCTCCTTTGTCCTTGAGTTTTTCCAGGATCTGCAGCTTTATCAGACATGGGAGAGGGTGCATCCTTGCCCAGTCCTTTTAGTATGTGACACGTTGAGCTCCTGAATTTGGCTGATCTGTCACTGAGCCTTCTAATACTGACTGCCTTCACAGCCTCCTGTGGCAGCAAAAGATGTTTGCTATCTGTTTGCTGTCCAAAAAAACACTTTTATCTGCTTTGGGTTATCTCTCTCTCTCCCACTGCTTTTATCAAGTGGTCGCCTCATTCTTGTGCTGCAGGATTTGCTGAATCACAGTTTATCCATCATTTTTGTGATGTTATAAACTGCAGTCCTGCCTTCCCTCATGCTGCTTCTGTCTAAAATTGGAGTCCCAGGTTGTGGGGTTTTTTTTTTATAATTTGTAGTTGGGCTTTTTTTTTTTTTTTTTTGTTTTGTTTTGTTTTGTTTTGTTTTTTTTTGTTTTTTGGTTTTTTTTTCCCCAGTCCCTGACCTATGGTGTTGGACACTCTTGGGGTTACAGGGCTGCTGGCACTGAATTTCAAATATGATTTCTGTGGTGCTGCCAAATTCTGCCACGTCTTAGCTCAGCAAAACAATAATGTTGTTTTCCACCTCTGTAAAAGTTTTCATATGAAAATCTGAAATGTTTATATACATATTAAGGAGCTCATCTTTAAACAAGGGTTGCAGTAAGAAAGAAGAAGAAACACAGTATGTTTCTAAGTAGAAACTCCTAAAATATACTGTACATTAAATGATATGTTTGCACTGCCTTATTCTTTTTATATAAACCATTAAATCTGATTTTATTACATTGGAAGTTAAAATTGCTTCAATCAAGACATAGCTTGGGATGCTTTGGGATATGAGGTTTTTTTTAACTGTGATTTCTTGATTATACTCTTAAAATCTGCAGAGAAAAAAAAAGAAGTGATTAAAATGTTATGTTCTGCATATGTCCTCCAAGTACACAGAGTTTTTACTGCTATAAGAGGAAAGTGATGACATTATTATGAGAGAGCCTATATATAACCTCTGTATAACCTATTTAATATAAAATGATATCTAGCAAATGGAATTTAGGTCAGAGAGCACACTGATTCCTGTATTCTAAGTATTTTTAGGCTTTCTATTATGAATAGGGTATTGCCCATGCTGTAGTTCTTGAGGTACAATAACTAAATTTTCCAGCTGACCACACAAATGCTTCCAGAATTTCTTGAAGCTTGACTAAATTCTTGTGTCAAATTCAGGAATTGTCCACATTTAAAAATAATCCTCAAATCTACTTGACGTTACTCTTAAGAATGTTTTTACTGTAGAATAATAATGGAATCTCAGTCCTTGAATTATTCTTGTTATCCGACAATGTAAAAGAGGTTACATGAAAGAGAAAGACACTCTCTGATCACAGTGTTGCAAGAAACAAATGTCTGAGTTCAGTTTTTGAGAGAATAGGTTTCTCTAACTCTGGGAATGTTCACAGTGGAGGATGGGAAATATATTATGGTGTTTGTTTGGATGGTTTGTTTGGTTTGTTTGTTTGGGTTGGTTTTTTTTTTTTCTCTTAGTCTGACAGAGCCAACAGTAATAGGCTGATATAGGAAGGACGCAAAGATGCCACTGTGGTACTGCATATAAACCTGGTAATAGAATTACTTGCTGCTGTTGAGAGACCCTACCACACGAGTGTGTAGTATTATGATACCTTTTCTTATGTACTGTTTTGGAAGACATTCATATTCTATGACTCCAGATGTTCTGTAGTTCTAAGTCTTAAAGAGGTTTTCAGCCTTTCAAGTGTACTCTTAAATTTCTGGTGACTAACCCATTTTCAGTTGGCTCTACGGACATATGGAACCATGCATGCATCTCTATTATGAAACTGTTCATGGAAAAGGTTATTTCAAGAAGAAAGTGCTGTTTCTTAGGGTGAATATTTGATTTCATGGCAGTATGTTGCCCACAGATACCTCAGGTTTCCCCGTCTCTCCTTATCTGATGACTGCTTACACACTGCAATTTTATTTATTGATCTGCTCCAAATATGGCTTTGTTCTTGGTAGCTTTTTTCTTTACCCACTTCTGGGAAAGTCTCTGTACATGTGATTTCAGACTCTGGACTGCACTAAACACAAATCGCTTGTCTGCACTTTAGTTTATGAGAAAACACTTGTTTATTCCAAGAACTTTCTGCTTAAATGTAGCTATTGTAGAGAAGACTCTCACAAATTCACAGGAAAGCCATTTGGGTTTAGGGGAGATGCAGGATAGATTAGGGCAGAAAGAAGTCAACTAAGTTTTTAAACATGTACTGCTTTTAAAGTTCCCTACTGCCTCAGTGCATTAGTTGGCATGTCACACCACCTTTTCTGAGCTCCTTTGTATTATGTCACACAATGTGACAGAGATAATCTTTGTGACAAATCACAGAAGCCAGTGTGTCAGTGGGGAAATAGGAAACTGACAGTGTTCTGAACAGTCTCATAAAAACACTCAATATATTTATGTAAAAAGCAGGTTTTTAGAAATTTAGAACTCAGACATGCTCTTGCTTGAAGCCTTTTCATCAGGCAGACTAAGGAGCATTAATTAAAAAATTAAGAAAAAAAGGTAAAACAACCTGACATAGGAAGGGCTCTGGATGATGCATGGGAAAAGCCTAGACTGGAATGGGGAAAGGGGATCCAGACCCAGTTTTCCCTTCTGCCCCCATGGCACAATTGTCTGAGATGTTCGTTTTGCAGTTTTACAGTCTTAAAGCTTCCCACTGGAAATCACACTGACTCCTGGGTAGCTCAGGAGCAGCTTCTGTATGAGGAGAGCCAGGAGGCGTTTTGCTAGCTATACTAAAATAAATACCTGGCATTTCCCCTGAAACAGAAGCAGGCTGGATCAGTAGATCCTTTTTCCACCCCTCTTTCTGTCTTTGCACTAAATAGTAATTCAATTTTTAGGCTTTCTTTCCTGGTAAAATGCTGATGTTGCTTGTGTATTTGTACTCATTATTTGTATTCATAATGGTTTGCAGGTTCTATTTCAAAGACTCACCTTTTGCCTTCTGAGTTTTCTATTTAGAAAGTGTCTCTATAACAACAACAAAAATGTCTTCGGTTCTTGGGTGGCACAACCCTGCAGCTGCTATAAAAAGAGAAAGGTATTAGAGGTGAACTTTCACATTTTGAAAAACCTTTGCTGTACATTGTACCTGTTTTCTCTTTTGTCTTCTTTTTTTGTGTGTGTGGTGTACACTTGCAAACTAACCAAAGCAACACATCTCTGCTCAGTCTGTGCAAACCTAGATACAGCATTCTCACTCAGATTACATGGACAGCCCACAAATTTAGAAGATGGGGGGATGGAAACCTTTGTCCTTAAATATAAAGAAGAACTTATGGGTAACTGGAATTGGTGAATATTTACATATGTGATAGGCTCTTAATATTTTCAGTGGTTCTTTCCAAACAAAAGGAAACAAACAAATGATGCTAAAGTTATTACCTACAAACGTAAAACCTAGAACCACTGATATACTATTGCTGTCATTGGTTTCTTGTTAGTTTTAAAATTTAAAGTAAGTTGAGTGATTGATAAAGCCCTCAGGCTGTTTAAAAAATAAGATCATGTTTCTCTACTACATTTACTTCTAACAGTTTTTGTTTTCCATGTTCCTGGACAGCTAAAGCTGTAGCATTGCTTAGGGGGCTGTATGAACAATTTGAAAAACTCACCTGTGGGTGGCATATCCCCCCTTGTTTTCGAATATTGTTTAATATAAATAAAAAAATATTATAGTAGCTCCATCTCTCTGGGCTGTGATTTACATTCCCTATAACAAAAATATTACAGTAGTTTGAGATGCTACAGCAATAGCGATGGCTACCCTAGTCTTGGAAGTTATGATCCCCAGGTTAGCCAGCACTTCAATCTCTCCTATTACAAAGCAGTCTTCTCTGGCAGAGAGGTAATCTCTGCTCAGTTGGAAGGGATATCTTAAAGTCTTGCAGATATAAAGATTTATATATGTATATAAATATATATATCATAGTGTCTGCACAGAGTTAGATTTATTTTTATGGGTAAGCAAAATCTGCACTCTGTTTTTGTTCTGAAGCTTGAGAGGATGAATAGTTGTAAGATGTTTGTTTTTGTAGAACTTCAGTATGTGAATAATGTCTGCATCCTCATTCAGCACTGTGAGGAGGTGGGGGATGAGAGGGAGAGAGAAATGCTGCAGGGTTCTTTTGGAACTCAGTAAGAAAGACCTGACAACAAATGGAGCAATAAAGTAGCTGGTTTAATAAGATAGAATAAGAAGAGGAACACAGATAGCAAGTAAAACTTTCATCCATTCAGACACTGGAAACTGCATTTTCATGCAGCATCAAATGGATCCAGGATGGACTTTCCCATAGCATGCTGCAGAGAAGGGTTCATGGGGAGCTTCCTCCTCTTTCATGCCCTTGTGCCTTCTTCATGAACCTACTTCAGAGAGACTGAATGTTCCCTTTTAATATTATCCACTAGTCTGCCACACAGACTGGCACAGGGCACCGTGACAGGTTACCTTACAGCAGCTGCACCTACCAACATATAGGTTTCTTCCAAGATATCAGAACAGGCAGAGCTGGCATTGCCTATTCAAGACTCTGAAGTCATCTGCAGAGTTCTTAGTACAATCTCTAGTGGATGCTAGGTACTGGTTTTCAAGACAGCGTTTTTAACTAGGGCTAGGTTGAACATGCATGGGGAGGAGAGGCTGGAACCCTAGAGAAAAGAAGAAAATTACGCTTTTCCTGGATTCTTCAGGAGTGGTCACCTGTGAACTTGAAAAGCTATAGTTATGTGTTTTGCCATATAGTTATGTAATTTGCCTACTGTAGTAAATCTTGATGATTGCAAAGCAGTCTCTGATGGAAACAGCTCAGGGATTTATCTTTGATCACATAACTGCTAACAGTGAGTCAGAGATGTATTTCTCTACTCCCAAATTTGTTTTCTGTGATGATAGAATCAATTGCATTTGCTCATGCTGATTCTGAAACAGGAAAATACTTTGTTGAATGACTCTTGCTGATGCCATCAATATTTAAGTGTTCCTACCAACCTGCAAAATAAGCTTATGTTCTTTTAGGAAGAAATTGCAATCTGTAACACAAACAAAATCAAATTTTGCACTTGTACAGAGGGAATAAGGCATATGTGTAACACAGACTATAGAAGAGTTCAACATTTTTTGAGGAAAAAGGATAATTCAGTGTAATGTCCTCTTGATCACTAGTTGCTAAACTTTAGTTAACACAGTTTTGAACCCAGCAGCTTGATTTAAGTACAGAGATCACACTAGAGTCTGATATTAACTTCCTTACTGCCTTAGCAATCCCATATACATCTTCTGTTAGAGGAAAAATTAGTGCCTGAAATCACAATTTCCTGCATTCCTGTCATTTGTTGTGTCACTTATGTAAAATTATGTAAAATGGTTTCAGCAAAATATTATCTTCCCTCCAAGCCATCAGAATCTTGGGTTTTGCTTGTTAATATAAATTGCTCTCTATAACGAGATTGCTTATAGTTGATTGTGTGTGGTGCTTGCCTTGGTAAACAGAACCTTACATTTTTTTTTTTCATTTTTGTTACTTAATATTTAAGAGCACTGTAAGCTGTTGTGTATCTGCAGCTGTTACAAGAAGGCATTAAAGTCATGTCTTTTTTCCTGTGTTCCAATGGGGATGTGTTAATACACAAGCTGTTTCTTGACCTCTTGTGTTTCCCTTTGGCAGTCCAAGTCTGTGCAATTCCTTGGATTTAGATGAACTAGGATTTTTCCAAGGCAATTTCAAGGTCTGTGACAGCACCAGGCATTTGAAATTTATGTACTCACTTTCAGCAGTGGTGTAACATTCCCTCACTGTTAACCATCCTGTTAACCCCTCTTCCATGTAAACATTAGTTGGCATTGTGCTTTGAAAACTTCTAGCTGAGCTGTATCAGGGTACATTGGGATATTTATGCAGCACTGTACAGAATTGCATAATTGTTCCAAGTGTGGTATGTCCGCACAGTTCTGTGATATGCTATTATAAGTAACACTTTCCCAATTTGATTTTTCATGACTTTCTATGTGTTTTTGTAGAATGTTTGATGCAATAAATTTTTCCCAAAACTGAGGTTTTGCATATTAATCCCTATTTATTTTTGCTACTTATTTCCTTTCCTACTTCATGACTGCTTTCATTTTCTTAGCCTTAGCCTGTAACCTGAAATTGGATAGGTTTACCACAGCTATACCCACTAGTAACGTGATATACTGAATATTGTGTTCAATTCACCCTTTTTTTTTCTTCCTGTGGAGCAGGACAGTTTTTTTGGTGGCAATACAGTGACAGAAAATCGTTAATAAATATCTCCTGTTTTACTAAGCACAGAAATATTACAAAATCTGTGGGCTTTTTTGTATTGTGGGATTCCATGGAAGCTTTGGTGAAGGATATTTGGCTGAAAAAATTATAAAAACAACAGTTAAAGCTTGACTAAAACCTTAATACAATTTTGAGGGTTGGGAACAAGGACCAGTTGGCTGAAAAGCATCTCATAAAGGAAGTATGTATATTTTCACTATTCAAAGTGCTTCTGTCAGTTCTTAGTGTCTCTGTAGCCATCAGGAAGGGCAATTTAGTGTTTACATATGTGGCATGTCGGTTGTATACGCTGTGGTTCATACTCCTGACTTTCAGAATGTCCCAGAGGAGGTGTTGTTCATATCTCACATATGCATTTTGTTTGAAGTAGTAGAGTACTTCAGATAAGAAGTACTCTTAGATATGAATCTTGTTTAAGAAGCATCTTCCTACAATGTATTGCTTTTCCTCCCTTTCTCTTGTTTCGATGAAATTCTGGTTGATATTATGTCAGGGATATTTTTGCTGACTTTTACTTCCTCAAGGATATTAAACCCACAGGATCTGACTGACTTAGCAGTTCATTCTGCATTTGGCTTGGTCTTTATGCCTTCTGTATGGAATTCTGTTCTTTTCAGACAAGTATGTGTACCTTACTTGCACTTTTCCAATTTGTGCTTTATTCCCCTTTTCACTTTGACAACTGTATTCACAAAGTGAGATTTCTTGTTCATTCTCTTTTTGATGATCATGAATAATTGAACACAACCTTTGAATTTTTCTGTTCCTCCCCTAAGAAAATTTGCAAGGAAAAAAATTTTGCTGGATTTATTTTTTTTAAACAAAGTTATATTTAAAGTCAAAATTGAAGAGGTTTCTTCTCTGTTCACTTGCAGACTTGTTTTCCAAACTGTACAAATGTCTGACTTTTAAATATTACATGACAGTTGAGGCTGAGTATAGTGGATTGCACTTGTTCTTATACATCTGCAATACTGAATGTCATGAAAATTTGGCACATAGGCAATTCAGTGCAGGCCTGTTTTCCATCATGTTGAGTTATCACAAACTTTTTATTAATAGTGATTTGAAAGGTTTCAGTAATTAAATATATTGGGGAATTTCAGTGTCTGTGGACATGCATGTATAACAAATGTCAGAATAATCCCACTGATTCTGGTTGGTTATGCCAAGTTAAATTCCTCTCATTAACAAAGGAATTTTTTTAATTTCCATGTTTGCAGAGGACACTGTGTTCCACTGTGTTGCAGAGATATCAGCAAAATGACAGGAGTGTCACTGTCAGGTGGATGTTGCTGCTGTGTAGCTTGGTGAAAACCCACATATGAGCTAGCTGGAAAAATGGCACTGTTGTGACATATTTGAAGACTTTGAAACTTTTCATGTCAGCAATGGAAAAAACCCAAAATTCTGTGTAATTTTATGTAATAAGATTATGCAAAATAATGGAATCTGATCCATTTTTTTCCCCCCACACAGATATTTCACTCATACTTTGAGCTTGAAAAGCTCTCCTGTTGTAACTTAAACCTATTTTTGTCAAAAGTTTTCTGAATCTTCCAGCACTTATACAGGAAAACTACTAATTAAGTGTATGCTTTGATTTGTTAGCAACCATAACTGATCAGTACCTCTTCAAAAGCTGGACAGATGAGTGGTGTTCTTTCATTCCAATGGCAAAGCCAGCTAGAGTGGTGTTGCAGTGATGGATGAGTTTATATGGATGATTGGCAGATGTTATTTTTTTTTTCCCTTCTGCAGCTTTACTTAATACTTTATTTTATAAGTAGTTTTTTCTTTTTTTACAATGTCAAAGACTTTGGAGCCATTTTCTGAAACCATGCATTTTAAAGACTCTGGCAGTCTGGGCACAAGGGCACATTCCTTGCACATGGCTTCCCTACTCTGACTGCCAGGTTATGCCTTTGTGCATGAAATCACACTCTGTGCAGGTTTTATTTTTGAGATGTATACATTTACAGGACATTTCTATCACATCTTCAAACTACAGATAATAAGGACAATAAAAAAGCAAGAGAACCATCTGGTATAGAGTTTAAAAATAGTCATATTGGTCAGTTGGAAAAAAGAAACAGCAGGAAAAATTGGAAGAATGGGATTATGTGAAGACAATGAAGTTACCTGCCTTGAGGTGTCACATCTTGGAGACATGTAGGCACATCAAAGTTTTAAGCTCTTTTGTTTTCATTTTCTTTTTTTCAGACCTTTGTTACACTGAAGCCTGCTCTTTCCTGGCACTGGCTTCACAAATTCCTGAGCATCTGAGCTGGGAAACAAAGTCCACTTAAGAATATGACAACAAATAAAGGCTTTGGCTCCCCTACTCCTGAGTCACATGGGAGGAGGTTCAAGTGAAAAAAATCTTTACTGGATTTCAAGTAAAATTTTTTTTCAGAAAGTTCATAATGATTTGGGGCAAAAGAGGGAAACTTTCCTACATTTACTATAAAGTAAAATAAAATATCCTGTCAGATGATTTTGCTACTCTTTATTGTTTTTCTTCTCATTGTTTCTAAATTGTGTATTTGATTAATTAAAAATGATCTTTTATTTGAGATAATCATCCAAGAGGACACTTGAAAGAAGTTTTATATGTAAGACAATGATGAAGTTGTTTTGGTTGAAGTTTTATTTTGATGAAGGTTTCTTTGGTTGTTGTTGGCTAAGTTTTTTTGTTTGTTGTTTGTTGGGGGTTTGTGGGGGTTTTTTGTATAATGAAAGAAGTGTTACTAATTTTCCTTCCCTAACTCAGATACCTGCAAAAGAAGGTTTTTCAGAAAGATTTGCAAAACAAGCCTTCAAACAGGAACAGAAGTGCTGTGTAGAGATGGATGATGGTAACACATGGCAATGTTTCTTCAAATCATAAAACTGGTACATAGGAAGGAAAATTTTAATATGATTTAATGGTAAATGATTTTTTGTTAAAGTCACTTTCTTAGCAAGGTATAATTGCCTAATTATTACAATGATTTGTTGCTGGAAAATCTAGTGACTGTCGAAATTAAAAGAAAATTAAGAAAGCTGATAATGAAAAACCATCTTCCACTTTGCCTTGAGCTCTGTATTTTTGTACTGATAACTCATTTGACACAGCACTGAAAACAATTCTGGCTAATTAATATAGTTAGTATTTACTGAGGATGCTTAAGCATCAGCAAGTTAAATTGTGTTGTTTAGATTCAACAACCATTGGTTGTTTGTTGTTTCCATATCATTCAAGTGATTCAAAATTAGGTTGAGAGCAACTGAGCAGGGAAAGAAGGAGCAGAAAGTCTCAGGACACAATCTGAAGCACAGGAAACCATTACAGGCAAGACAAGTTGATGGACTTTGTAAATGTTCAGGGATACGCAGTGGGCACACTGATTGTCATTGACAATGTCAATGACAATGACAATATCAGTGTCATTGGTATTGTGTAATAATGTCATGATAAAACAGACTGTGGGTTTACTTAAACAACTGCTGTGCTTTGTAAACACAGAAGTAAAGTTTCAGGAGACACAGGACTGGAGAAACACGAAGCTGATGGAAGAGAAGATTACTAGAAGAGCACTTCAGGATGAAAGGCAACAAGTAGAGGTGGGGAATCTGAATAAACCTGCAAGTCAATAACTTATATAAATGGATTTGGTTTCCACTTCTTTACTGTACTGAATTTTGGTTAGGGTTTGATGTCCATACTTTTTTTGTCAACTTCCATGGTGATCCATTGAGATACCTTGACCTCCTGTACTTGATATTTGTTCTGTTTGTCTTGTACTTGACACTTGAAGTGTTTGGGAATTGGTGCCAGGAGGTGCTGCTCTGTTATGACTACAGCAACAAAAACACTTAAGAGGAGTATAATTTAAAATTTTATTTGAGTTAAAAATTAATTATAAGTTAAGTTAAAAAGTTATTTCTAATAGTCTTTCCCCTCCAAACTTCAGACTAGCTGTAACATTGAAGACAGATGAGAAGATCATTGGTTGGTATTCCACATGGTTTTTGTTAAAGGAACCTAAGCCACATGAGGAGTAACATCCACAGCGCAATTTTATGCCAAATGAGTAAATGAAAAAAATATTATGCAACCAGGGCAGTTCTGAGTATTTATTTTAATCATGTTTCCTCTGAAAAGTCGTGTGTAGGCAGCTTTTTTTGGCATAAATACTATTTATTGTAAAATGTCTGCTAAGCAACTTAATGCAAAATTTTCAACCATCGTTACTTGTGGGTATGTTAAGTCATGCTCTTACAAAAAATGAATGCTCATCTTTTGTTTCTTTGTCAGTGAGGCAGTCTCTGTGGGATGTTGGATCAATTTATTCTTTGTTCTATGGAAGAAAAATAAACTAAAAAAAGGAAGAAATTACACTAACTTTCCTGTGCACAAGAGAACAACGTCTGAAGTGATGAAGAAGTCATTTGTCTAAACATTTACAATGTAGAAAGAAAGGGGGGAAGGTTTGTACCTTCACTACAAGTCATTGACTCCAGAACTAGTATTATGTAGGCAGGATGATTTTTTTGTTCCTAACATCAGTAGATGACATGGCTTTGAAAGTTCTTACTCTGAGTGTTTGCCACGGTTCATGGAAATGACCGTGTTTCTCACTTTGTGCATAACCATGGAACACTCACAGTATTTGAGTTTAAGCTCCTAGTGCGGGTTCCTGTGTCAAGCACAAGGTCTGGGCCCTTTGTTGTCAGTGAAGAAAATCTCCAAACACAGCTTGAACAATACGGATCAGCTCCTCCACCAAACTAACAATAGAACGAGGAAGAGTAGTCTGTAGCTATGGTGTGGTTTTTTTTTCCAGGTGTAATTTTACAGTGGCCTAGATCAGTATTGGAAATTTTATAGTTCACATTGGAAAAGAAGAAAAGCTGGTGTTTTTATTTGCACAGTATAACCTGGAGAAGTGTATTAGTATTTTGGCAATGGTTGAATTATTTGAAGTTGGTCCTGGATTTATATTTTCTATTAATTACTCCAAGAAGTACATCAGAAAATGCACATTTCCTATGACTGGGGGTGGGGGGTGGGGGGGGAGATTGTGTGTTTTTGTTTAATATATTTTTAATATATTCTGTGCTTTTTAATATATTCTGTGCTTTAAACAGCTGTGTGTAAGGGGGAATAAAAGTGAAAAGGGGAAATAAAAATGAAGTTTCCTTTTGGAAATTCTGCTGTTCTAAAAAGTCTGTGTTAGAAGCTGTTTTTTTCTTTTAAATCCCCATTAGGCAGTATCAGTTGTATTAATTGATATCTGCATCTGGCATGTCTAAATCAGAAGCTGGATTAGGTCTGAGCCAGGCTATTTGAACATATCTCAGATCCTGATGAGCAAACAAGTTTATTGTCAATTTTCTCACCAACGTCAACCTTAATTTAGTGCTGCAGATCACTTTCGTTTTGTATAAGATCTATACTTTCTGCCCTTGGAACTTTAAAAATATGATTTAAGCAAGCCAAACTTATTCTTCAAATAAGGAAAAAGAGATTTGAAAAACCCTTTCTGTTGCTTTTGAGAAAACACTTTGTGAAAATACAATTTCTGTATTTGTGCTACGGAAAGCTGAGAGTCTTATCCTGTTGCTTTTACTTGAACCTTCTTTGTACCATGAAAAATCAACGCACTCTGTGCCAGGATGCTTGTTCTCAACACTTAACTTGAGTGGGAAGCAGATGATGTTAAATGGAAGAGCAACATATGTGTGTGACAAAGCTTGTCTTGTCTTCTAACAGCAGCTATTTTTAAGGAAGGGTAGAAGGGCTGCTTCTTAAAAGAGGAGGGTGCTGATAACACATGGCTTTTACTTTCAACCAGACAAGGGTAAGATTAATTAAAGACATTTATTAGGCACACAGGCTTCATCTAAATTTTTCTGTGATGTGTTTTGTAGTGAAAAAAGGTGCTAAAATGCTTAAAGACAAGTAATGAGCAAGCCCATTTAACTGAATCTGCAGCTTTAGTTCTAGGGCTGTGTCTAGCAGTGTGAATAAAGCTGGCTGTCTGCAAGGTCAAGCTGTGTGGAGGGTACCTGGAGAGTTGTTTGTAAGCACAGGAGAGAAACAGCTGGGAAGCTGGGAAGGTTGCCCAGAGAGATTGTGGATGTCCCATCCCTGGATATCTTCAAGGCCAGGTGGGATAGGGCTCTGAGTAACCTGATCTAGTGAGTGGCAACCCTTCCCCTGGCAGAGGGGTTGGAAGATGATCTTTAAGGTCCTTTCTAACCCAGACCATTCTATGATTCTATGCTTGCTGCTTTGCTTGATGGCTCTTGTGTTCACTGTTATTCCTTGGAAAACCTTTATTTTTGTTGAAGATAGATGATCTGTTTAGTTATACTGCTGCACATTCCTCTGTCTGAATAATCTGGACTATAGTCCTAAATACCCTAAGTACCAGGCATGGAAGGGACTGATTTTTGTAATATTTACTCTTGCCTTACTACTGGGCAATGAGGGGTCATGCTGGTGTGTAGGCACACAGTTTGTGGTAATTGGGAGTGGGACTGTGGGAGCCTCATCCCCAATGGGTACAGCTGTGCAGGACAGGTGAGCAGCATTGAAGGCAATGGGATATGGAGTGCCCAGCTGCACTGACCTATCACCAAAGGTGCAGAGGGTGCACAGGTGTAAGGAATATAAGATGAAGGGTATAAAAGGTTGGACTGAAGAGCAATAAAGTGCAGATGCTTGAAGCCTTCTGAAGTGGTGTTGGTGTGCATGGGCTGATGATTTCTGATGTTGTGTGGTGGTACTCTGTATCGTGGCCATCTCTACTGTGGCGTATGCTGTGACAGCAGTGGTGTCAATGTGAGGGTATAGAAGATGCATCTGTGCACATCAGCAGCGCAATTCTAGCCTGTTTGCCACAGGTAACTATAGGTTTGGGGGTATATAAACATGCTGTGTGAGCCACATAGATGTATTGTGGAAGGGTGGCAGGATAGCTGATTGAGTATGGACCTGCAGCTCTGGAGAGAAGGCACTGGGGAAGCAAGACAGCCAGAAGGGGTGCAAAACAGTAGGTATTGATTTGGCAAGTGGATTAGGAAACAAAGCAAGAGTAAGATAAGTTGAGAAACTCAAAGAGGAAAAGAAGTCAGAGTACAAAGGGTACAGAATTCCAAATGAATTCTTGTTCATGGTGAAGTGATTTGGCCAGTTTGTGTGAAGGGCAGCATTTGGTTCCAAAGGCTTGTGTTAACCTGCAGCCCATTAGCTGGAGATAATGCATAAGACCTGGATGGCGTTCTAGCTTGCAAAGCAACATATGATTGGCTTGTTCCTCACTCCATCTCTTGTAATGCTACATGCTAGTGTTTTGCCAATAGATTTTTACCTCTCTATTCTTGAGTACAAAGTCTTGTATGTACACTTAAACAGTTGATCTAAAAGGAGCTACAAATATAGATTGAGTTGTGTAAGTAAAGCCTCAGAATATGGCCAGGCAAGAATGAATTATTGTAGAACAATGCTTAATTTTATTTCAAATACTGGAAGAGGATAAGAAAAGAAAGCAAAAAGAATAAGATAGCTGTGGGAGTTTTGAGTGGAATTGGAGCTGGCCCTATTACTTTAACAAAGAAGTTTGCTCATGTTCTCATTTGAGGTTTTGTTTTTAGCTATTTAAACACAAAAGTTATCAGTAAAAAAATGATTTTTAAATTGTTAGATTGGGTTTACCATTTTATGTTCAAGTGGAACACCTTCTCAGGAGTTACTTGCAGATATCTGAGCCATCTTCTGTCAACCATCTTCCTGTTCACTCACTTAAAAATCAGGTGGAGCATGGAAAATAATCAGTGTTCTGTGTGGAGCTTTGTTTGCTGTGTGTATTTTCCCTAACTATTTCTCTGTGTAAGAAAAAGGCAAGTAGGACTCAGTTTGGAAAGGTTACAAAATGCTGCTTTGCCAGCTTACCTGGGGGATATTTTGAAGTTCCAGCTGTTAGAAGGAAAGTGAGTCATTTAAAATCCTGCCTAAGAGATTGTTTATCACCACCTTGCTGAGCCCACATAGCTCTCTCTCTCTGTGGGAATGGACAAGAATGTGCCCGATACCCAGTTTAGAGGGCAAGCTTCATACTTAATACAAATGGCATTCTTCTTCTTCAGACAATAATCCTGAAAGAACAATAGTCACAAGAGACAACTCCTCTTGTAGGAGGAGAGGGTCACTGCATGAACAGGGAGACGTTTTCCCAGGTGTATTCAAATCTTCTGAACTCTCCGTGTGAGAGAGCCCAGAAGCTGCTGAGCTCTTAATGAAGGCACTCAAATAAAATAGACATTTTCATCCAGGTTCAGTGGATCTGAAACACAAAAGTTTCCAGCAAAAATGTGGTTTTCAAGCTTGTTACCGTGTATGTAGGAAACGGACATGTCTCTTTCGTAGTAGAACTTTCTTTTTATTGCTAATTGTTAATTATAGAAGAAGCAGAGGACCTGGCTGTGGGCAAATAATCAGGAATGGGGATGTGGTGTTAGCCCATGAGAAGAGTGTTAAATTTTTAATTTTTCATTATGTTCCTCGTGAAATGAGGATAAACACACCGAAAAAAAAAATCTGTCACTAAAGAAGACAAGAAGACCTGTCCCTTTATACTTATAAAGCTACTGTATATTGAGGACAATGTTCATGTTCACAGATAGAGTACCAGAAAAAGTCAGTAAATAAGGAAGACAACAATCAGTGAACTTCCTGAGAAGTCCCTTCTCTTTCATACTAGATGTTTCAAGGGATTTATCTATAGGGTAACTCTGTTTTAGTAGTGAAACATTGCAATGCCTCAGACAACATCTGTAACTAAAAAAGCCCTGTAGGCTACTGGAAAAGGTTCTGTTGTCTGCAGAGAGAAAAAGGGACAGACTTCAGTAAAATATTCAAGAAGTGGCAGATAAGTTTTTTTGCAAATGTGTTTTGTAAATGCACTAAACAGTTCCCTGCAGAGATGGAGAATGAGATGAAGGGAAATCCACAAAACCGATTATGCTAAAACCATGCTGCAAAGGCATGCTTGAAAGGACAAGGGGTAGGTAGCTATGGGAGAAAGTCTGTGTACCACACTGCTGCGCTAAAACAGCGAAGGCCAAATCTGAAGAGCTTTGGGCAACTGAATTTTTTATCTATTTTCATTCTCTCCTGTTGTCCCAAACCATGTGTGGCAGAGGCATTTTTCAAGGGCAAAGCTATTCTCAAATATCCTAAGGTCGAAGCTGGGCTCCTTTCCTACTGTTTAACATGTTGTTTACCTTTCCTCACAAACAGGTATGACATATTTGAGGGGTGGAAATACATAGTCTGTGTTATTTAGTGTTGTGCTTAGCTTGCTCTGTCTGGCTTGGCTTTTTTGCTAAAACTTCTCTGCATTCTTAAAATTTGTAATAAATTAAACCCTTGTATTAAACAGGTAGTTTTAACAAATAGAAAGTATCAAAGATGCTCATTCCTTCAGCATTTTGGTGATTTTTTTTTCAGTTCTTTTTTAAAAATGTGAATTGAACAACTATGATTTATTGTATGCAGTGCTTATTTATAATCAGCTTCCTGATCCCCATAGGTAAGTGCACTATTCTCTGGGGAAAACACTGCCTGGATGTCTGAACCCAGAGAGTGGATGGAGTTACATCCACTTGGCAGCTGGTCAGAAGTGATGCTCCCCAGAAGTAATGTGCTCAGTGTTGGGGCCAGTATCAACCAGTATTTTTATCAACAGTCTGCATTCTTAGCATTAGAAAAATCAAAGGACATAGCCTGTGCATTGTATGCATGCATGAGTTTGACAATAATTAATTTGGCTCTGAAAATACATATATTTTTGTTGGAATGTGCATTTCTAGAGTCTGCATTTCGCTTTCAATGTTTGTTTACCACTGACCTGTCTTCCCTTGTTCTTCCACTGCATGGCTCACTGCTATTATTCTCACATCTCTCACGCACTTGAGAAAAATACAGCACTTAAGGTTAAAAAGGGAAGTCTTTCTTGTTTCATTAGGATCTCTTTAGTTTGTCCCATTAACTGGTTGAAGGGGACTTCTGTCCTTCAGCTGACTCTTCCTTTCACAAAAGGTTTTCATTCCTCTTAAAGGCATTTTCCTATCACAACTGTATTCTGCAGGCTCTAGCTTCAAAACTCTGTAGTAAGGCACTTTAACATCCAGAGTGCCATTCTGCTCTCTGCCGCATGAGAACTCTTTCCTGCCCATGTGTTGGACCAGCTGCCCCGTCCCAGAGTAATGGCAGTAAGTTTGCCTTTATTTGTCTCTCTCTTGTCTTGCTCTCTGCTCAATTTTGTGTTTTATCACTTGATTAAATGCAATTATTTGTTATTGTGAGTTATCTTCAAATTTTTGCATTTTGAAGAAAGTGCAAAGAATAAGAGACTTCAAGACTTCTACAAGTGAAATGTGTCAAACTTGTAGATGACGGTCTTGAAAAAACTGCTTAGGGAGGAACAAGTGCTGTTTGAATGAACTGTCAAAAATGGTCTGTTTTGTTTGGTTTTTTTTTTCTTGTTGCTACAAACCTAGAACTGATTAGGGTGATGACACTTCTTTTTTCAATATGGTTTGACAAACGAATGTGTGAGTATTTTCAATACTTGGTCAGGACAGCTGTGACTGTGTAGACACAGTGAGTGGCTTGAAAACTCTTGAGAAGCTCCAAGAATGGGGTTTCCTCAGCCTGTGAGGAAGATCTAAGTACAAAGGAGGCAGCAGAGAGCAAATCACTCTGAGCAGTAGGGCTGAAACACCTTAATAAAGCTGGTTTGTTGCTGCTACATTTACTGGTGCTAACAACTGCCATCTTTGCAATGGCTCAGCACAACATTCAGCCTTGTGATTCACAAGCTTTTTATGGGGAAGAATAAACTAGAGATACTTTTGCAATGTTTTTCCTCTGTACTGGCTTTAGGACTTGCATAATGTCTTTCTATTTTTTAATATTCATATTTGCAGCCATTAGGTTGCTGGTTGTAACCCTTTTTTTTTTATCAGTGCTGCTAAGTCACTTGTTCAAACAATGTAAACTCCAACCTGTTCATCAGTGTCTCTCTCACTAAACACAATTCCATTCACACCCAGTGAACTTTGGGGTGACAGCATTCTTGGAGGAAAAAAAATAAACCAGAAAGTAGCCCTGTGTCTTGTTTAAATTAAACAAAGATGCAGGAATCCAGTACTATACCTGGCTTCTCATCAAAACTGGAGAGACTAAACATTCCTGTTACTGAAAAAAAACAAAAAAAAAAAACCCAAGCAAGCATCAGCATGAGTAACAGAATTAACATCCCTGCTTCCTCATCCCCTCGTTTTTTCTCCCTTGTCCTCACTGTAGCCCTTCTACCTGATATATTTAGCTGAGGAAAAACCACAGCACACAAGTACAGCAGCATACTAACCACAATGTGCTGACTTAATGTCTGGGGGTTGTCACTTGATTACACAAAGACCGAAGTTATAAATTATTCTTTAATGATATACTTAGCTATCTGTTTTTTAATGAAACTTGTAAGACTTTAATTAAAATGTATTTAAGACAGTTCCCTTTATCAAAATGTATTCAAATGTGGCTAATATATTCAAAAGATAGAGGGGAGTGCTGTCCCTTACCATAAAGCCAATCTGAATGATACTACATCTTGCAATCCTTCATTTGTACATCATGATGGAATGTGCTCTTGCATACTAAAAGTGTGCTGCTACGTCTTTGGGTAATGATTGGTGCTACAGTCTTTAAGGACTTGGTAGCCTCACAAAAGTGCACCTACCAACACCAAAAGAAAGAATTGAAATAAAGGAAGAGCAGCTGCTGCTATCTGAAACTGAAAAAATTTATCTGCCTAATTAATAAAAGACTGTTGAAAGAGACAACTGGGGGCCAATCTGCCATGTAAGAAACTGTTTTTTCATAAATACAGATTTGCATTAGTGTTCTGTCTGACCAAACGGAATAGTTTGGATTTGGACTAATATTTGAATTTTTGGTAGTAATACATAATATGCATTTAGTAGCTTTAATTGACAGGAGGAATTGGAAG
This sequence comes from Pyrgilauda ruficollis, assembly GCF_017590135.1. Classification (NCBI taxonomy): domain Eukaryota; kingdom Metazoa; phylum Chordata; class Aves; order Passeriformes; family Passeridae; genus Pyrgilauda; species Pyrgilauda ruficollis. Next base: position 1,285,855 of record NW_024525156.1, read on the forward strand.
TGTGACAATCCGAATATTGTACAGACTTACTGTCTTACATGAAAAGAAATACGTAATGTTTACTGCCAACCAGTCACATCTTTCTATAATGTAAAATATCTCTATTAGTTCCTTAAATCTACTTGTTGTAATTTGAAAACCACAAATTTAGTGTTTAGTGGTTTTATATGTTCAATACATTGTCTGCAATTGGTTACTTTGTTTTTGTCAACTTAATTGTGTAGAGGAAGATGTAGAAGATGAGTACGAAGAAAAGTTGTGTGAGGCACACAATTAGAATACAATAGGAAAAATACTGTAATGATTTTCACTTTAAAGTAAGCATGTGGCATGCTTAATTTAATCATGGTCTGGGGTTTGACACTGCATTTTAGAAGTGTGGGGTATTTCCCTAGCTGTTTGTAGTTTGAGTAGCTGCAAAATACTTGGCGATTCCCACACATTCAAAAAGTGAGTTAATAGAGTGAGGCATGACCAGACTTTAATGGGAAATTCACAGTAAACAGTCATCACTATAGAAACTCTTCCTTCACTTTGAAGCTATGTCATGTAACCTGTCTAGGGCTTCATGATTAAAATATATACTTTTGTAACAGGAGAATTGCGGAGTAACTTTCAGTAAGTAATGGTTTGTGCATTCTTTGAAATTGCAGTTTGGCTTCAAGAAAAGAAACCTCAGATGCTGCTCACCTCATCTCTACCCAGCTGAAGTGCTTTTCTTTAAGAAGAGATATATAATCCATGGAATTGTTTTCAAAATTTTGAGTCAGACTCTTATGTTTATATAAAATGCCATTTCAATAAATTATCCCTCCTCTGAATAATACTCTTCAGTTCAATATGAGTATGAGCAATTGAACAATTTCAATCTCTGCATTGTTTTTGGTGTCACTTTTTAGGCTTCTTTGTTCTGTTCTTCTATTTTTCCAAATGCATCTTATTCTGATTTTCATGGCTTAGTTTTTTTTTCTCAGTTTTCTATTGTTATAATTCAAGCATTTTTTACTGTCTTTTTGAAAGCAATATAATCAAATCAGTGTAGTATTCAAATATTTCACTATATAATTAACTTCAGGTTTTTCGATACTTGCTTCTTATATTAAGTACAAAGATATTTTCTTTATGAAGTCAATAAATTAAAACTCTACAGAGCTTAATGAAATTTTAATGAAATGCCGTTTTATCACACTACGGTGTTTTCTTCCATTCTCAGTTTTGACATGGGTAAATGTAACTCTTATATTTCCTAAATATCTTTTTGGAATATAAGGAATAAATACGAGCTGCATTAATGATTACTGGTTAATGATTGATCCTTGTATAAACAAAATTGAGAAATATTTTTACATACTTGAGAAGTTGTTTTACTCACATTCTTTTAAACTGGAAAATCTGTTTCTGTCCTTTAAAAGAACCCCATAATGCTGGAATTAGTTTCACCACTTACACAGTGTGTTCTTTTGCTGTTGATAATTTCACTCTTTTTTCTTTAATTGTCTAGTTCCTTGAATAAAAAAACAAAACAAAAAAGTGCCACAACCCAGAACCAAAACAAAAACCCATCAGGAAGTAGATTTAGAGGTGACATATCTGAAGTGGCTGCAGGATGTCATTTGGTTTGCTGATATGTGGTATATAAAGGACCTTTTCGTACATAATCCTGTAATAAAGGAAATGTGCAGGAGTCTCACAAAGCAGTGAAGGGCAGGAATAAAATGAAGGTCTCAATAATACAGATTACAGAAGGGAAGATGATTTATATGAATTGATTGATTTTCTGGGGAGTTTTTGAGTGACCTCACTAGGTAGCATATTTTGGAGTTTTTTAAAAATATATATCTATCATCTTATTTCTCCTTCCTGAGGTGGTGTCTTCAGTGTTTTATCACCAAAAAAAATTTGTTTTTTATATTTAAAAAATAAATTTGTAAGTTAAAAAAAGAAGAATAAAACAAAGAAGAGAAGTGGTAAATTATTGGGCAGGGGAATATTTCTGTCTTAATGTACTGTGTAATCCATAATTTCCAAGACAGTTTTTGAAGTTGGCCCCTCCTCCACCCTTTTTCCTTTCTTTCTTTTTCCTTTTGTCTGTAATTTCAAGCTTCTTCTATGCAGTTACATTTGTTAAGACTGTAGGTCCATTCTTTTGGCATAGAAGGGAATTAAATTTTCAGTTGCCAAAGGAGAGATTCTTGTTTTCAGTTTTAATCCTTCATAATTCCCACCCCCTTTATACCCCTGCAGATTGTGCAGAATAATTCAGATATGTTTTTTCTAGGCTCAAAAGGGCTGAAGGTGGATTTAGGATTTAATTTCACTTTTTCTCACAATTGCATTTTGAAAACATGAATGACAAATGAGTTGTGCCAGCCTACTCAGTACTGCAGTATGAGGAAAAGTAGTCCTTTCTACAGAAGATACTACTTTAAAAAATTGGAGTCTAAACAACTTGGATTTCAGCCGCATGATTTTTGAACATGATTGCCAATAGCTGAATCTTGATTTATCAAACTGGCAGTTGCACTGGTAATTAAATGGACGTAAAGTGAGACCAAAAGCACGTCTAATGTATGTTGAACTATTCAAGAAAATTTGGTCCTCTGTGAAAGTTATCCTTTTCCTAGTCAAAGTTAGAAAATAACTTGTCATCCACCACACCAGGTTTTATTTAAATATTTGGTCTTAGATTGAGGCCCAGCTAGTCACCATTGTCACATAAATTAATAACTGAGTATTTCTGATCATAAATGTAGATGCTGCCCTGCAGGACATGGTTTAATTGTGTACTTGGCAGAGGTAGGTTAACAGGTGGAGTCAAGGATCTTGGAGGTCTTTTCCAACCTAAACAATTCAATGAATCTGCAACTACTGAATAAGTGTATTTAGGATAGTCATTTGTGCTTGGAAAGTGGAACAACTTAGAAACAGTCACAGAAACATGACCAAGAACAGAGAAAGGGAATAGATGAATGATGTATAAAGGTAGAACGAGTTTGCAGAGGAGATAATATTAACTAGTGTATGCATGGAAAATTAGGATGAAAAGGTATTTTGGAGTGTACAGTTGAAAAGAACATTTACAGCTTTTGTAAGAGCTCGTGAGTGAGCCAGGAGGAGATGTGAATGGAGGATGGTCTTTAGCACCAATGTTTTGAATGAGCTGTGAGAAAAAAAAGATTAAAGCAGATAGGCAGTATGCAAGGAATGAGTAATTTAAGGATGGGAGTAGTCTTGATCTGGTTTCTGTCAAGAAGTTGGACATGCAGTTCAGTTTAATTTGCCTGGACTTCCTTAGTGTGCAGTGCAACTCTAAGGAGCCATTAATCCTGGTTTTTTTAAATGCCTCTCTAAGAATGGAGTTGCTTTTGGAAATGGTTGTTTTCTCTTTTTCAAGAAGGATGTCTTAAGTGGAGGCCTCACATGACCTTCCTAGCCTGTAGGCAACTGTAGCTAAGAGCTTCTCATCCTAAAAAGGTTTAAGAAGTAGAAGAATGCCAAAAAATTACAGGGGTAAGGGAGTGTTGGTGAGCGTCCTGGTTGCCAGAAACCCAAGTTTAGTCCCCCAAGTTCCCCAGCTTATGATTGGCTGGACACAAAAGTATCTATGTTTCTGGCCATAGGAAGATCAAATTAAACCGGAACTCCAAAGGCAGAGCTAATTATGATATACCTGAAGCATGCTCCTTTCTCAGGGGACATCCATGGCTTTTGAGAGGATTAGGCATCCTTGCCTTAGGTCGTCTGAAGAGTCTGTCTCTACACTCAAGAACTGGTCTTTTTGCGCCTTTGAGTAGCTAAGATCTCACTGCTATTCATGACAGTTTTCCAATAAAAAAAAGAACTATTTATTGATTAGTTGCATATTGCCTGAATCTAAGGGTCCCCTTCAAAGCAAATCACTAGAAGCCATAGAAGTCTTAAGTAATCCACAGAGATTTCTGGCAATTCAGTGGACTAATCTCTATGAAAAATGAAAATGGAACTTTATCTGAAACTTAGAGAAGTATACTATATATTTAATTAACTTTTTGATATACTGCATTTTCTCTACTTATTTTTAAAGTGTCTTTTTGGGAGGATTATATTCCCTGGGTCTTTTTAAATCTCCAGGGTTTTCTTTTCTGGAGTGTAAAACATTGCATTTATGACATTTTTCCCCCCTTCAAATGGCAATTTTTCTTTCATAATTTTAGGGATTTTTTGTCACTATCACACTGAGTAACAGAGGATTAGGCTACTCTGCAGAAAATTTGTATTCAATGTACATAGCTGAATTAAGGATAAAATACACCGAGAAATTTATTGAAAAGTCTGAGAGTTGGAAGAAGTTAAGTTTTTCCTTATGTTCTGTGAGAAAAAAAAAAATCCTCTGTTGCCCTTCTTTAAAATCCAACTGGCTTTGTGTGCAGAGATAAGAATTGATATATTTTTTCTGAGCATTTTCTCCTGGACATTCAAAAAGATATGTAGGGGATGTGGCTTGACTAAACCTGCATTTACAGTTTTCATCTGGGATAGCTGAATGATATGCATAAAAGAATGATGTTCTTATTCTTTACTTGAGCTTTTTTTTTTTTTTTTTTTTTTTTTTTTTTTTTTTTTTTTTTTTTTGAAAGGGGCGGTTCCCATCCTTTCTCTTTAATCAGTTCCCATCCCATCACAGTACTACTGCTGTTTTCCCTCAATGATACTGTTTCCCTACATAAACATGAAATTTCAAAAATTATCTGTTCTGGTTATGAGGAGTTCTGACCTCCAGTGTTCAGCTCCTCTAGGAATTTCTCCTCTAAGTCCATTATCTTCTGTGTTATTGGAAACTTTTATCCCATGAGCAACTTCTGCACACAAATATATTATCTCATAAGTAAATGACAATTTAATTAAATCTAGTTGAAGTCAATAGGTATTTTCCTCCACATGCCTTTGCAGATGCTAAAGGGTAAGTAATTTTGCATTTGGGAATAAAAACTAGAAATCAAAACCAGACATTCATAAAACATACTTCGGAGTTTGTTCTGATTTCATATTTACTGCTTGTCTGTTCACATGCTATACTATTAAAATATTGGTATTTTATACAAAGTGATTATTCATAGCCAATTAAAATATTTGTCCTTTAAGGTAAAACAGGAAATACAAGAATTTTAAAAATGTGTTCTGGATATTCAGAATTGCTCTATCTAATCAATATAAATATATATTTTTAAAGATTGACTTACAAGATTTAGAAGATTCCACAGTGAGACATAGCCAGGTCTACAAAATTCTTGAAAAGATTAATTTAAAGCTGTTTCCAATTCAAACGCAAGTTGATGTTCTTTGGGCTAATTTGTATAAAATATTTGCAGCAAACTATTATGCATATGCTCATCCTTGTATTTTGTTAGATAAATACTATTTCTTGTTTACATCATATCTGTGCTTTTAATGGTAACCCCCATGATATGTTATGTATTTATTCTTTGAAGAAACTGAACTTTAAAGTATTCCAAGACTGTTCAAAAAACCTGAATTTTAAAATATTCAAAGACTTCGACATTAGAAAAAAATAAAATGAGATGCAAATCAATCCTTCTGTATTTTTGCATCAAAGTTCTGTTGAAAATAAAATATTTTCTTCATAATATGAGGAAGAGGAAAACCAGTTTCAAATTCTGAAGGAAATAATTGTTCAGAACATGACTTCATTAAACAATAACTACAAAAGATTTTGCTTTGCGTAAATGTGGGTATATTTCACATCAGATGAATTAGGAATTAAATTTTTTTTTGGCAGAAAGCCCTGAGGCTCCATTGATCTTCTGTTTTTTAATTATTTATCTGAGTATGTGGACTTAGGGTTTCTATATTTACTGTTTGTACTTTCTGATTTTTTTTATACAATCTGATCAAGTAGATCTTGATTTTTACCATTGTGTTAAGAAAATGGTGAACTTCACAAATTCAATTTGGAGGTTTCCTCTTAGGTCTTAAGACTTGTGTTCTTTTCTGAACTTGCATGTAATATTAAGTCTTTAAGCATAGCTTTCTACCTCATTAGACACGTATTTGGATAACCGAGTTAAAAAAAAATGCAAACAAAATGCCAATAGCATTATGTATTTTAAAATGCCATTTTTGAAAATACTGTAGAAACTGTATCCCATTCCTCTCGTTCAGCCATGTGAATTACAAGAACTGTGTTATATGAAAAATTTCCTTTAGAGAATTCTGGAGTGCAAATTGTTTAGTGCTGTCTCTATTTTACAGGTAGGAATAGCTGACCCTCTGTGGTACTTAGGTTGGCATGTTTAGATTCTGTACTGAGGCAGAGTGTGTTAGCATATGTGGTCATAGGAACTGGCTGAAGTACTTGAAAGCGATTTTGTGTCAGCTCACTTAGAACACTCTCCTTGTTGACCAAGAAAATTTTCAGCCAATCAGTTCAGTTAATTCAATGATGAACTATTTCATGGATAGCTCAGAGCAAGACTCAAGTACAAGTAATAAAAGAGCAGCTGGAAGACTTACTTGCTCTTTGGGACACTTTTTAAAGTTTGTGTAATTGGAATATTTAATCAGAAATTGGAAGTGGCAGTTACAGATTTGATTAAGGGATGGAATAAATAGGAGATAGAAATTGATGAAAAGAAACTTCAGGTGATGGATTGCAGGTTTTTGCTGCAGTGCATGAGCACTTTCTGAATGTTTAGTAATCTGAAATGAAGAAG